>NC_140590.1:959075092-960478179 GCF_964204655.1 Triturus cristatus
TAAGACTTCTGTCTGTGACCAGGCCTGCTAGTCTCCCTGCTGGGTGAGGGGACATCACGGAAGGAATCCAAGACCACCTGCTCTGGAGCCTGGAGCACCAGTGCCTGCCTGCTTGCCAAGACCAGAGTGCCCTTTTAGAAAGAGAAGAGCATTGGAGGGCTTGAGGTCCTGTGGGGAGCCCTGTTGAGTGGACTCCCTGTGGGAGGTGTGAGGAAACAGCTTCTGCACCTATCAGGTTATTTCCCATGTACAGGACTGAGCCAGCATCCCCCCGCATTGCAGAAAAGGGCTGCCATGAAGATAGCAGTGTGAAGACTGCCTTGTGGTAAGGGCCGAATCCTTGCACATTAGTGGTGTTGCAAACCGGTTATCCAGTAGGGGCCCTGAGGTAAAGACTGCAATGGGGTGAAGGCCAAAGCCTTGTGAAGTAGCAATGCAATGACTCTGTCCAGGTGGGGCCATCAAAGTAAAGACTGCTGTGTGCTAAGGGCCGAAGCCTTGTTTGGTAGTGGTGCAGCAACCCTGTATGCCAGGAGGTGAAGCTGTGAACCACAGTGGAGAACTTACTGGAGCCTGTGGATAGTGAATGGTGGTGACCCCGCTTGTCGAAGGAGGTCACCAGGAGCACCATGGACTGGGACTTTTTCTACCCTGTTGGAGAAGTGAAGGTGCAGTGGGAGTATCATAACCCACCCCACCATCCATCGGGAGCAACCTAGCCCTTACCCCACAGAAGAAGCTACAGGAAACCTCCAATCTCTGCAGGAGAGAGACTGCAAGGATGATATAAATCTGGCAACTGCTGGGTGCAGCCGCTCCACGTGCAGCCAACTCACCTGACTTGGGCTACAATAACTGCGAACGCCTGTGGATGGGCGCACTCCAAAACTGCAAACAGTTCCCTCCTGCTGGTGCTTTCAAGACTTGTTTTGGCCCTGGGAAAGCTTGCTACTAATTGAGGCTCGATAGCATTGGAAAACTATTGACTTTAATTTAGGCTTGTAGTGGACTCTTGAGACTCAGACTACTGGTGCAGCATACCCTTGATGCTACCAGTACTGAATGATGAATAACTATGATCGCTAATGCAAGGGTTGAGTGGGACAGGGAATCGCCATAGAGACACTAAACTTCATGGGAGGACTGTGTAATTGTTTGTGAATGTTGTATTCTTCCTTTGTGTGGTTAGCGATAAAAATTAAAAACTGTTCTTTTTTATAAATGTAATTATTTGGCTGGACAATCATCTATTAAAGCTGCCGCATTTCGAGTTGTGAGTCCGTGTTCACAAATCTGTATCCATCCTCCCGAGGGAGCCTGGGACTGTTCGACCATGCTTACTACTGAGAATCAAGTGCACAAGGGGTACTTGGCCCAGTTGCTCAGGATCCATAATATGCCAGGCCCTGGGACATCAGGAGTAAAAGGCCTTGACACCATGATTGCGAGAGTAACCCCTGTAGCCCTGTGGCCCTCTGAAAGGGGCTCTGACAGACCATGTACATTAAAACCCACCCAAGGTAAGATTCTATCATGGAGAGCTTGCCTTGCTCCTTTTCTGTGTATCTGGGGTAGAAAGCCCCCACCACGCCACCTGGAGTGACCCACACTTGGACTTTTGTTGAATATGCACTATTCCCTGAAGCGCTTCTTTTGACATTTTCATCCATTACTGTTTGTATTAAGGTTCCGCATGAACCAAATTAAAAATAAAATATACATGCGGGATGGTCAAATTAGTAACTATGATGTGCGGGGTTTTTACTCCAAGAGAGAACTCTCACCAAGACCCTTATTATTGGACTGCCCATACTTCTCCGAGTTTTCAGCTTTTCTTACGTCTACCCCTTGCATAGTATCCCCAGAAAAATTGGCCGTTTTCCTTTCGAGTCAGAGCTGGTTCTGAATTTGGGTGTGCTCTTTTCGCATGAGTTACTTTTAAAACTCTTTTCCTCTTAACTTTTGAACATACAGGATGCTGGTCGTCCTTGAAAAAATACAGCTCAGAAAGTGCGCGAGAAAACCAACCTGGAGAAAACTTTGTGAACTGCCAAGAATAATCGTAGTTTTCCTAAAAATTATTGAAAGGTTGTGTGACAAAAGCTTTGCCAGTTCAGGAATCCCTGCAAAAACAGGTAGAAATAGTAATATATCAGTAGAATCATTTTTAGGGTCCCAAACATACACAGTAGTGCCTAGTTAACCTTCTGCTGAGCGAGGCATGTCCACCGGGTCAATGTCAGCATGGTGGGCAGCAGAACGATGCTGCATCACTTAAAAGAGTGTTTTTCACGGCAAATGGGTAGCGCTGCATATATTTACCACCATAAAACAATGATCCTAAGTTGTAATATGGTGCCCCTCTTGCGTGATCCAACACATGCCAAGGAAGCGCTTCTGGCCTTTGGGGCCAGGGGTGACAACACTGTGTACATAGCAAGGACTGTCTACATAGCAAGGCGCATAAAGGCTAACCTGGTGTATTGGCTCTGCTACCAATTAATAGCACATGGCCCTTCTTTGTTCTGAGGCCTGGGCCGGAAATTACTGCCTGCGGCATTTATGTTTTAAGCTTGAGATTTCAACAATGAGACCACATTTTAGAATAGATCAGAGCAAAATAGCTAAAAGTTGTAATTTTAGCAAAAGGTTAAATCAGACTTAAAATGTACATTCCATTAATAAAGCAAAACTGAGAGCCTACATCCCTGGCACTGAGGACCAAAATCAGAAAGCTAATTGCGTGTGCAAGCTTGACTTACACATCCTTAAAGGCTTTTTGATTAGAGCAAAACCACCATTGCTGTTCTAAAAGTTGGCTTTTGTACTCATTGAAGATTTACAGGGTGTTCACAAACTCGTCTCCGACTCATTCCCACCCTTGGAAATATTATAGAACATGAAATGGTTCAGTGTTTTGTATTGCTTGCTAAATGGAATTCACAAACGTTTCCCAAGAGCACTGTATTTTGATTGTGATTCAATTTATGTAACACTGACGAGGCACAGAACCACTTTTGCTGGACCGGTAGCAACCTATTCTGTACATTTGGAGTTGTGTGACCTCACTGGGATGAATATGGACTTTGAGACTTTGCCCCAGTCGGATATAAAAAATATCACAACTATGCCTAGAAAGATGTGACTACTGGGGATTTACAAGTATTAACAGGAAAAGTTTGAATATTTTTTAAAATAAGTCACCCAGTGAGGCACAAACATGTGGTTGTAGCTTTCACACTCTTTCTGATGATCCCTAGGCCAGGCCCTGAGCCCAACCTGGGTGGCAAATCACTGCTACACATGGCCTTTAGTTTTGCACATTGGTGATTGGCCAAAAGGCATGACCTTCTGCAAGCCCTGCTTTTCCAAAACATTTTTTAAAGGTATTTAGGATTCCCCGGGGACCTTAAGTGACTCTGGGAGGAGAGCCGTACCCCCTTAAAAACTGATTGGCTCCAGGGGATAAGGTCCCGGGGGCCTTCAGAAGGTTTGGGGAGGGGATCTACAAATTTAAAAAACAGTAGATGTGAAATGAGCGGACCATCCACTCATTTCACATGCACTGCTCCATTTGAGACTCACCCAATGATGCCCCGCAAGGATTTTTTAATAAAATATTTTTGATTATGGTGGTGCCCCTCAAAGGGACAGGGGACCACAACGTTTTTTTAAAATGCTGTAGGGGGCTGAAGTGAGTGCAGATGTCCCCTAGCGACATTAAAATGGAACACAGTAAGTCTCCTGAATCATTGAGTCAATGACCTTAGAAGAGTATGCCATGGTTTTTAAAACACTCTTCAGCTGGAGTGCAGGGACCCCTTGTGGTTGGTTCTTTGGTTTCATTTTGTGGCCTGAAAAATGTTTTGAAAAGGACTCAAAGGCATGTTTTTTTTTTTAAAGGCTTTATTGAAAATATTTTATGGCAATCATATTTATTAAACATTGTAATGTGTGCATTTATAAAATATACATGTGGTTATACTTATTAGTGACTTTTTTTTACAAAGACAATAGGTCTGCTTTACATATGTTGATGTGCTGACCCCTTGATAAAGCCAAAAGTCCTGCTTTTTATATGTTGGTTTTCTGACCCATTGACAAAGTCAGTAGGCCTGCCATACTTAAACTGACTCCCTTTATATTACTAAATCAGAGTCAACCATGCACTGCAGGGGGATGGGCATAGACCCTGGCTCAAGGCCATGCCCTGTGCCCAACCCCATGCCGCGTACACCCTAAGCACTTGTGCTGCATGGCACCCCACCACTTTTATTTATATTTTGTCCTCAGGGATGGGTTCCCAGGGCCCTAATTAGGCTCAGGGAGAGGGGTGTGTGCCCCCTCCCATCATTAATTACTTGACCCTGGGGGATGGAGTCTCCATGGGCCTTTCTAGGAATGGGGAGGGAGGCTGTGCAGCCCCTCCCCTTTTTAATACATTTTGGCCCCTGGGTATGGGGTCTCCCAGACCTAATTAGGCTCTGGTAGGGGGGCTGCACGCCTCAGTCACTTGCTTTCTGACCTCGGACCCTGGGGATTGGGTCCCTGGAACCTCTGAGAGACTCGTGGCAGGGCAACCACATGTTTACCTCCCCAAAACAAAAACATGCTTCGCCCCCCGTTCTTGTTTTATTAATTTTGCTGTGGATATGCGGATCCTGTGTGAATTTGTGGATAAATTAAAAAAAAGATTTGGGCCCCGGCAGGGTCCCTCTGGGACCCCACCACCAGGCCGAGGGGTTCAGGGTATCCCTACCCTGCACCCGTTGTCTTTGTTTTGTGTTTGTTTTGGACTTTGGACTGAGTTCTGAGTCCTAAGATGGCTACCACCACTTCCTAACCATGGAACAAATGAAGGTGAGTGGGTGTGAGGCTCCCATCCCGAGCCTATAAAGGCCCTGTGTATTCCATCCCCCAGGGCCATTGATTTACCAGAGGGAAGGGGCTGTGCAGAAACCCTTCCCAGGCCAGGAAAGGGCCTAGTTGAGCCCATCCCCCTGGCCCGTGTTTTAAGTAAAGGCTAAGAAATTTAAAATCGCCATGCCCACAGATGCAAAGTTTTGTATCATAATTTTATTTTGCTGTTACCATCCATAGTGATGTCGTTGATATTGTCAATTGTGAGGTGATTTGTTATGTCACTAGTGATTTAATTGACAGTGTAATTTATGGCATCATGTACTATGTCATGAGCAGTGGACAGAAGGACTAGTTACTGTTACTCTGCTAACCATGACTGTTGAATTTCAGTGATTTTTAGTATGAAAATCACAGGCCATAAAGCCTCTTCAAATTAGGTTTTCAAAGGGGTGTTCTATCTTTTTTAATCACTGATTTTTGGATTCCTAAGCACTGTATCAAAACTCTCCATCACAAAGTGCTTTCAGTGCCACAACTATCACCCAAACCAGCTGCACCACGCCTACTGCCTTGCACAGCAGGCTTTGAGCATGATTCCTTCCCCCACTCGACCTGAGGTCTAGACACAGGACCTGACCCTTTGTCTCACCCAGCTGCTGCTAATGGATCGGCTAAAAACATCATCCTTTAGATGCAGAGCTATGGGCCCTGGCAAAGTTAAAGAAGGGCAAATAATTTACTTCTGGTGTTAAAATTGCCCAGTAAGATCACAAGCTATGTTGTGAAAACTACGAAATGCCACACTGAAATTCTCCAGTTATGGTTAGGTCAGCAACCACAAAAACTCCATACTCCCCATCCAGATGCACTGCTTATGATCTCACACATGACTTCACCTATGATGTCATAAATTATGTAATTGATGGCATCCCTCGTGATATCACATATGTCATCAGTTAAGGCATAAAATATTATATGACCAATGTACCATCTCCTGCCTAGAGTCTTACCATCTCTTCCGTAAATACTTAAAGACCTGGGGACATATTATCAAGAAACAGTGTTAAAATTATCGCAGCTTTAGCGGCAGAAAACTGCCACTAAAGCTGCGATAATGGGCTTGATAATATGCCCTTGAGAATTCCCATAGAAGCACATGTTCGGGTGTCAACATGGGCTTCTATTGGAATTCTCTGCGGCATATTTTCAAGCCCATTATCGGCGCATTAGCGGCAGTTTTCTGCATCTAAAGCGGCGAGAATTTTAACGCCGTGCTTGATAATATGCCCCTTGACTTTTTGCCCTTTAATAACTTAGTGGACTCATACCTCCTATTTCCTGACTATTAGTTCTCTCTCAGCGCCTTGACGCCTTTGAGGAAAGTTCATGATTTATAAGATGGTCATTCATTCATTCATTACATAAGGTATGGTATCGAGATGTTAGGCTGTAGTTCCACTGACTGTTATTAGATATAGCAAAGAAAAGAAAGAGGCAAAAAGCTACAGCACAACCAACATTTTTACAGATACCATTTTAAAGTATACACTAGGGAAGAAAGGCTGTTATACTTCCACCCCACAATAGATGTTCTCACAAAAATTTATAGGAATAAAAAACAGAAGTGCAACTGCTATTTAATAAAGGTCCTTGCAGTTGTAAAGTTAAATCAGGAACTTTAGCCCAAAGATGTGTCGAAAGATGTCTTCACAGTACTGGTATAAACTGGAAAGCCTCTGCAGTTACAAAAATTCATCAAATTAAATTGCAACTTAAGTTTTCTGCTTTCTTATAAGATATTAGGCCAGGTGTAAAAACAGGCAAGTTACAAATACTGGGTGCAAATTGGGCAACTATTTTTTGACACCTGCTTGTAAGTTTGCAATGCAACCCTTCTACTAATAGATCACACCACAGCAGCCAGTCTCAAAATCACCTATAGATGAAAATTACATATGCAGGTCACTATTTACCTCCTCTGTAATTTGCTACAAACTGACAGATAATAGCCTGCAAGCAACAGCAGACCTACCTCACTGTGTTTGCATTGCCTAATAAGAAATGTTTTTGGGCATGTATACAATAAAATAAACATACATACAATTGCTTAATAAATAACAGTCCACTAACCAATGATCAGTGGATGGTAAACCAGTAAGGGTGTATCCAAATACACAGAATAAAAATCACACAATAATGATACACAAATACTTAAAATATAATGGATTTGTAGTAGCTGTGCCAGAACCATGCACAATTATCAGTACTGGCATAATTCACCTTTTTGAATCACTGCATGCAAATTCCTTTGAATATCTAGAAAGTTCACAAGTATTGACTCCTTCGCCTATGTTGGACAAAGCTGTCATAGTAAAGCCAACAATGAATACCTCACAGTCAAGGACAAAAATGATGTATTCTTCATTCTCACTTGCATTAAACATTATGAACTTTTAATAAAACTTGCCATAATGTTGAAAATATGTAATTACAACCACCACAACCATTTCTCTATCCCTAACCTTAAGCATAACCCTTAACGCTATCCTTGCCTATTTTAATTAGCCAAATACTAACCCTGATACAAGCCCTAACCCTTCACTGTACATCTATCCCCAATGTTAAACTTTTCTATAATCCTAACCTTTACTCTTTCCCAATTCCCACCTTTTACCCTAATCCTCACAAAATGTTAACCAGTACTCATCCTTAAACTGAACCATAACCCTTTAGTATGCCATATTTTGAAAACATTTTGAAAGTTTACATTGCTTTAAAGTTTTTTTTCTCCATTTTTCTCTTTCTCCTTTATAGCTGTCCTTCATTTTGGATTCATGGTTATTACATTTCTTTTCCATGGTTTCTTCATATTTACATAATACCTCCAATGAAGGACATTATACAAAATACGAAAGGATTCTGATAGCTGTTTTCAGTTTGAAGTCATACCAGCATACTTCGAACTTGATAGTACCCTGGTGTGACATTAGAGAGATTGCAGCTCCTTCTACCACCTATTCTGAATCTTCACATAGTATATTAAAGTGGGAAGGCAGGCTAATTTCAGTATCTCTTTCACCTTTCTCAATATCTACAAAGACCTGAGCAAAGTAGACCAAGGACAGGAGCAGTTGCACAGCTCTTCCGTCCATCCCCCACATCTCCATGGTCTCTAAAGACTTGTGAGTACCAGAGAAAAGACTGGATTGGGGCTACCACAATCCTCGGCATCCAACTGCTTCCACAGGGTCTATACAAGCCAGGAGGAGAAAAGGAAATGTAAATGAACTCACCAGGGCATTAGCTATCACCCTGATACAACACTGTTGCTGATCTTTGTGAGTGATACTTGAGTAGCCATACTGTAGTCAAACAAAGCTGCTATCAAAATCATCAGCTGTAATACCAGTATTCACCCCTAATAGTTATGCACCAGTACAGTTACATAGACCTACAGAAATCAGTGTAGCAAAAAATATAATTACACTATCAAAGGTGCTCTGCTTCTAAATTTCAATGTCAAAAAAGAGAGCTCCCTTTCAGGTTCAGCAGATTAATCTGTGTAGCTGCCTTCCACCTTTGCCAAAGCTCTCAATTGGGCCATCATTGAACTGGGTAATACCCTGGGAAAGGATATAAACAGATCACTGTCACCACTCAAACCTTTCCATATTCATAGTCAAATCAAGGCGCGTATACCATCTTGTATGCCACTCTTTCTAAGCTCCAGCAAATTGATGATTCATGAGGTAATTTGAAGATGGAAATTTTTGAGGTTAAAGAAAAAGTCAGCTGCAGCTAAATCTTGACACCTGTAGTTGAAAAGGTGGAAATGATGTTGGAGTTTAATGCAAGCATCAGGAGAAGTTCGAAAACAAGAGTTACTAGAAGCTCTATGTCTTGCCTGAGAAGGTGGGAGTACAAAATACGCAATAGTTTTCTTTTTTGTCTCCTTGATTAAAGGTATCAAATACCGATGTTTACCTTCAGAGAGGTAGGTCCTCTCTACTTATATTAACAAACTTCTTACCCTCACATTCAGCTAGGGTTAGGGAGGTAGTAATTAACCCTGATGAATGCCCAAGTCCTTTTAGGCTTTTAGGAAAAGACAGAAATATGTTGGTTGAAGCCAGGAGTAGACAAGGATCATAGTATCCACATCTATACCCTGTCATTCACCAACAGTATTTTTTAATCATACCCAGGGTATTACGTAACTAAAAGGATACTTTTGTGGTATACCCTGAGGTATTTGTAGTTAGCAACTGGACCCATGCAATCCAGATAAAAATAATAACATCTAATCCGAGGTCAGATCCGCCCTGGTAGTATCACCTTACCAGGGTGGGATGAGGTGGCCTATGATGAAGCATGTTACATTACATGAGTGAGCCCACCTCGCCCAATTCTTGGAATTGTCATCTTTAGCAGGAGACACAAAAGAGTCCTCTTTTCAATAAAACAACAGCTTCATCTGAATTGCCTCTGGTATTTTCTCCCAAACGCTCCCAGCGAAAGAACACCATGCCATTATTGTGTGTTATAGTACAAAAGAGGGCCACATATGTACAATTTCCACTGCCAAAATTGCTAGTAATAATTCTTGGGATAGTTCAAATATTAAAAGATACTATTAAGTTGTGCCACACACATCTTAAGTTGTAATAGCAACTCCAGGGTTTCAATCAAGCTGTTCATAGAGCACACCCAGTTAGTTGAACTTGTAGCTAGTGACAAGTGAAGGTATAGCTCATTTCTTTGGGTCAATGGGCCAGAAGATCTACATATCAAGAATCATCTAAAGCAAATGTTGAGCACAAACATAAAAATTACAGGCATTCTGGAATGCTAGGTATGTCATGTATCACCAATGCTTGTTGGAGTAAGCGACATTTATGTCCCTGGATTTGAATGTTTCCACATTTTCAGAATTGGCAGAATTCACCAAAGTGATCCAGTCTTGACTAGGCCCAGGCAGTAAACTCCGCTCACTGAGTTTGTGGAATTTGGGCACTCCACGGAGTTCATGAATTTCGCCTTCCTGGGCCCAAAGAGTAGCCTGCTTGCACGTGAGATTTATTTTGACGCACGCTAGCGAGTGCAACAATAATCCCGGGTTGCTAGCAAGCTTGTGTGATACTTAATGTTTGCTTGCATTGCTTCTGGCTGCGATGGCACCAATGTAGTGCCGATTGCAAATGCACAGCTCGAGCAGCTTTTGTGCTCAAGAAGCAGCTGAGGGGCTTTTCAAGTGGATTTTCTTCTTCAACGGGCTATTGCAGGTCTTTTTTTTGATCGAGAAGCCTTTTTTTCCAACTGGAAGGAAGTGCCCCAGAGACTGCAACTTCCTGTTCCTGTCCAGCAGGCTCCACGCAGTGCTTTGTCTATCTCCTGGTCACTTTTCATTTGGATTTGGAGCTGGAAGGATCACTCTCCTTGAAAGCTGCATATATACCATTAGATTTAAGGACTTTGGGGCAGATTTATGAGCCCCTTGCGCCACTTTTGCGTCACTTTTCCCATGTTAAAAGTGACGCAAAACTGGCGCAAGGGGCTCATAAATCTGCCCCTTTGTATTTAAGATTTCACAAGTAAGTTCAAAAACTGTTGTATAAGGATGCTGTTTGGTTGATTGGGGGCATGCACCAGGATTAATTTGTACTTTAATTCGATTTTTAAAATTTATAGTGGTACACGTCCTGCAGTTTCAATAGGGGCCTAGTTATTATTTTGCATGTAAATTTTCTAGTTTGGTAAAGGAAATTTGTTGCACAGTTTAGTAGATTTTCTCCATGTTTATTTTAATAAATTTGCAGTATTCATTTAATGGACTATGTGGCTTAGTCTGCCAATGGGCCTTTCAGCCAGTAGGCCCAGTACTAGTCATGTGGCCATGAAGAAACTGTTTCTATGGTGTTTGTTTAATTGAAACATCATTTAGGCCATGGATAACTTTAAATAAAATTACAAAATGTTTATTTGGTGTGGAATATTTAGTTTTTTTTTGTTGGGATAATGTATTTGAGGCCTTTGTCTGTTATTTTTTATAACACAGTAAATGTTTTTGTCAATACTGAATTAATGCTGTTTTCTCCTGTGTTACCATGCCTCCTTTGTCTGACCAGTGTGTGAGTGTGTGTGCCATAGGCCACCATTTGTCTTTGTTCCCCATGCCATGTGTTTTTTGTTTTCTATGCCTCCTGCTTGTTGTTGTGACCATGTGGCTGGCCGCATTTTGTGTAGCCAGCCAATGTGCTTATGCCATAGGCCTGCATGTCTTCTTTGTTTAGGCCATGCCTCCTTGCTGGTTGTTGTTGTGACCATGAGACTGGTGGCCATTTTGTGCAGCCAGCCAGTGTGCTTTTGCCATAGGCATGCATGTCTTCTTTGTTGTGGCCATGCCTCCTTGCAGATTTTTGTTGTGACCATGTGGCAGGCGGACATTTTGTGTAGTCAGCCAGTGTGCTTTTGCCATAGGCCTGCATGTCTTCTTTGCTCCCCATGCCTCCTTGTTCAGTCTTGTTGTTTGTCCATGTGGCACTGGCTAGCCTTTTTGTGCACACAGCCAGTGTGCCTTTGCCATAGGCTTGCATGGATGGATGAGATATGAGTTTATTAATATGCTTGAGGATCATTGTAGTATGTATATTAAGAATATGATTTTGATGAACAGTGCTTATATAAATATGACATGCTTTTTTTTGCATTTTTTAATTTTGCATCTCTAATAGCTTTCTTCTCATCTGCCCATGTAAACATGCGCAATTATTGATTTTTCTAAATTATAATTTTTATTTAAATGTTTTTATTCTTTAGTTAATTTTTTTGATGTCACTTATTTAAAATTTGTTTTTAGTTAAATGTAATATTTTTTTAAATGTATTCATTTAAAAAAATTGTTGATTTTTAATTTTTAAAATTTTGGTTTTCTGTTCACTTTTGTACATTTTATTTATTTCAATTTCATTTATTTTGTCGATCCACCCTGGCTGCCATGTAGCTTAGACACATCAGCATCATTCATTTGTGTAATGATGATTATTCCATTTCCCCCGGACAACATTTAGGCTCACACTACCTTCAATTTTTTAACGATTACTATTCTATTTTTTTTTTTTTTTAAAAAGCTTTATTCGACAGTATGTCTTAAAAGCACAATAGTACATAAAATACATTAATAAGCAGTTCCCTGAGTGCCACAGGTGTCGCCTTAGAATACATGGATGTAAAGGGAAAAGCTCTATCATTCTGTATATTGTGTGTTATTCTGATAAGGAATTACATTTTATATATGGCGGTGTGGTTTTACTTTAAAGTGGTTATTATTACCTAAGTAAACAACCACACTAATATTGCCTTTGTCTGTACTAATTAAATCTGCAAACAATGCCACGTCTCGCACAAAATGCTTTTCTTGCTTGTTTGTTTTTAGGTGCACAAGAGAAAAGACATCACTAGCAGTACTGCCAAGCAAAAGGCCTGTGCAGTCACTCGTCCGTCCTCCAATCTCTCCCGCTTGTGCAGCTTAGTGCAACTGCCAACTGAGAGCTTGAAGGTGGCCCCAAAGAAAGTGGTCAGTAAGAAGAGGCAGCTTCCCACCAGTGGCATGTCGCCTTAAACCTTTTTAGGACCACCACGTCATGTACTTGCCGCATCAGCCTCCGGGGAACAAGCTGAGAGCAGCACTCCCACATCAAAAGCAGCACCCCAACC
Source organism: Triturus cristatus (assembly GCF_964204655.1). Taxonomy (NCBI): domain Eukaryota; kingdom Metazoa; phylum Chordata; class Amphibia; order Caudata; family Salamandridae; genus Triturus; species Triturus cristatus. The sequence continues at coordinate 959,087,669 of NC_140590.1, forward strand.
TAAGCCCAAAACCATGTCTGTCAGTGAGGTGGCCACTGCAATCCGGGTGATGCAGATGAGCAGTGAAACTGAATTTGATTTGTCCCTTTCTCAAAGTAGTATCCAATCATTTCAGGGAACAGAGCAAAGTGGACAGCAGCAGTAGCTAGCAATAATACATCTTCCTGATGTTGGAGCAGAACAGGAGGTTGAGCTTCCTTCACAGCAAGAATCTTTTCTTTTACAAACATTAGCTCCCAGATCTCCAGCAAGAAAAAGGAAGAGTACTACTTCACCATCTTCTCCAAGCACCACTTCTGATGATTATGATAGGGTCATGGAGTGAACCCCGGCAGGAGACAGCAGGAGAGGAAGGAGAAAAGAAAAATTCCTGAAAGTCTTAGACTTAAGGAAGGGGATGATGAGGAGGATGACGATGACACAATCATTGTAGAAGGTGTCGCAAAGGAGTCCGACATTGCTCTTCGACCTGCTCAGAGGGATGTGGCACAGGTGGTACAGCCAGCTCCCATATTTACAAAGCCCCCACTGAGACCTGCACCATCTCCTACCTCAGGAGAAGTATTCATTGCAGAGAGACAATCAACAACACACCCAGCTACCTCCAATATTTCTTCAGGGATTGGCAGTGGCACAGTAAAAAGGTTTTTCTCCCCAGTTTGGAAAGAGGGGGGGCACATTGCAGTATGCAGCATTTGCCACATGAATATTCATCGAGGTAAGCATTGTACAAATTATGGGACTGGAGGTCAAATGACACATATGAAAAAACATCATACAATCAAGTGGGAAGAGTACCTTAAAAAAAATATCTGAACATGGTCGTGGTGGTGAGGAGAGCCGGGGAACATCAGCTACAAGTCCAATCACAGTGGGAGGTGATGATGAGGAAGACATGGGTGACATGCTCATGCAATGTAGCCTTGTCCCCAGCAGTGCACCATAAAAATCACCCAGCTCAGTGACTTCACAATGACGCAGAGGTCTCAGAATTGGATTTGGTGCCAGGGACAATGGCAGTAACATAGTCAGGGCCATTTCAGACTATAATTATTTCAGGGTCCTCTGTTTGGCCCATTGCATCAACATAGTGGTGCAAGACTTTCTCAAAAACCAAAAGGCATAGTCAGCAACCTACTGACCACCTGCAGAAGAATCTGTACTCATTTCAGCCATTCTTTTGAAAGCCTGAAGCAGTTGCGGCGTATTCAGAGTACTAATAGAGCACAAATTAAAGCCCTGATACAGGAGGTACCAACACATTGAAACTTGACCTTTTACATGTCAAAACATCTGTTTGAGTAGTAGAAACACATCAATGACTATATCATTTAAAGAGGAGGGGATGCAGTTGGGAAAACTATGAGCATGGATGCGGATAAATGGGGCATAGTCAAATGTCTGACACAGATGTTCCTCCCGTTTGAGGTTTTGACACAGCGGCCAAGCTATCCATTGTTGCATCCCCTATAGGACCAGATAAAGAAGGTGTCTGAGGTATGAATGAAAACACAGAAGGGCATTCTTTGGTTGAGTGTTTCTTCACTTGGCTTGTAATACAAGGCTTCAAGAGAACATCATCTGGTCCAAACAGTACATCAGTGCCACACTACTTGATCCATGGTTCAAAACAATTCCACTTTCATACCTTTTTCTGAAAGGGGTATTTCAAAATACAAGAGGTGAATTGTTGAGAAAACCGGAGACATGAAAGAAGAACGGTTGGAATTTAGAGTTCCACCCCGCAGTTTCAAGGTGCCGCCTTCAACTTCTGGAGAGGGCAGTCTGGTCTCACAGCAGCCAACACCACCATTAATCAGAACACCGGCAACAACAGCAACAGAAGGAATGGACCCGACCTCTGTATTGTATTGGTTTCATTCAGCAGGGCTTAAGTCCAGTGCAGAGGCGAAGTCAAATGAGGTTCAGCCAGTGACAGCACCTACGACCATCTACAAGGTGTTTGAGGAGTATCTGGATGATTCAAAAGAGGTCTACATGAGTCAAAACCCTTTGATGTATTGGTATGGGAAGATGTGCTAATTACCAGAGCGCAACAGGCCGCAATAAAGTATATGGCTTGTCCTGTAGCCAGTGTGTCTGCTGAGCGTGTGTTGAGTGCAAATGGTGCAATTGTTATGGTTAGAAGGACCAGTCTCTCACCTCTAAACGTGGAGAGATTGACTGTGATCAAAATTAACCAACATTTCATACCCCACAATTACACAGTTCCTGAAACAACAGAGGAGGAGGAGGATTGGTCAGATTCAAGTGTGTTAGCTGAACAAGTTCTGGGTGAATCACCTGAGTTTGAGGATGAACTCTACTTCCTGGATTGAGTATCCCAGTGCCCCATAGAACTTTTTAAAATTATTTCTCATTGAACTTCTATCTTTGCAAAAAAAGTAGCTAGTGGAACACTATTAGTTTTGTGACAGAGTTATACTGCCCCACCATTTTTTAGTCACATATATTGCCAGATTGCACTTGGACCAAGCCTCCACAATTCCTTCATGACAATGGAGAAAATGCCTGCATCCCTTGCATGCCTATGCTTTTTTTCATCCCTTAGCAGGGCTGCCCCAGAAGATTATTGATTTAGAAGAGTGCCAATACCAAATTCAGATGTGTGGTCTATGTCAAAGATGAATTGTGTACCTACTACCTAACCTACCTGCCCGTGGATTGGAAGAAGTGACCACAACTATTGCAATGGTGAGTGAGTGATTGTGACTGATGATTGATGATTCATGTGGTAGCAGACAGTGAGTGAGGAATTTGAACTGTAATTTTGGAACTTGCTTGACATGATTTGCAATGTTTGGGGTCTGAATGATGGACAATCAATTTTTTCCTGGAGGTGATTGGCCTTTACAAACTTACTTAACAAAACTTACCCTGTACGGTCCACTCCTATGATTCTTCTGTTTTTTATCACCGAGGAGGGCTGCCCCTGACAATCATTTGATAAACAAGACTGCCAAATTCCAATCTGTTGCTTGTATCAAAGGGGAGATAGTGTACCTACCACCGTACCTGGACTGAAACAGGTAGCCATTGCACCAACAAGTGAATATTGTGTGATTGTGAGTGATGATTGATGATTCATGTGGAGGTAGACAGTGAGGTAGGGTGTTGAACTGTAATTTGGGAACCTGCTTGAAATGATTTCCAGTGTCTGAGGCCTGAACGATGGATGATAATATTTTCCTAGCGGTGATTGGCCCTTTCACACTCAATCACATTTACTTGTACGGTCCCCTCCTTTTTTTTGGTTCTTCAGAGACCAGAACAGTCACTTTAGTTGGAAAAAAAACCTATACAAATACTGCAATTCTGTTTCTCTACTTGTTCTTCAACAGCAGTGCACTACATGTCTATCTTTCTCAGGTTATGAATGGGACCGAGTTGCTCAGAGCTCAGAGGAGGATGGAAGCACTCACGGTGAGACTACCTTATCAACTGCTAGAAGCAAGAAGTTATTGACTTCAAAGGGAATCCATGACTTTGAGTCCTAGTACTCAGTCATGTGGAGAGAGGTGCATTGATTTGTGAAATGCGGCTGTGTGTATATATCTATGTGTGTGTGTGTGCGTGTGTGTGTTGGACTAGTGGCAAAAGTAAAACTCTGAGTCTTCCTCTTGTTTGTTTTGTTGCTTACCTTCATTCTGTCCTTCTCCTTGACTCTAAAATACAGTTTCTGTTTCACAATTCACAGGCCTTGTAGTCAACATGCATGAACAAAAGGCGAATGCTGCGCTCAACACTCCTGCTTGTCTACCGCACCAGTCCAGACAGGCATCCAAGAGTGATGGACATTCCTGAGGAGAATGCAGACGCACCACCTAATTTTGCAATACAGTATCATATTTCTTTTGAAATCATATTTGGAGAATTGGATGGATGGGTTCACTCTGCTATAATTGATTTTTTTCCAAATTAGAAGACAGAACATTCAGATATCTGATAACTTGGGTTTCGGGGGCAGAAGCCCTGTTTCCATTGCATTTAACTTTACTGTGTCATACTCATTCCTTCATTTCATTCCACAACAGATCGATGATGATGATGTGCTGCTCATTGCCCAGATGAATGTTGTCCTTGTGTTGTGTTTGTCTTTGGCAAACCTTTTCCCAAATACCCTTTCCCATCCACTCTTCAAACCCCTAACCCTCTTCTCCTGGGATGTGTAATTTATTGAGCTATGGCTTAATTTACACCATTAATGGATCACTCACTTGGTGGGGTGGATGTGGTGAAATCAATACCAGCTCACTGTAGGATCGTCTCGGCAATAGCCCACACTGGCCCAATTTATCCACCGGTGCATAAAAGTGATCCATATTTTAGACACTGAATGAAGAACATTAGTCGTCAGCATCAACATTCAGGCCTTGTTTTGCATAACCGTAAATGCCTAACCTAAGCTTGTCCACTCCAGACTTTGAGTCCATATTTTATGATTTCATAACTTTACTTTTATTTAAATAGTAGCTCCCCATTGCTCAAGTTACTACTATTGCTATTTTTTCTAATTTTATCACTATCAGGAATTCTTATCATGTCATCATGTAGTAGTTGGGTCTGAATTCTTTGTAAAGCTCTTATATAACCCACTAACTCTGTGTCTTTATTTTTATTTAGTTGCCTGCCTGGGATAATCCTTCCAATTAATCCTGAAGTTGGAGCTCACCTGGGAGGGAGTGGGACCAGGCTTTTGAAGTTATGATGCCTTCCCTGGTATTGCTTCATCTATATTCAGGTAAGAGAACTATAGAGTGAAGTGAACTAGTTCAGTTAGTAAGTAAGTAACTAACTGCTACTCCAAGTTATCTTTTATCTAGGTTGTTGTCGTCAATATAGGTCATGGCAGCATCCACCCTAATGGTCAAGATAGTGAGAAAGATATTATAACTCGATACCTAAGCAGTATAATACACTCTTACAAGCAGATAAACAGTCTGCCTGAAAACGAAAGGTAGCAATGCAAAGTAAAACTGAAACACAAAAATCTACTTCAGGCATAAATTTCAAAGAAATATAATGATTTTCCCCTTTATTGTTTTTAAAAAACAAACCCACCCTCTCCACCTACAACAGGTCCACCCTCATCCCCAGACAAATTGACCCAACCACCAATGTCTCAAAATGTGAAATGCCCAATGAATAAAAGGAACGGTCCCAACTCCCTTCCCACCCTCTTCATCCAAAAGTCCCTCCCACCAAAACAAAAAATTAAAAAACTGGCTAAAAGAGGGCATTGTCTATTTCGGTCCAGAGCTGATCCAGGCTCTGCTCCATCATGATGAGCCAGCTCTCTGTAGCGTCCAGGCCCGGTAGGATGTGCCACAGCAATGGCCTGTCAGCGCTGGAAGGGGCGGTAGCAGTTATCAGCTTGCGGCAGTGACAATGATGGGATGGCCGGGAGGCGGTAGCTTGAATCCAGTGGCATGGAGAGCACGGGATCCACTTCTGGGCTTACCCATCCCACTCGGGGTGACGAATGCAAAAAGAACAATTGATGGACATATGAAATTATTGGGTGGCATAGTAGCAGTGCATTGGTGGTCCCCTAGGGCCATTTGAATTTGATGTGATTATGATTAGGAGAGTCACAAGGCCAATTTTCTGTTTTACCCACACATGCCTTGTACAAAAATCATTGACTGTGTGGCAGGAACGTATTGAGGCAGAACAAGAATAACACCAGATTAAAAAATTAGTGTTTTGATTTTTTTACTTCCAAATGCTTTTCAAGTAACTAAATGGACACTTGTAGTGGAAAAATAAATTACCTCTTATTAATGAGTGCGGCATCATGCACTATGGAGTACAAGTTGTGTGTTGTGCTAAATTAATGGAGCCATGCTCATTGCTTGCCAGTGCATCAGGAATTTTGCCACTGTCTACAACTGAGGCAGCTATAGGTGACAATGATCTATTTTTAATTCATTCCAATGGCCCTGCTGTTCTCCAAATGCCTTTCTCTTTCTACCCTGACTTGGAAGAGGCAGATAAATAATAAACAAGATACTACATTACACACTTCACGTATGAAATCCAGATATTATCTTGTCTTTCGTAAGTAGATGTTGGGGAAAACGATGTACAGCAATACAGGGAAAGGAACGAGCTATATAGATTGTATTTGCCACATTTGTAACAGTGTATCCTATACACCAAACTTGACATCAAATCATGCACTTACTTCCACTTTACTCACTGGCCTCGCCCACCACCACATATTATTTCCAATAAATGTATTTGCTGGTCAGTAAGGAAAGGAAACTTGACTTAATCTACTGCAGGGTAGGGTAGAGGGACTAGACAGGTAGGATAAAACTTTTAAATAGAATAGAGGGGTCAATGTCACTACACTGATCATCAATTTGTTACCTTCGGTTTATTCAGTCACTCCACTAGTCAATGGAAGTCAAAAGGAAAAAATCTGAACAGACGGAAAATAAATTTGCGATGGGAAACCATCAAATATATTTTTGAATGATTCATATGGCTATAAAATCAAATGTGGCACATGCCAAGAATGGAATTTTTGATTTTTAGGTAGGCTGGGACAAAAGAACTTAGCAAAAAATGAAGGAGTTAAATACTAAGAGGTGACTGAGTATGCAAAGGGAAAGACACCTAGTGTGTTCAGTTTACAATGCATTGAAAACTTTGTAAATGCTGCATCAGCTGAAGTAGATGCACATTGGACAGCCAACACTGCAGTCATGAATTGAATCTTACAGCACTTCTGTCATGGGTGGCAAAATGCCATGGGTGGGAGGAGGTGATGAAAGATGATAGGTAGAATACATATGCCTCGCTTAACAAATACAGTGAGTCAAGGGAGTAGAACCAAAATTATAAAAATAGCCCCCAATTTTAACCATAGATTTGATAATCCTATATACACAAAGTAAGAAAAGTAGGTGAGCAGCATGCCCCTCTCCATGAGAAGAAGAGCTGCCTTGCTTATTCATCCAAGCAATCGAAATATTAATTCATGCTTTCATTCTAATTCACCCATAGCCACCATGATTTAAGCTTTACTTTCTCTCATCAAGGCCTACAAACATTTTTCCAGTCCATTATCCATCCATTAAATATCCACCCTTTCTTCCAACAATTCTTTCATCCATCCATCCATCCCTAGTACAGACCGGAAGAAGTCAGCTACCAAAAAATAATAAAGATATGCAATAAGGAAAAAAAGATGATGCAGGGATAACAGGAATGTACCAAAAATTGACTAGGGGATTTGGAAAAACAGGTGACAGTATAAAAAAATAAACAAAGCAAAATCTAAAAGTAGCGTTGGGGCCGAGGAAAAAGAATGAATGCATTGTGCTTTGCACAAGTGGGTTTGTATCCCGTCCTCATCTACACATGAAAGGAAGGTGGCAGGCAAGGGTGTCAGAGCAACTTTATTTCTCTTCAGCAACACCTGCCTCCAAGCAGCAACTCCCATCCTGGAACCCAGCAACAGCATTTCAAAATGCCAAGAATCTACCCTGAGCCGACAGCAATCATAAATTCAACATTAGGGAAATGATAATAATAAATATTAGGACTTACTGGGGTAAGCAGAGCCCTCTGCAGTGGCTCTCGTGGTCAGCGCCTCCTGCTGATCAGGTACTCCCAGACTCGTCTCCGCAACATCCCTCTTCTTGCCCTTGGGTGCTGATGTAAGAAATGAAGCAGATACAAAAATATATATTAGTGATTCAGTTAATCTCCACAAAATTATTATGACAGGCAAACACAGTCACATTGTACTTCTCTAAAACAGATACTAGTTTTGAGTCTTGACTCTTGTTGAGTTGCCCATACCCACCCTAAAATCCCTATTCCAAATTTCCTTAACAAAAACTAGATTTGGAACTAATGCATTGCAGTGAATGATCTTTGATCCTATTTTCATTTCTCAACCCACTTGATGGACCAACTCATTCTCTCTTTTATGCAATTAATAACTGTACGAGCTACATAAACAAAGTCAAAGAGTACGCTAACTCACCGATATCACAGATTCACTATGGTGACAGGAGGACAGAAGAGTCTAATGTCTTCTTAATTAATCAGGAATGATACAAAGCTTGTCCTGCTGGTATAAGCAATTTACGACAACAAATGGTGTTGTAAAAGGGTCTCATAATGGAAGGAGACACCCTGTGATGAGGTGGATAGCTGGTATGAGGGGCCTTGGCTAACACCTGTCACTCGGTGTACAAAACTGAAGTCCAGTAAGGTGATTTACGACCTTGAGCCCTGACGAAATTGCCACAAAGAAAACAGGCAATGAAACATGTTGGCCCATCCTTAATTGGTCGGCAACATGCAGTTGTTTAATTCCTAAATAAAATTGGCATTTAGTGTATGTGAGTCTTAACTCAATTTTAGCATTACAGGGTCTCTCTTTTTTTCCTTTTTGTGATACACACAAACACTTTTTTCACCTTTTTTGTTTGTACTGGACACTTTCTTTGTTTTCACAGGTGAGATAGATGAGAAACGTGGGCACAACTGGTGAGAATCAACCAGTAAGCTCCTCTGGTGTCGCGCATGTGAGGTGCTATCTCACCTATAAACAAGTTTTGTTGTTTATATACCTTTTTAAGTGGGGGTATATTTGGAGCACAGTGACTGACAATCTAAAAGGTTTTTTTAGAAATCCAATATTTTACCTTGGGCTATAAGGATTGTGGACAACAGAGAAATTTCGTGGGCATAATAAGTTGAAGACCCATTCCCAATCCTATATACAAAAGTGGATTCAGACCTGTTGATCAGGTCTTTTAGCTGTTTGGTTCTTAACCCCTTCCATGCGCGGCAAATTCCGCCGCGATGCGATGGGGGGGGGGGGGGCGGGGCTGGGCGTGGCGCTCCCGGCCGTCATAAATCATGGTGGGCGTGTGCTCATGATGGCCGGGAGCCGTCCTGAGCATCGATAAGGTTAATTAATCAGCCAAAGCGTTAAGGTTAATTATTCACCAATGATGAGTATGATTAGGTAGCACTGAGCACCTGCATAGAAGAAACTGGATAAGAAACTGGATAACATATTAATAATATTCTTAATGTAAACTAAATGTAACTTACCTCTGAGTGTGAGCTGATATACTGAAAATAAATGTTAGCATTGTAGAAACACAACAAATAATTAATACTTACAGAACCCCAGAAATAAGGGAGTAAGGGGAAAAATAAACAAGATACAAAAAGTCACACAAAAAATAAAGAAAATGTAAAATGCACAGACACAAAAACACACACTAATACAATAAATTAAAATGAGGGGTTGATTAATTAGAAGGGTGGAGGATTACAAAAATAACAGAGGGATTGAAAATTAGGCCCAGTACAATAAACAGAATAGAAAACAAGGTGGCCGCGCCTACCTGAACCGCATAGTACCGTTTGCATGTGATTTGGAATATGAGGGCATTCTCCACATTGTGTTTAGTAAAGTGAATGGGCGTGCCGACAAACTTCGCCCACCCGCGGAACTCAGCGTAGCGCGGTGGAGTCTTTTTTCTCACTCCGCAGAGTTCCGCGTATCGCGACTTCGTAAACTCTGCCCAGGCCTAGTCTTGACACATTTCGGACCCAGAAGTTTAATAATGTGATGCAATTGTAATTTAATGAAAAATATTTAAAATGTATTAAGGGTTACGGTTAGTGATATGGTTAGGTCATTGACATTTATTTAGATGAATTTAATTTAATTGAATGCATGTTAAATCATGTTATGTAAAATTGTTTTATTCAGTTTAATTTAATTTAAATTAATTTTAAGTTAGGTTGAGGGTTAACATTAGATTTTCTTAGAAAATAATGATTTAATTCCATTGGATTATGTTAATGATGAATATTGAGTGTAATTTAATTAAAGTAAGATTACGATTTGTATAATGGAATAACAATTGTAAAGGAATTAAAATAATTATATTTCAGTTTGTTTAGATATTGTGAGGTAGTAGTTCTGGGTATCAATTTAGTGACAATAAAGTCAATCATATGATGGAACGCAATTGATGAAGTAATATGCATCTGTGCAAACTAGTAAATTTGTATTTACTGCTGCAGATTCCATCATCTTGACAGAGCTGTTTCTCTCATTTCCCTCTTTCCTGTACCTTTTTTTCACCAGGATGTGATCTGAATCTGAATTTATTGAGATCACAGGGTTTCTAAATTTGATGTACATTAATGGTGACTGGGATTCCTGCTGCTTTTATGGATGTTGCAGGCCCCACGTTCTATTCTTACCATGATAATACTGTGATCTTTCTAAATGTCAGCATACTCCAAGATTCTTTCCTTCTAGTGTCCAGGGTACACACATCGCTGAGGACTGTAAAGGAAAGAGAGGCCTTAAACTAAATATTTCAAATCTAGAACTCATTCTCTCTAATTAAATCCTTTATTTTACTGGGCCCTTCCACTTTCCATTAGTTGTACTCAGATTTTGGTAAAAAAAAATATGTCATTTCCACATAGCAGGGCACCAGCGTTAAACCTGTCAGCACTGGTTCAAGTGGGCATCATCCTTCACCAGCTATGGAAAGAATCTCCCCATCACCCCCTAAACTAAACTGCATTGAGGTGCAAACACTGGTGATTCCCACATGAGAAATAGATTAATGTACTTTACACTGGCCTACAGGAAGGCTTATTGGGATGACCATTTTGGTGCTCTAAAGTATGCAAGACTTCTTGCTCTTTGCCTCAAAAAGTGGTCCATTTGCTTCTGGCCTGACTGACTTCCAGTGACTTCTTGTTAAATCCACAATAAAAGATAGCATTCTTAGTCTCACGTGGGTGCTGCTTAAGTAGGGTCACCCATGTTATCAGAAAAATAACATACAAAACTGCCTTCTTTGATACCTCAAATCTGTCAATCTCTAAATTTGCCCACATTTATAAAGTGTGATACCTGTTGAATTACTGTAGATCCTTATAGGCTGTGGAACCAATTGCTGTGCTTCATTTCCTTAACCAAACTTATTACAGCTTGCTCTTCTTTTTTATCTGCATTCTTGGAAGGCTACCGTACATCAAACACTTATCAGTGATTTGCATTGGAATATGCAACCATCTTATTTGCACAGAAAATAATTAATTCCTTGCTAATTGTCAATTCAGCTACACCAATGAATTGAATGACATTTAATTATCGGTAAATCTGTCACGTTTGACAGGTTGAGAACTACACCAAAGTTGCGAACTCTGATATTATGTACATGGCCCAAACCTAAAACTCAAGACATGGAACACCCTCCCCATCCGCCTGCGGCAGACCGAATACCTTCTAACCTTCAGGAGATTTCTCAAGACCTGGCTCTTCGAACAGTAGCAGCCCCCCCCCGCGCCTTGAGACCTTCACGGGTATGTAGTGCGCTTTATAAATGTTATGATTGATTGCTAGGGATGGGTGAAGCTAACAGATTTTTACAGAATTCAGAGGGTTAAACAAAAGCTCGGTGAGATTCCGCGGGGTTCCGCGAGCGGGTGGAATTCAGCACTTTGCGCTGCTCGTGCTGATTTTTAGCTCCAGAAGCTTGTTTCACACTGTAAGATCAGCCCGAACAGCACCACACGGTGCAACAGAGGGCGCAGCTTATTTCTGCTGATCGTCTATTTTCTACTCCAGCTGCAGCTTTCTCAACACCAACGGTCTTAACCTGCTGCAACAGCTCATGCCGAGAAATCTCACCAGGAGGCAATCTTGCGCCCAAAAATCCCGCTAGGAGATGCAAAAATTCTCGCTCGCCAATTTAATGTTGGTGAGCCGTGTGAGAGAAAAAAACTCCGTCATGCGGCCCTTGGCGAAGTTTTCCTGGAAATTCACAATACTCACATAGCGCTAAGTGGGCAAAACTTGGCGAACTCCATGAGTGTCCATGGGTGGAGCGGAATTTTTCGGGGACCCCTAATCAATAGCACAAAACCATCAACCTTCAGCCTCACAGAAGGCGGAACTATTGACTTTGCTATTGTTTTATAGTTGATCAGGTTAATTCCGTGTTTCTCTCTCTTCTTGCATTCATGCATTCTCACCTCCAGTCAGAGGCCAAGTCAAGTGCTCCGCAAAGAGTTGTCTAGTACACTCTGAATGACGGGCCCCGAATGAAAGTGCATGACAAGATGAAGTAATTTGTTTTTAACCTCTTCCCACATAAACCAATGTCGCTCGAATGGAGTTGTCGAGGGTCAGTACGTTTAACGGCTTTTACAGAGTCTGAATCGGAGTCAATAAAGTGCTTCCTGTGCAATTACGTCAGGCAGAAAAGGCCATAATTGTAGTTTGCTGTTGTATAAGCACATTTAATAGGGATGAGCCGGTATAGGTGTCAGTGGTTGTTACAAATAGCTGCAGTGATCACTTAATTACAAACTGTGCGGAGCATTTACCACCCAGGTGCTTTCACAGGGCGAGTAATTACATACTCATTTAAACATTCTGCTGCACCTGGGACGACAAGTGCGGTCATTTGGGAATTCAAAAGCAAAGCTGCTCCCATGATGCAAGTCGAAATGTGTAAATAATTATTAAATGGATCTCAAGCCTCCCGTGGGTATTCGATGAAGGTTCTGGAAATGTTGTTTCAAGATCCCCGATTGAATATGCCACACATTTCCTACTAACAGTGCCCTCTGAGAATTGCTAATGTTCTCTACTAACACTTTTAATTTTTCTTAATTACATGTTTAGTGAAAAATAGAAATCCATTTGGAGAAATACCTTTTAGCCATAACGAAACAAAGTTAAATACATATCCACAAAAAACACTTTCCAACTATGGAAGCTAAAAATAATGAAATAAAAAAAAAATAAACATGCATCATTTTGAATACAAACAAAACGTCAGGTCAGCACCATGCATGAGTCTTAAAATAAGAGGTCGAATTCAAATAGTTCGTCTACCACCAGTGTTCATAAAACATTGGCATTTATTCAGTATGTTTTTCTGGGAAATTATATTTTGTTTTTGTAATAAACTTTCGTATGACATTTCGCCTCGTTGACTCAAACGAGCGGTGCATGGGCATACTGCTGCTTTATCTGAGAGCTAACAGCTGGATTTGTTTTACTCTGAAAATTGGCGAACTATAGGGTCATCTCCAAATGTGCAACTGCACGAAAATAGAGCAAAAAACAATGCCACGGTACTTCTCAGAGTACAGTTCGGCTTTAGCCATGAATATTTGGTTCAAAGATTTTCAGACCCAATTCACAAGTTTTTTTTACACTGTAAAGCATCATCATCCAATCGAGGAAACAGCACTTTCAAAAGGAAAAACACCAGAAATCCTGATTCTCGGAAACAGGAAATCTGCTCGAATAACTTCTTTAAAAAAATGACCACCCTGATTGGCCGATTTTTTTTGTCGGGCGAGGGTTAGAGACAGGAAAATCGTCGAAATGGAAAGTTTCAGGACACGTGGCTACGGAAAATGTCTAGAAAATCCAAAAAGTAAAAAATGTGTGGGTGTTCACAAACCTTTTCCATTCCTAGCAGGTGGAAATGTATGGCTCCATAAGGGTCTGGGTTGTTAATGACGAGAACATTTGCAATCGGGAAGTGCAGAAGAGGTTTCTCCACACAGGGTAGAAACATTTTCCTTTCGAAAGCAGTCACAAAATCCAGCAGCATTGTACTTTGAGAATGATTGCATTTATACAGAAGGGTACATTCATTTAAGTCCTGGAAATCTATGCCTCTCATGAATTTACAGGAGCGCTTGGAGTAACAGAATAAACCTATGCCGGCCAGATCTGCAGGGGGGCAGATCACTTACAGTTTTGTTCATCTTGTTTTGCTCCCTGATACATAGGGAACCACTTTCCCTAAACCCACAAAAAATGCTTAGTTTGTAAAAGAATGTGTGCCGGTGCCCAAAGCTGTGCTCCTACTGTGACAATAAAAATCTGCTAGTCGAATACCAAGACTATGCAGCTTTGAATTCACCGTAGGACTTTTTATTCCATTACCAGACACTGCTGTCCCTTCATCTCCACTCTTGCCTGTCACTGCTTTCTCCCCATTTGCCCATTTTCCGTCTTTCTCTTCCTCCTTTCTCATGTGTGGGTTTTTCTCTTTTGCTTGCAGTCAATATCTGCAGAAGTATATATAAGGAAAACGGCGTGAAGGGATAAATCTCTTATTTATTTATACACAAGAAACAATACATTTTCTTGGCAATGTATTTTTTCTTTTAGTCAGAACTATCAAAAATTAATTTTCAGAAGCGGATCACTCTTCCTAAACCTCAGCGTACTTGACACAAAATATATCCATATACAAATATAACGAAATTCACCACACAACAATCTCTATTTACAACTTCATACAACATATATACATCTTATATACATTACAATGTATCATATATACAAAAAGGTTCCCCTATCTATTATTAAACCTATGTACACTTCTTATTCACAGTGGTACAATTAGAGGAAATCCTCTTGGCGTCCGAGGGGTTACCCCTCTCCTGATTTTAAATATGCGCCACAAAACTAATTTCAAAATCAATCCAATCTGTGGACTCCTCCAGAATCAGTGTGTCGACGCGTTCGCGTTTCAGCCTCCAGTTATTTGGCTTCCTCAGGACGGGGATTACAGACTATCTGTAAATACTGCGAGCGAGTCCCTCTGCAGGGGCGGCTCTAGGTTAAATATTCCATCTCGGTGTCTTTATGTATTTGTAGGAATCAAAGGTCGTATTAACTTCTCGTCCCTTCTGTTTCCGCTACGTCTTCAAGTGGCGATCCAGATTCAATCACGCCATTCAGTACGCCTTTTCTTGCAAACGCTGCAAACCGCATGTGTGGGGTTTTCTCTCTTTTGCTTGCAGTCAATATTTGCAGAAGTGGCAGTCCCCAAATAAAAACTGCCGGTGGACCCCACCAGCAACCTCTGGTTTAAATGAAGCACTGGCGTGTTCCATACTCCACGTCACCCTGAAAACCCACTTAAACCTTTATTAGAATATATATATATATATTTATTTCAAGGAGGAAAACCACATGGCAAACATATGTGAAGACCCACATTTAGGCCTCCTGCAAACATTTTCATGGCCACCCAACACCACATTCTAAAATTTATTTTACCCACACCTAACCCTTACTTTGGTGGAAAAGTACACCTAGATGGGTGAACACTTCCACAGAAGTAACAGATAATTTTTTTTTTACTGATTGTTTAAGAAAATCCTGTTTTTTAAATCTGTACATGACAATGTCCCGCATAAATACATTTATGGGAACAGGGATAAAAAAAGATTAAATAAGGGCTAATAAAATCATGGTCTAATTGAGTCAACTAAATCAATACAGCATTAACATATTTTAGTGGTGTTTCTGTATGGTGGATATAGAGAACTAAGAAGCAGAAGAGCTCTTTGCTTAAAAGTACAGAGATTCTCAACAACTCAAGCCCATCGGTCTTTTTCAGGAAGGGCAACTACTTCCCACAACTGTGTTCCAGTGAATCTGAAGATCAAACTTTCTTTTATGTCATTGTAATTCCACTTAAAATCATACTTGTTCTGATTATTCCTGGAATAAGAATGTTCTTTCTGTTTTTTTGTGTGTAACTGCTCCTCTTGTCTCTAGCGTAGCTATCTTGTAGTGCTGATATATACATCTCTTCTTCCAATTTAGTACACCCTAACATTAGGGCTGGGTAGAGCTCACAGAGTTTTACTCCGCGGAATTCTGCTGAGGTACATAAAAACTCAGCGAGATTCCACAGAGTTCCACAAGCAGGTGAAATTCGGTACATCGCGCTGCTTGTGCTGATTTATAGCGGCAGGCGCTTCTTCTGCACGGTAAAGTCAGTGCAAACAACACCACACGGTGCACCAGAGGGTGCTGCTTCTTTCTGCCGCTTGAGTTGATTTTCTACTTGAGTGGCAGCTTTCTCAACACAAATGGTTTCAACCTGCCGGGAGGCGTTTTAGTGCAAGAAAATCGCTCTATGGGATGCAAATTGGTGAGCCTGTTGTGAGAAAAAACTCTGTCACACGGTGCTTGGTGGGGTTTTGCTGGAACTCTGAGACATTCATGTAGCACGGAGTAGGGGTAACTCTGTAAACTCCGGTGGCGGAGAGGAATTTTCCGACCAGCCCTACCTAACATTCTTTAGTGCAGGAGAACTATGTAACTTGGTTAAATAAATATATCTGATTCTCAAATAAAGAAAACTCTATGCCATGACTAGTCATAAACTGTGAGGCTGAGCATGTGCTTCAAATCTTGAAGATAAAAAACCCATGGAGTGTGTCCTCTTGTGACTGTGATAGATTTAGTTCTATTTTGAGGAATTTCACCATGACATTTTGCTTTTTGAACTATTACATTATGAACACCAGCAATGGAAGAGACCTGCTATATCGGCCTCAGACATACGTGCTTTAATAATATGATAGCGCATGCCTATTTCTGGGGCCCGGGCTGACTTTTTGTCAGGACATAAGGCTCACTCTGAGTATTTGTAAAATAACAATAGCCTACTTAATGTAGGTTAACTAATGGCTTACTCAGCAATGAAGCCCGATGTCTTACAACTCTGCATATTCTTTTTACAATCCACAGTTAGACACTGGTTGATTAAAATAGGCATTGGCAAAGCCAATAGGTCTTGTCTACGTTAGAACTGTTGGCTTTGCCAATGTCTTTTTACCATGTTTCAGAATGGCTAAAAGTTATTGACATGGCTTACAGTAGAGTGTCATAGAGGAGAGTGGTGTAGAGAAGAGTGGAGTTGCTTAGAATGGAGTGACAAAGTGTCATGGAGTGGGGTAGTTGAGCGTACACTGAAGTGGCTTGTCATACTGTAGAGTGGTATACACTAGAGTGGCATAGAGTAGAATGACATAGAATAGAGTGGTGTAGAGGAGATTTGCATAGAGTAAAGAAAAGTAGAGTGACTTAGAGTAGAGTGGCATAAAGTAAAGTGGCTTAGAGTGGAGTGACAAGTAGTGCCATAGAGTAGAGTGGCGTAGAGTAACATAGACTGGAATGTAGTGGCATAAGTAGAGTAGAATAGAGTGGAGTGGGGTAGAGTAGAGTGGTGTGGAGTAGAGTGTAGTGGCATACAGTGGAGTGGTGTAGAGTAGAGTGATGTAGAGTACAGTGGCTGAGTGATGTGGAGGAAAGTGGTGTGGAGTGGCGTAGGGTGGAGTGGCATAGAGTGGAATGGCATAGAATGGAGGGTGTAGAGTAGCATAGACTTTGAGTTGAGAGGTGTAGAGTGGTGTAGAGGACTGACATTGAGTAGAGTGGTACAGAGTGAGGTAGAGCGGAGTAGAGTGGCATGGAGTAAAGTGGCTTGGGGCAGAGTGGAGTGGAGTAGAGTGGCATAGAGTGGAGTGGTGTAGAGTGGTGTAGTGTGGCACAGAGTGGAGCAGTATATAGTGAAGTTGTGTAGAGTCAAGTAGTGTAGAGCAGACTGGCATAGAGTAGAGTGGAGTGGCGTAGAGTAGAATGGCATAGAGTAGCATTGAGTAGATTGAGGTTGTACGTAGTGGAGTAGAGTGGCATTGTGTGGAATGGCGAGGCATAGAGTTGAGTAGTGGAGAATAGAGTGGAGTAGAATGGCATAGAGTAGAGTGGAGTGATATACAGCGGTGCAGCACAGAGTGGGGTGGCATAGAGTAGAGTAGCATAGAATAGAGTGGCAAAGAGTAGAGTGAGGGGACAAAGAGTGGGGTGGAGAGGAGTAGTGTGGCGTGAAATAGGGTTGCGTGGAGTAGAGCGTCAAAGACTGGAGTGGCGTAGAGGGGAGTGGTGTAGAGTGGATTAGAGTAGAGTGGCATCGAGTGGAGTGGTGTAGAGTGGAGTGGTGTAGAGTAGACTGGCATAGAAAAGAGTGATGTAGAGAGTCATAGAGCAGAGTGGTGTATAGTATCATAGAGTTGAGTGGTGTAGAGTGGAGTGGAGTAGAGTGGCATTGTGTAGAATGGAGTAGCATGGATTAGAGTGGAGTGACCTTGCGTAGAGTGGATTAGAGTGAAGTGGGATGGAGTAGAGTGAAGTTACATGGAGTTTCATAGAGTAGAGTGGAGTGGTGGAGAGTGGATTGGAGTAGAGTAGAGTGGAGTTGTGTAGCGTGACATGGAGTAGAGTGGGGTGGCATAGAGTGAAGTGGTGTAGAGTTGAGTAACACAAAGTGGAGTGGCATGGCATACAGAAGAATGGCATAGAGGAGAGTGGCATAGAGTGGTGTAGAGTTGAGTGTCATAAATTTGGTGTAGAATGGAGTGAGGTGACGTAGCATAGAGTGGCATTGTGTGAAATAAAGTGGTATAGAATGGATTGGTAAAGAGTAGAGTGGCATGAAGAGAGGAGTGGAGTGGCCTAGAGTCAAGTGGCAGAGTGGAGATTAGCATGGAGTGGCATAGAGTTGATTAAAATAGAGTGGCATAGAGTGAAGTGGTGTGTAGTGCAGTGGCATAGAGTGGCTTTGTATGGAATGGAGGGGCATTGGAGTGGAATGGAGTGGTGTAGAGTGGAGAGGAGAGTGGAGTGGTGTAGAGTTAAGTAGCATAGAGTGGAGTGGTGTAGAGTGGAGAGTGGAGCGGCATGAAGAGAGGAGTGGAGTGGCATAGAGGACAGTGGCAGAGAGTGACATAGAATGGTGTAGTGGAGAGTGGCATATAGTTTCGTAGAGCTGATTAGCATAGAGTGGCAAAGAGTGGAGTGGCATGGAGTGGCAGAGAGTGACATTGTATGGAATGGAGTGGCATGAAGTAGAATGGGGTGGCATAGAGTGGAGTGGAGAGTAGAGTGGTGTAGAGTTGAATGGCATGGAGAGGAGTGGAGTTGCATAGAGCAAATTGGCATGGAGTGGCACAGAGTGGTATAGAATGGCATAGAGTAGACTAGCTGACAGTGGCGTGGTGTGGAGTGGAGTGGCATAGAGTAGACTAGAGTAAAGTGGCATAGAGCAGAGTGGAGTGGCATATAATAGATTGAAGTGGAATAGAGTATAATGGCATACAGTAGGGTGGCAAAAAGTGGGGTAGAGGGTGGCATGGAGTAGTGTGGCATGGAGTACAGTGGCATAGAGTGGAGTGGCGTGGAGTGGAGTTGCGCACAGTGGCGTGTAATAGAATAGGGTGGCATAGAGTGAAGTAGCATAGAGTAGAGTGGCATAGAGTAGACAGGCATAGAGTAGAGTGACATCAAATAGGGTGGCATAGAGTAGAGTGGTCTAGAGTAGACTGGCACAGAGTAGAGTGGTGTGAAGTGAAGTGGTGTACAGTGCTGTAGATTGGAATTGTGTGGAGTGCAGTGGAGTGGCATGGATTAGAGTGGAGTGGTGTAGAGTGGAGTGAGGTAGAGCAGAGTGGCATAGAGAAGAGTTAGTAGAGTGGCATTGAGTGGCATAATAGAGAGTGGCATATGGTTGTGTAGAGTTGAGTAGCGTAGAGTGGCATAGAGTGGAGTATTGTGGAGTGGCATAGAGTGACATTGTGTGGTCTTGAGTGATGAGGAGTAGAGTGGAGTGGCATGGAGTAGTGTAGAGTAGAGTGGCATGAAGAGAGGAGTGGAGTGGCATAGAGGAGAGTAGCAGAGAGTGGGATAGAGGGGCATAATGGAGAGTGGAATAGAGTGGAGTGTCCTAGAGAGGAGTGAGTGGAGTGCCATAGTAGAGAGATGCATATAGTGGTGTAGAGTTAAGTAGCATAGAGTGGAGTGGCATAGAGAGGCATTGTGTGGTCTGGATTGGCGAGTAGAGTGGAATGACATGGAGTAGTGTAGAGTAGAGTGGCATGACAAGAGGAGTGGAGTGGCATAGAGGAGAGTAGCAGAGAGTGGCATAGTGGAGAGTGGCATAGAGTGGAGTGGTGTAGAGTGGAGTGGCATAGAGATGAGTGAGTGGAGTGCCATAGTAGAGAGAGGCGTATAGTGGTGTAGAGTTAAGTAGCGTAGAATGGCATAAAGTGGAGCGGCATAGAGAGGCATTGTGTGGTCTGGATTGACGAGGAGTAGAGTGGAATGGCATGGAGTAGAGTAGAGTAGAGTGGCATGATGAGAGGAGTGGAGTGGCATGGAGGAGGGTAGCAGAGAGTGGCATAGAGTGGCATAGTGGAGCGTTGAATAGACTGCCATGGAGTTGAGTAGCATAGAGTGGCATACAGTGGAGTGGTGTAAAGTGGCATAGAATGGCATATAGAGACATGGAGAGGCATAGAGCAGAGTGGAATAGACTAATGCAGAATGGTGTTGAATGGCATATAGTAGAGTGGCATAGAGTGGACTGGCATAGAGTCACGTGGCATAACTTAGAGCGGCGTTGAGTAAAATGGCATGTAATAGAGTAGATTGAAGTGGTGTAGAGTAGAATGACATAGAATGGGCTGGCAAAAAGCAGGGTGAAGTGGAGTAGAGTGGCATGGAATAGTGTGTTGTGGAGCAGAGTACATGGAGTGGTGTAGAGTGGAGTTAAGCAGGGTGGTATAGAGTGAAGTGACATAGAGTAGAATGGCACAGAGAAGACCGGCATACAGTAGAGTGGCATCAAATAAAGCGGAGCAGCAGAGAATAGAGTGGCATAGAGTAGACTGATGCAGTGTAGAGTGGTGTGGATTGGAGTGGCGTAGAGTGCCATAGATTGGGATTGTGTGGAGTGCAGTGGAGTGGTGTAGAGTAGAGTAGAGTGGCATGGAGCGGTTTAGAGTAGAGTGGCATACAATGAAGTGATTTAGAGTGGTGTGGCGTAGAGTGGAGTGGCATAGAGTAGAGTGGCAAGTACTCGAGTGGAGTAGCATAGAGTAGATTGAAGTGGTGTAGAAAAGAGTACTGTAGAGTAGAGTGGCATAGAATGGGGTGGAGTAGAGTGTTGTGGTGAAGAGTGGTGTGGACTAGAATAGAGTGATGTAGAGTAACGAAGAGTAGCGAAGAGTAGAGTGGTGTAAAGTGGCATAAAGGTAGAGTGGAGTGGAGCAGTGCAGAATGGCGTAGTGTGAAGTTGAGTGGCATAGAGTGGCATATAATAGAGTGCCGTAGAGTGGAGTGACAAAGAGTGGAATGACATAGAATGCTCTTGGCATTGTGTGGAGAGGAGTAGCATGGAGTGGTGTACAGTCGAGTGACATACAGTAAAGTGGTGTGGCAAAGAGTAGCGCAGCATAGAGTGGCTTATGGAGTAGAGTTGCATAAGTGAAATAGTGTAGAGTAGAGTGAAATGGAGTGACATAGAGTAAAGTGGAGTGGTGTAGAGTAAAGTGGCATAGAGAAGAGTGGTTTAGAGGAGAGTGTCGTGGAGCAGAGCAGTATGACATGAAGTAGAGTGGCAAACAGTGACATAGAGTAGAGTGGTTCGGAGCAGAAGAAAGTAGAGTGGTGTAGTGTAGAATAGAATGGCATAGAGTAGCGGTCCGTGGAGTAGAGATGAGTGGCATAGTGTAAAGTGGCATAGAGTAGTGTGGGGTAGAGTAGAGTGGTGTAGAGTGGAATGGCATACAGTAGAGTAGAGTGGTATAGAGTAGAGTGACGTACAGTAAATTGGTGTGGCATAGACCATTGCAGAGTGGAATGGCAAAGAGTAGAGTGGAGTGGCTTACAGCAGAGTGGCATAGACTTGAGTGGCTTGGAGTGGTGTAGAGTAGAGTGGTGTGCCTTAGAGCAGAGTGGGATAGAGTGGAGTGGTTTAGAGTGGAGTGGCATAGAGCGGAGTAGCATAACGTAGTACAGTTGTGGGTGTAAGCAAGTAAAGTGCCAATAGAGGCAGCAAATAGAGTAAAAACAACATAAATAAGAAGTTGAATGCCTATATTACAAGTAGGAATGTACAGTGCATGTCTGGAAATAATACTTGTAAAATAAAAGAATAGTGGGAGAGCAAGAGAAAGACTGAGTGGATAAATGCAGTTAAGATGATAAAATGGAATATAGCAGGCTACAGTGGTAAAAAAAAGATAATAAAGATTGGATACAAGAGGTCACAAAAAACAACATCATATGCCTCCAGTAAACATTGGAGGGGGGTCCCATTTCCCTGGATGGATATCGATCATATCAAACTGTGGCACTTCCATCCAGAGCTGATAGGGTAAAAAGAGGAATAGTGACATTGATAGTGAATACCTTTAGGCTAAGAAATTCTAACATTTTTTAATGATTCCCCTTATTACAATTTCCTGATTTGTAAGGCCAAAGGAGATTGGGATATGGTCATTATAAATTATTCTAACAATAACTTTGGCAATATGGTACAAGTGGCTGAGGAAATTTAACAGGCAATTAATGATGCAACCTAACAACACCCCAAGCCTTTGTAAATTATCTGGATGCTAGACTTTAACATTAAAAGCTGTTGAATAATAGAAAAGTCGTTTTGTTGGGTAACGGACAGAGATGGAAACCCCATTATCCATTTTAGTCACTCACCTTATGGAAATGCATTAAACAGGCTCTTGATCATATGGACTTTGGAGACTGGTAACAGGATGACCAGTTTACTGGACGAATGCAAAAAACCTTTGAAAGAGCAGGTAAAGGGTCAACAATTAATTGCATATTAGTCTCAGCAACACTAAGAGATAGCATAAATAGCATGCAGGTAATGTTTTTAGATGTTAGTGACCATGCCTCACTTGTCTGCGATATGAGATGGGTGGGACACTTCAAATCGGAGGTGGGGGGGGAGTCCAAAAGCCCATTTTAACAAGAAAAAACGTCTACACTTTAAAGTGGGATAAAGTGGATAAGGCTGACTTATGATGATGATGGTGTCAACCCGGAGCTGGTGTTGTGGGCATTTGAGGAAGTCTAGAAGTAAATTAACTAGTACCTCACCTGTACACCGTCAAGTAAAGAGTGTTTACCAGCACGGTGGTTCGATAGCAATTTTTCAAAGACCTTAGCCAGTCTGCGCAAGGCCCTACGTAGGATCCCCAGAGACACTCAGCTTGTACGGGCTCTACGAATTAGTTATACAGAAGCAAGAGATAATAGGTTAAAACATCTAAGAGAGGAAGCTTTCGGGGACATACGACAAGCGTGTGAGAGCAGTGATAATAGAGGATTCTACAAGGTGGTAGATGCCCCGTTCCTAAAAGATGTGGTGGAGCCATTGTTAGATATGCACATCGAGGAGGAGGGATGGATCACCTATTTTCAAGATATCTTTCAAAATAAGGAAGGGCCCATAAATAACACGGAAAGGCTCACAGTGGAAAATATCCCCCACTTGAACTTTGAGTTGAGGTGTTAGAAATAGGACACGTCTTGGTGCAGTTGTGCTCTTTGAAGGCTCAGGGGCCTGATGGGGTCCTGGTCAATTTCTCTTTTAACTAATAAGCTCCTGTGGAGGCCTTTACTGTCAAATGTTTTTAAAAGTATAATTAAAATGGGCCCGCTTACATCATGGAACCACTAAATAATGATACCAATATTTAAAAAGGGGAATAGACACAATCCAAAAAATTGCAGACTCATATCTTTAATTGATTGTACAGCCAAGCTGATGGGACAACTTCTATTAAATAGGTTAGAAGAATGGGTAGGGAAAAGGAGTGTCCTTTCTGAGGCGCAGTATGGCTTTAGAAAGGGAAAAGGTACAATTGATCAATGCTTAAACCTAATGATGGTGACTGCCAAGTATTCAGTGCTAAAAAAAGGACAACTTTATATCGCCTTTATGGACCTCTCCACCTCATTCAACTGCGTGGTCCACAGTACATTTTGGCCCATTATGGAGAGTATGAGTGTGGACCCGTGAATTATCATCTTCATAAGACAGCTATATGCAGGCGCTCCGTCATCTGCCCAATACAGAAAAGATGGGGGTGCCTTTTTATATAGAAAAAGGTTTGAGACAAGGCTGTGTCCTTGCCCCCTTCTTGTTTGCCCTCTACACTAATAAACTAGAAACTGCCCTGGCAGAGAAGGCTAAGGATGTGCCATATATTGAGGCTGCCCCCTCCCGATACTCCTCTATGCAGACTATGTAGTGCTCTAAGCCAGAACCCCCCTGGCGCTGTAGAGACTCATAGAGGAGCATACAAATGTTATGGCCAGCTTGGACTTACATGTGAACAAGTCAGAATCATGTGTGTTAATTGCAGGGGCATGTTCTACGACACCCCGGGATTTCAGACAGGAAAAGAGAAGGGTAGAAGTGGTGGATAAATTCCCCTATCTAAGGGTCCTTTTCAGCATCAAATGAACTTGGAAGGATATGGTGTTAAATAGGGTTAATCTTGTGGAAAAAAGCACTGCTGCAATTTTTTGCATCTCGAAAAAACTAGGATCTAAAGCTGTCCCAGAGATTTTAAAACTGTATCTCGCTAAAGCTAAAGGGATTGTGACATATGGGTCAGCAATTTGGGGATTGGCTGATGTAGCTTCTCTGGAGCACGCGGAGGACACATTTTGTAAAAGATTATTAGCAGTACCCCACAGCTGCGCAAACTATATCTGCCATAATGAATTGGGTTTACCCTATCTCACAGATCAGATCAAATTGGCCACCTTACTAATATGGCATTCAATATGGAAAACGGACACTGTTAATTTGAACCAATCAGTGATGAGAGATAGTTTTACAATGGACCATGCACATAGAATCTCATGGCTGAATTATGTTGAAACAAATTTGACATCTTTGGGTCCTCGTGAACTGTTTGATATTCCACTGCTGCGCACTAGGTTTCCAATGTCTAGATTTTTTGGGGTAAAGGCCACAGCCCAAAGATGGGCAAAAAAAAGAGCACCTTAGTTTCATGCTATGTTCTACCTTCTGTGAACTGTGGCGCTCAGTCCTATCTGTCCTTTGTACACAACTCGCAGCCAGCATTGGTATATTTTGGCATGGTTCCCTTTAAATTATATCCCCCTTATTCTTGGTTTCCCTGCTAATACTTATTCACTGAACCAGTTGTCGCCTGCCCTTGTGATGAGAAGTTGATACAGTCAACTTTGCACAATTTATTTTTTTGCTCCCTATACACTCAACAGAGATGGTGGTTTATTGTTCCATTGTTATACAAATATAATTTTAGACAATGTTGCCCAACATTACTTTTTATACAACACCTGGAAGATGCTTATGTATGCCACATCTAATCTCTGGCCCGCTTTAAAGTGCCGGTGCAGGTATCAGGTGCTCTGATTTTGGTGTGGGCAGTGTTTGTACCCTCTATGGCTGTTGTGTGTAACTTATTATTGAGTGGCGCATAATAATTGCTCTTCTCTGATGGAAATGGTTAGTGTCGATGAAATCGTTCTTTTTAATATGTTTTTATAGAGTGTGGACATATGAATGATATATACTAATTGTAGAAATGTAAACATCTTTTAAAATACTTTTTAACCTTGTACTTTTATGCATTTTAATTTATGCAATATAAAGTTATGTGACTGACTGATTCACCAGTGCTTGCAAAAAAGATGGGGAAGAGCAAAAATGAGGAAGAACACATGTACTTGGTCCATGCTCCAGGGACGAGCTAACACCAGGAAGGAAGGGAAGCCTACAGGAGCTAAGCAGTCAAAAGATTGCAATGAGAGTGACAATGAAAACAACTAATGGTATGCTGTGGTCAGGTTGTAAGCCCACTGAATTTTAAACAATACCTCTTGCAGCAGAGCACATCTGCTGTGTAGGCGAGACCTAAAACTTGGGTGAATTCACTGCAAGAGGGAATAGTGCTTCTTGGCCCCCTATTCTGAGCCCTAACCCCTCCACACAGAAGTTCCCAGCCAGCCTGCCCAAAAAGTATTTCCTGGCTCCCCTTTCACACAGTGTTTTCCAATCCAGCTGCACCCTGCCTGTAAACCTGTCCACAACCTACAAGGCCCTTTCTTGCACTGTCTTGACAGCCCTCTCTGGCACCTACAGGTGTTCAGATGATTGTATAGACTTCTTCATGGCTACTTCCTGATGCAGTTTGTCACACCATGGGAGATGACGCTAGCACAGTCAAAGAAAATCAGAAAACTCTGGCTCGCACCTCTAAGCTAGTTTTTTTTTTCACTGACTGCATGCAATCTGCCCTCTTAAAAAAAATATACACTTTTGAATCAAAATGTTTAATAATGGACTGATGAGAGAGAACTTTATATGGCTGTATATATGGAAATTGTTCTGGATATATCTATTTGTTTTCAGTTTAAGAGAAATTACACCTGTCACATCAGGGCTCTAGTCAGGATATGAAGAGGATGACATGGCTTGGGTTGCTGGCTGTACTTTATGCCTGTAAACAGTTCTGTTTTCACTTCAGTCTGTTCAACTGTGGGTTTGACTCAGACTTTCAGTCTGTCATGTTCTGTAGGGTATCCTGCTGTGGTGACAGCAAATGGTTTTGGAGTGCATTTAAAATGATCAGGGCTAAACTGAGTGGAAGTAGGTGAAGTTGGGGAAAAGTGAGTGGATTCATTGCCTATTGGAACGCTATCTCCATGTTGAATAATTGCTTGCAAAAGGCTAAGGGAGAATTAGCATATTCACCCAGATCAGGAAGCTCATCATACTTTAGGAGAGTATGAGTGAAAACTACGGGAATATTTTAGAGATTGAGTAAGAGATACCTGCCAGTACCAAGTGAAACATAAGCTCTAGGAACTCAAGTCTGGCAAAATGAAATGAACACAGGAATACTTTACAGCCTGTTGTACTGAGAAAAAAAGCTGTCTGCCTCGCAACATTGGACTGGGAGAATCTGTCACCTTCCCAGGTTCACATTGACATTTGGACATCCAACATCTCGGAAAATCTCACCTAAGAGAATATTCAATCAGATGTCTGGTGCTGAGAATGTCCTGGAAACAGAGAGAACTGTTTACCAGAAATACATTTTCCAAAAGGAATGAGTGAACCTGGACCAGCTGTTAAGCTGTATACAAGAACTGTTTTCCCCCAGATTTTATCAGAACTTCAAACGATACATAAATTGACTCACTGTTGGCTCAAAACAAAAGACAAAGACTCCTGATTTAGCCCACTGGGCCTGCTTTAAACAGATGGGCTATTCAAAGTGAGAGTGTGAGCTTTGGCTTTGAGTCAGGAGGAGCCATACAATCTTCTGACCTCTGATACATGATGAGATCTCAATTTGCCTGAAGAAATGACCTGAGAACAATTGTTCACAATCCTTTCTATGAGTACTGGTGAGCATACATAGTATACAGGGAGAACTCAGCCCAATAATGTTGAGCTGGAATAGTCTCAGAAAGCTCAAACAGAAAATCATTATCTGTTGGGATGAAACATTAACCTGTTTTGCCATATTCAAAAGCCTATATGAAAAGACAGCGCAATAATGCCAATAGTGCTATTAATATCTAATAAAAGTGAAGTGCCTCATGGCTAGATATAATGCGTTGACCAGTTCGAATAGAAATAAACTAGACCCAGAGGGACTGCATAACAAACAAAAATGAGTGGCACACAGGCACCCATAGCCAATCTCACCTCTGCATTCATCTGTCAGATGTACGACACATTATAGTTTCTCTAACTCCTACCAGGCAACACTAATGACTGATCAGTACTTCCTGTTCATATATGTACAAGGGTCATGAGAGTTCCAACATATCAAGGGCCTGAAAATTGTTAGGTTTATATATTATTGCAGTTTCCTAGGCATGCCTGTCTCACAGGCCTCTTTCAGGAGACACACTGAACATGAGCCCAGGCTCCATGTGGCTCAGTCAACCCCAACTTCACAGTGCAGAAGGGGAGTGGCAGAAATAGGAAAACAAATCCAGGAAAACAGGTCAATGAAATTGGATTGCACTAATACTGAGAGGGGAGAGGAGGTGGTCTGACGGCTAGATTGCCGACTTTGGAGCTGGGAAACCAAGGTTCGAGCCTCAGGATCACGTCCCCATCCTGTGATTCTGGGCAAATCACTTAATCTCCCCGTGCCTACCAAAACATATGAATGTGTCCTTGTGTAACATAACCGGTGCTCATGGAAAGCACTTCAATAACATCGGGTCAAGTTTGCGCTTTATAAATCGGCAAAAAATAAAATACTGGGCAGTGCAATCACATATTACATATGAATGATGATAGTCACAAACAACCTGTGGAATTCAGCCCATCAATGTGGGTACCAGCAACACTGGCAGCAGTACAAACACTCTCTGAAGTGCGCTGTGCGCAGATTCTGCCCCGAGCAGGGATTCCACTTGAGTGCGTAGACTCCGCCATGAGCGTGGAGACTCAGCACTCGTAACTTTACTCCATGTAAGTCCCTAGGTGAATTGGGCCTTTTGTGTTTTAGTCAGCCTTAGTGGATATCACTTCATCAGGTGGGACTGTGTCATCCCTCATGACATGAAATTCATTTATTATCACTGTTCATAAATACATTTTTGAACTTTCAATTTATTTTCATGAATTCAACTTCTTGTGAGATGTAATGGCTTAAGGTACGATGAATGAATGAGAAAGTTAATAATTAGCCTTAGGGAAAAGATTGTAAAGGGACTGCTCATGATCTAAGGATGTAGGGTCGTCAGGATACAGGGTTGACAATTAAAACACTAAAGGGCCACATTTATAGGTGATTTGATGCACTATCCACCTACCTTTCCATTACCCCTCCTTATTTAGAGGTACAGACTCAATTTCGTTCCCAAAAGAAAGCCTTAGCCAGATTTGCTGTCAGAAAAACCTTTTTAAGAAAGCCAAATGGCAAATGACTGTCAACTGAATGGCATTGGGAGGTTTCAGCAAAGTAGGTCTGTGTTTCTGATGAAGCTTTGTTCCCACCGCCCACTGCATATTGCAGGGTGTGTTGGTCCCAGTTACAAAAGCATAACCATGTTACCAATTTGTTATTCCTGCCTTGCACCACCACTGTGGTCTCAGGCAGGAAAAATGCAAGACAAAAACAACTGTGTCTCGTTGTACGGTTTTTCACACTCAACACCCATGTGGTACCAGAATAACATAACCAAAATATTATCTTCCAGAAATATTGTGCCCTAAATATTGTTTCAAAAATATCATCCCATTGGACATAATATTAGAAAGTCAACACCTAATGGAACATAAGATTTGAAAAGGATATTCATCAAACAATATTTAAGGCCATGTTTTTGCTAATAATAGTCTCACCTACAACCTTTTAACCACCATGCAAGATGTGATTTCCCAGGCAGTAAAAAAGCGATAATGGCTTTGAACTGATGCAGAACAAATTAAAACATTCACCCCAGTTAAATCCGGGTTAAATCCATCATTCTTTTGCTCACCATGCCACCCCAGTTTAGACCTGGCCATATGCAAATCAGTCTTGACCCTGTGCCTCATGGGAACAGTCCATCCCGAACTGCCAAGCCAGGGTTTCACCCCCTCATCAGCCAAGATAGCTAGAGTGCAGTGGCACAGTGAGCCCGGGACCCACGTCTGGGCATACCCGGCACCCTTATGGCGAGAAAGCAAAAGACACACAGTTGATGGACGGAATGCAGAACAAATCAAAATATTCACCCCCAGTCAAGAGATCTGGGTTGAATCCATCATTCTTTTGCTCACCATGCTACACCAGTTTAGACCTGGCCATATGCAAATCAGTCTTGACCCTGTGCCTCATGGGAACAGTCCATCCCGAACTGCCAAGCCAGGTCCTCCCTGGACCGGACACAAACATTCTAGGACCGGTTTCGGGGTTTCACCCTTCATCAGCCAGGATAGCTTTAATCCAGTGGCACAGTGAGCAACGGACCCATGTCTGGGCATACCCGGCACACTTAGAGCGAGAAAACAAAAGACACACAATAGATGAACTGAATGCAGAACAAATCAAAACATTCACCCCGAGTCAAGAGATCCGGGTTAAATCCATCATTCTTTTGGAGGTGGGCTGGCATTGCACAGCTTTACTGAAATCTCGTACCAGAATCAACCAAAAACATTTTGTTGCACTGGCATGGATCTTTAAACTGAATGGGCTAGATGCCATTGGGCCTGCACGGGTAATGCCTCTGTGCCCTAATTACTTTAAGGCAGTTAGTCCTAAGATGTGGGGTGGAAGCCCACACCCAATAATACAAAACTAAAATGATTCTAGATCATGTCCACGTTATTATGAGTTTCTTTATTTAAATAGAAATTGCAAATACAAAACGAAAACATATTAAAAAAGCATTGAAAAATGATAGTATATTCTATAGGTGGAGATCTCTGTGCCTCTAGATATATGCCTATGCTTGGGCATAAATCCCCACTTAAAAGGGGTTCACTAACTCTAGTTGGAGACTTCCGCTTGCTAGGAGAAGTATGTGTCTCCTTACGTGAGGGGCAGTGAAATGAACAACTTCAAATACACTAGTAAAGTTATTACGAGTAATTTTACCGGCATATTTTAGGTGTAAATCTACAAAATGCAGTTCTACATAGGATAGGTGGCCATCTCCGCATACGCTAATTTGAACTACAAATTGAAAAAGATAGGAAAATAGACATCACCTGAGAAAACTAATACACATGTGACAAACATTACAACCGGAAGTACATAAATAGAGTTGATGCCTGGGCTTTGCACTCGTCCTATTGTGCTGTTCGACGCATATCCAGGCAATAGCTACAGTTGTGTTGTTTGTTGGGCGAACTGTTATGCGGTTTTGTGAGTGCGTAGAGCAGTGTTAAATGTGAGATAAATCATTACCATATTTGTAATTTTCCGTGTATGAGGATGTGTTATGTTTTCATTTTTATAATGCGTTTTATATAGTAGTTTACAATAATAATCACTTTCCGCATTTATTTTATTTATTTTCTATTTAAGAATTTGTATATTTGTTCAATGTGATAGACATTTGATGTGTGTTTATAGGTGCGTGGAATGTCTAACGATTTCTGGCCATTTTTTCCTTTACTTTATCCTAATTTTCTTTTAGGTGTAGGGCTTTGTGCTACTAGCTTTATACCAGTCCCGCATTCGTTTCTGTCATTCTTTTGCAGTACCTGTGAGTGGCCTTGGGGGCTGTGCAACTTACTCCAATGCTTGGCTGGAGTAAACCTGAGATTGTTTGGTCTGCACTATTACTAGATTATATGTGCATGTCATTACGGTGAATTACAACTGCCAACCTTTTTTTTTTGTGCCAGAATGTCCCTCCCAATGCCATTCCTTAATGTTTATCTTCTCCTTTCACTTTGTAGTAGACAGTCTCTATTTTTCAACCACTCCCCCTTGATACACCTACATTTACACCTAAAATTAGGACTGCATGCGTTGAGTTCTAGCACTCTCAGCAGGAAAGCGCTGTGCTGACATATGGGACTGAGGTAGGTGTAAATCTATGACTGTACCTATGTGATGTGCATATATGAGCATGTGAATTAGTACTAAAGAAGTAATACACATATTGCAAACCGAGCCCTATAGACCCAAGGGCAACTAACAGCGCAAGCCAGTAAAACAAAATCATTCATTTTGGCATAGAGCCTGTAATATGATGAGATTGCAAAACGTCTTTTACCAATGTAGCCACCGCAGGCCTGGGGTTCTGTTCTGTGTGTCATCTTTTACTGCACAAAAATACATATATCTATTAACTATTTAATCTCTTTACTACTTGCGCCTTTCATAAAATATGTCTGATGATCTTGTATGTCAATGTGAAACTCTACATATGTAATGTAAGTCATTTCCTATATCCTGAGGTGCTCCACATTCTGCCAGTTATGCAAATTACTTCTGCTTAATACCTGCACAATACTTGGCAGTTCAAGCAATTAAATGGGTGAAATCCTGATATAAAACATACATCGGTGTTTGATATTAACGTCGTAACTGCCCTTTCGCACTAAAGTTTGTCGAGAAATTGTCAAATTCACATAAATAAATATCAGGAAAGCTCCGTGCAGCTGATTGGTGGAAGGCTTCTGTATGAGAGCGAACTAGGTTTACCTTTAGTTCTGTTGGAGACTCACTTAAGATCATTGACTGAAAATAGTCCAAAATGACTTGAATAAATAGGGGCATATTTACAAGCCCTTATCGCCACCACACGTTGTGGTGGCCATAGGGGCCTCGCCTTATTTACAAGGCAGCGTTAAGCCACTTAACGTGGCTTATCAGTGCCTTGTAAATAAGGCCATCTTTCACTCTGTATTTAGAGTGAAAGGGGCGGGCAATGGGTGTTGCGGTGGGCGTTCCACCGCAACACCCATTGATTTTGATGCTGCCTCCTATTTACAAGGGCAGCGTAAATAGGAGGCAGCGCCAACATTAAGACCAGGGAAAACCTGGTCTTAAACAGGCGAAACGAGGTGAAATGCTTTAGTTCTCCTAGTTTTTGCTGTTTTCATGTGTGCTGCCTTGTGCAGCACACATATAAACAGCAAATTGCCTATGATTGTTTATATTAACCCCTTCAGCGCTCATGACGGAGCCACGCCGTCATGAGCCACGGGTGCCGTGTGCTCATGACGGAGTGGTTCCGTCATGCAGCGGCCGTTGGCCGCCGCTCCTCCCACGCTGCGCTGATTCCCCGCCTGTGCGGGCGATTAGCGCAGTGGGTGGAGTCATGACGGAACCACTCCGTCATGAGCACAGCTCAACCGTGGCTCATGACGGAGTGGCTCCGTAATGAGCACAGCGCCACCGCGCTGCCCCCAAACCAACCCCCAGCGCTGCGGCGGAATTCCCGCCGCAGCGAAGGGGTTAAGGAAGGTCCCCCTTCCTGCATATAAACAATCATTAAAAAAATTACTTTTTGCAACTTCTATGTGTGCTGCATCAAGCAGCATGCATAGAAGTTACAAAACGACATTTTTAAAGATTGTTTATGTGCAGGAATGGGGACCTTCCTGCACATAAACATTCTTCCCAGACAACGCAGACACCCTTGCACCACTGCATTGGCACTAGGCTGCTAAAATTAGTGCCAGCGCAAGGGGAAACGCAGGTCTGCACTATATTCTAGTAAATATGGTGTAGCCCTGCGTTTCTAAAGTGACTAAGCGTGTCGTTAGCCTTCTTGAATTAACGGCACACTTTGCCACTTTATTGTAAATATGCCCCTAAGTATCTTTTAATCAAGCCTGGGTTGTTCCAGTACAGAAAAAGACACCTCCCACTGGATGACTTCCAAAAGTACTCCCATTGTCTCACACATCTTTATATATTTTACAGATTTTTTGCGATACTTTTGGCTTAGAGATTCAGAGGATCCAGCAGTAAATGTAACCACAGCCCCTAT
Source organism: Triturus cristatus (assembly GCF_964204655.1). Classification (NCBI taxonomy): domain Eukaryota; kingdom Metazoa; phylum Chordata; class Amphibia; order Caudata; family Salamandridae; genus Triturus; species Triturus cristatus. Next base: position 959,120,862 of record NC_140590.1, read on the forward strand.
TTTTAGACTTAAAGCTAGATTATCCATACTGGCTTATATCTCATTAAGTAAAAAAGAAAAAAGAAAAAAACGGGTGAAGTTTTTTTGATAGACTGATGACATGTGACAAAGTAATTTAGATAAGAATCATATAGTGATTTCTTCAATCACAGGCTGCTCATAAAAAAAAAAGTAACATCATAACTTACTTTAGCTCCCAAAGCAGTACATGGCTCAGCACATAAATAATTTAAAAAACGGACTCCATATCTATAACCCAGTGGTGACACTCATATCGTATGCTTGAAAACCTGAAAATACTAATTCTAGAGGTGTCATAAGAGGGTCCTTGGTAAATCAAGATACCACCCTTTGTAACATCCTCTCAGATAATTTGAGTACATTCCCCCCACTTTACCCATTTGGAATACGACCACGTAGGATGTAAGAGGGCTGGGTAATTATCAATCAATTTCCCACTTGCCTTAATTAAAGAAAGTTTTGCAGCTTTGCTTGGCAGCCCAACTTACCAGGGTGGCCATCAACAAGAATTCTCTGAGGCAGTGCCACTCAGGCTTTCGCACTGGTTGTGGCACACACGCTGTACTATCCAGTCGCTAACACATTGCAAACTTCATGACTGAGCTGCCTGTCTCCAAGTCCTTTTGAGACCCTGCAGTGTTTGATACTATTGATGATGGAGCTCTCAGGGATTGAATTGGTTTTAGTGTTAGGTTCTAGAGTAGATATCAATCCTTTCTCTGAAATAATTTACAGAAGTCGAGGATGTGGGGGCTGGGGTCTTAATCTGATCGCCTCCCAATACCATTTAAAGTTGTTTGAGGTTATTAGAAAGGTAGCTTGGGCTAGAGCTTTTTTCCAAATGTACTCTTCCAATGTTCTGCTGGAGAATCACCTAAGATTTTGTCGCTTTGTTCAAGGCAATGCTAACGAGCGCAGCCATGTTGGTTACCAATGCGTATAAATTATAATATGCTGCACCAATTTATCTGAAGTGGCTATCATTAGAGGTCAGGCTGAAGTATGTATGTATGTATGTATGTATGTATGTATGTATGTAAGAATGTGTGTTTTATATGCACAGATGTATGTTTGTATATGGTATTTCTGTAGCGTGAGCCTAGCTAAATTGCACAGCGCTATACATGGTCAAAAACAAGCATAAAGTAAAGGAGGCGAGGAAGGTAGATTTTGGAGGGTTAATGCTTTGTGATTAAGTGCTTTTTAAAGAGATTATTCTTCAACTGTTTCATAAATTGGAGCAGCGTCGGGGCGGTCTTGATGGACATGGAGATGGGTGCATGGATGGAAAAGGCCTGCTGTCTTGTTTTTTTCTTTTTTACACTTATTAGTCTGCAGTCCGATGGTGTCCTGTCTATTGGTGTGCTGAGAATCATCAGCTATGGTGAGTTTGTTGGCAAAATAAGCCAGAGTGCTATAGCTTTGTAAATTATGTCACTGATATTTGAAGAAGGTGAAGGTTAGAAAAGGCACAATGGAATTCCATCTGGATGGGGGTGAAGTGATCATATTTCAGGCTGAGGATAAGAAGACATGCTGTGTTCTGTGAGATCCCCCTAGGTCTACCAGTGTGGAATGTGTGAGGCAATGGAGTAGGGCATTATTAATATCACAATGCAAGAGTACTAGAGATTGAAAAACAATTCTGAATTTGCTTTCTAGAAAAAAACAGTTTGACCTTCTTTAGAAGAGAGATTGTCTGTATTTATTTGGCAATGTGTTCCTTGACAGTGAGGTTGGAGTCTGTGATGAATCCAAGTGGCTTGGTTTTCAGTGAAAGCTAGGGTTCAAAGTCACCAAGATTCATGTTATTGAGCAATTGGTCTTCACCCAAATGTTTTCCCACTCCCCTCTTGTTGCTGAAATTTGTTGTGTTGTCTTTAGTACTCTGTGCACTTTAACTCTGATAACCAGTGCTAAAGGGCTTGTGCTCACTCATTAAACCATGGTAAAATTGACCTACATCTGATTGGCACATTTAGTTTGCTTATAAGTCCTTAGTAAGGTGGTACAACATGTACCCAGGGCCTGTAAATTAAATGCTACTACTGGGCCTGTTACAATTACAAATTATTCCCTGACAAGGGAGATTCACACAGAAAACAACGAATATAGGCCTGAAACCAGTACTATATATTAAAGCCGTCCAGCGGACAGAAAATTTAATAATGTATCAAATCATAAAAACAAGAATAAAGTGGGACACACTCCTGCGTCCAACGCAAAACATATAACAAAGACACAAATGAACAGAAATTTACAAATTCACAAAAAGGCTCAGGCAGGAAAAGAAATGCTTGTAAATTGTTTGGAGTAATGCAACAAGCAAACAATATGTAGTGACACCGTTACACATCAGTAATTATTTCAATTGTGTTTACGGAGCATACAAGGTCGACGACGTTTCGATCCTGTAGAGACAATATTGGGTTCATCATCAGGACGTAAAAATTACATGCTTGAGGTAATTTTAGCCGAGCGTAATAGTTAGAGGTAAGCAGTGAGGCAACCATGATAGTGCCAGGAAGGGAATGCTACGGTCGCATAGAGGCACGTTATGTCACACGAGCGTCTTTATGCATATGAAACAAGGGATAGGGTCAACTTGGAACAAATCCCAATGGAGGGATAGCGGTATAGAGAGGCACGATGACCTATTTGCACAAAAATCGACAAGCAATCCAATTGGAAAAATACAAAAGGTGCTGTGAGTAACACAACGATGATGCGAATACTAATGAGTCGGCACAATTACCTGGGGATCCTTCGGGGTTAGGGTGTGCTCAGTGTACTGGGCCTACAGGACTTGTTGTGTTATGCACTTACGAAGCCTTTAAAAACATGTCTCAGGCCTGCCATTGCAGCCTATGTGCAGTTTTGAACAGCAAATTCAACCTGGCAAAATAAACCCTTTGCCTGGCCTAAAACTCCCTTTTCAATACACATAAGTCACCCCTAAGGTAAGCACTAAACAGCCCCTAGGGTAGGGTGCAGTGTTTTAAAAAAAATGGATATGTTCTTTTAAGCTTTACATGTCCTGGTAGTAAAAACTCTCACATTCTTTTTTCACTACTGTGAGGCCTAAATCTTCCAAAGGGTAATAATTGAGTTACCTTTTTAAATTTAATAAGTGATAACCTTTGTTTGGGAGCAGGTAGAAATGCTGTTTAGTGTCAAAAGAATTGTAATTTAAAATGCACTTTAATGGTAAAGGCAGATTTTCGTACCAATTCTGAAAATACAACTTTTAGAAAGTTGACATTTTCTTGTCCTAACCACTTGGTGCCTGTAGTCTGTGTCCTAGGTCACATGATTGTGAATAGTTGACAGTTGGCCTTTATGTATTCCTTCTAGACAGTGAGACAAAGGTGGACTAGGTGTAGGTAGGATGGGCCATCATACCAGGATGGGAGGGAAGGAGTGACTCCCTGTCCCACTTACATTTCAAAGGAACTGCCTCAGCATATTCACAAAGCACTTCACACCAGTCTTTTATCACCCTAGACATCTTGGAGCATGGGCAGGGAGGAAGGAAATTCCAGAACCAGAACCACCTGTGTGGGTGTGGGGGAAAATCCAGACATTGTTTCCATTTCATAGTTGGCACCAGATATAAACATAGCATCCTCAAACCCACTCTTGAGTTCACTCGGGCCTGTGAAGGACACTCAGAAGGGCTTGTCCTGTACTTCAGAGGCTGCTTTAGGCCTGCTTTGTATTTCAGGGTACTGCCCTGCTGTTCCCAGAGGATTACTCTGCTGCTTGAAGCCTGCCTTGAACCCTCAGAGGACTGTGTTACTGTTTGAACCCAGGACTACCACGGGGACCCCAAGGGCTAATTGGCTGACCTCCTGTTCTAAGCCACAGGAACACAAAATTATCCAGCAACTTTGCACCCTTCACCTGGACCCTGCCTGAAGTTAGTCCTATTCTCCAAGTAGTGATCACCCTAGACCCCTGGAAGTGGGGCTAAAGGGTGCCCAAACAACAGAAATTCAAATATGGGACTTGAAAAATGTTCTGTCAAAATGAACTCTGATAACAGTCGGGAGACCGGTACCTATCTGTTTGCCAATCTGCCCAAGGTACATCGCCAATTGGCCATCTTTGCGGTAGCTCATGCTATGTTATTTTCCGCAGCAGCAAATCCTGTTCAGTGGATTCTCACAGAAGGGGTATCCAAACACACAGGGTCATGAAAAAATGGTATCAATGTAGCGTTGGTTATGAAAAGTTTATTAGGCACATAGACAATGACTTCTTCAGCCTTGTCAGTTCACCTGTGGATCACAGTCTCACAGATCCCCCCAGCATTCTATAACAGCTCTACTTGAAAGTTCCAAGGATGCAACCACCTTGAAGAGAATAAGGAGGCAAAAACAGATGGAGCCAAACATAGAAAGTATATATGAAGATTATCACACATCTCCCCTCTAATATTTGCAAACAATCATTTAAACAAAATAAGAAACAAACACCTAAATATAAAATTCAATACCCTATACCATCAAGTGATGTATGGTCCTTATATTGTTAACAAATAATTGCAATGTAACAGTTTTTTTCAATAAAGAAAAACAACATTCCTCTGACTAAAGTTCTGACAACTCACAATCTTTAAGCCATCTGAGAGGGTGGACCAGCCTTTTTGATAGTAAACTAGACTTGTCAAATATAGTTTCACATGTATTTGCACATGCAGATTCTTTTTTGGGAAGTAGGTTTCTCAGACAAGATGTTAGTGTGTCCATGGTCCACATACTCCCATTTTAATAAATTACAGCATTGTTTTTAACTACCTTGATTTTTCCTGGTTTGTGAAATTTATCAAACGTATTCCCATTGTTATTAGGTTTTATGACTAACATTCATTGCCCTATCTTCCGATCTCTTTTTCTCACTTCCCATTGTTTATCATACCAATCTTTATATCTGCCTGATGTTTCTTCACCTTTTCCTTCAACACCTCCTTATTTACAGTAACAACTTTGTTATCACACAACCAACTTGGAGTCAATTTGGTCTCAGGTCTCCTGCCTCTCAACATCTTAAAAGGAGATACACCTGTAACTGAATTAGGAGTTGTATGATAAGACCAAAGCATATTCCTTACCATTTGCTCAATGGGTTTAGAAGAGGCTATAGCCAACTGGATTGATTATTTGATCATTCTGTTGGCCCTTTTCACTCTTCCCTTAGCTTATGGATAATACAAAGGGGTCCTAATGTGTTTAATGGACATATTCCAAAGACAATTCTTCATCTCCTCTGACACAAATTGAACCCCATTGTCAGTAATCAAAGGGGCAGAAATTCCTTCATTGGAAAATAGCTCTCACAACTAATTTGTGAGGATCCAATTTGTTCCACTGGACTGTTGGTGCACTAATGGAAATTAAAGGAGTCCTGTGTACACTCTTAGTTTTATCACTTAGACAACATGCATGGCAATCCTTGGCTATTTCTTGCACTGAATGATCCATATAGGGGAATCAATAATCAGGTCTCACCTTTGCTTTAGTGAGATTTCTCCCTAAATTTCCCTCATGGGCTATATTGACAAAACGCTCCCTTAACCCTGCTGGATGTACAGTCTTGCCAGATCTTAAAATAATGTCGCCTTCCAAGGATAATTAATCTCTAACATTCCAGAATGGTGGCAAATCCTCTGGTTGTTCCTTATACTCTTAGGGTCAACCATTTACTATAAAAATTCTTACTTCATTCAGAATGTGATCTTTTATCATCTGCTCATCTCACTCCGACTCAAGAATGGCTGGAACCATGTTTTCAAGAATGGTTCCTTTATCCATGCTGCAATTGGGAAAGCGCGGCTGGAAGTAGGGGCACAGAGACTGTTTTATGAACATTAACGCTGCGGTTTTAACTTGAACACGCTCGAATTTAGCCTTTAAACTCACCTTGAGTTACGTGAAAATCCAGGCTAAAGGTGACATTCATCCCGGCTAAACAACAAGCTGCATGATGGGAGTTGTAGTTCTCCATCTCGAACTGCACGAGTGTTTCCAAAGCCAATTTGGTCCAGGTGTGCTCCCATCACTACGAAGGGAGGAGCGGACTATTTAAAAGACACTTAATAGTAAACCCAGGCACCGGAGGCATTAGAGAAAGGCCAATCGCCGAAATGTGTCATGCCAGAAGGGAGTATAAACAGCTGCATGAAGCCCCGCTGTGTCCCTCTTGTCTTCTTTCAGAGGAGGAGATTTTGTGCAATATTTAACATGTAGCCTGTAACACGCAGGGGGACCCTTCCGTCAAGCGTTCTTCGTCAATGGCAAAAGTAAACAAAGTGGATCAGAGGTATCGGATACCAAGAACCACCACCCGACCCAAGGAAGCAGAGGTATTGCTGTCAACCGACAGTCCATCATTGTATGGAGAGACGTAGTCACTGTACCGGCGTCTCCGGTCATGCTACCATTGAGAAAGTGCGTCTGGAAGTAGGGGCACAGAGACTGCTTTATGAACATTAACGCTGCGGTTTTAACTTGACCATGCTCGAATTTAGCCTTCAACTCACCTTGAGTTAAGTGAAAATCCAGGCTAAAGGTGACATTCATCCCGGCTAAACAACAAGCTGCATGATGGAAGTTGCTGTTCTCCATCTCGTACTGCACAAGTGTTTCCAGAGCCAATTTGGTCCAGGTGTGCTCCCGTCACTACGAAGGGAGGAGCAGGACTATTTAAAAGACACTGGATAGTAAACCCAGGCACCAGAAGCATTATAGAAAGGACAATCGCCGAAACGCGCCATGCCAGAAGGAAGAAAAAAAAAGCTGCAAGAAGCCCCGCTGTGTCCCTCTTTTCATCTTTCAGAGGAGGAGATTTTGTGCTATCTATCTATCTATCTATCTATCTATCTATCTATCTATCTATCTATCTATCTATCTATCTATAGATCAACACTTGATGTTTAATTTTAGGACTTAGGATTTTTAAGGGGATTTTGCACACTAGCACTTTACACATGGGTGATCGTGATGTGTTCATCATAGATGTATTTAGACAGTGAAGAAGAAATACTGTGGCATTTCATTAGAGCATTTATGCAGTTAGAAAATGTTAAGAAGGACATTTGGAAGAAAACAGAAATATGGAAATAAGGATGTTTATTAATGTATATATTTGAAGGGGTGACACTGATTTAAAGCATTAAGCAGATAGTAAATAGGAGTCCCCATGTCTTTATAATACATTATATAGTTAAATATGTGGAACACTTGGTTTTGCACATATTTATGAATGTATTTATTCATTTATTTATATAATTATATATTTATAGACATTGGATATATTCATGAAAGTCGACACACTTATCCCTCTCTTTATATTTTTGCAAAGAATCATTGTCGTTTGTATAGGCACAGTTCATGTCCCTCTGCACAATGATTGCTATTATACATAGGCATCAATATACGCTCACCATTATTATGAAATGCATTTTTTAGCACCACGATTAAACAGTGAATAACGCCCAGTTTTTATTTCACATATGTGAGACACTTGGAAAAAAGGAAGAAAAAAGCTTTAAATGTGTGTGCTTAGTCTGTTTTTCATCTAGACTATTACCTCAGCCCATGTGATCAGATGAAAATGTGATTTAAAGCTCAACATTGGTGACGCTACCTCATGTGATCAATAAACAGGAGTTTTTGCACCAAAAGAGGAGTCCGTACCCTTTTCTTCACGCCAGAGTGTTATATATTCCACAATTCCTGGCGACGCTCCTCATGCGGCGAGAAAGAACACCAGTGCCATGGCCATTATTTTGCTAAAGTGTGTTTATTGTTGCGTGAGAAAGGAGTGAGTTGAACTCCGAAACGCGTCGGGTGTTTATTGTTGCCAAATAAACACACTTTAGCAAAATAGTGGCCATGGCACTGGTGTTCTTCTCGCCGCATGAGGAGCGTCGCCAGGAATTGTGGACTTTTTGAGGTTGGCTACCCCGCCGTGTGCCCTCCGTTTAAAGTTGCTCGGACTCCGCCGAGGACTGTTGTGGATATATATATATCATGTCATGTGATCAAGACCCGATTGGGGGTTGAAACGCGTAATGGCGGATTTGCTTGGCTTGGAATAAATTGGAAATTGCACAGACTTTGGTGGTCCGCTTTCGTCCTTTGGTCCTTGAATGACTGGTGTTGGTGGCGAACTTCATTCATATATATATATATATATATATATATATATATATATATTCACTGAAAAAACCATAGGTTTCACACACGTTATAGTTAGGAATTAGCATTTAAAAAACCTTGCAAATTCACTTAAAAAACCATAGGTTTCACACATGTTATAGTTAGCTGTACATTTCACTCGTAAAAAACCAATGAAATTCCACGTTATAGTTAGATCAGGTAACTATAACTTGCGCGCCCACAATAAACTGCTGATGACGTCACATATTACATCACTCATGACATGGTCAGTGACATCACTCTTCACATCAATGATGACATCTGAAATGACACATTGTGGATTGCGGTCGCGCAAGTTATAGTTACCTGATCTAACTATAATGTGGAATTTCATTGGTTTTTTACGAGTGAAATGTACAGCTAACTATAACATGTGTGAAACCTATGGTTTTTTAAGTGAATTTGCAAGGTTTTTTAAATGCTAATTCCTAACTATAACGTGTGTGAAACCTATGGTTTTTTCAGTGAATTTGTACGGTTTTTTAAATGCTAAGTTATGTATTTATTTTTTATTTTTTTTTCTGTTTTTTCACCGTGCGCACCGTGCGCGCGCTGTGGGCACTCGGTGCGCTTCGCACACCGAGCGCCCACGTTGCGCAGTTCATACCGTGCGCGCCTCGCCTTTTTTTACACCGTAACAATATTTTTTTCTCACTTGCGGGTCCTTCAATTTATTTAATAAATGTGATTGTTATTTCGTTTTTTTTTTATTATTATTTTTTTTTGCCGTGCGCGTACGGTAAGCTTACCATACGCGCACTCCGCGATTTTTTTTAAAAATTATTAAATGTATTTTTCGTACTTTTTGGTCCTTCGTGGACCCCCTGACAAACGCTAGGGGGTCTGCAACTCTCTTCGTTGCCCCCTTTTCACGTTATCCACCTTTGTTTTTCAGTGCGCGAGACAGAAAATGGCGGCCGACACTTTCTGATTTCGACCGATTCGAATGTTTACAGTCATGTAACCACCAATCAGAATTGAGCTCGCGCACGGCACCGTACGCGTACGGTAAGCTTACCGTAAGCGCACGGAGCGCGCTTACAGATATATATATTGATTTAAATGCTATGTTCTCAGGACCTAGTGAACAGATTTACACCAAACCTGCAAAAGGCACATCTCTGACCTGAGGACTACCTCTCTGCCAAATTTCAAGTAATTCTGTTCAGCCGTTCAGGCTGTAGCTCGGACTAAAGGTCCTATGGGAAAATGCATGGGGAAAACGCGTTTTGGGACCCCCCTTTTTTCTCAGCCCCCGCTTGACGAATCCACCAGAGACTTTCAGGGTAGGAGCGGAGCGGAGCGCCCCACCTATTTTGAAAATTTCGCGAGGATTCGTCAACCGGCGCCAAAGTTATTCCAAATAGAATGTTGCGGATTTATATATATATACGTGTATTTGTATATATATATATATATACATTTCCCATCAAAGTGCGCTTGCGCTCGAGAGGGCACACACGGCATCCCAGCAGTTCAGCTTTTCTTGCCTCTCTCAGCTCTCATGCCCTTTCTTCAAACGTATAACCAAATCCCGACGCGTTTCGAGGCTGTTCCGCCTCTTCATCTGGGGACAAACACAGAGGCAGACAGGAAACTCTCCTCTTGTTTCCATTACTTTTATTGGAAATCACCGCCCTAAGTGGGCGTGGCTCGCCGTGTTCACCATCAAGCATGATGGTATATGTAGTCCCTGAGGTGAGTTGTAAGTCTCCCTATAGTAGGTTGTGTGCTTCCATGTTCAATTTCAGTCCATTTTCAAGCCTTTAGTAGGAAGGGAAGAACAGGGCAGTTGAGCTGTTCGTTAAAAACGGAACGTCGTATCCGAGGGTGATGAGCAGTTCTCCACCACGGTCTCTCTGCCAGCAGCACCGTCCTCTGCAGACAAAGCGGTGCACCTCTCCACGACCAAGGGCAGTCGTGTATATATTTCCCATCAAAGTGCGCTTGCGCTCGAGAGGGCACACACGGCATCCCAGCAGTTCAGCTTTTCTTGCCTCTCTCAGCTCTCATGCCCTTTCTTCAAACGTATAACCAAATCCCGACGCGTTTCGAGGCTGTTCCGCCTCTTCATCTGGGGACAAACACAGAAGCAGACAGGAAACTCTCCTCTTGTTTCCATTACTTTTATTGGAAATCACCGCCCTAAGTGGGCGTGGCTCGCCGTGTTCACCATCAAGCATGATGGTATATGTAGTCCCTGAGGTGAGTTGTAAGTCTCCCTATAGTAGGTTGTGTGCTTCCATGTTCAATTTCAGTCCATTTTCAAGCCTTTAGTAGGAAGGGAAGAACAGGGCAGTTGAGCTGTTCGTTAAAAACGGAACGTCGTATCCGAGGGTGATGAGCAGTTCTCCACCACGGTCTCTCTGCCAGCAGCACCGTCCCCTGCAGACAAAGCGGTGCACCTCTCCACGACCAAGGGCAGTCGTGTATATATTTCCCATCAAAGTGCGCTTGCGCTCGAGAGGGCACACACGGCATCCCAGCAGTTCAGCTTTTCTTGCCTCTCTCAGCTCTCATGCCCTTTCTTCAAACGTATAACCAAATCCCGACGCGTTTCGAGGCTGTTCCGCCTCTTCATCTGGGGACAAACACAGAAGCAGACAGGAAACTCTCCTCTTGTTTCCATTACTTTTATTGGAAATCACCGCCCTAAGTGGGCGTGGCTCGCCGTGTTCACCATCAAGCATGATGGTATATGTAGTCCCTGAGGTGAGTTGTAAGTCTCCCTATAGTAGGTTGTGTGCTTCCATGTTCAATTTCAGTCCATTTTCAAGCCTTTAGTAGGAAGGGAAGAACAGGGCAGTTGAGCTGTTCGTTAAAAACGGAACGTCGTATCCGAGGGTGATGAGCAGTTCTCCACCACGGTCTCTCTGCCAGCAGCACCGTCCTCTGCAGACAAAGCGGTGCACCTCTCCACGACCAAGGGCAGTCGTGTATATATTTCCCATCAAAGTGCGCTTGCGCTCGAGAGGGCACACACGGCATCCCAGCAGTTCAGCTTTTCTTGCCTCTCTCAGCTCTCATGCCCTTTCTTCAAACGTATAACCAAATCCCGACGCGTTTCGAGGCTGTTCCGCCTCTTCATCTGGGGACAAACACAGAAGCAGACAGGAAACTCTCCTCTTGTTTCCATTACTTTTATTGGAAATCACCGCCCTAAGTGGGCGTGGCTCGCCGTGTTCACCATCAAGCATGATGGTATATGTAGTCCCTGAGGTGAGTTGTAAGTCTCCCTATAGTAGGTTGTGTGCTTCCATGTTCAATTTCAGTCCATTTTCAAGCCTTTAGTAGGAAGGGAAGAACAGGGCAGTTGAGCTGTTCGTTAAAAACGGAACGTCGTATCCGAGGGTGATGAGCAGTTCTCCACCACGGTCTCTCTGCCAGCAGCACCGTCCTCTGCAGACAAAGCGGTGCACCTCTCCACGACCAAGGGCAGTCGTGTATATATTTCCCATCAAAGTGCGCTTGCGCTCGAGAGGGCACACACGGCATCCCAGCAGTTCAGCTTTTCTTGCCTCTCTCAGCTCTCATGCCCTTTCTTCAAACGTATAACCAAATCCCGACGCGTTTCGAGGCTGTTCCGCCTCTTCATCTGGGGACAAACACAGAAGCAGACAGGAAACTCTCCTCTTGTTTCCATTACTTTTATTGGAAATCACCGCCCTAAGTGGGCGTGGCTCGCCGTGTTCACCATCAAGCATGATGGTATATGTAGTCCCTGAGGTGAGTTGTAAGTCTCCCTATAGTAGGTTGTGTGCTTCCATGTTCAATTTCAGTCCATTTTCAAGCCTTTAGTAGGAAGGGAAGAACAGGGCAGTTGAGCTGTTCGTTAAAAACGGAACGTCGTATCCGAGGGTGATGAGCAGTTCTCCACCACGGTCTCTCTGCCAGCAGCACCGTCCTCTGCAGACAAAGCGGTGCACCTCTCCACGACCAAGGGCAGTCGTGTATATATTTCCCATCAAAGTGCGCTTGCGCTCGAGAGGGCACACACGGCATCCCAGCAGTTCAGCTTTTCTTGCCTCTCTCAGCTCTCATGCCCTTTCTTCAAACGTATAACCAAATCCCGACGCGTTTCGAGGCTGTTCCGCCTCTTCATCTGGGGACAAACACAGAAGCAGACAGGAAACTCTCCTCTTGTTTCCATTACTTTTATTGGAAATCACCGCCCTAAGTGGGCGTGGCTCGCCGTGTTCACCATCAAGCATGATGGTATATGTAGTCCCTGAGGTGAGTTGTAAGTCTCCCTATAGTAGGTTGTGTGCTTCCATGTTCAATTTCAGTCCATTTTCAAGCCTTTAGTAGGAAGGGAAGAACAGGGCAGTTGAGCTGTTCGTTAAAAACGGAACGTCGTATCCGAGGGTGATGAGCAGTTCTCCACCACGGTCTCTCTGCCAGCAGCACCGTCCTCTGCAGACAAAGCGGTGCACCTCTCCACGACCAAGGGCAGTCGTGTATATATTTCCCATCAAAGTGCGCTTGCGCTCGAGAGGGCACACACGGCATCCCAGCAGTTCAGCTTTTCTTGCCTCTCTCAGCTCTCATGCCCTTTCTTCAAACGTATAACCAAATCCCGACGCGTTTCGAGGCTGTTCCGCCTCTTCATCTGGGGACAAACACAGAAGCAGACAGGAAACTCTCCTCTTGTTTCCATTACTTTTATTGGAAATCACCGCCCTAAGTGGGCGTGGCTCGCCGTGTTCACCATCAAGCATGATGGTATATGTAGTCCCTGAGGTGAGTTGTAAGTCTCCCTATAGTAGGTTGTGTGCTTCCATGTTCAATTTCAGTCCATTTTCAAGCCTTTAGTAGGAAGGGAAGAACAGGGCAGTTGAGCTGTTCGTTAAAAACGGAACGTCGTATCCGAGGGTGATGAGCAGTTCTCCACCACGGTCTCTCTGCCAGCAGCACCGTCCTCTGCAGACAAAGCGGTGCACCTCTCCACGACCAAGGGCAGTCGTGTATATATTTTCCATCAAAGTGCGCTTGCGCTCGAGAGGGCACACACGGCATCCCAGCAGTTCAGCTTTTCTTGCCTCTCTCAGCTCTCATGCCCTTTCTTCAAACGTATAACCAAATCCCGACGCGTTTCGAGGCTGTTCCGCCTCTTCATCTGGGGACAAACACAGAAACAGACAGGAAACTCTCCTCTTGTTTCCATTACTTTTATTGGAAATCACCGCCCTAAGTGGGCGTGGCTCGCCGTGTTCACCATCAAGCATGATGGTATATGTAGTCCCTGAGGTGAGTTGTAAGTCTCCCTATAGTAGGTTGTGTGCTTCCATGTTCAATTTCAGTCCATTTTCAAGCCTTTAGTAGGAAGGGAAGAACAGGGCAGTTGAGCTGTTCGTTAAAAACGGAACGTCGTATCCGAGGGTGATGAGCAGTTCTCCACCACGGTCTCTCTGCCAGCAGCACCGTCCTCTGCAGACAAAGCGGTGCACCTCTCCACGACCAAGGGCAGTCGTGTATATATTTCCCATCAAAGTGCGCTTGCGCTCGAGAGGGCACACACGGCATCCCAGCAGTTCAGCTTTTCTTGCCTCTCTCAGCTCTCATGAACACGGCGAGCCACGCCCACTTAGGGCGGTGATTTCCAATAAAAGTAATGGAAACAAGAGGAGAGTTTCCTGTCTGCTTCTGTGTTTGTCCCCAGATGAAGAGGCGGAACAGCCTCGAAACGCGTCGGGATTTGGTTATACGTTTGAAGAAAGGGCATGAGAGCTGAGAGAGGCAAGAAAAGCTGAACTGCTGGGATGCCGTGTGTGCCCTCTCGAGCGCAAGCGCACTTTGATGGGAAATATATACACGACTGCCCTTGGTCGTGGAGAGGTGCACCGCTTTGTCTGCAGAGGACGGTGCTGCTGGCAGAGAGACCGTGGTGGAGAACTGCTCATCACCCTCGGATACGACGTTCCGTTTTTAACGAACAGCTCAACTGCCCTGTTCTTCCCTTCCTACTAAAGGCTTGAAAATGGACTGAAATTGAACATGGAAGCACACAACCTACTATAGGGAGACTTACAACTCACCTCAGGGACTACATATACCATAATGCTTGATGGTGAACACGGCGAGCCACGCCCACTTAGGGCGGTGATTTCCAATAAAAGTAATGGAAACAAGAGGAGAGTTTCCTGTCTGCTTCTGTGTTTGTCCCCAGATGAAGAGGCGGAACAGCCTCGAAACGCGTCGGGATTTGGTTATACGTTTGAAGAAAGGGCATGAGAGCTGAGAGAGGCAAGAAAAGCTGAACTGCTGGGATGCCGTGTGTGCCCTCTCGAGCGCAAGCGCACTTTGATGGGAAATATATACACGACTGCCCTTGGTCGTGGAGAGGTGCACCGCTTTGTCTGCAGAGGACGGTGCTGCTGGCAGAGAGACCGTGGTGGAGAACTGCTCATCACCCTCGGATACGACGTTCCGTTTTTAACGAACAGCTCAACTGCCCTGTTCTTCCCTTCCTACTAAAGGCTTGAAAATGGACTGAAATTGAACATGGAAGCACACAACCTACTATAGGGAGACTTACAACTCACCTCAGGGACTACATATACCATCATGCTTGATGGTGAACACGGCGAGCCACGCCCACTTAGGGCGGTGATTTCCAATAAAAGTAATGGAAACAAGAGGAGAGTTTCCTGTCTGCTTCTGTGTTTGTCCCCAGATGAAGAGGCGGAACAGCCTCGAAACGCGTCGGGATTTGGTTATACGTTTGAAGAAAGGGCATGAGAGCTGAGAGAGGCAAGAAAAGCTGAACTGCTGGGATGCCGTGTGTGCCCTCTCGAGCGCAAGCGCACTTTGATGGGAAATATATACACGACTGCCCTTGGTCGTGGAGAGGTGCACCGCTTTGTCTGCAGAGGACGGTGCTGCTGGCAGAGAGACCGTGGTGGAGAACTGCTCATCACCCTCGGATACGACGTTCCGTTTTTAACGAACAGCTCAACTGCCCTGTTCTTCCCTTCCTACTAAAGGCTTGAAAATGGACTGAAATTGAACATGGAAGCACACAACCTACTATAGGGAGACTTACAACTCACCTCAGGGACTACATATACCATCATGCTTGATGGTGAACACGGCGAGCCACGCCCACTTAGGGCGGTGATTTCCAATAAAAGTAATGGAAACAAGAGGAGAGTTTCCTGTCTGCTTCTGTGTTTGTCCCCAGATGAAGAGGCGGAACAGCCTCGAAACGCGTCGGGATTTGGTTATACGTTTGAAGAAAGGGCATGAGAGCTGAGAGAGGCAAGAAAAGCTGAACTGCTGGGATGCCGTGTGTGCCCTCTCGAGCGCAAGCGCACTTTGATGGGAAATATATACACGACTGCCCTTGGTCGTGGAGAGGTGCACCGCTTTGTCTGCAGAGGACGGTGCTGCTGGCAGAGAGACCGTGGTGGAGAACTGCTCATCACCCTCGGATACGACGTTCCGTTTTTAACGAACAGCTCAACTGCCCTGTTCTTCCCTTCCTACTAAAGGCTTGAAAATGGACTGAAATTGAACATGGAAGCACACAACCTACTATAGGGAGACTTACAACTCACCTCAGGGACTACATATACCATCATGCTTGATGGTGAACACGGCGAGCCACGCCCACTTAGGGCGGTGATTTCCAATAAAAGTAATGGAAACAAGAGGAGAGTTTCCTGTCTGCTTCTGTGTTTGTCCCCAGATGAAGAGGCGGAACAGCCTCGAAACGCGTCGGGATTTGGTTATACGTTTGAAGAAAGGGCATGAGAGCTGAGAGAGGCAAGAAAAGCTGAACTGCTGGGATGCCGTGTGTGCCCTCTCGAGCGCAAGCGCACTTTGATGGGAAATATATACACGACTGCCCTTGGTCGTGGAGAGGTGCACCGCTTTGTCTGCAGAGGACGGTGCTGCTGGCAGAGAGACCGTGGTGGAGAACTGCTCATCACCCTCGGATACGACGTTCCGTTTTTAACGAACAGCTCAACTGCCCTGTTCTTCCCTTCCTACTAAAGGCTTGAAAATGGACTGAAATTGAACATGGAAGCACACAACCTACTATAGGGAGACTTACAACTCACCTCAGGGACTACATATACCATCATGCTTGATGGTGAACACGGCGAGCCACGCCCACTTAGGGCGGTGATTTCCAATAAAAGTAATGGAAACAAGAGGAGAGTTTCCTGTCTGCTTCTGTGTTTGTCCCCAGATGAAGAGGCGGAACAGCCTCGAAACGCGTCGGGATTTGGTTATACGTTAGAAGAAAGGGCATGAGAGCTGAGAGAGGCAAGAAAAGCTGAACTGCTGGGATGCCGTGTGTGCCCTCTCGAGCGCAAGCGCACTTTGATGGGAAATATATATATACATATATAACAGAATCCGGTAAGGGTAGAGGCCGTCAGTCAGGGCGGTCCATGACCAGGGAACCGGCAACCCAGTACAATATACCACACAAATTTCTGAAATCCAGAAAGAATCACAGACGCCTTGGGTCGTTGCAGCAGGTGTCTTTATTTACTGCTCAAGCAACGCGTTTCAGCTTTCGCCTTGATCACGCTAAGGGTCAGGCGAAATTACACACATATTTAAACGGTGCTGATCAACATAGTAAACAGACTGTGAATGCACCCAGTAGTGAAAAAAACATAAAAAGTGGCGGCCATCTTATCACTGAAAATTTTACATACCAATGGCTCAGTAACATTGAGTATTAAATCCAATCCCCAACAGTTAAGTTTTGCAAAAAATACATTAATGTAACCCGCAGGAGCTGCTATATTAGCTACTCCAAGTTACCTCCTGTATTCATAGCGACGAATGCCTCTAACATATACGCCAATACATAAAATCACGTTTGGCTATGCGCCCAACGATGACACAAAAATAAACGTTGGACCATATTAAAAAACAAACGCATATAAGCACTTGAACCATAATATTTATATTAAATATATAACTATTCTCGGTGATGTAGGCTTTTGTACATTCAACAAGCACAGCTGCCATTAAACAGAAATGCGCAATTACAGCATATAAATTAATTGCCGAACAATACTCGAAGAGCTGGAAAGTTCACAATTCTGCCCAAGTGGGCATACAATTCCATCAATGATTGCAGCGGCCTGAATGCAAACATGTGCTCAATACCTAAACACACAGCGCATACTACTCTAAACATACTCATGCTTTAATTGTGTAGGTGTACATCTAATTCCTCACTTGAGTTTAACCCCAAGGGGGTCATAGCTTCTAAGTCAATAATATATCTCAACTCAAGTTTGCGTAATGTAAGTTGCCTGTTCCCTCCTCGTACATTTTCGGGAACAGCATCAATAACAACCATTCGCAAAAGCTTTTCATTTTGAAAATGTTGTTCAAAGAAGTGTCGGGCTACAGGGTATTGTCTGTTATTATGACGAATCGCCCTAAAGTGTTCCAGCACTCGTTTCTTTGCACGATGAATCGTGCTCCCTATATAAGCCTTATTGCAGGGACAAATGAGTGCATATACGCAATACATAGTATTGCATGTAAGCGCTGTTTTAATCTTCACTTCCCTTCTGCTGCTAGATATCACAAGTGTAGTGCAATCAACGCTGTTACTACAAGCCTTGCAGTTCCTACAGCACCGAAAGCCTGCACGACTGACCCTGCTAGATCCAGCAGTCTGGGTCACCAGGTTAGGACTCAGTTCATCTTTCAATGAACGATTTTTCTGGAAAGTCATTTGGGGACAGCTGTTGAGATGTTTCTGAAGACTTGTATCAGTTAACAGTACATGCCAGTGTTTTCTATGTATCTGGCGAACATCCTGTGCTTGTTCAGAATAGGTAGTAATAAATCGCAGCATGTCTGTTTCTTCCTGTCTCTTCACTGGATGTAATAGCTGTATACGAGTGACTGCATCCACCTTCCTACAAGCTTCAGATATAGTTCTACAGCTGTAACCTCTATCCCTGAAGTGTTGTGACATGATTTCCTTTTATCTGTGATAACTGCTTTCAGAACTACAATTGCGCTTGGCGCGCAACAGCTCGCCAAACGGAATGCTGTGAACTAATTTGCATGGATGGGAACTTGATGCACTCAGAATACTATTTCCCGTAGTTAACTTACGGAATAGTTGTGTGTGTATTGTGTGGTCTATGATTTCTACCAGGACATCCGAAAACCCGATTCTCGTTTCACTCATGTGTTCAGTAAACACTAAGTTATAACTGTTCTCATTCAGTTTACCAACAAATGCCCTAGCTGAATCCATGTCACCATTCCAAATTAAACAGATGTCATCTATAAAATGCAACCACAGGACACAGTGACCGTATTCCTCCATCTGTGAGGCCACCTGCTCCTCCGACCAGCCCTTGACCAAATTGGCATAGCTGGGGGCGAAGCAGGTGCCCATGGCTGTGCCCTGTGATTGTCGATAGATGACATCATCAAACAAGAAAAAAATTATTCATTAAACAGAACTCAATCATCTCAAGAATCATCTTAGAATGAGAGAGTAAAGAAATAGAACGACATTTCAGGTAGTGCCTTATAGCTTGTAGTCCAAATTGATGTTTAATGCATGTGTATAGACTACACACATCCAGGGTAACCAAGATATAACTTGGCTCCCAATAAATTCCGTCAATGATGGTCAGGAAGTGGGTGGTTTCCCTTAGGTAGGCAGGTAAACTGACCACATAAGGCCTTAAATAGTGGTCAATAAATCGAGAGGTATTTTCAAGTAATGACCCCATTGAAGAAACAATAGGCCTACCCGGGGTATTATTATTAATTATTAAATTGGATTTATATGGCGCACAGCTACCCAGAGGTTTCCCGGCGCCTGGGACACTGCAGGACAGAGGCAGGGTCAAAAAAGTCAACCCGGTAATTACTGGTTAAAGAGCCATGTCTTAAGATGCCTGCGAAATTTAAGATACAACTTTTCGTGACGTAAGTGAGTAGGAAGAGAATTCCAGAGAGAAGGAGCCAGGAAGGCAAAGGAACGCCTCCCCATTTTGGCACGTTTGATTCTGGGCACCTGGAATTTTAATTGATTAGAGGATCGGAGTGATCGTGAGGGACGGTAGTGTTGGACCAAGGTTCTAAGGTAGTTAGGAGCTGAGCCCATATTTATTCTGTGCATGTAGCATTGGGCTTTGAATTTGGTACGGTTCTCAATTCTCAGTCAGTGGAGATCACGAAGTGTACCAGAGGTTGGGGCGGTTCTGGGAAGTTGGCAAAGTAGCCTAGCCGCAGAATTCTGGACTACTTGAAGTCTGCGGAGCACTTCTTTGTTCGCACCCAGATAGAGCACGTTTTGGTAGTCCAGTCTGGAAATAACCAGAGCCTGGATGACAGTTCTTTGGGTAGCCGCTGGAAGCATCCACAGGATTTTCCGAAGCCACTTCAGGATAGCAAAACAAGTAGAAGCTACTCTGATCACCTATTGTTTCATAGTCAGTTGGTCATCGATAATGATGCCAAGGTTGCGTGCTGAAAGAGATGGGATGGAGAGGTCACCCATCTCAGAGGACCAATGTTGGGGGCCCCAGAGCGATTTTTTGTTTCCAAAAATGAGGAGTTTGGTTTTACCTCCATTTAACTTGAGTTTGTTAGTGTGCATCCAGTCGGCTATCTTAGATTGTCCTGCTTGCAAGGAGGGTGGTTCTGATTGGTGGCCAACCCGGAAGTCGTAAATCACTTCCTGTGGCACTATTTCGTCCCTCCACTCAATCCAAATAGTTGGCAGTGGACTGGGGACACAGTGCAGGTAAGGGGAATCGATTGGATTTACTAGATTTTAATCATGTTAAGCAAAAGACAATTAATTTTTAAAAAGTACAGTACGAAGATAATATTTTAAAAGCAAGGAAATTGGTGTGTAAAATAAACAAGCGAAAGAGAACGGAGCCCTTTACCAGGCGCTCCTCTTAACAAAGTGTCAGTGTAAGTACAGCTTAAAATTAAACAGTAGTAGAATTCACAGATTAGTAGCAGCGAGAGCAGAGCCCTTCACCAGGCGCTCCTCTATTACTGGAGGGTAGCAGTGACCGCCTCTCGTCAAGCGCGTCCGCTGCGCATCGCGGGAGGCATCTAAATTTAGGCTGAGTATTCAGATGCAGAGCTTCTGATTGGTGGCCGACTCGGAAGTCATAAATCACTTCCTGTGGCACTATTTCGTCCCTCCACTCAATCCAAATAGTTGGCGGTGGACCGGGGACACAGTGCAGGTAAGGGGAATTGATTGGATTCACTAGATTTTAATCATGTTAAGCAAAAGACAATTAATTTTTAAAAAGTACAGTACGAAGATAATATTGTAAAAGCAAGGAAATTGGCGCGTAATATAAACAAGCGAAAGAGAACGGAGCCCTTTACCAGGCGCTCCTCTTAACAAAGTGTCAGTGCAAGTACAGCTTAAAATTAAACAGTAGTAGAATTCAAAGATTAGTAGCAGCGAGAGCGGAGCCCTTCACCAGGCGCTCCTCTATTACCGGAGGGTAGCAGTGACTGCCTCTCGTCAAGCCCGTCAAGGGTCCTTATGGAGTTTTGGGAGTAGATATAGTATAGGGATCCGTGGGTGGGGGCATTTAAGATATTTATATTCCTCCCATTCCAATAATCCCTGCTCTCGCCACTCTACCAGCATCTCTCAATATTTTGCATTAGATCTAGCTATAGCACCTTTATCAGAAATACAATAACATGTGTCATCCATCAGTTGTCTGCGGCCTCCCATCAAATAGGCCAGTTGTCTAGCACCACAACGTTCCCACCTTTATCAGATTGGTGTATAACAATTGAGGTATCTGATTTGAGATTTTCTAGTGCCACATTTTGGTCATAAGTAAGATTTCTCTTACAGAAGGGAGTTTTTTTTATGCCGAATTTTCTTAAGATTACCTAGGACCCCTCTTTCAAACACCTCTGTACATCACAATCAATATGAGAGAAGAATACTGACTTGGGTTTAAAACCACTAACCGGTTTGACATTCACATCAATATCAAACTGTTGTAAGTTGGAGATCACATCATCATTACCTACACCTTCATCATACGGTGATGGCAGGGCGTTTAGAACTTCAATATCATCAATGTTGAGATTACTCATAGGTACCGCCTCAGATACTATAGAGGCTGTTGTGTGCTTGGTATCAATCCATTTTTTAGTTGCAGCTTATGTGAAAAGTAAAATGAATCAATCCTGGTTTGAGCAAAATTAAAATTTATTGTAGGACAAAAAGACAAACCTTGTCCAATAAGTTCGGTTTCTTCTGCCATGAGTGTCCACTGGGAAGGGTTGGTAACCGCCATATTAGCATTTTCTTTCCCCTTGTCATCATTCTCATGGGGGTTGTTGCATCTTTTTTTGCTCCTCTTTTTGGTTTGTTTGTTCCTGTACCTCTGCCTCTGCCGCCTCGCCCCTCCCTCTCTGTGCACCCTTGGGCAGAATTGTGAACTTTCCAGCTCCACGAGTATTGTTCGGCAATCAATTTATGTGCTGTAATGGCGCATTTCTGTTTAATGGCAGCTGTGCTGTTGACTGTATTAAAGCCTACATCACCGAGATTAGTTATATATTTAATATAAATATTATGGTTCAGGTGCTTGTATGCGCTTGTTTTCTAATATGGTCCAACTTTTATTTTTGTGTCATCGTTGGGCGCATAGCCAAACGAGATTGTATGTATTGGCGTATATGGTAGAGGCATTAGTCGCTATGAATACAGGAGGTAGGTAATTCGGAGTAGCTAATATAGCAGCTACTGCGGGTTACATTAATGTGTTTTTCGCAAAACTTAACTGTCGGGGATTGGATTTAATGCTCAATGTTACTGAGCCATTGATATGTAACATTTTCAGTGATAAGATGGCTTCTGAATTTCAGAAATTCGTGTGGTATATTGTACAGGGTTGCCAGTTCCCTGAGCACGGACCGCCCTGACTGACGGTCTCTACCCGTACCAGATTCTGTTCTATGTCTATTGGATTTGAGGCTGACCACGCAGCTGACGATGTCACCGGGATATCTGTGAATCCAGATTTGCGTTGGGATTCAAAAACGTGTAACCGCTGCAACAAGAAATCTATATGCAGCGAGAGATACCGGCAGACAATTGGGATTACTTGCTGAGGAAACGAGGTGGATTACGGCC
This sequence comes from Triturus cristatus, assembly GCF_964204655.1. Classification (NCBI taxonomy): domain Eukaryota; kingdom Metazoa; phylum Chordata; class Amphibia; order Caudata; family Salamandridae; genus Triturus; species Triturus cristatus. The sequence continues at coordinate 959,143,245 of NC_140590.1, forward strand.
AGGTGGGAGTGTCTTTATCTGTTTCTGTGAAGCAGTCACCTGCTCTGGCTGATGCAGGATCTGTCTGCGCACGGGTAGTTTCACTCCTGTCCGGGCTTTGTTTTTCCACGCTGTTGCTCAGTGCGTCGGAGTGTGAAGGGAGCCGCCGTAAGCACAAGACGGACGAGTCTTGCCGGTGGCGTTGGGAATCATTGTAGCAATTGGCATTTACTAGAATGGCTGCAGCTTTGGAGGCAAAGCGGAAGAACACAGAGAATAAATTATTCTTTGCACCAGTAGGTGAACATGGTAATGTAGTCAATGCATCCAAAACGATAACGGATGAAATCAAAATTGCAGGCGCTGTTTAATCAGCTTGAGAAGCTACATAAGAAAGAACTCGTGAAATGGTGGGAAGCGGAATCCCTTCAGAGGTATATTGACGTGGCAGTAGTACCTCGTGGCTTACATATCTTCACCATACCCACTTATGAGGACCCTGATCCGGATATGTTGGAGGAATGGTCCAACAATTCAAGTGCCTGTTCTATTACCATGCTACGGATCTTGGTTAAATATGCCCTTAAGGATCGTAGTAAACTATTGGCTGAAAGCGATCTTGTAATGGCGGAATTGGCCACCAAAGAGGCGATCGAAGAATTTATGAAGAATTTGTCCACTCAGATGGAGAAACTAGAGGAAGAGATCACAGCCAAAAAACAACGTACATTTCTCAGAGATTATAAGGACTATCAATCAGGTCAGATTTTAACCTTTCATAGGAAGTACGATCACCTGTTTGAAAAATAAAAAGATGGCAGTGGCCTAATCAAGCCCACAATAGCACCACTGATGGACGTTTCAACATCAGCAATCTATTCCGCAAGCAGTTTGGTCCAGAAAAAATCTATTAATTTTTTAGCCTAGTTCCAAGTGATGAACCAGGGATGGACAGAACAGCAACAAGGTCAGGGTGCACAGAGAGGGAGAGGGCGAGGCAGCAGAGGCAGAGGTACAGGAAAAAACAAGCCAAAAAGAGGAGCAAGAAAAGATGCAACAACCCCCATGGAAATGATGACAAGGGGAAAGAAAATGCAAATATGACAGTTGTCAACCTTTCCCAGTGGACACTCACGGCAGAAGAAACCGAACTTCTTGCACTGTTTGTCTTTTTGTCCTACAATGAATTTTAATTTTGCTCAAACCAGCATTGATTTATTTTACTTTTCACGTAAGCTGAAACTAAAAAAATTGTTTGATACCAAGCACACAACAGCCTCTATAGGCCTCTGAGGTGGTACCTATGAGTAATCTCAACATTGATAATATTGAAGTTCTAAATGCCCTGGCATCACAGTATGATGAAGGTGTGGGTAATGATGATGTGATCTATAGCTTACAACAGTTTGATATTGATGTGAATGTCAACCCGGTTAGTGGTTTTAAACTCAAGTCAGTATTCTTACCTCATATTGATTGTGATGCTATAGAGGTGTTTGAAAGAGGGGTCCCAGGTGATCTTAAGAAAATTCGGCATAAAAAACACCCTTCTGTAAGCAAAATCTTACTTATGACCAAAATGTGGCACTAGAAAATCTCAAATCAGATACCTCACTTGTTATACGCCAATCTGATAAAGGTGGGAACGTTGTGGTGCTAGACAAACTGGCCTATTTTATTAGAAGGCCGCAGACAACTGATGGATGACACATGTTATTGTATTTCTGATAAAGGTGCTATAGCTAGACCTAATGCAAAATATGGAGAGATGCTAGTAGAGTGGCAAGAGCAGGGATTATTGGAATGGGAGGAATATAATTATCTTAAATGCCCCCATCCATGGATCCCTATATCTACTCGCAAAACTCCATAAGGACCCTGTTAATTCCCCGGGTAGGCCTATTGTTTCTTCAATGGGGTCATTACTTGAAAATACCTCTCGATTTATTGACCACTATTTAAGGCGTTATGTGGTCAGTTTACCTGCCTACCTAAGGGATACCACCCACTTCCTGACCATCATTGACAGGATTTATTGGGAACCAAGTTATATCTTGGTTACCCTGGATGTGTGTAGTCTATACACATGCATTCAACATCAATTTGGACTGCAAGCTATAAGGCACTACCTGAAAAGTGGTTCTATTTCTTTACTCTCTCATTCTAAGATGATTCTTGCGATGATTGAGTTCTGTTTAACGAATAATTTTTTTCTGTTTAATGATGTCATCTATTGACAATCACAGGGCACAGCCATGGGTACCTGCTTCGCCCCAAGCTATTCCACTTTGCTCATGGGCTGGTGGGAGGAGCAGGTGGCCTCACAGATGGAGGAATATGATCATTGTGTCCTGTGTTTGCGAGTTATAGATAACATCATTTTAATTTGGAATGGTGATATGGATTCAGCTAGGGCATTTGTTGGCAAACTGAATGAGAACAGTTATAACTTAGAGTTTACTGAACACATGAGTAAAACGAGAATCGAGTTTTTGGATGTCCTGGTAGAAATCACAGATCACACAATACACACACAACTATTCCGTAAATTAACTGCGGGGAATAGTATTCTGAGTGCATCAAGCTCCCATCCACGCAAATTAGTTCATAGCATTCCGTTTGGCGAGCTATTGCGCGCCAAGCGCAATTGTAGTTCTGAAAGCAGTTATCACAGAGAAAAGGAAATCATGTCACAACGCTTCAAGGATAAAGGTTACAGCTGTGGAACTATATCTGAAGCTTGTAGGAAGGTGGATGCAGTCACTCGTATACAGCTATTACATCCAGTGAAGAGACAGGAAGAAACAGACATGCTGCAATTTATTACTACCTATTCTGGACAAGCACAGGTTGTTCGTCAGATACTTAAAAAACACTGGCATGTACTGTTAACTGATACAAGTCTTCAGAAACATCTCAACAGCTGTCCGCAAATCACTTTCCAGAAAAGTCATTCATTGAAAGATGAACTGAGTCCTAACCTGGTGACCCAGACTGCTGGATCTAGCAGGGTCAGTCGTGCCGGCTTTCGGTGCTGTTGGAACTGCAAGGCTTGTAGCAACAGCGTTGATTGCACTACACTTGTGATATCTAGCAGCAGAAGGGAAGTGAAGATTAAAACAGCGCTTACATGCAATACTATGTATTGTGTATATGCACTCATTTGCCCCTGCAATAAGGTTTATATAAAGAGCACGATTCATCGTGCAAAAAAACAGGTGCTGGAACACATTAGGGCGATTTGTCATAATAACAGACAATATCCTGTAGCCCGACACTTCTTTGAACAAAATTTTCTAAATGAAAAGCTTCTGCGAATGCTTGTTATTGATGCTGTTCCCAAAAATGTACGAGGAGGGAACAGGCAACTTTTATTATGCAAACTTGAGTCGAGATATATTATTGACTTAGAAACTATGACCCCCTTGGGGTTAAACTCAAGTGAGGAATTAGCTGTTCACCTACATAATTAAGGCATGAGTATGTTTAGATTAGTATTCGCTGTGTCTTCTGAAACTTTTATAACTTTCTACATTACGTATTTGAATTTTTGTTATTTCTTCACCCTTTAGGTATTGGGGACATGTTTGCATTCAGACCACTGCAACCATTGATGGAATTGTATTCCTACTTGGGCAGAATTGTGAACTTTCCGGCTCCACGAGTATTGTTTGGCAATTAATTTACATGCTGTAATGGCGCATTTCTGTTTAATGGCAGCTGTGCTTGTTGACTGTATAAAAGCCTACATCACCGAGATTAGTTATATATTTAATATAAATATTATGGTTCAGGTGCTTATATGCGCTTGCTTTTTAATATGGTCCAAAGTTTATTTTTGTTTATTTTTGTGTCATCGTTGGGCGCATAGCCCAACGAGATTGTATGTATTGGCGTATATGGTAGAGGCATTAGTCGCTATGAATACAGGAGGTTATTCGGAGTAGCTGATTTAGCAGCTCCTGCGGGTTACATTAATGTGTTTTTCGCAAAACTTAACTGTTGGGGATTGGATTTAATACTCAATGTTACTGAGCCATCGATATGTAACATTTTCAGTGATAAGATGGCCGCCACTTTTTATGTTATTTTCACTCCTGGGTGCATTCACAGTCTGTTTACTATGCTGATCAGCACTGTTTAAATATGTGTGTAATATCGCCTGACCCTTAGCGTGATCAAGGCGAAAGCTGAAACACATTGCTTGTGCACTCAATAAAGACACCTGCTGCAACGATCCAAGGCGTCCGTGATTCTTTCTGGATTTCAGAAATTCGTGTGGTATATATATATATATATATATATATATATATATATATATATATATATATGTATATATATATTGCCCTTCCACCTTCTAGAGTTGAGCCGGGACACCTACGCGGCGCTGCACGTCAGGGTCCGAGGCAGCCCTGTTTTCAATTCAAATCACCGCACAAAAACTGCACGTGTGCACTCCTTCGGTAACAGATGCAGGACTCCAAAGCACTTGGAAAAAGATTTTATTAGTCGGTACCAAGCCGGAACAAACCCAACGCGTTTTGGCAACAAGCGCCTTGATCACGGATGCTTGTCGCCGAAACGCATTGGGTTTGTTCCTGCATCTGTTACCGAAGGAGTGCACACGTGCAGTTTTTGTGCGGTGATTTGAATATATACATGACCTCTCTACCATCTTACATTAGAGACACCACCGATTTTCTGAATAAAATCAAAGATATTTCATGGTGTTCTAGCTATTTGTTGGTGGTAATGGATATTGAATCCCTTTATACAAGCATTAATCATTGTCATGGTATGATTGCTACAAAGCATTTTTTGGACAATAGGGATATTAGTATGACCCCAAACAATATGATTTTGGAAATGATTGAACTTTGTTTATCCACTAATTTCTTTTTATTCCAAAATGTAATTTACCATCAGGTGCGTGGTGTGGCAATGGGGGCTTGCTTCTCCCCTAGCTACTCACACCACAAAACTGGATTTGCATGATAAATTTCCTTTTACTCCTATTGTCTTATTGAAGGCTGTGGTCACCGTGGTTAGATTTTCACCATTTCTACATGCCTTACATTTAGAACATTTTCTACATCTGTTCCTTGGTGTGAACCAATTTGTATTGCTGTTTTGAAATCACTTCTCGCCAGGTAATCCCTTAATGAGTTGGATTGCCTGTATGTTATTTGTGGTCATTTTGTCACCATTGGACTTAAAACAGGATCCTGCTTTATTGGTGTCAATGCTTACATAGGATCTCCCGGACTCTAATACGTTCTATATTAAATGTGGTGATAAATCTGTGAGGCCCCTTCTTAGTTGGTGCTTTCTTCCTGGATGTCTTAGAGGGCTTGAATAGAGCACCTTCTCTGTTCATTGCCCTGGATTTTTTTAGATGCTGCTTTTATTATTGAGTGGGAAATCTGTCATTTCATTCTAAATTTTGCTGTATTCCTCTAGAGTACTGCATGGTCTCCTAGCACGATAAAATCCATCAAAAGGAATACTTTTAGCAGTGTGGCTGGATGTGAACTTCAAGCATGTAAGATGGTGTTACTTGCCGTAGGTTTCCTAAATACAGTTGTTTCTAACTTTTCTTCACCCACCCAGATTCAAATGTCTAGGAATTCCATCAATGTGTTACTTACTTTCCCTATGAATTTCAAATGAAATGTGTTATCATTGATGTACAGAATGAATGATTCTGCCTGTGCTTCAGTACCCTGCCACAGTACGAAAACATCATCAATAAATCTAAGCCACATCGTGACATTCTCAGCCCACTGTTCCAAGGTTGACCCCGAGCCCATGCTACTTCCACCAGCCCATATGCAAATTTGTATAACTGGGGGTGAAGCAGTTGCCCATTGCCGTACCCTTTTCTTTTTGGAACAGCTCGTTGTCAAATACAAATATATTATTTGTCAATCACCATTACATCAGTTCTATCAGCATTGAATTGTGCATTGCATAATCAATTAACCAACTGGTCTCATTCTCATATAATGCTCTGCCAACCTCAGGACATCTTGGTGTCTTATGCTTGTGTATAAGGTGGATACATCTAATGTCATCAAGAGCATATTAGACTCCAATTTCACAGTGTATCTATAGATATATATATGAGAAAAACAAAGAGATTCCCGAGCAAGAACAAGGCAATTTAGGCCTATAGTGAGCAGTTTTCAATAGCAATGAGGCAGGGACTGATTTAATGTCCAATGATTCAAAACAAAACAAACAGATTTCTTCTTTTATTTCTTTAATCTTCTCTGTTTCTTCTCAATTCTTCCATAGTGACATATTGGTATCTTTAGAAACGCCACAGCGAACTCAGTAGCCAACACGTGTTTCGTCTCGGGTAAATTGCCCGGCGACTTCCTCAGGGCATAAAACAAGTCTCAAACGGAATATATGTAGTTGATTATTCCGTCATATTTGTATCACAATCTGGGTATAGATCCTTATTCTTTTATCCATATATGCGTGAAATTGTCTTTAACGAGTTACAATCCCGATCAAAAGCATCAGATGATAGGGAAGATTAGTATATCTGAAATAACGGAGAGAAGGAAAGGAGAGTACTCCAAGCGTCACCAGTCACGAGAGTTAGTATTCATTTAGGAGCAGACTTTTTTGAGGCAGCTATTCACTGCCTCTGTAATATGGTTCTCCTGGAATGACAGGGAGATATCAAGCTGAATATTGTCAGCATAAGACAGGAGGGTGAGGCTGCACGTTTTTACAATGTCCACAAGTTGCCTTACGTACAAGTTAAAGTGGGCTGGGCTAAAAATGAAGCTCCGAGGGACCTCAGATAGTCGAAGATGTGGCGTAGAGCGGTGGTGGTGGGTGTGAACTTAGAAGACACAGTCCCGTTAAAATTAGCTCAGCCAGGACAGAGTCATGAACTGCACCCCTACATCCACTAACCTTTGGAGAAGAATGTTGTGGTTCACCGTATTGAACGCTGCACTTAGATCTAGTAGGATCAGTGCAGCAGTGCCACCATTGTCAAGTTGTTGCCCTAAATATTCTGTTACAGCCAATAAGGCAGACTCCCTACTATGGCCAGCTCTAAAGCCCAATTGTGAGGTGTGGAGCAGGTCATTGTGTTCCATGGACAGTGTGAATTGTTTGTTCATGTGTTTTTCTAGGGTTTGAGAGTGGGCCGGAGGGAAATTGGTCTGCAGTTAGCCCAGATGGAGTAGTCCAGATTTGGCTTTTTGAGTCACGGCCTGACCATTGCATATTTTCATGTCCTTGGGATGATACCTTATGAAAGTGAGGCATTAAGAAGCTGAGTGAGAAGGTCCATTGAGGATGATTTGAATGTGTCGAACACGGAGAAAGGGAAGGGATCAAGAGGTGAGTCCTACTTAATTGAAGTTAGTACGGATTTGAGAGTCAGGGGTTCAGGGGCTGATATTAGCTCATTGAGCACGTATTAGCATGGGGACCCTGTTGTGAGTTATACTCTACCATGAAGGGAGAGTAACAGAACTGTTAGTCAAGTTATTGTATGATGTAGAGGAGAAAGTGGTTTGAGTATCTGTGACTTTATTTGAAGAAAAGAAGCTAGCTCATCACACTGAAGTTGTGAGTTAAAGATGACCAGGGCTGTATTTTCAGGATCAGAAAGTGTCTTTACATATTGAAATAGTGTTTTTGAGGAGTATTGGCACGCACTTATTATATTAGAGAAGTAAGAGGCTTTATCTGTGTTTAGGAAACAATTGTAAGAGTAGCACTTACCTGCATTTTAAATTGGGACCTTCACTGCGCTTTTCGCAGGTCGTTAGTCTGGGACATTGCATCGCCGCCATCTTGGGGGTAGTTTAGAGGACTCGGTAGAGGCGCCACTTCCGCGTGTGCTCTAGTTGGAGACACAGGAGGCGGGGCCCCTACTTAAGACGAGTGGAACAAGTAGTTCACTCTTTGACATCGTCCTACTAATCTTGCAGCGGACAGCACGAATCACCTGCATTATCGAGTGTAGGAGTTTTTAAGCCAGCACAGCGTGTGGAATTAGCAGCGCGTTTTTTAAACCGAGTGCCCGTTTTTCCTTATAACACATTGTTTATTTTATTATTTGTTGTACCCGTGTTTAGGAAACAATTGTGAGAGTAGCACTTACCTGCATTTTAAATTGGGACCTTCACTGCGCTTTTCGCAGGTCGTTAGTCTGGGACATTGCATCGCCGCCATCTTGGGGGTAGTTTAGAGGACTCGGTAGAGGCGCCACTTCCGCGTGTGCTCTAGTTGGAGACACAGGAGGCGGGGCCCCTACTTAAAGCTACCATGACAACGCGCAGCGGTAACGCGCAGCGGAAGCGCCGTCTCAGCGCCGGAGTCACGCCAGAGTCCAGCCCGTCTGTGCCCGTCCGGGCCCAGACGGGCGTAGGGCCGGATACTATGGCGAAACCTAAGTCCGCGACGCGTTCTTACGAGCGCAACGAACTTATGGCTCTTCGGCATGCACTACCTAACAGCGAGGATCACTCTATGCGACGCCCATCCCCCCCTTTCGTCAGAGAGGCAAGGAGGAATCCTTCTGCTACTAAAGATAAAAAGGACCTGGCTATCGGTCTGCTTAATTGCAGATCCCTCCCTCGTCATGCGACAGAAGTCAATCTACTCATCCAAGACTCTGCCCTAGACGGAAACGTGGTTAACCCCCAGTTCCGATGCAGACATTGTGGAGGCCCTTCCGCCGGGCTACCTGATTTGTCAGGTAGATAGACCAGAGGGGCGAGGGGGTGGCCTCGCCATTGTTTACAGGAGCCTGTTCGTCTGTAGGGCACAGAACGGCCAACTTTCGGATTGTGAGAGCTGCCATTTCGCCCTCAGGATATCCCCGACAGTGTCTATATCGGGCCTGCTGATTTATCGGCCCCCGGGCGCAGTGGGTAATTTTGTGAGTTCCCTTGTTGAATCAGTTACGATTCTGGCCACATCGACGGCTAATTTCATGGTGTTGGGTGACCTTAATCTTCACTTCAACGAGCCCACTGACCAAACGGCTCTGGATCTCCAGAGCGTTTTAAAAGAGTGTGAGTTGAACCTAATTAATTCTGGGCCCACTCACGAAAAGGGACACCTACTCGACCCGATGTTCTCGAACATTCCTCGCCTTACAGCTAAGCCCGCCCTTTCCCTCCCATGGTCAGACCATTTTTTGGTCCCAGCTTGCTGGCAAATTGACCCACTACCTTCAAGCACCAAACAGGCCTTCCTAGTGGATAGAGCCTGGTCCAGACTATCGGTTGAGAACTGGACCTCGAAACTGGAAGACACGATCCCTCCTTCTGAGTCGGACCCAGTTAAGGCCGACGCCAATATTAACAACTGGCTATCCGCTTCCCTGGACACTCTGATTCCTAAAAAGAGAGTTCAAAAGAGGGAGAAACGAGTTGGTTCGGCTCCGTGGTATTCGGTAGAACTACGCACCCTCAGGAAAGGATGTAAAAGGATGGAGAGGTTATGGAGGAAGAACTGGGAAGACCATAGGAGAGAAGAATATCGTGCTGCAATGAGGGGCTATAAGTCTGCTTTGCGACTTGCGAAAGCCCTATTCTTTGAAGACCGTATTAAATCTGCTTCTAGTTCTTCCAGGGAAAGTTTCAGAGTGCTTAGAGAACTGCTCAAAGTTCCGGAGCCGGTTGCTACGCATGACAAACAAAAAAGCACGGAACTAGCGGAGTTCTTCCACACGAAAATTGAGAAGATCTTAAACTCCCTGCCCCAGCCTAGGCTATCTCAGGACCACGGCAAGCAGATTGGGGGAACTCAGGCCAGAGAGAGCGCTCCCGACCTTGACACCTTTGGCCCAGCGTCAGTGAGCGATGTCGCCAAAACTCTATCTTCGATTAAAAGTGGTTCCCCCATGGACCCGGTTCCCATGAAGTTCCTTAAGCAGGTAACAGCGGCCATTGCAGCCCCCGTGACAGACCTAATGAACGCCTCTTTTACCCAGGGTTTGGTGCCAACCACTTGGAAAATGGCAGTTGTTAAGGCTCTGTTAAAAAAATCCAATCTGGATTCTACGGTCCTATCGAACTTTAGGCCCATCTCATTGCTGCCGGGCCTTGGCAAAGTTGCTGAGCGGCTGGCCAACAAGCAGTTGTCAGCCTTTTTGGAGTCGAATGGTCTCCTTCGGCCATCTCAAACTGGATTTCGCCCAGGTCAGGGCACCGACACGGCCCTCGTGGCGGTTGTGGATGAGGCCAGACGGATCCTAGACTCAGGAGGATCAGTGGCAGTGATCCTCCTGGACCTCAGCGCGGCGTTTGACACCGTGAGCCATCAGTTGTTGATACAGCGGCTGGCTGAGGTCGGGGTGTCTGGGGTGGCTCTGCAGTGGTTGAGATCTTTTCTCTCGGATCGAACTTACCAGGTTTGGGATGGCTCGGAGAGATCTAAATCAATTCCCCTCCAGTGTGGAGTGCCACAGGGCTCCTCGTTGAGCCCTACACTATTCAACGTTTACATGGCCCCCCTGGAGGACGTAGTTTCCCCTTATGACATCAAAATCGTCAGCTATGCTGACGATACGCAGCTAGTTGTTTCCCTATCCCATCTGGCCGACAACCCGGACATTTTGAATTCCTGTCTGGTGGATGTTCATACTTGGATGGGAGAATCCTCCCTCAAGTTAAACGGCTCAAAGACGGAAATACTGCTGCTGGGGAGTAAAGCTACCCTCCTTCCCCCGCTTAGCTGGCCTGGTTGTATGGGTGAGCCTCCAGCCCCCAAAGAAGCAATTTAGAGCCTTGGAGTCTGGTTAGAACCGGACTTGTCACTTCGCACTCAAGCTAAGAAAACAGCAGGAGTGTGCTATGCTTTGCTTAGGTCGGCTCGGAAAATCTTTCCTCTTTTTCCGTTAACATCGAGGAAGCTGTTGATTCAGGGTCTTATAACATCTAGACTAGATTATAGCAATGCTATTTTCTTGGGCGCCCCTGAATCTACCTTCAAGACCCTTCAACAGGTCCAAAACGCAGCGGCAAGGCTGCTCATGGACATTCCGAGGACGCAATCAGCGAAACCGGCACTGAAGGCATTGCATTGGCTCCCTGTGCGGGAGAGAGTGACTTTTAAGGCACTTTGCATTGCCCATAAAATCCTCTCGGGGAAAGGCCCCCTCATTTTAAAAAACCTAGTTACGGCATACAAAGCAAGCAGAACGCTGCGATCAGAGAGGCAACACCTCTTGCTAGTTCCTAGAGTAAAAAAGGCCCGAACAGGCGGAAGAAGATTCTCATTTAACACGGCAAAGCTTTGGAACTCGCTTCCGCTTAAACTACGCGCTGAGCCTTGTACACTGCGTTTTCGCAAAGGTCTTAAAACCTTTTTGTTTCCCGGATAATGCGTCAACTCTGTCCTCCACCATCATCGGATGTTTGTCTGGAAGCGCCGGGATGCCCATGGGTAGCTGCGCGCTATATAAGATTTTAAATAATAATAATAATAATAATCTGCTTAACAGTACAAAAGGGGGTGGTGATGGACGGAGCATCAGAACCAATCAAACACTCACACCCAGTCAACAGATCTGGGTTTGATCCATCACCGTTCTTTAGCCCACTCTGCCACCCCAGTTCAGACATGGCCATATGCAAATCAGTCTGACCCTGTGCCTCATGGGAACAGTCCAGCCCGAACCGCCAAGCCATGCCTTCCCTGGACCGGAAACAAGCTTCCTAGGACCGGTTTCTGGCATTTCAGCCGTCTTCAGCCAGGCTTGCTTGAATCCAGTGGCAAAGTGAGCTTTTGTGGTAGTCTTTTAGGGACAACTTAAACTTTGCTTTGTCATCTGCGCTATAGGATTTTTGCCACGTTCTCTCAAGTGATTTACACATCTTTTTTTATTATTGTGAGTTGTGTAATTGAACCAGGGGGGGCGGTGGAAGGGCTCTGTGATGATTTTTGGTTGTGACTGGAATTGGGGAGGCAAGTGCAGAACCGATCCACATATCAATGATGGATGCATCTGGACCTATACGTATACGTATACGTGACTGGTGACGCTTGGAGTACTCTCCTTTCCTTCTCTCCGTTATTTCAGATATACTAATCTTCCCTATCATCTGATGCTTTTGATCGGGATTGTAACTCGTTAAAGACAATTTCACGCATATATGGATAAAAGAATAAGGATCTATACCCAGATTGTGATACAAATATGACGGAATAATCAACTACATATATTCCGTTTGAGACTTGTTTTATGCCCTGAGGAAGTCGCCGGGCAATTTACCCGAGACGAAACACGTGTTGGCTACTGAGTTCGCTGTGGCGTTTCTAAAGATACCAATATGTCACTATGGAAGAATTGAGAAGAAACAGAGAAGATTAAAGAAATAAAAGAAGAAATCTGTTTATTTTGTTTTGAATCATTGGACATTAAATCAGTCCCTGCCTCATTGCTGTTGAAAACTGCTCACTATAGGCCTAAATTGCCTTGTTCTTGCTCGGGAATCTCTTTGTTTTTCTCAGGTTTTCCTTTGTGACTTTTGTGACGGAGGAACTTTGGGGCATAGGTGGCTGTTCCCCTTGATTTCCCTAGAGCACCTGTTAGATACTGATCGATAGAACTGACAGAACGTTGGATGTGCGCAAGGCTGTAACCCTGCCACGGTTTGAAGTTATATATAGATATATATATATTCACTGAAAAAACAAAGGTTACAGGAATGTTATAGTTAGCCATTCGATATGTTATAAGTGATGTCATGAGGGATGTTACTGACCATGTCATGAGTGATGTAATATGTGAGGTCATAAGCAGTACATTGTGGGGGCGCAAAATATAGTTGGTGTCCCTAACTATAACTTCTGAATTTCACTGGTTTTGTACGAGAGGAATCTGAGCCTAACTATCACGTCCCAGTAACCTTTTGGTTTTTTTTAGTTAATTTCTAAGGTTTTTTAAAATGCTAATTCCTAACTATAACGTCCCTGTAATCTTTGTTTTTTTAATGCACCAGTAGGCATATTAGCAGAGTGGTGAATAAATGGGGTGTGCCCTCCAAGACCTCTCAGCAATCCCACTGTGTGAGACTTACTGGAGGTAACAGGAGGTCTAGTTGGCTCCCAAGGATTCTCAGCAGCCAAGGAGACTTCATCCGCCAACCAACAGTGCACTGGAGGGTGAATTTGCAGAAGCAACTTGCCAGTGTTTTATTTATTTTAAATTTTTTATGTATTGAGGGAGGGGGAAAGCATGACCCCCTTCCCTGGGCCAATTTTGGCCCTGGGGATGTCATCCCCCGGGCCGTGACTATTTTGAATAGGGGAGAGGGGGCTCACGGCCCCTCTCCCTTGGCCGATTTCAGCCCAGTGGACCCCATCCCCAGGGCCCAGCCTTTTAAAAAAAAACATTATTGTTGAGCTAAAAGGGAGGGGGTTAGGCAGTGCCCTTCCTGGGCTGATTTCAGCCATGGGGACGCCATCCTCCAGTGCCTAGCCTCTTTTTAAAAAATGTTTTAAGGAAAATGGTTAAGTAAATAATGGGAGGGGATCCCCTTCCTGGGCTGACTCATTTACCCATACACTCACTTATACACGTGTCCCTGACTCATACAACCATTCAGACAGCCACTTACTCACCCATACAGTCACTACACACCCACTTACCGACCCATATTGCCACTCACACCGCCACTCACACCGCCACTCACTCACCCATATAGCCACTGACACACCCACTCAGTCATCATTATAGCCACTCAAACAGTATCTCACTCACCCACACAGCTACTCACACATCCACGTATACACCCATACAGCCAGTTACACACCCATACACACAAGGATCCATACAGTCACACAGCCACTCACATAATATATGTTAGAAGTAGTATCACTGAGTAGTAGTGCACCTAGTATAATAATTCAACTTTTGTAGTAGGTTAGTATATGTGTTTAACATCCATAAACTCTTAAAAACAATTAGACTCACTTGATTATATCCTCAGTGATGTCATTTAAGATGTCATCAATAATGTCACTGACCATGTCATGCGTGATGTAATATTTGAGATGATAAGCAGTGCATTGCGGGGGCATAAGTCATAGTGAGCTCTGGTAGCAATAACTGCTGAATTTTACTGGTTTTGTAAGACTGAAATCTGAGCCTAACTATAACGACCTTGTAACCTTTGTATTTTTCAGTAAAAAAACGAATCTATATATATATATATCTATCTACACACACACATATATATATATGTATATTTCTATATACACACACATATATAAAGGCATAATACTTACCTGCTAAAAACGAACATTTTCATTGTAAAGTCATGCATAGTAAAGGCATATGCGTGGTAAAGGCATGCATTGTATAGGCATGCATTGTAAAGACACGATTGTAGTAATGACCGCCTTGTTAAGGCATATGTTGGAATTGCATGCGTGGTTCCATCATACAATCACCTTCTGACACCAACAGTTGCTCGTCGAGTGAGGGGGTGCAATGGTGACAAGATCTGGCAGTACCTATAAGTTCAAGCATGGAGACAACACATGGATGAACATGAACAAAATGCATTTCCTGATGCAAATTCTCTCTCATTTTTTTTTTTTTTAGAAATGGGCCATTGTTTTCTTTGCTTTCTTCGATGTTGTCTGGCTACTGAGAGCAAATACATTTTTGCGTGATTAAAATGCAAAACAAATGTGAGTTATTTGCAAACATTTCAACCTTTGCTTTGTGTCCAAAAGTTGTTTATTGGTCAAGCAATAGAGTTCTGCTGAAGCTCATTTTCTTGGCAATGGTGGCAACAATAACAGAAATTGCATTAAAATATATTCCTTCTTTCAGCAAAGATTGCATGAGAATAAGAGACTGTGAAATAATCTTAATGTTGAAGCATCACGTCCTTCTGGGATCTTATAATACAATAAGCAGATCCCTTTTGGGAAGCATGGTTCCAATCACTGATATATTTAAACATTGTTGTAGAACCATATTGTACGTATATACTTTATTTAATACCATATCTCCTGAGATTAGTAGTTACATTTTTGATGCAGAGTGCCAGTAAAAGCATCATAAATTTGAGTCTTTTCTGTGGACGGGAATGCTTACAAGTGAGCCAAAAGGCAGGTGCTAGTGATATGTTAACAGCTGCAACCCACACATGACTGACCAAGTATTTAAATGGGTCAAAAGGTACTGACATTTATCCCATTCAGAAGCATTCCCAATATCAGCAGAGAGAAGGAACTGAGAAAAACAAAGTTAGCAATGAGTCAAATTCTAAACTTCAGTTATTCGCGAAGGAACATTTACACTCATTAACAGCACAAGTGTATGCACACTGGATAGTTCGGGGGCTGTGAACAATTGTGATTTCCACATGTAATTTTCCTCATGTGTATATCTACTATTGCACTTAGGTGTAAATTTACACTTGGAACTACATTTTTACTACTTATCAGTTCTGACTGTATGTATACACCTATGTGAAAACTTGCATATGTCCATCCCTTTGTGGAGCCTCCTACCGCACGATTTACAAATGTAAGGTTACTGCTAGTAACATTTCACACATGAGTGTATAATTCTTTAAAGAAATAATGTAAACATTTTAATATTAGATATACGAGCAAAATAATTTGAAATATTTATTACAAATCCAGAGCTAATAAAATAATATGTCATAGAATGCCAACTCATTAAATCAAATGTGTATTAAATAATACATTAATTCAAATATATTTCTTTAATTTGTAAATAATATTTATTAAAGAATAATGTGAAAAAAATCCCACCCACTGTAGCATTTTAACTTTTGTTTACTATGCAATACATTTTGTTAAAATATCATGAGTTAATATAAATTATTTTATATTTTTAAATAAAAGTCAGACGGTTTAGTTTAATTGTCATTTTAAATCAAGTTTAATAGTAAAATTTAAATTGATTAATTATTTAACAACTATCAATCTAGACGTGTGGGTGTATTTTCAACTAATTTAAGAATTATTTAATATGAATCTAGACATGTTTGTATGTATGCATGTGCGTGTGTATATGTATCATTATTAAATATTAATAATCACATTTATAAAGTGTTTGGCTACCCAATCAGTGGTTTCCTAATGCACCATCACAGTGGAGGTACCCAGAGACACAATGTGAGCTGCTCCTGATGTCAACGATTAAAACAGCCAGGTTTTAATCCTATTGTGGAAGATTGAGAGTGAGCTACAGTCCCTCAGATCAGGGGCAAGAGAGTTCCACAGCTTTTGACCTAAGACGTAAATGGCTCGGTCTCCATGCCTGGATCTCCTAACTCTAGGAACTACAGTGAGATTCTGATTACTAGAATGCAAGGACTGATTGGGTGTGTATTGTACACGTTATCTTAGGTAGGAGGGGCCAGAGTTTGAAAGCCATTTGTGTACATAGCATAATGACTTCAATTGAACTCCCCGCTCAGTTGGGAGCCAGTACAGATTGTGGAGCAGGCTAGCGGTGGGATGAAACTTAGGGGGAAGAAGTAGGAGGCTTGCAGCTGCATTCTGCTCTACCTCAAGTTGCCTAAAAAGGAACCTTTAGACCCCCTTGGTAAAGAATGTTTCCCCAATCAAGCCTCAAGATGACCAGGGCCTGGATGTTTGTCTGCTGGGCTGAGGACGCAAGACATCCTAGTTTTTTTTAAAGCTATCTCAAGATACAGAAGCAAGTACCAGCTACTTTGGTTATTTTATGACTCATGGATACATTATCACCCAGCAAGACTCCTTGATTCCTGACTACTGGAACAGGGGTTGGTAAAGTACCCATCACATCTGCCCACAGATTTGGATTTACAGGTGGGGAAGGCTGCCCAGCAATAGGACCTCAGTCTTTTCTCTGTTTAACTTCAAAGAGTTAGTATTCATTTAGGAGCAGACTTTTTTGAGGCAGCTATTCACTGCCTCTGTAATATGGTTCTCCTGGAATGACAGGGAGATATCAAGCTGAATATTGTCAGCATAAGACAGGAGGGTGAGGCTGCACGTTTTTACAATGTCCACAAGTTGCCTTACGTACAAGTTAAAGTGGACTGGGCTAAAAATGAAGCTCCGAGGGACCTCAGATGGTCGAAGATGTGGCGTAGAGCGGTGGTGGTGGGTGTGAACTTAGAAGACACAGTCCCGTTAAAATTAGCTCAGCCAGGACAGAGTCATGAACTGCACCCCTACATCCACTAACCTTTGGAGAAGAATGTTGTGGTTCACCGTATTGAACGCTGCACTTAGATCTAGTAGGATCAGTGCAGCAGTGCCACCATTGTCAAGTTGTTGCCCTAAATATTCTGTTACAGCCAATAAGGCAGACTCCCTACTATGGCCAGCTCTAAAGCCCAATTGTGAGGTGTGGAGCAGGTCATTGTGTTCCATGGACAGTGTGAATTGTTTGTTCATGTGTTTTTCTAGGGTTTGAGAGTGGGCCGGAGGGAAATTGGTCTGCAGTTAGCCCAGATGGAGTAGTCCAGATTTGGCTTTTTGAGTCACGGCCTGACCATTGCATATTTTCATGTCCTTGGGATGATACCTTATGAAAGTGAGGCATTAAGAAGCTGAGTGAGAAGGTCCATTGAGGATGATTTGAATGTGCCGAACACGGAGAAAGGGAAGGGATCAAGAGGTGAGTCCTACTTAATTGAAGTTAGTACGGATTTGAGAGTCAGGGGTTCAGGGGCTGATATTAGCTCATTGAGCACGTATTAGCATGGGGACCCTGTTGTGAGTTATACTCTACCATGAAGGGGGAGTAACAGAACTGTTAGTCAAGTTATTGTATGATGTAGAGGAGAAAGTGGTTTGAGTATCTGTGACTTTATTTGAAGAAAAGAAGCTAGCTCATCACACTGAAGTTGTGAGTTAAAGATGACCAGGGCTGTATTTTCAGGATCAGAAAGTGTCTTTACATATTGAAATAGCGTTTTTGAGGAGTATTGGCACGCACTTATTATATTAGAGAAGTAAGAGGCTTTATCTGCTTAACAGTACAAAAGGGGGTGGTGATGGATGGAGCATCAGAACCAATCAAACACTCACACCCAGTCAACAGATCTGGGTTTGATCCATCACCGTTCTTTAGCCCACTCTGCCACCCCAGTTCAGACATGGCCATATGTAAATCAGTCTGACCCTGTGCCTCATGGGAACAGTCCAGCCCGAACCGCCAAGCCATGCCTTCCCTGGACCGGAAACAAGCTTCCTAGGACCGGTTTCTGGCATTTCAGCCGTCTTCAGCCAGGCTTGCTTGAATCCAGTAGCAAAGTGAGCTTTTGTGGTAGTCTTTTAGGGACAACTTAAACTTTGCTTTGTCATCTGCGCTATAGGATTTTTGCCACGTTCTCTCAAGTGATTTACACATCTTTTTTTATTATTGTGAGTTGTGTAATTGAACCAGGGGGGGCGGTGGAAGGGCTCTGTGATGATTTTTGGTTGTGACTGGAATTGGGGAGGCAAGTGCAGAACCGATCCACATATCAATGATGGATGCATCTGGACCTACAAAATTGTATAGCGTCAGATAATTGGGCTCTAGGATAGAGTTGGACACATTGACCTTCAATTAGTTCCTGCCAGAGGAGGATGATTGGGCTGCCACTGACCGGAGCGCACCTGAAATTGTAATGAAAAAGGTAACTGTGTAGAGGTCAAACCAGGTTACGTGTATGGCTAGGTGTACATCTTGAAAGCAAAAGACACACAATTGATGGACGGAATTCAGAACAAATCAAAACATTCACCCCCAGTCAAGAGATCTAGGTTAAATCCATCATTCTTTTGCTCACCATGCCACCCCAGTTTAGACCTGGCCATATGCAAATCAGTCTTGACCCTGTGCCTCATGGGAACAGTCCAGCCCGAACTGCCAAGCCAGGTCCTCCCTGGATCAGAAACAAGCATCCTAGGACCAGTTTCGGGGTTTCACCCCTCTTCAGTCAGGATAGCTTGATTCCAGTGGCACAGTGAGCCCAGGACCCATGTCTGGGCATACCTGATGCACGTAGGGCGAGAAATCAAAAGACATAGGTGTGGGGCTTGGTCAGCTAACAAGTTATTCTAAAAAAATGGGGTCAAGCATATGGCCAGCCTCATTGGTAGGACCATTGTTGACAAGTTGGATAGCCACAGACATGAGATTCTCAAAAAGAAATTAGGCAGTTTTGCATGCTTTATTGCCAAAATGTAATTTAAAATCTCTGAAAATTGCAAAACTAGCATTCTTTACAATGTAAGGGGATAGGATCTCTGATAAAGTGGAACTCCAGTTGCTAGTCGGACCAGGGGGCGATAAACCAGAGTTCCTGGCATGGTAAAAGTATTAGAGACAGTCAGAGGAAACAATGGAGCGTCACAGTCTGGGATAGTGAGTTTGTCTACTTTACAGACGTATTGTATTGCATGGCCGCTGCACACGTCTGCACCACCGTGCCACTGTGGCGAATAAATAGGCAGGTCAGGTGTGAGAGAGAGGCAGAGAAACCACAGTAGCACTAACCACTCCAAATAGGTGGCATACTGAGATGGCCGCCGGATGTGATCTGTTCCCCCCAACAATAGTCGGGCTTATTTCAGAGATGATTTGTTGAAACACATTCAATGTTTCACCCTAATTCAGTTATCAACACAGTAGAATACACAGAATGACAGTAGTTTTCTTCAAAACAAATATGGCATGATAAAAAACAGTTTTTTTTAAAAGATGACAAGCCCCAGGTACTGTATGGGTGAAGATACCTGCCGTGCCAAGGCCACACATAAATAGGCAGGCTGGGCACCAGACCAAAATCACAGATGCACTGCTCTCCAAAAGATTGCTGGTGAGATATGTATTGCGTGGTAAAAAACACATGGTACACCCAGCAGGTTTCAGCCACAAAAGTCTTCTCATAGGTGTTTTGCACAACAAACCTTTTTAAGGTGATCATACAGTGCCGGTACACATTATGAATAAAAGAGGACTGAACAGAGACCATACACACACACACACAGACACACACACAGACACACACACACACACTTTCAGATATAGTTTCATGTTGATGTTTATGCTGGCACTGTTTTATCGCCCAACGCCCCCCAACACTGTCAAAATAAATGTAATTTATTTTGCATTATTTCCTAAGGGTCTATTTTAAGTCCCTGCCGCCATTAATTTTTGTAGGAATGTGTTGCGCTACCTCTGAATAGCCATGTGCGGTGCTTGACTTACTCCAAGGCTGGGATGGAGTACATATGTGACTTTGGCATGAGCTTTAGTGCTCTAGTAACTTTAGAAGTAAGGTTTGGGAATAGCCGTGGGCTTACTCATAATTGGGTGGCTGTTTGTAATATCCTTCCCAACCCTCTCCTTACTTTTCTATAAACCCATTGCACTATTTTAATAAGTATTCCTCATCTTCAAGCCATTCCTCCTTGTTCTTCCCACATTTTCTTCTAAAAACATAGGCTTACAAGTGCAAAGATATCCGCCAAGGCAGAGATCTCTGCACAGAAAAGATAGAGGAGGTGGAGGCAGAGGTCTCTCGCTGTGGGTTGGTGAATAGCATTTTGTAATACGTGAGTAGTAGAACTGTAGTACTGCTTCACGTACTAGAAAATGCAGTCTGTAAATGGGACCCTTGGTTTTACATAGTACCTTAGCCAAAAGTAAAAAAACAATGTGGCCATTCAGCATGTGTCCCTCTGGTATTTTGAGATTAATATATGTGAACACTGGAAAAAATAAGAAAAGTAGGAGAATTCTGATTTGCACACTTTTCAGAGTGCATTGATCTGTTTCCTAATATTTGAATGTTCAGAAATCTCAGCAGGAAAAACATCTTCAGGGGGGAAAAAGAAAACAAATTAATCAGTACAGAAGGGAAGCGGATGTTATTTGTATGCACTAATGGGTAGGCATTTGCCCAGGCCATTTATTCAGATCTATCCCTTTATTCAGATATATTTATTTTACGATGAGAGATCATAAAATAAAAAGCATTCTCTCCACCCTTCTGGCTGGCCAGTACCCGAGAGGGGGCCAGCAACACCCCAGTATTATCAGGGGGCCCAAGTGTAAAATATAATCCTCCTCAAGCTTGCAAGAAATCTGTGTAAGATTGTGTAGGCCATGTCTCCATAACATCTACCCTCTTCTTACCCTAAACAATGGGGCATGTTTCTCATCCCCGTCCCTATGCAATCTTGCCTAAGCTCTAGTCTGGGTTCTGTGACTTGCCCAAGTGCAGGGGAATCCTGTGTGTTGAAATGCTTAGAGGGTTGTTTTACCTCTTATCTTGCACAAATGCTTAGTGAATATTTACATGTTGCATCTTGGAAAAGGGTGGAGGGAATTGCTTCATCACCTACCTTGCCTAAGGAAGGGGGGTGTTTGGTGCCCCAACCTCCCACACTGGCCCTAGCACAGGAGGTTATTTAGTGCCACTTTAACAGTCGCCCATATTGCCAAATAACATGGGCAGTAAGCCTCATCAATGCGTTGCATAATTAAAACCAGGAGACTAACAGCTGACTCAGCAGACCCAGAGCACCAGTGTGGCTGTTTGGTGCATCGTGCCACTTCAGCTCTTCATGACTCCCATGGACGTTTTGTAAAATTTGATATGTAGAAGATATTCAACTCAGGAAAACCCAGACAAAGTGCCAAACCTACCTGAAAAAACATAAACGCTGCCCCTTCATCTCAGTTTTTTTGTCACTGAGCTTTTTGGTAACGAGTACAAGGCAACAATGGGACTGTTCAGTGGATGTTTTCCCGGTTATGTAGCCCCTCTTAGTTACAGCTTTCATCCTTATCTGCCCACTACATTTGATCTATCAAATTGCATGATAAAAAGACCACATCCACTTTATCAATCTAACTAATGCATTACATGGTAACTATAGTTTAGGCAATTTGAAGTTAGGGATACTAAATAATGATAACCTTCAAGATATGGTGGTGGGTGACGCAGAGGAAGTGATATTTTTGAAGAGTGGTATTAACAACCTCATTGTTATGTAACAAACCGTCTGCTGATGATGTTCAATCTCTATAAAAAAATATTTCTGAAGGTAAAATATTTGACAACTTTCACTTTATTAGGATCCTTTGTTAGTCAGCTGCAAACGATGCCTACATCTTAATTCGCCACTCCCAAGAAACTAACAATGTTTTATTTTGTTTTCCTATTGCAAATGAAACAGTGTTTGCTTTTGCTGTATGATTTGAACCCTAAATGTGATGTATTCTGTGTCATTATGTAATGTGATTAACAAGGACCCTCTGTATTTCCTAGGACAGGGCAAATTCGCAATAGACAATATAGTTCCTAGGACAATATGAGCATTTAATGTACCAGATATAAACAAGAAATGAGTTCAAATACGTATATGTATAAAAAGGAGCTTGTTTTTAATAATAAAAATACCAAAGTTAAAAAACAAACACAATCAGTTTAGCAAATTTATTAATCTTTACAGTATCACATTATCATAAAAAATACATTAAAAACATTGGCAAATTATAATCTTCGATGCGTGTTTCGGCGCAATGGGCGCCTTCGTCAGGAGTATCCACAAACCTGAGAATAAAAAATACATTTAGAACTCATTCTTGTATTTGAGACACTAATTCATTTGATATAAATACAACTGTGGGAAGAATCAGTTAAGGAGGAAATACATTTTAAAAAAGCCTCATTTACATCGAAGCTTTGATCAACATCTCTTGCATTAAATTCACATTTTAAATAGTATATTAGAAAACATGTTAATAAACATAGAGAATAGAGAGAAAAGAGAAAAGTGAAAATAAAGTAAGTCAAGCCATATACCAAACACCTGGTGCTACATTGCATCTTTAGCATTTATGTATTTCTATTTAGGATCCAATAAATGTGCTTACTTGTCAGATTCACTGTGCAACGCCGTATTTTTCTTTTTGTTTACAGAATGAAGACCCCAAATGGAGGAGTGTTTTATCAATCTGCAATATTTTAAAACAGGCAATCAAGTATCTGTAGATTGTCTCTGTTTGAAATTATTATTTTTAAAAGAAACTAAGAACCTACTTTGCTACAGGATTGGCGTCAGAGTAGGTGGAATGCAGGATATATATTTTTCTATCTGGTATCCAGATTCTATTCAAATCTAAAAATAATATTGAATCAAATTTTTATTCTTACATATAGATTAACGACTCTACATCCGACATATATATATACAAAAATTCACACATATGGTAGCTTCGTAAAGCCACCTTAGAGTTTGAAAGGTCACAAACTTCGTATAGTGCCGAAATCCAAGTGTGTTTGTTAGTCTCACATTTATTATAGACCAACCGCGAGCTAAAAAAACTTTAAGCTATATTCTTTAAAGCAATTTAAATGTAGTTCTGCTATCATGCATTGTGTCTTCATGCTTATTCATTCGTGCACACATTTTTATGAACGTTCCTATTTACTAAATTTATAACGTCCAACCTATTACAATATAGATAAAAATGACAATTCTATTTGTGTGTATATTTCATTACTGTGTAGTATCTTTTATATACCGCTAAATATGATCTGTTTAAACTAGCGTCTAACCTAATAAGAATGTGTCGAATTAGTAAATTAAAATTCAGCGTCGGGATGACGATGCAGCCGATTTATAATAATAATTAAAAGGTCAAGTATGACTCGAACACATGTTATGGGTCCTTTACGGTGTTATTCTTAGTTAGCAATTTTAATGACATGTATTCTTCTTTGTCTAAATTATATGTTGGTTTGGGAATAAAATGGAGTGCTTGTTCAAGCCTATTTAGAACTACTCTCTCAAATATTTCAACTTCAGGTCCAACTTGTTCTTACTCCAACATTGGAACAAGTTGGACCTGAAGTTGAAATATTTGAGAGAGTAGTACATATAATTTAGACAAAGAAGAATACATGTCATTAAAATCGCTAACTCAGAATAACACCGTAACTGTAAAAAGCTGTGATAAAGGTGGAGGAATTGTAATTGTAAATTCTGAAGACTTCGAACTAAAAATGAAATGTATGCTCGATGACATCAACTTTTACTCCAAGGTAAATTTAAATCCCACTTCAAAAGTAGTTAAAAAATCCAAAATTGGACAAATCAAGCTCTTAGAGCTGATTTTATCACATTAAAAGAACATGAATACTGAAATAGTTCTAAAAATAAAATATCGTGCATCTATGGAATACCATAAATACATAAAAATGAAAATGACCCCCCATACCGTCCTATAGTTTCTACTATAGGTACACCAACAGAACCGGTATCTAAATTTATTGATAACATTTTAAGACCTTTTGTACCACTGATTAATTCATACATTAAAGACACAGAATAAATGATTGTGAAGGTCGAGAATCTCAGTTTCAATCCCCAGACAGATATATTAGTGACTCTAGATATAGAGTCACTATATAGTAATATACCACAAAGAGAAGCTCTGGTAGTGGTTGACTGGTTTATTGACAGATTCAACATTCCTTGTTCAAAATCCCTCATCTTGGCAGGTTTGAATCTAGTCTTGACAGAAAATGTCTTCGAATTTGGACAACAACTTTATCGGCAAATAAAAGGCGTAAGTATGGGTGCCTCGGTAGCACCATCGATAGCCAATATCTACATGGCCCAATTCGAGGACACATTCATCAATAATGAAATAGCAGCATTCTATGAGTCCGTTTCCCATTGGTCAAGATACATAGATGACATCTGTTTTGTCTGGACCGATGGGGAACGGACTCTACATGAATTTTTAGAGTGGCTAAATCAAGCAGACGAGAACTTGAAATTTACTGCCAAGATGAGTACTGAAAAAGTGGAATTCTTAGATATTTTCATAAGGCATAAATCAGGAGTATTGGAAGTAGACCTTTTTGTAAAAGAAACAGCTAGAAATATGCTTCTACATTTCAATAGTAATCATACGCGAAGTCAGAAACAAAGTATTCGTTTCTCTCAATTCTTAAGAGTTGGAAGGAACTGTACTAACCTTTTAGATTTTGATTCTCAAGCTGCCATCATGAAAAATAAGTTTTTAGCCAAAGGTTACCATCACCGATTGGTGAGGGAATCATATGAAAGAGCTAGATTTTTTGATAGAGATCACTTCTTAAATGCCAACAAAAGACACACGGATCCTAAGTTAGTGTGTATCACTAAACACTCAACTTTAAACTCTAAGGCGAAACAAATCATAACTTCTAATTGGCATCTTCTTAATAGTGACCATCTACAAAAAAATAAGATCAAAAAGCCACTGTTTGCACATCACCGCAACAGAAATATTAAAGACATGATTGTCCATTCTAGATTTGTTCCCAATATGACACGCCCGTCATTTGTACAAAAGACTATTGATGGTAGTACACCCATTAAAGGGACAATAAGATGTTCCTCTTGTAAATCATGTGACAACATTCTAGAAGGTGAAAGCATGACATTAAATGGCTTTAATATAAAAGCCCCTGAAGTATGGAACTGCAAAACACAGAATGTTGTTTATCTCCTCCTTTGTCCATGCCAATTAGGCTATGTAGGCGAGACATTACGACCAATCCAAATTAGACTCACAGAACACCGGTCAGCTATTAGAACAGCTAAACTGTCAGCGCCTTTAGTCAAGCACTATATAGAGCTTAATCATAAGCCAGAAGATATCCGCTGGAGTATATTGGAAAAAATTTAAACATCAGATGAAAAAGGAGGTTCACAGATTCGCAAAAAACTAGAAGTTTTTGGGATTTTTTCTTTACAAACCTTTAAATATGAACTGAACAATGAGATTCCGTGGGAGAATGCGATTATTTGACCACAGAAACACCAGTTCCAATAATAATTGTTGTGTTTCCTCATCAAATGAAGACTTCATGACTCGAATAATGCTAATGTTAAGTTGATTATATTACATTACGGTATAAATACATGTAAAGATCTAATATTGGTCCTCTTTTTACATCCATTGGTACATTTTTTACATGGTTGACAATGGTTGTGAAATATAAATAAAGATGGTTATTATAGTCTTAGTTCAGAAACATAGCGGCTAAGAACTACACAATTTTTTTCAAAATGTGTGATATAGCTGTTTAAAAAATTAGAGATTTAACAATAATATACAGTTTTATCACCTTGGTGATTAGATTTCATAATAACATCAGGTCGAGGTACTTGTAACCATTGTGTATTTCAAGAGATGCTTGCATTACTTCAATAATAACACAGCCCCTTTAAATCTACACTTGCACAAGTGAGGATGTCACGTGATTTTGTATCCTATCCGTATGCCCTATTTAAACAACCATAGAAAGCCTTTGCGGGTTAACTGAGCGTCCTCTACGCCGTCACCGATCCGAAAAGAACGTCGATTCAGAAGTCCTGATTTTGAGGTACGTAGATAGCGTTAACCGGTCATGTTAGGCAACTAGATTTAGAAGACTGAAATAATCATTTTAACTTGGTCCCTTGGCTTTCTTTTAACTGTTTTTTTGGGCCATGTCTTATTAATTTCAAAAGAAAAAGGACCCATAACACGTGTTCAAGTCATACTTGACCTTTTAATTATTATTCTAATCGGCTGCAACGTCATCCCGACGCTGAATTTTAATTTGCTAATTCGACACATTCTTATGAGGTTTTTAATGTATTTTTTATGATAATGTGATACAATAAAGATTAATTAATTTGCTAAGCTGATTGTGTTTGTTTTTTAACTTTGGTATTTTTATTATTAAAAACAAGCTCCTTTTTATACATATACGTATTTGAACTCATTTCTTGTTTATATCTGGTACATTAAATGCTCATATTGTCCTAGGAACTATATTGTCTATTGTCTTCTGTGTCATTATACCCATAACATTTTCTTTGGAGAAGGGTAGATTGGGGTGAAGTGGGGGTGGGGTAGATTGGAATGGGGTGAAGTGGGGTGGATTGGGGAGGAGTGGGTTAGATTGGAGCAGAGTGGAGTAGATTTGAGCGGAGTGTGGTAGATTGAAGGATTGAAGTGAAGTATATTGGGGTAGAGTGGAGTGGATTGTGGCAGATTGGGTTAGAGTAGAGTAGAGTGGGGTAAATTGGAGTGGTGTGTGGTAGAGTGGAGTGAGGTAGATTGGGGTAGAGTGGAGTGGAGGTACGACATTGGGATAGAATGAAGTGCTGTAAACTGGAGTGGAGTGGTTTGGGGTTGATTGGGTGGATTGGAGTGGTGTATACTGTGGTAGATTGGAGTAGGGTAGTGTTAGACCTGGTACCATTGGCCTGAGTCTCCCTGTTTCTGATTGCCTCCTCTGTTTTTGACATGTTTTGCTGGTTTAGATGCTTTGGGCACTGTGCCACTGCTATTCCGTGCCACAGTGCAAGTGCTCCCTATGTTAAATTGATGTATTGATTAGTGACTCCATGATTGGGTTATTTGATTTACTTGTCAGACCCTAGTACAGTGCACCATGTGTGCCCAGAGCTTGTAAATCAAATGCTCCTGGTGGGCTTGCAGCACTGGTTGTCTCAGGCCTGCCATTGCAGAGCCTGTGTGCAGTCTCTGACTGCCATGTTGACTGACCAAGTGCACCCACTTGCCAGTCCCTAAACATTCCCTTTTCTTCATATCAGACACCCCTATGGCAGGCCCAAGGGCAGGGTGCATTGTAAGTATAAGGCAGGAAATGCCCTGGTGTGTGTGGCATGTCCTAATAGTGAATTACAGCCATTTTCGTTTTCACTATTGCAAGGCTACCTGTTTCCCATAGGCCAGAATGGGAGGCTTTGAATCGGAGACCTGTAACTTTGCTTGCTGGGTCCCTGCTGGCGCACTCAATTACCTGCCCTGCTGTTGCTGCTCCTGGGCTTTCTGTTCATCGGGTCTCCCTCGCTGCCGCTACTCTACTCTACGGCCGGAGAGCAGGGAGACTACACCCCCCAGACGCCCCAGCGCCCGTCTGATGCCACCCACGCGCCCGGAGGCGCACTAAAAGCCCGCGGCTCCCTCGGGGGAGCGGGAGGCTTTGAATCGGAGACCTGTAACTTTGCTTGCTGGGTCCCTGCTGGCGCACTCAATTACCTGCCCTGCTGTTGCTGCTCCTGGGCTTTCTGTTCATCGGGTCTCCCTCGCTGCCGCTACTCTACTCTGCGGCCGGAGAGCGGGGAGACTACACCTCCCAGGCGCCCCAGCGCCTGTCTGACGCCACCCACGCGCCCGGAGGCGCACTAAAAGCCCGCGGCTCCCTCGGGGGAGCGAGAGGCTTTGAATCGGAGACCTGTAACTTTGCTTGCTGGGTCCCTGCTGGCGCACTCAATTACCTGCCCTGCTGTTGCTGCTCCTGGACTTTCTGTTCATCGGGTCTCCCTCGCTGCCGCTACTCTACTCTGCGGCCGGAGAGCGGGGAGACTACACCTCCCAGGCGCCCCAGCGCCCGTCTGACGCCACCCACGCGCCCGGAGGCGCACTAAAAGCCCGCGGCTTCCTCCGCGTCGCGGGACGTGCGCGGGCGGCGCCGGGCTAAGCCCGGGCAAAGGGCGGGCCCTCTGTGGCCCTCAGAGGCCGATAGAGGTTGGGTTGGGACTGCCCCCTGTAAAGTGACTGTAAACCGCTGTTGGAGTGCCCACCCATTCTTGGGTTTGTACAGGTGACTGTGAGGAGGAGTTCATAGCACGAGTCATCGTGCCATTTATTGGCTGGTTGGATTGTGCTGTGTACTGCGCGGTGGAAGCATGTCAAAAGGGTCTTCTAAGGCATGCACCAGGGTTGCGGGTTTGGGGACTTTGGATAGTTATCTAAAACAGGCAGAATCTGCCATTGTGAAAGAGATCGCTTCGGTCGAACGAAGACTATCTTTGGACCCCATTAGATTATCTGTTCCTCTATTACCCGCTGTGGTCTGTTCATCAGATAACGTCCCCTTGGTTGATGTGCATTTGCCTGAGAATATGAACGGCTCTTGTATTAATGTTAGTCCTACAATTGTGTCACCCCCCTCAACCGTAGTGAGTCCTGTACAACCCTCACCGGTTGTTCGCACTAGGCAATCAAGGATTAGGTCTAATTTGAATGCTGGTGATGGTAAAATAGCCATGGGGAAAAGAAAGGCGAAGGATAACCCTCAAGGCGGTAGAAAACCGGCAAAATTATCTAAAGCTAGTCCCGCTCCTGGATTGAACAAAGTAAAAATCAACATTGAGGCCCCCCGTTGAACTAGCGAGACTCTGGGAGCAACAGGGAACGTTGGTACTAATTCAGCAATTGATAGTATTGTCGATAGAAACAGTGAAAAACTTATGTCAGATCTTAAAACTGTTCTTGATGATCATCTTAAATCATTTACTGCTCCTTTACTGATTACCTTGAGGCGTATTGAGGAGCGGCTGAATATAATTGAGTCACATCTCACTCCTAGGGCTTCCATTCCTGGCCCTAGCATCCGGGCAATTGACTCTCTTAGTTCAGCCACTGCCTCGGTCACTAACCTTTTGGATACCATAATTACTGTACCCCAACAACCAGTACCTAAGGGTTCCATTTCGGCTACTGGTGTAAATCCACCAGCCCCTGCCTTAATTTCTAGGGGCACAATTCAAGCGGTGGTCTCAGGTTCCCGGAATACTGAGGGGAGGCCTGGTTTTTTGGCTAATTATGATAAGAGGGACTCCCTACATTTACCTGTTGAGGCCTGTCCATATACCATCATTTTAGCTAATGTCCCAAAATTGGAAGGGGATAAAAGAGAACACTGGACTTCTTTGAAAAATAAGGCTATCCACTTCTTATCTAATAAAACTGTTTTGGGACAACATCTTGCCAACAATTTTATGATGATCAGAAGAGTCCCGTGGGTGGGCAGGACGAACAAGAGCTTGACAGGTGATTGTATTGTTGTAAGTTTTAGCTCTCCAAGGTTGGTTGAGGATATATTGAAACAGGCGGGGACAGTGAGAATTCAGACGGATTTTGTTAATGTTCTCCCCTTAGCCTTCTTTTATCCTCCATTTCATGTTGGGCCGCCATTTAGTGACCCCATTAGGGATACTGGCTTAAACAACTATACTATCCCTATTTTTAATAGATTTGACGCTCTTTCAAACCTAGATGACAATGAATGACTAGGGACATTGGTAGAGCGCAATACTCTGGATAGTCGGGTAGCTGGCTGTGTCGAGAATATATTGCAGCCATTGGATGACTGTAAAGCCACATCCATTTCTGGCGTATTGGGTAATCTATTCAATGTGGTCACCTGGAACATAGCAGGCCTGAAAAATAAAATTGATGATCCAGCTTGGCGATCACTTATAAGCTCAGGACACATTATTAGTTTACAAGAAACTTGGGACATAGAGAATACCCTGTCCATTGATGGGTTCAGGAGTTTTTTTGTTCCAGCCGTGCCTTCAAATGCGGGGAGGGCAAAGGGTGGGCTGGCTACCTTAATCTCCGCTAGCATTCCGGGTCAACAGACTCAAATAGACACAGGTTCACGGAACAGTTTGGCAGTTCAAATTTCCCTATTAGAAAGAGGTGTTCTTTTAATAGTAAATTTTTATAATTCCTTTGATAGAGTCACCACAACTGATCATCTCTTAGCTTTAACACGCTTTTTGGGAGCTTACAAGGACGCAAATCAAAATGACTGTTTTATAATAATTTTGGGTGATTTTAATATTCACGGCTGTCCAGAAAATTGTTTGTCCTTTGATCCTCTAGGCTCATCTATACAAGGTGATGCTCATTTCGAGCATTCAGCTCAGGGAGACTGTCTCGAGTCAATTTTAGCTGACTTTGGTCTTATACTCCCTCCTACGACGTCTGAGATAATTCCTACCTTTAAAGGGAATGGCAAACATTCTGTCATTGATTACATTTTTATTAGTTGTGCACTTGGTGAATTGATTCACGGTTACAAGGCGACTTGGTCACATTTTAGTAACCATAACCCTGTGGTCCTTAGCTTTTCAGATACTTTTATCAT
This sequence comes from Triturus cristatus, assembly GCF_964204655.1. Taxonomy (NCBI): domain Eukaryota; kingdom Metazoa; phylum Chordata; class Amphibia; order Caudata; family Salamandridae; genus Triturus; species Triturus cristatus. The sequence goes on from NC_140590.1 coordinate 959,174,210, forward strand.
CCCTACTAAAACTTTGGACAGGACGGATAAATCTAGTATCCGCCCCTCTGATCAGAATCACAGGATTAGATGGAACAAAATAATTCCGGAGGACTTTCACTCTAATCTATTAAGGAAAGTGGGTCCTGAGATAATTACTTGTTTGGACCTGGATGCCGGTAATAAGGAAGTTCTAGAGGCTTACTCGGCAATCTGTTCCCAAATCTCTGCGGACCTTAGTTGCCCAGCCAAGGGTGATGATAATACCATTTTAGGCTGGTTTGACAGTAATTGCTCTTCGGCTAACAGAAGGCTGAAGGCTGCCTTACGTAGTAAACCTATCAATAGGCCGATTGTTGCAAAGCTTAGGAAAGAATATGATAAAGCCTTGAAAACAAGAAAGCAAAAGATTAGAGAGGATGCATGGGGGGAATTAGCTTCCTTGGACGTTCTTAGACATAGTGCAAAGTTCTGGTCTGTCGTGAATAAACCCTATTTTCGCGACGCTTGTAATGGCCAATTAGATTGTGGCATAGGGGAAGACTTGTGGTGTACTCATTTTAAGTCAGTCTATGAAGGGGTAAGAAACGGGGCGTTGACCCCGTTGCCCCCTATCGTAAATCAATATACTTTATCGGTTACTAAGTCCGAGGTAGTCGAGGCCATTGTAAAAATGACAAGTAATAAGGCCCCGGGCCCGGATGGTGTCCCGGTTGACCTTTATAAATCTGACCTTGAGACTTGGTCTGTGGTTTTAATGAATGTTTTTAATAGGGTTTGTGTCTCAGGCATCCCGGTCACCTGGTCCGAATCCGTGATTATACCCATTTTTAAAAAAGGTTGCAGGGGGGGATCCTAGTTGTTACCGCCCTATCTCCCTTATTGATTCTGCAGTCAAAGTCCTTGGGCGTGTAGTCTTGGGGAAACTTACAGCATGGTTGGAGGTGAATGAGACCCTCTCTTGTTTACAATATGGGTTCAGAGCAGGTCGAGGTACCATAGACCAAAGTCTGAACCTATATTTATTAATAGGCAAATACACTATTGCCAAAAAAGGGAAGTTATATCTTGCCTTTATGGACCTGTCCTCGGCATTTGACCGAGTAAACCGGTCAAAACTGTGGGATTTGCTCCTCAAGTGTGGCATTGATGAAAATATTGTATTTTTCCTGGCCGATTTACATAGGGACCTCTCCGCCACTGTCAGATACGACCGCCAGGGTAATTGTACTGGTAAGATTGAAATCTCAAACGGCGTTAGACAGGGCTGTATTTTAGCCCCCCTGCTTTTTACCTTATATATCAATGATTTAGGTGCTATTTTAACTAGGTCGTGCAAGGACATCCCAAGAGCTGGCAAATTCTCCATTCCGGCATTATTATATGCCGATGATGCCGCATTGTTAGCACGTACACCTGTGGGTTTGCAACGTTTGCTGGACTCATTTGCAAATTTTATGAAAGCACTGGATCTTAGTGTGAATTTTTCTAAATCACATGTCATGATTATGGGTTGTAAAGCAAAAAAAGTTAAGACCTTGTATTGCGAAGGGCATGTTTTATCCCGTGTTAGTAGATTTCCCTATTTGGGGGTTATCTTTGATGACAAGTTCAATTGGTCTCCGCAATTGGCAGCCAAGCGTAATGTATATGTTAGGTCCACCTTAGCTGTCTTGGACTTTGCCCGCAAATTGGGGGTGAAACCCATACAGGCCATTTTGAACATTTATGTTGCTAAATGTCTCTCCATAGCAATGTACGGGGCCGATTTGTGGGGAATCAAAGATGTTAAAATTCTTCAAATAGTTGAAGATAAATTTTTAAAATCCATCTTATGTTTACCCCAGTCAACCCCTGCTTTTATTGTTCATCAGGAATGCGGGATAGATTTTTTAGAGGACCGTATTGCTCTAGCTCCATTGTTAAAATGGATTACAATCTGGCTAAACCCTGATCTGGAATTAAATCATGCGATTTTAAAAGATTGTTTATCTCTTGAGTATGGCTGCTCCATTCCTTGGATAAATTATATTAAGAACTTATCCAGAGAATTAGGTCGTCCAGAATTATTTGATCTACCGAACAACTTAATTAAGGGGGATTTAAAATGGGTGAAAACTGAATTTAAACAGCGGATAGCTTTAGAAAGAGAAGATAAGGAGCTACTTAAACCCTCAGTCAGGGCCCATCAGTTGGTAATTACTTCCAACAGTATTGAACCCTACTTGGTCACTGTTAACAATATGAATCATCGTTTTTTATTGACCAAGTTTAGACTGAACAAATTCCATCTTTTGCTCACCAATTCCCCAGGGTGGTCTAGCGATAGGGACTTGGGAATCTGCTCTTGTGACGGATTTTCCCTCAAAGACACAGTACACTTTATCTTCTTTTGTAAACACCTGTCTCCTATTCGCAAAAAATTCATTATCCCCCTTATTAAGGAGAAAGGCTTTAGGCAGGTTAAACCTGCCCTTTTATATTTACAAATGCTGGGATCTACGTGGGAGATGTTCAATATTGCCAATTTTCTAGCAATCTCAATGAGACTAAGGAAGAAAATTTCCTGGATACAATAATTATTTGGGTAACTCATGAATTGAAACCAAGTGTCTTGTATGCCTTTTTAACCCAATTGTAGTGTTTATTATTATTGATATTTATTGTGTATGTTTTTTAATATTTATATGCTTTTATGGTTTTTGTTGTAAACCGAATAAAGTAATTCTTGATTATTACATTTTATAATCCTAACAGATTTAGGGAACATGGAAGAAATTTGAGTTTAGTATGCCTGAACTCAGAATGATAAAATACATCTTTTAGTGAAGTTGGTTTTAACATTCTATGTTTGAAAATACCACTTTTCGAAAGTAGGTATCTTTTTGCTTAACTGTCCAAGCCTGCCTCTGCTAGGTTGTGTATTGTGTGTCTGGTTTTGTGAGTGATAGGGACTGGGGGATTCCAGGAGAGAGGGTGAGTCAGCACAGGGCTGAATAGAGAGATCTACACGTAGATGGGTGGGAGGAGCTGCACCTGGGACCTGAATAGGGCTGTGTCTTCCCTCCACAATGCTGACTCCACCTCCTGTGGTGCGTCTGATGTCCCTGGCCTGCTCTGTGAAAGGAAAGAAGGAGTCTTTTCAACAAAGTGCTCCAGGACTGACCAGAACTGGTTTGGACTAGGCAAAGGCCTATCTGCCTTCAGAGAACAAAGAGAAAAGTAGTATAAATAGGGGGACCCAGACCCCAAGACTTTAGATCACTTCTGAAACAACAAGACAAACCTCCGCCAAGGAGAAGAACCAAAGGAAGCTGTAGGAGTTGTACTGCCCCCCTGCCAGTGTGCTGTGTTGCTGGGTTGGCCTACAGTGGTGTCTTCAGTGCCAAGGAGAGGAGAAGGAACTTTCAAAGGACTTTCATCATCTTGCAGAATATTACTCCAAGGGTTGAACTTGTGCTTGCCTCCTGCTGAAGTCTCAGGGACAAAAGACTTCACCACCAGCTCCCCTCTGAATTTCCTTGCTGGGAATTCTATCTGCAGAAGCCTGCGTGTCGCTGGGAGCTGGAAGCACGATGCAACAAGAAGGAGCATGTCACCTCCACAGCTGTAGTCGTCGCATCGCCGGAGAAGCGTGCCGCCGCCGCATTTCCCAAGAAGCGTGTCTTCATCGCAGCTGTCTGCTGTCGCATCACTGGAGAGAGTGTGTCGCAATCGTTAGGGCGCCATCTTATCGCATCGCACCGGATTGTCGCATCGCATCGAGGCGCCATCTTGCCATATCGCAACCGGGCCGCAGTACGAGAATCTACGCATCACCTCCTCTCCAGTAAGGATCAAGACGCATCCCCTACTCTGCGCGAGCATTGAGGCGCGACGCATCGTCTCCCCCAAAGCAAGGAACCGACGCATCTCCAATGCTGCAAGCCTTTTGTTTATTTTGCGTTACGCATCCAGGTACTTTTGTGACAACTGTGTCACATTTACCATCAACTTGAACTAAGATAATTCTATCATCTTTAAGTCAATTTTAAGTACAGTATTGTGGATTTTTGTTGTTTATGGTCTTGTGTTAAGTCTATATAAAGAATACTCATTTTTATAAAACCTGTGTGGTGTCCATCTGTAGTGTTTTCACTGTATTACTGTATGTCTTCACAATGCTTAACACACTGCCTCTGAGATAAGCCTGTCTGCTCGTGCCAAGCTACCAAGGGGGTGAGCAGGGGTTATCCAGTAGTGTTATCCCCTTTCCCTGACTTAGAAGCAAGGGTCCCTATTTGGTCAAAGGTACCTACTTCTGCCAACTAGACACCCCCAGTTCTAACAGGTAGAGTGTAGTACATAGGTAGAGTTTGATTTTGGTGGATTGGAGTGTGGTAGATTGGGGTAGATTGAAGTGAAGTGAGGTGGATTGGAGTGGAGTGAAGTGAAGTTGGATATATTCAAGTGGAGTTGAGATTGGAGCTGAGTGAGGTAGATTGGAGTTGAGTGGGTTATATTGTAGTAGATTTAAGTGGGGTATGCTGAGATAGATTGGAGTGGGGTAGTTTGGAGTTGAGTGAGATTGATTGTCATGGAGAGGAGTTTGGAGTGGGATAAATTGGAATGGAGTGGCATAGAATGGAGTAGCATGGCATGGAGTGGAAGGGCACAGAGTGGAGTGGAGTGTTTTAAAGCAAAGTGGTGGAAAGTGGAGTGGCATGGTGTGGAGTATGCATGATGTGGTAGCACACTGCCATTACAGACAACACATTTTCAATTGAAATGACCATTACATTTGAACAGAAATACCCCTTTACTGTGCACAAACGATAATGTGTGGAAATGTCATCACCTAGTGCAGTGACACATTTAAAGTTTATTTGAAGTTAAAGAAAGGAAATAACTAGGATGTCCTGCACTGCTTAAATTTAGGAACACCTTCAGTTTTAAAGACCTTTTGCAGTAAATGTGAAAAATATGATGGTCTCTTCAAAGTTCCAAAAGTGTTTTGTTATCATGCAGAAGCATTGAACCTTAGAACATCAGATTATGTTAGTGCATTGAGAAGTATTTTTAAAGTATTTTTTTTTAAGTTAAAGTTTGCAAACATGAATTTAGAAACAATCATGCTTCTGCCCACCCTGAAAACAATGCCAGGAGTAAACTAAGAGGCAAGTCGCTTGTTATGTGTATCCTTTGGGAGGCCTGGGTTCCTGTTATACATGATCGGCATTATAGTTTATTAAATCAAACACAGGAGGAGGTTTTGTACAGCACACATCCTGAAGTCATGTATTTTTAGATCCTCTTATATGTGATAATGAAGAAAAAGGAGGTAAAATTTAAAAAAAACAATTGCCTAAGATCAAACTATTTGGTTAAGTGGCCACACTGGGATTGATCCCATGTTTCATGGTTTCACATTGTATAGTTCAGAAACTAGATATACATGCTTTGCTTCCCCTACACCCACCCCCTCCCAAACCACAAACCTGCTGTCATCAATGTGGCCCTCAGTCACACCACAAACCAAACTTTTTGGCCCCTGGAAAAATATTTGTGAGTCCCCATGACCTAGAGTATTGATGTATTGTATCATATTCAAACACACTTCAGAATTACAAAAAATGTGCTTCATTTGTATGTTCCTAATTTTGATATATTCTGAAACATCAGCACAGTTCATTTTGTTGTGTGCTAGGATAAATCCTACACCCTCTCCTCCTCTCACATGGGTACTCAGCAGGACTGCCACATACATTCTCTCACTTTGAAGTCAGAGAAATAAGTAAACAGCAAGCTTCCTTGGAAGACAGGGCGTGACATTTGACCTCTGTCTTTGAATGGAGAGCAAATGTGACAAGATAAGAACAAGATTTAAAGGCATATTTTACAGAAAACGAGTACTCAGAAAGGTACCGTGAGCACAGAATGCTCATGCGTAAGACAAACTCAAGCTAGACAGCCTAAAGCAAAAAAATGCCAGCAAATAGAAAGCAAGCAACTGTAAATTAAAAACACATATCCAATAGTAAGCAATGGGTGAAATGCATTCCCAGGGAAGCTTTCAGAATGTCCACAAGAAGTTGTAAGCAAAGCAGACAGCAGTGCTGTCAAGTAGGCTTGAACCTAAAAAGTGAATACTGGAACCATTCAAGCATTAGGTGAAGCAATACTTGTGTGAATTAACTATGCCCAGCACACACGCTACTCTATGTTAGGATAGATACTTGTATATCATTTCATCTCTCTCTGGGTCAACCAAGTGCTCTAGTAGAAGTGTTTCTGGGATCATTCGCTGAAATCAAGTAGGTTGAATTATTTACAGATGTCTTCTCAGGGCCTGTGGCATGTGGCTGGGGATCGGCTAGGACATTGTCATGGGTGGGCTTTAGGGTAGTGCGAATGGTGCAGCTGCAGGTCTAAAGAGCGCCCGCTGCAGAGTTCCTTGCGTGTCCAACAATTTCAGGCAACAATAAAAATGTCAAGATAACTCCGGTGATTAATGTTGCTTCTGGAGAGAGATTTTTTTTGTCTAGTGGCAGCTTTTACTGATAATAAAGTAGCACAGCGGGGTAATATACCTGATGCAAAGAACGTGTACCAGGCAAATCAATTGACTGTATTTTATGTGGATCGCTCAGTAGGTTATTACTTTTGTCAGAGAGATCATTTTGTTACTTGCAGTTCATAAGTTACAACCAGTGGCGTAGCTAGCCTTATGGCCGTCCATGGCATTACCTGCGTTTGCCGCCCAACGGCGAACGCATTGAAGACAGGGGGGATGTGGTGCTGGCTAGATTCGTCCACAATTGCCACTCCGTGACGGCCGCAATGTAGAGGAAGGGGGGACGATTTCCGCCCTGAGACGGCAGGTAAGTGCATGAGGAGGCCGCCACCCCCGCCCTCCCTTGCTACGCCACTGGTTACAACCCTAATACAGCACAGTGAGCTATGAACTGCAGTCAAAGAGCTGCATACAAACTGCATGGTATAGGTTAAAACATTATGTTTTTTCCCAGTCTTTCATTATCCTAATGTTGCTAAAAATGGTTAATTTGTGTAGAAATAAATTCTGATTAGAAAAGCCAACCACTGTGGTACGTTTTAATTTCTGGGTTTGCGATTCTCTAGACCAAAGACTCAAAAAATATGCTGTCTACTAGTATTAGTGACATGTGACTCCTACCTTAAACCTCGTAATCCTCATTATCCTATATAGCATTTCATATAGACCGATTTACACTTATATGATTCATTTGCTCTGTATAATGTGTGTGTGTAAAGGGCTTTGATACCCTATGCTAATATGAGTAGCACTATAAAATGAAGAAAATGCATGTAAGAGAGGGGCTATGGAGAGATGAGGGGCATTATTGGAGCGTGGTAGCAAAGGAATTGGTGGAGAAGGAGGTTTTAGGGGGGCAAAAGATTGTCGCACAGGGCACCACCAGCACTAAAGCCGGCCCTGGATATTGTTATTGGTACTGGAAACCTAGCTTCTAAAGAGCGTAAAGTGGCACTTCTGCAGTCTTTCTATGAACAGTCAGAGAGGTGGGACAATTCATACATTAAATGGAATTCCTACAAATGTAGAAAAGATAGTCAAACCACGGATTAAGTTACTTCTGGGATGTATTAATAGGCAAAGTTGTCGCACAATGTTTGCAGAGGGTGAACTGAGGCTGAGACAGGTCTTTGTGCTGGATCTGCTAATCCGGCACAACCCAGAAACCCTGCTTCGTAAATATTCATGAGTCAAGATTCATTCCACACATTTTTACAAGGACTACAAGTGACGGCAGCCATTCATCTCTGCCACCACTTTTGCAATAGCCTAGCAAGGGTGTCTCATGTCCTAATGGGAGCTTGGAAAATGCTCCTCACTGATGCCTGCTTGTGTTTTAAGACACCCCTGGGCCTAGGTGACCTACACCAGTGGCACTATTAATAACTACTGAGTGAAACTTCTGCAGTGTGCTGGCATTGCAGAACAGTGGTTTCATTTCCAAAAGCAGAGCACATAGTTAAAGAGACAAAGAGGGAGGAGGAAAACGCAGCCATTCATGAGTTGTGCTGACTGCTTCCAACACCCAGGGTGTCTTCAGCTGGCCCTTGCACAGTGGAAGCTGTACCTTAAGGACAGCTTTAGGCTTGCAAACAGTTACTGGTTTCCTCTATCACCTGGTAACGAGTCAGTGCTTTGCAACCACAGAAGAAGTTCACAAAACATGGATATATTTCATTGAAAGTCACAAGGGAAGGGAGAACGCCCCTCTGCCACTATCTTTGCAACTTTCAAGGACTCTAAGGACCATATTTATCAGTGTTGCGCGAGGGCGACCCAACACTAAAGTCAGATTTATCAAGCCGCGTAAGGCCACCTTGTGTGCCTGCATGTCATGATAAATCTAGAGTAATGCAAGACAGCGCAAATCACTGCCTTGTGTTACTCTGCCCCAGGGAGATGTTCTATGGTGAAAGAGTGGGTGTTCCCATGCGTCCACCAATGGATGTTTGGAAAATTCCCACATTTGCCATAAGTGGGAAACGTGGGAATGCATCAAAATGCAACGCCTCTTCAGGGGAGGCGTACCGAGGAGAAATATCTTTATTTCTTCTCGTTTTTTTCCTTTTTCTATGTGTGCTGCAGAACAGAAAGGGGAAAATGTCTCTCCGTATTGTTTTTGAGCAAGAAGGTGTCCTGTTCTGTACAAATACAATCCTGCTTACAACACAGGCACCCTTGTACTATGGTGCAATGGTTCCTGCACTGGCACTAGGCTGTCAAAAGTGCGCCAGAAGCAAAGAAAGGACAGGAATGAGCTGTATAATGTTAAATACAGCACATTCCTGCCCTTTCCTTTTCACGCAGCGCAGCAAGGTGGATTGCCGCATTGTACCGCATGTACGTATGATAAATATGCCCTTAGTGCGAAAATTGAAACCCAATCAATTGCTATATGCAAGGCATTTTTGTACTTTCCAAAATCGTTTCCTGCTATTACAAAGTCTGCCATTTTGCACAGTACAACCATTGCATGGCAAAAATGTTTTGCGCATCTGTCTCATCAAATCTTTTACACCTGTACATAAAAAGGAAGTAAACATTTGTCTCAATATCGTAACTTATTACTTCCGTATGATGGAGTGAACCCTGGTTTGGGTTGAAACTGGGAACAGAGAAACTTTAGAAACCGTCAGAGTCAGGTAGAACCGGTAAGCCCTGCAAGTAGGTGAAAGGTGGGACTACGCATGAACAGACACGCGTGGCAGAGGTTTCCCATGGTGTCTTCAAAACAAACCGACAATCCCTGCATGGGGAGTTTCTGCAGACCCCACAGGGCCTCCCACGCAGAACCAAATCCTCTCGTCAGTTTCTTTATGTGGTCGTATAGGCGATGCAGCTGAGAATGGGAAAATACGGATATAATTAAAATAATTCCGCTCCTTTGACACATGATTGATCTCCGCACTTTGTTGTGTTTCTTCTGTGTTTATTAGGATATTTATAAATGCGGCGCTCGACGTGCGCTAATTATGGTCCTCGCGATGCGCCCGATCTGTAAAGACGTTTTGTGGTTTTTGCCGTGTGTGATGCTTTGTGTTCGTCTGTGTGACACAGGATGGGCTCACAATGCTCCCGAAGACATGCTGACAGGGCTGACATCTTAATGAGTGTTTTCACATGAGTAATGACTCATGGAAAGCCGCATGTTCCATTTCAGGTCCAAGCAGGTGGAGATGCGCAGGAAGCGCACAAAGTGAAAAATGGGCTGACCCGGGATGTGCCTGTCAATGAAAACAACTTACAGTGAAGTTATGTGCATTTGTAACTGACAGACGCTAATACACTGATATTTACCTTCATTTGCTTTGTCATAAACTCCCTGGGGATTCCAATTAGCGAAGGGGCACGCCCAGCCTAGTCCGGCGCCTGAGTGGGAGCAGGTCCAGTTTGGCCAAGATGTAGGCATTGTTATTCTGTCACTCCTCGGTGTGTCTACATATAAAGAACGGAGGCGATTTGATGTGACTTTTTCTCAGCCTGGGTGTGTGGTTTAACTTTTATTGCAAAAATAGCATATCCTTTATTAATGCTAAAATGCAGAAAACGCATCCGGACTGGCTTCCGCTATGAGAGAGCCTCACCCAATGAGAATAGGAGCTTGTGTTTCAAATCCCCGTTGAGTCATGGTGAACTGGGGTGTGGCGGAGACAAGCGCTTGTGTTGTTGATTGACGCTTGAGGGCCTAGTGGCTTAAAGGCTTTACTTTTGCAAGCCATTAGCCTGGATTTGGCAGTTCTGTAGTGACCAGAAAATTTCTCACTGGGGGCGGTGGCTAAATCAAAATGTAAATGTAGATACACTCACAGTGTGTACGTGACCAAGAACAAATAAAGCCCCATCATGGCTGGCGCCCTTGTCTTGACTGTATTAGGGTCAAGACATGGGACTGAAACCAGTTTTGTAGTCTTTGTAGACCAGGATCCAGCCTTGTATCAGTGTGTGATTGGAAATTTAATGGAGAATGTCTGAATCTCTTTTGGTGCAGCATGGGTTTTATTAACTCATGCAAATCACAACTTAGAAAACACACACAAGATTTTTTTTAGCACTTAAAGCAAGGTTCTCCATATGAGATCAGAATTTGATTGTTGACTCAGGAGTTCAACAAGGGGTAACGCAGCCGCCCTAAACACATGGCCATATGTGGCCATATCATAGAAGAAATGGGGACCTAACCCCTGTCAAAAGAGGGCATTTATTCCTGTATGAACATGTATATGGCTATGCCAAGGGTACAATAGGAAATGATTCAACCATCAATTCTTATGTTTGTGGGTGTCATAGCAACTAGAACGAAAACGTAATCATGATTGGTATCCCCAATGATTTAAATTCAAATTATCGCAGCACAATTGTTCTGTATCCAAAATTTCTAAATTCTCATAATCTTGGATTCTTTTAGTACAGATGAAAAACTGTGACTCAAGAACATAGTTTCAACAGTCAGTTTGGATAGGTCATAAATATTAATATACAAAAACTGCCTACGACTTTTTCAAGTGCACTTTTATTATTATTGTTAGTCAAGTTTCAGAATCCATTTAGTGCCTTTGCTTATGTCACATGTTTCACTAGTATTTTTAGCTTCATCAGCAATGGTGGAAAATAGGGGGAAGCTCTGATTCCCAATTCCGGCAGCTATTTCTGGGGCTAAAATGTGCTGAATTTGTCTTGGAGTCAGTTTACGACACCGGGGCACAATTCAGCAGCACCCATCTGTTGTATGCATTCTGTTCAGTGCTGCAACCTGCAGGCAGCGAGCACCCTTTCTTATTCTCACTTCCAGTCGGGGCACAAAAAAGGCCTGATTTAAAGGGTCGACAGATCTTCTTTTGATCAAGTATTATCATGGCTGGCAGCCATCTGGAACTGAACACCTAGACTCTAATGCAGTGATCTTCAAACTCTGTAATGACGAGCTTCGCTCCCCCCACCCTTTGAGCACAATGTTTTGGAGTCAGGCCCCCCTCAACTGCTGAAGGCGGCAGATGGAGTTGAGGGAAAGGCGGCTTACCACGTCAACAACACATTGGGAATTCCACTGCAACAAAATCCCCATCCATGCCCCCATAAAAGGCAAACGTTGACCTACTATGACAAGTGCCACCCTAATCCTTCTCTTCAAAGTCCTATCCTGAAAACTGTAAATTTCAACTCAAAATAAATCTGCAAAGCTCTCACCTTGTCAAAGTCCTATCTCAACTTCATCTACAAAGCACCTCCAAAACACCTCGCACAAAGCCACACCAAGACCCCATTCTACAGAGCACCATTCAGACATTCACAGACCCCCAGCCATTCCTACACCTCTAAATGACACCATTTTGAGCCTCTTTTCAAAACCACACCCAAATCTCCTATCAAAAGCTCCAACTAAAAATCCCCATTGAGATGTTTTCCTTAGACCCAAATAGCCAAGCCCTATCTTCAGACTATCAGGTAGTCACTAACCGGATCTACTTACATTGAAAGGTAGAGTACCAGCACCTCCCAACAATGGGCCGATGCTTTTAACAGAAGAGTACCAGCCATACTCAGTAGCAAACAGTTACTCTGGGATCATGCATACCTGCACTTTTACATAGCTGTCAACTCACCCGCATTTAAAAGGGAACACCTGCATATCTGGAAATTGGTCTTTTTACCTGCAGATATGTTGGAAGCTCAGTAGATTGCTCAACAGTGAGCTGGCTGAGTTAGCCTGCATAGTCCCAATTTGGTGGACGGTCTTGGTTCATAAAATAAACAGTAAAGGGATAGGAAAGGCAGACCTGGCCATCCTCAAAGCACCCCACTTCAAGTAGAGCACTGGTGCGTGGTCAGCGGGCCATATACTTACAAGTAAAGCGCTGCTCAGTGGAGAACGTAAATATCTGCAGAGAAATAGGCTAGCCTGCCCCTTATTACCAAAACATTCCTTATCTAGCATCTAACAGAGAGACTGTAGGCTACCAGCTGTGCTAACCACTAAAGTGACAGAGAGATAGGGCAGGGAACTGCTGAGCAAAAAGTGCTGAATGGTGAAGGAGAGGAATGGGAGGCAAACTGGAGAACTTTGTGTTCTGAACCATCGCCTACGCCTAGACTGCTCCAGGAGCCAATCCTAGGCTGCTGGTTCCAGGCCTGCAGTAGCCTAGTCCCCCTGGAGATAGTTTTGGCAAGTGCCCAAATAATTCATATTTAGCTCCTTTGAGTGCAGTAACTAGTGACTATATATTAGGCTTGATCTGTCTAAGAGGATTCCTGAAGCTTGAGCATAAACAAGCCACAGAAATACCAACAAGGAAATAACTTAACCTTACTGTGGGTGGGAGAGGTAGGATTTTCCAGAAGATTCGGATAGGGATGGGGATCTCAATATCACTCTTTCCTGGCTACACTATGATCCCCTGCCTCATTGCCTTCTATTTCACATTTGTGGCATATGTTTCAGTGAAGAAAATGCCCTGCAATCACAGTTTAATCATCCATTTACCTAATATGTTTCTCATTCACAGTGCCACTTCACTCATTCTGCATTACAAATAAATGTGTATGTGTCTAGAAGTGGATTTACACATTCAAACAAAATTAGGTATGTTAAACACATTTGACCAAAACATGAATATCAGTGCCAGTTTATCAACAGTGCCTCTGTTCACACGTAGTGAACTTTGCTTATTACATGCATCTGAATTTCAGAATCTTGTGTTCACGTTTTTATGACAGGCATGAGTATTTGACTTCACTTGCCTTTTCAAAAATACCCTGCAGAGAATGATAGACATGTGAATTAAAGGTATACCATTGAAGTCTGTGGCTCAATTTATCAAAGTTGGAATCTTGAACTCTGACAGTGCCTTTAAATTTTTTTTGCGAGATATATAAAGTTTTCCACTGGTGTAGGAAATGATTAAGGCAGATAAGTACAGACAGAAATCATTTATTTCCCGGTCTGTATTTATTTTTAAATGTGGATAAAAACGGAAATAGGGTTGTTTTTGAGTGATTATAAATGCTATCAATCATGACTGCCAGGCTAATAGCTGTGCAGATTGACAGGAAAGGGGATAAAAAAAAATAGGGATTTTATTGACAGGAAAGGGGATAAAAAAAATAGGGATTTTAGTAAAGAGCCTTAAACAGCAGTAGATTTGCATAATCTTGATACTAAAATTTACAAATTTTCTTACAAGTGCATATTTTACTATCTGAGCGTGTATATATCTCTGAAACCTGTTAGGCGTTCAGGCACGAGTGAACATTAACTGGTTAAATAAATGCAGAAATATACACATTTCAGCTTCATATTTTCACAAAATCTAAAATAGGCCTGGGTAAATACAGGTAAAATTAGCAAAAAAATAAAGATGGATAAATACAGACAGACATGACAAAAATATAAATACCATAAAACCCGGACCCTAGAAATGAAGAAAAAAATCAGTGGTGATAGGCACTTTTGTACCAACATATGTATCAAATAACATTTGCAGGGCACGACAGCTGATGATTTGCAATTTGTTCACCTGTTAGTGTTCCAGTCTTTTTTCACTAGTCCCTTCCTGACTGTGTTTTTCCATTAGTCGTTCAGTGGTAAAAGTTTGTGACAAACAAAACTCAGCTATTGCAAATGTATGTAATGTAAAGTTTTACGTAAATACTTAAACCTGGGCAAAGATGACACAAAGGGTGGTTGAAACTGTTGCAACACATATAGAAGCATCTATAAGTTACTAATAATTTTCGTTGTGCCATAGAGTCTTTTCTAAAAAAAACATGCCCTGTGCATTACTTCTATTACAAACCTGAACTTCACATATGGACTAATCTAAAATGTTTTCCTAAAAATCAATTTACTTTCCTTCCCTTCTACATTGTAAACATGCACCTCATTTCCTTTAATAATAAAAGGTGACAAAAGTTCTTAGATCGAGTGTATGACTCTAAGAGAAGAAGCAAATCATACATGTTACATTTCCTTGATCTTGGCAAAAAATCATCACGGGCAAGTGCCCAAATACTGTATCCAATATATCAAGCTGCACTGATACAACCGCTTGTACAAATCCTAGAAAACCAAGAGACGAAAATGGTTTCATAGTATGGCCAGTTGAAAGCAGATGCTGAAATCAAATAACATTTCAAATATGGCCAAATAATGTATTAGCTAACCAACCAAAGTGAATACACCAATTATCCCTACCACAGAATACAAATATTTGCAATTCTTCAGATGTCTAAGCACATCAGAGAAGCTTATATGTCCCACACCCTTAATCAATACAGCTAAAAAATCACGGCAGAGCTCAATTTATCCTACGTGGACCTCCATCTCCTCATACTTGTTCAACCCTGCTGGTGTCTTAGTATGTAGGTCCAGGATCTACCTGGATTCTGTGCATCTTAACTCTGCCACCCTATTGCCTCCCCTTAAATCAGTGCTTAATTTGAGCCAGTGATTTCCGGTGCTCAGCATCAGCACTTAATTGGTTTCCGGTGATCGGCACCATACTTAGAACAGTCTACCAAATGGTGGTGCTGCTCATCTAATTTAGAGATGAGCAGACAAACGGTTGTTTAGGAATACAATATACATTACAATGGCTAATACCTGCCTCTCCAACCATTATTTTAGCTTTGGGGACCTGGAATGATCTGAACTGTCACCTTTACATGTGAGAGAGATGGTTAGTAGTTGTTTTGGCTGCGATGACAAGGGCGATGGGTGGTGCAAGCTGCAGTGGCCTCCTGGTCAGAGCCTTGGCACTTAATATTTTATAAATTAAGTACTGCCGTAAATTATCTGGAATTCTATCTATTACAAAGAATGTTAATATGGACACGTCACTCTCATGATGGTCAAAAAAGTGACGCGCCACAGGGTATGTGAAGTCTGCTTTCCTAATGGCTCTTTGATGTTTCAATATGCACTTATGTAGTGTGAAGATAATACTTCCAATATACATCAGGGAGCACGGGCATTGGAGAACATAGACACAATGATCTGTGTTACAATTGAAAAAGTTAGAAATCTTCCTTTTCTTCCCATCTGAGTGGAGTATTCGGTGGTGTTAGAAATAAATCTACAAGCCTTACAATGTCCGCACTTAAAAAAACCCTCTTGTTTTACTCAACCATGAATCTTTCCTGGGAGTTTTTATATGATAACTATGAGCCAAACCATCCCCTAATGTTCTACCTTTCCTATAGGTGATGGAGGGTTTATGAGGTAAATCTCGGCCAATAATAAGATCTTTTTTCACTAAGTTCCAATGCTTACATATCAAATTTCTCACTTTGTGCGACGAGGAGTTGTAAGTCATAATGAGTCATGTAATGTTCTTCTCTTTCTTGATTTTATCATTAGAATACAATAGTTGATCTCTTTTCAAAGGTTCTGCTTTTTTAGCTGCTACATTCATGATTTTAGGCATATATCCTCTTTTTTAAACCTTTTCCTCATGAGTGTAGTCTGCTTTTCCAAATCTGCTAAATTGCTATGGATTTGCCATGGGTATACTCTCTGTTAGGTTCTTAGGATGTTGCCAAGTAAAGTGCAAGGTGCTGTTGCCTGCTGTTGTCTTTCGGTGCACTGAAGTGTTAATCTTGCCTTTCTGTACCTCAAGATGTATATCCAAAAATGTGATCTCTTGGGAGCTCATTGTGAAAGTGAATTTCAGCTTGTACAGATTCTGATTCAATTTTGTCATGTATTCACATGCTTTTTCTTTGGACCCTGTCCATAAAATACATGGATCGTCAATATACTGGGTCCAAATCTAAATATTGCCAGGGAATTCTTGGTTGTCTCCCAGCCAGGCCACCTGCTTCTCCCACCAGACCATCACCACAATTTACAAAACAAGGCACAAAGCAGGTGCCCATGGAGGTGCTGATCTTTTGGCGGTAAAGAAGTACCATTGTGAACAAAAATATTTTCCTTTAGACAATATTGAATCTTTTCAATCAGCATCTTATTGGGCTCCAAAAAACATGCTGGCCTTGTTTTTAAATAAGACTCACAAGCTTTAACTAAAAAATCATGATCAATGCAAGTATATGAACTTACTACATAAATAGTGAACATCAGATAGGTGACTATCCATACAACATTCAGAATTTTAGTCAAGAAGTCTCCAATAGCCTTACAAAATGCTGGAAGGTTCACTACAAAAGGAGTGAGAAAGGAATCTATATAGATAGCTGTTGTTTTCAAAAAGCTGTTGTTGAAAGAGAATATAGGCCTACCAGGTGGATTTATCAAGCTCTTGTGCACCGTAGGCAGTATATAAAAGGCAGGCACTCTGTGGTAATCAGATCTTAGGAAATCAAATTTGTCCTGATCTATAATGCCTAAATCTCTCCACTGAACCAGACTCTCTTGATATCTGCACGCTGAGGCCTTATAGGTTTCGATGGTAATAACATTCCTCTTGAGATAATAGTCTCATGATTTCACTTTCATACAAAGCAGTATCCATAATTACAATGGTACCTCCATTGACTGAATTTTTCATTACTATCAAGGTGTCATATTTTAAGTCCTCCAACGCTTTCCATTGGGACAAATTTAGATTGCCAGCAGTCTGTGCCTTGTTAGCCTTGGGGAGGTGGTGGTCCCCGAGGTGGTTGGGGGGGGGAGTTCCAGCACCCCAGCCTAATTAGGAATTCAAGCCCCGAGGAGGTGGTTGCCCACGGGGCTTCGGTGGAGGCCATGAGGGCCTACCCGCATCAGTTTACTTGATTGCCCTAGGGAGGTGACAGTCCCCAGGGCATGGGGGGTGCCACATAAACAACCTCCACATTATTATAGCAAGGCCCCCAACACTGCCCGAACACCACTGCCCTAAACCCTAAAACAACACCCCCAGCAAGACCCACTATACTGCCCGAACACCACTGCACTGCCCTAAACCCTGAAACACCACCCCCTGCACAACCCCCTACACTGCCCGAACACCACTGCACTGCCCTAAACCCTGAAACACCACCCCCTGCACGACCCCCTACACTGCTGGAGCACCACTGCACTGCCTACAACACTGAAACACCAACCCCTGCATGACCCCCTACACTGCCCGAACACCACTGCACTGCTATAAACCCTGAAACACCACCCCCAGCACGACCCCCTACACTGCCCAAACAACAATGGGCTGCCCTAAACCCTGAAAAACCACCCCCAGCACGACCCCCTAAACTGCCCGAACCCCACTGCCCTAAACCCTGAAACACCATCCCCCTGCATGACCCCCTACACTGCCTGAACACCACTGAACTGCCCTAAACCCTCACACACCACCCCCGCACGACCGCCTACGCTGCCCGAACACCACTGCAGTGCCCTAAACCCTAAAACACCACCCCCAGCATGACCCCCTATGCTGCCCTAACACCTCTGCATTGCCCTAAACCCTAAAACACCAGCCCCAGCATGACCCCCTACACTGCCCGAACACCACTGCACTGCCCTTAACCCTGAAACAACACCCCCAGCAAGACCCCCAACACTGCCCGAACACCACTGCCCTAAACCCTGAAACAACACCCCCAGCAAGAACCCCTACACTGCTCGAACACCACTGCACTGCCCTAAACCCTGAAACACAACACCCTGCATGACCCCCTACACTGCCCGAACACCACATCACTGCCCTAAACCCTGAAACACCACCCCCAGCATGACCCCTAACACTACCTGAACAATACTGCACTGCCCTAAACCCTGAAACACCACCCCCAGCACGACCCCCTAAACTGCCCGACACACCACTGCCTTAACCCTGAAACACCACCCCCCTGCACAAACACTTACACTGCCTGAACACCACTGCACTGCCCTAAACCCTGAAACACCACCCCGCACGACCCCCTACACTGCCTGAACACCACTGCACTGCCCTAAACCCTGAAACACCAGCCCCAGCACGACCCCCTAAACTGCCCGAACACCACTGCCCTAAACCCTGAAACACAACCCCTCTGCACGACCCCCTACACTGCCTGAACACAACTGCACTGCCCTAAACTCTGAAACACCACCCCCCGCACAACCCCTTACACTGCCCAAACACCACTGCACTGCCCTAAACCCTGAAACACCAGCCCCAGCACAACCCCCTACACTGCCCGAACACCACTGCACTGCACTCAACCCTGAAACAAGACCCCCAGCATGACCCCCAACACTGCCCAAACTCCAATGCCCAAACCCTGAAACAACACCCCCAGCAAGACCCACTACACTTCCCGAACACCACTGCACTGCCCTAAACCAGGAAAAACCACCCTCTGCACAACCCCCTACACTGCCCGAACACCACTGCACTGCCCTAAACCCTGAAACACCACCCCCTGCACGACCCCCTACACTGCCCGAACACCACTGCACTGCCTAAAACACTGAAACACCACCCCCAGCATGACGCCCTACACTGCCCGAACAACAATGCACTGCCCTAAACCCTGAAACACCACCCCCAGCACGACCCCCTAAACTGCCCGAACACCAGTGCCCTAAACCCTGAAACACCACCCCCGCACGACTCCCTACACTGCCCGAACACCACTGCACTGCCCTAGACCCTGAAACACCACCCTCAGCAAGACCCCCTAAACTGCCCGAACACCACTGCCCTAAACCCTGAAACACCACCCCCATCAAAACCCCCTACACTGCTCGAACACCACTGCACTGCCCTAAACCCTGAAACACCACCACCTGCACAACCCCCTACGCTGCCTGAACACCACTGCACTGCCCTAAACCCTAAAACACCACCCACAGCATGACCCCCTATGCTGCCCTAACACCTCTGCACTGCCCCAAACCCTAAAGCACCGCCCCAGCATGACCACCTACACTGCCTGAATACCACTGCACTGCCCTAAATCCTGAAACACCAGCCCCAGCACGATCCCCTACACTGCCTGAACACCACTGCACTGCCCTTAACCCTGAAACAACACCCCCAGCAAGACCCCCAACACTGCCCGAACACCACTGCCCTAACACTGAAACAACACCCCCAGCAAGACCCCCTACAATGCCCGAACACCACTGCACTGCCCTAAACTCTGAAACACAACCCCCTGCACGACCCCCTACACTACCCAAACACCACTGCACTGCCCTAATCCCTGAAACACCACCCCCTGCACGACCCCCTACACTACCCAAACACCACTGCACTGCCCTAAAACCTGAAACACCACCCCCGCACGACCCCCTGCACTGCCTGAACACCACTGCACTGCCCTATACCCTGAAACACCAGTCCCAGCACGACCCCCTACGCTGCCCGAACACCACTGCACTGCCCTAAACTCTGAAACACCACCCCCTGCACGACCCCCTATGCAGCCCGAACACCACTGCACTACCCTAAACCCTGAAACACCACCCCCTGTACGACCCCCTACACTGCCCGAACACCACTGCACTGCCCTAAACCCTGAAACACCTCCCCTGCACGACCCCCTACACTGCCGAAACACCACTGCTCTGCCCTAAACCGGAAACACAACCTCCTGCATGACACCCTACACTGCCCGAACACCACTGCACTGCCCTAAATCCTGAAACACCACCCCAGCACGACCCCCTAAACTGCACTAACACCACTGCACTAAACCCTGAAACACAAACACCCTGCACGACCCCTAAACTGTCTGAACACGACTGCACTGCCCTAAACCCTGAAACACCACCCGCACGACCCCCTACACTGCCAGAACACCACTGCACTGCCATAAACCCTGAAACACCAGCCCCAGCACAACACTCTACACTGCCCGAACACCACTGCACTGCCCTACACCCTGAAACAACACCTCCAGCAAGGCCCCTAACACTACCCGAACACCACTGCACTGCCCTAAACCCTGAAACACCACCCCCTGCATGACGCCCTACACTGCCCGAACACCACTGCACTGCCTAAAACACTGAAACACCTCCCCCTGCATGACCCCCTACAGTGCCCGAACACCACTGCACTGCCATAAATCCTGAAACACCACCCCCAGCATGACCCCCTACACTGCCTGAGCAACAATGCACTGCCCTAAACCCTGAAACACCACCCCCAGCACAACCCCCTAAACTGCCCGAACACCAGTGCCCTAAACCCTGAAACACCATCCCCCTGCATGACCCCCTACACTGCCCGAACACCACTGAACTGCCCTAAACCCTGAAACACCACCCCGCACGACCCCCTACACTGCCCGAACACCACTGCACTGCCCTAGACCCTGAAACACCACCCTCAGCAAGACCCCCTAAACTGCCCGAACACCACTGCCCTAAACCCTAAAACACCACCCCCAGCAAAACCCCCTACACTGCTCAAACACCACTGCACTGCCCTAAACCCTGAAACACCACCACCTGCACAACCCCCTACGCTGCCTGAACACCACTGCACTGCCCTAAACCCTAAAACACCACCCACAGCATGACCCCCTATGCTGCCCTAACACCTCTGCACTGCCCTAAACCCTAAAACACCGCCCCAGCATGACCACCTACACTGCCTGAACACCACTGCACTGCCCTAAACCCTGAAACACCAGCCCCAGCACGACCCCCTACACTGCCCGAACACCACTGCACTGCCCTTAACCCTGAAACAACACCCCCAGCAAGACCCCCAACACTGCCTGAACACAACTGCCCTAAACACTGAAACAACACCCCCAGCAAGACCCCCTACAATCCCGAACACTACTGAACTGCCCTTAACCCTGAAACAACACCTCCAGCAAGACCCCCAACATTGCCTGAACACCACTGCCCTAAACACTGGAACAACACCCCCAGCAAGACCCCCTACAATGCCCGAACACTACTGCACTGCCCTAAACCCTGAAACACAACCCCCTGCACGACCCCTACACTACCCGAACACCACTGCACTGCCCTAATCCCTGAAACACCACCCCCTGCACGGCCCCCTACACTGCCCGAACACCACTGCACTGCCCTAAACCCTGAAACACCACCCCCAGCACGGCCCCCTAAACTGCCCGAACACCACTGCCCTAAACCGTGAAACACCACCCCACTGCACGAACACCTACACTGCCTGAACACCACTGCACTCCCCTAAACCCTGAAACACCACCCCCGCACGACCCCCTGCACTGCCTGAACACCACTGCACTGCCCTAAACCCTGAAACAACACCCCCAGCAAGACCCCCAACACTGCCCGAACACCACTGCCCTAACACTGAAACAACACCCCCAGCAAGACCCCCTACAATGCCCGAACACCACTGCACTGCCCTAAACTCTGAAACACAACCCCCTGCACGACCCCCTACACTACCCAAACACCACTGCACTGCCCTAATCCCTGAAACACCACCCCCTGCATGACCCCCTACACTACCCAAACACCACTGCACTGCCCTAAAACCTGAAACACCACCCCCGCACGACCCCCTGCACTGCCTGAACACCACTGCACTGCCCTATACCCTGAAACACCAGTCCCAGCACGACCCCCTACGCTGCCCGAACACCACTGCACTGCCCTAAACTCTGAAACACCACCCCCTGCACGACCCCCTATGCTGCCCGAACACCACTGCACTACCCTAAACCCTGAAACACCACCCCCTGTACGACCCCCTACACTGCCCGAACACCACTGCACTGCCCTAAACCCTGAAACACCTCCCCTGCACGACCCCCTACACTGCCGAAACACCACTGCTCTGCCCTAAACCGGAAACACAACCTCCTGCATGACCCCCTACACTGCCCGAACACCACTGCACTGCCCTAAATCCTGAAACACCACCCCAGCACGACCCCCTAAACTGCACTAACACCACTGCACTAAACCCTGAAACACAAACACCCTGCACGACCCCTAAACTGTCTGAACATGACTGCACTGCCCTAAACCCTGAAACACCACCCGCACGACCCCCTACACTGCCAGAACACCACTGCACTGCCATAAACCCTGAAACACCAGCCCCAGCACAACACTCTACACTGCCCGAACACCACTGCACTGCCCTACACCCTGAAACAACACCTCCAGCAAGACCCCTAACACTACCCGAACATCACTGCACTGCCCTAAACCCTGAAACACCACCCCCTGCATGACGCCCTACACTGCCCGAACACCACTGCACTGCCTAAAACACTGAAACACCTCCCCCTGCATGACCCCCTACAGTGCCCGAACACCACTGCACTGCCATAAATCCTGAAACACCACCCCCAGCATGACCCCCTACACTGCCTGAGCAACAATGCACTGCCCTAAACCCTGAAACACCACCCCCAGCACAACCCCCTAAACTGCCAGAACACCAGTGCCCTAAACCCTGAAACACCATCCCCCTGCATGACCCCCTACACTGCCCGAACACCACTGAACTGCCCTAAACCCTGAAACACCACCCCGCACGACCCCCTACACTGCCCGAACACCACTGCACTGCCCTAGACCCTGAAACACCACCCTCAGCAAGACCCCCTAAACTGCCCGAACACCACTGCCCTAAACCCTAAAACACCACCCCCAGCAAAACCCCCTACACTGCTCAAACACCACTGCACTGCCCTAAACCCTGAAACACCACCACCTGCACAACCCCCTACGCTGCCTGAACACCACTGCACTGCCCTAAACCCTAAAACACCACCCACAGCATGACCCCCTATGCTGCCCTAACACCTCTGCACTGCCCTAAACCCTAAAACACCGCCCCAGCATGACCACCTACACTGCCTGAACACCACTGCACTGCCCTAAACCCTGAAACACCAGCCCCAGCACGACCCCCTACACTGCCCGAACACCACTGCACTGCCCTTAACCCTGAAACAACACCCCCAGCAAGACCCCCAACACTGCCTGAACACAACTGCCCTAAACACTGAAACAACACCCCCAGCAAGACCCCCTACAATCCCGAACACTACTGAACTGCCCTTAACCCTGAAACAACACCTCCAGCAAGACCCCCAACATTGCCTGAACACCACTGCCCTAAACACTGGAACAACACCCCCAGCAAGACCCCCTACAATGCCCGAACACTACTGCACTGCCCTAAACCCTGAAACACAACCCCCTGCACGACCCCTACACTACCCGAACACCACTGCACTGCCCTAATCCCTGAAACACCACCCCCTGCACGGCCCCCTACACTGCCCGAACACCACTGCACTGCCCTAAACCCTGAAACACCACCCCCAGCACGGCCCCTTAAACTGCCCGAACACCACTGCCCTAAACCGTGAAACACCACCCCACTGCACGAACACCTACACTGCCTGAACACCACTGCACTCCCCTAAACCCTGAAACACCACCCCCGCACGACCCCCTGCACTGCCTGAACACCACTGCACTGCCCTAAATCCTGAAACACCAGCCCCAGCACAACACTCTACACTGCCCGAACACCACTGCACTGCCCTACACCCTGAAACAACACCCCCAGCAAGACCCCCAACACTACCCGAACACCACTGCACTGCCCTAAACCCTGAAACACCACCCCCTGCATGACGCCATACACTGCCCAAACACCACTGCACTGCCTAAAACACTGAAACACCTCCCCCTGCATGACCCCCTACACTGCCCGAACACCACTGCACTGCCATAAATCCTGAAACACCACCCCCAGCATGACCCCCTACACTGCCTGAGCAACAATGCACTGCCCTAAACCCTGAAACACCACCCCCAGCACAACCCCCTAAACTGCCCGAACACCAGTGCCCTAAACCCTGAAACACCATCCCCCTGCATGACCCCCTACACTGCCCGAACACCACTGAACTGCCCTAAACCCTGAAACACCACCCCGCACGACCCCCTACACTGCCCGAACACCACTGCACTGCCCTAGACCCTGAAACACCACCCTCAGCAAGACCCCCTAAACTGCCCGAACACCACTGCCCTAAACCCTGAAACACCACCCCCAGCAAAACCCCCTACACTTCTCAAACACCACTGCACTGCCCTAAACCCTGAAACACCACCACCTGCACAACCCCCTACGCTGCCCGAACACCACTGCACTGCCCTAAACCCTAAAACACCACCCACAGCATGACCCCCTATGCTGCCCTAACACCTCTGCACTGCCCTAAACCCTAAAACACCGCCCCAGCATGACCACCTACACTGCCTGAACACCACTGCACTGCCCTAAACCCTGAAACACCAGCCCCAGCACGACCCCCTACACTGCCCGAAAACCACTACACTGCCCTTAACCCTGAAACAACACCCCCAGCAAGACCCCCAACACTGCCTGAACACCACTGCCCTAAACACTGAAACAACACCCCCAGCAAGACCCCCTACAATGCCCGAACACTACTGCACCGCCCTAAACCCTGAAACACAACCCCCTGCACAACCCCTACACTACTCGAACACCACTGCACTGCCCTAATCCCTGAAAAACCACCCCCTGCACGGCCCCCTACACTGCCCGAACACCACTGCACTGCCCTAAACCCTGAAACACCACCCCCAGCATGACCCCCTAAACTGCCCGAACACCACTGCCCTAAACCCTGAAATACCACCCCACTGCAAGAACACCTACACTGCCTGAACACCACTGCACTGCCCTAAACCCTGAAACACCACCCCCGCACGACCCCCTGCACTGCCTGAATACCACTGCACTGCGCTAAACCCTGAAACACCAGCCCCAGCACGACCCCCTACACTGCCCGAACACCACTTCAATGCACTCAACCCTGAAACAAGACCCCCAGCATGTCCCCCAACACTGCCCAAACTCCACTGCCCAAACCCTGAAACAACACCCCCAGCAAGACCCACTACACTTCCCGAACACCACTGCACTGCCCTAAACCAGGAAACACAACCCTCTGCACAACCCCCTACACTGCCCGAACACCACTGCACTGCCCTAAACCCTGAAACACCACCCCCTGCACGACCCCCTACACTGCACGAACACCACTGCACTGCCCTAAACCCTGAAACACCAACCCCTGCACGACCCCCTACACTGCCCGAACACCACTGCACTGCCCTAAACTCTAAAACACCACCCCCTGCACGACCCCCTACGCAGCCCGAACACCACTGCACTGCCCTAAACCCTGAAACACCACCCTCTGCACGACCCCCAACAATGCCCGAACACCACTGCACTGCCCTAAACCCTGAAACACCTCCCCCTGCATGACCCCCTACACTGCCGAAACACCACTGCTCTGCCCTAAACCCGGAAACACAACCTCCTGCACGACCCCTTACACTGCCCGAACACCACTGCACTGCCCTACACCCTGAAACACCACCCCCAGCACGACCCCCTAAACTGCCCAAACACCACTGCCCTAAACCCTGAAACACCTCCCCCTGCACGACCCCCTACACTGCCGAAACACCACTGCTCTGCCCTAAACCCGGAAACACAACCTCCTGCACGACCCCCTACACTGCCCGAAAACCACTGCACTGTCCTAAACCCTGAAACACCACCCCCAGCACGACCCCCTAAACTGCCCAAACACCACTGCCCTAAACCCTGAAACACAAACCCCCTGCACAACCCTCTACACTGTCCAAACACCACTGCACTGCCCTAAACCCTAAAACACCACCCCCTGCACGACCCCCTACACTGCCGGAACACCACTGCACTGCCTAAAACACTGAAACACCACCCCCTGCATGACCCCCTACACTGCCCGAACACCACTGCACTGCCATAAACCTTGAAACACCACCTCCAGTACGAACCCCTACACTGCCCGAACAACAATGCACTGCCCTAACCCTGAAAAACCACCCCCAGCATGACCCCCTAAACTGCCCGAACAGCACTGCCCTAAACCCTGAAACACAATCCCCACGCATGACCCCCTACACTGCCCGAACACCAGTGCACTGCCCTAGACCCTGAAACACCACCCCCAGCAAGACCCCTAAACTGCCCAAACACCACTGCCCTAAACCCTGAAACACCAACCCCAGCAACACCACCTACCATACCCGAACACCACTGCACTGCCCTAAACCCTAAAACACCACCCCCAGCATGACCCCTATGCTGCCCTAACACCTCTGCACTGCCCTAAACCCTAAAACACCAGCCCCAGTACGACCTCCTACGCTGCCCGAACACCACTGCACTGCCCTAAACCCTGAAACACCAGCCCCAGCACGACCCCCTACACTGCCCGAACACCACTGCACTGCCCTTAACCCTGAAACAACACCCCCAGCATGACCCCCAACACAGCCCGAACTCCACTGCCCAAACCCTGAAACAACACCCCCAGCAAGACCCACTACACTTCCAGAACACCACTGCACTGCCCTAAACCAGGAAACACCACCCTCTGCACAACCCCCTACACTGCCCGAACACCACTGCACTGCCCTAAACCCTGAAACACCACACCCTGCATGACCCCCTACACTGCACGAACACCACTGCACTGCCCTAAACCCTGAAACACCAGCCCCAGCATGACCCCCTAAACTGCCCGAACACCACTGCACTGCCCTAAACTCTGAAACACCACCCCCTGCACGGCCCCCTACGCTGCCCGAACACCACTGCACTGCCCTAAACCCTGAAACACCACCCCCTGCACGACCCCCTACACTGCCCGAACACCACTGCACTGCCCTAAACCCTGAAACACCTCCCCCTGCATGTCCCCCTACACTGCCGAAACACCACTGCTCTGCCCTAAACCCGGAAACACAACCTCCTGCACGACCCCTTACACTGCCCGAACACCACTGCACTGCCCTACACCCTGAAACACCACCCCCAGCACGACCCCCTAAACTGCCCAAACACCACTGCCCTAAACCCTGAAACACCTCCCCCTGCACGACCCCCTACACTGCCGAAACACCACTGCTCTGCCCTAAACCCGGAAACACAACCTCCTGCACGACCCCCTACACTGCCCGAAAACCACTGCACTGTCCTAAACCCTGAAACACCACCCCCAGCACGACCCCCTAAACTGCCCAAACACCACTGCCCTAAACCCTGAAACACAAACCCCCTGCACAACCCTCTACACTGTCCAAACACCACTGCACTGCCCTAAACCCTAAAACACCACCCCCTGCACGACCCCCTACACTGCCGGAACACCACTGCACTGCCTAAAACACTGAAACACCACCCCCTGCATGACCCCCTACACTGCCCGAACACCACTGCACTGCCATAAACCTTGAAACACCACCTCCAGTACGAACCCCTACACTGCCCGAAAAACAATGCACTGCCCTAACCCTGAAAAACCACCCCCAGCATGACCCCCTAAACTGCCCGAACAGCACTGCCCTAAACCCTGAAACACAATCCCCACGCATGACCCCCTACACTGCCCGAACACCAGTGCACTGCCCTAGACCCTGAAACACCACCCCCAGCAAGACCCCTAAACTGCCCAAACACCACTGCCCTAAACCCTGAAACACCAACCCCAGCAACACCACCTACCATACCCGAACACCACTGCACTGCCCTAAACCCTAAAACACCACCCCCAGCATGACCCCTATGCTGCCCTAACACCTCTGCACTGCCCTAAACCCTAAAACACCAGCCCCAGTACGACCTCCTACGCTGCCCGAACACCACTGCACTGCCCTAAACCCTGAAACACCAGCCCCAGCACGACCCCCTACACTGCCCGAACACCACTGCACTGCCCTTAACCCTGAAACAACACCCCCAGCATGACCCCCAACACAGCCCGAACTCCACTGCCCAAACCCTGAAACAACACCCCCAGCAAGACCCACTACACTTCCAGAACACCACTGCACTGCCCTAAACCAGGAAACACCACCCTCTGCACAACCCCCTACACTGCCCGAACACCACTGCACTGCCCTAAACCCTGAAACACCACACCCTGCATGACCCCCTACACTGCACGAACACCACTGCACTGCCCTAAACCCTGAAACACCAGCCCCAGCATGACCCCCTAAACTGCCCGAACACCACTGCACTGCCCTAAACTCTGAAACACCACCCCCTGCACGGCCCCCTACGCTGCCCGAACACCACTGCACTGCCCTAAACCCTGAAACACCACCCCCTGCACGACCCCCTACACTGCCCGAACACCACTGCACTGCCCTAAACCCTGAAACACCTCCCCCTGCACGTCCCCCTACACTGCCGAAATACCACTGCTCTGCCATAAACCCGGAAACACAACCTCCTGCACGACCCCCTACACTGCCCGAACACCACTGCACTGCCCTAAACCCTGAAACACCACCCCCAGCACGACCCCCTACACTGCCCGAACACCACTGCCCTAAACCCTGAAACACAAACCCCCTGCACGACCCCCTACACTGCCTGAACATGACTGCACTGCCCTAAACTCTGAAACACCACCCCCGCACGACCCCCTACACTGCCAGAACACCACTGCACTGCCCTAAACCCTGAAACACCAGCCCCAGCACAACCCTCTACACTTCCCGAACACCACTGCACTGCCCTAAACCCTGAAACAACACCCCCAGCAAGACCCCCAACACTGCCCGAACACCACTGCCCTAAACCCTGAAACACCTCCCCCTGCACGACCCCTACACTGCTGAAACACCACTGCTCTGCCCTAAACCCAGAAACACAACCTCCTGCACGACCCCTACACTGCCCGAACACCACTGAACGTCCTAAACCCTGAAACACCACCCCCAGCACGACCCCCTAAACTGCCCAAACACCACTGCCCTAAACCCTGAAACACAAACCCCCTGCACAACCCCCTACACTGTCCAAACACCACTGCACTGCCCTAAACTCTGAAACACCACCCCCTGCACGACCCCCTACACTGCCAGAACACCACTGCACTGCCTAAAACACTGAAACACCACCCCCTGCATGACCCCCTAACCTGCCAGAACACCACTACACTGCCATAAACCTTGAAACACCACCTCCAGCACGACCCCCTACACTGCCCGAACAACAATGCACTGCCCTAAACCCTGAAAAACCACCCCCAGCACGACCCCCTAAACTGCCCGAACACAACTGCCCTAAACCCTAAAACACCACCCCCAGCAAAACCCCCTACGCTTCCCGAACACCACTGCACTGCCCTAAACCCTGAAACACCACCCCCATCAAGACCCCCTACGCTGCCCGAACACCACTGCCCTGCCCTGAACCCTGAAACACCAACCCCTGCACGACCGCCTACCATACCTGAACACCACTGCACTGCCCTAAGCCCTGAAACACCACCCCATGCACGACCCCCTACGCTGCCCGAACACCACTGCACTGCCCTAAACCCTGAAACACCACCCCCTGCACGACCCCCACTCTGCCCGAAAACCACTGCACTGCCCTAAACCCTAAAACACCACACCCAGCATGACCCCTATGCTGCCCTAACACCTCTGCACTGCCCTAAACCCTAAAACACCAGCCCCAGCACGACCTCCTATGCTGCCGAACACCATTGCACTGCCCTAAACCCTGAAACACAAGCCCCAGCAGGACCCCCTACACTGCCTGAACACCACTGCACTGCCCTTAACCCTGAAACAACACCCCCAGCAAGACCCCCAACACTGCCCGAACACCACTGCCCTAAACCCTGAAACAACACCCCCAGCAAGACCCCTACAATGCCCGAACACCACTGCACTGCCCTAAACCCTGAAACACCACCCCAGCACAACCCCTTACACTGCCCGAACAACACTGCACTGCCCTAAACCCTGAAACACCACCCCCAACACGACCCCCTAAACTGCCCGAACACCACTGCCCTAAACAGTGAAACAACACCCCCCTGTATGAACACCTACACTGCCTGAACACCACTGCACTGCCCTAAACCCTGAAACACCACCCACGCACGACCCCCTACACAGCCTGAACACCACTGCACTGCCCTAAACCCTGAAACACCTGACCCAGCACGACCCCTACACTGCCCGAACACCACTGCACTGCACTCAACACTGAAAAAAGACCCCCAGCATGACCCCCAACACTGCCCGAACTCCACTGCCCAAACCCTGAAACACCACCCCCTGCATGACCCCCTACACTGCCCGAACACCACTGCACTGCCCTAAACCCTGAAACACAACCCCCTGCACGACCCCTTACACTGCCCGAACACCACTGCACTGCCCTAAACCCTGAAACACCACCCCCTGCATGACCCCCTACACTGCCGAAACACCACTGCTCTCCCCTAAACCCCGAAACATAACCTCCTGCATGACCCCCTACACTGCCCGAACACCACTGCACTGCCCTAAACCCTGAAACACCACCCCAGCACAACCCGCTAAACTGCCCAAACACCACTGCCCTAAACCCTGAAGCACCACCCACGCAAGACCCCCTACACTGCCGTAATACCACTGGTCTGCCCTAAACCCCGAAACACAACCTCCTGCATGATCCCCTACACTGCCCGAACACCACTGCACTGCCCTAAACCCTGAAACACCACCCCCAGCACGACCCCCTAAACTGCCCGAACACCACTGCCCTGAACCATGAAACAACACCCCCAGTAAGACCCACTACACTGCCCAAACACCACTGCACTGCCCTAAACCCTGAAACACCACCCCCAGCACGACCCCCTACACTGCCCGAACACCACTGCCCTAAACCCTGAAACACAAACCCCCTGCACGACCCCCTACACTGCCTGAACACGACTGCACTGCCCTAAACTCTGAAACACCACCCCGGCACGACCCCCTACTCTGCCAGAACACCACTGCACTGCCCTAAACCCTGAAACACCAGCCCCAGCACAACCCTCTACACTTCCTGAACACCACTGCACTGCCCTAAACCCTGAAACAACACCCCCAGCAAGACCCCCAACACTGCCCGAACACCACTGCCCTAAACCCTGAAACACCTCCCCCTGCACGACCCCTACACTGCTGAAACACCACTGCTCTGCCCTAAACCCAGAAACACAACCTCCTGCACGACCCCTACACTGCCCGAACACCACTGAACGTCCTAAACCCTGAAACACCACCCCCAGCACGACCCCCTAAACTGCCCAAACACCACTGCCCTAAACCCTGAAACACAAACCCCCTGCACAACCCCCTACACTGTCCAAACACCACTGCACTGCCCTAAACCCTGAAACACCACCCCCTGCACGACCCCCTACACTGCCAGAACACCACTGCACTGCACTGCCTAAAACACTGAAACACCACCCCCTGCATGACCCCCTAACCTGCCCGAACACCACTACACTGCCATAAACCTTGAAACACCACCTCCAGCACGACCCCCTACACTGCCCGAACAACAATGCACTGCCCTAAACCCTGAAAAACCACCCCCAGCACGACCCCCTAAACTGCCCGAACACAACTGCCCTAAACCCTAAAACACCACCCCCAGCAAAACCCCCTACGCTTCCCGAACACCACTGCACTGCCCTAAACCCTGAAACACCACCCCCATCAAGACCCCCTACGCTGCCCGAACACCACTGCCCTGCCCTAAACCCTGAAACACCAACCCCTGCACGACCGCCTACCATACCTGAACACCACTGCACTGCCCTAAGCCCTGAAACACCACCCCATGCACGACCCCCTACGCTGCCCGAACACCACTGCACTGCCCTAAACCCTGAAACACCACCCCCTGCACGACCCCCACTCTGCCCGAAAACCACTGCACTGCCCTAAACCCTAAAACACCACACCCACCATGACCCCTATGCTGCCCTAACACCTCTGCACTGCCCTAAACCCTAAAACACCAGCCCCAGCATGACCTCCTATGCTGCCGAACACCATTGCACTGCCCTAAACCCTGAAATACCAGCCCCAGCAGGACCCCCTATACTGCCCGAACACCACTGCACTGCCCTTAACCCTGAAACAACACCCCCAGCAAGACCCCCAACACTGCCCGAACACCACTGCCCTAAACCCTGAAACAACACCCCCAGCAAGACCCCCTACAATGCCCGAACACCACTGCACTGCCCTAAACCCTGAAACACCACCCCAGCACAACCCCTTACACTGCCCGAACAACACTGCACGGCCCTAAACCCTGAAACACCACCCCCAACACGACCCCCTAAACTGCCCGAACACCACTGCCCTAAACTGTGAAACAACACCCCCCTGTACGAACACCTACACTGCCTGAACACCACTGCACTGCCCTAAACCCTGAAACACCACCCATGCACGACCCCCTACACAGCCTGAACATCACTGCACTGCCCTAAACCCTGAAACACCCGACCCAGCACGACCCCCTACACTGCCCGAACACCACTGCACTGCACTCAACACTGAAAAAAGACCCCCAGCAAGACCCCCAACACTGCCCGAACTCCACTGCCCAAACCCTGAAACACCACCCCCTGCACGACCCCCTACACTGCCCGAACACCCCTGCACTGCCCTAAACCCTGAAACACTACCCCCTGCACGACCCCTTACACTGCCCGAACACCACTGCACTGCCCTAAACCCTGAAACACCACCCCCTGCATGACCCCCTACACTGCCAAAACACCACTGCTCTCCCCTAAACCCCGAAACACAACCTCCTGCATGACCCCCTACACTGTCCGAACACCACTGCACTGCCCTAAACCCTGAAACACCACCCCATCACAACCCCCTAAACTGCCCAAACACCACTGCCCTAAACCCTGAAGCACCACCCACGCAAGACCCCCTACACTGCCGTAACACCACTGCTCTGCCCTAAACCCCGAAACACAACCTCCTGCATGATCCCCTACACTGCCCGAACACCACTGCACTGCCCTAAACCCTGAAACACCACCCCCAGCACGACCCCCTAAACTGCCCGAACACCACTGCCCTAAACCATGAAACAACACCCCCAGTAAGACCCACTACACTGCCCAAACACCACTGCACAGCCCTAAACCCTGAAACACCACCCCCTGCACAACCCCCTACACTGCCCGAACACCACTGCACTGCCCTAAACCCTGAAATACCACCCCCATCAAGACCCCCAACACTGCCCAAACACCACTGCCCTGCCCTAAACCCTGAAACACCAACCCCTGCACGACCGCCTACCATACCCGAACACCACTGCACGGCCCTAAACCCTGAAACACCACCCCATGCGCGACCCCCTACGTATCCCGAACACCACTGCACTGCCCTAAACCCTGAAACACCACGCCCTGCACGACCCCTATGCTGCCCGAACACCACTGCGCTGCCCTAAACCCTAAAACACCACCCCCAGCATGACCCCTATGCTGCCCTAACACCTCTGCATTTCCGTAAAACACCAGTCCCAGCACGACCACCTACACTGCCCGAACACCACTGCACTGCCCTAAACCCTGAAACACCAGCCCCAGCATGACCCCCTACACTGCCCGAACACCACTGCACTGCCCTTAACCCTGAAACAACACCCCCAGCAAGACCCCCTACAATGCCCGAACACCACTGCACTGCCCTAAACCCTGAAACACGACCCCTGCATGACCCCCTACATTACCCGAACACCACTGCACTGCCCTAATCCCTGAAACACCACCCCCTGCACGACCCCCTACACTGCCCGAACACCACTGAACTGCCCTAAACCCTGAAACACAACACCCTGCATGACCCCCTACACTGCCCGAACACCACTGCCCTAAACCCTGAAACACCACCCCAGCACAACCCCTTACACTGCCCGAACAACACTGCACTGCCCTAAACCCTGAAACACCACCCCCAGCATGACCCCCTAAACTGCCCGAACACCACTGCCCTAAACCGTGAAACACCACCCCCCTGCAAGAACACCTACACTGCCTAAACACCACTGCACTGCCCTAAACCCTGAAACACCACATACGCACGACCCCCTACACAGCCTGAACACCACTGCACTGCCCTAAACCCTGAAACACCAGACCCAGCATGACCACCCTACACTGCCTGAACACCACTGCACTGCACTCAACACTGAAACAAGAGCCCCAGCATGACCCCCAACACTGCCCAAACTCCACTGCCCAAACCCTGAAACACCACCCCCTGCACGACCCCCTACACTGCCTGAACACCACTGCACTGCCCTAAACCCTGAAACACCACCCCCTGCACGACCCCCTATGCTGCCGAACACCACTGCACTGCCCTATATCCTGAAACACCAGCCCCAGCACGACCCCCTACACTGCCTGAACACCACTGCACTGCCCTAAACTCTGAAACACCACCCCCTGCACAACCCCCTACACTGCCGGAACACCACTGCACTGCCCTAAACCCTGAAACACCACCCCCTGCATGACCCCCTACACTGCCCGAACACCACTGCACTGCCCTAAACCCTGAAACACCACCCCCTGCATGACCCCCTACACTGCCCAAACACCACTGTCCTAAACCCTGAAACAAAAACCCCCTGTACAACCCCCTACACTGCCTGAACACGACTGCACTGCCCTAAACCCTGAAGCACCACCCACGCAAGACCCCCTACACTGCCGTAACACCACTGCTCTGCCCTAAACCCCGAAACACAACCTCATGCACGATCCCCTACACTGCCCGAACACCACAGCACTGCCCTAAACCCTGAAACACCACCCCCAGCACGACCCCCTAAACTGCCCGAACACCACTGCCCTAAACCATGAAACAACAACCCCAGTAAGACCCACTACATTGCCCAAACACCACTGCACTGCCCTAAACCCTGAAACACCACCCCCTGCACAACCCCCTACACTGCCCGAACACCACTGCACTGCCCTAAATCCTGAAACACCACCCCCTGCACGACCCCCTACACTGCCCGAACACCACTGCACTGCCTAAAGCCCGGAAACACCACCCCCGGCATGACCCCCTACACTGCCCGAACACCACTGCACTGCCCTAAACCCTGAAACACCATCCCCTGCATGGCCCCCTACACTGCCGAAACACCACTGCTCTGCCCTAAACCCGGAAACACAACCTCCTGCACGACCCCCTACACTTCCCGAACACCATTGCACTGCCCTAAACCCTGAAACACCTCCCCCAGCATGACCCCCTAAACTGCCCGAACACCACTGCCCTAAAGCCTGAAACACAAAACCCCTGCACGACCCCCTTCACTGCCTGAACATGACTGCACTGCCCTAAACCCTGAAACACCACCCCGTACGACCCCCTACACTGCCAGAACATCACTGCACTGCCCTAAACCCTGAAACACCAGCCCCAGCACAACCCTCTACACTGCCCGAACACCACTGCACTGCCCTAAACCCTGTAACAACACCCCCAGCAAGACCCCCAACACTGCCCGAACACCACTGCCCTAAACCCTGAAACAACACCCCCAGCAAGACCCACTACACTGCCCAAACTCCACTGCACTGCCCTAAACCATGAAACACCACCCTCTGCACAACCCCCTACACAGCCTGAACACCACTGCACTGCCCTAAACCCTGAAACACCACCCCCTGCACGACCCCCTACACTGCCAGAACACCACTGCACTGCCTAAAACACTGGGACACCAACCCCTGCATGACCCCCTACACTGCCCGAACACCACTGCACTGCCATAAACCCTAAAACACCACCTCCAGCACGACCCCCTACACTGCCCGAACAACAATGCACTGCCCTAAACCCTGAAACAACACCCCCAGCAAGACCCCCAACACTGCCCGAAAACCACTGCCCTAAACTCTGAAACAACACCCCCAGCAAGACCCCCTACAATGCCCGATCACAACTGCACTGCCCTAAACCCTGAAACACAACCCCCTGCACGACCCCTACACTACCCGAACACCACTGCACTGCCCTAATCCCTGAAACACCACCCCCTGCATGACCCCCTAAACTGCCCGAACACCACTGCACTGCCCTAAACCCTGAAACACAACACCCTGCATGATCCTCTACACTGCCCAAACACCACTGCCCTAAACCCTGAAACACCACCCCAGCACGACCCTTTACACTGCCCGTACAACACTGCACTGCCCTAAACCCTGAAACACCACCCACAGCACGACCCCCTAAACTGCCTGAACACCACTGCCCTAAACCCTGAAACACCACCCCCCTGCACGAACACCTACACTGCCTGAACACCACTGCACTGCCCTAAACCTTGAAACACCACCGACGCACGACCCCCTACACTGCCTGAACACCACTGCACTGCCCTAAACCCTGAAACACCAGACCCAGCATTACCCCCTACACTGCCCGAACACCACTGCACTGCACTCAACCCTGAAACAAGACCCCCAGCATGACCCCCAACACTGCCCGAACTCCACTGCCCAAACCCTGAAACAACACCCCCAGCAAGACACACTACACTGCCCGAACACCACTGCACTGCCCTAAACCATGAAACACCACCCTCTGCACAACCCCCTTCACAGCCCGAACACCACTGCACTGCCCTAAACCCTGAAACACCACCCCCTGCATGACTCCCTACACTGCCGGAACACCACCGCACTGCCCTAAACCCGGAAACACCACCCTCTGCACGACCCCCTACGCTGCCCGAACACCACTGCACTGACCTATTCCCTGAAACACCAGCCCCAGCACGACCCCCTACACTGCCCGAACACCACTGCACTGCCCTAAACTCTGAAACACCACCCCCTGCATGACCCCCTACACTGCCTGAACACCACTGCACTGCCCTAAACCCTGAAACATCACCCCCTGCACGACCCCCTACACTGCCCGAAAACCACTGCACTGCCCTAAACACTTAAACACCACCCCCTGCACCACCCCCTACACTGCCGAAACACCACTGCTCTGCCCTAAACCCCAAAACACAACCTCCTGCATGACCCCCTACACTGCCCGAACACCACTGCACTGCCCTAAACCCTGAAACACCACCCCCAGCACAACCCCCTAAACTGCCCGAACACCACTGCCCTAAACCCTGAAACACAAATCCCCTGCACGACCCCCTACACTCCCTGAAACACAACACCCTGCATGACCCCCTACACTGTTCGAACACCACTGCACTGCCCTAAACCCTGAAACACCACCCCCAGCATGACCCCTTACACTGCCCGAACAACACTGCACTGCCCTAAACCCTCAAACACCACCCCCAGCATGACCCCTAAACTGCCCGAACACCACTGCCCTCAACCCTGAAACACCACCCCCCTGCACGAACACCTACACTGCCTGAACACCACTGCACTGCCCTAAACCCTGAAACACCACTCTGCACAAACCCCTACACTGCCTGAACACCACTGCACTGCCCTAAACCCTGAAACACCAGCCCCAGCATGACCCCCAACACTGCCTGAACTTCGCTGCTCTAAACCCTGAAACAACACCCCCAGCAAGACCCCCTACAATGCCCGAACACCACTGCACTGCCCTAAACCCTGAAACACCACCCCAGCACAACCCCTTACACTGCCCGAACAACACTGCACTGCCCTAAACCCTGAAACACCACCCCCAACACGACCCCCTAAACTGCCCCAACACCACTGCCCTAAACCCTGAAACACCACCCCCCTGTACGAACACCTACACTGCCTGAACACCACTGCACTGCCCTAAACCCTGAAACACCACCCACGCACGACCCCCTACACAGCCTGAACACCACTGCACTGCCCTAAACCCTGAAACACCCGACCCAGCACGACCCCCTACACTGCCCGAACACCACTGCACTGCACTCAACACTGAAAAAAGACCCCCAGCATGACCCCCAACACTGCCCGAACTCCACTGCCCAAACCCTGAAACACCACCCCCTGCACGACCCCCTACACTGCCCGAACACCACTGCACTGCCCTAAACCCTGAAACACACCCCCTGCACGACCCCCTACTCTGCCCGAACCCCACTGCACTGCCCTATACCCTGAAACACCAGCCTCAGCACGACCCCCTACACTGCCTGAACACCACTGCACTGCCCTAAACTCTGAAACACCACCCCCTGCACGACCCCCTACACTGCCTGAACACCACTGCACTGCCCTAAACCCTGAAACACCACCCCCTGCACGACCCCTTACACTGCCCGAACACCACTGCACTGCCCTAAACCCTGAAACACCACCCCCTGCATGACCCCCTACACTGCCGAAACACCACTGCTCTCCCCTAAACCCCGAAACACAACCTCCTGCATGACCCCCTACACTGCCCGAACACCACTGCACTGCCCTAAACCCTGAAACACCACCCCAGCACAACCCCCTAAACTGCCCAAACACCACTGCCCTAAACCCTGAAATACAAACCCCTTGTACGACCCCCTACACTGCCTGAACATGATCACTGCCCTAAACCCTGAAGCACCTCCCACGCAAGACCCCCTACACTGCGGTAACACCACTGCTCTGCCCTAAACCCCGAAACACAACCTCCTGCACGATCCCCTACACTGCCCGAACACCACTGCACTGCCCTAAACCCTGAAACACCACCCCCAGCACAACCCCCTAAACTGCCCGAACACCACTGCCCTAAACCATGAAACAACACCCCCAGTAAGACCCACTACACTGCCCAAACACCACTGCACAGCCCTAAACCCTGAAACACCACCCCCTGCACAACCCCCTACACTGCCCGAACACCACTGCACTGCCCTAAACCCTGAAATACCACCCCCATCAAGACCCCCTACGCTGCCCGAACACCACTGCCCTGCCCTAAACCCTGAAACACCAACCCCTGCACGACCGCCTACCATACCCGAACACCACTGCACTGCCCTAAACCCTGAAACACCACCCCATGCACGACCCCCTACGCATCCCGAACACCACTGCACTGCCCTAAACCCTGAAACACCACGCCCTGAACGACCCCTATGCTGCCCGAACACCACTGCACTGCCCTAAACCCTAAAACACCACCCCCAGCATGACCCCTATGCTGCCCTAACACCTCTGCATTTCCCTAAAACACCAGCCCCAGCACGACCACCTACACTGCCCGAACACCACTGCACTGCCCTAAACCCTGAAACACCAGCCCCAGCATGACCCCCTACACTGCCCGAACACCACTGCACTGCCCTTAACCCTGAAACAACACCCCCAGCAAGACCCCCTACAATGCCCGAACACCACTGCACTGCCCTACACCCTGAAACACGACCCCTGCATGACCCCCTACATTACCCGAACACCACTGCACTGCCCTAATCCCTGAAACACCACCCCCTGCACGACCCACTACACTGCCCGAACACCACTGCACTGCCCTAAACCCTGAAACACAACACCCTGCATGACCCCCTACACTACCCGAACAGCACTGCCATAAACCCTGAAACACCACCCCAGCACAACCCCTTACACTGCCTGAACAACACTGCACTGCCCTAAACCCTGAAACACCACCCCCAGCACGACCCTCTAAACTGCCCGAACACCACTGCCCTAAACCGTGAAACACCACCCTCCCTGCAAGAACACCTACATTGCCTGAACACCACTGCACTGCCCTAAACCCTGAAACACCACATACGCACGACCCCCTACACAGCCTGAACACCACTGCACTGCCCTAAACCCTGAAACACCAGACCCAGCACGACCACCCTACACTGCCCGAACACCACTGCACTCAACACTGAAACAAGACCCCCAGCATGACCCCCCAACACTGCCCAAACTCCACTGCCCAAACCCTGAAACACCACCCCCTGCACGACCCCCTACACTGCCCGAACACCACTGCACTGCCCTAAACCCTGAAACACCACCCCCTGCACGACCCCCTATGCTGCCGAACACCACTGCACTGCCCTATTCCCTGAAACACCAGCCCCAGCACGACCCCCTACACTACCTGGACACCACTGCACTGCCCTAAACTCTGAAACACCACCCCCTGCACGACCCCCTACACTGCCCGAACACCACTGCACTGCCCTAAACCCTGAAACACCACCCCCTGCATGACCCCCTACACTGCCCGAACACCACTGCACTGCCCTAATCCCTGAAACACCACCCCCTGCATGACCCCCTACACTGCCCAAACACCACTGTCCTAAACCCTGAAACACAAACCCCCTGTACAACCCTCTACACTGCCTGAACACGACTGCACTGCCCTAAACCCTGAAGCACCACCCACACAAGACCCCGTACACTGCCGTAACACCACTGCTCTGCCCTAAACCCCAAAACACAACCTCCTGCAGGATCCCCTACACTGCCCGAACACCACAGCACTGCCCTAAACCCTGAAACACCACCCCCAGCACGACCCCCTAAACTGCCCGAACACCACTGCCCTAAACCATGAAACAACAACCCCAGTAAGACCCACTACATTGCCCAAACACCACTGCACTGCCCTAAACCCTGAAACACCACCCCCTGCACAACCCCCTACACTGCCCGAACACCACTGCACTGCCCTAAATCCTGAAACACAACCCCCTGCATGACCCCCTACACTGCCCGAACACCACTGCACTGCCTAAAACCCGGAAACACCAACCCCGGCATGACCCCCTACACTGCCCGAACACCACTGCACTGCCCTAAACCCTGAAACACCACCCCCTGCATGGCCCCCTACACTGCCGAAACACCACTGCTCTGCCCTAAACCCGGAAACACAACCTCCTGCACGACCCCCTACACTTCCCGAACACCACTGCACTGCCCTAAACCCTGAAACACCTCCCCCAGCATGACCCCCTAAACTGCCCGAACACCACTGCCCTAAAGCCTGAAACACAAACCCCCTGCACGACCCCCTTCACTGCCTGAACATGACTGCACTGCCCTAAACCCTGAAACACCACCCCGTACGACCCCCTACAATGCCAGAACATCACTGCACTGCCCTAAACCCTGAAACACCAGCCCCAGCACAACCCTGTACACTGCCCGAACACCA
The DNA here is from genome assembly GCF_964204655.1 of Triturus cristatus. Taxonomy (NCBI): domain Eukaryota; kingdom Metazoa; phylum Chordata; class Amphibia; order Caudata; family Salamandridae; genus Triturus; species Triturus cristatus. The sequence goes on from NC_140590.1 coordinate 959,215,690, forward strand.
CTGCACTGCCCTAAACCCTGTAACAACACCCCCAGCAAGACCCCCAACACTGCCCGAACACCACTGCCCTAAACCCTGAAACAACACCCCCAGCAAGACCCACTACACTGCCCAAACACCACTGCACTGCCCTAAACCATGAAACGCCACCCTCTGCACAACCCCCTACACAGCCCGAATACCACTGCACTGCCCTAAACCCTGAAACACCACCCCCTGCACGACCCCCTACACTGCCAGAACACCACTGCACTGCCTAAAACACTGGGACACCACCCCCTGCATGACCCCCTACACTGCCCGAACACCACTGCACTGCCACAAACCCTAAAACACCACCTCCAGCACGACCCCCTACACTGCCCGAACAACAATGCACTGCCCTAAACCCTGAAACAACACCCCCAGCAAGACCCCCAACACTGCCCGAAAACCACTGCCCTAAACCCTGAAACAACACCCCCAGCAAGACCCCCTACAATGCCCGATCACAACTGCACTGCCCTAAACCCTGAAACAGAACCCCCTGCACGACCCCTACACTACCTGAACACCACTGCACTGCCCTAATCCCTGAAACACCACCCCCTGCATGACCCCCTACACTGCCCGAACACCACTGCACTGCCCTAAACCCTGAAACACAACACCCTGCATGATCCTCTACACTGCCCAAACACCACTGCCCTAAACCCTGAAACACCACCCCAGCACGACCCTTTACACTGCCCGTACAACACTGCACTGCCCTAAACCCTGAAACACCACCCACAGCATGACCCCCTAAACTGCCTGAACACCACTGCCCTAAACCCTGAAACACCACCCCCCTGCACGAACACCTACACTGCCTGAACACCACTGCACTGCCCTAAACCCTGAAACACCACCCCCGCACGACCCCCTACACTGTCTGAACACCACTGCACTGCCCTAAACCCTGAAACACCAGACCCAGCATTACCCCCTACACTGCCCGAACACCACTGCACTGCACTCAACCCTGAAACAAGACCCCCAGCATGACCCCCAACACTGCCCGAACTCCACTGCCCAAACCCTGAAACAACACCCCCAGCAAGACCCACTACACTGCCCGAACACCACTGCACTGCCCTAAACCATGAAACACCACCCTCTGCACAACCCCCTTCACAGCCCGAACACCACTGCACTGCCCTAAACCCTGAAACACCACCCCCTGCATGACTCCCTACACTGCCGGAACACCACCGCACTGCCCTAAACCCTGAAACACCACCCCCTGCACGACCCCCTTTGCTGCCCGAACACCACTGCACTGCCCTATACCCTGAAACACCAGCCCCAGCACGACCCCCTACACTGCCCGAACACCACTGCACTGCCCTAAACTCTGAAACACCACCCCCTGCATGACCCCCTACACTGCCTGAACACCACTGCACTGCCCTAAACCCTGAAACATCACCCCCTGCACGACCCCCTACACTGCCCGAAAACCACTGCACTGCCCTAAACCCTTAAACACCACCCCCTGCACCACCCCCTACACTGCCGAAACACCACTGCTCTGCCCTAAACCCCAAAACACAACCTCCTGCATGACCCCCTACACTGCCCGAACACCACTGCACTGCTCTAAACCCTGAAACGCCACCCCCAGCACAACCCCCTAAACTGCTTGAACACCACTGCCCTAAACCCTGAAACACAAATCCCCTGCACGACCCCCTACACTCCCTGAAACACAACACCCTGCATGACCCCCTACACTGTTCAAACACCACTGCACTGCCCTAAACCCTGAAACACCACCCCCAGCTTGACCCCTTACACTGCCCGAACAACACTGCACTGCCCTAAACCCTGAAACACCACCCCCAGCATGACCCCTAAACTGCCCGAGCACCACTGCCCTCAACCCTGAAACACCACCCCCCTGCACGAACACCTACACTGCATGAACACCACTGCACTGCCCTAAACCCTGAAACACCACTCTGCACAAACCCCTACACTGCCTGAACACCACTGCACTGCCCTAAACCCTGAAACACCAGCCCCAGCATGACCCCCAACACTGCCCGAACTTCACTGCTCTAAACCCTGAAACAACACCCCCAGCAAGACCCACTACACTGCCCGAACACCACTGCACTGCCCTAAACCCTGAAACACTACCCTCTGCACAACCCCCTACACTGACCGAACACCACTGCACTGCCCTAAACCCTGAAACACCACCCCCTGCATGACCCCTACACTGCCCGATCATCACTGCACTGCCCTAAACCCTGAAACACCACCCCCTGCACAAACCCCTACACTGCCCGAACACCACTGCACTGCCATAAACCCTGAAACAACACCCCAGCACGACCCCCTAAACTGCACGAACACCACTGCCCTAAACCCTGAACACCACCCCCCTGCACGACCCCCTACACTGCCCGAACACCACTGCACAGCCCTATACCCTGAAACACCCCCCCCCACACGACCCCCTACACTGCCCGAACACCACCGCACTGCCCTAAAGCCTGAAACACCACTCCCACACGACCCCGTACAGTGCCCGAACACCACTGCACTGCCCATAACCCTGAAACACCACCCCCCAGCATGACCCCTTACTCTGCCTGAACACCACTGCACTGCCCTAATCCCTGAAACACCAGCCCCCGCACAACCCCCTACTCTGCCCGAACACCACTGCACTGCCCTAAACCCTGAAACACTACCCCCTGCACGACCCCTACACTGCCCAAACACCACGGCACTGCCCTAAACCCTGAAACACCACACCCTGCACAAACCCCTACACTGCCTGAACACCACTGCACTGCCATAAACCCTGAAACAACACCTCCAGCACGACCCCCTACACTGCCCGAACAACACTGCACTGCCCTAAACCCTGAAACACCACCCCCAGCACGAGCCCCTAAACTGCATGAACACCACTGCCCTAAACCCTGAAACACCACCCCCCTGCATGACCCCCTACACTGCCCGAACACCCCTGCACCGCCCTAAACCCTGAAACACCACCCCCGCATGACCCCCTACACTGCCCGAACACCACTGCACTTCCCTAAAGCCTGAAACACCACTCCCACACGACCCCCTACACTGCCCGAACACCACTGCACTGCCCATAAACCTGAAACACCACCCCCTGCAGAACCCCCTACACTGCCTGAACACCACTGCTCTGCCCTAAACCCTAAAACACCACCCCAGCACAACCCCCTACAGTGCCCGAACACCACTGCTCTACCCTAAACCCTGAAACACCACCCCCAGCACAAACCCCTACACTGCCCGAACACCACTGCTCTGCGCTAAACCCTGAAACACCACCCCCAGTACGACCCCCTACACTGCCCGAACACCACTGCACTGCCCTAAACCCTGAAATACCACCACAGCATGACCCCCTACACTGCCGGAACACCACTGCACTGCCCAAAACCCTGAAACACCAGCCCCAGCACGACCCCCTACACTGCCCGAACACCACTGCACTGCCCTAAACCCTGAAACGTCAGCCCCAGCACGACCCCCTACACTGCCGGAACACCACTGCACTGCCCTAAATCCTGAAACACCACCCCCGCATGACCCCCTACACTGCCCAAACACCACTGCACCGCCCTAAACCCTGAAACACCACCCCCAGAACGACCCCCTACACTGCCTGAACACCACTGCACCACCCTAAACCCTGAAACACCACCCCCAGCACGACCCCCTACACTGCCTGAACACCACTGCACCGCCCTAAACCCTGAAACGCCACCTCCAGCAAGACGCCCTACACTGCCCGAACACCTCTGCACCACTGTACTCCCCTAAACCCTGAAACACCACCTCCAGCAAGACCCCCTACACTGCCTGAAAACCACTGCCCTAAACTCTGAAATACCGCCCCCAGCAAGACCCCCTACACTGCCAAACCACCACTGCACTGCCCTAAACCCTAAAACACCACACCCAGCACGACCCCCTACACTACCCAAACAACACTGCACTGCCCTAAACACTGCAGCACCACCCCAGCATGACCCCCTACACTACCCAAACACCACTGCACTGTCCTAAACACTAAAGCACCAAACCCAGCACGACCCCTTTCACTATACAAACACCACTGCACTACCCTAAACCCTAAAACACTACTCCCAGTATGACCCCCTACACTACCCAAACACCTCTGCTCTACCCTAAAACCTAAAACACTACCCCAGCAAGACCCCCTACACTACCCAAACACCGCTGCACTACCTTAACCCTAAAGCACTCCCCCAGCACGACTCCCTACACTACCCAAACACCACTGCACCACCCTAAACCCTAAATTAACCCCCCGCACAACCCCCTACACTACCCAAACACCACTGCACTACCCTAAACCCTAAATCTACCCCCAGTATGACCCCCTACACTACCCAAACACCACTGCACTACCCTAAACCCTAAATCTACCCTCAGCACGACCCCCTACACTAACCAAACACCACTGCACTACCCTAAACCCTAAAACACTACCCCCAGCACGATCCCCTACACTACACAAACACCACTGAACTGCCCTAAACCCTAAAACACTACCCCCAGCTCGACCCCCTACACTACACAAACACCACTGCACTACTCTAAACCCTAAATCTACCCCAAGCACGACCCCTACACTACACAAACATGACTGCACTACCCTAAACCCTAAAACACTACCACCAGCATGACCCCCTACACTACACAAACACCAATGCACTACCCTAAACCCTAAAACACTAACCCCAGCACGACCCCTACACTACACAAACACCACTGCACTACCCTAAACCCTAAAGTACTACCCTCAGCACGACCCCCTACACTACCCAAACACCACTGCACTACCCTAATCCCTAGAAAAGTAACCACCACCCCATGCCCAATCCCCCTTACCTCTCACTCCTCATGGTTTCTGTCTCCTCGTGGTTCCTGCTTCATGTCATCTCTGAGGGGCAGTGCACGTCGTTGTGAGGAAGCAGAACAGCCTCTGTTTCCTTACAACGACGCGGATCGTCTACATTTTTTTAGAACTCATGGTCATTTACCATACATACCTTTACAACAAAATTTGTTGTAAAGGCATGCGTGGTAATTGACCATGCGTTCTAAAAAAATGCGTAGTAATGACTTCGCAATGTACAACGCATGCGTGGTAATGCATGCGTTGTAATGGTATCGCGAAGTAAAAACGTCGTTGTAACGGCTGTTTACCGATCGAAGCTGGCCCCTGTTCTTCAGTGAGTCATTTATTTGATAAATTAGGAGGAAGGAATGTGTTTACCGAAAAGTACATACAGTTGTATTGTGAAAGTGTCCAAATGGCCTGGTTTCACTTCCGGTGAGAGAGTGGCAGAGTCTGTTTGGATCTAAAGGGGTTCTGCTGTTGGACGGGGCCGACGCGAAACGTCATCAGAAAACACAGCTAACGGAAAGCGTTGTCCCCGAAGTGTGGAGCAGTGCCATGAGAGGTCAACGAGTGTGCGTCCCACTGCAGTATGACCGTACCGCGTGACCCATGTGCCGCCTCCAGTGTATGGAAGGCTGACGCGGCATCCATCGCAGGTCCTCTTGAAGACCGTTGTAGCACAAATTCTACATTTTGTAACTAGGGCATTTTAACCTTGTTGTTCCTGCCAGATACAAAGAGAAGATCCTGTGATATTCAGTGCCCTTGTTACATTTTCTGTGGGTAGTGGTGCTTATCACTTCGCTGCCCCGTCGATGCACATGACTGGGCTCCCCACCTCGTGTTCCATCTGGAGGGCCTTTGCCTTCGGATCACTGGTTTCGGTTTCTGGAGTGGCAACATAAACAGTTGCTCCCAAAGGACTAGCCTGAACACTTTGGTGAATATCCCCTGTGCCAGCATTCCGCGGAAATTCTTTCCTAGCTCTCCCACATCGGCGACGATGTCATAATAGCACGGCTCCGCTTGTGACACCGTATGATGTCATAGGAGCCATAAGAGCACCTCGTCGGCGTGCTGACGTCAGTTCCACCCATTTTTTCCGTGCCACCGAGGTAAACAGGTGGACCGACACATTTTTCACATGTATACATAGTATACTAAATAAATAAATATATATATATATATATATATATATATGAATCAACCATGATGTCCCTGCACCTCCTCCTCGGCGAACAGAGACACCAGGAGTCCCAAAAATAAGGCAAGATGTTATTTATTTGATTGAAGAGTTGCAAAAAATCTGACGCGTTTCGGGCGGTTGTCCTTGCTCACAGATCGTCAGTACATATTCCGCCATTTTTTAAAATATGCTTTGTGTTCACCACGTGGGATAGTAGACATAGACAAAATACTATGTACCTGAATATATTGTTAACATTATGGTGCAGTCTTTTTTCTATTTGTATGCCAAGTTATATCGTAAAATCATTGTGCTGGGATTTAACAATAAAGAGCACATGACTGTCAGCAAAACAGATATATTACAGACAATTAGTAGGCATGAATGCAAATTGTTTTCTAAGCTACTCGCTTGATAAAATAAGTGATGCGAAAGCCATTCATTGATCTTAAACAAATGTGCAAAACTAATGCGAATTCATGTGCAAATATTGCAAATAGATACGTGCAAAATAGAGCATATTGCAATGTGTGCAAATTACGCTGTGTGCAAATATCGCTATAATCATTTGGGTACACTTTATGTAAACAATTTACAAGGTATATGTGCAAATGATGCAAACAATGAATTAGGCTTTCAACAATGTCAAATATAGTCTTTTAAAACAATTAATGTTAAATAAGCAGCATGAATGCTTCTAAATCCTATTTGTGCTTCCAAAAATGAGAAATCCTATTTTTGAATATTGATCCCAACATAGAAAATATTGAATATGAAATGACTGGACCATATCTTATGTGAACATGTCTAAATCACCTTAGAGTGCAATTGACATGAATTTAAAGAAAGAAAAAAACGAAGAAAAGCTTTTTCCCAAAAGTGTGAAACTAATATCTATTGTATAAATACTCAATTAAAAAATAAGATAAAAAACAACGATGCTGCAGGGAAGCAGCTGGATTAGTTGATGCTACCATGATTATCTCATATATAATTTATAGATAAATATCATTTTATAAAAAATGATACAAGTCCTCCGTAGTATTTAACCCATTGGGAAACTTACTATCCAATTCTAAAATCATTCTCGACTCCAGCTTTCTTAACATCTTGTCCCTGTCTCCTCCTCTCTGTGGTCTCGGAATTGCTGCTATGACAAAATACCTGAGACATTGTAGGTCATTGTTGTGGACTGCCTTAAATTGTCTTGCCACAGGGTATGAACTGTCGTTATTTACGATTGCTCGAAGATGCTGGAGAATTCTGACATGCACCTGCAGCTTGGTACTACCAACGTATTTCAAGCCACAGGTGCATGTCAGAACATAAACTGCATATTATGTTTTGCAGCTGTAAGTTCCCTTGATTTTAATCATATCTGGGCAAAAGGGGGTGGCATATTGCATGGTATTTGTTCCAAACTTGCAGGCCCTGCAGCTGGAACATTTGACAAACCCCGGCCGGGGCTGCAACCACATCGAGTCTTTGCTCAATTCTGGAAAGCTTTTGGTAATTTGAGCTCTCATTGAGGGTCCTTTCCTATAGGTGATAGTTGGAGCTGTGGGTAATCTGGGGGCTAAAACCCCATCAGTTAAGAGTATTGGCCAGCTTTGTGTAATGCTAGACCTAATTTTCCTTTCTTGGCGATTATACGTTGTGACACATCTGGGAATACCATCCATACCCTTAGCTGCTAAGTCTGTTGCCTGTATGGTTGTAGGATCATTATCTAGTAATGCCTCTCTCGGTTTTGTTTTCATTTTCATCATTGTCTGTTTCAGAATGGCATCTCTGTAACCTCTGAATTTGAACCTATTTAGGGCCTGTGTGGTACAGTATGCCAAGTACTCCTCCGTGCTACAGATGCGTTTGAGCCTTAATAGCTCACCATATGGAATGTTATTGATGACATGTCTGGGGTACGCACTGCTGGCATGTAAGATAGAATTCCTAGCAGTGCTTTTTCTGTGGTGAGTGGTTGCTATTTGTCCTTCACGTATGTAAATTTTAACATCTAAAAAATCTACTTGTTGTTTATTTATATTAGACGTGATTTTAACCTCTTCTGTGCCCATGACGAGATAGTCTCGTCATGGAGCACGGTCGCGCCGTGCCCATGACGAGACTATCTCGTCATGAAACCCGCCCACTAATGTAACGCCCGGCACAGGAGGGGGAAAGGGCGTGGCACAGAAGGGGTTAAATTCTCATGATTGATATTTATATTTTCGACAAATTCAATTGCACTTTGTTCATCCCCTTTCCATATGATAAAAACGTCATCAATATAACGCATCCATGTAAGAACGTGATCATTAAAAGCAGAACTGTGTGTGTGCTTGAGGACCTGCTCCTCCCACCAGCCCACGTGGAGACACGCGTAGCTGGGAGAAAAGCAGGCCCCCATCGCAACACCCCTCTTTTGTAGATACAAATCTTTGCCAAATAAAAAGTAATTATTATCATGGCACTAGGTCACTAATTCCATAAGCATTTTGTTGTGACCATAACATTGTATTGGCCTACTGCTTAAAAAATACTCCAACGCCTTCAATCCCGTTCGGTGTTCAATACTGGTTTAAAGGGATTCTATATCCAAAGTAATGAATATCAAATCTGAAGTCCAAGATATGTTCTTAATCTTTTTTTTAAAATCCCCAGTGTCTTTAATATATGTTGGCAAGCTGGTAACTAAGTCCTGTAAAAAATAATCAGTGTATTGGGTAATATGTTCTGCAACTCCTTGTATGGCCGATATAATGGGCCGTCCAGGGACAGATGATATCATTTTGTGCACTTTAGGGATTAGATACAACCTCGGTAACACAGGATTTTCAACATGTAGGAACTGGAATTCTTCCACAGAGATCATTCCTTCTCTTCTACATTTGTAAAGAATTTTTTTGAGATTGTCTTTAGCTGCATTGTATTCCCTATTTGTAGTTTTTGCAAAGCATAAGGGATCATTGAGCTGTTTGTGTGCCTCTGCAATGTATTCCTCCTGAGGCCAAATGACAATATTGCCCCCCTTATCAGATGTGGTAACAATGATATGATGGTCATTGCTCAATCGTTTGATTAACGCAGCATATTATTTTTCTTGTTCACTTTTGTATCGTCTCCTGTGTTTGATTTTATAGTGCAGTTTTTTTAGATCTTCCACAATCACTTCATGGAAAGTGTCAATAGAGTCCCATGGCATATTAGGCATGAAAGTGGACTTTGGCTTAAAAGGGCTGGTATTGGCTCCTGTTTGTGAGATGGTGGCCGCATTGAGTTCTTGTTGCGTTGATGAGGCCTCCCTAGATTCGTCAATGTCTTGTTGAAGTTGATGCATGGTAAGAAATAATCTTGCATCTGCTGCTGTCAATTCAGTGTTGGACTGTTTGCTCAAATTATGTTCTCGTTCCTTGAGACCTTCTTTGATACTGAAAAACTTTTGTAATTTCAGTTTACGAATATAACAAAAGACATCTACACATGTTCGTGTGTAGTCAAAGTCGCTGACAGGACAAAAGGACAAACCGAGGCTGAGGATCTGTTTTTAAGCCTCGGAAAGAGTAATGGTTGAAAGATTTACTATAGTATTGTCTTTTATTGATTTTTGCGCCAAGATTGCCTTTTTGTTTTTCTGTGAGAGTTTCCACTTTTTGCGGCGTTCTCTCCGTCTTTTGTTAATTCTTGTTCTTTTTTCTTTTGATTGCGTGGCCTCAATGTTTGCAAACGGTCGTACACTAAAAAATCAATTTCATCACCTAAGTCCAATATTTTGGACCTATCATCTGTTACTAGGCTACTGGTACTGCCTTCATCCGATGACACCATGCTAATTATAGAATCGCTATCACTGTTCGCAGCGGCAGATTGAATATTAGCACTTGCCATTGCCTCTTTATGTGCGGGCACAGTGGTTGTTGATTGGTTTAATTTGGATATTTTGATATTGGCGAATTTGCGCGCAAAGGTGTAGATACGTCCCTGCTCATAGTCCTCCTTGTCTCGAGCGAATTTATATACTTTGCGTGCTTTTATCTTATCTTCTTGTTTGACCAACCGTTCCTGCATTTCTTTTTTTGATTTAGTGATAGATTCATTTGGTTCAAATTTGCTTAGCATTTCATTTACTTCATCAATTTGCTTAACCAGAGCCAGTCTATCAACTTCCGCATATTTCACCAAAATTGTTACCAAATTTGTTGATGCTGCCAGATTACTTTGTCCCCATTCCTTCAACATTTCCGGATTGGGGTTCTCATAGCTTGGGGCTAGTAAGATACGTAGCCCCCTCGGTACTCTCCCCTCCTCAATGTACTTGGACAATGATTTATGCTCCCACCATTTTGTAACTTCGGAGCGCATACATTTTTCCAAGCGCTTGAGTAAGTTTTTGATTTGACTTTCATTCGTGGTGTCAGCGCTGCCGTGTATTGTCAAAGCCGATGCCCCTTTGTTAATAACAATCGGAAGATTAGAAAAAAAGAGCATCTGAGGCTGCCTCCCTGCCGCGAGCTGCCTCGGCTGACATGGTTAACTCAAACTCAATTGACTTTTTTTGTAAAAAACTTAATGCTGAAACCTACCCGTATGCTTGGGGAATTCCGCTGATGCCGTATAGACCTCCCCACCGCCGCTGTTAGCCGTCTCACTCACCGCAGACCGCAGATATATATATACAAATGCATAACCAATAAAGGCATAAAGAAATAGCAACAGATCAAGCATTTCTCACTATTGAAACATAAGCATGATTAAGACATAAACATTCATGCCAAACAGTAAAAGCATCTTTTTGGTAGAAACAGGTGGACAACGGGGAGGCGGGTGGGACAGTGAGGAATCCAGAGGCAGATACTGCATCCACCAGAAAAAGCGTTACCGAAGGTAAGTACTTGCTCTTCTTATGGATACTTCTGCCTGCTGATTCCTCACCTTCTGAATAGAATCCTCAAGCCGTACCTCACCCGGAGGAGGGTGTCCATCTGACTAGACCAAAAAATCTTGCAAAACAGATCGAGCAAAATGGCCATCCCTCCTAACCTCCGAATTCAATATTAATAGAATAAATTTTAGTCGAAATTATATTGAAAATAATACTTTAAAAAACTTTTATTAATAAATTTAGACAAAGACTTAAAGGAAAACTTTTATTTATAATTAATTTAAAGATATTTCATACTTTCCAAAGTACGCCGAAGTTGCGACCCCCAGCGCGACTTTTAAAAATGGCTACCGGAATGCACGCAGCCATTGTGTAGGGTGCGCGAAGGGTGCGCGACTTCTGTATAATATTAATAAAAAGAGAATGAATATAGTTTTTCTAACTAAAAATTATTAACAATTTTTTTAAATATGTATAGTATATATATATGTATATATAAAAAAAACCATAGGATTGAGGTACATTAGACTTACAAATTTTCATTTAAAAAACCTTTGAAATTCACTGGTAAAACCATAGGTTTCAGGCACATTATAGTTAGAAATTAGCATTTAAAAAAACATAGAAATTCACTGAAAGAACCATAGGTTTCAGGCACGTTATAGTTAGAAATTAGCATTTAAAAAACCATAGAAATTAACTGAAAAAACCATACGATTCAGGGACGTTATAGTTAGTTGGACATTTCACTCGTACAAAACCATAGATATTCCGGCGTTATAGTTAGTTCAGCTAACTATAACTCGCGCCCCGCAATGCACTGCTGATGACATCACATATTACATCATTCATGACATGGTCAGTGACATCACTGATGACATCTCAAATGACATCAATGATGACATCACTGATGACATCATTCACGTGAAAATCTGATACACCTTCTCACACCTGAATATAACCTTTGATACACCCACTCTAAAATATAGACTACCATTTTCAAAAAAATAGACACAACAATACCAGTTACTAAATACGCACTGACTGATTCCTAGTTCTACACACACATCCACTCATTCACCCATACAGTTACTCATACATGCAGTCACTCATCACTACAACACTATCATATGCACGCATACACCTATACAGACACTCACACACTGCCACATATCCAGAGTTACTCACACACTTAGTCAGTCATGCAAAGAATCAATCATACTTCCATTTACTCACTATACAGTTATACAGACACAACCTCACGTATTCGTACAGATACTAACACATGATTACTCTCTTATAGAATCACTGATACAAATACACACTCATCCATGCAGCCACTCTCACAACTACTGACTCTCACATATAGTTATTTATATATACCATCACTCACATATACAGCCTTTTACATATGTAGTTACTTGCACATGTACCACTGAGACATCCATTCACTCACCAACACACCCATACACACACTCACCCCCCTACAGCTGTTTCCACATGCACTCTTGAACCCATACACCCAGTGAATCAACCACTCACACATCTATGCACAGTCACACACCTCCCACCCACCCACACACACACTCAGGCAGCCATACAAATACTCAGGTAAGCAATCAATAACCCATATAGACACTCATGCAGCTACTCACCAACCCATGCTGCAGTTTACACAACAACAGACAGACTGATACAGACTTTCACACAATTTAGTCACTTACCCATGCATTCAGTAAGACACATTTAATCACTCACTTATACAGTCAGTCACGTACCTACTAAATCCTCCATACAGACACTTATACACCCACTCATTCCTCAATACAGCTTGGTATATATATAAAACAAAATTAAACTTTACAGAAACACACAGTCACTGGATGATGTCATCAGTGATGTCATTTGAGATGTCATCAGTGATGTCATCAGTGATGTCACTGACCATGTCATGAATGATGTAATATGTGACATCATCAGCAGTACATTGCGGGGGCGCGAATTATAGTGAGCTGAACTAACTGTAAAGCCGGAATTTCTATGGTTTTGTATGAGTGAAATGTCCAACTAACTATAACGTTCCTGAAACCTATGTTTTTATATATATGGTGCACTTGCACTTTACAACATGTTCAGTTGATCTTATCCTGTGGTATGTTTAATAACTGTTGGAGAATGTTTTATACTAATAAGTTTTTAGCTTGATGTAATCCCAATATTTATTGCACTTGCACTTTATTAGATATTAGCTTATTCGCATCTGCAATTTATTTAGATGAGATAATTTATGCCAGAATCAGCTATTTATTAAGCATAGAGATGCACATACATTCTTTCATGTTCATATATATATATATATATACAAATGCATAACCAATAAAGGCATAAAGAAATAGCAACAGATCAAGCATTTCTCACTATTAAAACATAAGCATGTATGAGTGAAATGTCCAACTAACTATAACGTTCCTGAAACCTATGCTTTTATATATGGTGCACTTGCACTTTACAACATGTTTAGTTGATCTTATACTGTGGTATGTTTAATAACTGTTGGAGAATGTTTTATACTAATAAGTTTTTAGCTTGATGTAATCCCAATATTTATTGCACTTGCACTTTATTGGATATTAGCTTATTCACATCTACAATTTATTTAGATGAGATAATTTATGCCAGAATCAGCTATTTATTAAGCATAGTGATGCACATACATTCTTTCATGCTCTTCATGTATAAATCACATGAGATCTATCATTATACCACCACTGTGCATCAACCAGAAGTATTATGAAAATAGCAGCTTTAAGCACTAAGACTAAAAAATGATCGGGTCTTGTCTTTACCGTTCATTTTTATGAAAAAGTGTTTTTGGAGGTAAAATGTCCATTTGAGAGGAACGCTCTGGCCTCATATATTTTCTTTACTTATTGTTATGTTCTTTTTCTTTCCTCTCCTTTTATATGCTTGTATATATTTAGCTGTTCATTCTTTGGACTCAGTTATATATAATATAGAGGCCAATGTATCTTACCTGTGGAATTGTGTTCAGTGTATGATCAGGACTCTGTGATGTTGACTTTTAACCACTATGGTATCATTTTAGATAATTATCTATTCATTTTCTAATTGAAGCGATAATGTGCTTAGTGATTAAGTATTTCTTTCATTTCTTTGCCTTGATCTTACTTGTAGTTTGCTGTTTGTCTGTCGCAATTCCATTAGCTTATATTGGAGGAGGGAAAACATTTTGCACTATATCTTTCATGGTTGGTTCTCAGCGTTTGTCATGTGATCAAGACCGTGGCAACATGGCCGAAACGCATCATGCCGATACTTAAGGAATAAACTTGCACCAATACCTACTTTCAGCGTGCTGTGGTCTGTACCTGTGTTCCTCTACAAAGTTGGACGTTTGGGAAACCTGCTTTCTTCATTTATCTACGGCAAAGTACGGCGGTCTTTGCTCTACAGACCCTCCCTGCACCTCTGAGGCTGACTCTTCAATGGCCGACATCGCGAACGCGATACCTCAGCAACCCGGAAGGGATCATCTTTGAGCCAGCCCCCCGCAGCCGAGAGATTTGTGTACTGCGGATCTCGGCGGTTTCTCTAGGGATAACGGTGGTCTATGTGAGTCAGAGGACCCCAGCGGACCTATCGGAAACCCTCTAGGGTAAGCCGGGATTTGTATTCACTTTTTTTGGCATTTGCGGGCGCGGGGAATACACTGCTTCAAGTTATAGGTTACCTGCCCATGACCGGTGGCAGGAACCTGAGTGCATTACCCTATTGTTCCATACAATGTCATCATTGGCAGACGCACTACGGAACCGAGAGGCCATAGTGGACACTCTCTTTGACAATCTTCCAGAAAATGATATGATACCCGGTGAAAATATTGATACTATTCCTAAGACTGTGACGGACGTTAAAACTCACCTAAAGAAATTAGAAAAACTCCTTCGCACAGAATTAACTAAATGGTGGGAGAAGCGCTCGCTGGAGAAATATAAAGAGGTAGGACGAGTACCATGGGGGTTGAGGGTGCTCATCGCCCCCTCTTTTGAGAACCCAAACCCCCTAATGCTTAAAGAATGGGCTACCAACAGACTTGAGGCTTCGATGAATATGGTAACCATACTAATAAAGTATACAGCAATTGATAGAGATGAAATCTTGAAACAGATTGACGCACTTAATCTAGTACTGGCATCGTATGAGCAAGAAGATATTATTGCTAAAACTAGAGGAGAAATTGACGTACGCTTCCAAAAGTATGAAGAATCGATCAAAGTGCGTAAAATATTTAAATTTGCTAGAGACAAGAGAGATTACGAATCTGGAAGAATCTTTACTTTCGTACGTAAATTTGATAATGTTAAAAGACAGGCTTTGACACCCAAAACTACCCCAATACCAACAGTCAGTCTGCGCTATCCAGAAGAATTTGACTCAGATCTCAGTTCAGTTGCTAGTAGTGTTGGTTCAGAAGACAGTGGATCAGATAAAGGGCCTATGTCAATTCCAAGTAATTTATCTCCATCTGAAGAATTAGGTTTTTTAGCAGAAGATCGCCGCCAAACTACTCAGGCCAAGAGAGGAACAGTTGGAGGAATGAATGTAGAAACCAAAGACGCAAAGCCAAAAGGAGGAAACAACATGGGAAGATGGCGAAACACGAAGAAGAAGAACTAAGTATTACCCCAACGTTGGACAATACTGTCATCAACTTGACTGATGTTAACCTTACGAAAGCTGAGTTAAAACTATTATCTTTGGGTTTATCATTCTGTCCCAAAATATGTCCAGACCAGAATTGACATTTTCAATTTTATAAGAAAACTAAAATTAATGAAATATTTCAAACTTAACAAAGCCTCTAACACTGCTGCTATCATTGCGACCTCTGACAAACCGAGCATGCAACTTGCCGCTAGTGATGTGACCAACCTTAAAACAATACATGCTCTTGTCAACAATTCAGATGATGCTGAGTGGTCAACCCAACAACAACTATCCAGCTTAGGCACTACTGGAAACTCACCAGCATTGAACCCTTTTTGTCCTAATTCAACTTTTATTCCACTCATGCCAAAAGATGCTTTGGACATTTTTTGTGATTGTGCCATCCAAGATCTCAAAGTGCTGAATCGGAAAGTGTTGGAAACTAGTAAATATCAATCGTACCTTGATCAACAATACTCTACTCTTATGAAGAAATTGAAGAACAACACTGATGTAATCATAACCAAGGCTGATAAGGGAGGCAATGTTGTGTTATGGGCTAAGAGCCAGTATTTACAGGAAGTATACCATCATTTAAACGATGAAATTTGTTATAGGAAGGCCACTGTCAATGACACAAGAAAACTAAAAGACACTATTCACAAAGAACTCGGTCAATGGAAAAGAGTTGGCCTCTTCAACAAAAATGAACATAGTTTTTTGAAGGTGATTTTCCAATCACTGCGGTTTTATACTTTCTACCTAAAGTGCATGAACAACAAGTGCCCATCCCAGGGAGACCTATTATTTCTGCCCAACATAGCCTCTGTGAAAAAATATCTAAATATGTGGATTTTTTCCTCCATGAATTTGTTGAAGAATTACCATCATATATCAAAGACACTGGCCATTTCTTATCCACTGTACAAACGGTCACTTGGCAAGAGGTATATACATTCATTGTGATGGACATTTGTTCCCTCTACACAAGCATACGCCATTCAGATGGATTAAATGCAGTTAAATTCTACCTTGACAATAGGAACATCATCTTCCACCAACATAATGTTAGATTGTTACGAATTATAGAGATTTGTTTACACAACAACTATTTTATGTTCAATAATGAGCTATTTCAGCAGCTGCAGGGTGTAGCCATGGGGGCTTGCTTCTCTCCCAGCTATGAGTGTTTACACGTTGGCTGGTGGGAGGAGCATGTCGTTAGGCACACCCACAGTGAGCTGTATGTGTCTCATGTTATACGCTGGTGGAGATTTATCGATGATATCTGCATTATTTGGAATGGATCCATTGAATCAGCGAACGAGTTTGTGAACTGTGACAATAACAATGAATTGAATCTAGAATTTACTGCCCAGATCAGTTCAGACTGAGTTCAATTTCTGGATGTGGAATTGTATATCAATAATAACAGTATACAAACTAAATCACATTGCAAAAGTACAGCTAGCAATGTCATATTGCATGCCTTAAGTTATCACCCTTTTCACTTGCTTAAAAGTATTCCATATGGGGAATGTCTTCGTATCAATCGTATATGCAGTTCAGAATCAGATTGTATCACATGCCAGAATTAATCCCTTTTAAGATTTTTAGCCCGCGGGTATAAAAGAAAGGACCTAGAAACAGCATTAGCCAAAGCTAATGCTATGAACCGTAGTGATTACTTTGAGATAGTCACCAGAAATACCACTCACAGAGCTGTTTCAAGCACTAGCTTTGAGCCTATTGATCTGACCCTGTTCGGCTCATCACGACCTTCAGTAGTCAGGACCAAGATGTAAGGAAACTCATTTACAAGAACTGGCCTATAGTGAAAACTGATCTAACTATGTCGCAGCTAGTGCCGAATTTACCTCAGATTACATTCAGACGAGCACCCTCTATGAAGGATGCTCTGGTGAGGACCAGCCCTGAGGTTACCACTACTAATACATGGTTATCCTAACGTAAGGGCTTTTTCAAATGCAGTTCTGGTCGAGCTTGCAAGTTTGGCATCAACACCTTTGAATTTATGGATGCATTTGAAGAAACTCCAACCAGTATAAAGGGATTCTTCACATGTAAAACTGATCATGCAGTGTATATACTTGAATGCTCCTGCAAACTAAAGTATATTGTAAGCACTAAATTACAGGTATCTGCACGGATTTTACAACATCTCCGTGCCATTGTCAACTCTGACCCTAGTTACCCTGTAGCACGCCATTTCAAACTAGTTAATCACAATAATCTGAATGAGTTAAAGTATTTTGTGATTGATGCGGTACCTAAGTTACCGAGGGGAGGCAACAGGGAAAAACGTCTTAAACAGCTAGAATCCCACTACATACTGTTATTAGATACAAAGATGCCTAATGGCCTTAATACCGGGGAAGATATGCACATTTTCTTATAGTACTGTGAGAATTAGTTATCGTTAAGTTTCTGTGATATGATTGATACATTCAGCTTGATTACCTCATCTATGTTTACATTGGAGTATTTTATTGTCGGCCTTCATTTTATCGTTCTTTTAGACATTTCGTTCTTTGGTATTAACCAAATTCTAACCTATGGGTTTTGATTGGGTTTTTACTGAGGTTTGTATCTGGATTTTTGGATGATTTTATGGAAGTTGCAATATTTATTGCTTCATGGTTTTTATCACTTCAAGGCATAAATCTCATCTATTAAATTATTTTTGTTGGCGCTAGTATTTTGCTATTTGCACATGCTTTGCTGATTTTGCACAGGTGCACTTGCACTTTACGACATGTTCAGTTGATCTCATCCTGTGGTATGTTTAATAACTGTTGGAGAATGTTTTATACTAATAAGTTTTTAGCTTGATGTAATCCCAATATTTTTTGCACTTGAACTTTATTGGATATTAGCTTATTCGCATCTACAATTTATTTAGATGAGATAATTTATGACAGAATCAGCTATTTATTAAGCATAGTGATGCACATACATTCTTTCATGTTCTTCATGTATAAACCACATGAGGTCTATCATTATACCACCACTGTGCATCAACCAGAAGTATTATGAAAATAGCAGCTTTAAGCAATAAGACTAAAAAATGAGTGGGTCTTGTCTTTACCGTTCATTTTTATGAAAAAGTGTTTTTGGAGGTAAAATGTCTATTTGAGAGGAACGCCCTGGTCTGATATATTTTCTTTACTTATTTTTATGTTCTTTTTCTTTCCTCTCCTTTTATATGCTTGTATATATTTAGCTGTTCATTCTTTGGACTCAGTATATATAAAATAGAGGCCAATGTATCTTACCTGTGGAATTGTGTTCAGTGTATGATCAGGACTCTGTGGTGTTGACTTTTAACCACTATGGTATCATTTTAGATAATTATCTATTCATTTTCTAATTGAAACGATAACGTGCTTAGTGATGAAGTATTTCTTTGCCTTGATCTTACTTGTAGTTTGCTGTTTGTCTGTCGCAATTCCATTGGCTCATATTGGAGGAGGGAAAACATTTCGCACTATATCTTTCATGGTTGGTTCTCAGCGTGTTATGTGATCAAGGCCATGGCAACACAGCCGAAATGCGTCATGCCGATACTTAAGGAATAAACTTGGACCAATACCTACTTTCAGCGTGCTGTGGTCTGTACCTGATTTCCTCTACAAAGTTGGACGTTTGGGAAACCTGCTTTCTTCATCTATATATATATATATATATATATATATATATATATATTCACTGAAAAAAACAAAGGTTTCAGGGGCGTTATAGTTAGCTGGACTTTTCACTCGTACAAAACCATTGAAATTCCCCCGTTATAGTTAGTTCAGCTAACTATAACTCGCGCGCCTGCAATGCACTGCTGATGACGTCACATATTACATCACTCATGACATGGTCAGTGACATCACTCATGACATCACTCATGACATCGCTGATGACATTATCCAGTGAATGTGTGTTTTTCTGAAAATTACATATGTTTTATATATGTATATCTCAAGGTCGATGGAAGAATAAATGGGTATATAAGTGTCTAAATGGATGATTTATTTTTGAAAAATTGATTGTATAACTGACTGATTAAGTGTATCTTAGTGAATACATGGCTTAGTGAGTAATGTTTAAATATGTAAATATCTGTATCAGTCTCTCACTTTGTGTATAAGTGGCTGCATGGGTTGGTGAGTAGCTACATGAGTGTCTATATAGGTTATTAGTTGGTTTTTTGAGTATCAGTATGAGTGTCTGAGTGTCTGTATGGTTCGGTGGGGGGTATTACGTAGTGCATAGGTGCATGAATGAGTGACTCACTGTTTGTATGTGTTGAAGACAGCATGTGTGCAGGACTGTATGGGTGGATGAGTGTGTGCATGGGTGTGTTAGTGAGTGAATGACTGTCTCAATAATGTCTTTATGAGTAACTACATATGTTTTAAACTAGTATATGTGACTATTGGTGTACATAAGTGAGTATATGTGAGAGTGAGAGATTGAAAGAGTTCCTGTATGAATAAGTATGTGTTTCTATAAGTGATTGTTTAAAAGACTAAGTATGTGTACGTTTCTGTAGAAGTAAGTGTGGTGGTGTGTGTATAACTGTATATGCAAGTAAATGGATGTTTGATTCTTTATTAGCATGAGTGACTATGTGTGTGAGTAACTCTATGGATGAGTGGCGTTGTGTAACAGGATGTATAGGTGTATGAGTACATATGATGAGTGAGTACATGTATGAGTGACTGTATAGGACGATTGGTGAATGAGTGGATGTGTATGTGGATCTTAGAATTACTGAATAGGTTGTTGTAACTGCTATTGGTATGTCCATTGTTTTGAAAATTTTTGTTTCTATTTTTGAATGTGTGTATCAAAGGTTAAATTAGGGGGAGAGGAGGTCTGCCACTCTATCACAAGGATGATGTCATCAGTGATGTCATTTGAGATGTCATCAGTGATGTCATGAGTGATGTCACTGACCATGTCATGAGTGATGTAATATGTGACGTCATCAGCAGTGCATTGCGGGCGCGCGAGTTATAGTTAGCTGAACTAACTATAACGGGGGAATTTCAATGGTTTTGTACGAGTGAAAAGTCCAGCTAACTATAACGCCCCTAAAACCTATGGTTTTTTCAGTGAATTTCCAAGGTTTTTTAAGTGCTAATTCCCAACTATAACGTGCCTGAAACCTATGTTTTTTTCAGTGAATTTCAAAGGTTTTTTAAATGCTAATTTCTAACTATGCCTACAGAGATAGGACATGTGAAGAAAGAAGAAAAAATGCACAGAAAGAAAAAAAAGAAATGCAGAAAGAAGCAACAGAAGTCCTCAAAGACGAAGAAAAGTGCAGGAAGAAGGATAACGTGCTGAAAGAACAAACAGAAGAGCAGAAAGAAGCCTTGTTGCAAAATCATCCTGTACCCTCAACTTTTTCAGACGGATACTGGTGGTAACTGAGTCTGACTAACCAGTCCTAGAGCCAGTGCTATGTTAAAAGACACTCAGAATACAGTCTAAACATCTACATACACTAGGGAACACTATGCGTTGGGGTCCTCCTGTGATTAGCATGACCTCCTCTGTAAGCCCCTAGTTTATAATAGGGCAGGGGATTAAAACTACCTCTTAAAATGCACCACAGGGCGTGTTTGCACACGTCACCTCAGGCCCCGTCCCCTCCCTTCCCCACTGTGTAAACACGCCCTGTGGCCGTTTGGAGTTGGGAGATTAAGTCCCCTTGAATCCTGAGGGTCCCTAGGGTCCAACTAGACCACTAGGTACCTCCAGTAAGCGCCACAGAGCTGCGTTGCAGAGAGATGTAAAAAGGGGCACGGCCTAGACCACCTCTCTGTAACGCAGCACAGTGGCGCTTACTGGAAGCACATGGTGGGCTGGTTGGCCCCCAGGGTCCCTCAGGATTGAAGGGGAATTATTTCCCCAACTTAAAACGCACCACAGGGCTTGTTTGCACATGTTAACTCAGGCCCCATCCGCTCCCTTCACCACTGTGTAAACACGCCCTGTGGCCGTTTTTAGTTGGGAGATTAGGTTCATTTGAATCCTGAGGGTCCCTAGGGTCCAACTAGCCCACTAGGTACCTCCAGTAAGCGCCACAGAGGTGCGTTGCAGAGAGGTGTAAAAAGTGGCACGGCTTGGACCACCTCTCTGCAACGCAGCTTAGTGGCACTTACTGGAAGCACCTGGTGGACTAGTTAGCCCCCAGGGGCCCTCAGGATTGAAGGGGAATTATTTCCCCAACTTAAAACGTGCCGTAGGGCATGTTTCCACACGTCACCTCATGCCCCGTTCCCTCCCTTCCCCACTGTGTAAATAACCCCTGTGGCCATTTTTTAAGTTGGGAGATTAAGTCCCCTTGAATCCTGAGGGTCCCTAGGGGCAAAATCGCCCACTAGGTACGTCCAGTAAGCGCCATTGCAGAGAGGTGTAAAAAGGGACACGGCCTGCACCACCTCTCTGCAACGCAGAGCAGTGGCGCTTACTGGAAGCACCTGGTGGGCTAGTTGGCCCCAAGGGTCCCTCAGGATTGAAAGGGAATTATTTCTCCAACTTAAAACGTGCCACAGGGCGTGTTTGCACATGTCACCTCAGGCCCCATCCCCTCCCTTCACCACTGTGTAAACGCACCCTGTGGCCGTTCTAAGTTGAGATTAAGTCCCCTTAAATCCTAAGGGTCCCTAGGGTCAAACTAGCCCACTAGGTACCTCCAGTAAGCGTCACAGAGCGGCGTTGCATAGAGGTGTAAAAAGAGGCGTGGCCTCAGAACACCTGTATGCAATGCAGCTCCCTGGCGCATACTGGAGATTCCTGTTGGGCTAGTTCATTTATTTATTTATTTAATGTGTTTTTATATAGCGCGGACTTTACCCGAAGGTGTCAGAGCGCTTCACAATAGCAGCAGTAATGATACATACGGAGCAAAAATACAAGTGAGCATGTTACAAAATCAAATGGTACGTTACATGAGGCAATAGTGACAATTGTGCAAGTATCAAGGGCAAACAAAATACAAGAGGTAGCAAACGATACGTTACAAACGGAAAAAGTGCCGTGTGCAGGTTACAAGAGCATACAAAGTACACGTAGAGGTAAAAAGAAAAAAAATTGCAATAAATGGCCGACACTCAGAACACTAAAACAAAAGTTACGTTACATGAGGCAGTGGTGGCCGTAGTGCATGTATCAAAAGCAAGCAAAATACAAGAGGTAGCATTGGCCCTCAATGACCCTCAGTATTGAAGGGGAATTAATTCCCCAACTTACAACTGGCCAGGGGGCGCGTTTGCAGAGTGCTGCAAGGAGGGGGCGTGGCCTCCGGCGCAATGCCGGTCTTTTATTTATTTTATTCTTTTAAGAAGGAGGGCTGTGTGGCCCCCCTTCTTTTTCTAATTTATTGGCCCTGGGGACCCCATCCCCCATGGCCTGCACCCTAATTCTTTTTGTGAAAAAAATTAATTTGGCCCTCCCAAGGCCTTAATCGGCCCCGGGGACCCCAACCCCCGGGGCATGGCCTTTTTTTTTATTATTCTTTAGGAGGGGGGCTGCGTTGCCCCCCTCCTCAGGCCACTTATGGCCCCGGGGCCGGCCTTTGTTTTTTATTACTTAATAAAAAAAAATATTTATAGAAACACCTAGGACATGCTGGACAAACCGTATGTACCTATCACCATGACGATTTGCGTGATATTCATTAAAAGGCGACTATGCATACAATGAATCCACGTGGAATGTATTTACACCGCTAGTGAAGCTCTGACGTGTCTGACGCCCTACCCTGCCTAATCCCGGCGCCCCCGCCGGTGGGTACTCTCCAAGTAGACACCCTTGTTGTTTATTTATACAAAGATGGGTAGCTATTGACGGGCACATTTAATACACACGCACACCAAGCCATTCAAAGGGGATTCGACAAAAATTCGACCAAACTATGCAAGAAACCCCCCTCACGGTTAATAAAACACACATCCACCGCCGGATGTGTAATACTTTTTATTTTACTCTCTGGAAAGGAGACAAACCTCACTTGAGAGTCACAGCGTGCTCCTGGCTGAGCCCAATGCTGTGTTACACCCACCAGTGCCCACCGAGTGCCACACACCTCTGTGTTGTATTCCACCAGCTAGTGCGTATGCTATGACACTCTCTAGCCCATGTGCACTGTAACACCACCCCATGAATATGTCATGCCACACTTGCCTTTGCACGGGTTATATTGCCCCATCTAACGTGCCTTCCTCGATGCCTATGTTATAACGGACAGCGCTATGCCATACATATTACAATCTGGGATCCATATCTTTGTCACTGTGCATATGCAATGTTACACTCCCCAGCACATATTTTATATTACAACTTTAGAGACTAGTTAGGTTACACAACACTGCCCTGTGCATATTACACTCCAAGGCGCATAACGCATAGCACGCGCTTGTGCCTGTGCTATCTCGCGCTCTCCAATTAATCTGTCATTGCGCACAATGTATTGCATATTATATTTCATGCCCGGTTCATCTTATATCACACTTTTTGGTGCATAGTTTATACCATATGCTATATCTTGTTTTCATTTTCAATCGTGCTCTCAGGACTATGTTCTATATAACACTGCGTCCACCTACCCTTTTCACGGTCATCACATTTTGCGATGGGGGTGAAGGGTCAGGGGGTGTTTCTCCCAAGGGAGCCCAGAGTAACAGTCACAAACGTCCTCTTCTTCCTGAATAAAAGTGAGATTATGCTGCATACTTGTTCCTATTTTAAGTAGTTCGCACAGACACACATTTTAAAAACAATAAAGTTCCTAATACCCACCTTCTCTGAACAGTTAGCTTGCTGCCCCATCCACCTCCTCCCTATCCTCTGTTGTCTGAATCCATGGACTAGCCTCCTCCCTCCTGCCATGCATGGTCTGATGTGCTGCCACTGCCCTCCATTTAGCATGATGTACCAGTCCACTCCTCCTGCCCTCCATTGCCCAATTCTATGGCCCATCATTGACCTCCTGCTCAGCCTCTGTGCTTAGCTTGCTGCCCCTATTCTCCTTCCCCCTGCCCTCCGATGTCTTTGTGCATGCCCCTGCTCCATCCTTTTTGCCCACCATGTTCCATTGACCTGCCACTCCTATCTACTCTGAGTGTTATGTTGAGCTGCCACTCCCCTGCCACCTGCCTAGCATTGTCAGATGACTGCAACCTGTCCCTGCCACCTCCACCCTGCCTGTCCACATGCCATGCCCCTATCCCCTTCCTCCTGTCCTCCATGGTCCATTTTACTGCCACACCCTTCTGCCCTCCCTGGTCTGTTGTGCTGCAACTGCTCCTCCTGCCTGCCCCGCGCTGTCTGTTGTGAGGCCCCTTCCCCTGAACTCTCTTGTCTGTGCCCAGGTCCTGACCCTCCCTTCTATCCTCCATGGTCCTTTGTGCATGCCCCTGCACCCTCCTTCTTGCTCATCATAGCTATTGTGCTGCCACTAACCCTCCCACTTGCCATGCATGGCCTTCTGTGCTGCCATGGCCCCTCCCACCTTCCCTGTGTGGTCAGCTAGCTGCCCCTGACCCCCTCCCACCTTCCCTCCATGGTCTGTGTGCATGCCATCATAGTCTCATTGTTGCTCTCCATGGTGTGTCTTGTTTCTAGTGCCCATCCTGCCTGACCTCCATGGTCATCTTGCTCCTGCCCTGCCCCCTTGCCCCCAGCCCTCTGTCTCCATGTGCAGACCCCTATTCCCTCCCTCCTGGCTTGCCTGTTCCATTGTAATGCCCCTGATCTGTCCCTCCTGCCCTTTATGGTCTGTTATGCTGCAGCTTTCTCTCCTGTCTGTCCATTATGGTCAGCTAGCTACCATTGCCTCTTTCCCCTCTATTCTCTGTTGTCCATGTGCATGGTCCTGTCCCCTCCCTATTGCTTTGTATGGATTGTTGTGCTGCACTCCCGTCCCGCATGCCCTGTGTGGTGTATTGTGCTGCTGCAAACCCTGATGCCTGCCCTGTAGGGTCAGTTTGGTGCACCTCTCCATGTCCCTCCTGTCCTCTGTTATCCGAGTCCATGTCCCTACCCCAATTCCTCCTGCCTACCATGATCCAATGTACCATACTTGCGAACATTTTGAACTTGGTAAGAGGGAGATTTTGGAAAAAAACTGGGGTATTGATTTTCCCCTTTGAGTTACATTGAAAAAGAGGAGATTGTAGACAGGAGACAGATCAAATAAAGCCCATTTGAGCCTAAAAACATTGGACGTTTCCTGGCTGAAACGGGTCTGTTGGCATGTATGGTTGTACTGCCACTGCCTCTTCCTTCTGCCCACAATGGTCTATTATATTGCCACAGCCTCTCTTGCCAGTCCTGTATTGTTGGTTTGTTGCCCCTGCCCCCCTTTCCACTGCCTTCCACAGTCTGTTGTGCTGCCACTGCTCTTCCTGCCTGCCCAGTGTGGTCAAATTGTTGCCTCTGCACTCTCCTACCTGCCTTCAATTTTCAGAGTCCGTGCCCCTGGCCTCTGCCTCTCAACAGTATCCCAATGAACAACTAGATTGCTAACATTCTATATTTATTTTCAAAAGTGTGGAACGCCTGACGTCATCTTGATGTAATCAAAACTGTAATACCTAGAGCATTTCCTTTAGAAATTACATATATGAGAGGGTCTTATTTGCATCAAAATTATGGTTAGTGCTCTAAAAACTAAAATGAGGACATATTTTCTGAGTTTTCAAATAGCGACAAAGAACTTTTAAATTACTTGTAATCTTTATGTTTTTTTATTCCGTGGACCACTTGATTAAATGTTGCACTTGGGGGAGAGGATGTGGTGTTACTTCCAGAGCTGCAGACTTTGCAACTGGGGAACCAGGTTGGAGTTTCTGCTTCAGCTCAACATTCTGTGATTCTGGTCAAATCACTTAATCTCCCCATGTCTACAACCAAAATGAATTTGATCTTGTGTGATGTAACCAATGCTCATGTAAAGCACTCCAATACCTAACAAGTCTGCACTATATAAAACTGCAAAAACACAAAAAATAAGTGTTTTGCACACTTCTGTCATTAGGCTACATGTGGGCTACATCTGGGTGATATTTGTGCTGCATTTGGGCTCTTTTGTCTCTGGTGGCCATCTTGGGAGATTTATTTGTAATGAAGTTTCCTAATTTCCTCATTTACTGCAGTCTCCTTAGAAGGAAATGCTTTCGGTTTTTACTTTGATTCCATCAAGAAGGTATTCAGATATGTCACACATTTCCCATAAATTCTGAATGTTAGCACTCTAGTTGCTCATTAGATCACCGTAGTAAAGCTACTGCTCACCACGGAAGTCTGCTGCTGGTATTAAAAGTGCATGTTTCAGCCTGCATATCAGAATTTTCTAATGAAATAGAAGAGGATTTGGGAAGGCACTCAAAATGTGCCCTAATTTTTCTTTCTTCAGCACTAATCATAACTTCTATGGCAAAATGAACCCCCTCATTGTGTTCCTTTTTAAATTCAATGTTTTAAGTGTTACCAGTTTATTCCAATCAAGATGGCTTCAGGTATGCCATACTTTTGTCATAAGTAAGACAGTAAGCGCTCTAGTTGTTCTTAAGAACACTCTGGGACATTCTGTCATTAGAAATACTTGGGCTACATCTGGGTGATATTTGGGCTACATTTGGGCTCTTTTGTCTCTGGTGGCCATCTTGGGAGATTTATTTGTTATGAAGTTTCCTAATTTCCTCATTTACTGTAGTCTCCTCAGTAGGAAATACTTTCAGTTTTTTACTTTGGTTCCATCAAGAAGGCATTAAGATGTGTCACACATTTGCCATAAATTCTGTATGTTAGCACTCTAGTTGCTCATTAGATCACTGTAGTAAAGCTACTGCTCACCAGGGAAGTCTGCTGCTAGTATTCAAAGTGCATGTTTCAGTCTGCATGTCAGAATTTTTTTCTGAAATAAAAGAGGATTTGAGAAGTCAAAATGTGCCCTAATTTTTCTTTCTGCAGCACTAATCATAATTTCTATGGCATAATGAACCCCCTCATTTTGTTCCTTTGTAAATTAAATGTTTTAAGTGTTACCAGTTTATTCCAATCAAGATGGCTTCAGGTGTGCCATACTTTTGTCATAAGTAAGACAGTAAGCGCTCTAGTTGTTCTTAAGAACACGCTGGGACATTCTGTTATTGGGCTATACGTGGGCTACATCTGGGTGATATTTGGGCTACATTTGGGCTCTTTTGTCTCTGGTGGCCATCTTGGGAGATTTATTTGTTATGAAGTTTCCTAATTTCCTCATTTACTGCAGTCTCCTCAGTAGGAAATACTTTCAGTTTTTTACTTTGGTTCCATCAAGAAGGCATTCAGATGTGTCATACATTTGCCATAAAATCTGAATGTTAGCACTCTAGTTGCTCATTAGATCACTGTAGTAAAGCTCCTGCTCACCAGGGAAATCTGCTGCTGGTATTCAAAGTGCATGTTTCAGTCTGCATGTCAGAACTTTTGTATGAAATAGAAGAGGATTTGGGAAGTCAAAATGTGCCCTAATTTTTCTTTCTGCAGCACTAATCATAATTTCTATGGCAAAATGAACCCCCTCATTTTGTTCCTTTGTAAATTAAATGTTTTAAGTGTTACCAGTTTATTCCAATCAAGATGGCTTCAGGTGTGCCATACTTTTGTCATAAGTAAGACAGTAAGCACTCTAGTTGTTCTTAAGAACACTCTGGGACATTCTGTCATTGGGCTATAGTTGGGCTACATCTGGGTGATATTTGGGCTTCATTTGGGCTCTTTTGTCTCTGGTGGCCATCTTGGGAGATTTATTTGTTATGAAGTTTCCCAATTTCCTATTTCACTGCAGTCTCCTCAGTAGGAAATACTTACAGTTTTTTACTTTGGTTCCATCAAGAATGCATTCAGATGTGTCACACATTTGCCATAAATTCTGAATGTTAGCACTCTAGTTGCTCATTAGATCACTGTAGTAAAGCTACCGCTCACCAGGGAAGTCTGCTGCTGGTATTCAAAGTGCATGTTTCAGTCTGCATATCAGAATTTTTTTATGAAATAGAAGAGGATTTGAGAAGTCAAAACGTGCCCTATTTTTTATTTCTGCAGCACTAATCATAATTTCTATGGCAAAATGAACCCCCTCATTTTGTTCCTTTGTAAATTAAATGTTTTAAGTGTTACCAGTTTATTCCAATCAAGATGGCTTCAGGTATGCCATACTTTTGTCATAAGTAAGACAGTAAGCGCTCTAGTTGTTCTTAAGAACACTCTGGGACATTCTGTCATTGGAAATACTTGGGCTACATCTGGGTGATATTTGGGCTGCATTTGGGCTCTTTTGTCTCTGGTGGCCATCTTGGGAGATTTATTTGTAATGAAGTTTCCTAATTTCCTCATTTACTGCAGTCTCCTTAGAAGGAAATGCTTTCGGTTTTTACTTTGATTCCATCAAGAAGGTATTCAGATATGTCACACATTTCCCATAAATTCTGAATGTTAGCACTCTAGTTGCTCATTAGATCACCGTAGTAAAGCTACTGCTCACCACGGAAGTCTGCTGCTGGTATTAAAAGTGCATGTTTCAGCCTGCATATCAGAATTTTCTAATGAAATAGAAGAGGATTTGGGAAGGCACTCAAAATGTGCCCTAATTTTTCTTTCTTCAGCACTAATCATAATTTCTATGGCAAAATGAACCCCCTCATTGTGTTCCTTTTTAAATTCAATGTTTTAAGTGTTACCAGTTTATTCCAATCAAGATGGCTTCAGGTATGCCATACTTTTGTCATAAGTAAGACAGTAAGCGCTCTAGTTGTTCTTAAGAACACTCTGGGACATTCTGTCATTGGAAATACTTGGGCTACATCTGGGTGATATTTGGGCTACATTTGGGCTCTTTTGTCTCTGGTGGCCATCTTGGGAGATTTATTTGTTATGAAGTTTCCTAATTTCCTCATTTACTGCAGTCTCCTCAGTAGGAAATACTTTCAGTTTTTTACTTTGGTTCCATCAAGAAGGCATTAAGATGTGTCACACATTTGCCATAAATTCTGTATGTTAGCACTCTAGTTGCTCATTAGATCACTGTAGTAAAGCTACTGCTCACCAGGGAAGTCTGCTGCTAGTATTCAAAGTGCATGTTTCAGTCTGCATGTCAGAATTTTTTTCTGAAATAAAAGAGGATTTGAGAAGTCAAAATGTGCCCTAATTTTTCTTTCTGCAGCACTAATCATAATTTCTATGGCATAATGAACCCCCTCATTTTGTTCCTTTGTAAATTAAATGTTTTAAGTGTTACCAGTTTATTCCAATCAAGATGGCTTCAGGTGTGCCATACTTTTGTCATAAGTAAGACAGTAAGCGCTCTAGTTGTTCTTAAGAACACGCTGGGACATTCTGTTATTGGGCTATACGTGGGCTACATCTGGGTGATATTTGGGCTACATTTGGGCTCTTTTGTCTCTGGTGGCCATCTTGGGAGATTTATTTGTTATGAAGTTTCCTAATTTCCTCATTTACTGCAGTCTCCTCAGTAGGAAATACTTTCAGTTTTTTACTTTGGTTCCATCAAGAAGGCATTCAGATGTGTCATACATTTGCCATAAAATCTGAATGTTAGCACTCTAGTTGCTCATTAGATCACTGTAGTAAAGCTACTGCTCACCAGGGAAATCTGCTGCTGGTATTCAAAGTGCATGTTTCAGTCTGCATGTCAGAACTTTTGTATGAAATAGAAGAGGATTTGGGAAGTCAAAATGTGCCCTAATTTTTCTTTCTGCAGCACTAATCATAATTTCTATGGCAAAATGAACCCCCTCATTTTGTTCCTTTGTAAATTAAATGTTTTAAGTGTTACCAGTTTATTCCAATCAAGATGGCTTCAGGTGTGCCATACTTTTGTCATAAGTAAGACAGTAAGCACTCTAGTTGTTCTTAAGAACACTCTGGGACATTCTGTCATTGGGCTATAGTTGGGCTACATCTGGGTGATATTTGGGCTTCATTTGGGCTCTTTTGTCTCTGGTGGCCATCTTGGGAGATTTATTTGTTATGAAGTTTCCCAATTTCCTCTTTTACTGCAGTCTCCTCAGTAGGAAATACTTACAGTTTTTTACTTTGGTTCAATCAAGAATGCATTCAGATGTGTCACACATTTGCCATAAATTCTGAATGTTAGCACTCTAGTTGCTCATTAGATCACTGTAGTAAAGCTACCGCTCACCAGGGAAGTCTGCTGCTGGTATTCAAAGTGCATGTTTCAGTCTGCATATCAGAATTTTTTTATGAAATAGAAGAGGATTTGAGAAGTCAAAACGTGCCCTAATTTTTATTTCTGCAGCACTAATCATAATTTCTATGGCAAAATGAACCCCCTCATTTTGTTCCTTTGTAAATTAAATGTTTTAAGTGTTACCAGTTTATTCCAATCAAGATGGCTTCAGGTGTGCCATACTTTTGTCATAAGTAAGACTGTTCGCGCTCTAGTTGTTCGTTAGAACACTCTGGGACACATTCTGTCATTGGGCTATACTTGGGCTACATCTGGTTGATATTTGTGCTTCATTTGGGCTCTTTTGTCTCTGATGGCCATTTTGGAAGACCTATTTATTATGAAGTTTCCTAATTTCCTCATTTACTACCGTCTCCTCAGTCGGAAATACTTTCCGTTTTTTACTATGATTCCATCAAGAAGGCATTCAGATGTGTCACACATTTGCCATAAATTCAGAATGTTAGCACTCTAGTTGCTTATTAGATCACTGTAGTAAAGCTACTGCTCACCAGGAAAGTCTGCTGCTGGTATTGAAAGTGCATGTTTCAGTCTGCATGTCAGAATGTTTTAATGAAATAGAAGAGGATTTGAGAAGTCACTCAAAATATGCCCTAATTTTTCTTTCTGCAGCACCCCCTCATTTTGTTCCTTTTTAAATTAGATGTTTTAAGAGTTACCACTTTATTCCAATCAAGATGGCTTCAGGTGTGCAATACGTTTGTCATAAGTAGGACTGTTAGCGCTCTAGTTGTTCTTTAGAATACTCTGGGAAGCTGCAGTAGAACACAAAGGAATCAACTGACAGTCTCTGCCCTTGTTGGATGTACATGTTTTACTGAGAATTTCAGACTTCATTCTCACATGACTGAGAAAGATAATGTGAATTTACAGAAAATATGCTCTCAGTTTAGCTTATAGATCACCTTCCAAACCTCTGTGGGAAAAGCATGAGAAAATAGTTTTCTCTCAAACATGATTCATGATATCACAGCAGAAGGATTTTTCACATGGTAAAATCACCTTAGAACACACCACAATTCCTAAAATGAGTATGGTACCATCAACAAATGGTTTGTAATGTAACTAAAGTCTTAAAACCTTCTATTAACTACAATGCTTTTTAATGAGGTGCTATCATGTATATTGGTCCCAAGATGACTGCGAACACTTCTTGGATGAAGTACTGACAGCCAATCAGATCTCACGATGAGATGTGTGGTTAGGCTCCGCCCAGATATATCTATCTTTTTAACTCAAATTTTCTCAGGAACTACTGAACGGATTTACAGCATTTAAGCAAAAGGCACGAGTCTGAACTGAGGACTACCTCTTTGCCAAATTTGGTGTAATTCCGTTCAGCAGTTCGGCCTGTAGCTGCGTCAACAGGTCCTATTGGAAAATGCATGGGGAAAATATGTTTTGGGACCCCCCTTTTTTCTCGGCCCCTGCTTGATGAATCACTGTGAAATTTTCAGGATAGGAGCGGACCGGAGCTGGCCAAAAGTTTGGAAAATTTCGCGAAGATTCATTAATCGGCGCTAACGTTATTCCAAATAGAATGTTGCGGATTTCCTATGGAAAATAGGTCCTAACTATAACTACCTACTGGCGACTGCCAGTAGGTTATATATATATATATATATATATATATTCACTGAAAAAACCATAGGTTTCACACATGTTATACTTAGCTGGACATTTCACTCGTAAAAAACCATTGAAATTCCCCCGTTATAGTTAGTGCAGGCAACTATAACTCACGCGACCGCAATCCTCTGCTGATGCTAATACTGTATTTAGACACTTATTTGCCCATGTCTTCTTCCATTAAATTTTAGCTATACATATATTACAAATATTTTTTTTTCATAAAGACACATATGTCATCAGCAGAGGATTGCGGTCGCGTGAGTTATAGTTGCCTGCACTAACTATAACGGGGGAATTTCAATGGTTTTTTACGAGTGAAATGTCCAGCTAAGTATAACATGTGTGAAACCTATGTTTTTTTCAGTGAATTTGCAAGGTTTTTTAAATGCTAATTCCTAACTCTAACGTGTGTGAAACCTATGGTTTTTTCAGTGAATTTGTCCGGTTTTTTAAATGCTAAGTTACTTTACGCCGTTCGTGGCGTGCGCGCCCACTTTACGCAGTTCGTTCCGAGCGCGCACGGTGCGCTACGCGCACCGCGTGCCCACGTTACGCTGGATGGGCCATGTACGCACGATGCGCTTCGCGCACCGTCCGCACACGGAGGACATATTATGCGCTTCGTTTTTAAATGTTGTCTATTAATTGTTCTGTTGAATTAAATATGCCATGCACAAAAGGTGCCATTCGGGGACCTTTTGCACACGGGGTGGGGAAAACGTGGATATTGATTTTTTTTAAAAAAAAATTTTTACCGTACGCGTACGGTAAGCACAATCGGCGATTTTTCGAAAAAAAAAAAATTACATTTTTTGGCCTTGTGGGTTCTTTTGGGACACCCTAACCATGACTAGGTGGTTATGAGCTGTCTAGCCTGCCCCTTTTAATGTTATCCGACTTTGTTTTTCCTCCCCCCCCCCTCAGAGTGCGAGAGAGAAAATGGCAGCCGACACTTCCTGGTTTCGACCGATTCGAATGTTTACTAAGATCTAACAGCCAATCAGAATCGCGCTCGCGCACGGCACCGTACGCGTACGGTAAGCTTACCGTGAGCGCACGGTAAGCGCACCGTAAGCTGCCACAGATATATATATTGATTTAAAGGCTATTTTCTCAGGAACTACTGAACAGATTTACACCAGACCTACAAAAGGCACTTCCTTGACCTGTAGACTACCTCTCTGCCAAATTTCAAATAACTCTGTTCAGCCGTTCGGGCTGTAGCTGTGTCTAATCTAATGTGTATATATATATATATATATATATAGACATATATACACACACACACATATACATATATACATACATGTCTATACGTACATACATACTTACATATATACATTCATATATACATACTTATATATATAAAATATTATTGTATTTATAAAGCTATATTCACTGAAGAGAACCAAAGGCTACAGTGACATGAGCGAAGCAATATGTGAGATCATAAACAGAGCAGGTAATTTCTATGGTTTTGTACGAGTGCAACCTGAGCCTAACTATAAAGTCCCTGTAACCTTTGTTTTTTCAGTCAATTTCTATAGTTTTTATAATTCTATTTCCTAACTATAACGTCCCTGTAACCTTTGTTTTTTTAAGGGAATTCCTAAGGTTTTTAAAATTTCCTTTCCTAACTATAACGTCCCTGTAACCTTTGCTTTTATAAGTGAATTTCTATTTTTTTTAACTACTAGGGTTTTGGCCCCCAAGGACCCTCAGCAGCCATGGGGCTCGTCATCCTCCAACCAGTAGTGCACCAGGAGCCTCGTTTGTAGAGTGGTGGAGAAAGGGGGCAGGGCCTCCAGCGATCTCTCAGCAATCCTGCTGTGTGGGACTTACTGGAGGTAACAGGAGGGGTTGTTGGCCCCCAAGGACCCTCAGCAACCAAGGCTACTTCATCCCCCAGCCAGTAGTGTACCAGGAGGTGCATTTGCAGAGTGATGGAGAAAGTGGGCGGGCCTCCCACGAGCTCTCATCAATCCTGCTGTATGGGACTTACTCGATAAACCAGGGGGGGCTGGTGTCCCCAAGGACCCTCAGCATCTAATGATATAGCTAACCCCATGCTGACCAATTGTGGTATGGGGTCTGCTGTCCATGGGGTCTTGGCTGCAGGGCCTGGCCTCTGGAAGGCATGCACAGTTGGGGTTTTGGAGCTGGTGGAGTGTTAGGCACAGGGCCTAACCAGACTGGCTGTGCATGAGCATGCATGGCTGCTTGTGGAGAGTTGGATACAGGGCCTGGCCAGAGGTGAAGACCTGCAGTCAATCCCAAGCTGTGCACAGCCAAAGGCTGGTCAAGCCAGGGGTTTGGCACCCATAGGGAGTGTTGTGCAGGGACTGGTTACATCATTGAATGTGGGGAGACATCCTCTGTTCGATAATTTATTGTCACACCAGCTGTTGCTTT
Source organism: Triturus cristatus (assembly GCF_964204655.1). Classification (NCBI taxonomy): domain Eukaryota; kingdom Metazoa; phylum Chordata; class Amphibia; order Caudata; family Salamandridae; genus Triturus; species Triturus cristatus. The sequence continues at coordinate 959,250,773 of NC_140590.1, forward strand.
TGCCATGGATTTTTGGGAACAGGCTTTCAATTTAATCTACAAACTACTTTAAATCATAACTTTACAGCCCATATCAGGTGTACGCAGCCTTTACCTTGTTTAACATAGAGCACTACTTTCACCCCAAACTTTAGTGATTTATGAATGGTGTACTATATTACACCTATGCTACTTCCATGCTATGGATCCCCACATGTACACTCAGTAACTCTGTTGTATAAATGACTATTTTATAATTTAACATGTCACAAGTGATATAACGTGTGAGGTTATAAGCAACGCCTGGTGGGGCGCAAGTTATATTTAGCTCAGTCAACTATAACTGGTAACTTTCAGTGTGTTTTTGTTTTTTAAATGTTAGGTTTTGTATACTTGCAACCAAAGGACAGATCCATATGTTTTATATATTTTCTCGCAGATTGGATAAATCTGCTGAACATTTTTACTTTATTATGTCATGTTTTGTTTACTTGTAGAGTGTGCCGACCACCCGGGTGGGTATCCTGACACTTTAAGAAGGGAAGTATTGCACTGGCTGAAGAAAATTGAAAGAGACACTTTTTAAGTTTCTTTCAGAATACTAGGCATCAGATGGTTGCAATAATGTGAAGTAAGAGTTTGTTCCAAGCTTTAGGTGCTAGGTATGAGAAGGAGTGGATGCTGGATTTGGCTATTTGGATATGTGGGATGGATTGGAGCAGCCGGCTGGAGGATTGAAGGTGGCTGATGGGGTCTCAAAGAAGTTGTTCAAGCAGGTTGGACCTAAGGTGTGCAGTGCCTTTTATATGGGGAGAAGTTTGAACTGGGTGCATTTGTGGATGGGGAGACAAGTGGATATGTGGATGCAGGGGGGGAGGTTGAGTGTGAGTCTGGCCACTGCTTTCTGGATGATCTGGAGCTTCTTGGTGAGTTGGGAGGAGAGTGCTTTCCCACAGTCTAACTTGCAGGTGATTAAGGCTTCAGAGGAAGCCATCCGAAGCTCTCCCTGAGGATCTTTAGGGTGTGCAAGCAGCAGAAGGTGATCACGGTGACCTGGCAGGAAATCAATATTTGGTTGTCAATCACATTCCACAGGTTTATGGCTTGGATGGACAGGGTGGGTATTGGTGCCAATTTGGAAGGCCACAAGGCTGATGGCTTGAGTATAGTGTTCCTTCTGAAGAGTATCACCTCTATCTTGTCTGAGTTGAGCGCAATGCTTTTAGATTTTGCCCAGAGGTTGTGCTTTGATATACAGTCGATAACGTTTGCTTGGGTGCAAGTTGCATCCTTGGAGAGAAAGAGGATGAATTGAGTGTTGTCGGTGTATGAGCAGATTTTGAGACCATAGGTTGGGATCATGTTGGTGAGTGGGGCCATGTAGACATTGAAGAGCCTGAGGGATGATCCCTGGGAGATGCCACAAACTAGATAGAAGGGTTTGGAGGTATAGGGGGCTAGGCTGATCTTCTGTGTAGGGCCTGTGAGGAAGGAGCTGGTCCATTTAAGAGTTGTTCAATGAAATCCTGTCTTATAGATGTATTGAATGAGGACTGGGTGGGAAAAACATTGAAAGCTGCACAGTTCAAGTTGAAGTCGAGGCGGAACAGAGTCGCATGTCACCTCCACCGATGGTGAGCTGGATGTTATTCTTTTGTCTTGAATTTATATTGTTCAGTATGCTCCAGTCTTTTAGGAGTGTTTTATGATACAATGAATGAAACATTACTTATATGTGTGTTGGCACTAAAACAGCACAAACCTAACAAGATAATATTTTAGCTCTGTGAGAGGTGCTAGAGCAGATTCAGAGTTAACCGAGGGAGAAAGAACTCTAACAGGAATGGCCAAAGTTGGTGACTTTTTGAATCACACAAAGTACATCTAAGTGCAGTCTTATCTCATCTTGTCCGTTATTCCAAATTGCAGTTAAAAAAGTGATATTGATGGTGTGTTAATTAATTTTATTTCATGTTATGCTATGTTTGCAAGATGGTTCAATCAATAAATCCTTCCATTGTTCTGAGGCTATGGTAGTGAGTTCAAATAAATTAGGTAATGGTAACACCTGTTTTTATAGTGCTTATAAATCCTACAAGTGCATTTTGCTCTATATGTAAACAAGTTTATGCTATGCTTTTTTAAGCTATGTTTTGTTATTACATTATGTTGTTATATTACACCATGTAATGTAATGTCATATTGCATTGTTTGTGTTATGCTGTGTTGTGGTATATTATGGGTTTTTCTTAAGCACAACATTCGTGAGCAAGTGGTCTTTTAGTACTGAGACAGTGTAAATGGTGATGTAGCATTTGGTGGGTATGGGACATCCAACAAAAAATGGTGGATATCTTGTATCTGCCACAGAATAAATAGCCCCATCTGCATAATGTAGCTATTAATATGTTATGCTGGAAAGTGGATGAATTTCAGGCCCTCCCTGAATGTGTGTTGATTACTAATCAATTTCAGTTGCAGATGTAAAGATTTTCATGCTCTCACACTCAATAATGGAAAGAGATGACTAACGGCCTGATACTTCTTGAATTAAGCAACCAAAGTTTGACACCGATGTGCTGAAAGGATGATTCTTTTGTGCCTACAATTTCTATATTTTCTGTACAACTGCAGAAGATCTAATTTGAGGATTAAGTGGTGCACCATATAGATAATTATGAAAGACAATGGAGAAATGTAAAAGCTGGTGATATATGATAAACTGGTTAAAGTGTGGCTACAGTTGTTAAATGTTTCCATTGAAGTAATTGAAATAGCAGATGAGGGGCTAGACTAAAGCACTTGCAGAGAGTATACCCTCGACATCTTCTAGAAGAAGCTCAGCAATGGATGATTTTTCAGACTAGATGCATTATATGTGTAAAACATTTTTGTGGATGACAATATCAAACCCTGAGTAGCAACATAGTTGGCGATTTGATGTGGGTACTGAAATAGCAGCCAGCTGTCAAGCTGAGAGCTGGATGTAAAATATTATCTTCTCCAATCCAGTGCCCATCAATGAAGATTGAATTTTTTGAGTCTCTCATTGAGAATGATATGCCCAACAGAATCGAAGGCTACTGACATGTTGTCTAAATCAGTTCCTAAGACCATTGTCATGAGTCTTCATTTTGACATCATCCAATGATGCTGTATTGATAGACTCAACATCTCTGACTGCAACAGCCAAACTCCATGAAATTGATAAAGTTGTTATTTCAATGATGCGTTGTGCTGCCGATGTACTGTGTAATCCAATAATTCATCCCAAAGCAGTCATTTTGATGCTGTCATGTAATCTGATAATCTGTATGGGTATGCATGTGACCTACTTATGAAGGGAGTCACCATTGGCTTCTTAGGTGAGCCAGAAACCACATTAACAATAGCCTGATACAGCTGATCATGGCCTTTGTGTTTTGTGATGTTATGCTAGCATTAAAAAAAAGTGGGTAGGATACACATCATTGAATTTGCCTAATAGAATGTGAGTTGTATACTTCTCATAAAAGGTTAGCTTATATTGAAGTGGCATTGGACCAGTCGTCAAGCTCTATTCCATAACATAGTAATAACTCAAGTTCAATTGGAGTTTGAGTTTTCACAGGTAATTTGTTTTAATTAGAATTGTAAATGTTCACAATTGTGTGGCTGTCATTCTGTTTCAACTAAAATTATTTTTTAGGTATATGAGATAACTGAATTTGGCGGGAAAATAAAGATTTTGTTTTTCAGAATATTGTTGAAGGGATAGCCCAGGTACCTATGGGAGGGTTTCCATGATTCTGATCACAGTTAGCGCCACTCTTTTCTTTCTTTTAAGTAAACGTTTGAACTTCTTGAACTCTATTAGTGTTTGATAGGACTGTCTCTTAACATATGGCTCTGTCTAGATTTTATGCCACTACTCTAGTTTTGGAAAATGCTAGGTTCTATCTAGCATGCAAGCTGGTTGAGGCTCTTTTCTCTGTTATACATAACATCATCTCTATTGAGTTCATTGCTCCTGGACCAGACCAGTATATAACATTGACTCAACCCAGACTCATTTACTCGGTCCTTAGAGGTGCACTAAGCAAAACTCCTGTCCCTGCAACTAAGCAAACCAAGAGGCATCAAAGGAAATAAAGCCTCTGGCCCTGAAGTGGCAGACAATTTGGGCTGGCTGTAGGGAACCATTAACTGAACAAGACTGTTACGCCGACAAAACACCTCCCTAACAGGTCCCCCCGATCAGGTACTGAAGGTATGCTTGTGGAACATCAACGGACTGGTAACCAAACTAGGTGACCTGGAAACCCTTCTATATCTCTGCTCTTTTCAAATCCTTTTACTACAGGAGACCTGGTCACAAAAGGCACATCAAATGGAGCACTACAGAAACCATTTCATCCCTGCAAATAAACACCAAAAGTACAGCCGCAGCATGTGTGGTCTGGCATTATCTGTATCGATCACCAATGCAATTGAGTCCTGGGAGCAAGATACCGATGATGCAGGGCTACAAGTAATAGGTCTATCCATTAAAACATCCAACAGCCAAACCAAGAGAATCACCTTGGTAAATGGTTATATCCATCCAAATTCTAGCTCAAGGACAGAAGCCTCTAATAAGCTGCTCGACATCTCTTTAGGCCTTAGATCGGAGAAGTCCAACAAGGACCTTATGATATCAGGTGATTTCAACCAGTTAATGAGATTACGGAGGCTCAAGATGGCCACTGAGGACACCTCCTCAAGATCCCTGGATGGCACGGAGATGAGAAGAGAGGTTGGTCCCTACAAGACAATCTTGAACATTTTAGCCTTAGAGCCTTAAATGGCCAAATACTTCCCTACAAACCACCCGGTCTCTCATATCTAAGAAGCTCGGGGGTTTCTTTAATCGACTACACCTTTGTCAGTCTCCCCTTGCTGAACTCTGTCACCTCCTTTGGATATGGAGAAAAAATGGATAGTGACCACCGTCCTCAAGAGTTAGCTCTCAATATTGAGTTGGAAGAGTATGATTGTGCAGTAGACCCGGTGATTGAAGGACATACATTTAATCTCAAACGCATCAAGTATACTACTGACACCCTTTCAAGCCTAGCCTCAGAAGCCAAATAACTATTGGCTTCAACTCTTAATGTTTGATGAATACTCTCTGTCTCATTGAGTAAGGTTCACTAAAACATTTTCAAGTCCGCACGCAGAACACATCCCACACAAAAAAGAAGAATCCAAACCTGCAAAATTCGACCCTCCTTCAAGAATGGGGTACAAATCACCTGATAGGGAGAGCCAAAAGGAGGATCAACCAGCTGTGGAGAACCTTTAAATGGATCTAAAAATATTATGCAAACTGAGGGAAGCAAGACGAAACCTAAAGATGAAGAAAAGGAAAAAACTAAGGGAGAAGTGGAACTCGGTTTGGACTAAATTACTGTATGACATCAGGTCAAACAATTCAACAAAGTTTTGGCAGACTCTACTTGGAATGGGCAGAAACCTCCCAAATGTGGCATCATATAATATCTCAGAGCCAACCTGGTACCACTTCAAATATGATAACTTCAACAAGTCGGTCAACCGGACCAGCTCCCTGTACAGGTGAAAGGTTCGGAGGCTAACACACCTTCAGAATTTCTTCCTGGGATCAGTGATCATGAAACATCTTGGTGCTCCATCACTTTCACTTCAGTCCAGAAACATATTGGAAAGGGCCAGGCGGAAAATTACCAGCCATTTAGAAGGAAGATCCAACATTCTGGGCTGCTCAATTAAGCCCACTCTTTTCAACCATTTTGCAGCAGAAGCGTATCCCCCTTCACTGCGTAGCGTGATACGTGCTCTAATATTTAAAGGAGTCCCCTGGAACTATCGTTTGGTAGCATTAATTGACAACGATGCAAAATATTTTGTAGGTGTGCTACTAGATGAGCTACATCAATGGGCCGAGACAAATAAGATCATCCCACCAAGCCAAACTGGGTTCACCAAGCACACAAGTACCTCTGTGAACCTTATAGCACTCTCCCTTCCATTTGATCAGGTGGAATCGAACAGCCAGCCAGCATTTCTGGGCTTTATCGATTAGAAATCTGCATTCAATAGGGTAGACGGGGAAAGCTTTGGCAAAAACTGGCTCACATCCCAGATTGCTTGCTTAGGGCCTTGCAATTACTGCATCAAGAAACATGGGTTCAAATAAAAATTGGAGATGGGTATCAATTGTCCAGGCCAATTAACACCATGCAAGGACTCAATCAGGGTTGCATCCTTGCACCAACACTATTTAACCTGTTCTTATCTGATCTGACCCCTACTCTGAATTTAGTTAATTCCCATCCATCCAAACTGGGGGGCTTCCAACTTTCGAACATGCTGTGTGCAGACGACCTATTACTCATTAGTAGAACCAAGGTTGGCCTGCAACACTTTCTGGATGCTACCTCAGCCTTCTCAACTAGGAATGGGCTGACAATCAACAAAAAGAAAACTAAGATCCTCGTGGTTTGAGGGACTAGACTTCAAAAACCAACGTGGTTTCTGGACCAAGAAAAGTTAAGGTCAACAAAACGTTTTAAATACCTTGGAGTTCGCTTCAAAGATAATGGGAGATATAGCAACCAACTGAATGTAATCAGGAAGAAGGGCATTGCACTATCCTTTGCCCTTAGGCTTCTCTATACAAAACTAAATAGTATTATGGTTGCGCACATATGCAGGTGGCCCAAGCACAGATTCTCTTGACCTTAGCTTATGGAAGCAAGGCTCTCAAGGGGCGGGTCAGTGCAGCACTTGACAAAATGTTTCTCAAGATATATAGAGCAATTTTTTAACTACCTTCCCATACATCTCCAGCCCAAATTAGGGCTAGAGTTTGAAATTTCAAACCAGGTTCTGGCACAAAAGGTGGTCTTCGTGATATGCTGTCACAAACTCAGGTCAGTGAGAGCCATTACATTTGGGCTGAACTGGAAACAAAGCAAAAGTCTGTGGCAAGAACCTACCTGTCACAGGCCCTAAGCACGCTTGGTCTAACAAATGCCTGGGACCTAACCATCAGCCACCAGGAGTTTAAGAGGGTGGCAAAAACAAGCACAAAACAGCTCTCACTACCAGAGTACAAGGCCTGCCTGTCTCAAATCAAACACGACTGGATGACACTGCATACCTAAAGATGCCTTAAACTGCTGTGTTATCTAATTGAACTTTATAATGGTTGGACAAAGGTTTAGTTCATGAAACTCAGGATGTGGATAATTCCTATCCCAACTTATTATCCTGCATGGAAAAGATTTGAGGAACAGGCAAACTGCTCACCATGTGACCAGACCAAGGAGGATATAATTCATATACTATGCTTGAGCCCCACCCTTCTGGAGGACAGGTGGGAGGTGCTACGAAGAAGGTGGATCGCCCGAGACTTAAGTTCTTGCAGGGAGGTGGTGTTGGCCTGCTTTGAATCATCAGACATTAGACTAAATTGTGCACCGGTGAATTTTTTTCATCGTTTTCAAAAACAATTGGAGGCCCCGGCTCCAGCATCTGAAGGGGTGCGATTGGACAATTAACAGACAATTAACAGGTCTGGTTTTAGTCCCCTTAATGCGCATCACCTGGATTGTTATTAAAGCACCTCCACCTACTGTTTAATCAGGTGCATGTAGGTACAAGTTGGCTACAGCCCCAGATGTCTAGACTCTGCACTTACATCTGTTTTAGTGATAATAGCCTAAACTTTTCCACCATTCTATTTTAAGCACACTGCACTTAATTTGATTAGTGTTAATAGCTTATACCTTTTTTGAACCTAGTTAAGTATACTACACTTCATTTGTTGCACAGGCCTGTCAATACGCTAAGGACCGCTTGTATAGGCACCTCTCAATGACATCAGTCTTTGTCACTTTATCTGCAGCATCTGCACTTTTTAGGTTCAACGTTTACAATTATCTTCTTATGTGACCCAGCAATGCTTGGGGCTGGAGGAGTTCACCAAGAGAGCTGGTCATACTCTACTGACTTCTCTTTATTTTTTGACACCCCCATCCCCTCCCCCCGGTGAGACGAATGGTATTAACAGGCTTGGGCAGTATTACCTAAGTTCTTTTCTTAATTTATAGGGTATGCAGTAAGTCTCCTTCCGGGGTTCTGTCTTTTAAAAGCAAAAGGCGATGGGACCACGTCTTTGTTTGAAAAAAAAAGAATTTAACTTATGAATATATGTTTCATGTATTTATAGCGTAGTATATTGCAACAGTTTTAATAATCAAGCAATAAAGATTCTTCTATTATACCAAGGAGATTTTTAATTTAGGAACCCTATGATTGCTTAGTTATAAAAGTAGAACGGGATACTTAAAGCACATGTACTGCACTAACATAATTGAAGACAGAGGTGCATTCCCATTTTTAAGGAAAAGACGGTCAGGGCAACATGCCCTGGACAGTATAATATGGGCGAAAGAGAGGGAGGAAAATGCAGGAATCTATCTTGACAACTCATAATTCCTCTAAGCAGTTGCCCATTCCATTCTTTTTCATTTGGTCTGAGCCTTAAGAGAAAGGGACCAACCATATGTAAGTCAGACTTGGCCCTACCCAAAAAGAAGAAGTCCAGCTGAGCTGTAGGTGCCTGTCACCCTCCTTAAATGGGAAAGCTATCAAACTCAGATACATTTTTGTTGTGTCTGTTCAGTGAGCTGCAGTATATATCCCTCTCGCAAAACAAGGTTGGATCCATGCCTGAGATCACCACTCCAGTTAAAACTGCTCACCTTGAAAGCAAATGAGTGATTAAAAGAAATGTTTAATCTTCATCATTAGGACTTACGCTGGATGACATCCCATTTCATTGTTTAATTATTAATGATACAAATTCTGTCATTGTTGTCAGCTTTTTGGTTCTGGATATAAAGACAATTTAGTTTAGAGGTAATTAGGTATATGAACAAACTAGTCCTGTTTCTCATCTACAGAAAATTAGATTTAAGTGTGAAAGTGCGATAGATACATTGACAAGTATAGTCTGTCCCTCTGTGATTCCCATACTACATCAAAAATCTCGCTCTCGCAAACACACTAATAGAATTGAGGAAGCTGTTTGCAGGTCTGGGAGTTGCACAGTGCATGATAAGCAGAATCCCTAGAGTAATTGACTCTTTGATCTTTTAATTCATGTGAAGACTCCTTGTGAGATCCCAGTACCCAGTGAAAATTGCTTGGGCATAAATATATCAACCTTCCCCTGAATCCCTTATACATGTATTAACTTGACTTAAATAATGTTTAAACAATCTGATAGTGGAGAGAGAGAGAGGGAGAGAGTGTGTGTGCATGGGTGCAAGTGTGAGGTTATTTTGTGGATCCAATGAGATGTGTAATGCCAAAACAACCAATCAAGCTAATATCACATGTTCATATAGCGGTTGCATTCATATCTCACAATTGTATGAATTGACTTCCACATGCTCTGATTTGGTAATATTTATTTTCTGCGATGCTGGTGATTTCTTATTTTACAATGGTATGTTAGAATAATGGTATTCTATCTTTCAAAAAGGACGGTATCTCTAAAAACTATCCCAAGAGAGAGCCACACAAGAATAAGAGATTCAGAAAAATATTAAATAAAAATCAGCTTGTCGAGTCAGAGAATTGCTGACTTCAAGCCAAAAAAATGTGCGCAGTTGGCTTCTTAAGTGTTGTTGAGCAGAACACTTGTCTCCTGGTGACTTTGGTTGCCACCTTCAAATTAGGAGCCATAGATGTGGTTTCCCACATGCAATGCTTGTAAACAATAATTCACGTTATGAGCGCAAGGAGTGACCCAGTGCCTCTTGGATCACACCAGCTAAGAGGGAAGACGTATGAAACGTAACACTGCACAGACCCAGACCCGCATTTGGCTTTCGTTAGCGCGGAGTGATGTTGTGCACATGTAAGCCGCAGTGTGTAATGGAGCACGGCAAGTTACAGCCTTTCATTTTCCTGATCCCGAGATGCCTGCATTGTTCATGGGTGGGAAATCAGCAAGCGATTTGTTCAAGGTCATCCATGAGAAAATGGAGACTGGTCTCAATCTTCGCCGGATGACATATACTCTTTTTGACACATTCTTTGTGTAATAAAAGTAAAAATGTAAATTTTTAACAGTTCTGTTTACTGAAATTTTGCCAGCTGCCTTGGGAATTTTGCTCCAGATGTCCACAATGAGTCAGGCTACACATGAATTATGGTGAACGCAAATGCTATTTATATGTCAATTTGTGTATTTGTGTATTGTGGTATTCGAGAAGCCTATTTCATTTGTGAGCATCTTTTATTTGTTTGTGAGCATCTCTGCAGGGCCTTAGTCTGCTTTTTAAATAGTTTTTTTTAATAAAAAGGAACACGTTGTAAAGTTTTAAGAGAGTGCTGAGGTTTTTTCAGCTTGAAAAATGGTCACACAAATAAAAGCTGTTTGCAAAGTAGGCATGTTAACTGTTCACCTGCCGGAGTCTCTTTTGTGCGGTTATAGTTCAGCTACAATTTATATTCAAAAGATATAATTCGAGTTTCCTCTACTTTTGGCGCCTATGAACATATCGCACCATTTTTTTTTAGCATATTAAGGTAAGGCCCAGAGTTCTGGGATGCTCATTTTCATGCATTTATGTGCAAGGGAAAAAAAGATGTTTTTCCCATTTCAGCTCTCACAGGAAATTTCGCTCGCAACTACAGTACAAGTCCTGGATTAATTTTCTCCAAACTTGGCATAAAAGTAGAACTTCGTTGAGAAAGCATTCGTATTTTGATTCGGTGTGAATATCTTTAGTCATTTTTGAGCTACTGCCATTTGGAAAGGAGTTGGGTGAGCTTAAAAGGGTTAATTTAAACATTTGAGCAGGAAATTGGCAAGGTCTTTTAATCACAGTAATTTTTTGATTAAAAGAGATTGACTTTTCAGTGGCTTGAATTAATTTTGTCCCTTTGTTTTGAAAATCGTTATTTCACCTAGACCCATTAGTATTGCACCATGGAACCAAATTCATACAGAAGAGACCAGATCACCTTTACTAAATACAAATAGGGGTAGGCAGGTAACCAGAGCGATGTTAAAATTGTCCAGAAAATGCTAAAAGCACTTTTAGTGGATTGTAAACTCCTGAAGATTGGCCCGGCGACTAATCTGGCATTGCTGGTCCAACCCGACTGCTCAAAGCCTTCGGCTGTTTGTAGAGAGGGTTGGTCGCAGGACTTGTCCTGTTGCCAAGCCCTGCAGCCAACCTACTCTGGGTGGCCTTGCAGGCCTAGTCAATTATAGAGAACATTTATTTTTGTATTGTTTATCAAACAATTGTTGGGTGATTTTGTGTTTTATTGTTTTTTTGTTTATTATAGCTTTTGGAACTGTCGTGTTATAGTGCCACACATAAACTTTTAAACTTTTTTCCTTTATTGGTGGAATTTATGATAATGCTCCTCCAGCTTCTCATTCCCAATCCTAGAATTCTTTTTGCTGCGCCAGATGAAACTTTTGCCCTCCATGTAGTAGAGTGAAAGGATGCTTATGTGTGGAATATTTTTCCGGCTTCTTGCAGCAACCCTTGTAGTAAATTCTGGGATGCTGTTGTTTCTTTTTTGTTCAGCACGAGCCTCCTTTATTGCTTCTCATATTTCAACGTGAAGTCTTGATGTATCGACGCATGGGCACATCATTTACAGGTGACTCAGTATGCAGTTAGCTCTGGATGTAAATTCACCCCAAATCATGAATTTTGCAATCAGGAAAAAAAAAATCACACAGGAAAGGGGCCACCCGATGACCAGTCTAAGCCACATGTATCCAGAGGCATGGACAAATTGTGAAAGGGAACAATATTTACAAGGCCACATGAATCCACGCAGAGTGGCTTAGTGCTGCCTGGTAAATATGGAGCAGACTCCTGTGCCACCGGAGCATCGCAAAAAGTGATGCTCCGGTGGCGCAGCCTCATTGTTAATGAGACCCTTAATACCCAGCTGCCATTTTGTTTACAGAAAGGGGTGTCATCGTCCTGGTTTTTGAGTTTAAGTGAATTACTTAGTTTTACAGAGGCAAAAAGTGAATATACATTTACGCCCACAAGAAAGGCCTTTGTTGTGACTTAAGTGTTGCCATAGCTTTTCCTTGGCTTACCTTCCTTACTGCTCAGCCAGGGTGAGTGCTTGGTGATGAGTGGAATGCTGAATGCTTGGTGATGTCATAGAATGCATGGGTGCCTCTGCTGAGTATCAGTTGGAGTGTGCAAGCTGAGCAGCAGGAGGCTGCTCCTGGTGGGGCTATCTGTTATCATCTACTTACCTCGAACTTACCTTGTAACTAAGTATAATAAATTCATATTCGACAAACCTACGCTATGACTACATAGACTTTTGTATACCCATTACAACACTGGCAACAAGGATGGGATGTAGGGTCTTGTACCCTAGCGCAAGTGGTAGGGTTGTGAGTATCCTAGTACAGAGTTATAGGGTGGTGAGTACTCTAGTGTCATGTTGTAGGGTTGGACATACTGTGGTAAATATTTCATTACCGGTACTATTTTTTATGCGGTAAAGTCTATTATATTATAACTCAGTAAATATAAGAGGCAGAATCCGTGGTATTAGAGGTTTTAAAAGGCTTTATTCCTATACAAAGGAATACAATTCGAATTGTAGGCATTCTATTCCATCACCACGAAAGTTCAGGAAGGAAGGGCATATATTATTGACAGGTAATCATTTTTATAGAAAAGGCATTACAGTGAAACAGATGTAGTAGGCGTAACAACTGATAAAACAAAATAAAATATGCATGCGTAACTAGAATAGGCGTAACTAGAAAACGTCATTATACATGATGTCACAAGTGGGTGGATCCATAAGGGAATCCTGCAATGTCAGCAGAAATATTTGGCAGAGATGCGCGCGCAGCCGCATGACGTGTGATTGACGTGCAACTAGAGGGTGAAGGGGACTTGACATTTAGCTCTACATGTGGAGACAGAAGTCTGGGGTTATGTCAACCTAATCCCAAAACATATCTAATATCCTATGTTTGAAGAACTGTGTTATCCAAAAAGAGAGGTCTCTTAGGATAGAATCTTATTCTATACTGACTATACTGACTGTTAGTGCGTGTACAAGCGTCTAAGTGTCTACACTAGATGCGAGGGGGTAGGAATATTCCATGGTAACAGGGCTATGAATTACTTGCATGAGGACAGCGAGGCCTGGCCCTTTGCACGGTAGCTGGAGGAATGTTTACCTAAACAGCTAGACAGGAATGCATCGGATGAGGGGCGGAGGAGATAATCTTGAAGGTGAAATACAGTTTTTGGCAGGCGACGGGCTGGATCAGGCACCGTTAGCCGCGCAGGCAGTAAGACAAAGTTCATGGTCACAGATGCAGGCTCAGACTGGAGCTTTCAGAGGCAGAAGGCAGGAAAAGGCTTGATGACAGAATTCGGGCCTACTCGCCTGAATCTGTAAAATGTGGAAAGTGAACCGCATAAAGTCGGTGGCCTTTCATACTTAGGAAAGGAATATCTGACCCATTCATGGTGGATCTGAAAGAGGACATGTTGACGGTGGACGCACATATATTTGCGTCTTCAAAACTGGAGCAGGAGGGAACATACATGTACTTATAGCATGTACATGGAGCCGTTGGGGTCTACGATAGGGGACATAACTGATCACAAAATTCATATTTCCTCATTCCCTCCTTGTCCCCTACGGACCCTCAGGAGATATCGATCTTCATCAATCCATCGATCTGTTCATATAGCATCATTTGTTCTTCTTTCTTCTTCCGGGATCTCGAACGAAAACTTGGATGTGGGATACACGAGGTGGCACACAGACCACAAATCGCTGGCCCACATTGTAGACATAAGCAGCAACTGAATAGTATGAGAAAGCCAATACCTAGGAAGGAGAGCATTCTCCATCCCCAGGCTGACAACACGCCCCAGAACCAACCGGACCAAGTCCAGGTGCCTGGACTCTGGTGTATCTGGCTTACAATCTTATGAAGGCGGGTTATGGCTTTATATACTGACGGCGAATTTTCTGGTATGAAAATGCAACAACTTGATCCGATGACCCTACAAGCTCCGCCCCTATCGGCCAGGATGACGTCAAGGACAAGACGATTTTGAAGCACAACAATCCGCATAGCAGACTGCTCTTCGGTTAAATTGCCTAAGGCGGAAATAGTTTCGTTCACTACTGCTTCAAGGGTTCTGGTTAGTCTACGTATCAGCTTACTATTAGTGACTGTACCTATATAGGGAAAGAAACCTTTATTGAAATCTGTGTATTTTTCCCATGCTGTTTCAGTGTAATCGACAATTGGGAGATCTCTCTGCTGTCTATTGTGTACTAAATGGGTATTTCTGTGATAATCAGGAGGGGCTAGGAAAACAGGTGGTAGAAGGAATGCTATGTAACAGGTACCATCCCAATCTAAAGGTAGACGTATATATGCGGTCTGGCCACATATAAAGTAGGAATGACGGGAAGCTCTAAATGTAGACTTGCCTTGATCACTGAATTTTATTACAGTGGTGCATTTACTATGGCCCATGTGTATGGAACCATTCTTTCTTATACATAATTCCCCTTTTACTGGGAATACTGACATGGCGGGCAAGATTGGTGTAGCTTCAGATTCAACGTTCAAGATCATGAGGTTAAGTGTAAAATTACCTAATCCATATACTTCATTTTCTAGATCAGTTCCTGTTCTTTTGGGAAGTCCCTCCTTGTTAGGGTAGCAGACTTTAAGCAAAACTAAGTTCAGGTTTCCCCATACCCAGTTGTCTTGATAAACTGCGGAATTTGAATCTAGGGAATTAATCAAACTAAACCATGCTCCACAGGAGCCATTGTGTGTGAACGGATAGGGAAAGAGGGGCAAAACTCCCTTATAGTTCTGATAGGGAGGGAGTCGGCCACATATCCAACAATTTGTGGCATTGCTGGTTTGATGGGAATGATGTAGCATACTAATGAAAGTGTTATTGCGCAGCGCAAATCTATAAGACAATTCATGTGGAGGTAATTCACTAAAAGAATGTTCTGCAGTTATATTATAAGCACGCTTAGGAATAGGGTAATACATGTGCAATAGGATGCTGACAATGATGATCAGAAGACTTAGAAAAAACAAAATTAATAACGTTACTGTGCAGTGACTACGAAATGATTTACAATACGCATGCTTCTTGAGCAGCATTTGATGATTTCTTTCTCTATTCCGGTCTAGAGGATACATGTCAGAGACAAATTCAACCGATTCACCTTGGAGAGGACTTAAACAATCAAATTGTCTGACTTACTAGACCTCAATTTTAGTTTATAAAGTTCTGGTTTTGTTAATTCAGCCAAGGGAAGCTTTGAGTCTGTCTGTGAGGGAATACAGGGTTGAGTATCTACACTGGATGGTAGTCCATAAAATTTCTTGATATGACTCGAGTGCAACCACCCTTTCCTTCCCTCGATTTTCACAGCTGTCCTTGTGGTGAGCAGAACCAACTTCGGTGACTTCCACCTAGGATCCAGTTGGGTCTTCCGGTCAAAATTCCTGACCAGCACCAGGTCCCCAGGAACCACGTCATGGGGTTTCACCTCAGTATTGTCGGGAAAAGCTGCGGATACCTGTGAACGACAAGATTGTAGTGCAGACATCAAGGAAGCCAGGTAATCTGTCAGCATATTACAGTCAACATCAGTGATTTTACGAGGTATAGGCGTCCCCCACATATTTGGTGGTCTACCGAAGATCACCTCATACGGGGATAGCCCTGTTCGAGAATGTGCTACCATTCTCATGTAAAAGAGCGCAACTGGTAAGGCTACTATCCAATCAACTCCTTTTTCTCTACATATTTTGGACAATCTAATTTTCAGAGTTTGATTATGACGTTCCACGAGACCTGCCGCCTCGGGATGTCGGACACAGTGGAATTTCCATTGGTAGCCTAATAGAAGGGAAACGTGTTTCATTAGTTCGGATGAGAACGGCTGACCGTTATCTGAGTAGACAACACGTGGTAAACCGTACCGTGGGAAGAATTCTCGAACTAACTGTTTGGCAGTAGTCGGGGCAGTGTAATCTGAAACCGGGTATGCTTCTGTCCAACGGGAAAGAGCACAGACAACTACGAGAACATATTTGAATCCTCGACATCGTTCCATCTGGATATAATCCATCTGGAGGACTTCAAAAGCATGATCGGGAGTTTGGAATCCACCCTGTTCTACGGGGATGCTTTTACCTGGATTAAACTGACAACATATCATACAGGTACGAACTTTTTGTTTCGCTGCGGCTCGCAAGTGTTTGTTGAACCAAATGTGTTGAATGCTGTCTAGCATAGATTTTTCTCCTAGATGCGCTGGACTATGTATAGTGTTAATGATGACTTGGACCATTGAGTCGGGAAGAAACCATATAGATTTTTCCTTCGTCATCCATCCTTGATCTGTTTGGATCCCTCCTAATTCAGTCCATTTCTTTATTTCTTCTGGTGTAGCATGTGTCTGTATGTCAATTACATCAAGGGCGGGATCCTTAACTGTCATGCAATGTGTTGGTGTCAGGACTATTGTCTTTGTCATGTCAGTTGTGTGAGTCTGATTCTGAGCAGTCTGTTTAGCTGTTCTGTCAGCTAGGTCATTACCCTGAGAAATGATATCGGTAACTTTTGTGTGGGCTTTGCATTTCATAATCGATATTGCAGTAGGTAAATGAATGGCGTCTAATAGGGCTTGAATGAGGGGTCCGTGTTGGATGTGGGCACCGTGAGAAGTTAAATAACCTCTCTCTCGCCACAGTACGCCGAAGTCATGGACGACTCCGAATGCATAACGTGAATCTGTGTATATGTTGACTTTTTTATTTGTGGCTTGAATACAGGCTTGTGTCAGAGCGATGAGCTCTGCTGCTTGAGCTGACAAAGTGTTAATACAATTTGTTTCAATGACTTCAGTGTCTGTTGTGACTGCGTAAGCGGCCACTAACTCTCCTGTACTTGTTCTCATACATGACCCATCTACATATAATGTCAAGTCTGGATCTGACAAAGGGATGTCTGTCAAGTCTTGTCTGGGTTTCGTCGTGATAGTAATGACTTCGACACAATCATGTGCCAATGGATCTGTTCCGCCTACTGGTAACAGTGTGGCAGGATTTAACGTATTACAACGTCTGATTTCTATGTGTGGCTGAAACAATGTTAATTCGTAACCGGTGAGTCTTGCTATAGTCAAGTGTTGTGTTTGTGTGCGGTTCAAGAGAACCTCTACTGCGTGTGGTACTTGTACTGTCAATTGATGTCCTAACACTATGGCATCGCTTTGTCTGATTGCTAAAGCTGTTGCTGCCACTGATTTCAGGCACGCTGGAAGAGCCTGAGCTACTGGATCTAATGTACTAGAGAAATAAGCACATGGTTTGTGTGATCCTGCTTGTTCCTGAGTGAGTACTGACAAAGCAGTACCTTCGCGTTCTGTAACAAAGAGTGTAAACTGTTTACTGTAACATGGTGTTGCTAGGACAGGTGCTTGACATAAAGCTTTCTTTAAGCTTTCAAAGGCATGTGTATGTTCTGGAGTCCAAGGGAGGACAGTCGATGTGGCTGCCTCCTGTGTTGTCAACTGGATGAGTGGTTTTGCTATAAATGCATATTGAGGGATCCACTGCCTACAGTATGAAGTGAGGCCTATAAAAGCCCGCACCTCCTTTTGTGTCTTGGGTGGTGGCATGTTAGCAATTAACTGGATGCGATCGGGTGTAATCTGCCTTCCCTCCTTGGACAGCGAGTGCCCAAGATAAACAACTCGTTGGACACAGAATTGCAGCTTGGAAGGGGACACCTTGTGCCCCTTGTCAGCCAGAAATTTCAAAACCGTCAGTGACGCTGTTTCACATTCATGTTCGCTTCGGGCGGTGATCAGCAGATCATCGACATACTGAAGCAAGGCAGTGTTAGCTGGCATGTGTATACTGTCAAGTTCTCGTTTCAGTGCTTGGCTATAGATGCTGGGGCTTTCTGTAAATCCTTGAGGTGCGCGGGTGAATTTAAAACTTCGTTCATTTAAACTAAAACCGAAAAGATATTGACTTTCCGGATCAATTGGGACACTAAAGAAAGCATTCTTGAGATCAATTACAGTGAAAAACGTTGCTTCTGAGTCAATAGCTGTGAGTAATGAGGAGATATCTGGGACCACAGGGTATTGTGGTACAATACATTTATTTAATTCGCGCAGATCAATAACTAATCGATATACCGGTGGTGCTTTTGGATCCGTTCTTTTAAGGATCGGAATTATCGGGGAATTACATACATTGGAGTCAGTTTCCACAACCACTCCTTGGGCAATAAGCTCGTCAATGATTTGCAGTAAAGCCACTACAGCATCTGGAGGTAACTTGTATTGTCGCATTCGTGGTAGTACCACTCCTGTCTTTAGTGTGACTCGATATGGTGTAATGTTCATGCAACCAACATCAGTGGGGCCTTGTGCCCATAAATGTGTAGGTAAATTCTGCAGCCGGTAATCTATGTCTCTGGATACGTAGTGACCTTTAAAGTCACGTAAAAATAGTCGTACTCCTTCCGGAGAGCAACATATTATGGCTCCTAGAGCTTTCAATGTTTTTATACCTAACAAGTTTTCTGGACATGATTTAGTAAGCAATAAATCTGTAGTACGTGTTAATGGACCGACTGTAAGTGGAAGAGGTTGTATTACGTCATTTATTATCGGTTTTCCTGAGAATCCAAGGGAAATATTTTGTGAGCCTGAGAGGGGTGCCCCTGGAACTTCACTGCGTCTTATAGTTGTTCTGCTTGCCCCTGTATCAAGTAAAAACTTTCTGTCTTCCCCTAATAGTTCACTATGTACATAAGGTCCCTCTTGATCTACAGGAACCTCTATAAGGGGTAAGCCAACTTCCCTCTCTAGGCTATCTCATGAGTATCGCTGATAATCGGGATAATCTGTTTGTGCATACTGATACATTTGTTGTGTTGTTGCTTGAGTTGCAGCAATAGGCTGCGCTTGTGGTGGTGCTACGATCTGTTGTGGAGCTGCCTGTTGCGGAGCTAATTGTTGCGGAGCTAACCTCGGTTGTGCATTCTGAGGTATTTGTTGTTGATTCTGATCCTGTCTAGGTGGACGTGGTCTTTCATGCGTTCTACCTGTGGCAATATTATGTTTCAGGACTGGACAATCGTGTATATAATGACCTGGTTGTTTACAATAGTTGCATGTCCCTTTCGCAGGACTTGCGGGATCACCCTTTTGATGACTATCGGCTGGAACTGACTGTGCAACAAGCATTTTCATTTTTGTATCTTTCATACGTCTTTGTTCGTGTTCTTGTTCTTCTCTAATTCTATTGTGGTGATATTGTAACATCTGTAGCATCTGTGATGGGGTATTACCTTGCCAGGTACTTTCGAATTTCAATACTCTATTCTTGACTTGTAGCAGAGAATTTTCAACTAATTTTGTCACAAACAGATGTGGATATGACTCACTACTTGCTTTTATGCCACTATTTATACTAAAACATTTTTCAAATCGGGAATAGAAATCACTAGTGTCTCCATCTGGTTTTTGTTTACAGGCTGAGATTGCACCCCAGTCTTCCTTTTTCGTAGTTAATAAACGTGGCAGTACCTGTATTAGTAATCCTGCTAGTGCTGTAGTCTTTTCCCCAAGCCCTGCTCCTGCAGCTCGGGCCTTTTCTTCGTTTTCTAATGCTGTCCAATCTATCTTTTGGTCTCCCACCTCCCATTCTTTTTCTTTGAGTTTCTCATAAACACCGGCGGGTAATAGGACTTTTAATATTTTCATAATATCGGGGTAGGTATACTCTCCCATCAGTAACATGTCTTTTATCTCACGGTGGAAACCTGCTGGGTCCTTGTCATGGCTGGGTACTACTTTCTTCATTTCTAATAATTCCAGTTTAGTTATAGGCGTGTACACAAACACGCGTGTAAAATTATCACCGGCACCTCTAATTGGGTGTACTTCGCGTAACGGGTTCTGTCTATCTATGTGATACATTTTTCTTCCCATGATGGGAACTGGAACGTGTTCTGGGCATACGAAATTTAAATATTGGTTTCGGGATTCTAGAATTTCCTTAATCAAATCAGTACCTGACCCTCTCCATATATTCGTGAGCAGTTCTGTCAATATGTCAGGTAAGGGTCCTGGATCGGAGTGTTGGCCTTTATATAATATAAGGAGGTGTTGAATCATGTATATACTAGCTAAACGCTGTTCATATGGGTCTAGATTCAGAAACGTGTGTGCAAGTACATCGTCGTTGTATTCGCCGGGACTGTCAGCCCATTGTACTGCTGACCTGGCTAATTCTTGTTCGTTCATGGAATCGAGCACGTGGTACCCCCTTCGATCTTGGAGTAATTTATCAGCGGCTTGGAATAAGTGTTCGGGGGAGTTTGTATTTAGCATAGGGTTAGGAAAATGTCTATTATATTCCGGACGTATTAGACGTATTGGGTCGTTAAAACCTCTGGTATTATTATGGGATCTTCCTTTACCTACATAAGCTATCGTGTCTAATTGCTCTGATTCTTGCTCCTCCTCCTCTCTGTTTAGGTCAGTGGCGTCTACCTCTAATCTTTCTTCGTGTATTCGTTCTACTTCTTTGCGGATCTTTCGGTACATAGCTACTATACATAACTGTTTATCATGTCTCCCTTCTGATATATTCTGGCCCCAAGTGACAAGTTTTTGCATTTCTTCCGGATTTACCCCAGGCCGGTCTTGATTTCTGATTACACAGTTTATGAGGAAACGTAACAGTTGTCCCTGTACCTCCGCTTTCTGGTACTCCATGGCTCTGCTAATACTTTCAGGACCTCGTCCTGACTGGACAAAATGATATATATTTTCTAAATGTGTAGCCATTCCTGGTAGCTTCGTTAAATATATTGCAGCTCGTCGAATACGTAATGATGACAGCAGCATTTCGTCCCGTTTACCGGGCACAGGATCATATCTACAATCTACTAGAAGTTCCTTGAGCATGTCGGGAGTTGCTAGTTTGGGCGTACGTTGGTGTGCTAATTCTCTAAGGGAAAATTTATTTCCTCTGGGTGGCGTAGAAAAAATGTCTGTCGTACCTCCTGTAGCACCGTCTGGGGTGCTGGACGTGAAAGGATTTGTTGAAGGTGAGACAGCAACCGTCGCTGCGGGAAAAGCTGTAGAAACAGATGTGCTTGTCGGAATGTGTGTCGGAGCTTGTTGTTGTGGAGGTACAGACGGAGGGTCTTGGCGATGAGCACCATCGGTAAGCGATCTATGTGGTGCGGTATTAGCATACTCGGGAGCTGCGTCGTCTAAATAAGAGGAAAGGAAAACATCTTCTGCGGTTCTGGGATGCCCCTTGGGATGTGCTTTTATCGGAAACAATGGAGGTGGCAAGTCTTTTGGTATTTCCGGAGTAGCCTTAGGTAACCCTTCGGCCAGAAGCGGATACATACCATTCATAAGGGCGTTTCTTTGCCTGTCTATTTGTTCTGATTTTACTCGGGTACCTTCCTCAAGTAATAGATTTTCTCAGGTTTTATTGGAATTCTCTCTACCTTTCTCTTCCTGTCTGAGTGCTTTTTCCGTACGTCTATATGATTCTTTACGCCATAATTCAATGGCATCTTTCTGTGACTGTCTGGCTTTCTTTTTCCATAATTCTTCTTCTACTCGCATGATGCAATCTGCATCCCAGGTCCCCGCTGCGGGCCATCTCTGACTCTCTGGTAATTCTTTGGTGTAGTCCACCCATAAATCAAGAAATAATACGGCATCTAGGCCATGCTTATGATACATAAAGTACCCTGGAGTGTCCCTTGGTGGGATGGGAACAGCTTCTTCGAGTACACCTTTTCTAGTTTTGATCTGTCTTAGTTTCGAAAAGAGTGGCATTTTTAGACCTTATTACTAGAACACACTTTATAAAAACACAATAATGAACAGTCATTCACACCACAGTATACAGAACGTATTTCAAAACATTTAACACTTAACAGTTTTACGAACAATGATAACTAGTAGAAAACTAATTACTGACATAATACTGACACTAGATAATACTTATTTATATTTATTTATATGCAAAACATACTATATATACTGCTAAACAGTACAGATACACTGCTAAAACAGTGCAGACCGGGTTTGTGTACCCAAACCCGTCTTGACCGGCAAAGACTATGTGCACGTTAAATGCCTCCCCGGTAATGGTACTCACCGGGTAGCTCGGAACGGAAGGCCTCGGAACGGAACTGAAACTGGACCGGACTGGACTCGACTCGACTGGACTCGGAACTTCGGAACCTGGCTGGTCTCTGTATACCTCGGATCTTGCTCTCTCAGCTAGGCTCTGGTCGGGATACTTCGCACTTCTCACTGCCTCGTCTGGGTGTTGATCGCAGCCTCAGTCGTCCCCGCTTGGCCGGAGGGAGATACAGGAAATCCTGCAGGTACGCGTTTTTGTCCGTTCAGCTGTGGCAGGAGACCGGGCCTGCAACGCACCACCGGCGCGTGAGATGAGAAAGTGTCCCTATTCGGGCGCCAATTTATGTGGTAAATATTTCATTACCGGTACTATTTTTTATGCGGTAAAGTCTATTATATTATAACTCAGTAAATATAAGAGGCAGAATCCGTGGTATTAGAGGTTTTAAAAGGCTTTATTCCTATACAAAGGAATACAATTCGAATTGTAGGCATTCTATTCCATCACCACGAAAGTTCAGGAAGGAAGGGCATATATTATTGACAGGTAATCATTTTTATAGAAAAGGCATTACAGTGAAACAGATGTAGTAGGCGTAACAACTGATAAAACAAAATAAAATATGCATGCGTAACTAGAATAGGCGTAACTAGAAAACGTCATTATACATGATGTCACAAGTGGGTGGATCCATAAGGGAATCCTGCAATGTCAGCAGAAATATTTGGCAGAGATGCGCGCGCAGCCGCATGACGTGTGATTGACGTGCAACTAGAGGGTGAAGGGGACTTGACATTTAGCTCTACATGTGGAGACAGAAGTCTGGGGTTATGTCAACCTAATCCCAAATCATATCTAATATCCTATGTTTGAAGAACTGTGTTATCCAAAAAGAGAGGTCTCTTAGGATAGAATCTTATTCTATACTGACTATACTGACTGTTAGTGCGTGTACAAGCGTCTAAGTGTCTACACTAGATGCGAGGGGGTAGGAATATTCCATGGTAACAGGGCTATGAATTACTTGCATGAGGACAGCGAGGCCTGGCCCTTTGCACGGTAGCTGGAGGAATGTTTACCTAAACAGCTAGACAGGAATGCATCGGATGAGGGGCGGAGGAGATAATCTTGAAGGTGAAATACAGTTTTTGGCAGGCGACGGGCTGGATCAGGCACCGTTAGCCGCGCAGGGAGTAAGACAAAGTTCATGGTCACAGATGCAGGCTCAGACTGGAGCTTTCAGAGGCAGAAGGCAGGAAAAGGCTTGATGACAGAATTCGGGCCTACTCGCCTGAATCTGTAAAATGTGGAAAGTGAACCACATAAAGTCGGTGGCCTTTCATACTTAGGAAAGGAATATCTGACCCATTCATGGTGGATCTGAAAGAGGACATGTTGACGGTGGACGCACATATATTTGCGTCTTCAAAACTGGAGCAGGAGGGAACATACATGTACTTATAGCATGTACATGGAGCCGTTGGGGTCTACGATAGGGGACATAACTGATCACAAAATTCATATTTCCTCAATACCCTAGTGTTGAGTTGTAGGGTTGGACGTACCCTAGTACTGAGTTGTGGGGTTTGACGTACCCCAGTGCTCGGTTTTGAGGTTGTGCACCTTAGTTCAGTTTGTAGGGTGAGTACCCTAGTACTCAGTTTGTGGGGTTGGGTGTACCCCACTGCTGAGTTGAACTACTTGAGTGCTCTGCTGCAGGTTTGTGTATTTGGTTTAGCGTGAACTGCATTGCATGAGATTTGGGTTGTATGTGACTCCACGTCCTTTCTGATCACAGTATGCTTATTTCTGTTTGTTCCCTTAGGAAAGAGAATGGGTGGAGTTTAATGTTTGGATGAGAGTTTAATCTATTTATTGCTTTGGGAAGTATTGTTTGCTATAGAAATATTCTATCAATTCTTTTTGTGATTTTAATGCATTTATGCATTAGCAATGTTCTATCAATTATTTATGAATGTAATGTATTTAATGAGTTAGCCATGTATTTTATTTCCTATTTTCTTCTGTTTGGTTTATATGCATGCCTTTGCTTTTTGCATTATTTCTGTCAATAGTTTTCCTAAGGAAAGGAGATATGTTGCGACTTAAGAGTTGCCATAGCATTTCCTTGGCTTACCTTCCCTACTGCTCTGCCAGGGTGAGTACTTGGTGATGAGTGGAATGCTGAATGCTTGGTGATGTCATAAAATGCATGAGTGCCTTTGCTGAGTGTCAGTTGGAGTGTGCAAGCTGAGCAGCAGGGAGGCTGCTCCTGGTGGGGCTATCTGTTATCATCTTCTTACCTACTTAACTGGAACTTACCTTGAAATTAAGAATAATAAACTCATGTTCTACAAACTTAGTCTATGACTACATAGACTTTTTTTTACTCATTACAACACTCTTCTTGTCCCAGAATTCCACTGGGGCCCTGAAGAGGTGGGTCCCTTCATCATAGCACCCCCGGGGTACTTAAAGGGAGCACTTTGACCCCACAGTGAGAGATGATGACAGAGAAAACTTCTCATCCCAGAATTCCTCTGAGACCCTGCAGAGGTGGGACTCTTAATTGCAGCACTGCAGGAGCACTTAAAAGCAGCACTTTGGCCCCGCAGCACGGGACACTGACATGAGAGTACTTCTTGTCTCAGAGTTCTCCTGGGACCTTACAGAGGCAAATCTCTTCATCACAGTACCACCAGAGCGCTTAAAGCAGCACTTTGACCCTGGAGGACGTGACGCCGACAGGATAGGACTGCTTGTCACAGAATTCCTCAGGGACCCTACAGAGGCAGGGCTCTTAATCATAACACCACGGGAGCACTTAAAAGCAGCACTTTGACCTCATAGTGTGAGATGCGTGCGGGATGCGCTAAGGCACATGCCCAAAGACCAGGCGAATAGCAGGCCCATCTGCACCTGTTCGAAGATCGGTGGAGCATCTCTCTTAGACATGAAGTTCATTGCATTGCTGATAGTTTCTACAGCTAAGAGGTAGGCAATTAAAAACCTCTCTGTGGTGTAAATATGGGGAAAAGAAAGGCCATAATTTCCAAAAACAGTAAAGTCGAGGTGACTAAAACAACATCTATTGTCAATTATTTTAGCTTCATTATGGGAGTAATAACCATCGAGCTTGAAAATGTTGAAGAAAGGATTGATGCAGTCCAGCAACACTCTTTTACCCCCAAACCAAGAATCATAATAGAAAACATGGGAGATTACCGACTTGTTGAGCCTCATATCTGGAGTAACAGCAGGTACTTTGACTCCTATCCCAAAATCTCCTTTAAAATCGCATGGCATTGATTAATGAGGCTGAAGTAAGGGAAAGTACCTTGATTCTGTTAAGTCCACCGCAATAAAAAAGAAGAGAAGAGAGGAGGTTACCAGACTGACTAAGACATTTTTGCCCTCCCAACATTCACCTGTTTTGGTCCCAAATGTTGGAGTCCCTCAATGCTCCCAAATACCCAAGGAAGGAATTGCTGGCAATATTTGCAACATTATTAATTCCGGAAATTAAGTGACAATGGATATGCAAAACCAAATCCTGCAATTGTGTAACCAATTTCTTCAAAAGCAGAATTAATAATAATTTTTGATTGATATATTTTGGAAGTCAAGCTTATGGATATGGCAAATCAATTAATTGATAGGATAAACCTACCTCATTTAAAAACTAACTGTAACGTGGATGTCGGTAGACCCCATTACCCCGAGACTCTACCGCCTGCCCCCACGCTTATGAGAGGTCCTGGTATTATTAATGAGGAGAGCGATCCAAGTTACAAGACCCTTCTAAATTCACCAAATCTAGTCTCTGCGATGGTTCAATATATCATATTACAATCTAGTTGTAATGCAATAACATCTCATATGACCCCATTGGGAAAATCGGAATTCTTGCATTGCAGGGATGATTTGCATTTGTCACCAGATAGCACTCCCTACGTCCTTGTTCTGGAGAATGTTCCTCCAGTTTCTGCTGGATCAAGGGATAATGGACCAGCATTAAAAACATAAGGTAGTGCATTGGTTGGGGTCAAAATTGGGCAGTCATGATGGCTTGTACAAAGAAATCTTTCTAGTTAGATGGATGGGATGGATAGGCCCAAATGAGAAGAGAACAAAGGGGGACTGTGTTGTGGTGAACTGTAAAGATCTGAAGCCTGTAAGGCATTTATTACATCATGTAAGCTGTTTGACTTTGATCCAGGACTGGATTCAAACCCATCTACTGGGGTACTTTTATAGGCCAAATTCCTTGATAAATAACACTCATACCTCTCATACACAAAATTGAGCAAACGGAGGCTTGGCTACATTTGTCTCCATAAAAATGTCATCAGTTTGAACAGGAGGAGTTTGGTCTTCACCGCAATTCCTGGTTATACTTCTATCTCTTCCAGGAACTTTTGACATATTATTAATACATTTTTATTATAATATATGTAATAATATCACTGGTTATGTGATAGATCAATTTGATGGATATTTTTTTAGAAAAGTTAAGTGCAAAAAAAATCACACTATTTTTTATAATTTGGATTTGGGATTTTAATATCACAATTTGTGAGTATAGTTGTGAACGTGTATGTTTTAAGGATCAGAAAGATTTTGTTAGAACTCATTTTAAACATTCGGCTTATGGAGAGGATTTAAACAGACTGTTTTTGAAATATGATTTTGACACATTTTAAGGAAACTACAAAGGGCGTACAATTGATTTTATTATTGCTTCAACTTATCATTCCCTTTTGTTTAACTACTTTTAAATCCTTAGCAAATGTACTAGTGACCATAATCCCCTCTTTGTTTCTTGAAAAGTAAATGCAAAAACCACTGGATCCGTCAGAAAACCATAGGCGATTGGGTTTACTGTGATAAAGGCCTAAGGATAAAATGGGATAAGATTGACCCAGATGTTTTTATTTGAAAACTAATTACTGAGAATGGGAATGCTTTCGCAACTTCTCTATCACCAGAGAGTGATCAATGCTACACACAAGAATGTTTTAAAATGCTATGTTCTTCAATCCTGGAGATGTTACCTTCTGATTTATCCCCATTCGAGGTTTAGCCATGTAGATGATTCAATGCAGCATCTTCGGCAGTTCGTAGACAGCTAAAGTTAGCCCTTTATTCCTGATCAATATCTCCTCAGAAAGTCAAGAATACACAACGCCTTTAGAAAAATGTGCTAGAGGCATGCAAGGAAGAGATAAGACGTAAGGCATGGGATGATCTATCTGAGGCAGGAAGGGCCAGGAACAACACCAGATGTCGGGAATCAGTAAACTGCCCATTTTTTTCAGCCCATATGTTTTCCTTGGGTTGAGTCTATAGTCCTTATAGAATCCTGGGTGAACCAATACTCTGAAACCTTTCAATCAGAACAGAGCATTTTAGAGGGAGGTGTACCGATGGATACATCAGAATTGCAGGATTTCTGTGAATTGATTGGGGTTCAGGAAGTTGTCTGGGCAATTCAAAGGAGTATCGAAAAAGGCCCCCGGGTACTGATATTTTTAAAACAAACATCTGTCTATGGATGTCTCTTTTCAACAATGTTTGAGAGCAGTGGTGACAGACTCATTTCCAGAGTTTTAACAGAACTGCTCCTAGCTGTTAAATACATATTTCATTAATTGACTCTAGTGCTAGAGTTTAAGATCATTTACTTTTACCTCATTCGAAAGCCTGGGCAGAAGACAATAACATTTTATCAGATGTGCAGTTCATTTTTTGCCCGGGTATAGGCACAGCAGAACAATGTTTTAATCTTTATTTCTCAGTAGGGAAATATGTTTTGGCAAAGGAGAGAGCTCTTTCCTTGGCATTCATGGACCTCTCCAGTGGCTTTGATTTAGGAAACTGCTCTAAACTTTGGGTCCTAATGGAGCAAATGGAGGTGGGAAAAAAATTGTTAATACTGATACAATTTATGCACTGGGAAATAACTCTTAAGGTCAGCCTATGGCCCTTCGGGTGAGTGTACCCCTTAATTAGATCTAATTAAGGTGTAGGAATGCATTTTGTCCCCCTTCCTCCTCTTACTTTATATAAATGGGGTTAGTAGCTTTTTAGTGCGGATGGGGAAAGATATACCCAGGATGGGGGAGTGTTCATTCCTCATTTACTTTATGTGGACGATGAAGTCTTTATCACTAGAGCAGCTAATGGCCTCCAACTTTTACTGGATTTGTTTTTATCTTTTATGGAGGACTTAGACCTAAAAGCCAACTTTAAAAATCATTTGTGATGACTTGCGGGCCTTCTAAGACAAATTATAAGTCCTATTGGGCTGGTGAGGCTCAGTTAAAAAGGTCTAAGATTTTTAATTATTTGGGAATTTTGTTTAGTTCACTATCTACCTTGCACATAGCTTGCACCAAAAGCCAGTGAAGGAATTATTAGAAATTTAGAAGAACAAAGTATTATTGTAGGGTCTTATGGACCAGGTTATAGGGTTACAGTCATTTGGCCACACTCTAAAGTACCAAAAATGGTTTTGCATGCAAATGATTGTTGGTATCGAGTAGTACGGCAGTTTTTATATGTCACAATTAGGCTTAATTTATTTGTAGGATGCCACTGATCTTCCTCCACTGAATCTACGTAATACTAGTCAAACCCGACGTTTTTCTTGAAGACAGCTTATTTCTAGATGATTTGTTCACCTGATTTGTTTTTGAAAATGTTTAATTTGTTGGGTATTTCAGACCGTTTTAAAAATCCACAAAAAATAACTCTTATTTGTAAGGAATTTGTCAAGCAATTATATTTGAATCGACGATTAACACTACAGATGGAAGGGATGAATCTATGGAAATGGTGAATTCCTATTCTGCTGTGTCAGTGTCAAGTGGGCTGGAACCTTACTTAACATTTTTAATGAATCCTGCTTATCAATTTTATCTGACTCGCTTAAAGTTGAGCACAGTGCACTTTATGGTAGCTTTTTCTCTGCGAGGAACACTCTCTCGGAATTTGCCTCCTTGCTCCTGTGACAAAGTCTCTATTCAAAGCACATCTTGCTCTATGTTGTTTTGCACTTTATATGCATTCCCACAAATTTTCTTCCTTGTTGCTATCTTACGTGAAACTAACATTAAACAATATAAGTCTAGGATGCTATTTTTATAGCAATTAGAGACACCAGCCACTTGGTATGCAATTTTAAATTTTATTAGAATTACACTAACACTATGGTATATTTATAGTTCTGTGATCCTTTGAAAGTTTTTAATTAAATACATTTTTCAGACTGCAAATGTATATTATATTTTAAACTTTTATGGTGTTGTGCGCCAAATTAAGATTATTGATTGACTGACTGAATACACATATAAAACACCCTGTAAACAAGACTGAATGAAAGAGAGACCTGGGGTGGATGAAAAAAGGCCCAGGTCTGTCATTGGGGTATAATGAAAAAAACACTTGCACACAGCACAAGCTCACAAATAAAGAAAATTGTAACATTTCTGACCTTGAAAACAAGCGTTTCAACGAAAAAAAAGATTAATTAAGCAGGTCTGGGATTGACAGTAGAGTCTCTTGCGAAGCATGGGTGGTTGTTCTAGATGCAGCCAAAGGTCCTGCACAGAAGGGTTTGGACTCTTAGGAAATTGGGCACTAAACCTACTGGTGGGTAGACACAGTGCCTGGCCAATGACCAGGCCCTTGGGGAAACCCCCTCTGCACACGACTAAAAGACATACGCAGTGGAGGCTACCTGCATTGGCAGTGACCAAATGTTCACCGCTAGTGATCCTTTTAAATAAAATGAATACGTTGGCTGGAAGCAACACAATAAAATAGTGCTATGATTCAGGTTGTGCAAGCACTATTATCAATCACGTATGAAATTTACTGAAAAATGACACTAAACGTGATGCTATGGTTAAATATCCAAACATTGAAAACTCTAAAATGTGTCAGTCAGGAGTCAACAAGCAAACCATAAATCATGCCCCAATATCAAAATTGGAACTCAACCCCAAAATGGACTGATCATGACCTCAAACATGATGCTGCAGAAGTCATCAGAAATGACATCAAGACAGTCTATTTGTTTCAATATGTTTTATCATTTAATGATGTCTTGTTAAGTTGCAGTTTATTTATTGGTAGAAATATTGTGAGTTCAAGACAATATTATAGATATATATATATACACTCCCACTGTGTTGGATACAAATATATATATACAACAAGATTTATTTTTCCGAGGAGTTCCGCATGTTACAAAAAGAACACAAACACTTCTTCTAAGGGAAATTAAAAGGAAAGGGAAGAGTCACAAAAACCAAAGCAAAAGACGACGATAACGCAAGAAAAAAAACGAGCTCTGACAAGGGAACGAGAGGCCAGGCATAGAAGAAAGATTAATGGAAGAACAGACTACACAACTCACAGTAATGAATGTATCGAAACATGAACTTTCTGATATTGAATGCGAGACTTTGAGATTGGGACTTTCCTTTTGCCCAGATATAGGGATCGATTATGCACAATTGAGAATATACCTCTACAAATTTGTATTAAAACTTAAACTGCATAAAAAACATCAGTTAAAATCTAAAGAGCCATCTAGACGGTGTTAGGTTTGAAAATCCCATCCCTGCAACACACTCGCTTCATGCTATATTAGGTTAGCAGTGTGTGGCTAAATATACGCCATTTGTATTCACGTTATGCAACCCACTGAGTTATCCCCGTTAAATGCAAAGCTTCAGTTAGCGAGTGTGACTCAATTTTGTATTTCGTAATCCCTATTAGATTGCTTAGGCAGTGCCTGATCTAGGCCTCATTATTCAGTATTTCTTGCCTCAGCAGAACACTGTACTTCATTATTATGTTATCTCTTGTTCAAGGCTGCTTCCTGACTCACTAATGAATAGGCCATTCTGCCCTCCCATACCTATCCGAGTGTGTAGTTTCTGCTCCCATGTTAGGAGACGCTGAGACCCAGCGCCGTAGCCTTGAATTGCAGATAACATGTACCCATCTGGCAGGTGGGGGTTCATCCTACTATGCATCTTTGTTCATGTTCGACCCAGTACGGTAGTTTTCCATTGTGGGCGTAGTTGGAGGCTTCTCTGGAGGAATGATTACTCACTGTAGACTGTTGGGGGGTCAGTCCCTTGGCAGACATCTTAGTGTGCAGGTACGATTGGACTCCTCTGTAGAGCATTGCTAATAAATGTATGTATGTATTCTCTACTGTCTGACCAACTCTTCATTCTTGGGAAGGCATAGCAGGTGGTTGTAAGTAACCCGGGTAGCCCCTGAGGGCTACTTCCTTAAAAGGAATATAGTGACAACTACCCCAAGCACTCTTAATCTAGCTTTTAGTGACATTGAGACAGCACAGATTTTACATGACTTGGGGGACACGACACAGGTGAAGGGCCATCACAAAGGGAAACTTTGGATCCATTCAACACTGCTAATTTAGATGCACTCACCAACATACTAGGGTGCCGATTACGATCCGGTAAAAAAAATCCCCGTACAACTCGTATCCGGTCTTTTTACCGTACGAATCGTACAAGTGCCGTACAAACTGCCAATTATGATTCGCACGGGAAAAAGTCCATACGAATCGCATTGGGAATTATTCCCCACACGTCCTCGGGTCGGAAAAGGTGTCCGACACGTCCCCGGACGATTCACCGTACAAATGTGAAAAGTGAAGTCCGACCGCGGAATCACGAACCATCCCGTGCGTCCGATGTTACAACCGTATGGTAAAAACACCGTCCGCACCAAACTCCCATAGCAACCATGGAGACATGTGCCTGCATATGCGCCGACCCCCCCCAGCCCCCGTATGTACGCGCCTTACCCCCCCAGCCCCCGTATGTACGCGCCGTACCCCCCCAGCCCCCGTATGTACGCGCCGAACCCCCCTTGTATGTACACCCGTGTACGTGTCGAACCCCCCGTGTATGTACACCCGTGTACGTTCGAGTCGCACCCCCACCCGTGTATGTACGGTGCGTACGCACCGCACATACACGGGTGGGGGTATGACTCGAACGTACACAGGTGTACATACACGGGGGGTTTTGACACGTACATGGGTGTACATACACGGGGGTGCGGTGGGGGTACGACTCGAACGTACACGGGTGTACATACATGGGGGTACGACACGTACACGGGTGTACATACACGGGTGGGGGTACGTCTCGAACGTACACGGGTGTACATACACGGGGGGGTTCGACACGTACATGGGTGTACATACACGGGGGTACGCGCGTACATACGGGGGCTGGGGGGGGTACGGCGCGTACATATGGGGGCTGGGGGGGTACGGCGCGTACATACAGGGGCTGGGGGGGTACGGCGTGTACCGGGCCACCTACTCTGGTCGTTTCGCGCCGTACTTCGCTTTTCCGGCACTTTTTGTGTGCCGTGAAAATATCGCCGTCCGGACTGCTGTCGGTTCGAATCGTACTTCCTGGTTCGTGAAACGCTGCCTGAAAGCGTCCCGACGTCACGTCGCAGCATTCCCGGATCACATTCGTATGTATATTTTCGTCAGTCGGTGTTTTTTACGATTCGTACGGAAATGGTGTTTCCGTGCGAATCGTAATTCCATGTTTGTAAAGTTTTCCGACCGGGTACGAGTCGGACGGAGAAAACGCTCCGACCGACGGTTCGTACCCGGTTTTTCCAGGATCGTAATCGGCACCCTGGTGTTGATACTGGGGAAGGGTGTAACACAGATTTTCGGTTACCATCGAGATTTGTGCCACAACTTCCCAAAGATAATATCGATGTCTTTAGTAACATTGTGGCAGCTGATATACTGACATTGAGTAGAAAAACACAAAGGATACATAACTTAAGGAAAGAACACTGGGAGGTACTAGTAGCCTTACAAAAAGATACGACAATCTTTATAAAACCCTCAGACAAAGGGGGCAACATAGTCTTCATGGATAGGGAAGACTATGGTAAGGAGGCACAAAAACAACTAAGCAACACAACTTGCTACACTAAAGTAGATAGAAGGTATATAAGCAATCTACATTCACGATATTTGGAACAATTAGTGGGGTGGCATGAAGATCCAGTTTCAAATTGGGATGAGCTACAATTCTTAAAAAATGAGACACCTATGACTCCCACTCTATATCTGTTAACAAATGTACATAAGGATCCAAAAAATCCACCTAGTCGACAAATTGTCTCTTTCAAGAATAGAGTATTTGAAAATACCCCCATTTTTGTAGATCACTACCTTTTCCCTGTTGTATGCAATCTTGACTCCTACATTTGGGACACAAAAGATTTCATACAAAAAACACAGACTCTATGCTGGAAGAATGAGTGTTGGTTAGTATATCTGGAGGTTGAGAGCCTTTACACCAGCAGTAGACATGATGACCTCATCAATGCATGCAAATACTTCTTACGTGACAGGAAAGTCACTGTCCTACAAAATACATTGATGTTGTTGGAAATGATGTCCCTTTGCCTGAGAGAGAATGTATTTATGTTCAAAAATAATTTTTACAAGCAAATACAAGGTACTGTGATGGGCACCTGCTTCGCTCCCAGCTATGCCAACTTGGCAGTGGGCTGGTGGGCGGAGCAGGTGCTCTGGGGCATGGACTTTAGTACATGGACTAACCATGTGAATGTTTGGCCAAGGTACATTGATGATATTTTCTGTGTCTGGGAGGGAACTGAGACAGAATTGAATGATTTCTTTGGGAAACTTAATCAAAGTAAATCTGAAATTCACGATGGCGTGCAGCAGAGAAACCATCGATTTGCTAGATGTCAGACTTTCCATCAGAGAGGGTACTATACATACAGAACTTTTTAGGAAAGACACAACTGGGAACTCGATTCTGCATGCCGATTTCTGTCACCCACCCAGTTTCCATTGGAGTATTCCATATAGTGAATTTCTTAGGGCTAAGAGGAATTGTAGCTCAGAATTGAGCTACTTAAAAACCAAAAAGGAAATGACCCAAAGATTTGTAGCCAGGAAATGTCCATAAAAAGCTCTTAACACAGCAAGCATAAAAGCAATCCCACATCAGAGACCAGGACAGGACAACAAAAACAAGAATGAACCTATCCAGTTCATTACTAAATTTAGTAGCCAAGCGGCACAATTGAGGAAGATTCTGAGGAGTTGATGGACAATCCTCAAACAAGATAATGTACTTAAAGACAAAATAGGGGACACACCTAGCATTACATTCAAGCGTAACCTATCCTTGAAAGATGTATATGTACACAACCATCTAACGCAGAGAAGCTCGAATTGGCTAAATCAAAGCAAAGGATTCAAGAAATGTGGGCATTGCAAGGCATACAAACAAAGCGAGAATGTACAGGAAGTGACACTTTAAAGGATGAAAAACATCGGGTGTATTCCTAAATTAAGAACATGTAAGACGGACTTTGTTGTGTATGTGATCACTTGTCCATGTGGCAAGTGGTACATAGGTTCCACCACTTTCCAAGTCCATACGAGGATACTGGAACATTGGAGAGTGATTACTAATATTGATTTAAGCTATAGCACAGCCAAACATTTTAAAGAAATTCATAATGGGGATTGGACAAAAGCAAAGTATTTTGGCCTCAACACTATAACCAGACATCCGGGAGGAGGCAATAGGACCACCGCCCTTAGAAGATTAGAATCCCAATTTATTCTGCAGACGGGCTGCCTCATCCCAATGGGAATGAATAATGATGAAGAATTATACACACATCTGTAAATCAGGATTTGACTTTTCCCGTAACCCACACAATCCCAGACTGGTTTTTTAACATTAGTTTTATAAATGCTAGTATCCTGCATGCTCCTCAATGGGAGACTCCAGTTTTGTCTTGTTATGTTTGAAGTAATATCAAGTGGCTATTGGGAATTTGTGTGATAGATAATTTGTTACTTTGTTTTACAGAACAATTGAAGCATCTGCATGACTGTGAGCGCTGATGAAATGGCACATAGGGAGTTAAACCTGCATGGAGGAGGTTCTACCCTCGGTGGAAACCTTTTTCTTTATTCTAGCGGACTGGTATAAAGTTTTAATCGAATATGAATCGAGAATGAGCTTTTTAGTTGGTGGGACAGGGTCCCAGTTATTGTACCCGAACTAGATTGATTTGTAGAATGTCATGGTTACCAACCCCCTCTCTTTATAATGATGAAACATAATGGGATAGAAACTAACAGTTGCATGATATGGCTCACACTATAATTACCAAACCACACTAAATATTGAGATCAGGGTACTGACCCGCAATCCATCGCTCACAGTATGTCATATGGGTACTATACCACTATCAATGTACATACAGTGCTGTTTAATCATGTATTAAAACATAGAGTACTATACCTTAAACTATTGTGTACTAATGAATTGACTGTGGATTTACATACATTATAAAATACATGACTGTTTGCTTTCCATTATGTTCATGAAAGATGCAAACCGGAACATGGATCTAAGTAATGCACATTTGCCCATTACCACAGTAACCCCATAGAAAAATGAACATTATTTGTGAGCAACCTGATTTTCACTGTATATGATATTATAATATAGAAACAACAGACTTTGTATGATTTAATCTTATGAATTTAGAATTTGTATTTCACAATTTACATTTGATCTGTATTCAAAATACTGATTTGATTAACCCCTTCCCCACTCATGATGGAACCACTCCGTCATGAGCCACGGTCGCCGTGTGCTCATGACGGAGTGGTTCCGTCATGCTGCGGCCGTTGGCGGCCGCGCCGCCCACGCGGCGCTAATTCCCCGCCTGTGCGGGTGATTAGCGCAGTGGGCGGAGTCATGACGGAACCACTCCGTCATGAGCACAGCTCAACCGCGGCTCATGACGGAGTGGTTCCGTCATGAGCACCGCACCACCGCGCTGCCCCCAAACCCCCCCAGCGCTGCGGCAGAATTCCCGCCACAGCGAAAGGGTTAAAGAACATGCAAGTCTGTTTACCATTGCTGTTGTAGACGCATCCTGTGTGACATGCTATTTATTTCCATCGCTGGGAAACTGTGGTCATGTGACCAAGACCGCAATAGGTCGAAAAGCCTTATTTTCGTTTGCTGTCAATAAATTAAACGTGGAAAAGAAGCTCTGTTGGTGCGGCTGGATTTCTTCAAACTGGGAAGAGAGTCTTCTAACTTTATATATATATATATATATAGATATATATATATAGGAAAAGCATTTTTTGTTTTGCTAATAACTTTGATGCTTTTTGATGATTCTTCGCAAAATTTTCAAAATGATTTTACCAGTCACTTCAGCTGCTTTCTGGAAAGTTTTGGGGTGATCCGTCAAGCAGGGGCAGAGAAAAACGGGGGCCCTAAAATGCCTTTTCCCCATGCACTTTCTCATAGGGATTTTAGACACAACTACAGCCCAAACCGCTGAATGGAACTACACCAAATTTGGCAGATGGCTAGATCTTGGCCCTGAAAGAGTGCTTTTTGTAATTTGGTGTAAATCTTTTCAGTATTTTTTATGTTATTAAAGAAAATAGATTTCATGTAGATAAGTTGCAGCCACCCATTTTGTCAATTGGGACATGATTCCCGGGGGAGGGGGTGATAAAGTGGAATAGGATAAAAGGGGTCAGGATTGAGGTATCCGAACCCCATGGGACTGATGGAGGGGTCTGTGAGAGACCCCTCATGGGGAACAATTAAGGAAAATGTCTTTTTGGGGCATGTGAGGATCCAAATCCACCGCAGTGCTCAGCATTGCCCCTGTGTGAATCCATGGTGGATCTGTGAATCCAGATCCCAATTCATAAAAAAATACACCCACTCACAGACCCATCCACTCCCACACCACCTACACACTCACTCAGACATCCCTACAGCCACTCACACACCCACTCACAGACCCACACAGGCACTCTGATTCCTACACAATCACTCACACTCCTGTACAGCCACTAACACACCCACTTAGAGATCCACAAAACCACTCAGAGACACACACAGCCATTCACACATGCACTCACACACCCACTCACTTGCCAACTTAACTTACACACTCACACAACCCATACAGCCATGCACACACCAACTCTGAGACCCATGAATCCACTCACACACCCATACAGCCACTCTCACATCCACTCAGAGACCCAGAAAACCACTCACATACCCACTTGCACACTCATACTGCCATTCACACCCCCACTCAGAGATCCAGACAACCACTCACACACCCACTCACAGACCAGCAGACATATTCAAACACCCACTCACACACCCAAGTACACATCCATAAAGCCATTCACACCCTCATATTCAGACCCACGCTGCCACTCACACATCCAGGTTATAGGGATGTTATATTTAGGAAATACAATTTAGAAAACGTAGAAATTAACTGAAAAAACAAAGGATACAGCAACATTATAGTTAGGTTTCTATTTTACCATAGAAATTCATCAGGTATAGTTATAGTTGTCTCAAGTAACTATAACTTATGCCCTAAGGTAACTATAACTCGTACCCTCACCTTGCACTGCTAATTACCCCACATATTACCTCTCCCATGACATCTATGACATCATTGATAATATCACTGCAACATTTGCAGTGAAATTATTGATGAGAAAACTGTGCAGGGCAGGGTTACAAGTTATAGTTACCTTAAGGCACGAGTTAAAATTACTTGAGATAACTATTACTGCTGAATTTCTATGGTTTTGTGTGTGTAAAATCTGAACCTAACTATATCGCCCCTGTAACTATTTATTATTTTTTAGTGAATATATAGCTCGTGCACTAGTGGCTGGGGGAATAATCCCCACAGCAGATGTATGTTGCATTGGATTGACTGAAGGAGCTACAGACACCGTGTGTTTCAGTGTCAGCAGGAGGTGCCCTGGTGGAAAAGAGAACTTGCAGCTCAGTTGGAGGATCTGGTTGAGGTTCGCTTGAAGTACACTGTGAGTACCCTCTTTTCATTGTTTCCATACACATGCTGGTGGGCTCTTTATTTGAGTGCTTCCAACTGGTACAAACGGGTCCTGATAGCAGCACCTGAATGAATGATCAATTCAAAACACTGAGAAAAGCAACAAGTATGGCTTCCAGCTTAGAAGCTAAATGGAAGGAAACACAAACAGACTGTTCTTTGCACAGAAGACTAATACCAGCAAAATCACTAATGCTAATGACAATATCTGGGATGGCATGAAAGTCCAAATGCTATATGACAAACTTGAAAGGCTACACAAAAAGAACTGGCAGAGTGGTGGGCGGCAGCCCTGCAAAACTACATTGATGTTGAACTCATTCCAAGGGGCCCCAAAATGTTCACTGTGCCTACCTATGAGTACCCTAACATGTTGGATAATTGAGCAAACAACTCAAAAGACTGCTATATGACTATGACGAAGATCCAAATTAAATACACTTTAAAATGTTGCACCATACTATTAGAAGTAATTGATAAAATCACAGCAGAATTGGTCAGCATGGTTTCAAAAGAAGAAGTTGATGAGTTTACCATTAGCTTAAAAAAAGTCTAGCTAAAATGGAGACAGAAATCACAAGCAAGAAACAGAGAAAATTCATATGTGATTTCAACGACGATCAATCAGGAAGAAGCTTGACCTTTCATAGGAAGTATGAACATATGTTCACTGATGGACAACTAAACAGCAACCTCCCACAAAGAGTAACATTCACCATATGACCTCAGAACCTGAGTGATGTATCGGACAGCAACACATCAGCTGTCTCTGAGTCCACACTTACACGTGGCCCACAAATAAGCAGCAATACCAACAGGAAGAATTGTTTAAAACAATTCTAGATGCTCAATCAAGGAAACCAATCCAATGCACTGGAATGTTTGAAAATGGATGACTCAATTGTTATCTGTCAATCTGACAAGGGGGAAAAGCGGTGGTACTCTCCAAGTCTGACTACCTGATTGGACCTGGGAGATGTTGGTGGATTGGATGGAAGGAGGGCTCCTCGAATGGGAGGAGTACCTCTTTCTTAAATGTGATCACCGCAGGACTCCGGTCCTATACCTACAGCCCAAACCTCATAAAATGGACAAAAAACCACCAGACAGACTGATTGGTTCACCTGTTGGCACTCTCCTGGAAAGTTCATCTAAATACATAGACCATTACCTCAGACCATTTGTCACTGTGCATCCAGCATATATCAAAGATCAGTTTCTCCCTATTATTGAAAATATACACAGGGAGGATGACTATACACTGGTAACACTGAACGTAATCAGCCTTTACACAAGCAACAGGCATAACTTAGGTATTTGTGCCATTAGACACTTTATGATAGCTGGATCCATCTCCCTGCTGTTCCATTCTAGAACATTACTGGGCGTCATCTATTATTGCCTCATCAATAATGAATTTTTCTTTGATAATCAACTGTACAGGCAGGGGACTGCGATGGGCACAAGAGCTGGCACATACTTAAACTGACCAAATACTCAACAAATATCTGCATGACACCCAACAAATCACCTTGAGGAAAAGCAGGTCTCTTAGGAACAACCTGAGCAGCAATCTGGTTACCCAGCACACCTCCACTAACAAACACAGAGGTAGGGAAAAGGGATTCTTCTGCTGTACGAAGTGTAAGGCCTGCAGCAGAAGCTCTAGTTGCACCCGCATTAAGATTCATAACACTTTAAGAGAACATATCATCAAGGGTAATTTCAGGTCCAACAAAGAATATTTAGTTTACTGCCTGATCTGCCCCTGTGGCAAACTCTACATAGGTAGTACAATTCACAAGGCTAAGAAATGTACACTAGACTACAAAAGGTCAATTCGGCACAACTATCACTAATATCCAGTTGCTATGCATTTTACTGAGCTGCACTTTCAGAATGAGAAACAACTCAAATTTGTGGTGCTAGATGCCATTGAACCTGACATAAGGACTGGCAACAGAGAACACAGATTATGGGTTCTTGTATCCAAATATATTTTTGGACTTGACACACCAGCGCCGGGTGGTTGAAATTCAAGCAAAGAAATGTCTGTGCATTTAGGTTAATTTATACAGGCAATATGTGAATTGTTGTATTCATAGTTTCCTTTATGTCAGCTTTTTAGGTATCACTGTATGCTGAGCTGATTTTCCTCAAAGTTTTATCTTTCCTTTTTTCACCTAGGTAGATAGATAGATAGATATCTTTATTGTTTGATTGATTAAAATCTTACAATAAAACAAATTCATACAATAATCCATTATATACACTTTAAATAGTAACAAATCTTTTAGTGTTTACGATAAAATTCATACATTTAAGATTTTAAAAAGAAAATATAGTCAATCTTAGTGTCCTGTTTCTTGCTCTTCAAGTTTTTTTCCATACTTTTATTAAAATTTTTACCAAAGCGGAGTTCATGACTATTTCATCTGAGGAAAGACATCGAATCAATGCCTGTCTGCATTTCCTTATCCCTCTTTCATTAAATAATCTCTTTCAAATAGTAACTCTTTCATTTTTTAATTCAGGACATAGACATAATAGATGAATAATGTTTTCCTCCCCAGATTTACACAGCCTACATAGAGAGTCATTTTCTAGTTTTTTCCAAGGTGGTGCATGGGATAAGCCCGGAAGTACGCCAAATCTTGCTTTGATAAAAATGTGCTTGGTTTTCTGTGACCATGCCGTATCCAGGTATTGCTGCACCATCTTTTTTGAGAAACCATTTATGATAGGCCAAGCATGTTTTCTTTTAGTGAAAACGGCTTTGTCACGTATTATCGATAAGTGATCTGCAATTTTATTAGTAACTTTCTTAAATGATTCCTGAGTGATGGTCGAGTCCCATATCTGCCTAACCTCAAATTCTTCTAAAGCCGCTTCCAAATATTTCCAGGTGGATGATTTACTATTTCCATTAGTTTCTTTCCACAGTAACTGGGACATTAAATTTTCTTGGTCATTTTTTACTCTGTTCCAGACTTAGATTACATGACCTTTTCGTGCATACAGCTGGTTATTGAGACCGAATTCCAGCCTTATTTGAGCTTGCGATGCGTTATTCGGCAGATGAAAAAGAATTTTAAATGTTTTTGAGATAGAATTTTTAATAATAACT
Organism: Triturus cristatus; assembly: GCF_964204655.1. NCBI lineage: Eukaryota > Metazoa > Chordata > Amphibia > Caudata > Salamandridae > Triturus > Triturus cristatus. Next base: position 959,292,181 of record NC_140590.1, read on the forward strand.
GTGTCTTTTCCATTTAAGTCCTCACTGCCGTATGTTAAAGAAGGTAGCAGTTTGGCCGATATTACCTTTAGAAAGGGACCGTAAGTTAGGTCACTAATTGATTTCTGGATAGACCTAAATGCAGCTGTCAAAGCATTTGCTTTCCTATAAATTTCAAGCTTCTGAGGGAGAAAATTTCCATTATCATTGATTATAACACCCAAATATCTATAGGTATCGACTTGTTCTAGTTGCTGCTTTCCCAAAAACCCTTTTACATTTATATTTGCGTCTTGCGTTTTTTGAGATCACCAAAACTTTAGATTTTGTTTAATTTATTACCATCCTATTTTCTTTTGAATATTCAAATATTCGTGCTATTAAACGTTGCAAGCCCACTTTTGTATTGCTTAAAAGAACAACATCATCTGCGTATAATAAATTTGATATATGTTTATCTGCTAGTTTGGGTGGATGAGTGTTTATATTATTCAATGCCTCCGTCAAATCTACTAAGAACATGTTAAATAATAATGGGGCTAGTACGCACTCTTGCTTTAAACCACCTGTTGTCGGTATTTTGTTGGTAAGTGACCGACCATCTCCGATGCGCACACTGACCCAAGTATCGGTATATAAAAGACGAATCAGCTGTAAAAATAGAGGTGGGATTCCTTGCATTCGTAACTTTTCCCACAATCGTTCTCTGTCCACACAATCAAAAGCTGATTTAAAATCAACAAAGCATAAGTACAGAGGTTGTTTTATTAAGTTTGCTTTGTCCATTAGTACCAATAAGGTTAGGATGTTAGTAGTTGTTCCTAGACATTTAATAAAACCTGTTTGGTTTGGGGGGAGAATATGATTATCCTTTACCCAGTCAGACAAACTTGACAACAGAATTCCTGCGAACAATTTTGCGTTTGTATCCTGAAGTGTTATTTAACAGTAATTCTCAGGCAGGGCCCAATTTCCCTTTTTGAAGATTGGGGATATTAGTGACCCTCTCCAAGATTCGGGTATTACCCCTATCTGAATTATTTCATTAAAAACCTTGGTTAGATGTTCTGCTCATATTACTGGATCCTCCTTATATAGTGCAAAAGGGATACCGTTTGGGCCTGGAGCCCCGTCTTTTTGTTTTCTTATTAGCTTAGACACTTGTTCTTGTGTTATTTCAAATTCATTATCCTGTTCTGGGTTTGATGTTTCCTTCCTTTTATAATTGTTCACACTTTTAGTTATGCTGCAATCCGGGTTTAAATGGTGTACCAGAAAATTCACCCATTCAGTCTCAGTTAAAACTGATGCTACTATGATTTTATCTGGTCTTGTTAGGCTATTTATCATTTTCCAGAACTCCCTTGAATTAGTTTGGTTACTAGCATACATTTGTTTTGTCCAAAGATCATTTTTAGCTTTGTTTTTCTTATTCCAGATTAATTTCCTCAGATTTTGGTTTAAAGTTTTTATGTTGTCTATAATTTCTTTTTTATTAGGAAACTTATTCAGCTCTTTCCTGAGTTTATTTCGCGACCGTTTCATTTTCCGTACCGTATATGTTAAGTTAGTTTTTGTTTCCTTTTTTCCTTGTCGCGTTACATATTTATTTTTAGCTTTAATAGGGGGGTTGTGTTGGTTAACTAATTTGCGTGTAAAGCTTACCCACTGATCAGTTACAGATATAGAGATTTTTTCTAAAAAGCATTCAGTAACCAATTTTTGTGCTAGTGCACTAGTATGTTCTTTATTATTTGGTTTCCAAATACATTTCCTATAGTTGATGGTTCCGACCTGGCCTTGCATTGATAAATACCGTTGATGTTTTGATTTGATGAATGTTGTCGTAATTATTTGCTGGCTGTGATTGCTCTCCGGGAGCTTCCTTAGATAATACGAGGTAATGTTGTTAAAGATGTTCAGTGATACCATCGTATAATCAATTCGTGATTTCGCATTATGGGTGTAGAATGAGCATGCTGGAGGTGAATCCGTCACAAATCTCCCATTGAGTATTCGTAATCCCAATGCTTCAATATCCTTCATGAGATTTAGGCCTGTTTTAGTTTGTCTGGACTTAGTTGTTGTTTCCATTGCTTGTGCGGGAATAAGCCATTGTTGGTCTTGTGACTGAGTGATATCGTCTCTTGTGAATGGTACTAACAGATTTAAATTATAGTCTCCTGCAACTATAAAGTCCACAAAGGGGTCATCAACAATCTGTTCCAGTAAGTAACTGGTAAGAGTAGCACACATAGTCTTCCTTGAATTAGCTGTAGGGGGAATATATATGTTAACCAGCTTTAAAGATTTTACATGATCATCCATTTTATATCTTAGCGCTACTGTTTGAACGTTGCAATTGTTCGTAACTAATTGCTTATGTTCTATTTTTAGGTCAATTGAAATAAATATTGCTAAGCCGCCACATGGGCGACCGTATTTGTTTTGTTTAATCGCAGGTTTAAAGAACCCTTTATATCCATTCATAATAAAAGGATCCATTACCCATGTCTCTTGCAGAAATATGATCTGATAGGGCTTAATTATTTCAGTTATGTTTTCTAACTTATTACCTAATCCGTTTATGTTCCATGAACAGATTGTTATAGTTTCACTGTCAGTACACCGTTTTTTCAATGTATTTTTGTTAGACCTGTCAGCCCTTTGGGTGGTCCCTCCTCATCATTATTTATTTTGTCCCACTTTTGCCTCAAACCCTGTTTGAATTTTTCCTTTTTGGGAACCACCAGACTTTTTCGTGTTGCTACAGATTCAGGGAGCCATTTTAGCTACCCCTGAAACTTCTGTCTGAGGGCCTGAAGCACAAAATGGTGGCCACCTGTGACATCACCAGCATCCACTGGAACCTACCAGCACCTTCCAGAACATTCCAGGAGATTCCAGAACTCTGTGACAGTTGGAGACCGTTTAGAATGTTGGGAGGATAAGAGAGGCAGTTGGCAGTTGGGGCTGGCAGTTGGCACCTGACTGGTGAAGAGAGAGGAGCACAACAGTGAAGGAGGAAGGAGTGAAGCAGCAGGGGTGGAAACTTGTGCCTGGAGTGGGGTCCATAAACCCACCCTTGATACTTGTCCCTACTGATGGATCCCAGCCTATAGCCCTGTGTGGGAAGAAGACAGAAGAAAACCATCCTAAGGACCTGGACAGCAGGAACAGGCCTTAGAACCAAGAATACAGCAAGATTCTGACCTGAGAACTGGTTTCCCTGGAGTCCGGCGTCGAGTAGCCTGAAGACCTGGAGCCCGAGGTGGAGAAGCGGCGCTGACTGAAGTAGCAGACGTCGTACCCGGAGCCGCCTGAGGTCGTGAGAGGGCGCCGACGGAGGTCGGGAGGAATACCAGAGGTCGAGGAGGAAGTGAACCGAGGTCGAGCGAGCGGCGTCATCGGAGGAGTGAAGTCCGCCCTCCGGAGTCGTCGGAGACCGAGGTAGAGGAGCACCGGAGGTCGGGAGTGAGGATCGCACTCCGGAGTCGCCCGGAGCCTGTGAGGAGGAGCACCGGAGGTCGGGGGTGAGGATCGCACCCCGGAGTCGCCGGAAGTCGACATCGAGGCCAGGCCGGCCGACGTCATCGGAGCCGAGAGCGCCATCGGACCGGAGCCGCCCGAAGTCGACATCGTGAAGAGACTGCCCGACGCCGTCGAATCGGAGGTCGAGATCGAACCGAGGCCACCGACATCGGACCGGAACCGCCTGCCGGCGTCGTCAAAGAACTGACATTGTGCCGAGGCCGCCGAGACCGAACCGGAACCGCCTCACGGCATCGACACGACTCCAGCGGCGTCGGAACATCAGAAAAAGGGCAGTAAGTGGAGTAGAGGGCGCCTAAGGCCCTGTGGAGACCTGAGAGACTGCTCTAAGGGGCTAGGGAGGTGCTGAAACCCACCTGACTGTGCCTGGGGTGAACTGGGACTAACCTAGAGAGGTTGTGTGGAGAGAGAAAGCCAGGGCACTGGTATACCCCCCTTGGATCTACCTCAGATTAGGCCTCAGCCTTGTCCCAGCCAGGGAGTAGCCCCCCTCAAGCCTTCCACAACCCTACAAGCTGTGCCTGGGCCAAATCTGCCCTTAAGAATTGAAGTGTCATCTGATTACATGAGGGTTGCTGTATACTTTTAATTATTTATTGGGGGTACTGTATTTATTGAGTTTTTACCTATTTATTGCTGCACTATATTTATAGGTCCACAGGACTTGTTGGTGTACAATATTTATTGGTACAGTATTTATTGCCTCAAAGTATTTAATTGTCTGTATATATTGCACTTGTATTTATGCCCTGTTATTTATGATCACCCCTCTTTATTTCATCAAACAGCCAATATTTATTTGACCTGCACTAATTGAAACTTGTATATTGTGATTGACCTATTTATTTTTCCAATCAGCAACTAAGAGAAAAAGATAAAGAAAGAATATTTTCATAATTTTTACGGTGTAGAGTCGTTTTTGGAACGGATGCACGCATGGTTCTTGTATGGGTATATTGTATGCTTAGCACTGCGCCTGTTTCCTGACCACTCGAGCCAAGCTACCACAGTGTGTTCGGGGAGTCCACCACCACCCTGCGGAGTGGGAGTGGGCGTTTCCAACATAAATTGGTGTTCAGTGGTGGGATAGAGCTGTGCCTACATATACTCAACAATAACTGTGGGTAGTCCATAGGCCTACACCGGGAGTTTTCTCACAGCGGCCTTCCTAATTGTGGGTTTTTGTTTTTTCCAAATTTACTCTGGTGGTGGGAGGAGGTATTACTAAAGGTACCCCCCTACATTGCTACTGCACAAAACCTGTCCTCTAACCTGAGTGGGCAAGATGGAGTTTGTACTAGAGAATCTAGAAACGTACACTGTGGCCCAACTCAGGGAGTTTTGCCAGCGGGAGGGGGTGTACTGTCCCCCAGGAGCAAAGAAGGGTGCACTCCAAACCAGCTTAAGGGCTTGGGGGGAGGCACGCCGAGAAAGCAAGTCTGAGGAGGAAGACAGGGATGGAGAGCCTGACCCCGAGGGGGCTGAGATGTACCAACCTGAGGTGGGGAACCTGTCAGCAGGGCCCAGGACACTTTCTAGGAAGGGCAGCACTGTCTCTAGCGGGGGCTTATCCAGCGTGGAGTTAGCAGATCGGAGAGAGAAAAGACAGCTCACATGGGATTTAGCAAAGCTGGAGAAGGAGAAGGAGGAACAGAGGTTGGCTCATGAGACGGAGAAAGAGAGGATGGCTCATGAGATAAGACTGAAAGAGATAGAGCTTCAGATCTTAAGAATTGGGGCACCAACTGTTCCTAATGGTGGCAGCAAAGACCAAGAAATCACCAGGGAATCCAAACCTTACCTGCCAAAGGACATAGTAGCTAGCTATGGGGCGGGTGACGACATCGCCAAGTGGCTAGCAGCCTATGAGGTCTCGTTGAGGGCCCATGGGGTTCCAGTGAAGTATTGGGGAGGAGGATTGTATAGGTACATGCCTCCAGCTGGTAGGGATGCTTTATTGGGCCTCGAAGAGGATGAGCAGACCCACTACCCCACCATGAAACTGGCGCTCATCAGAAAGTTTGGACTAACACCTGAAAAGTACAGACAGAAGTTCAGGGGTAGTCACAAACTGGGCACACAGAATTGGGTGGACTTCCTGGACTATGCAAAGAAGGCACTGGAAGGTTGGATTCAGGGCAGTGAAGTAAGGAACTACGAGGAGCTGTTTGACCTAGTACTGAAGGAACACCTACTCGAGAAATGTTTCCCTGAACTGCGGCAACACCTGGTGGATAGCAAGCTGACCAGCCCCCGGAAGCTTGCTGAGGAGGCGGACATTTGGGCTAGTACCCGGGTGTCCATAAGGGGGACTGGAGGGGATACTCAAAAGGCCGGACAGGGCGCCCCCCAGAAGAAAGAGGGAGGGGAAAAGAAAAAGGAGTTCTCCAAAGGCCCCCAAAATAACTTCCAAGGGAAGGGAACAGGATTCACCTCTAAGGCTAACCCACCCAGAAACCCTAATCCTGGCCAGAGTCAGCAGCCAAGGGTTGTCCATTGCTACGAGTGCGGTGGCGTTGGACACTATAAAGGAGATCCGAAGTGTCAGAAACGATCACCCCCTCCCACTGGAGGAAAGCCCCCCGGAGTAGCTAGTGTAGTGCTCGGGGAGGAGATGCCCTTAACTAAGGGAAGGGAGTGGGCGGGTGTCACTTTAGTGTCCCTGGGAGAACGGGAGATGGTTCCTAAGATCCAGGTGCCCGCAAATACCGCAAAGTATGGGCAGTGGATCACCATCAACGGCCAAAGAGGGGAGGCTCTGAGAGACACAGGAGCCAGTATGACTATGGTGCGTAGCCAGCTGGTGTCTCCAGAGCAGGTAATTCCCGATGTACTCCACCCAGCCGCGATGGCTGACGGCAGAACAGGCCACTATCCCGTGGCCGAGGTTCCCTTTGAATGGGGGGGGGTTGCAGGTTCACTTCGAGTTGCCGTAAGCCCTGCCGTGCCAGTCGATTGTCTGCTGGGGAATGACATGGAGCACAACGCTTGGAAGGAGGTGGAATACCGGACTCACACCGAGATGCTGGGTACACCTGACTGGGCCTGTGTTAGCACAAGGTCCGCGACTACCCGAAGAGGGAGTTCATTCCGGCTGGAGCCTGGAACAAAGGCCCAGCCAGCTGCCAGTCAAGGGAAGAACCGAGGACAGGAGGAGCCTGCCTCGGCGTCTCCACCCCGTAGGACGGATAGGCCACCGGAGGTGGTGGGCCAGGAGTCTGCGGAGGGGGACGTTACCAACCTGGAGGACCTGCCCATCCCGGCCGAGTGGCACGTGGAGGGAGGCCCGTCCAGGGAGGAATTCTGCCAGGGCCAGAGGGAGTGCCCTACCCTTGAGGGGCTGAGGCGACAGGCCGAAGCCCAGGCAGCAGGGAACGTTGAAGGGAACTACAGTGTTTACTGGGAGGATGGCCTCCTCTACAGTGAACCCAAGGCACCCCTACATGGATCGTCACGAGCCTTGGTAGTTCCTCAACGTTATCGAGCCTTCCTTTTGGAGTTGGCTCACGAGATACCATTGGCAGGACACCTGGGGCAAGACAAGACCTTCGCCCGTCTTGTCCCACACTTTTATTGGCCTCAGATGAAAGTGACGTCCGATACCTACTGCCGGACATGTGTGTCTTGCCAAGCCAGTGGGAAAACAGGGGTGAAGCTGAAAGCTCCCCTGGAACCACTTCCTGTCGTTAGCACCCCCTTTGAAAGGGTGGGCATCGACATTGTGGGTCCGTTAGATCCGCCAACATCAGCTGGTCACAGGTTTATCCTGGTCCTGGTGGATCATGCCACACGGTACCCAGAGGCAATACCTCTGAGGACCATAACAGCACCTGTTGTGGCTAGGGCCCTGATGGGAATCTTTACCCGAGTGGGTTTTCCCAAGGAAGTTGTGTCCGACAGGGGGACCAACTTCATGTCAGCGTATATGCGGGCAATGTGGAAGGAGTGTGGAGTTACCTACCGGTTCACCACTCCTTACCACCCCCAGACCAATGGTCTGGTGGAGAGGTTTAACAAAACCTTGAAGGGCATGATCAGAAGTCTGCCTGAAAGCCTGCGGAGGAAATGGGACGTCCTCCTACCCTGTTTACTTTTTTCATACAGGGAAGTGCCACAGAGGGGAGTGGGCTTCAGCCCCTTCGAGCTTCTGTATGGGCACCCTGTACGTGGACCTCTTAACCTGGTGAGAGACGGATGGGAAAGAACTCCCAGAAAGCTCCCCCAGGATGTGGTGAGCTACATGCTGGCCTTCCGGAGCCAAATGGCTAAGTTGTGGAAGCAAGCTTCTGACAACTTGGAAGCCAGCCAAGCAGTGATGAAGGCGTGGTATGACCACAACGCTCACCCGGTGGGGTTGGAGCCTGGCCAGAAGGTGTGGGTGATCGAACCAGGAGAGCTTAGTGCCCTCCAGGATCGCTGGTCAGGACCCTTTGAGGTGTTGGAAAAGAAGGGTAAGGCTACCTACTTGGTGGACCTGAAGACCCCTCGTCAGCCCCTGCGGGTGCTGCATGCCAACCGCCTCAAACCCCACCACGAGAGGCCAAAAGTCATCTTGATGATGGTGACTGACGGAGGAGAGGACGTGGAAAGCGAGCCTCTCCCTGATCTGTTTGCGTCTCAGGAAAAGGATGGGTCGGTGGAGGGAGTGATTCTCTCCCCATCTCTAACTCCTGAACAGCAGGAGGACTGTCGCCAGGCCCTGGGGCAGTACTCTGCGTTGTTCTCCCTTGTCCCGGGTAGGACTCACCTGTGCGTCCATGACGTGGACACAGGAGACAGCCCACCTGTGAAGTCCAAGATCTACCGGATGTCAGACAAGGTGAAGGCCAGCATTCATAGTGAAGTCACTAAGATGCTGGAGCTAGGAGTGATTGAACCTTCTAGCAGCCCCTGGTCCAGTCCGGTGGTGTTAGTACCGAAAGCTGCACCACCGGGTGCCCAACCAGAACTGAGGTTCTGTGTGGACTACCGGGGACTGAATTCAGTGACAAAGACTGATGCACATCCGATCCCTAGGGCGGATGAATTGATTGACCGGCTGGGAGCTGCCCAATATCTAAGTACCTTTGACCTTACCTCTGGGTACTGGCAGATCTCTTTGACTGATGGAGCAAGGGAAAGGTCAGCCTTCTCCACGCCCAATGGCCACTACCAGTTCTGTGTGATGCCCTTTGGGCTCAAGAACGCACCTGCCACGTTTCAGCGCCTGGTAAACCAGATCCTCACCGGGATGGAGAGTTTCTCTGCTGCTTATCTGGATGACATAGCCGTCTTCAGTAGCAGCTGGGAGGATCACTTGCGTCACCTGCAAGCTGTTCTCCAGGCCCTGAGACAAGCTGGATTGACGATCAAGGCCAGCAAGTGCCAGATCGGGCAGGGGTCGGTAGTGTACCTTGGACACTTGGTGGGTAGGGGAACGGTGCAACCCCTCCAGGCGAAGATCGAGGCCATCATGGCCTGGGAACCCCCCAAGACACAGACTGAGGTCCGAGCATTTTTGGGCCTCACGGGATATTACCGCCGCTTCGTGAAGGGGTACGGTACCATCGTAGCCCCCCTCACGGAGCTCACGTCCAAGAAACAACCTCGACGGGTAGTCTGGACGGAGGCTTGTCAGCAAGCCTTTGAGAAATTGAAGAAAGCCATGTGCGAGGCCCCGGTCTTAAGGGCCCCAGACTTTTCCAAGAAGTTCATTGTCCAGACAGATGCATCAGAACATGGCATTGGGGCAGTGTTATCGCAACTCAACGAAGAGGGTCTGGATCAACCCGTGGTCTTCCTATCCAGGAGACTACTTCCCAGGGAACAGAAGTGGAGTGCAATAGAGCGTGAAGCCTTTGCAGTGGTATGGGCTCTGAAGAAGTTGCGGCCATACCTGTTTGGCTCGCACTTCCTGGTTCAGACCGACCACAGACCCCTTCGTTGGCTGATGCAAATGAAGGGGGAGAATCCCAAGTTGTTGAGGTGGTCTATTTCCCTACAGGGGATGGACTTTCAGGTGGAACATCGGCCTGGAGTGGACCACGCCAATGCAGACGGTCTCTCAAGGTATTTCCGCCTTAGTGATGAGAACTCCCAAGGGGTTGGGTAGCTCTCCCCACTTTCAGCTGGGGGGGACGCGTGTTAGACCTGTCAGCCCTTTGGGTGGTCCCTCCTCATCATTATTTATTTTGTCCCACTTTTGCCTCAAACCCTGTTTGAATTTTTCCTTTTTGGGAACCACCAGACTTTTTCGTGTTGCTACAGATTCAGGGAGCCATTTTAGCTACCCCTGAAACTTCTGTCTGAGGGCCTGAAGCACAAAATGGTGGCCACCTGTGACATCACCAGCATCCACTGGAACCTACCAGCACCTTCCAGAACATTCCAGGAGATTCCAGAACTCTGTGACAGTTGGAGACCGTTTAGAATGTTGGGAGGATAAGAGAGGCAGTTGGCAGTTGGGGCTGGCAGTTGGCACCTGACTGGTGAAGAGAGAGGAGCACAACAGTGAAGGAGGAAGGAGTGAAGCAGCAGGGGTGGAAACTTGTGCCTGGAGTGGGGTCCATAAACCCACCCTTGATACTTGTCCCTACTGATGGATCCCAGCCTATAGCCCTGTGTGGGAAGAAGACAGAAGAAAACCATCCTAAGGACCTGGACAGCAGGAACAGGCCTTAGAACCAAGAATACAGCAAGATTCTGACCTGAGAACTGGTTTCCCTGGAGTCCGGCGTCGAGTAGCCTGAAGACCTGGAGCCCGAGGTGGAGAAGCGGCGCTGACTGAAGTAGCAGACGTCGTACCCGGAGCCGCCTGAGGTCGTGAGAGGGCGCCGACGGAGGTCGGGAGGAATACCAGAGGTCGAGGAGGAAGTGAACCGAGGTCGAGCGAGCGGCGTCATCGGAGGAGTGAAGTCCGCCCTCCGGAGTCGTCGGAGACCGAGGTAGAGGAGCACCGGAGGTCGGGAGTGAGGATCGCACTCCGGAGTCGCCCGGAGCCTGTGAGGAGGAGCACCGGAGGTCGGGGGTGAGGATCGCACCCCGGAGTCGCCGGAAGTCGACATCGAGGCCAGGCCGGCCGACGTCATCGGAGCCGAGAGCGCCATCGGACCGGAGCCGCCCGAAGTCGACATCGTGAAGAGACTGCCCGACGCCGTCGAATCGGAGGTCGAGATCGAACCGAGGCCACCGACATCGGACCGGAACCGCCTGCCGGCGTCGTCAAAGAACTGACATTGTGCCGAGGCCGCCGAGACCGAACCGGAACCGCCTCACGGCATCGACACGACTCCAGCGGCGTCGGAACATCAGAAAAAGGGCAGTAAGTGGAGTAGAGGGCGCCTAAGGCCCTGTGGAGACCTGAGAGACTGCTCTAAGGGGCTAGGGAGGTGCTGAAACCCACCTGACTGTGCCTGGGGTGAACTGGGACTAACCTAGAGAGGTTGTGTGGAGAGAGAAAGCCAGGGCACTGGTATACCCCCCTTGGATCTACCTCAGATTAGGCCTCAGCCTTGTCCCAGCCAGGGAGTAGCCCCCCTCAAGCCTTCCACAACCCTACAAGCTGTGCCTGGGCCAAATCTGCCCTTAAGAATTGAAGTGTCATCTGATTACATGAGGGTTGCTGTATACTTTTAATTATTTATTGGGGGTACTGTATTTATTGAGTTTTTACCTATTTATTGCTGCACTATATTTATAGGTCCACAGGACTTGTTGGTGTACAATATTTATTGGTACAGTATTTATTGCCTCAAAGTATTTAATTGTCTGTATATATTGCACTTGTATTTATGCCCTGTTATTTATGATCACCCCTCTTTATTTCATCAAACAGCCAATATTTATTTGACCTGCACTAATTGAAACTTGTATATTGTGATTGACCTATTTATTTTTCCAATCAGCAACTAAGAGAAAAAGATAAAGAAAGAATATTTTCATAATTTTTACGGTGTAGAGTCGTTTTTGGAACGGATGCACGCATGGTTCTTGTATGGGTATATTGTATGCTTAGCACTGCGCCTGTTTCCTGACCACTCGAGCCAAGCTACCACAGTGTGTTCGGGGAGTCCACCACCACCCTGCGGAGTGGGAGTGGGCGTTTCCAACAATTTTGTTGACTATTTTGTCACTGATTTTCATTCCCATGCAAAGACATTGTTATCCATTTCTCATTTATCCCTCTAGACTTCTCTATTTCTTTATCAACCAATAGGTTTTCTGCATCTATGTCTATTTTTCCTAACGGATTCTTTAGTACAGAGAAGGCTGGGGTGCCCTTTTTTTCCTTTTCATATTCTAGCATTTTTTCAGCTTTTATCAGCGGCGTTGGGTATTCCTTTGGAGCAACTTTACTAATAACTATTCCCCATCTTCGAAAAATTTCTTGTTCTTTCATAATTTGTTCCATGACAGATGGAGATGTTACAGTTATTATTGTTAATGGCAGTGAACCTTCAGGGTTTTGTAAGAAACCAACACATTCGATGTCATTGGTTGACAAATTAGCTAATGATGGAACTGATTTAAAGAGGCGAAGAAGATTGCCCCTGTTCAACATATCTTGCTGCCCTCGGGACTCATATAGTGGTTTAAAGATTAGTTGTTCTGTCCTTCGAACTAGCAGCTCCTTTTCGATATACTTTTCTGGTTCTTGCTGAACTTTATTTATAATTTGTTTGTTCTTACCACATTTTACTATAATTAAATGGTCCCGTTTTAATATATGGGTATTGTCCTCTATTTGGTCTATTACTTCTGTTTGTACCCCGGGGTCTTGGTTAACTTTATTGTTTGGTTGTACCCAACTTGAAAAAGCTTGATGGCAAGGTAGTTGTATTAAATTCAAATCTGGATTTGAAGCTATATTATAGTCCCCTTGAGACGCTTTTTGCGCTCTGATGCCACTATTTATTTGTTTTACATCCGTTTTCACTACAGGAACTTTACTATTTTCAGAGTTTTGCGAACTCATTATTTGCTCCCCCTTTATTTGTGATCTTATTTCGGTGTCCTCCCGGGCCCCTTTTCCCACGCAACCATTTCCCTGTTTATCATGGATAATCTCCTCTAATGGGATATTTTTCCTCGCCTCAGCAGGTTCATCAGTGAAAAGTTCAACAGTATCGCTTAAGGTTACTTCACCTATTTGAATGTTCCTTTTTTGAACTTTCTGCGATTTCAAGTGTTTGCCTGATTTAGCAAAGATATCAAAATACTGAGTATTTGTTGTTTTAATTGATTTCGACTGGTCCCTACCTATGTCGACTTTTTGTTTTCCAGTTAATTCCTCCAAGTGGATTTTTCCCTTATAAGACGTTTTAAGTGGCATTCCATCTTGAGAGAGAGACTTTATGAATTGCTCCGGCTTAGCTTTATTTTTTGCTTTTCTTAGTTTTTTTGCTATGTCTTTTTGTCATTATAAACGATGTCAAGTCCACTTCTTTATCCTCTTGTTCATCATGTAGCTCTACCACAGACTGATCAGATGGTACGCCTTCTATTTGTTTGTTATTCTCCCATTGGTTATTCTGGATTATTGGGGGGCATGCTTGTCCCTTAGCATCTAAATCAATTTGAGCGGTTAAATCCTCCATTTATTTAGGCTTCTTGTCCGCTATTAGGCCCATACCTTCCTTGTCTGTTAGTTTCTTATTTTCATTCAATCAAAGGCTTACCTTGACATCTTCCAATATAGTGTTAATAATTTCGGGTATTGACGTTAATTTATTAATTATTGGTGTACAAGAACATTCCAGATAGGTGGTTGCTGTATCTGTTTGAGCTCTCGTTATCAGACTATTTAGTTCAGCTAGTTTGCGATCTATTCCTGCCACCACATTTTCCATTGTTCCCAGTATTTCAATTGGACATCCATTTTGTTCGATTGAAGTGACAGTGCTTCAATAGTAAGTGATGAGGTTTGGTAAAAAATATCCCAAATAGATCCCAAATCCTGATTTCCACTGGCTTTAATGTTTTTATCCCACTGAAGTTCCTGCTTGGTGTTAACTAAATTTTTTTGATAATTCCTATTGTCCCGATCAGGTTGTGTTGATTCCGATTTTAGCGTCTTGTGTTGCCTAACTTGTTGGCTGGATAATAATTAGGGTGAGCCTTTTCTTTGTGTGTTCTGATCTGAACGGTATGTTTCCAAATTAATAATTTCATAGTTTTCTAAGAACATTATTGCTTCTAACGGGGAAGAGACACATCCTTTTTTTCTAAGTTGGCATTCCTGGGTAGATTCATCTAGATGTTCACTTTTATCGCCTACTATCTTCTGATTATCAGATGTCACGACCCTACTTTGGACAATATTTTTTCTTATTTCAACTTTGACCTCTAAAGGTAACCTAGGTGATATTATTATATTTCCAGGTTTCACGGTCATATCTTCCAGTGACAACTCAATTTTTGATGCCTCACCAGTATTCCCTAAGTGTAAGTCCTTTTGGCATGGTGATGTTATACATAATAATTCAAGGTCGCTAATTTAGGTAGATGTTTGGTCTATTGATTGCATTGATTGCACTGGCATATTAGCCACTACATCCACATTATATGTTTTTTTGTCAAATTCTTGCTTTTGTCCAAAAGGTTGGGTAATCGCTAGTGGGCTTGATTGGTGTCTGTAGATTTTTTATTTCAGTTTCGATTTGACTTGACATCATAGCCCCCGTCGGATCTTTAAAAAAATCAAATTTGTGAGGGACTTTTAAGGACTTTTCAAACATCCGCGCTATTGGCGATATTAGCGTCTGGTTCATATCTTTTGTTTGCACTTTGACTTTTTTTAATACTCTTGGTACCTGAGTTTTCCGTGACCGTCGTATCAGAGGGCCAGATGCCCTCTCCCTTCCTGAGTGCATTCTTGGTATCGTTTAAAATTTCTCAAAATAATATCAACCTCTTTATGGGTTCTCGTTGGGAGCCTGCTTGGACACACCCCACTCCGCACAGCCCAACCCGACACAACTCAATATGATCCACCCAAAACAATTTGACCCCGGAGTTACTCCACAAATTTGTCGGCTCCTTTAGTGGCCAGGGGGATGAGTGTGCATTTGATAGGTTTCAAAGTTATTCCCAGTTATTTCTTATTCCAATCAAAAGTGTAGCTGCGCTTGTAAACTCCCCTTGTTAGCTCCTTACAACTCCCGGAGCTCCTTTTTCCACTCTGTAGCCTCTATATACAACCCCTAAGTAGCTCTATGTAAGCCTGAGCAGCAGACCTGCTACAGTTCGTTTACCACATCAGTAATGCAGGCCAACGCCAACTCCTCCTCCTACTCCTAGTATAATCCTTCACTATGGTGCTGCGATGCTGTAATACCAGATGTGGCTTGCGGTTTGTCACCTTCTGCCGCCTCCTTAGATTGCGCAGTAATGCTATATCTCCGGTGCAGTACACTTTGCGGTTCAACGGCACTCGTGGGCTCCGTCTTCCTCTACCTCTGCCGTAACCGCTACTGCTACTGGTCTGCTGCTACTGCTCCACTGCCCAGTCATGCGCATTCCATCACCGTTGCTGGGCTCTGCTCCCCTGTTGTGGACCACTATAACCCCCTCGCTACCTCCTGCCACGACTCCCCGCTGCAACCTCTATGCTGTAGTCCTCTTGTATTTTGCGAGAACTGCTGCTTACCACAATACCACAACACTGCAGCAATACCGCTGTTGAGCCACGATCCTTAATCATTAATCTGATGCAGCAGCTAGTAGCGGCTGGTGCGGCTAGCGGTTTCTTGTAATTTTGCTTTTCTCCTGCCCTCCCGCTGGCCTCCCGCTGCAGCTTTGCTCCCACCACCGCTGCTAGCGCCAATGCTGCTTCGACTCACGTGATCCCGGGTTTACTCCACAAGACCCGGACTGGAACTGGAACTCCGTAACTGTTCTATAGATCTGTAGCAGTAGAAAATCTGACCAAAAATGTCCCCTTTTTTTTTTTTCACCAGACAGTGCAAAATATAAATTGTTTATCACCCAATCCTGCTACTGGTTGCTATCAGTTGACACTCTTCTTCTCAAATGGGGGGGGACCAGGATCTTTGTCTGTATGCCTTTGTGCCTCTGTACCTTTATGCTAGTCTCCACCTCGCGATCAGTGCCCTTCGCTGCTCCTCCAACGGCTAATGTTCCACTGCTCCACAGGTCCTCCACAGCTCCTCCAACAGCTCACCAACCACCACTCACCACTGCAGCCTCCTCACAGTCTCTCCAGTGCGGTGCGGTGTGGGGGATGCGGTGTGAGAGGCGCGCCACGGGAGCCGCGACCCGCGCACAGCAACCGCGCAGCAGCTGCACGCCGAGACAAAGGCTCGCGGCTCACTTGCGGGAGCCGCACAGAGCCGCAAAACAGCACGGAAAATCAGCGCGGCTCGGCGGTATCTGTTCTTAGTTGCACCGGTTGCGCCGGTGATACTCAGCTGATGGGGAGCAATTTTGAGGGGCAAAAGTAGAGGCAGGCTGCTCCCGGCTCTCGACTCCCGGCTCAATGCACCTCGCCGACTCTGCTTCCAGCTTCCGGCTTCCGGAAACAGCAAGCACCTAGGTATGCTCACTGAATGGATCTGAGAATAGCCAGCCGATCCCTTTTTCTTCACTTTTGAGACTACACCCCAGTAGTGATCACCTCCTGAGCAACCGTAAGGCACAGCAGCCCACTTGGGCATTGCTTTATTTGTTTCTTGTAGGTACCTCCTGAGCAGCCATAAGGCACAGCAGCCTACTGTGGCAGGACTTTAATATTGTTTATTTATTTGCCATTTGTTGGTATCCCATTCATCCCATTGTACCGCATTATGCGGCATCCTACTCAAGAGCTAGGATTTGGAACTGATACCCCCACCTAACCATGCCCACCTGTGCCAGATCTACCTCCTTACTTATTGGATGTCTGCACCCCCCAAGGCATAATCTATTTTTTGGGGAAACCCAGGGTAACATATGTTATGTTATGTTATGTTATGTTACATACATTTGTAATGCGCACTGCTGCCCCAGCTAAGGGGCGTCCAGGCGCATGGCAGGTAAAAATGCAACACCACAGGAAACACAACAGAAAGGAGGAAAGTGAATGTATTAAAACAAAAAGGTTTTTAAGGCTTTACGAAAGACTAAAAGATCATCTAGCAGTCGCAACTCTACAGGAAGGGAGTTCCAGAGCTCGGCTGCTAACAAAACTGGAGTTTAAAATGCAGAGCGAGCAGAGCGCTCGTACCAGCGCGCTAAGGGTAGAAGCAGTACATATATGAATAGGGCTTTTCCTTCCCAGTAACCATAGATCACTTCCAAGCCATGGGCACTTACCCTGCACATACCCTCTGTATCAGAGTGTGGCTGGGTTTGTCAGTAGCTGTATCAGTGTATGCTTGGGTGTGTAACTTGCTCAATCGATGTATGAGTGGGTGTCTTATCAGGTGGATGAGTGTGTGCCTGGGTGTGTCACTAGCTGTATCGGTGTATGTCTGGGTGTGTCAGTGGCTGAATTGGTGTATACCTGGGTGTGTCTGTAATAAGGTGTGCCTGGGTGTGCTAGCATCTGTATTAATGTGTGGCTGGATATGTCAGTGGCTGTATCAGTATGTGTATGGGTGTTTGACAGGATGTATCAAAAACAAAGGCGAGGACATAGAAACGATTCTAAACGAGGCAGGTGCCAATTTGTGAGAAGTCACCCTCCACAAGAATATATCTAAACAAGGAGCCAGAAGTACTGGTGATAAATAAAGCCCCTATAATAGATGTATCCAATAGAAACTAAGTAGGGCAGAACAGGAATTCCTAAAAAATGGTTTTAGCTTTGCTCCAACAACAGTATCAATAAACTTGACTTAGAGCCAGGTAAATCTTTCTTCAGAAAAATCAGATTTAGTAGAGTCTTTGAGGGTTATCAACAGAAACCTGTAATTAATAATTCTGGATTAAGACCCAAGTCGACCTTTACATACTCTATAGCCCAGTTTGGTAAGAATGTTGAAACATTTGAACGGGTAGTGGAAATTAACGTACAGAAATTCCTAGAAGAAACATGTTTTCAACCCAGTAATTTATCAAAAGACCATAGGAAAGCTTAAACAAAGAGACCCTCAGTGTACTTGAGGAAGCTAGAAATAATGATTGGATATGCGAGGAGGAATTCAGGTTCCTTAACAATATTAGTCCTATATTATGGACTCCCTAAGATCCATAAAAATTAATGGGATCCCCCTGTCAGACCTATAGTGAGCTGTTTAGGGTCATTGATGAAACCCCTAAGAAAATATGCAGTTTTCTATTTGAGACTCTTAGTGGGCAGACAGACATCATATGTTAGAGACTCTGTGCATATCATTTATATTTTGGAAGGAATTTTAATAAAAACACCCAGCTCCTCATTACATTAGATATTGAGGTTTTGTATAAGATTATCCCTCAGGATGATACCATAAGAGTTGTCAGTAAAATGCTAGAGAACATATGAGCTAAGAATCAGTTTATTTTAAAATGTGTTTCTCTTTAAGGACGAGTTGTACCTTCAATGTAAGGGGACCAGCATGGGTGCCACCTGTGCACAGAATCTGGCCTGTCTTTATGTTGAGAAATTTGAGAACAAACATATTTACAATGAAATGGGAGGGTTCAACTGAACAACTGGAGGAGTTCTTTACATGGCTAAATCTGGGAGACCCTAACCTCAAGTTTAGTTTATGGCCTACATAAGTAACAACGGAGTCTACTTTTTGGATATCTCCATTACTGAAGTATCTGTTCAGTTGGAGGTAGTACTGTACCCTAAGCAAACTGATAAAAATACCCTCTTTAATTATTCAAGTTTTCATCCCCAAATCTCAAATGGATAACATCCCATTTGGTCAATTTCTCTAATTCCGGAGAAATTGCTCTTCATTAGATGATTTCTTTAAATATTCCGATGTATTAAAAAAGAAATGAAAAGACAGAAATTACCCCAAACAATTGATTACTCACTCATTTAAGTATAATATAATTTTACAATAGAGACAATATGTTTACTAAATGAACAGAGGCAAAAATATGAACAAGATAGTATTCGTTAGTCAATATTCAGGAATTAGTAATTGTATAAAAAATGTAATCAACAGAAATTGGAAAATCCTTAATGATAATGAGGAGACACAATTGGAAAAACACTCTTTGCCTTTAGGCACAACAAAGAGTTGAAAAATTATTTGGTACAAACATATAGAAAAGAAAGACCAAACCAACAGAAGTCTTTGAATAGGAGTAAGGTTATAGGCATCTGTAAGTGTGGTAATTGTAGCACCTGTGATCAATGCCTTGTCTCAAAAATGATAGAACACAATGGGACCATGCTTTCAGCGAATACCCTCAATAACTGCCATAGTGGTAACATTGTATATCTCCTATTAAGCCCATGTGATTTGGAAAATGTAGGGGAAATGATCAGCTAGTTGAGGATACACCTACAGGAACACAGCTCAGCTATCAGAACATCTAACCCTAATGCTCCACTTGTGGAACATTTTGTTACAGAAAATCACGGTCACACGGACTATCGTTGCATCATCCTGGAAAAAAATATAAGTAATAGGAGAGGCTGCATTATAGACAACAAGAGAATACTTAGAGAACAGTGGTCTATCTCTAAGCTTAACACAGTAGTAAGGAAAGGGTTACACTCTAAAGAAGATTGGGAAAAAGTAATTACATAAAATGTGATATCCCATTAGGTTTTTTTGCCCATTATTTTGGGCATACCTATGCTGTGATGTCCTTACCCACTATGGTGGAATAATCTGCTGATCTATGCACTTGTTAGGGCCCACTACAGTGGTTCAGTCCACGATTAGGAAGTAGGAAGACCCTTGTATAAACAACAGTAGGCATGATATAGTTGGATGAATAAACATTACAATGCCCAGATTATGTAGATGAACGAGCAGTTTTTTATTCAACTCGCCATTTTTCTATATAACTTTATGAATAAGGACATAGTCCAGGATGGCGGTGCCCAACCATAAAACACGACTGCATTAGAAGTGTAACACAGGACCTTGACGCCAGCAGGAGAGAGCCTTTAAAAAACTTCAAGACCATTAGGAATTAGGGAGACCCTTGTATAGATACAATAGTAGGTATGATATAATTAGATTAATAAAAAGTAGAATACCCAGAATATGTAGGTGAACAAGCAGCATTTTATTCAAATTGGAGTGTTTCTATCCAATTTTATGAATAAAAACATAGTCCAAGATGACGGTGCCCAACTATGGACTATGCCCGCATTAGAAGCATAACATGTGACCTTGACACTAGCAGGAGAGAGTGTTTAAATACCTCCAAAACATTTGAGGAGTTTATTGAACTCCTCTGGTGTACGGATGCAAGACGCAGCTTTGAACCTGTAAGGTGAGGGTCCCAGCATGCATATCTGTAGTGAATGGGAGATAGCACGTTAGATTTTCCAGCATGGGGGCCACCCGTAAGTGGTACTGGGTTTCTTTCATGTAAAAGATGTGGATGGCAATATAATTGTGCGGCTTACACTTAACTCAAGACACAAATATGAACCGTAGCCGGCACGACCAAAAAAGCAGTTTTAAGCTGCATGGCATTTGGCAAATGTTTGCTTACATGTGCATAATTAATGGGTAGGACACTACAATCTGTACTTAGCCTCCTTATTTTAGCCCAATTCCAATAATACACTAGAGATATATATGTATAAATGTGATACATGACTCAAGGTTATGGATCTATAGATAATTCTAGGGATCCCGATTTAATGAGATAGAAACTTTGGGCCACATGTATAAAACTATTATGCATTTGCAAATGTTTGCAAATGCAAAAAAGGCTTTTCCTATGTATCAAACCCTATTTTGCGATTCGGTAACCTGTTACCGAATCGCAAAATGGGTTTGCGATTCAGTATTTGAAAGGGGATAGTTTAGGGCGTCCCTTCAAAATACTAAATGGCAGGAGCATGTATGAATGTTTTGTGACCGTGAATACGGTTGCAAAATGCACTAAACTCCACAAACATTCTTTTTCATATGTATGTGATGACACGCAACTTTACCTGAAAATCACCTCCCCTGAAGACTTCACATCACTCAACTCTACCCTGACAAATATTCAAAACTGGCTAGCCGAGAACCACGTCCTGCTCAACATCTCCAAAACAGAATTACTTCTCAGATTGCCTCCTAATCATACCCCCAAGATTGACCTCTGGATGAAACACCTCACAGCCTTCAACTGCTCTCCTCACATTAATGATTCAGCCAAATCTCTTGTAATGACCCTGGCCATGCACTTGAACATGAAGAATCATATTAGTAAGGTGTGCAAGGTTTCTAATCACCAGATGAGGATACTTAGGAATCTCAAACCATTCCGTCCACAAGATGACTTCAAGCAGGTGGTTCAAGCGCTTGTCTTGCCGAGGCTAGACTATGGCAGTGCTATGCTGAGTGGCCTCCCCAAATATACCTTGGCCCCACTAAGGGCTTCCTTGAATGCCGCTGCCAGAATAATTACTGGTACAAAAAGAAATGTTCACACATCCCCAGCCCTAAAATCCCTAAACTTGTTGCCCTACGAAGCAAGAATATAGCTAAAGATCTCCTGCATGACTCACAAAGCCCTCTATTTCATTGTCCCCTGTTACCTGGGTCAAAAGCTAGAATTATCTGGAGGGAGTAGTTCATCAAGTAGTGCAAACCCTTTCCTCTTGGATCCACAGATTTTTCGCAAAAAGAGAATGAGTCACAGACCTTTCTCAGAGTCTGCCCCGAAGATTTGGAATTCTCTCCCACCGGAAGTCCACTGAATCTCCCTCATGGCTTCTTCCAAAAAGGAAGAAAAAATATTCCTAATGAACATGTTCTTGCCTTTAACGGCCAGGTCTCGTCTGTTTTACTTACTGCCCCCTGATCACTTTTACTGTATTGGACTAACACTTTGTGAAGCCCAGAGTTGTCTGCTATACTCATGTAAGTAATGTTTGTTCTTCTCCCAGTACGCTATTTTATTAGCTAAATGTGATGTTCTTTGAAACCCCCTCTGTCATTGTTCTTGCTTGCATACTTAAATGATGCTGTTCCTTCCCTTTATTATTTCCTACCCTTCCAAATTTTAAAGCGCTCTGATACCCACCTGGGTCATGTTCACGCTATACAAAACTTTATAAATAAATAAATAAAACATTCACATTTTACCATCAATTTCAAGTTGGTGATAACTCTTTCTCATGTGAATGGTGAATGGTGGCGAAAATGGTTTTAAGAGCAGGCAGTGGTCCTATGAAACACAGCTGATCTTAAAAAATTAAAAGAAAGCTTTTAATTTTTTGTCTTTAAAGCACAATCCATTTTTCTTTAAGGAAAACAGGCTGTATTTAAAAAAAATGACTGCTTTATTGGAAATCGATCATGGACATTGTGGTCTGCAGACCATAGCAGGCCCCCATCCCCGTGATTTTAGGGATTCCTAGGGGGTGGCAAATTGCAATCTACCTCATTAACATTAATGAGGTAGGTCGATTTGCGACCCTCTAGGAATCGCTAAAGGGACCTTTTGGTGTTTCATACATTAGGAATAGCAATTACCTAATTTGAACTCACAGATAATCGCAATTAGGTTATAGCTATTCCTAATGTTTATACATGTAGCCCTAAATATCATGGGTGCAGGAGACTCTAATAGGCAATTCCTCTTTATTGTTTAAACGGTTTAAGATACAGGGAGCTACCCTCCTGTGAAATGAAGAAGCAGGCTAGAACTTTAGCGTAGATGAATGATATGGCTGTGCGGGTGATTGAGATACCCCGTCCTTATGCTGGTGACTGTTGAGGACTTACCATACCTATAAGGTAGGTTTTAGAGTGCATTGTGTATTTGGTAGGCCTGTACAAATAGATAAGGTCAGATTGATACAATATCCCTTTTGTATCTCTTTTATAGCACTTTTTTATATCTCTTTTATAGCAGATCCTTCACTCCTACTTATATACTTTTTATGATTGCGAAACTACACAAGACCTACATCCTGGGGGTTTGGTGGGATTCATCTAGAAAAATGGGAATCAAACCCAAAATCTAGAAGATTGGTGAGGCTAGCTGACTGGGATGAGGTTATTTTTTGCAATTTGTGATGTAAGAAAAGAGTGAGGATTATGGGTATGTTGACTATGTGGTTTAGATTGATAGAATACATTGGTTGAGTCACTATAGTTGGACGCTTGAATGTCACTAAAATAGACATGACTGGGGACCCTGAGTCACAACTTGTGAGGTTACACTTTTCTAATGCAGTTGTGGAAATCTTTCATGGCAAAAGGAACTATCAATTAATGTATGTATTTTTAACAAAAAAAATAATTTGTTTCTGTGTGGTAATTTTGGGTGTATGTTTATATAGGAGCAACAGGTTTTTATGTTTTTATGTACATGTTTGTGGGAGACATCAGTTTGTCCTGCAAAAGGTGGTTTAATTGTCTGTTACCCACTGAACCACATCAACGTACAAGTGGAACTAAATATGACAAGCATCTGGACACAATGGGTGATGGTTATCTGGGAAAACCATGTGTCCAAAATAATGATTGAAACATCTGTTTTTTAAACATATTGTGTATTGCTTTTAAGTTGCTGCTATACATTAAAAAAAGCCTATTGGATTTACTTTCTGATGTTTAGATACATTTTGATACAGTAATAGTTATTTATTGCAGATGTGATTCTGAAAATGTGGCATTATGGATCTTACCAATTCGAGAGTAGTGTACACTCAACTTTGGTTGAATTGGGGGTAAAATTGAGTGTTGAATCGAGTTTATAGATCTGAGAGTATGAATTAACTGATCTACCTCTGACTAAATTCCAAGGCGAGATTTTCTGACTTTATAGACCTGTAATGGGGTCCCTTCCGATGGCCAAATAAAAAAACTAATTATGGCTTTCCATGATCCTGCAGGACTTTTGTGGGAGCCAGCATGACCCACTTACTACTATTAAAATCCAGTAGAATTGAAAAACAATATTTAAAAAAACTAAGTGGGTTGGTTGTCCCTTTGGCCCTGCGTTAATAAGTCACCCGTAAGTAGGCTTTATTGCTCAAAAAGGTAAGATATTTGAAATTAGGACATGTGGAAATTAATGTTGAACATGTCCTCACAGTAAAATATCCCCAAACATTATTTTCAGTGGAGAAAGGTTGGTTGCTTCCATAGGGAATCAGTGTACTACATTGTTACATATATTGCTAAATTTGGATTGGTAGCAGCTAGAGAAATATTTGAAAGAATCATTTCAATAGTTATCCCAAATGCAATTTAATGTGAAAAGCGAATTTTGACTAACTAATAATCAACTGGTACTTTTAGAAGGTTAACAGCTTAGTCTCTAAAGCATGTAAGCCTTCAACCATCACCTGGCTGGCAGCTGGCAGCTGGATGGCTCCTCTGCAGTGAGATGTGTATTACTACTAGACTATAGATAAAGGGCCCTGGCGGTGGGGTAGATGTTTCTCTCTTTGACAGGATGGCTTGGTAGCTGTGCCTAGTAACTTGATTAACCTTAAAGGATCCTTCTCAGTCACAGGTAGATGTAACTGACACATAGGCCTGTCCTCTCTATTGTCTTGATAGCCACCTTGTATCCAAACCCAGAGGGCAGATTCTCCAGAAACGGTTTAAAGTGACTAAAGAGGAGGGGCTTCTTATTTTCATGGCCACACCTCCTGGTGGGCACAGGACCTCTGTACAGGGGAAGAAGGTTTCTGCCCTTTTGAATTGCTCACATATGCAGTACAGAGAGTTTAGGACATGGTTGGAGGGATTATGTGGCAACCTAGTTTAGGTCGGAGGTGCCTGGAATCTTGAACTTTCAACCCACACTTATAAACCCATGCACAAGGGAAAGACAGAGAGCAAGACACCGACCCAAGATGGCGATGGCACCAGGATCATGGACCATGGACAGCTGGAAGGAAAGGTTACCCTGGGCAGAGTAATGCAAGGCAGTGACTTGCGTTACCTTGCATAGCTCCAGATTTACAAGATTTACAAGATGGCTCTGCTTGGCACAGTAAATCTTACTTAAAGGCTTGCGTCGCCTTGCGTAACACAACAGTGATGCAGGCCCTTCATGAACCTGGGTCTTGGTTCCATCCTCAGACTCAAGGCCTCTTCAGATTGCATAGTCAACAAAAAGGGGGACAATTAGGGCTTGATAAAGGTCCACCGTACTAGCCCTGGGTCAAGCTAGAAGACAAGAGAGGTACGGTGTTCCTGGGTGGCAAGCGGACCACCAGGTGTGTACTCGAGGTAGTGAGGAGGTGGGGAATACCTTCTTTCGGAACTAGGACCCTCACACACCCAGCAAGCTAGGTGTCATGCTTCATCATATGGGTCTGCTCCTCGTCGAGCCGGCGCTGCAATGCTCGACGGGCACCCATAAAGGGGCTCTTTATCGGAGATCTTTTGTTCCTTGCCGTATAGGTGCTGTGGGTGTGAGGGGCCTAGAAAGATGTAGATGTGGTGTGTGGGTTAAAACAGGTAAGGGAATCCTCTATAATTATTTTTATTCTGGAGAGGTCACAACCTGATTAAAAAGTCAAAAGGAAGGGGGGCGACTATTTTGTTTTAATATGACAAAAAATACGCTCTCCCCTCGGTGGTCAACATGTTTCTCGCCTGAAAATGTCTCTAAAAGATCAGTTGACGATTCCTCAGGACCAAGTGGCTAAACAAACTATCTACAGTGAGTGGTGTGATGCTACATACCACTTGTTCTCTCGGTGGGAATTTACACCGGAGAAAAGCAGCCAACCTAGAGTACAAAGAAAAAGATAAAAAATAAAGTGAAGATAACGGTACATGGTCCTATTAATTGCAGTGAATGTGTCTCGCCGCACACACTCTCTAAAAATCTATACAAGTGGTAAAAACACAGTGCTTTCATGCAACCTGTCACACTCTGTGTGTGCCTTCATTTATACTTAAAACCTCTGTGTAACCAGATAAAGTAGTATCATGGTATATATCATCATGGTGAGTGTATATCGGCTCACCTCTTATGTATTCATGTGCTGCTTCATCAGATCGCAGCGGAGTACATGGACACTCAACGTAGTGTCACTGTTGTTAAAAAGACAAAAAACAGTGTGCTAGAAGTCGGCTGTAGGTACATCGGTTAGTCACTAGCAGCCTGACTCTAGTGCACTATAATCGAAAGTGGGCAGCATTGTTCAGGTTGAGATTGGCTCATAGTCATGAAACACGCACCATTGACAAGATTTTTCAGTAGAGTTATAGGTGCCCCAGACTATCCTGCATAGCTAGAAGTACCATCACCACATGCCCTGAAATTATGGTAATCATAAGGCATAGTAAAAAGCACCGACAGCGACCCAGCCAAGGTCTTGGGACAGAGCTATAAAGAACAACAATAGCAGCGTACCTTTCAAAAGACCAGCGGTCACTGTCATCAATCCCCAGCACCTCTTACCTATTTTATATGCCAGTGTCGGGGCATAGCCATAACGCGGTAGTCCGCATTCACCTGCTCCCGCTCAGAGCTATGTGGCTCACCTACCCGCTCCGCTGCATCAGGAAGGTAATGTTTGGTTGCCGGTTCCGGTTTTAAATACCTTCTACTGGTGCCGCTGAGCGTGGCAAATTGGCCACACCTGGAGTGTAGCGTGATGGTGTAAAGGTGACATCATTTTAGGCGGAACCATGACGGCCATCTTTCAATGTATTATAAAATGCCAAGACTGGCTACTTTAGTGATATTGCCACTCGTTTGAGGATTCAAATATGGCTAATATTCACGCGGTAGTGTAAAAACTGGATCAGGAAATATTCATAGTGAAAACGAGCCTCTGTACGTTGTGTTCGACAACAGCATATTCTCCAATGTTAGTATCTCTGTGGTGCCAAGTCTACTTGGGGGGTATACCCGATTTCTAGGTGGGTGGTTTAAATCGTAGCGGTATGTGTCGCACATAAGAATAGTTAGTGTTAGCGACCTCCATTGTAGAGAGGTAATGCTGATGGAGTAGTTCATGTGTCGGCCATCTTGGAGTGTAATATTGTACTCTTCTGTTGTTGTTGAAATACATTATTCTAATACTGCCAATTCTCTGTTTTTGATTGACCTTATGTAGATGTCGTGTGTCAGATATGTGTTAATAGATGAGCAATTCTCATAGAGTCAAATGCTGATATAAAAATATGTTTGTCCTGCGTGCAGTTGTTGTATATATCAGACTAGTTGATGGTGCTCCATGGAATGGCATCATTCAAGCCGCCATTTGCTAAGTCAAGGCAAAACACCCACCTTTGTTAAATCCTGAATAAAGCAGTATGTGTTATTTGTTGGTGGGTTTCAAGAATGACCCAGCATAGACTCTCTGGGGGATGTCTAAGTTCAGAGAAATGGGTGTACAGTTTGGTGGTAGTTTTCTGACAGTGAATACTGCTCTTGTGCTCAGTGATTCTGGCTTTAACGGGCCTCATGGTCATAACAACATATCTCTTCTCGCACGGGCATGTCAGCATGTACACACAACGTGGGGTGTTACAATTAGTATGTTTGTTTAACGTCCATGTAAATGTATCTGACAGAACCAATTGTTTAGTGTGTTTAGTCTGTAGACACACAGTACATGAGCCGCAGGGGTAGTGTCCTGCCACGGGTGGAAGATCCCACAATTGCTTCTGATTAGGGATGTTTTTGTTCTTGGGTCTCGTATGTACCAACATGTCTTTCAAGTTGTTGGTACGCTTGAACGCAAACCATGGTTTGGGTATTTCCAGTGTGCCTGCATTCAGAATCGCCCAATGTTTGTTCACTGCCTTTTTCATTAAATTGGATCTAGGTGTGTATGTAGTTACACATGTCAAAGTACTCGAGGGTTCTTTCTCATGTACCTCTAAGAGGCTTTCACGGTTGTTGTTTCTTGCTCTTTTCATGCAGGAGTGAACCTGTTTCTTAGGGTAGTGTCTCTTCAGCAGATTGTCAGCCAGTATCTCTGCTTCAATTTTGTAGTCCTCTGTAGAACTACAGTTTCTTCTAATTCTTAGAAACTGGCTGAAGGGGAGATTATTTTTCAGTGTCACTGGATGGTAGCTGCTGTACAGTAGCAAGCTGTTTCTGTCAGAAGGCTTTTTGTATAGGGATGTCGTCAGTTTACTTCTTGTAATCTGATGATTCTAAGAAGGCAATGTTAGTGGGTGATATAGTGTGGGTGAATTTCAAGTGCTGGTTCTTTGTGTTGATCCACTCACAAAATTCATCGCAACTCTGTATATCACCCTGCCAAAAGATGAGTATGTCATCTGTATATCTCTTCCACAGTCTCAGGTTAGCTCCGAAGGGGTTGCTCGCATGTCAAATGGTCTCTTGTTCAAACGCCGCCATTTACAGACATGCCACACTTGGAGCAAAGGTACTCCCCATCGAAGTACCCTGAGACTGGTGGAAGAGTTGGCTGTCAAACTCAAAAAAGTTTTGTTAGGGCCAGGGTGGCACATTGCATAATAAATGAAATGGTAGTGGCTGCTGTCCATTCACTTCCAATTTGTGCAGATTCTATTACTTCTAGTGTCTCTCTGTGTGGGATATTGGTATATAGTTGCTCCACATCCAGGGTGACCAGGAGGTCAATATCGCCTGTGTTTTCCATTTCACCTATAACACAAAGGATATCAGTTGTGTCCCTGATTTTTTGATTACCAAACTTCCCAAGACACCCTATTTCTATACTCTGCCAAAAATACATAAGGGGACCACCCCGGTCCCGGGCAGACCTATAGTTTCAGGAATCGGCTCTCTCCTAGAGCCGCTCTCAAAATTCTGCGACCATTACCTACAACCTTTGGTCAAGCAGACTCCATCATATATCAGGGACACAACTGATATCCTTTGTGTCATAGGTGAAATGGAAAACACAGGCGATATTGACCTCCTGGTCACCCTGGATGTGAAGCAACTATATACCAACATCCCACAGAGAACCACAGAGACAGACACTAGCAGTAATAGAATCTGCACTAATTGGAAGTGAATGGACAGCAGCCACTCCCATTTAGTTCATTATGCAATGTGCCACCCTGGCCCTAACAGAAAACTTTTTTGAGTTTGACAGCCAGCTCTTCCACCAGTCTCAGGGTACTTCGATGGGGAGTACCTTTGCTCCAAGTGTGGCATGTCTGTATATGGCGCCGTTTGAACAAGAGACCATTCGACATGCAAGCAACCCCTTCGGAGCTAACCTGAGACTGTGGAAGAGATATATAGATGACATACTCAACTTTTGGCAGGGTGTTATACAGAGTTGCGCTGAATTTTGTGAGTGGATCAACACAAAGAACCAGCACTTGAAATTCACCCACACTATATCACCCACTAACATTGCCTTCTTAGACCTCACCATCAGATTACAAGAGGGTAAACTAACGACATCCCTATACAAAAAGCCTACTGACAGAAACAGCTTGCTACTGTACAGCAGCTACCATCCAGTGACACTGAAAAATAACCTCCCCTTCAGTCAGTTTCTAAGAATTAGAAGAAACTGTAGTTCTACAGAGGACTACAAAATTGAAGCAGAGATACTGGCTGACAATCTGCTGAAGAGACAATACCCTAAGAAACAGGTTTACTCCTGCATGAAACGAGCAAGAAACAACAACCGTGAAAGCCTCTTAGAGGTACATGAGAAAGAAACCTCGAGTACTTTGACATGTGTAACTACATACACACCTAGATCCAATTTAATAAAAAAGGTAGTGAACAAACATTGGGCGATTCTGAACGCAGGCACACTGGAAATACCCAAACCAAGGTTTGCGTTCAAGTGTACCAACAACTTGAAAGACATGTTGGTACATACGAGACCCAAGAACAAAAACATCTCTAATCAGAGGCAATTGTGGGATCTTCCACCCGCGACAGGACACTACCCCTGCGGCTCATGTACTTTGTGTCTACAGACTAAACACAATAAACAATTGGTTCTGTCAGACACATTTACATGGACATTAAACAAACATACTAATTGTAACACCCCACGTTGTGTGTACATGCTGACATGCCCGTGCAAGAAGAGATATGTTGGTATGACCATGAGGCCCGTTAAAGCCAGAATCACTGAGCACAAGAGCAGTATTCACTGTCAGAAAACTACCACCAAACTGTACACCCATTTCTCTGAACTTAGACATCCCCCAGGGAGTCTACGCTGGGTCATTCTTGAATCCCACCAACAAATAACACATACTGCTTTGTTCAGGATTGAACAAAGGTGGGTGTTTCGCCTTGACTTAGCAAATGACGGCTTGAATGATGCCATTCCATGGAGCACCATCAACTAGTCTGATATATACATCAACTGCACGCAGGACAAACATATTTTTATATCAGCATTTGACTCTATGAGAATCGCTCATCTATTAACACATCTCTGACACACGACATCTACATAAGGTCAATCAAACAGAGAGAATTGGCAGTATTAGAATAATGTATTTCAACAACAACAGAAGAGTACAATATTACACTCCAAGATGGCCGACACATGAACTACTCCATCAGCATTACCTGTCTACACTGGAGGTCGCTAACACTCACTATTCTTATGAGCGACACATACCGCTACGATTTAAATCACCCACCTAGAAATCGGGTATACCCCCCAAGTAGACTTGGCACCACAGAGATACTACCATTGGCGAATAAACCTGTTTTCGAACACAACGTACCGACACAAGCTCGTTTTCACTATGAATATTTCCTGATCCGGTTTTTACACAACCGCGCGAATATTAGCCATTTTTGAATCCTCAAATGGGTGGCAATATCACTAAAGTAGCCAGTCGTGGCCTTTTATACTACATTTAAAGATGGCTGCCATGGTTCCGCCTAAAATGATGTCACCTTTACACTGTCACGCTACACTCCAGGTGTGGCCAATTTGCCACGCTCAGAGGCACCAGTAGAAGGTATTTAAAACAGGAACCGACAACCAAACGTTACCTTCCTGATGCAGCGGAGCGGGTAGGTGAGCCACATAGCTCTGAGCGGGAGCAGGTGAGTACGGACTACCGCGTTGTGGCTATGCCCCGACACTGGTATATAAAAGAGGTAGGAGGTGCTGGGGATTGATGACAGTGACCGCTGGTCTTTTGAAGGGTACGCTGCCATTGTTGTTCTTTATAGCTCTGTCCCAAGACATGGGTGGGACGCTGTAGGTTTTTTTTACTATGCCTTATAATTACCATAATTTCAGGGCATGTGGTGACGGCACTACTAGCTACGCAGAACAGTCTGGGGCACCTATAACTCTACTGAATAATCTTTCCAATGGTGCGTGTTTCATGACTATGGGCCAATCTCAACCTGAACCATGCTGCCCACTTTTGATTATAGTGCAGTAGAGTCAGGCTGCTAGAGACTAACCGATGTACCTACAGACGATTTTTAGCATACTGTTTTTTGTCTTTTTAACAACAGTGACACTACGTTGAGTGTCCATGTACTCTGCTGCGATCTGATGAAGCAGCACATGAATACATAAGAGGTGAGCTGATATACACTCACCATGAAGATATATACCATGATACTACTTTATCTGGTTACACAGAGGTTTTAAGTATAAATGAAGGCACACACAGAGCGTGACAGGTTGCATGAAAGCACTGTGTTTTTACCAATTGTATAGATTTTTAGAGAGTGTGTACGGCGAGACAGATTCACTGCAATTAATAGGACCATGTACCGTTATCTTCACTTTATTTTTTATCCTTTTCTTTGTACTCTAGGTTTGCTGCTTTTCTTCGGTGCAAATTCCCACCGAGAGAACAAGTGGTATGTAGCACCACACCACTCACTGTAGATAGTTTGTTTAGCCACTTGGTCCTGAGAAATCGCCAACTGATCTTTTAGAGACATTTTCAGGCTAGAAACATGTTGACCACCGAGGGGAGAGCGTATTTTTTGTCATATTAAAACAAAATAGTCGCCCTCCTTCCTTTTTACTTGTTAATCAGGTTGTGACCTCTCCAGAATAAAAATAATTATAGAGGATTCCCTTACCTGTTTTAACCCACACACCACATCTACATCTTTCTAGGCCCCTCACACCCACGGCACCTATACGGCAAGGAACAAAAGATCTCTGATAAAGAGCCCCTTTATGGGTGCCTGTCGACCATTGCAGCGCCAGCTCGACGAGGAGCAGACCCATATGATGAAGCATGACACCTAGCTTGCTGGGTGTGTGAGGGTCCTAGTTCCGAAAGGAGGTATTCCCCACCTCCTCACTACCTCGAGTACACACCAGGTGGTCCACTTGCCACCCAGGAACACCGTTCCGTACCTCTCTTGTCTTCCCTCTTTAGATTGCAAACAGTAATCCAACAATGTTCCATAAAGTGTGTAGCACATCACGGTCCTCCATAGATGGCTAACCTTACTTGGTAAATAAAAATACAGTCTGGTACATTCTTCTTCTGTTTATGATTAAGGCTCCCTGTTTTTGTTTTCTGTTTTTACAAATTTATTTTTTACAGATAAATACAGACAGAAAACATTTGTTTTCTTGTCTGCATTTATTTTTAAATGTGGATAAAAGCAGAAATTGGGTTGCTTTTTGAGTGATTCTAAATATTGTCTGCCATGACTGCCAGGACAAAAACTTTGTGGATTGATAGGAAAGAGGGTTAAAAAAGAAAGGAATTTTAGCAAAGATTTAACAGCAGTAGATATGCACAATGTTAATACTGAAATTTGCATATTTTGATATAATTGCATTGATTTATCTTCTACAGATGTTCACAGCATTGAAACGTAGCAGGCATTCAAGCATGAGTGCATATTTATTGGTTAAATAAATGTGGAAATATACTAATTTCAGCTTAATTTCTCCACAAAACCCAATATAAATATGGATACATACAGATAAAATTGGCACATAATAAATATGGATAAATACAGATGGAAATGTCAAAAAAATAAATACCATAAAACCGGAAGCCCTATTTATGAATCTTCCTACCTTGAGCCCAATGTTTCATTCTCAGTCATGTGACAACAATTAGGTCGAACGCCTTTAAATTATACGATCCTGTCTTTACTGTTTCTGACTCGCATATAAATGGGCACATGAGCGAAAAGCGCTTTAATCCGAATTGTTCCTTATTTTTATTGCTAATGTTTAATTTAGATACTCAACATCTTATAATGACTTAACCGCACAGTATAATTGAATCACCTACTGTCCCTCTTGTCTTCCTCATAGGTGTTCTTTACCTTTGGGCTCCACCTTTGAAATATAGTTTATTTTTTGCTCTCAATAGGATTGTGGCTTCAAAAGAGTTTGGACTTTCGTTCACTAAATTGTTCTCTCTTGAGATTGACCTCAAGATCACTGAACAAACATGTTTTTTGTCTACAGTTCATTATGAAGGGCCTGGAGAAAGCCCCCATAAGTGCACCATCTTTTTGCTTTCCCTCATTCATGTGTTATCTGTTCAATTAGAAATGTATTGAATACCTTGTAATGTCGTCAGTATAAAGTAAAGGGTCTGAATAAAGCAGGAGGGTATCTTTATTTGTTTACATTCTGTGGGAGTAATTTACCAAGGTTAATT
Organism: Triturus cristatus; assembly: GCF_964204655.1. NCBI lineage: Eukaryota > Metazoa > Chordata > Amphibia > Caudata > Salamandridae > Triturus > Triturus cristatus. The sequence goes on from NC_140590.1 coordinate 959,325,336, forward strand.
TGTTATAGCAAATGATGTATATTTTGAAAGTGCAATACCCGCTTCAAGTGCACACAGCATGTTATTGATTGGCTATAGCGATGGGTGAGTTGAAATAGGCCTGTGCCGTATTACACTATTGCTCTCCAATAACCAAATTGCGACTCTCTGTCTGGATTACAATAGCAATGTTTAAATATGCAATGGCTAATCTTGCAATTGCAAACACGCTACTATTTGATTTCTGCTCATGGCATTTGAAAATTACAACCAAGTGCCTCTATGATCCCATTGTTCTTACAATCAGAAGAGGCCAATTAAAAAAAATGTTTCATGTGATTCATTACTTATCCAAATTATCAGTTTATGAAATCATGACATGAAATACTGAGGTGAATATTGACTGTTGATTTACAAGGTTAACAATGTACGAGCCTGGTGCAATATCTCGAAGTGTGGGCCTTTCATTAATAGAGGTTTCTGTCTATGTTTCCACCAGGAAAACTGATAGAAATGAATGAGCCTTATCAGTGGAAAACGTGCATAGCTCCTAACAATTGACCAGGGATGGCTCCTCCACTAAGGTGGAGGAGCGTCGCCCCACATGAAAAATAAAATGATAATAATATAGCATTTTCATCATTTTATTTTACAGCACTGGCACCGTTTTGATTAAGGGGCAGGGCGGGGCTGGGCTATCAACCAGCAGGGGAAGGAGTGTATGTGCACTTAAGTGTGCATGATGATCTGGATGGCAGTCACGGGCCGGCCAAATCGTGATGTGCACTTTGCATTTTCTCTGCATTACAGCCTGGTTGGAAAACATGCTCAGGCTCCCACTACCGGTCTGAGTGCCGAGCCACGGCACTAAGACCAATCACAACGCTGCATTCCAATGTAAAGATTGGCTAGGGGAGCCTTGGTGCTTCCCGTTTCTACCTCATCTCATTAGGAAGAATGGAGGAGAGCATACGGCAGCCAGGTCAGTGCATTTTTCTTTTTTTAGACACCCCAACCCTGCTTACTCCCCCCTTTCTCGCCCGCTGCACCACCATGGCCCATAGCAGCCGCCACTACAATTGACCATTATGAACCAGATGTAGAGGTCAATATCACTTTGCTAGCAAATTCATTACTCCTAAATTCTTATTAAAAAATATGCTTTAAAATACTAAACGCTTCATGCTGAATCTTTTAGGGATTTTGCAAAAGGTTATATAATTAACATGCCAAAGTTTCATGTGATTCTAACATAACCTGGAACTGGGTTTTATCAATTGAGCTAAAGGGCAAGAAGTGTACCAGCAGGCCCAAGATTTGGAAGCATAGATTGCTGAACCAATTGATGAAATTTGGTGCTGCATTTCTATAAAGTTAAAATATATATAGCCATTTGAGAACATATCCCACTGGTCAGTTACTTTAATAATCTCCAAATAACAACCCTCCACAGTGTTTTTTTTATATTTGCAAACACATCCCTGTATTTATTGGGAAATATCATATGCAATCAAGAAACACACATTTGCAAATCAAAGGCAGATTCAGGAAATATTTTGTTGAATACAGCGAAGAGAGTTTTTGATTATTGCTCTTTTCCTGCATTCAGCCATGCAACCTGGACAGAAAAATCAGTCCCAGAAAAGCCACATGACTTCCCACTAAAACTTTAATTTCTCCAATAACTTTCTGGTAGTTTCAACCTATATTCGCTGTCGACGGGCCCTTTTACTGCTCACTTTTATATGTTAATGCATGTTTTATATCATTATAAGAAAAAATTACTTTATTATTATTACCCAGGATTGTGAGAATATTCCTAAAGAAAATATATAATTCCTGCTTATGTGACATTTCGAGACAATTGCATATTTAGATTAAGTATAAACTCACTTTTGGAGGTAGAGAAACCATTATTAAACATATTTTAGTGAAATGTATTATATGTCTTATTTCAAAAAATGTTTTTTTAGCAGTGATAAGTAGATTATCAAGAATTTTCTTGGAAGGGATATCTATTTGCATTTTTCTGGCCTGCTTTACTGCATCATATGTCTTGTGAGAAATTAGCTTTGACTCTTGCGAGACACTATTAGTTGCCTTCATAATTGGAATACATTGCAGAGATTTGTAAAAGTTTAATGTATTTTTATTAATTCTGCCATTGTTAACAAATAATGTGAATTACAATGAAAGTTCAATGTCTGAGATACGGTAAATACACCAATAAAAATTGGAAAACAGACATGATGAATAATGCTTTGGATTTAAATCATTGTCATAGTTCTTAAATTGTAAATGTTCAATTTCTTGAGGTAATTAGATTGAAGCATTTCTTTGATCTAGAGGACTTTCCATCTGTAATTTTATATATAAAATCAACACCTAGAGGTACAATAATTTACCAAGGGAACAGTAAAAACCAATATACACTGTCAGCCCCACCACACTGTCCAGAATCTCGGGGTCCAGGATGTTCCTGAGATGCACAAATATTTCAGTGGCTGTTGACATTGTCTTGCTTTAGAGGACTCTCAATCAGGCTTATTATATTTAGAAATAAACCCCTGTAAGTACTATTGTCTATTAAGGGAAACAAAAACACATACAATATACAGCTCATTGGGAGAACTACACCCCACATGAGCACTCAAGACATTTGTTCTTCTGGTTGCCAGGCTCTGCTTTCTCCCTCTACGTGTGGATTAGGGAGAGGCTCTGAGAGTTTGGAAGCATCTCCCACTGCCTGTCACTTGCACCAGTGGTTCAGAGCAGGTGAAACACAGGTATCGTCGTGTGGTAAATAATTTTCCTTTACCGGGACTTAATTTGATACGGAAACATAATAAAACAGCTCAGTAAAATGAGAGGCAGAATCCGTGGTATTAGAGGTTCGGAATGGGCTTTATTCCAATGAACGATTATAATCGGTTGCTCCAAGTTCCATCACCACGGAGGTTCAGGAAGTGAAGTACATACATTATTGACATGAAATGACTTTTATAGATCATACATTACAATGAAGCGAATGCAATAGGCGTAACAATTGATAAGGAAAATGACGATTTATCTGCGTAACCAAAAAATGGGTGTAATAAGGAGTAAAAAGGAACATAATTGGTTATGATGTCATATATAGGTGGATCTATAAGATAATACTTGGCATAGATGCGCGCGCAGCAGCATGACGTGTGATTGACGTGCAACTAGGGGGTGAAGGGGACTTGACATTTAGCTCTACATGTGGAGACGAAAAGTCTGGGGGGTCAAGTCAACCTAATCCCAAATCATATCTAACATCCTATGTTTAAAGAACTATGTTATCCACAAAAGAAGGACTCTCGGACAGAATCTATTCTATACTGACTGTGCGTGCGTGTACAAGCGTCTAAGTGTCTACACTAAATGCGAGGGGGTAGAAATATTCCATGGTAACAGGACTATGAATTACTTGCATAAGACAGAGAAGCCGAGCCTTTGCTCGGTAGCTGGAAGAAATGTTTACTTAAACTACTAGACAGGAATGCATCGGCTGAGGGGCGAAACAGATAACTCGAAGGTGAAATACAGTTCTTGGCAGAGAATAGGCTGATGTCAGGCTTCGTGAGCCGCGCAGAGAATGAGACAAAGTTCATGGTCACTGATGCAGGCTCAGACTGGAGCTTTCAGAGGCAGAAGGCAAGAAGAGTTCGATGACAGAATCAGGGCCTACTTGCCTGGACTGTAAAATGGCATAAGTGAACCATATAAAGCCGGTGGCTTTTCATACTTAGGAATGGAATATCCGGCCTATTCATGGCGGATCTGACAGAGGACATGTTGACGGTGGACGCACATGTGTTTGCGTCTTTATAACTGGAACTGGAGGGAACATACATGTACTTGTAACATGCACATAGAACCGTTGGGGTCCAAGATAGGGGACATAACTGACCAGAAAAATCCATATTTCCACATTCCCTCCTTGTCCCCTACTTGCCCGTCAAGAGATATCAATCTTCATCAATCCATTGATCTGTTCATATAACATCATTTGTTCTTCTTTCTTCTTCCGTGATGAATGAAATCTTGGTGGTGGAATACACGATGTGGCACACAGACCACAGATCGCTGGTCCACATTGTAGACATAGACAGCAACTGAATAGTATGAGAAGGCCAATACCTAGGAAGGATAGAACTCTCCATCCCCAGGCTGATATCACACTCCAAAACCAACTGGACCAAGTCCAAGTGCCTGGGTTCTGGTGTATCTGGTTTACAATCTTATGAAGGCGAGTTATAGCTTTATATACAGATGGCGAATTTTCTGGTATGAAAATGCAACAGCTTGATCCGATGACCCTACAAGCTCCGCCCCTATCAGCCAGGATGACGTCAAGGACAAGACGATTTTGAAGCACAACAATCCGCATAGCAGACTGCTCTTCTGTTAAATTGCCTAAGGCGGAAATAGTTTCATTCACTACTGCTTCAAGGGTTCTAGTTAATCTACGTATCAGCTTACTATTAGTAACAGTACCTATATAGGGAAAGATGCCTTTATTGAAATCTGTGTATTTTTCCCATGCTGTTTCAGTGTAATCGACAATTGGGAGATCTCTACGCTCTCTATTGTGTACTAAATGAATATTTCTATAATAATCAGGAGGAGCTAGGAAAACAGGTGGCAAAAGGAATGCAATGTAGCAGGTACCATCCCAATCTAGAGGTAGACGCATATATGCAGTCTGACCACATATAAAGTAGGAGTGGCGATAAGCTCTGAATGAGGATTTGCCTTGATCACTGAATTCTACTATAGTAGTGCATTTACTATGGCCCATATGTATGGAACCAACTTTTCTTACACACAATTCACCTTTCGCTGGGAATACTGACATGGTTGGTAAAACTAGTTCAACTTCGGATTCGACGTTTAGAACCATGAGATTAGGAGTAAAGTTACCTAATCCATATACTTCATTTTCTAGATCAGTTCCTGTTCCTTTGGGGCGACCCTCCTTGTCAGGGTAACAGACTTTGAATAAAACTAGGTTCAGATTTCCCCATACCCAATGGTCTTGATAAACTGCTGTGTCTGAGTCTATGGAATTGATTAAGCTGAACCATGCTTCACAGGAGCCATTATGTGTAAATGGGTGTGGAAAGAATGGCAGGACTCCTTCATAATTCTGATAGGGAGGGAGCCGACCACACACCCAACAATTGGTGGCATTACTAGTCTGATGGGAATGATGTAACATACTAATGAAAGTGTTATTGCGCAGCGCAAGTCTATAAGACAATTCATGCGGGGGTAAGTCACTAAAAGAATGTTCTGCGGTAACATTGTAAACGTTTCTGGCAATAGGGTAATATATGTGCAACAATATACTTGCAGTAATTATTAAAAGACTTAAGGAAAACAAGATTATTAATGTCACTATGCAATGGCTACGCAGTGATTTACAATACGCCTGTCGTTTCATCATTTTTCGCGACTGTCCATGATTCAGGTCTAGAGGATACATGTCAGAGACAAATTCAACCGCTTCACCTTGGAGAGGACTTAAACAATCAAATTGTCTGACGTTCTAGGCCTCAATTTTACTTTATAGAGTTCGGTTTTAGTCTTTTCAACCAAAGGAAGTTTTGAATCAGTCTGTGAGGGAGTGCAGGGCACAATGTCTATATCCGAGGATAGTCCATGAAATTTCTTGATATGACTTGAATGAATCCAGCCCTTGCGGCCCTCGATCTTCACGGCTGTCCTTGTAGTGAGCAGAACCAACTTGGGTGTCTTCCACCTGGGCTCCAGCTGAGTCTTTCGGTCGAAATTTCTCACAAATACGAGATCACCCGGAACTACGTCATGGGGTTTCACCTCAGTGTTGTCAGGAAAGGCTGCAGCTACCTGTGAACGACAAGATTGTAGTGCAGACATCAAGGAAGCCAAGTAATCTGTCAGCATATTACAGTCAACATCAGTTATTTTGCGTGGTACAGGCGTCCCCCACATATTTGGTGGTCTGCCGAAGATCACCTCATACGGGGATAGCCCTGTTCGAGAGTGTGCGACCATTCTTGTGAAAAAGAGTGCAACTGGTAGTGCTACTACCCAGTCGACACCTTTCTCCCTGCATATTTTGGACAATCTAATTTTCAGGGTCTGATTATGTCTTTCTACAAGACCTGCTGCCTCGGGGTGTCGGACACAGTGGAATTTCCACTGATAACCTAACAGAAGTGAAACATGTTTCATTAATTCGGATGAGAACGGCTGGCCGTTATCTGAGTAGACAACACGTGGTAAACCGTATCGTGGGAAGAATTCTCGAACCAACTGTTTGGCAGTAGTCGGGGCAGTGTAATCTGAAACCGGGTATGCCTCCGTCCAACGGGAAAGAGCGCAAACAACTACGAGAACATATTTGAATCCTCGACATCGTTCCATCTGGATATAATCCATCTGGAGGACTTCAAAAGGGTGATTAGGAGGATGAAATCCACCTTGTTCTACGGGAACACTTTTTCCTGGGTTGAACTGGCAACAGATCATACAGGTACGGACCTTTTGTTTGGCTGCTGCTCGTAAATGTTTATTGAACCAAATGTGTTGAATGCTATCTAGCATAGCTTTTTCTCCTAGATGTGCTGGACTATGGATAGTGTTAATAATGACTTGGACCATTGAATCAGGGAGGAACCATACAGACTTTTCCTTCATCATCCATCCTTGGTCCGTTTGGATCCCTCCTAATTCAGTCCATTTCTTTATTTCGTCTGGTGTAGCATGTGTCTGTATGTCAATTACGTCAAGAGTAGGATCTTTAACTGTCATACAATGTGTCGGCATCGGGACTATTGTCTTTGTCATGTCGGATGTTTGAGTTTGAGCAGTCTGTTTAGCTGTTCTGTCGGCTAGATCATTGCCTTGAGAAATGATATCAGTAACTTTCGTATGAGCCTTACATTTCATAATTGATATTGCAGTAGGTAGATGTATTGCATCTAATAAGGCATGAATGAGGGGTCCGTGCTGAATGTGGGCACCGTGGGAAGTTAAATAACCTCTCTCTCGCCACAGCACGCCGAAGTCATGTACAACTCCGAATGCATAACGTGAATCAGTGTATATGTTGACTTTTTTATTTGTGGCTTGAATACAGGCTTGTGTCAGAGCGATGAGCTCTGCGGCTTGAGCTGACAAAGTATTTATACGATTAGTTTCGATGACTTCAGTATCTGTTGTGACTGCGTAAGCGGCCACTAACTCTCCTGTACTTGTTCTCATACATGAACCATCTACATATAATGTCAGGTCTGGATCTGACAATGGGACATCGGTTAAGTCTTGTCTGGGTTTCGTCGTTATAGTAATAACTTCAATACAGTCATGGGCTAGTGGGTCTGTTCCGATTACTGGCAAAAGTGTGGCAGGATTCAATGTGTTACAGCGTCTGATTTCTATGTGTGGCTGAAACAATGTAAGTTCGTACCCTGTAAGTCGCGCTATAGTCAAGTGTTGTGTTTGCGTTCTATTTACAAGAACCTCTACTGCATGTGGTACTTGAACTGTCAATGGATGTCCTAACACTATGGCATCGCTTTGTCTGATTGCTAAAGCTGTCGCTGCCACTGATTTTAGGCATGCAGGCAAAGCCTGAGCTACGGGATCTAATGTACTAGAAAAATAAGCACATGGTTTGTGTGCTCCTGCTTGTTCCTGTGTGAGTACTGACAAGGCAGTACCTTCGCGTTCTGTAACAAAGAGTGTAAACTGTTTTCTGTAACATGGCGTTGCTAAAACAGGTGCTTGACATAAAGCTTTCTTTAGGCTTTCAAAAGCTTGTGTATGTTCCTGGGTCCAAGGGAGAACAGTCGATGTGGCTGCCTCCTGTGTTGTCAACTGAATGAGTGGTTTTGCTAGAAATGCGTATTGCGGGATCCACTGTCTACAGTATGAAGTGAGGCCTATGAAAGCCCGCACCTCCTTTTGTGTCTTGGGTATTTGCATGTTGGCTATTAACTGAATGCGGTCGGGTGTAAGCTGCCTTCCCTCCTTGGACAGCGAGTGTCCAAGATAAATAACTCGCTGGACACAGAATTGCAGCTTAGAAGGGGACACCTTGTGCCCCTTTTCGGCTAGAAATTGTAAAACTGTCAGTGATGCTTTTTCACATTCCGGTTCACTTCTCGCAGTGATCAACAGATCATCGACGTATTGAAGCAAGGCAGTGTTAACTGGCATGTGGATACTGTCAAGTTCTCGTTTCAGTGCTTGGCTATAGATGCTGGGGCTTTCTGTAAATCCTTGAGGTGCGCGTGAGAATTTAAAGCTACGTCCATTTAAACTAAATCCGAACAAATATTGGCTTTCCGGATCTATTGGGACGCTGAAAAAGGCATTCTTGAGATCGATTACAGTAAAGAATGTCGCTTCAGAATCAATAGCTGTCAGTAATGACGAGATATCTGGGACCACAGGAAATTGTGGCACAATGCACTTGTTTAATTCGCGCAGATCAATAACCAATCGATATACTGGCGGGGCCTTTGGATCTGTTCGTTTAAGAATCGGAATTATTGGTGAATTACATATATTGGAGTCTGTTTCTACAACCACTCCTTGGGCAATGAGCTCGTCAATGATTTGTAGTAAAGCCACTACAGCATCTGGTGGTAACTTGTATTGTCGCATTCGTGGTAGCACCACTCCTGCCTTTAATGTGACTCGATATGGTGTAATATTCATGCATCCAACATCAGTAGGGCCTTGTGCCCATAGATGTGTAGGTAAAGTCTGCAGTCGGGGATCCATGTCTCTAGATACATAGTGACCTTTAAAATCACGTAAAAACAATCTTACTCCTTCCGGAGAACAACATATTATAGCTCCTAGAGCTTTCAATGTTTTTATTCCTAACAGATTTTCTGGACATGATTTAGTAAGTAATAAATCTGTAGTTCGGGTCAGAGGTCCTATCGTAAGTGGCAGAGGTTGTGACACTTCATTAACAATAGGCTTTCCTGAAAAACCAAGGGAAATATTCTGTGAGCCTGAGAGGGGTGCCCCTGGAACTTCACTACGTTTTATGGTCGTTCGACTTGCCCCTGTATCGAGTAAAAATTTTCTGTCTTGGCCTAATAATTCACTATGTACATAAGGTCCTTCTTGATCTACAGGGATCTCGATAAGGGGTAAGTCAACTTCCCTCTCTAGGCTTGTTCATGCGTAACGCTGATACTCAGGATATTCATACTGTGCGGTCTGATACATTTGTCGTGTTGTTGTCTGTGTGGCAGCAACAGGCAACGGTGGTGCAGCTGGCACAAACTGTATTGGCTGTTGTGCGGCTGGCATGGCCTGGGCATGCTGCAGAGCTCCTTGTTCATTCTGATCTTGTCTGAGTGGCCGTGATCTTTCTTGTGTTTTACCTATGGCGATATTATGTTTTAAAACTGGACAATCGTGTACGTAATGACCTGGCTTTTTACAATAATTGCATGTCCCTTTTACAGGTCCTGCTGAATCACCGGAATGTGTCATACCCTTTTTATGTCCTTCAGTTGGAACTGTCTGGGAAACTAGCATTTTCATTTTCGTGTCTTTCATGCGTCTGTGTTCATGTTCTTGTTCCTCTCTAATTCTATTGTGATGGTACTGTAACATTTGTAACATTTGTGATGGAGTGTTACCTTGCCAGGTACTCTCGAATTTTAATACTCTATTCTTTACTTGGGGCAGGGCATTTTCTACTAATTTTGTTACAAACAGATGTGGGTATGATTCGCTACTTGCCTTTAGGCCACTATTTATACCAAAACATTTTTCAAATCGGGCATAGTAATCACTAGTGTCTTCATCTTGCTTCTGTTTACAGGCTGAAATTGTACCCCAATCTTCCTTTTTCGTAGTTAATAAACGTGGCAGTACCTGTACTAATAAACCTGGTAGTGCTTTAGTTTTATCCCCAAGTCCTGCTCCTGCAGTTCGGGCCTTTTCTTCCGCTTCTAACACTGACCATTCTATCTTTTGGTCTCCTACCTCCCACTCTTTTTCCTTGAGTTTCTCATAAATACCAGCAGGCATTAATACCTTTAATATTGTCATAATGTCGGGATAGGTATACTCTCCCATGAGTAACATGTCTTTAATTTCTCGGTGAAAACCCGCTGGATCTTTGTCATGACTGGGTACCACTTTCTTCATTTGTAACAATTCTATTTTTGATATGGGCGTATATACAAATACGCGCTTAAACTCGTTGTCCTCGCCCTTTATTGGGTGCACTTCTCGTAAGGGATTCTGTCTATCCATGTAATACGTGGTTCTTTCCTTGACGGGTAATGAGACACGGTCTGAACATACAAAAAGAATATACTGCTTTCTTGATTCTAGAATTTCTTTAATTAATTTAGTACCTGAACCTCTCCATATATTCGTGAGTAATTCAGTCAATATATCAGGTAAGGGACCAGGATCTGAATGTTGACTCTGATATAGTATAATGAGTTGTTGAATCATATAAATCCCAGCTAAACGCTGTTCATCTGGGGTGAGGTTCAAAAATGTGCGTGCTACTGTATCATCACTGTATTTTCCGGGACTGTCAACCCAATGGACAGCTGACCTGGCTAATTCTTGTTCATCCATAGAATCGAGGAAATGATAACCCCTTCGTTCTCGGAGTAGTTTGTCGGCGGCTTGGAACGAATGCTCGTTAGACCTGATGTTAATTATAGGTATTTGGAAATTCCTGTTATTATCTGGACATATCGGACGTATCGGGTCAATAGGACGTCTAGTACTATTACAAGATCTTCTTCTACCTACATAGGCTATAGTTTCTGACTGTCCTGTGGGCAGTCCTGATGCTTCTTCCTCGCTTTGTTCGAACTGATCTACCGCTAGTCTTTCTTCGTGTAGGCGTTCTATTTCTTTACGGATCTTTCGGCACATGGCTATTATACAATTTTGTTTATCATGTCTACCTTCTGATATATTCTGGCTCCATCGGGTAAGAATTTGCATTGCTTCCGGGTCTACCCCCGGTCGGTCTTCATTTCTGATCACACAATTTATGAGGAAACGTAACAGTTCCCCCTGTATTTCCACTTTCTGGTATTCCATAGCTCTGTTAATACATTCTGGATCTCGCCCTGTTTGGACAAAATGGTATATTTTATCTAGATGTGCAGTCATTCCTGGTAATTTCCCTAAATACACTGCGGCTCGTCTGATACGCAATGATGCTAGGGTCATTTCGTCCTCTTTTCCGGGCACAGGGTCATATCTGCAATCTATAAGAAGTTCCTTAAGCGTACGGGCATTAATGAGTTTGGGTGTACGTGAATGTCCTGACTCTTGAAAAGTAAGTTTATTTATTCTGGGTGGCGTAGAAAAGATGTTGCTAGCACCTCCCGTAGCCCCATCTGGGGTGTCGGACGTGAAAGGATTCGTCGAACGTGACACAGCAACTATAGGTGTGGACACAGCTATAGAAGTAGCTGTGGGAACAGATGTAGAAACAGATGTGCTTGCCGGAACTCGTTGCTGTAGAGATACGGGTACCGGATCTTGGCGTTGAACCTCCCTGACAGGCGGTCTATGTGGGGCGGAATTAGCATACTCGGGAGCTGCGTCATCTAAATATGAGGAAAGAAAAACATCTTCTGCGGTTCTAGGATGCCCCTTAGGATGTACCTTTATTGGAAATAATGGGGTTGGCAAGTCTTTCGGTATCTCTGGAGTAGCCTTAGGTAATCCTTCGGCCAGAAGGGGATACATACCATTCATAAGGGCATTCCTTTGTCTATCTACTTGTTCTGATTTCACTCGGATACCTTCCTCAATTAATAGGTTTTCTCGGACTTCATTAGAATTCTCTTTACTCTTCTCTTCCTGTCTACGTGCTTTTTCTGTTCGTCTATGTGATTCTTTACGCCATAATTCAATGGCATCTTTCTGTGACTGTCTGACTTTCCTTTTCCATAACTCTTCTTCTACTTTCATGATGCACTCTGCATCCCAGGTTCCCGCTGTGGGCCACCTCTGACTTTCTGGTAATTCCTTGGTGTAGTCTACCCATAAATCAAGAAATAATATAGCGTCTAAGCCATGTTTATGATACATGAAGTACCCTGGAGTGTCCCTAGGAGGAATAGGAACGGCTTCTTCGAGTACCCCTTTTCTTGTAGTGATCTGTCTTAGTTTCGAAAAGAGCGGCATATTGGGAACTGATCTGATACTTGATCTTGAACACACTTAATACAAAAGCACAATAATGAACAACCATTCATACCACAATATGCAGGACGTTTAACACATTAAACATTAAACATTAAACATTTCTTTAACCTTTAAAATAACCAACAATGATGATCGTCTGTATGACTAATCACCAAGCATAATTCTTTGACAATAACTAGATACTTCGGAATTCTTGATATACTGCTAAACAGTACAGATACACTGCTAAAACAGTGCAGACCGGATTTGTGTACCCAAACCCGTCTTGACCGGCACAACCTATGTGCACGTCAGAAATGCCTCCCCCGTAATGGTACTCACCGGGTAGCTTCGGAAACGGAAGGCCTCGGTAACTTGAACTTGAACTGGACTGGACTCGACTCGTCGGAAACTGGGCTTGACTTCGAACTGGTGGGTCTCTGTATACCTCGGATCTTGCTCTCTCAGCTAGGCTCTGGTCGGGATACTTCGCACTTCTCACCGCCTCGTCTGGGTGTTGATCGCAGCCTCAGTCGCCCCCGCTTGACCGGAGGGAGATACAGGAAATCCTGCTGGTACGCGTTATTGTCCGTCCAGCTGTGGCAGGAGACCGGGCCTGCAACTCACCGCCGGCGCGTGAGATGAGAAAGTGTCCCTGTTCGGGCGCCATTCATGTGGTAAATAATTTTCCTTTACCGGGACTTAATTTGATACGGAAACATAATAAAACAGCTCAGTAAAATGAGAGGCAGAATCCGTGGTATTAGAGGTTCGGAATGGGCTTTATTCCAATGAACGATTATAATCGGTTGCTCCAAGTTCCATCACCACGGAGGTTCAGGAAGTGAAGTACATACATTATTGACATGAAATGACTTTTATAGATCATACATTACAATGAAGCGAATGCAATAGGCGTAACAATTGATAAGGAAAATGACGATTTATCTGCGTAACCAAAAAATGGGTGTAATAAGGAGTAAAAAGGAACATAATTGGTTATGATGTCATATATAGGTGGATCTATAAGATAATACTTGGCATAGATGCGCGCGCAGCAGCATGACGTGTGATTGACGTGCAACTAGGGGGTGAAGGGGACTTGACATTTAGCTCTACATGTGGAGACGAAAAGTCTGGGGGGTCAAGTCAACCTAATCCCAAATCATATCTAACATCCTATGTTTAAAGAACTATGTTATCCACAAAAGAAGGACTCTCGGACAGAATCTATTCTATACTGACTGTGCGTGCGTGTACAAGCGTCTAAGTGTCTACACTAAATGCGAGGGGGTAGAAATATTCCATGGTAACAGGACTATGAATTACTTGCATAAGACAGAGAAGCCGAGCCTTTGCTCGGTAGCTGGAAGAAATGTTTACTTAAACTACTAGACAGGAATGCATCGGCTGAGGGGCGAAACAGATAACTCGAAGGTGAAATACAGTTCTTGGCAGAGAATAGGCTGATGTCAGGCTTCGTGAGCCGCGCAGAGAATGAGACAAAGTTCATGGTCACTGATGCAGGCTCAGACTGGAGCTTTCAGAGGCAGAAGGCAAGAAGAGTTCGATGACAGAATCAGGGCCTACTTGCCTGGACTGTAAAATGGCATAAGTGAACCATATAAAGCCGGTGGCTTTTCATACTTAGGAATGGAATATCCGGCCTATTCATGGCGGATCTGACAGAGGACATGTTGACGGTGGACGCACATGTGTTTGCGTCTTCATAACTGGAACTGGAGGGAACATACATGTACTTGTAACATGCACATAGAACCGTTGGGGTCCAAGATAGGGGACATAACTGACCAGAAAAATCCATATTTCCACAGTCGAGTGGCATACCTTTTTAAGAAGTGTTTGGTGGGGGCGGGATTCATCGGCACTGTCCACCATGAAGCCCAAGTCATAGGAGGCTTTTGGTTGGGAAGTGATTTATAAAAACGCAATGAGCAGCGTCCCAGAGGGCGGACTCACATTTCTATTTTTGTATTGTCACAATAAAGAAGATGTTTCTAAAACATAATTATGATCAGGAAGCAAGCAATATGGAGTTTTGAAAACCCAGCCTGCCAATTTTTACCTTCACAGCAACTTATTTTTCCTTTATCAGATTAAGTTCATCCACAGAGGGTACAGTTAATTAGACAAACCAATTACCTTTTTTAAGAATGACTACACCATCATAATTTCCTACTCGATGGTACCTTTGACCCCACGAGGGCACCATGAATTATTTACCAAAGTTCTCACCATACCTCATGACAGGAATAATGTGTTGTCACCTTTGCAGAATGTGTGACTACATAGGACACCACCCCCTCTGTGACCAGGATGCTGGTATCCCCTAAAAGTTAGGGTAAGAAATAGTATTTTTTTCATAATGTATGAGAATTAACCATAGTTTTAAACATTACAGCCCACTGATAGGCTCATAAGGGCTCCTTGGCCACATCACTATAGTTCACAGGTGTTCACAGGTGTTTCTCCATAGTTAGGAGACTGCTGAGAGAGAGCATTTGCATGACCACAGATTTTTTACCACATACAATACTATGTTTCGATGTCTTTCTCGTTTGACCATGTATCTTAGAATTTGAATTGTCTCAGTTTACTTTATCTTCTTAAATTGCACTAATTTGTTATTATATTCCAAATAGGAATCAAGTTACCTATGTCCAGTTCCAGGTAGGATTCATTTGGGTTGAAAAGGTGGCTCACAATTTTTATCATTGTGTGTCAGTGACAATATCTAATCTTAGGAATCCATTAGCCCTGAAGAATGCTAGGCTAATAAATATGGGCAAAAAGATGTTGGCAGATTGAAGATGGGTTTGAGCAATTACTGTCAACATACCTATCCACTTTGGTTTTCAGTCATACCTTGTGTCCATCTGAATAAAGGTACTAACCTAGGAAGACTAAGGGATACTAAGAACTCCCTCCTTCTGGTACAGTCTAGGAGGAGGTTGAGTTCACCCAGGTGGCATTGCCCATCCTGAGTGGGGAAAGGATGCTGATGAAGAAGTATGATACTATCATGTGTGTGAGGTTTTCTGTTCCATAAATGGTGACTTTTCCTAGATAGGAGACAACATTTCAGTAATTTCCATAATCCGGATTCTTGTACTGGACCACAGTTCTGGTATATATAGTACACCATTTTCTTTGCTCTGAATGCCACCACACTCTTGCTTGTGATTGGTTTGAATCTGTGAAGGGACGTGAGGTGTCATACCTTTCTCCTCTCCATCTGTTGTGTTTTCAAGTAAACTCATATTCCCAGCTAAATTGGGATCACTGAGAAACTTGTGATGAGAGCCTATGCAGGAATATGACCCAACTACTCTGAGAAAAAGGATTGTGAGTTGGGTCAATGATGTTAGGACTATCGCTTAAGTGTCCAGTTTACATGTTCCTGTCTCACCATAGACTGTTTCATGATGTGCTGCATGTTTTGTGATGAACTTCACTAAAAATGGAGGGCATAGGAATATGTTGGAAGAGGTCAAGCCAGGGGCAAAACAAAACAAGCAAACATATGATACAGTATGGGCATATGTTAACCTGATGGGGCAATATTGTGCTTTTAGGCTTAACTTGTTCAACAGAAAACCTAGAGCCATATTCACAAGGGGCTATCACCGAATTAACAGCACTTTATCGCAGCCAAAGTCGTGATAAATTTACCACCCCATTCACAAGCTGGTGTTAACAGCCCACAGCACCAGTTTACCCGCGATAGCAGCCGCAAAAAACATCGCCACCGAGGCCCCCTGCATCTATCGCTTCTGAGAAGCAGAGTGGGCGTTCCATAGCCAAAAGCTGTGACCACACCACTCCTCAACATTCTCAATGACCAGACAGATCTGCCATAAAAACACAAAACAGGCAATAAGGCACGTTAGCAACAAGAAATCTACACCTGCTCTGACCTGGTGTTAACTCGGATGTCAGCCAGGACCACAAAAGGGAGACCAGCCCAGGGCCACATCAGAAGTGCAACAGATGTCAAGGAGCCACCCATCATGAGGCCCGGACACCCAAGAGGGCCACA
Source organism: Triturus cristatus (assembly GCF_964204655.1). NCBI lineage: Eukaryota > Metazoa > Chordata > Amphibia > Caudata > Salamandridae > Triturus > Triturus cristatus. The sequence goes on from NC_140590.1 coordinate 959,341,588, forward strand.
ACACCATCCGACACCACCCCGGGACCACACCCCACACCCGAAACAAACCCCCGGACAACCACAGAGGCAGCACAGACAAAGACAGCAGAACCTTAGGAAGTGTACCAGCTGCCCAGACCCAATCTCTGACAATGTCACCGTCCACCACAGGCTGAAAGGGACAACCGCCCCACACATTCCGACCATCATCGCCCAACAGGCCTACAGCACCAACACAATGGACAACTAACATCCCACCCCACACAAAGCTGCGGGCTTGGCTGCACCTGTTGGCCCCTAGCACCCCCCAGCCAACACCTGCCAGAGTTGGAGGAGCCTCACTGCCAGCCACATCCAAGTTCCGCACACCTGCCCTGGACATCACCATCACCCTGGTACCCCAGTCCCCATACGTCCAACACAATGTGCTGGATCCGTTGGAGACCAAGCAAGGACCATACGCCATAGCAGGATGCACACACGCGTTGGGGCATTCTACAGCACATATGTCCTACCAGTGCACCCTGGTGACACAGCACACAATCACCGCAACAGGAAGCACACGTCTCACATCAATGTGCAGGCAACATCAGAACACCTTGGAACCTCCAACAATGTCACATCCAAATACACAGCCAGTGTGCATGAGTCCTTCACACACCGACAGTCCATCATCAACCAGCGTCCCCAGGATGGCAACAAGGGAAATGCACAGCCCCTTGGCAAGTTCCAAATGAACACCCCACTCACCTCAACTCCACAACCATGCAACTCATAACTCTGGCAAGGCACACATCACAAAATCACAAAATCACAACCAACATGCACAACAACATTCCCACCCACCAGACACGACAGAACAATGGTAACCGGGCAAGCCCTGAACATGAGCCATCAATGGCATGGCACCTCAGCCACACACTAGCCGAATGTGGGGAGAGGTGGCATGTGTGAAGGATGCAGTAGAACCATGATTGGGAAAGTACACAATGCCAAGAGTGGCGGAGATGTGCTGGACTGACCGCAGTATGCAGAACACACATATCCACAGCAACATACACCTCTGGGGTATGGAGTTTAGTGGACAGTGGATGCAACCATGTCACCCCAGCCAGTGGGGGACCTCACAAAAACTTAGCCTGTTACGCCCCCTAAGCGGGACCGGAGTGGGATTGCCCAGCGTACGCCACGCCAGCGTAGGGGTGTGAATAAAAATCACGTAGCCCTGAGCGTGGTCCTCTTCCGGAATGTCTAACGTCTCTGCCAGGGCGGCGCATCTAACCCTTCCATGAGGCCGACACCGTCCTCGTGAACGCTCCTTGTGAGCGCTCCTCGTGAGCGGAGTTGCCTGCGATGATGTGCGCCTGCCAGACCCGGCACGCTGGACCATGAACTCGTCAGACCTGCCCCTGCGCAGCCAGGCCACACTGATCACCTTCTGACACCGGTGTGTGTCAAGGAGGGCCCACCACGTGCCGGCGCAACCTCCAAGCCCAAGGGCCAGCGGCCACAGCACCAGACCTCCCCCGATCAGTGAGGCATAGTTCCTATGGACATCTTGCGACACGTGGCACCACTTAACATGAACTACGCATGCCAGTGGTCCATCCAATGCCAGCCAGCAACACGTGGTGCCACTAACCCTGTTCAAGGCCAGCCGGTGAAACGTGGTGCCACTAACCCTGTTCAATACCAGCCGGCGACACGTGATGCCACTAACCCTGTTCAACGCCAGCCAGCGACACGTGGCGCCACTGAACCTGAACTACGCAGGCCGGTGGGGCAATCCAACCTATGCCGTCGGCACTCGGTGAATGGCCCGCACTGACCGCTACCTCAGGCGTTCTCCACGGTCAAGTAGGTCCCAGATTTGGAACTGAACATCGATTATTCAAAGGCAGAATACATTTCATCGCACGCACGAAGAGGCGTAAGAGGAGGACGCATTGCAGTCCGGAGGGAACAGGATCATCGTTACGGAGGTGAGCGAACACTATCCACAACTTGCCTTGTGTCACTAACTCTGTGCCTCGTGAGCCAAGGACACGTGGCTGTGGCCCACTGCTGACCGCTGCCTCCGGCCTACACTGCAGTCCAGTAAGTCACAGAGTCTTGATTCAGCAATGGTGGAGTTCACATCAGTGTACAGACATCATCGCAGACTGCATCCCCTCTCAGCACCTGTGCCACTAAGTCTGTTCCCCGACAATCATGGACACTCTCTGGTCGAACTTTGGTGGCGTCTGAGTCTATGGACTAGGGGGCAGTTTTCATCCTCATGTAGCTGATACCGAATTGGTGGTGGCAACGAGGCTGTCGCATTCCACTCCTCCATTTGCTGTTTTCTGATAAAATCAAACCTTTCGGCGTCATGCCCTGGAGGACACCTTCCACTGTCCCACGAAAACCTCTGCAACATACACCTCGGACATTGATGGTGACCCACTCAGGTCGCATGTCCCATCTGTCTGCACCGCAAGTCACCGTCCCATGGCTAGGTGCCTGTGCTGGCCGCAGTACATCCGGGGCCACTAACTCTGTGCTGGTCCGGTCCGGGACCCCTTTTTCTGAGATATTGGATGGCGCCTCAAGCGTTGGCCTTGGGGTCATGAACGCCATTTCTCTGTGGCCCTGCACTGTACGCAGCCTCCGGGCCCAACAGCGTCCCAGCAGGGCTCACCCACCAAATCGATTCCTGACCGGCCAGGACGTGGCATCACCGCAGGGGGCACACGCCACCACCACAAGGGCCACCTCCAACAGCCATCTGCCTCTTCTCTTTGGCCTTCTCCGACCCCGTTGTTCCTTGCTGGTGGTCTGTGGGGGTTGTGGGGTTTGAGTTGGCCCCTGCGCTGTGTCAGTGTGCATCCATGTTGCTACGCACTTTGGATTGTTTTTGGTGTATTTTTTCTGTGGTTTTTATAGTGCATTGTTCCACCAGATGCGTGGGATTTGCAGGGCTGTGGCTGGTTTTCGATACTTTTTTTACCGCGGCTGGCCTCATTGCAGGTTTTTTTGCGTTCGCGTATCGCATTTATGCGGCGTGGCGTTGATTTTCACGCGGACAGTTTGCGCGTTATCTTCTGACTATCGCATGGTATCGCCTTGTTGTGAATCCCACGTTGTCACAAGGTTATTTTCCTGCGATGCGCCGCGAGATTGAAAGTTGCGTTACGCTACTCTTGCAGTAGTTATCACACGTTCTTGTGAATATACCCCATAATGTACCAAGACAAACGATAATACGAACATTATATTTCAAGAGATTTACTCCATGGTAGGGACTGTACATGACAACTATTTGAGACTCAAAGTACAGTTGTCAATTTATATAATGGCGTGTCACATTTAGTTTTTTTGTGGCTTACAAGTTATTGTTATTACATATGTGGATCTTTCCTTGTTTCATCCTTGACTTCATCAGCTGGTTGGGAGACCAATATGTTTAATGAATAGGAAGTCACACACCTCCTCTTCTGGCTTCAACTGGGTTTCATTAGGAACACACTCAGGAACTGGAACACTCATGTGAATGCTTGTGAACCCACTTTTGGTATGTTATCAGCACAATCTATAAGGTCATCATCAGCTTCAGAAGGGCCTTGGGAAGATCTGAGCTTATTTTACACTAAGGCAGCATGCTACTCTCTGTGTTCAAAGCAATGTGTGACAAGTAATACAAGATGTCTTCCCATCAATAATTCAAGGGTCAAGTTTTTATACAGTCAAAGGTAACCACATTCTTTATTATTTCCATAATATTCAGAGCTAATGGCTGAATCATATAAATAGGTTTAAAAATAGTTGTTAGTCTGAGTAATCTAACTTGATCTAGCTGCACTCAAATTGCTTTGCGATGCCTCAAAGGAGACAGAACAAACATGGTGCAAGCTTCCACTGTTTGATTCCCTCCCTTGTTTTCACCTTCCTCCCATTAAACCATGTTAGAATTGTGTGAGACACTTTGCTAACAAAATGTTTGGTGGTTGCGCACAGGCCTTCACCTCTTTGAAGTGTATGACAAGTGGTCTGTAAGATGTTTTATCTCTAATCCAAGGATTCTTTCATGGTCCACATCCCTGTAGGTATAACCATACCGCTCTACCCAGCTCAATTCCCTCTCTATTGGATGAAGCCTACTGCAAGATGACATTTTATGGTTGTAGCACAGGTGTAATTGTAGTATCTTGCTCTAGGTCACTTACTTGTCTTGGTGTCTTAGGTTAAACAATCTTATTCCCTTGAGCTGCTTCCCTAGAAACCAGCTCAACATCATTAAATGGATCCTTCTCTGCTGCTATTAGGATTTTCTATCTTGACCGAGTTGCCTTGGCTACTGTAACCCATATTGGTCTCTGAATACCCTTTTATGTTGGGCCTATCTCTTATGTTCCTTCAGTATTCTCTCTAGTTGTGTGCATGTGAATATGTGTGTAACACACTAGCCTCCCTTTTGCTTTTCCAATCACTATGCTACTTTGCTCCCAGGTCTGCTCTCATTCCCAAACTCCAGCCGCCGTGAGACATCCAATGTTCATCTTTCTGCTGTTGCAAGCTAAGCTTCCGAAGATGGATGCAGATGCTGATGGAAGCATGTGATGGCATCTGTTCTGTTTGGTGACTTGCTTTTGTAGAATCTTTCCTTGATCTTGAGCTGGAATTGGGTCTTTGGATATTGCACCTGTGCATACAAACGTTCCAGTTTCTTTGCCCATATGTCCCTCTGGGCTTTAGAAATGATAATCGCTGTATATCTGCATAATGAGCAGATTTAGGTAGCCAATATATTTCGCTATTACCAGCCAGGCTAAGACCAGCCAGCATGAGGATTGCTTCTCTCTCTTGCTGACTATATTCTCTATTTACAACACACTGTTGTGTAGGTCATTCTAGCACTCAGCTTCTTGAGTGACCCCGCATCAGTGATTTTCACCTCAAGCCATAAGAAATATACAGGGATGGGCTTGGAGGTGAAAAGAGAGTTCAGGACAAAGCAGGGATAATGGCTCAGTGTGGCCGTGATGCACTATATGCAGGTCATCTGGTATCTACATGCCCCTCTTTGCCACCCTATCTTTGTCACTTCATATTGGAAGACATAGGTGGTCAAGTGTGTTTGAATTTTCACATGCACCACCTAGCTCACTTGTGTTCCAGTGAGACACATTGTGCCATTCTAGTAGGCTTCTAATATATTTCATTTCCTTTCCGGTGTGAGTGTGCAATCATTTGAAACTGTGACATCCAAGGAAGAGGTTTTGCAACATATGTCTTGCGCTGATTAAGCATATAACATAACAAACTGACTCTAAAGATTGAGATCGATGTGGGAATGAGGCAGGAATGGCTCTGTCATGAACCCCAGTGTCAAAGCTTGCGTGGTACCAAGGGGCCGGTGATTGAAACCACACATAAGGCCCAGATCCACATGGCTGGTAATTGTGAGCCGGGATATGCAGCAGGTCACAGCACAAGCACACATACGCGAATGTGCCCTTCTCCTGCATGTATCCATCTGAAACATTTTAGATCAATCCACTCTGAAGTTATATCAGATATTTTACTCTCACAAAAGAAAAATGTATGGAAAATGCTGTCACCTCTTACACTAAATTCTGCATGCTACCACGAATACTGCCAAATTTTAATAATCCATATATTGGTGTAAAAATATAGAATGCTATGTAACTAATGCTTAGTTGTGACGATTGATCTCATACATACACAGATTTCAGGAAATGAAATGTCAGCACCTTCTTTTCCATTTCTAAGTATTTTCACTTCATCTGAAATGGCAAATTGGCAATATTCTCCCTGCTGCTTACGGTCAGGGATGGGATAAAAGTATTGCAAAGAGGGTCAGATAATTAGGCCTTTATTGAAAAGTAAGACCATAACAAACATGCAACAAATGACTTTGTACCAATAAATGAAATGTGACCTCCTTGTCTCTCTTGGTTCGTTCCTCCATGGCCACAAATTGACCATTGGTGTTGTGTACCTTTGAATGAGAGGGGCCTATACTTTGTATAGCAAGAATCTGCTACCCCCTCAGCTATAAAAGAGGTTGAGGGGACACCAAAGTCAATCACTTCCGGCAAACTGTTCAAACCAGCCCTGCACTGCAGGAGCTGCATCCGGGGTGGGCCCATTGGCCGTGGTTGGGTTAATCCAGCCCATCTTGCTCTGACAGCAGCTCCCAATGTGCAGCTTCCTAAAAATAACAGAGTCATCGACAGAAAGTCTACAGATATTAATGCTATTCGGAAAATTCTTTCGCTGTCAACAACACATTTGAGCGACATAAAAGCCCTTTCCCTTCCAGTTTTCTTGAGTCAATTTCTTCACATATTCCAGACAATCACAGCGTCAGGGCGTCTATGTAGAAGCCAGTTCAAACAAATGCAGAGACTTCCTTTTGGCATAGTAATGGAGTATACTTTGTGTAGAGTATAAACGTTCTGGAACATAATGCGAGCCAATCTTGTCAGCTGCCTGAATCGCCAGCAATTGTGCTTAGTGCTTACTACTGCATCCTCCTCGAGGGAATGTTTTATGTAACTATACACGCGATGTAGTCTCAGATATGCATTTTTTTTTATTGAATTGAAAAAATTTAACTAACCATTGACACCTCTTTTCTGGTCCGGAAAGGGGTGTGAGTGGGGCAACGTTTTTATTACACCTTCCTAGTAAGACATGGGGCAGATTTACTATTTTTTCACATAGTGCACTGCAGCAGCCGCAATTGCTGCGCTGCGCTACGTGAACAGGAGAGCGAAGAGCGCCCTTTTTACTAAAATAAGGCCCTCTCCTCCCCTCTCGCAGGCGCCAGCACTGAAATCAGCCGCCGTGTGTCATGGAGACACTTTTGTGCCATGGGGCCAGGGTGTTTCCGTGAGTCTAGCACAGGTTTTGTACTGGAAGGAAATCCTTCCAGTACAAAATACTATGAGGGAGATTTATAAACATTGTGCGCTGGGTTAGCGTCACAAAAGTGATGCTAACCAGCGTGAAATGGTTTTTTGCTACTTACTTTCCAGCGCAAAACCATCCTCAAAGTAGCGCAAAGCAGCGCGAAGCACTGCTTTGCATTACTAATCATCGAGGGGCTGTGCAATGGGTGGAAAATGGCCGTCCCCATGCAACCACCCATGCCTTTTGATTCAAAACCATATTTACAAAGATTTGTAGACATGGTTTTGCTCCAAAAGTTAACACGCCTTCAAAGGAGGCGCTAACAGGAGAAATGCTTTCATTTCTCTGTGCATGAGTGCTACACTGTGCACCATGCATACAAAGTGGGAAAAGCTTTCCATCTTGTCTAGGCATAGTATTTTGTACAAGAGAGGTACCCTTCCTGTAGAAAACCTATGCTAGACTCATACACACACCCTAGTGCTATGACGCTAAGGTGTGTGCATGGCGCATGGCCACTGAAATCAGCGCCGACGCAAGGAAAAGGGGAGGAGATAGCCATGTCTCTGAAGATATGGAGCTCTCCTGCTCCCTCCCTGTCGCACAACGCAGTACAGCCGCTTGGGGTGCTGCGCTACGTTGCGTGACTTTTTTGTAAGTCTCCCCTTATGCTTAGACTAACTTGAATCCTTTTCCCAATTTGTATGTGTGCTGTAAAGTGCAGCACACATGCAAAGTTGAAAAAGGAAGGAGAAATGAAATATTTTCTCCTTCCCTGTGCCTACTTGAAAAGGGCGCAGTTTTTTCTCGCTAAACCAAATCCACTTTATTTAGTATATTGCATTTAGCATGAATCAGTTTGGGTGGTTGCATGGAAATGTCCAGGGCCGGACTAACTACCGGGCGTTTTGGAACTCCACCGAGCAGGGAGCTGATTTCACTGCGGTGGGGGCTGATTTCGTTCATGGAGACCTGCGTGTACTTCGGAATAATTCAAGCAAAACGAATTTTGTTCAGTACACGCAGGTCCCCATCAACGAAATCAGGCCCAGCTCAGAAGCATTCCAAAATGCCCGGTAGCCAGTCCGGCCCTGGAAATGTCCATGCAAAACCCTTGGTACGCCCCCTTGGCACAAAGTAATGCAAAACAGAGCTATGCACTGCTTCGCATTACTTTTCAGTTATTTACAGCATTAAACAAGTTTAGCGCTGGAAAGTAAATTGGGAAAAAAAGATTTTGCGCCTACATGGCGGAAAACCTTAATAAATCTCCACCATAGTTTTTTAACTTGGTAAAAACACTGTTTCGAACTGTCCAATTCGCTAACGCATAATAAAATATTCAAGTCATCCTCCAAATGATGATTTCCTGCTACAGGATGGCTGGTGGACGGACCCTATGGAGCAGGAAAATGTTGTCGAATTAATCCTGCATCTTTGATCCTACATGCTGTCATCAAGCAAGGCATGGGTGCACGGAACGTCGCATGAGATGGTGTCAGAATTGGCGCAATGGTTCAGGCACACTGTGACTGGGGGAGAGGACACTGGGGGAGGGGACAGGGTGCCACAGAAGGCCAGTTAAGCAGCCAGAAAGGCTTACTGGCATGTAGGGGACCTGGAAGTAGTCCTTGGACTTTTTCTAGGTGGAAGGAGGAGACTCAGAAGAGAGTACAAACATGGAATGGTAACAATTGGAAAATTAAGAAATTTGCTGACCTTTCTATAACAGGCCTTGGCTATATAGCTATCATTCATGCTTCTTTCTCTTTGCACCTTGAGCTAACCAATACTTAGATAAATGTCCAATGCACCAACATGTTGTGCCTCCCAAATATATATGCAGAGTTTGATTAAGCAGCAGGTGTTAGTAACCACCCAACAATAAAAAAATCCAGAAGCTGGTGTATTGCTCAGCTTTAAGTGCTCACGCTATTCTGAACAAGCATTGGCCAATAGTTCTCGCCTTTTGGACCTTATAAGTGTTTAGCCATGCAACAGTTGATGTTGTTGCACGAAGGCTATTGTGCTGCATAACTAAATACTTATAAGGCCCCAAATGCGAGACCTATTGGCTATGCCAATGCTTGTTAAACTTGGTAACCCTTTCAGGGTCTTAGTTGCATTACATTAGTACCAATTTAACACTCAGCTACAAAAATAAGCAACAGAAAGATGACCAATCTAGCTTTGCAAAGGTCCTTCCACTGCGCGTCATGTTGCAATTTTGGTAACTTTTGAACCGTTTGAGCTAGAAACAATTTTTTGCTTTGTTAAAATCATCATGGGTATACTGGAAAGGTAATCATTGACGGCAGACCGCATTGATGGTAATCATCACAGAAATAGGATTACAGTGACAGGCTGCACACAGAGCAATGAAGCATAGCTGGAGGTTGCAATTATAGGGTGAGCAGACAAAAAATGTCGACAGGTCCCTGGATGCGGGCACACACTGGGGGTACAGCGGACGGATAAACTAACAGTAGTCACAGTCAGAGCATGTAGGCATGAGGAACAGGCCTACAGTGACACACTGACTGGGTATGCAAAATGAATTGAAACAGAGACATGATTACAGGTGATGAAGGCAGCGATCCCATGCACTGGATACACACTTGGGGCACAGTGATTAAGCAGCACCGAGAGGAACCACAAAGCACACAATGGGGCACAGGGTATCAACCAGGCCATGAGGTCAGAAGAGGAGGGTAAACACCCTTTCAGGGACAGAGGCATGGATCCCATGCACTGGACACAATGGGAGTGAAGAAGACTGGAGAGCACAGGCAGTCATGGTGTAAGGAATCAGGGATACAATGAGCACAGACGAGGGAGCAAAAACGGCTGATGGTGGGCAGATAATGGGTACAGGCCAGGGTATGGAGGATGGTGGTAAGATACTGAGTGGGGATGCGCGTACAGCATTTACATACCTAGGGTATGCACTGGAGATGCAGGGTGATCACACACTGGAGGTATGGGTACAGCGACAGGGAGCATAGAGACACCAGGTGCATTAAGAGTTTGAGGAGATTCTGAGGAACTGACTTGGAATCTGTGATGGGGTGGTACAATTACACGGGAGATGGACACGAAATACTGTCTGGAGAGAATATGGAGACGTGATACAGTGAGAAGCTGCGCAGTAACTGGTGAAGCACATACAGGGGATGCAGTAGGAAGACGAACAGATATTGGCGCAAAAGTTGGGGCTGCTGGTATAGACATAGGACAGACAGACTACAGCGGGTGTAGTAAGGTGCATGTAGCTATGAGAGGGAGAAGATACACACAGGGGCACAATGTAAATTGCTCACTGAATGAGGGAGTTGCGGCAAGGAGTGCCTACAGAAAAGAGCATGGACATGAGATGCAACAAGTGTTTTAGCAGATAACTGTGCAGAGGGCACTGAAGCAGCGTTTACATGCAACTGGCACACAATAGGGGTGTAACAAGCAGGTGAACAAAGACATAGGGTTGGACTGAAGGGTTATAGGGAAAGGCACGGCGCGTGGCGCCCCAATACCTGAACTCACTTTCTCCCACCACCGCCTTCAGCCCAGACGGCACCATCTTCCTCAGCTGAGCTTCTCGCTTTCGGGTTTGTGGGCATGGCCAGACCAGCCCGGGCGTCATAACGAACTCATCAGAAGGCGTGTCAACGCTACAGCTAGGCACGGATCCTGGATACGTTACAGTGGGTGTGCCGTGCAAAGGAGAGAACACCTTAAATGTTGGGTGATGTGGTTGTGCCGTGAGATATTGAGGATAAGTCTGGCTGCGGCGTTCTGGATGGTCTGGAGTTTGCGGAGGAGTTGTTTGTTGATTTCAGCGTAGAGAGCATTGCCGTAGTCGAGTCTGCTAGTGACGAGTGCACGAGTGACCATTTTTCTGGAGTCCGGGGGATCCACTTGAATGTCTTATGTAGTATGCGGAGGCTGTTGTGAGCGATGAGTCCAGTATGATGCCAAGGTTGCGTACATGATCCGTCAGGGTGGGTGGGTTTCTGAGGGTGGGGGGCCACCAGGTGTCATCCCAAGCAGGGGGTAGGAGCCGAGGATGAGGACTTCTGTTTTCTCCGAGTTGAGTTTCAGGCAGCTGTTCTTCATCCAGGTTGCAACGGCTTTCATCCCTTCTTGGAAGTTGCAACTGGTGATGTCAAACTGGAAAGAGAGGACAGAGGACACAGAGCGGAATAGCAGTAGAGCAGAGTGCTCTTCCATTAGACCACCAGGGATGAGGTGCAGGCAGAGCCTCCAGGTGGAGGAAGGCCTTGAACACCTACCTGTGAAGAGCTTAAGCTCAAGGGGAGACCCTTAATGGTGGAGATGCGTGGGGGAGAACAGTGACACTGACCAGGAATGTCAGAGGTCTTGCTCTTCTTGTCGCGCAGTGCGCGCCATTAAGTAGGGGTCGTGGGGAGGATGATCAGCTGGGAGGCAGGAGCGACACACTGGGACAGAGGGGCCACAGAGGCAGCAGAGGCAGCAGAGGCGGGGAGTGCAGTATGAGGGGAGGAAAAAAGGAAAGGGAGAAAGCATCAAAACAGAGAAAAAAAGGCAAAACATTTAGGCAAAGAAAATAGAAACTGGGCAAAATAAGAGAGGCAAAGAGAGAGAAATCGGGCAAAAGAGAGGAGGCAAAGAAAAGAGAAACCGGGCAAAAGAGAGGAGGCAAAGAAAAGAGAAACAGGGCAAAAGGGAAGAGGCAAAGAAAAGAGAAACCGGGCAAAAGAGAGCAGGCAAGGAAAAGGGGAGAGAGGTAAAAGAAAGAGAAAGGGCAAAAGAAAAGAGGCAAAGGAAAGAAAAAGAGGCAAGAGAGGACGGAGGACATAGAACGGAATAGCAGGGTGCTCTTCCACTAGACCACCAGAGATGAGGCGCTGGAAGAAGCCTGCGAGTGCAGGAGGGCCTCGAACACCTACCTTTGAGGAGCTCAGGCTCAAGGGCAGACCCTTAGTGGTGGAGCTGCGCGGGGGAGAGCAGTGGCACTGACCAGGAAGGTCAGAGGTCATGCTCGCTGTTTGGTTTGGCAAATTCCTGTGGTTCAGAGCTAAGTTCCTATATATCAAACTATATGAGATGGATTGCACAACTCTTGTCATGCATGGTCGATAGTGCTATATTCCATATCCTACTCGCCTCTTTCCTTTCAGAACATGATCTAATCTGCCCATGACCGAAGAGATCTACCTGTAGCTATATTCAAAACAATTGGATCATGTCCAGTCCAAATAAAACACAATATTTAGCTTAGGTTCGTGGAAAGAAATGCCATAAGCAGTTCTTTTGTACATGTTGATTTCAACACTGCTACTAAAATGTTCAATGATCTGGCAAGAGTAAGACATATTTCAGCTCTCCTGTTTTGAAATCAAGGAGTATGTACTAATTAAACAGCCCCATAAATGTGTTAACCGTCTAATGACTGAAATGTTGGTGAAACAAATGTCACAAGAAAACAAGGAAAAATGTTCAATTAAGTATTTAAGTGGTACTTTGTACTGTCCTTAGAGAGATGCCTTTCAACACTATTTGTGGGCCTGGTCAGCACACTTTCACGCATCATAACTGAACTGAAATAAATTACTGCTGGCGAGTAATTATGGCATGACAAGACTGTAATAAAAATAAATAAATAAATAAATGTGTTTCTAAATGACTGCCGGCTTTTGTGCACCATACTCCTGCAGTTTAATGTGAAAGAATGGTAGGAGCTACTGGACGATAAGCCTACTTAAAATGAGTATAAAACTGTTAAGATGGAGGACCTGTGAAGGGTTATATTTTTTGCTCAAAATAGTTTAGACAATGCATCACACACCACTGTTTACTGTGAGATCATATAGGGTAAGAAATTAAAGTCCTCCTTGTGGTTAAGTGCCCAGTATTACAGAAACACACCCTCTATCATCCATTTATTTTTTATTTTTGGGAGTCATTTTTATGCTAGGAGATGGATGGACACTCTGTGTTCACACATAAACAATTTACAATATCCCTTTGAGTGCAGCAACAATAGCAGTAGCAGCAGTGATTCCCACTCTACATAGAGGATATCAAGTAAACAATGGGGATAACCAGCAGTTTTACCCACAGTTCATTTCAAACAAAAATTTGAGAAGCTGCAAAGAAAATGCTTTGCAACTTCGGATAATTTCTTTCAAGACCTTTCCCACCTTCACAAGTGCAACGAAGAGGCAGGGGAATGTTCCTGTTGATGCTCAATAACTGCCTATTGTGGTTCTTTGCTGTTACTCAGGGCTATAGGCAGCAATGAGTGACAGCAGGAAAAGCTAATCTCTCCAGATGTCATGCAACACTTCAGGCTGCAGAGAATACGGTTAGTTGAAGGCAAATCTCGCACTTCATCCCAAAGGACAAGGTTTAACAGCTCCATGGGCTAAGTTTTGATTTCACATAGCCTCCTCCAACATCCACATCTACCCTCCACCAGCAGTGTTTTGTATTAAGCATGGACTTGAGTGGGCTCTGAAACATTATCTGAGAGAAGATGAAGTACTAGGAACAGAACACTGTTGAAGGCCTCCTCCATCCTGTAACTAATTCAAGAGCAAGAGGACTATACCAGAACTGCTCCAATTCCCCAGCCTCATCCTTTTAAAGTAAAACAAGGAGATACATTGGTTTGTCAGGAGAAGAGCTGCCTGACTGAGACAAGACAGGATTGAGGCCAAGTGGATAATAACTTGAGGAGAGAGCCTGACCCATAGCCCAGTCACCCCGTTTTGGCTACAGATTTAATGGAAAATTACCATAATGAGGAGGCTGCAGATCGCAGACAACCCTCAAATTTAAGATGCCTGCCTGTTTAGGCTGTTATGCAGCATTGCTTCTCTGAACCTGTTCCTCCCTGTACAACTCTTTAGCCTGGTAGTACATGCCTAGGCCTGTGACTAAATAATGGACTAGACTGGGGCTTCAGAAGGTCACTTAAACCAGTTTTGATTTCTTGAGGTGTCTGACTAACCCTCTTCCAAGTCTAAGAGATACTAGGGGGATCCTCCTTAGCAATAATATGTGGCACCAAAACACAAAGTGGTGGATGGTATGCCTGAATTAATCTCAGCCACTGGCGACTGCCCGGGCCGCATTTCATTCCATCACTTTTCGCACACCATGTCACCTCAGTTTGGACCCGCCATATGCAAATCAACCTTGACCCTGCTACAATGAGAACATTTCAGCCCAAACTGAGACCGGAAAGGAAGCAACCCAAGACTGGTTTCACCTTTATTATAGGCCCATCAGCCAGGAATAGCTTGAATCCAGTGGCACAGTGAGCATGGGACCCATGTCTGCGCATGCCTAAAGATGTGGGTTATGTGCACACCGTAGCACTGGAACCAAGCAATACCTGGCAGAGAAGCCCATAACTAGGGTGAAACCGGTGTTGGTTTGCATGTGCTCCATTTCAGAGAAGACAAGCCTTGACAGTTCGGGCTTCACTGTACGCATTGTAGCAGGGTCAAGACTGATTTGCATATAGCTTGACCAAACTGAGGTGGCACGGTGTGCAAAATAATGATGAACTGGGATGTGGCCCACAGTGATTACCAACCACTGAGATTAATTCAAGCATTTCATACATCACTGTTTGTATACAACTATGTAGAACATCTAGTATAGAGTTCCAACAAGGCTGACCACTTAACCTGGCTTGGTAGATACAACATGAAGACCCAAGGATAGGGGCCGACTGCAGCAATGGCCATCCAAATCTATGTCCTCTCTAATGTAGCCCACTCTCTAATGTAATCAACACTCCTGCCCCTGACCACAGTTCCTACATGTCTGACTCTGGACTAGCGTTGATCAAAATCAAATGCTTGGAACTTAGGATTCTAGCGAAGGAGACTAAGGTCAAAATTTAGCGTTTGATGAATGGGTACTCCGTCAGTAACAGATATCCAGTATCCTTATTATAAGTGCCATAGGAGAGAATGCACTTCTATTACAGTGGATAGGATATTCATCACGTTTGTGATGAAGTAACCCATCTGCCTAACTGTAAATCAGGCCCTAAAAGTAAACCTAGGAAATTGAATAAATATAATACCAAAGAAAACAAAAGTAATGTGAGAAAGCTGACAAGGAGATGGAGTGGGCACAAACACTGGAGAAACTCACTGAGGATGAGAAAGTGTCCATCTCCCTGTCAGAAGTATGTATTTGTAAAGTGGATTGTGATGTCTGAAAAGCAGTATCAGCTTTTATCATATGTATAGAAGATGCAAGGGGTCTCATAGAATGCTGGATCCTGTGTATTCACACTGATATCAATGGCTGGGTGAAGGGGAAAAAGTAACATTCCATGACATATTTTTATTGCAGATGTTTTGGAGTTTCAACAAAATGTGGCTGACAACAAAAGCGAAATCGCTAACAGTTTCAACTGACCAGTGAGTGGAAAGGAGAGTTAGTTAGAAGTGGTAAATGTCATAGTAACTCAAATGACTTGGGAGACAAATTTACAAAAGAGTTCCTTGAAGCCTTCTTATTGATCTAAGGTTAATTCCTAGGGCCACCACTCATCTAATCTACCTAAACACCACCACTGGAATTAACCACCATTCAGCTACATCAAGCCCCTCACACTCTGCTTTTAAAATCACACTCAAAACTCACCTATTGACCCCCAAGACCCAACGCAACTAATTATAACATATTATTTGTGTCAGTCCCTTATCTCTAGTTACTGTAAATACTCTGTTTAAAATATTGTTCGGTCCATATAATGCTTCATAATGATCATTTTCTGACTGAAATTCACCATAATTAAACTATGGGGGAGAATGATTTTGAAGGACATTGTACATCTGGGAGATCTGTAGCTCGTCCATATACAAAAACAGTAAAACATTTGAGCACAAACATACTTTGGTCCCTTAATGATTTCTCAAATTGCAGCCACAAGATATGTGTAGATTTTCACCCCCTTTGGCAAACTGACTATGGATATAACTAGCAGAGAAGGAGTTGTGGACCAAGATCAATTAAGACTGGTCTGGGTAAAACACTACCCACACATCACATAATAGGGGCATGTTACTTGGAAGGACCTTATTTGATTATTTTGCAGAGGAAACTGCAATCATTATGCTTTACTATATATAGAACAAAAACAGATATTCATTTCTGAACATAGGCCTGAAAGGTCCCAATGGAAAAATTGAGTGATACTCATTAAAGCAAAGATCATATACTCATCCTGCAGTTTTGTGGATGCTTGGGCAAGGCTAGTGCTGCTACTCAAGGGAATATGAGCCACAGTCCTCTGACACTTTCCTGTAACAGTCCTGTCACTTGGCTCCCTTACATATAGTTTTTAATATGGTATTTTACAAAGCACAGGTCCGAAGTCATGTCATTTTGGCAGTATTAAGCCTTAAAATATGTCTAATTTAGGTACCAAGAAAACTTTGTCCCTAACTCAGGACTATTTAGTTTGAACTTGGCTACGTTTACACAACTAGACGTGAGCCAGAGTACTCCTTGCCTCTCCTAGGTTGATTAAGAGGTCTGGCTGAAAGCCATTATAAGTAAGTTTATATGCCTATAAATTTGGTAAAATCAAAAGTTCTTGATGCTGGCCTGAACTATAGATTAGTGTGTGGCATGGGCATCTGCAGTTTAGTAAGTACTGTTGATAGAAACAAAAAAATCAGATTCTGTGTGTCTTTTGTGCTCTATTACTCTGATGGTGCATACATTAAATGCACCCATTTCTATATCTGAGGTGCACATGCCACCACTGAGCATAATCCAGTAAAATCAGACTCTGAGTAAGAAGATATCTTTTGCTAATCTGAAGAAGATTATGGGCATGTGCATCATGGAAAATACAGGTCACAAACGGGGCGATTCGCAGAATCGGCCCTTTTGCGACCGGTATTTAGCCATTTGGGATGCATCAACCCAAAACCCATTCGCAATATAGGTAATCGCAAATTTTGTGATTACCTAAATTGCAAATGCTTTTAGGGATTCGCAAATTGTGATTCCCTATTTGGGATGCATCAAGCCTTTCCTAAAAGCGACTTAGCATTTAGGAAACGCTAATTACCATCAACTCCAAGTTGATGGTGATTTTCAAAAACTTTGACAAATGCACAAAAGTGCATTTTTCAAAATGCAATGTGGCGCACACATATGCCCTGTAGGGCATATGTGTGCTCCACATGTACACACATGACATTTTTGGGGGTGCGGCAGAGTGGCCTTTAGGCCCCCTAGCACCCTTTAAATTGCATTCGCAATTTGCGAATACCTATTTGGTACCCGCAAATTGTGAAGGACTTCCCATTCAGGCCCATAGGAATGAATGGGAAGGCAGTCCTTAATAGAGAGTCACAATTTTTGAGTCGCTACTAAGAAATTTGTAGGAATTGCAATTTTATTTGTGATTCCTACATGCATAAGGAATTGCGATGACTAAATAGCGATTCCCTAAAAATCGCTATTTAGGAATCAAAATTCCATACTTTGATGCATGTGGCCCTATGTGTGTTATGGGCTATATTTTAATGCCATTGAGCATTAATTTGCAAATATTGGAGCCAAGGTAAATGAGAAAAAGTTTACAAATCAGGTAGGCAGTCAACCCAATTAGAAGGATGGATATGCCATCTCAATATCTTCATATTAATTGTTCTCTTGATGTTTTTACTTCAGGTAACTGTCTGCTTGAGGAAAAAGGGCTAGACTGCTGCTGCAGCGGAAAGACTACCACATTTCATTTCCTCTGCAATATTACAAATCATCAGCACCAAATGGGCCCATAAACATATAACTTTTTCTTACTTTACAAATTATTCACAAATCCTAATTATTAAACCTTGGTCCTCCAATGGATCTTTATGTTGAGCTAACAGGGACTTGGATATTTGGAGAACGTGAGGCAATTTCCTTCTGAGGACCTGGAATGAAGAAATGCCAAATACATGCCTATTTTATCACCATACTTAGTGTCATCAAAACCCACATACCTTGAGACAAGAAAGTTTTGACCCCAAGTAATGAAACGTATACGAAAATGATCACTTATCGAAAATATTCATCTAAAGCCTCAATTTGAATGGATAGAACATTAAATCGCATTTCATATCAGATTTAATAGCAGTTAATTAGTACAAATAGCCACACAATACAATGAAAATTCAATAAGAATATTCACTGGTTGCCTAGAGAGAGAGAGAGAAACATGAGAAATTTGAGATTCAGTGTTTAGAACATACAAATCAAAATATGATTGAGATATTATCTGTCTTCGCTAGAGATCTGATCAAGTCAGTAATGTAGTACAGCATGCCACAGAAGGAGTCAGTTAACTCCTCAGCCAAAAAGTTATATCCTGTTCAACTTTACCAGCCGGCAAAGTGCAGGTTTCGGAACAGTCAGGAAAGTTCAGGTCAAAGGTTTGGCATTGAGGGAAAATCAAAGATTAGTCCGCAAGCATGCCAGACAGGGAAAATGGAAAATGACAGCAAGCCCCAACTCCTCCTCCAAGGGGCAATTAAACTTCCAAAAGTTCACAGTTTACACCCACAAAGTATCTTTTCCTTCAGCACATATGGTTTCCATTGGTTGTTCTGCTCATGGTGTGATCAATACCTCACTAAAAAATCCGGAAGCAATAAGTCATCCTTTTTGCAGATTCATTAAGTTCCAATTGTATTATATTTCCATCCTTTCCCTGGAAGTAAGGAAACTTCCCTTTACTCACCGTCTGTCCATTCCCAGGCGCTCTCTCTGGGTTTGCAAGAATATTCATCAATTTCTGTCAAATGTGTTGCTAAATCAAGAGTGAGTCCATTGTTGTAAAATACAGAAAATAAACTTCACAAAATGTTCTTACAGCATCTAAAGTGACTACTTCAGCTTGATTCTACATTTTGAGCAAGAAAGAAAAGGCATCTGAAGCCTACATGAAATATCGCCACTGAATCTTTATCACGTTATGATTAGTATATAACACACATTAATGATTGTATTTCACACTATTCTTCAAAGGTTGTATGTCAATATTAAGTACTATTAAAAAAATCATTTGCATGCTTATCATTTTCAAAACAAATATTATCCTGTCATTCTGAAATATCATGTTTTTATCACATAACATTATAATAAGCTGTAGGTTTACATACTATCGATTATTACTGAATTATGCATTTTAATCATTTTAGGAGCTTTAGGATGCAGACATTATTTCATTTTGATACAAATTAGAAGTTATCGCCACCACAATCTCTATGTTAACTAAAAGTTTGTTTCTCAAAACACGTGATTACAGTGCATAGGTGAATATCATTGTTTCTCTCTCTTTGTTTAAATTTTCATGTTTCAAACACTTCTGCATGCTTTTATGATGCAGTTTGAAATCTCACATTTTTTCGACTTAGCCAATTTATATGTTTTCATCAAGAAATATTTATCGCCAATCTATTTTAATAGCGAGAATTGACAGAGGCAAACGTCCTTTAACATTTATGCTGAATTACTGTCAACCCAATAAAAAGTGACCTTTTGATAAACGTGTAGGCAACTGGACAACATTCTGATTAATTGTATGTTTCAAAGCTTAAACCTCAAATCAAAATTTATATACAATACCCAAACTGAAAGTCTCCATTTCATGTTCACAAGATCGATGCCATTTGATGAGCCTACATTTTAAGTCATGTGATACAACGAACATGTTTTTTTTTTTAGACTGTTTTAATAAAGGTTTTGCAGCATTTTATTAAGTGAATTGATAAAACCAAATATGTAAGTGTGAAAACTTTAATCTTACCTCATATGTGCATGTACTACTATGTAATATAGCATCAGTAATGTCAAACCTAGCCCAGTATGTGTTAGACTTGGCATCTTTTGGCGTGTTTCCCCTGAGTTTCTGTTTCTGATCTCCCGGTTCTGACTCTGTTTTTGCTGGCTTAGCGTTTCTGCACACTTTTCGCACTGCTGACCAGTGGTAAAGTGTAGGTGCTCCTGTAGTAAAATGTGTATGGATTGGCATTTCCATGATTGGCCTGCTTGACTCGTGTGTCAGCCCCTAGTAGAGTGCACTGCGTATGCCAGGGCCTACGACTCAAGCGCCGTCAGTGGGCTGCAGCACTGGATTGTGCCACCCACCCAAATGGCCCGTAAAAAGGTAACTCGGGCCTGCAATCGCAGAGCCCGTGTGCGGTCAGGGACCGCCATGTCAACCTGGTCAGTGCACACACTGCCAGTTCCTAACCTTCCCTGTTCTTACACGTCAGGCACCCCTCAGGTAGGCCCAAGGAATCCATGTGGGCAGGGTGCAGTGTATGTGAAAGGTGGGACATGCCCGTGTGTGTGTGGCATGTCCCGATAGTGAATTACAGCCAATTTTGTTTTTCACTATTGCAAGGCTACCGGTTCCCCATAGGAGAGAATGGAAGGTTTGTTTATAACATCTTATAAACATAACTGGCCCAGGGAATTAGGTGAGAAAATGAAGTTTCGTATGCCTGAACTCAGAATCTAAAGATGCATCTTTTAGTGGAGGTGATTTTTACATTCTGTGTGTGAAAATACCACTTTTAGAAAGTGGGTATTTTCTTGCTCAGTCATCCTGTGTGCCTCTGCTGGAATGTGGATTGCCTGTCTGGGTTTTGGACAACAGATGGCTAGGAAGCAAGAGTGGCTCCCGATAGTCTAGGTCAGGAAAGGGCTGAATAGACCTGGGCTGCGATAGGGGAAGAGGGAGGAGATTTCCTTGCAACTCAAAGGGCCTGGTCTGCCTCTGACAATGTTGTCTCCACCTCCTACCAGGAATTCACACCAGAGAAGGCAGAACTGGTTCCGGCCGGGCACAGGCCCTCTCTTCCTAAGAGATCAAAGGATTTTTGGACATAAATATTGGGTCCCAGACCCCTGAACTTTAGAGCTCATCTGGATCAAGAAGACTGCCAAGAAGAAGAGCTGGAGAAGCTGCGAGAAGGGACGACCGCTTTCTTGGCTGCTTTGCTGGGCTGACCTGCAGTGGCTGCTTCTGTCTTGTGCAGTGAAAGGCCTGGACTGGACTTTCTGCAACCTAACTTGTGAGTCTCCCCAAGGGCTTGAGGTAGAGCTTGCCCCCTCTTCACGAAGTCTCAGGAACAGCAAAGACTTCAAGCTCTTCTGCCGCAGAACTGGGGACTGTGTGTTTTGTGCTGTAACAGAGGAAAAGCAACTCGACGACATCTACGACGCCGCTGCCGACTCCGTTTCCTGAAGGCACCGCCGAGGGCACCGCTGCAGTGCCGCGCCGCAACCTTGGTCTCACCGACGACGCCCATTAATGCCGCCACCGAGCTGCTGCTTGCACCACAACCTGTGGGCAACACACGCCACACCGCCTCACTTCACGCTGAAGCTTTGGCATCGCCGAGAGCACCACCACAATGCCACACAGTGACCTTGGTCTCACCGATGACACCTGTTGATGCCGCCACCGAGCCGTTGCTCGCACCGTGACCTGTGGGCACCGCACTCCACACTGCCGGGCTTCACGAGGACGCCGTGGCCTCCCTGATGCTGCTGCTCCATGCCGAAATCGACGCCGCTGCTTGCACTATGGTTTGAGGGCACCGCTCGTAAGTCACACAAAGCACTGCCCTCATCCCGTACCTCAACCTTGGCCTACCGACGCTGGCACCATCGACTCCCGCTCGTCGGCCGATGACAGTGCTTCAGCAACGTCACCGCCGCTGCTTGCACCGTAACCTGCTAGCACTGTGATGAGCACCGTCTTCATCTCGCACCGTGACCCTGGTCTCACTGACGACGCCTTCTGACGCCACCACCGAGATGCTGCTCACACCGCAACCTGGGGGCACCGCACGCACACCGGTTCACTTCGCACCACAGCACCCGATGCCTGCCGACGCCAGCGCTCCTGACTCCATCAGAGAGGAGCCTGACCTGCACCCCTAGTGACTTCAAGGGCCCCATCACCCTGCACTTCTCACAAGTACTGTTTGCGGGTCTTCCCGACACCGTAGCAGGCCCATGACCCCGCAACCAGCCAGAACTGTTGGATTTGTTGTCCACGACACCGTGACAGCCCCGGACGGAGCTGTCGACATCGAGGAACTTTGTTTGAAAATTATTTTGATAACTGCAGATTTTAAATATAGTATTGTGGATTTTTGTCGTATTTGGTCTTGTCTTAACGTATATAAAAATATTGGCAATTTTTCTAAACTGGTGTGGTGTCCGTTCGTAGTGCTGCTTGTGCCACGCTACCAAGGGGTGAGCAGGGGTTATTTTAGGAGTGCAACTCCCTTATCCTGACTAGAGTGGTGGTTTCTGCCTGGCTCTAGCACAAGCCTCAGCCAACCAGAAATCCCATTTCTAACAGTATGTATCAACAATTTTCATCAAATATGAATGTCTTGTTATAGTTGAATAAAGTTTGCCGTGGTAATGAATGTGTTTGCTCATTTTCGTGGTTCGAGTAGGCCTGGAAACCACAGGGCTTAGGGTTGTACCTTTGCACATTTCTTAGTAGTGCAACCTCGCTTTCAAACTAGGGAAGTGAAAACGGGCTATTAGGAGAATAATACATCTTATACATGTGAATGATGTGTTCTTCTTAAGGATGTACACCACTGCCTCAGAGAGATGATCCTGACACCTGCTCCGTAGATACACTTTCACCGCGAGTAACATTTTTCTGTCACATGATTAAGTTCCATTGACTTGTATTAATAAAAAACATAAATATCCTGGCCTCCTTTCCTATACATTTTAGATCGATGCTGCAACTGCTCGTGTTCTAGTGAGAGCCCTAATGAGTTGAAATGACAATTGTCTTTGATCCTTTGCTGTGCTGACTGCTTTTTTGTCTTAAACGCCAGTTGACCTTTAGGTTTCCCAACATGTTGTACTTTATTTTTAACAGAAGACTAGAGGGTCAGGCAGGTCATCTTGCAAAGGACACCCAAAACACAGAAGGGGGGGGGTATCCTTCTATTATTCAAATCATACTTTAATGGCATTGGTGGAGTCCCATTAGGGTTCAAGGCCCCGGAATAAAATCCTGCATCAGAAGATCTGAGATTTCCATCTCAGAATATCGAGTCTTAGGCCACCTGTAAGGTTGGCCCAGTACTCCCTCAATTTTCACCAGAGACAAATCATGCAGGTCATATCGGTAGATCTTTGTCCTCAGTAAAATGGTCAGAGTTACGGGTTTACGTGTGGGGGCCAGTGCATTAGCATTGATTTCCCCATAGTATGTCCCATTCCATAGGATTCTATGCAATACTAGGCACTGGAATTCCTGTTGGCCCAAATATCTGTAACACTAACACCAGATAGAATATCACTGGAGAGGAATTCCAGGCTACTCAAAATGGGCCAGATAGTCTTTTTTCAGTCGGGAGTCATACTCCAGTTGTGTAGCGATGAGGACCCTCATGCAGATGTTAAGGGACAACATGAACCTGACTTCTTTCTCCATAAAGAGCACCAGGGGGAGTATTTTGATCCATTCTCTGATTTTCTCCGAAGCAGAAGGAATATGTGCATTTCCTTTTCCTACCTATGGAGCATACTTTAACTCAAAGAAACCATGAGTTAATGTATGGGTTATAGGCAGAAGAGCTGAGAAGCACAGGGCAATAATTGCTTCTTTGGGTTTCCGAGCTCTGATGTCAGCAGCACCTAGGGGAAAGAGCGCTCAGTGAAAATGTATTTAAAATGTTTTTTAATTCATATTCAACAATCATTGTTTAGAGTTCCTTAGCCACCAAACAATAAAGACTGTTTTTTACTTTATATCTCTATGTGATAGGAAAGAAGGTGCAGGAAACTGAAAATCAGGGAAGCTTTCTGTGTCAAATAATTTCAGTCAATGCAAATTAGTATACAACATCTTACTGAGAAAATCAGATTTGCTGATGTGTGTCTTGGTGTGATGATGAATTGTCATCTATGTCTAACCTCAAGCGACTATCCCTTTGTAGACTGCAATTTTTCTGGAACACTTGTCAAAGGCTATATGGTAGGATCGAGGTGCAAGGGAAAGAAGGAGTATAAGATATTCGTGGAAAATGCCTTAGTGTTTGTTACAATAAAGCAAAAAATAGCTCCTTGGCAATTTAGTCCACCCAAACAAAGAATTAATTAGTTAGGAACTTGGATTCCAAAGCATTTTAGCTATACCAATTTTGAGGCAGGCACGTAGGGATGGAGATGTGCTTATCTTTTACGGGGAAAGTTAAACTTGAAATTATATTTCCACCAGAGCAATTTCTTTACTTAGATTGTTGTCCCATAAAATCAGAGTTGTATACTTTGGGGCAGATCTATGTTGGAGTTGCTCCACTTTTACGCCGCCGTTGCGTCACTTTTGTGACGCAGCGGCGGCGTAAACCCTGCGCCACGTTGCGCCCTATTTACATCGTGACGCATCTATGGAGATGCGTCACGGTGTAAAGCCCTGCGCCACATGAAACCTGCGTCAGGTTTCATGTGGGCGTTTCCACGCAGGGGGGGGCGTTCCGTCGCAGGAACGCCCCTGAAAAGTGACTCAGTGAAATCTATAAGATTTCACTGAGTCACTTTCCCAACGCTGATGCGTCAAAACCCTGCGTAAGGCTTGACGCATCATGTTAGGTATGGGGTAGGTTGGAACAGTGCTGAAGTTGCGTCGCGCTTGCGACACAACTTCAGCACTGCGCCAACCTTACGCCAGCAGATACGTCACGCATCGGCTTGTCCTTGCGCCACGATGCACCACATTGTAAATGCGGCGCATCTGCGGTGGCGCAAGGGCAAACTTGCGTGACGCATCTTCCCTGGCGCATCCATGCTGATTTGCAGGGATGCTCCAGGGAACATAAATCTGCCCCTTTATATTTTAGCATTTTTATGGGGTGAGAGGAAACAGAATTAGTATGAAGAAAATCAAATACCCAATTGGAATGGGGGCAGCTGTTTGAAAAAAATATTTTAATCACCTGGGACCCTTATCAGCAATAACCAAGAGTAATCTATCCAAATTCAAATACAACCAAATGGCAAGCTGGGAAAAAGGCCTTGTAAAGGAAGGAAAAAGGAACAGTATACTAGAGGAAAAAATGCAAGGAAGCTTGGTGCAAAAGAAAGAAGTATCAAAGTGGTATTGGATGCTGATACTTGCCGGAGAGGAGGAATTCACGCTACCCGCAGAGATCTGGGGGAGGGACCTGCCAACGCTCGATATACAAAATCTATGGAAAGTATTGACGTCTGCTTTGTGGAACACAATTAAATCCGTACCTCTCAGAAAAAAAAATTGTTTACAACACACAGAGCGTATTGGACACCAAAGAGACTGATGAAGCTGGGCAGCCAAGAGATGAAGGGGCATATTCACAAGAATGTGTGATAACTACCGCAAGAGTGGCTTAACACAACTCTCAACATCGCTGCCCATCGCGGGAAAAAAACCTGTGTCAACATGGAAATCACAACAAGGTGGCCCCATGCGATAGGAGATGGAGATAAAAACAGAAACCCCAACACCCAAAAACCTGCGATGGGCCAAAGCGCGATAAGAAAACAGTGACAACCAGCGCGAGGGCAGCAATACTCACGCGTAATGCGGGAAAAAGCACAAGAACAGCATACGGAAAATGCCAAATAAAAAAATACATCAACAGCGGAGTACAACGGATGCACCCTGACCGACTGCAGAGGACAACATGTACACCACAACATCCAAGCACCATGGAAGAACAGAACCGTCTGGCACACCGCATGAAAGAGACCAGTGGCAGACAAATCAGAGCCGCAGGAGCGACTCGCCCACTGTGCAGCATACGCACATAAGCAGAAGTGCACCTCGACATTGACAACATCCCGGTACAAACAGCAACCCCTCCACACAGGACACAACTGGTTCCGCATATATGCACATAATGGCAAATCACATCGGAAACCGCATGAAAATGAAACATGACAATGTACAAGTACAACCTGTAACCTGCAAATATGTTTTAATCACACATGCAGTGCAATTAGACATCTTCAATTGTCCATGAGTGCCATGTACGGCCACAATGTGACGTGCTCATGAGAAGTAAGTGTCAATGATGGAGTTCCTACGGGCCATTCCTGCCGCAGCTGCAGTGGGATGTGAGCCACCTGCCCCATCGTCACCATCATCGTCCGGTACCTCTGGAACTGGGATCCATGGGGCATTGGTGCGAACACAGATATTGTGCAACACACAACATGCAACGATCATCTTGCACATGATGTCCGGGCTGTAGAGGAGCTTACCACCTGTGCTGTCCAGGCACCTGAAACGTGACTTCAACACGCCAAATGTGCATTCAACGATGCCCCTGGTGCATATGTGGGCTGCATTGTACTGCCTCTGGGCGGGTGTGTTTGGGTCTCGGAGGGGTGTCATCATCCAAGGGCAGAGTACATATCCTTGATCACCTGTGACAGTGCAGGGAGAAAAGAGTCAATACTTGGTTCAGCGGGATGTGATGTCAGGCCCACTAATACAGTGATGCCTGTGCTGGCTGTGTGTGGAGTGAGTGTAAGCAAGCCCTCAGGGACTGTTGGAGCTGGCAACAACTCCAACAGTCATCAGGCACTCAGAAATACAATGTCAGTACAACAAGGGTAAATGATGCGAGTCGCCAGGGCTAGTGGCTCCGGATGCACAGCGGCTGACACGGGCCCACTGCCACGGGACGCTGACCTGCAGGAGACTGGGGTAGTGTCATGAGGGCAGAGCAGGGCCTCGCATGTGTCATGGGTGCCGTCCGCGGAGTGTCACGGGGGAGAATGGGAGGCCTACCCACAGGGCATGATGCAGGGGGCACATACCAGCTGTGTTCGGCAACAGGGCGGATATGAATGCCACAGAACCAGGCCAGAGACCAAGTCCGTACCTGTCCATTGTTGATGACAACCCCCAGGCCACAGGCTCAGACTCCAACGATGTTCTGCCGGAGGATGTCACTCATGGCGCACAGGGTTAGTGGCACCACATGTCGCAGGCCTGCGATATGGAATTATGCCTCACTGATCAGAGGGAGTCTTGTGCTGTGGCCGCTGCCACAGATTTGGGGTCACTGCCATTCAGGACTCAGAACATTGTTCCACATGTGGGACGTAGTGGGCCAAAGAGGAGTCCGGTGGGGCATGTAAATTATTAAGGAGTGATGTGGACCAGCATCGGGGGCGGGCCGGCGATTGTCTGCGGAGGCTGCAGAGGTCGCGGGACTGGGGCTTGGTGCTTGCACCGGCACGTGTTGGGCCCTCGCTGACACACGATGGTGTCGGCAGGTGAGCAGTGTGGCACAAGTGCGCTGGGGCAGGCAGGCCTGGTCTGTGCATCAGCGTCCTGCGGTGCAGTAGGCGCACAGGGTCACAGGCCCCGCTGCTCACGGCGTCGGCCTCGTGGCAGGCCGCGCGGCACCGCACTGTCAGTGACGTTGGCCTTCCCAGGAGTGTAACACGCCCTGTGCAACGGGGTTTGTCATCACACCCCTGCGCAGCCCTGGAATACTCAGGGCCAACCCACAACGCTCACGCACACAGGCGGGACGCAACGTGCAATACTTCCGCTATCTGAACCACGGCCTGGGGTGACATGGCTGCGTCCACTGCTCTGTACTCTCTAGTCACCAGCAGTTGTGGTCTGGCTGGACATATCAGTTGTTTGCATTCCCATGTCTGTCCTTCACATCCACGCCTCACTTCTCGTTGTGTATATTCCCAGTCATGGGTCACTTGCATCCTTGCACATGGCTGCATTCTGCTTTTCCACATGTTCAGCTGTTGTGTGGCTGTGGTGCCATAAAATGTCTGTGTTGGGTGCAGGGGTAGCCCAGGATGGCCATGGAGTGGTGTTGTCGTGTCTGGTAGGTGGTCGTGTAGTTTGATATGTTGTATGTGGTTTGGTCACGTGTGCATTCCCACAGTTGTGCGTTGTGTGTTGGTGGCTTTGGGGTGTGTGATGTGTTGATTTAGCACTTACCAACGGCAGTCCTGTTCCATATGTACCATCCTGGAAGCGCTGGTTGATGACGGACTGTCGGAAGATGAAGGAATCATGCACACTGCCTAGGTAGTTGGCGACGACATTGGTGAAGAGTCCCCGGTGGTCCACTATTGTCTGCCCATTGATGGAATGCTGATGCTTTCTGTTGCGGTAGTGGTGTGCAGTATCCGCAGGGGGCACAAGTGGGACATGTGTGCAGTCGATTGCACCCACCACGGCCGGGAATCCGGCTATGGCGTAGAAGTGTTGCTTTGTCTCCAGCTGTTCCTGCGCAGTGTTGGGGAAGTGAAGGTACTGGGGTATGAAGCTGAGGATGGCATCCAGAACAGGTGTGATGAACTTTGATATGGCAGGCTGTGAGATCCTTCCGACTCTGGCAGTTGTTGGTTGGAAGGCACCAGAGGCCAACAGGTGCAGCACAGCCAGCAGCTTTGTCTGCGGAGGAATGTTGGTTCTCCGCTGTGTTGGGACCGTCAGCCTGTGGGCGATGTGGGTCATGATGTGGAGGATGGTTGCCCTTTTAAGCCTGTAGTGGGCAATGACTTCTTCGGGCATTAGGTTTGTGAGAGTGGTGCATTTTTGGTAGGTACGCTGTCTCACTCTGCGCTGCCTCTGTGGTGGTCGGGGGGGCGGGTCCGGGTCCTGGGGGTGGTGGCGGTGGGTGTTGTGGCCCTGTTGGGGCTCCGAGCTGCATGATGAGTAGCTCTAGAGAGTCGTTTGTTCTTTGGGTGTGGCTGTGTGTGGGGCTCCGTTGCCTACTGCAGGTATTCGTCCGTCTTTACACCTGCTTGAGGCAGGTGTTAAATACCGCTGGCTACAGCGGCTTATCGCCTGTTTTTGGTTCGCATCGCAGATCTGGCAGACCGTTGTGAAAGTGGTGTTGTGTTTTTATTTGTGTGTTTTTGCACGGGAACGCCTTCTCTGCATCTCATTAGGGTTAATTGGTGGTGTCCGCCGTGGTGATAAATTTGGGGGCAGTTATCACGGGCATACTGGCGATGTCTGCAGTTTGCACCATCTTGTGAATGGGGTGTTACATCTATCTTCACTTTTGATGCATTAAGGTGGAGATAAATCGGAGATAAGTCCTTGTGAATATCCCCCGAAGTGTTGCCCAAGGTGGGGAAAAGAAAGGGCAGACGATATCCATATGTTTTAGAAATAACCCCAGCTCCAGAGAAACTGACAAGATGTGGGTAAGGTGCTTACAGAGGTAATGGGCCAAGAAGTAGAGGTAAGCAAAGGATTAGTTATATTTGGGGCTATACTTAATTGTGGAATATTGGCCAATATGAACAAGAAGCAAAAACATCTCTACTATCTGTGCTCATATTGTTGGCAAGGCGAGAGCTATGTATTAAGTGGACACTTCAGAGCCCTACAATTTTATGGGAATGTTTAACATCGGTCCAAAGGATTAACAGCTCGGATCGTAGCAGAGCTCAGGGTATAGTATGCCAGAAAAGGAGAGAGCCTCAAGTCATTGACTCCTTTCTCTCTATTGGAAAGGGAGAATTTATCCAGGCCTTTGGTAAACTGCAGGCAATCTGCAACCAGTCTTGAAATGGTGACTCAATAATTTGTTGCTGCTGAGAATTAGCACAGAATAGAAAGGGGGTAGCCATAAGAATAAAATTATCAGGGAGGGGAAATGGACCACTTGTCCTGTGTACCAGGGTCTTTTAGTTTACGTGGTTGGGCATCCTTAAAAAACCCTCATATACGTACACTGGCGTAAGGCGGTATATCTTGATTCTCCGCCGTAGTGTATCGTGATAGCATGATCTTTGGGCTTTTTATTGTCCAAATGCTAACCTCCCCATGGAGGAAGACCAACTGGTTGTGCAGTAGTGGTCAGAAATAACGGAACGAGGGTGTGCTCGTGCTCTGTGAACTGTGCTGTTAAAATTCCTAAAGTCAAATCCCGTGTCCTTTATTCTTGGGGTACTTGACAGAGGGAAATTAAAAATGGTGTTCGTGCATGTGGATAAACTTAATTATTAGTTTAATGCACTGGTATAAATCTGGTATTATCTGGTCAACATGTTTCAGCCCCATGCAGGGTCTAGAGGCTTTCGTCAGGACCGAAAGGTGAAATAGAGGGCTTTAGTAAGCTCTCCACTATTATTCTGGAGGTGGAGAAAAGTACTCACCACCTACGATTTGAGGAGGTCAGACCGATTGTATCTGCTCCTGTAAAGACAATCAAGGATTATATGACAGCCTAACGTGATACTATACAATGCTAAAACGATATTCTGGTGCTCTATAACCTGTTGACATCAATATCTTTAATCGATGGTCTGCGATGCTGTCGCGCCTTTTTTACCACAGGGTGCACACTTATTCAAAAAAAGGGGGGGGGGCTAACTACAGAAGGGTTTTGTGAACGTTATCTCGGTTCTCTTAATGGTGTGATTCTTGGTTGTATTGAAAAGGGCCGCTAAAGTAGTGCGGTTAGTTTATCGTTATTATTCTCATAACCACTCGTTTTCCTATGCGAAAGCGAGCCGTGGTTGTTAGCTAAGCAGTTTAGTGTGTTGTGTCTCAATGTAAGATTGTCGGGTGATAATAACAAACTGAAGGTTCAGTGTACTGAAAGCGTAAAATTATGTGAACTAACGGCGTTGCCGTCTGCTAATACAGCGTTACGAAGCTAAAAACAAGAAACAAACTGTCTGGGTCAATTACCTTGTTTCGCAAGTTGGACATCTTCATTCAGGGTGTCAGTCAGTTAGGTGAGTGCCAATTGCTGCATGGAAGGGGAAAATATTAGGTTACTTAACTCACAGGTTACCGCGATGTGGAGAGCTCGCCTCGCCGTCGCTTACCGGCTACTCAGGCAGAATAGCTTGTTCTGACTCTGACGTTCACCTGGATTGACGTGCTCCCGGTTGGGCTCATTTTACATAGACCGGTTCTAATGAAATTAAAGTAGGACTAGTCGGTCTTGGTTGGCCTTCGTGAGGGCACTTATGGTTGGCATGATAGTCTATGGGGATAAGTATAGTAGCGGTGTGCGTATGTGAAGAAGGGGTTCACTTTATTATGTTCGCATCTTAAATGGCGCCAGTTGGACAGAGATAATGGTGGTAAAGTGTTTTAGGCAATTCCGTTTGTTGATGCTCCCCTTTCACGGAATACATTGAGCAGTGTGCGTAGTTGACAAGATGGGCATCTTTTACATCTTGAATACCATCGTTACTCAGGGTGATAGTGCCTCGGGGTTGTCGAGAGTCTTTCCCTAGGGTCTTCTGTATATGGAGATCACATCAGAGTGTAGTTAATAAAATGGGCATTTCTACAACTTGATTGCCATCGTTACTCTGGGTGATGGTGATGTCTGTGGTTTGTCAGGAGTCTTTTCATAGAGTCTTCTGTATATGAGGATCACATCAGAGTATTTCACCTCTTTAGGGCGTGCCAAGGTATGGTATCGTTCAGGCCTTCTTTGTCTGTCTTAAGGCGGTGGACCCAGAGGGTGCGTTCAACATTGTGGCCTTTGAACAGTTGGGTTTCCAAAACAACCCATTGTAGATCTTCTGCGGTATGTTTGGCTTCAATATAGTGTTTACTCATTTGTGTTGTTGCTCTTTTACATGTGACGTTACTTCGATGCTCTATGATCCTTTGTTTGATTTTCCTGCACGTCATTCCTATGTACCTCAATCCACACGGGCAGACAATCATGTACACCACATGGGTGGTGTTGCAGTTTGTGTGGTGACGTAGTTCCCATTTTAGGTTCGGCAGTAGTTGTAGGGTCTTGGTCACTTTCGTAAGTTTGCAAACCGAGCAAGTTCCACAAGGGTAGTGTCCCACTATAGGATTCAGATTCCATACTGTAGTTAGGGTTTCTCTTGGACTGATGTCTCTGGGTCTGGTGTGGACCAAAATATCTTTGATGTTTTTGGTTCTCCTGTGGGCAAATCTCGGTTTAGGCCATTTCAATGTGTTTGAAGTCAGGATTCCCCAGTTTTTATTAATGATTTTCTTCACTGTGTTAGATTCGGTGTTATAGGTTGTGACGCATGTGAGGAGATCTTTTGGTTCTTCTCTCTGTACAGTGGATAGTAGGTTCTCTCTGGGCTGATTGCGGGCTCTTTTCTGGCATCTTTTTATGATCTTGGTAGGGTAGTCTCTCTTCCTGAGTTGATCCTCTAGACCTCTTGCTTGTTCTTTATAGTCATCTAGGTTACTGCAGTTACGTTTTAAACGTAAGAACTGACTGTAAGGTAGATTGTCTCTGAGGGGTCGGGGGTGGAAACTGTTATAGGAAAGAAAGCTGTTCCTTGCCGTCGGTTTATAGTAGGTTTTGGTGTGCAGTGTGCCGTTTTTGGAAAAGATGGTTACATCCAGGAAATCCAGTTGTTTCTTGTCTGCTGTGGATGTAAATTTGAGACATTCGTCTCTGGTGTTTATCCATGTTAGGAAATCATTAAGCGCTGATTGACTATCTTCCCATATCATGAATACATCGTCTATGTAGCGGCGCCAAAACTTGATGCCCTGATGGAAAGGATTAATGGCGGTTAGTATGTGCTCTTGTTCAAAATTACTCACATACAGCCCTGCTACACTTGGAGCAAATGTACTGCCCATCGAAGTTCCATGGCATTGTCCAAAGAGGGTTCCTTCGAATTCAAAATAATTTTCTGTAAGCGCTAGTCTGCAGCATTCCAACACGAAATGTCTTGGTGTTTTATAGGTCCAGTTATCTGTGAAAAGAATTTCCTCAAGAGTATCCAGAGTTTTCTGTTGGGGTAGGCTAGTGTAGAGACTCTCTACATCTAGACCTACCAGGAGCATAGTGTGTTCATTGTAGACCTGTCCCTCAAGTAGATTAAGGAGATTACGGGTATCTTTTAGATAAGTTGGTGTCCTTTGTACCAGAGGTTTCAGGAATTGATCCGCAAACTGAGAAAGTGGTTCTAACACAGAACCAATGCCAGACACTATTGGGCGTCCTGGTGGTGGAATCTTGTTCTTGTGAATCTTTGGTAGGGAATAGAAATACGGGATTCTTGGTGATTTGGTTTTTAAGAACGCAGCTTCTTGGCTCGAAATCCATTGATTAATCTCTGCTTCATCTACCATTAATTCAATGGTTCTTTGTAGTCTTTTTGTGGGATCATCAGGTAGTTTAACATAAAATCTTTCATTAGAGAGAAGATCTGTACATTGTTGTTGGTAACCTTGTCTGGTTAGTAGAACAATGGCTCCTCCTTTGTCCGCTGGTTTGATTATAAGGTTGTCATTTTTGCGTAAATCGTCCATCGCTCTTTGTTCCTTCTTGGGAAGATTAATATAGGGTCTCCTGTTCGTGGAACCTAGATTGTCTGCTTGCTGCATTATGGCTTGTTCAAAAGCTTGTATCTCAACCGGAATTAGGTGCATGGGAGGGTTGAAAGTAGACTTGGGTCTCAGGTGTGTATCTCCTTCTTTGGGTTGCGTTTCCTTTTCTTTGAAAAAAGCCTTGAGTTTTACTTTTCTGCAAAATTCTGCTAGCTCACATTTCAATTTGAAGATGTCGAGTGTCGGAGTTGGAACAAAGCCCAGGCCTTTATTAAGAACATTTTCTTGGTCTTGTGTCAGTGTGACTTCAGTCAGATTGACTACCAGTGATTGGTCGTGCTGGTTCCTGGTTGGTCCTTGGTCATGCTCCGGGTGTGCATTTGTCTTTTTGGTTCGTTCCAGGTGACTGTTTTTCTTCTTCCTCTCTGGCGTCCAGGGCCTCTCCCTAAAAAAGAGGAGGGCTGTGGTTGCATATTCATCATCGTGCCCATGTGTGGTGGGCCTTGAAAATAGGGGTTCATCCATCCTTGATAATTAGGTACGTAGGGTTGGTAGAGTGGTGGTGGATGTTCGTAGTACCTGGGCATTTGCCAATTATTTCCTCTCTGGCGGCGGTTCCTCCTATTTTGGCCTCTTCCTCTCCTTGAGGTTGTTCCTTCGTCGCTACTCCAGTCAGAGTTGTTGTTGGAACTTTCTACTGAGGAATCATCGTCTTCCCTGTCTTCAGGGGTAATGTAGTCCTCTCTTGAGTAGGGGTGCATCTTCTCTGTTGAGAATTTTTTTAGATCTTTATTCAATTTTTGAATTTTATTTTGAGTGATGTACTCCTTTGTTTCGTTCATTTCTTTGTTTATTTCCTCAAGTTTTTTCTTGAAGACTGAGATATGCACTGTTGTCTTGAGTTTGGCTTCACTGGTTTGTATGCTGATCGTTAGAGCTTCTACTAATCGTGTTGCTGTTTTTATGATTAAGACTAAATAGTCTCTGGTACACTTCCATGAAATGGATGACCAGTCTTTACGGAAGAGTATATCTTTCAAAAAAATGCGAGGAGCATTCTGTACCCAAAGGCCTTTGGGTGCTGAGTTGGCGCGTAGGTATTCCTTCATTATGATGCCGTGGATGGCTGTTCTCACTGGTTCTTTCTTGGTTTCTGTAAGTTCGTCCCACTCATTGGTTTGTGTTAGTGTTTGTGCCAGGTCTCTGTCTTGTAACAGAGAAGATTCCGAAAGGATAGCGTTCACCTCTTCCTCTGTGTAGCTTAGTCCTTGCATTTCAGCCATGATCACCTTTGTGTTCTCAAGCTGTTGTGTTACTACCCTTTTATCCCAGTTCTGGGGTGAAATAGGGTTTGCAAAAAATCCCACAGCTGTGCGCTGCTGATAACTGTAGTATATCAATAGGGGGGAGGGAAAAAGAAGCAGAGGTCCATTCGGCTTCCAGAGGTTAGTACAAAATTATCAGGGAGGGGAAATGGACCACTTGTCCTGTGTACCAGGGTCTTTTAGTTTACGTGGTTGGGCATCCTTAAAAAAATTGAATAAAGATCTAAAAAAATTCTCAACAGAGAAGATGCACCCCTACTCAAGAGAGGACTACATTACCCCTGAAGACAGGGAAGACGATGATTCCTCAGTAGAAAGTTCCAACAACAACTCTGACTGGAGTAGCGACGAAGGAACAACCTCAAGGAGAGGAAGAGGCCAAAATAGGAGGAACCGCCGCCAGAGAGGAAACAATTGGCAAATGCCCAGGTACTACGAACATCCACCACCACTCTACCAACCCTACGTACCTAATTATCAAGGATGGATGAACCCCTATTTTCAAGGCCCACCACACATGGGCACGATGATGAATATGCAACCACAGCCCTCCTCTTTTTTAGGGAGAGGCCCTGGACGCCAGAGAGGAAGAAGAAAAACAGTCACCTGGAACGAACCAGAAAGACAAATGCACACCCGGAGCATGACCAAGGACCAACCAGGAACCAGCACGACCAATCACTGGTAGTCAATCTGACTGAAGTCACACTGACACAAGACCAAGAAAATGTTCTTAATAAAGGCCTGGGCTTTGTTCCAACTCCGACACTCGACATCTTCAAATTGAAATGTGAGCTAGCAGAATTTTGCAGAAAAGTAAAACTCAAGGCTTTTTTCAAAGAAAAGGAAACGCAACCCAAAGAAGGAGATACACACCTGAGACCCAAGTCTACTTTCAACCCTCCCATGCACCTAATTCCGGTTGAGATACAAGCTTTTGAACAAGCCATAATGCAGCAAGCAGACAATCTAGGTTCCACGAACAGGAGACCCTAAATTAATCTTCCCAAGAAGGAACAAAGAGCGATGGACGATTTACGCAAAAATGACAACCTTATAATCAAACCAGCGGACAAAGGAGGAGCCATTGTTCTACTAACCAGACAAGGTTACCAACAACAATGTACAGATCTTCTCTCTAATGAAAGATTTTATGTTAAACTACCTGATGATCCCACAAAAAGACTACAAAGAACCATTGAATTAATGGTAGATGAAGCAGAGATTAATCAATGGATTTCGAGCCAAGAAGCTGCGTTCTTAAAAACCAAATCACCAAGAATCCCGTATTTCTATTCCCTACCAAAGATTCACAAGAACAAGATTCCACCACCAGGACGCCCAATAGTGTCTGGCATTGGTTCTGTGTTAGAACCACTTTCTCAGTTTGCGGATCAATTCCTGAAACCTCTGGTACAAAGGACACCAACTTATCTAAAAGATACCCGTGATCTCCTTAATCTACTTGAGGGACAGGTCTACAATGAACACACTATGCTCCTGGTAGGTCTAGATGTAGAGAGTCTCTACACTAGCCTACCCCAACAGAAAACTCTGGATACTCTTGAGGAAATTCTTTTCACAGATAACTGGACCTATAAAACACCAAGACATTTCGTGTTGGAATGCTGCAGACTAGCGCTTACAGAAAATTATTTTGAATTCGAAGGAACCCTCTTTGGACAATGCCATGGAACTTCGATGGGCAGTACATTTGCTCCAAGTGTAGCGGGGCTGTATGTGAGTAATTTTGAACAAGAGCACATACTAACCGCCATTAATCCTTTCCATCAGGGCATCAAGTTTTGGCGCTGCTACATAGACGATGTATTCATGATATGGGAAGATAGTCAATCAGCGCTTAATGATTTCCTAACATGGATAAACACCAGAGACGAATGTCTCAAATTTACATCCACAGCAGACAAGAAACAACTGGATTTCCTGGATGTAACCATCTTTTCCAAAAACGGCACACTGCACACCAAAACCTACTATAAACCGACGGCAAGGAACAGCTTTCTTTCCTATAACAGTTTCCACCCCCGACCCCTCAGAGACAATCTACCTTACAGTCAGTTCTTACGTTTAAAACGTAACTGCAGTAACCTAGATGACTATAAAGAACAAGCAAGAGGTCTAGAGGATCAACTCAGGAAGAGAGACTACCCTACCAAGATCATAAAAAGATGCCAGAAAAGAGCCCGCAATCAGCCCAGAGAGAACCTACTATCCACTGTACAGAGAGAAGAACCAAAAGATCTCCTCACATGCGTCACAACCTAGAACACCGAATCTAACACAGTGAAGAAAATCATTAATAAAAACTGGGGAATCCTGACTTCAAACACATTGAAATGGCCTAAACCGAGATTTGCCCACAGGAGAACCAAAAACATCAAAGATATTTTGGTCCACACCAGACCCAGAGACATCAGTCCAAGAGAAACCCTAACTACAGTATGGAATCTGAATCCTATAGTGGGACACTACCCTTGTGGAACTTGCTCGGTTTGCAAACTTACGAAAGTGACCAAGACCCTACAACTACTGCCGAACCTAAAATGGGAACTACGTCACCACACAAACTGCAACACCACCCATGTGGTGTACATGATTGTCTGCCCGTGTGGATTGAGGTACATAGGAATGACGTGCAGGAAAATCAAACAAAGGATCATAGAGCATCGAAGTAACGTCACATGTAAAAGAGCAACAACACAAATGAGTAAACACTATATTGAAGCCAAACATACCGCAGAAGATCTACAATGGGTTGTTTTGGAAACCCAACTGTTCAAAGGCCACAATGTTGAACGCACCCTCTTTGAAAAAGAACAGCGCTGGGTCCACCGCCTTAAGACAGACAAAGAAGGCCTGAACGATACCATACCTTGGCACGCCCTAAAGAGGTGAAATACTCTGATGTGATCCTCATATACAGAAGACTCTATGAAAAGACTCCTGACAAACCACAGACATCACCATCACCCAGAGTAACGATGGCAATCAAGTTGTAGAAATGCCCATTTTATTAACTACACTCTGATGTGATCTCCATATACATAAGACCCTAGGGAAAGACTCTCGACAACCCCGAGGCACTATCACCCTGAGTAACGATGGTATTCAAGATGTAAAAGATGCCCATCTTGTCAACTAAGCACACTGCTCAATGTATTCCGTGAAAGGGGAGCATCAACAAACGGAATTGCCTAAAACACTTTACCACCATTATCTCTGTCCAACTGGCGCCATTTAAGATGCGAACATAATAAAGTGAACCCCTTCTTCACATACGCACACCGCTACTATACTTATCCCCATAGACTATCATGCCAACCATAAGTGCCCTCACGAAGGCCAACCAAGACCGACTAGTCCTACTTTAATTTCATTAGAACCGGTCTATGTAAAATGAGCCCAACCGGGAGCACGTCAATCCAGGTGAACGTCAGAGTCAGAACAAGCTACTCTGCCTGAGTAGCCGGTAAGCGACGGCGAGGCGAGCTCTCCACATCGCGGTAACCTGTGAGTTAAGTAACCTAATATTTTCCCCTTCCATGCAGCAATTGGCACTCACCTAACTGACTGACACCCTGAATGAAGATGTCCAACTTGCGAAACAAGGTAATTGACCCAGACAGTTTGTTTCTTGTTTTTAGCTTCGTAACGCTGTATTAGCAGACGGCAACGCCGTTAGTTCACATAATTTTACGCTTTCAGTACACTGAACCTTCAGTTTGTTATTATCACCCGACAATCTTACATTGAGACACAACACACTAAACTGCTTAGCTAACAACCACGGCTCGCTTTCGCATAGGAAAACGAGTGGTTATGAGAATAATAACGATAAACTAACCGCACTACTTCAGCGGCCCTTTTCAATACAACCAAGAATCACACCATTAAGAGAACCGAGATAACGTTCACAAAACCCTTCTGTAGTTAGCCCCCCCCCCCTTTTTTTGAATAAGTGTGCACCCTGTGGTAAAAAAGGCGCGACAGCATCGCAGACCATCGATTAAAGATATTGATGTCAACAGGTTATAGAGCACCAGAATATCGTTTTAGCATTGTATAGTATCACGTTAGGCTGTCATATAATCCTTGATTGTCTTTACAGGAGCAGATACAATCGGTCTGACCTCCTCAAATCGTAGGTGGTGAGTACTTTTCTCCACCTCCAGAATAATAGTGGAGAGCTTACTAAAGCCCTCTATTTCACCTTTCGGTCCTGACGAAAGCCTCTAGACCCTGCATGGGGCTGAAACATGTTGACCAGATAATACCAGATTTATACCAGTGCATTAAACTAATAATTAAGTTTATCCACATGCACGAACACCATTTTTAATTTCCCTCTGTCAAGTACCCCAAGAATAAAGGACACGGGATTTGACTTTAGGAATTTTAACAGCACAGTTCACAGAGCACGAGCACGCCCTCGTTCCGTTATTTCTGACCACTACTGCACAACCAGTTGGTCTTCCTCCATGGGGAGGTTAGCATTTGGACAATAAAAAGCCCAATGATCATGCTATCACGATACACTACGGCGGAGAATCAAGATATACCGCCTTACGCCAGTGTACGTATATGTGGGTTTTTTAAGGATGCCCAACCACGTAAACTAAAAGACCCTGGTACACAGGACAAGTGGTCCATTTCCCCTCCCTGATAATTTTGTACTAACCTCTGGAAGCCGAATGGACCTCTGCTTCTTTTTCCCTCCCCCCTATTGATATACTACAGTTATCAGCAGCGCACAGCTGTGGGATTTTTTGCAAACCCTATTTCACCCCAGAACTGGGATAAAAGGGTAGTAACACAACAGCTTGAGAACACAAAGGTGATCATGGCTGAAATGCAAGGACTAAGCTACACAGAGGAAGAGGTGAACGCTATCCTTTCGGAATCTTCTCTGTTACAAGACAGAGACCTGGCACAAACACTAACACAAACCAATGAGTGGGACGAACTTACAGAAACCAAGAAAGAACTAGTGAGAACAGCCATCCACGGCATCATAATGAAGGAATACCTACGCGCCAACTCAGCACCCAAAGGCCTTTGGGTACAGAATGCTCCTCGCATTTTTTTGAAAGATATATTCTTCCGTAAAGACTGGTCATCCATTTCATGGAAGTGTACCAGAGACTATTTAGTCTTAATCATCAAAACAGCAACACGATTAGTAGAAGCTCTAACGATCAGCATACAAACCAGTGAAGCCAAACTCAAGACAACAGTGCATATCTCAGTCTTCAAGAAAAAACTTGAGGAAATAAACAAAGAAATGAACGAAACAAAGGAGTACATCACTCAAAATAAAATTCAAAAATTGAATAAAGATCTAAAAAAATTCTCAACAGAGAAGATGCACCCCTACTCAAGAGAGGACTACATTACCCCTGAAGACAGGGAAGACGATGATTCCTCAGTAGAAAGTTCCAACAACAACTCTGACTGGAGTAGCGACGAAGGAACAACCTCAAGGAGAGGAAGAGGCCAAAATAGGAGGAACCGCCGCCAGAGAGGAAACAATTGGCAAATGCCCAGGTACTACGAACATCCACCACCACTCTACCAACCCTACGTACCTAATTATCAAGGATGGATGAACCCCTAT
Source organism: Triturus cristatus (assembly GCF_964204655.1). NCBI lineage: Eukaryota > Metazoa > Chordata > Amphibia > Caudata > Salamandridae > Triturus > Triturus cristatus. The sequence continues at coordinate 959,381,783 of NC_140590.1, forward strand.
TTTCAAGGCCCACCACACATGGGCACGATGATGAATATGCAACCACAGCCCTCCTCTTTTTTAGGGAGAGGCCCTGGACGCCAGAGAGGAAGAAGAAAAACAGTCACCTGGAACGAACCAGAAAGACAAATGCACACCCGGAGCATGACCAAGGACCAACCAGGAACCAGCACGACCAATCACTGGTAGTCAATCTGACTGAAGTCACACTGACACAAGACCAAGAAAATGTTCTTAATAAAGGCCTGGGCTTTGTTCCAACTCCGACACTCGACATCTTCAAATTGAAATGTGAGCTAGCAGAATTTTGCAGAAAAGTAAAACTCAAGGCTTTTTTCAAAGAAAAGGAAACGCAACCCAAAGAAGGAGATACACACCTGAGACCCAAGTCTACTTTCAACCCTCCCATGCACCTAATTCCGGTTGAGATACAAGCTTTTGAACAAGCCATAATGCAGCAAGCAGACAATCTAGGTTCCACGAACAGGAGACCCTATATTAATCTTCCCAAGAAGGAACAAAGAGCGATGGACGATTTACGCAAAAATGACAACCTTATAATCAAACCAGCGGACAAAGGAGGAGCCATTGTTCTACTAACCAGACAAGGTTACCAACAACAATGTACAGATCTTCTCTCTAATGAAAGATTTTATGTTAAACTACCTGATGATCCCACAAAAAGACTACAAAGAACCATTGAATTAATGGTAGATGAAGCAGAGATTAATCAATGGATTTCGAGCCAAGAAGCTGCGTTCTTAAAAACCAAATCACCAAGAATCCCGTATTTCTATTCCCTACCAAAGATTCACAAGAACAAGATTCCACCACCAGGACGCCCAATAGTGTCTGGCATTGGTTCTGTGTTAGAACCACTTTCTCAGTTTGCGGATCAATTCCTGAAACCTCTGGTACAAAGGACACCAACTTATCTAAAAGATACCCGTGATCTCCTTAATCTACTTGAGGGACAGGTCTACAATGAACACACTATGCTCCTGGTAGGTCTAGATGTAGAGAGTCTCTACACTAGCCTACCCCAACAGAAAACTCTGGATACTCTTGAGGAAATTCTTTTCACAGATAACTGGACCTATAAAACACCAAGACATTTCGTGTTGGAATGCTGCAGACTAGCGCTTACAGAAAATTATTTTGAATTCGAAGGAACCCTCTTTGGACAATGCCATGGAACTTCGATGGGCAGTACATTTGCTCCAAGTGTAGCAGGGCTGTATGTGAGTAATTTTGAACAAGAGCACATACTAACCGCCATTAATCCTTTCCATCAGGGCATCAAGTTTTGGCGCCGCTACATAGACGATGTATTCATGATATGGGAAGATAGTCAATCAGCGCTTAATGATTTCCTAACATGGATAAACACCAGAGACGAATGTCTCAAATTTACATCCACAGCAGACAAGAAACAACTGGATTTCCTGGATGTAACCATCTTTTCCAAAAACGGCACACTGCACACCAAAACCTACTATAAACCGACGGCAAGGAACAGCTTTCTTTCCTATAACAGTTTCCACCCCCGACCCCTCAGAGACAATCTACCTTACAGTCAGTTCTTACGTTTAAAACGTAACTGCAGTAACCTAGATGACTATAAAGAACAAGCAAGAGGTCTAGAGGATCAACTCAGGAAGAGAGACTACCCTACCAAGATCATAAAAAGATGCCAGAAAAGAGCCCGCAATCAGCCCAGAGAGAACCTACTATCCACTGTACAGAGAGAAGAACCAAAAGATCTCCTCACATGCGTCACAACCTATAACACCGAATCTAACACAGTGAAGAAAATCATTAATAAAAACTGGGGAATCCTGACTTCAAACACATTGAAATGGCCTAAACCGAGATTTGCCCACAGGAGAACCAAAAACATCAAAGATATTTTGGTCCACACCAGACCCAGAGACATCAGTCCAAGAGAAACCCTAACTACAGTATGGAATCTGAATCCTATAGTGGGACACTACCCTTGTGGAACTTGCTCGGTTTGCAAACTTACGAAAGTGACCAAGACCCTACAACTACTGCCGAACCTAAAATGGGAACTACGTCACCACACAAACTGCAACACCACCCATGTGGTGTACATGATTGTCTGCCCGTGTGGATTGAGGTACATAGGAATGACGTGCAGGAAAATCAAACAAAGGATCATAGAGCATCGAAGTAACGTCACATGTAAAAGAGCAACAACACAAATGAGTAAACACTATATTGAAGCCAAACATACCGCAGAAGATCTACAATGGGTTGTTTTGGAAACCCAACTGTTCAAAGGCCACAATGTTGAACGCACCCTCTTTGAAAAAGAACAGCGCTGGGTCCACCGCCTTAAGACAGACAAAGAAGGCCTGAACGATACCATACCTTGGCACGCCCTAAAGAGGTGAAATACTCTGATGTGATCCTCATATACAGAAGACTCTATGAAAAGACTCCTGACAAACCACAGACATCACCATCACCCAGAGTAACGATGGCAATCAAGTTGTAGAAATGCCCATTTTATTAACTACACTCTGATGTGATCTCCATATACAGAAGACCCTAGGGAAAGACTCTCGACAACCCCGAGGCACTATCACCCTGAGTAACGATGGTATTCAAGATGTAAAAGATGCCCATCTTGTCAACTACGCACACTGCTCAATGTATTCCGTGAAAGGGGAGCATCAACAAACGGAATTTCCTAAAACACTTTACCACCATTATCTCTGTCCAACTGGCGCCATTTAAGATGCGAACATAATAAAGTGAACCCCTTCTTCACATACGCACACCGCTACTATACTTATCCCCATAGACTATCATGCCAACCATAAGTGCCCTCACGAAGGCCAACCAAGACCGACTAGTCCTACTTTAATTTCATTAGAACCGGTCTATGTAAAATGAGCCCAACCGGGAGCACGTCAATCCAGGTGAACGTCAGAGTCAGAACAAGCTATTCTGCCTGAGTAGCCGGTAAGCGACGGCGAGGCGAGCTCTCCACATCGCGGTAACCTGTGAGTTAAGTAACCTAATATTTTCCCCTTCCATGCAGCAATTGGCACTCACCTAACTGACTGACACCCTGAATGAAGATGTCCAACTTGCGAAACAAGGTAATTGACCCAGACAGTTTGTTTCTTGTTTTTAGCTTCGTAACGCTGTATTAGCAGACGGCAACGCCGTTAGTTCACATAATTTTACGCTTTCAGTACACTGAACCTTCAGTTTGTTATTATCACCCGACAATCTTACATTGAGACACAACACACTAAACTGCTTAGCTAACAACCACGGCTCGCTTTCGCATAGGAAAACGAGTGGTTATGAGAATAATAACGATAAACTAACCGCACTACTTTAGCGGCCCTTTTCAATACAACCAAGAATCACACCATTAAGAGAACCGAGATAACGTTCACAAAACCCTTCTGTAGTTAGCCCCCCCCCTTTTTTTGAATAAGTGTGCACCCTGTGGTAAAAAAGGCGCGACAGCATCGCAGACCATCGATTAAAGATATTGATGTCAACAGGTTATAGAGCACCAGAATATCGTTTTAGCATTGTATAGTATCACGTTAGGCTGTCATATAATCCTTGATTGTCTTTACAGGAGCAAATACAATCGGTCTGACCTCCTCAAATCGTAGGTGGTGAGTACTTTTCTCCACCTCCAGAATAATAGTGGAGAGCTTACTAAAGCCCTCTATTTGACCTTTCGGTCCTGACGAAAGCCTCTAGACCACAGGTTTCCAAACTTTTCATGCTGGTGACACACTTTTTTGACATTCCTGCTTTAGTGACACGGTAATGCGAGCGAGCGTAGCGAGTGAGCCGGAATCACCACAGAGGTGTTCGGGGGGGGGTTTAAAAAATAGTGGGCAAATGGTGCATTTTCAATCAAATTGGAGAAAGCAAGAAGGTTTAATAAAGCAATTGTGAATCTGTTTTTAACAAAGACAGTGACTGGCAAAACAGGGAGTAAGGTTAGGTTTGTGCCTGAAACAAGAATATAATCATGCACACATCGACACATGCCCCAGTGATTTACAGCACAAAAAGGGCACCCCCACAGCATATGGAGTGTTGGTTTTGGCAAACGTTTCTTCCTTCTTAAATACTAAAAAGAAACATGTGAATCAAATTAGAATAATTCCCAGTTAAAAAAAACAAGGCAGTACATTAGATCAACTGTCGGTTGGGTTGTGGAGTTTTTGTTTCGCCACGTTATCAAAAGAAAACCTATTTCCTGTATTGGGCCAAATATTAAGTTGCTGGTGAGCTATTATATAATAATCAACTTTAAGCATGTTGGCCTTGTTTGTCATATTCTGTCCTTTTTTTTTTAGGTCCCGTCTAGGCTGCGCATGTGCTGTCTCGAGCAGCATGTTTTCAATCTGTGGGCTTCAGCCCGCCCATTGCCTTACCACTTGTTTGCTCCATCGTGCTCTCATATCCGTCGTTCCCGTTAGTCCATAGCATAAAAGCGTCATGCTTCTTCCTGTGTTCGACCCTCCCCCTGAACATGGACCAAGTGCTTGCGTCCTTCCACTACTCCCGTTATAGGAGCTACTATTTTCTTTGTCTTTGAGCACTCCACACGAGTGCTGGTGTTTTCACTCACTCCATCTCCTCCCGCCCGCCCCAACCCTGTTGATTCGTTTTCTTTGTAGATCGGCTTTATTATTCACCTCACTCACCGAGCCAGCAAAATGATAAGTGATGTGTACTTACCCCTTTGAGCTCATCCACTTACGCACAGATCAAGAAAATAAATGGCCTTCCTGCTAGTTAGGAGCTTGGGCCTCAGTTTTCTAAATGCACCTGTTTTAACTAGCATATTAATAATTTCCTAAACACCGCTTCATGGTTCGTTGTAAAGGAAATGTACTATGTACCTATCTACTAACTTACACTGCAAAGATCTCTTGCCCTCGCTTTTCAGTATTAGGGCACACAGGTGAACTAGCAATAGCTGCTACATAGCGTCAAGAGATGCACATGCATCTCTTGGCACTATGTAGTAGACCGGGCACAAGTTGAGGGTAGACTGAGTCTATCCACTCTTTTCACAGGGTGATCGCAGTCTACCCTGCTATGAGATTGGGCCCCACAGAAATATGGTAAACTTGTCTTGGTGCAATTTTTAGACACCGGGACACATTCAACAGTGCCTGCACATTGTTTGCTTTTGTTCCAAGCAGCAATGTACAGACGGGGAAGGGGCTTATCAGATTCCAGCTGGGCCTATAACAAAGGTCGAAGTTAAGGGGCCATCAGGTCTCCTTTTCTTGGAGTATCCAGGCTGGGAGCTATCAGGAGCCTCACATCTAAATGAAATGGAGGAGAAACAAAGGCACATAGCTTATCACATCACATCACACAAGAGGCAGGCATGCTTTTGACTTTGTTCAGTCCTTTTATATAAGAGATATGCATGTGTGTAGGAATGTCAGATTTGTTAGTCTGTCCCAGTATTTACACAAACAATTTAAATGCCACTATTTTGTTTTGTTTCTTTTACAGCGCTATAGTGCTACTAATCCCATTGTAGTGTCAGAGTGCTTTATACATACACATTATACATTGACAATAAATGATGTGTGTAAATCAAGGGAGTGTTACATAAGATGGGGAGAGTTACAAGGTGTAGGAGCCACATGTCCTTCTTGGCTCACTGTGCTATATTAGAAGAATTACAATGTATGAACTGCAAGTAACAAAAGGATCTCTGTGTTCAAAGCGCTAACTCACTTGCCCATTTACATACAATAAAAACCTGTCATCTGTGCGTTACATAATGTGCTTTCCAGGAGACCTATTAACCCTCAATGCTACTTTGATCCAAAACTGGGACTAGACAAAACACAAACCTCTCCAGCAAATAGTTATTTTACCATTATTATTATTCCCTGAGCTTTACTGAGCACACAAAGATCTCTGCCACAGGTGCCTTAACCCCATGATATTTTAAAATACAGACTTTGCAACCAGTTGAGTAGAACAGATTTACTGCCACATTTCTCCTTGTTGCCAGTTTCTTTGTGGCAGGATTTAAAAAAATAAATACATATTAAGGCCCTGATTTTGCATCGGGGTTGCATAATTTTTTTGCACAACCCCGAAGCAAAATCTAATTTGTTAAATATTGTAATGAGCTCAAATGTACTTACGATAGACCTGCTAAACAAACATATAACTTTCATGTTTGGTTTCTTGTGCTACTGGCAGTGACTAATATTGATTTTTAGTTTTTGTTTTCAGCGGCAGTCATTAAAGCTGTGAGATAATTGAGAGGATTTGTTAAATAATTGATAGTTGTCATTTTGCTTTGTCGGGTTATTACCTGGTAAAAGTAATACAGTTGTTCAACTCATCGTTCAGTGGGAAAAGCCTGTTGTTTAGTTCAGCTTTTTGTAAACAGCAGTGTGCAGGGGTGAGAGTATTGCCTGAAACAGCTTGAAGCAGTAACTGCTAAAGAGCAGTGAACATGTTGCATTAGCCATGCGTTAGGGATTGTTTAATGACATGTCTTAACCAAAAGGGTTGGGGTGTTGGGTGTGTGTAAGTGAGAGAGGGACATGGAATAAGGTAGAAAAGGGCTGGTAAAAATGGCCCCATGGCCTGCGACCTCTTATTTAATTATCCTGATCAGGCCCGGCTCCAGGAATTTTTATTTGGGTGGGCCAAGGGTGCATTTGGGGGGGCCACTGCGGGATCGATTTGTCGCATATGTGTCTAGGCAGGCCTGCTTCAGTGCCCTCCTTTATCTCTTCTTAGTCTTACAAGGCCCAGTAAAACGCACTCTTTTCCAAATCTCTTTCTAAATATTATCACTCTCAAAAAGTGTTTTTTCTATGAAATGTTCCTTTGATGGGAAAAGGAGGTTCCTGAGGTGGTAGTATCAGGCAACTGACACTACTCGGGCTCCCTCTGAGCGAGCCTTCAGGGAGAATCCCTCTTCATTACTACCTCCACCTGACCCCGGACTCTGCAACGCACTCCCTTACAGGCTTGATTATCCACTACTCCTCTCCAGTGCACCTTATCTCACAGCTGACCTTGGGCCCTAGCCCCATATCAGGCACCATCGGGCTCCACTTTCATTTTTCCCGGTAAAAACAATAGTAAAATCACCTTCAAACTTAAAACATTGAATAAAGCAGTAAATATAATTAGCACGCACTTTAAAGTATGTTCCACAGTAGCCTGTATGACCAGACTGCTAATTAAACAAAAACAGAAAGTCCATGACAGGGCCAGGTTTAGCGCTGATGCGAAAGTCTTTTTTGGCGCCACACTAATAACCTCTTTCTCCGTAAATACCTTTACTACCACCTTCCAACAGAGCCCCTCATCCCTCCATGGCCCCCCCTATTGACCTCTTCCTCGGATTCCCTCACTGCCACACTCCACAAGTGCCCCTGATCTCCCCATAGCCCCTCCCCCTCGTGACCTCCTCCTCGGATTCCCTCACTGTCACCCTCCACCAGTGCCCCTCATCTCTCTGTAGCCCCTCCCCCTCATGACCTCCTCCTCAGACTCCCTCTCTACCACCCTCCACCAGTGCTCCTCGTCTCTCCCTAGCTCCCCCCCTCCACCCCATGACCTCTTCCTCGGATTCCCTCACTGCCGCCCTCCAACAGTGCCCCTCATTGCTCCATAGCCCCTCCCACCACCACCTCCTCCTCAGATTCCCTCGCTGCCACCCTCCAACAGTGCCCCTCATCTTTACGTAGCCCCTCTCTCATATGCATTTCATTGGTTGTACAGCGCTACTCATGTCAGTGTAGTGTGTGTCAGTACTTTACACCACGCACACATTATACAGAGACAATGAGTCATACAAGTATGTAAATCAGTCTACAGGGAATGTCACATAAGCCAATGAGGATTACAAGGTGTATGAATCACGTCATACATACTGGTGGGCAGTATATTTTAAGAGGGTTTGGTGTTGGGAAACAACTTTAGGATTTAAAGAGTATTACATGGGGGTCAGCTTTACTGATAAAAATGTATATCTGCCCAAACATACTAATTTCAGCAACATTAGAATAATGAAAGACTGAGGAAGTTCTAACTATATCACAAAACAAAAATAAGCGAAGTTCTAACTACACCATTCATGTTTGTATGCAGCTCTTTGGTGACAGTTCATTGGTCACTGTCCTATGTTAGGATTGTAACTTCTGAACTGCAAGTAGCACAAGGATCTCTGTGACAAAGGCAGTAACCCACTGAGCTTCCACATAAAATACAGTTGATCTGCATTTAAAAACTACGGACAGACAAACGATTGCCCTCCAGCAGGATCATTAATTACCAGCGTTATCTGGGCATGTTGTGTTGTCTTATTTTATCCTGCATCGGTCATGATAATGATAAAAAAATTGTTTAAATGAAGCACGCACAAAGTATGTGTCCTGCTGGTCCTGTGCACATTTTAAATCGAAAAACAAATAGTGACAAATTCTCCTACCTACTTTATTAGTCAAACTGTGTCACAGCCTGGTGTGATAAACTGCTGCAGGGGTCGGGAAAGGTGACAGGAATAAACAAACTTCTTTTCTCCTGCACTGCATAGAAAAGGAAATATCCACGCAGCAGGACAGTCGGCAAAGGTTACCGGTGACAAACAAAGGATTTGTCCCTTTCGCCATGTGGAGATGGAGGGGTGAAAAAAAAACAAAGCCTCGTTAATGGTCTTGTAAAGACCTGTGAAGTACCCGGGTGCGGCTGCGATAATCTCAAAGCTGTCTGTGTGTGTGGGAAGCTGTCTCAGCCTGGGCGCGCGCACACACAGACAGCTCTTTGAGCTCAATTCCGTTGCGCCCCTGCCTTCAAGCCCTCACTGCGAGGGCCAAGGCTCCTGTTGCGCGACACACCCACGAAGGTCAGGCGACACAGTAACGTGTCGCGACACATACTTTGGAAAGCTCTGCTCTAGACCCTGCATGGGGCTGAAACATGTTGACCAGATAATACCAGATTTATACCAGTGCATTAAACTAATAATTAAGTTTATCCACATGCACGAACACCATTTTTAATTTCCCTCTGTCAAGTACCCCAAGAATAAAGGACACGGGATTTGACTTTAGGAATTTTAACAGCACAGTTCACAGAGCACGAGCACGCCCTCGTTCCGTTATTTCTGACCACTACTGCACAACCAGTTGGTCTTCCTCCATGGGGAGGTTAGCATTTGGACAATAAAAAGCCCAATGATCATGCTATCACGATACACTACGGCGGAGAATTAAGATATACCGCCTTACGCCAGTGTACGTATATGAGGGTTTTTTAAGGATGCCCAACCACGTAAACTAAAAGACCCTGGTACACAGGACAAGTGGTCCATTTCCCCTCCCTGATAATTTTGTACTAACCTCTGGAAGCCGAATGGACCTCTGCTTCTTTTTCCCTCCCCCCTATTGATATACTACAGTAGCCATAAGAATGCCAGACCTTTCTAAAATTAAAATTAAAACTTCCTCTACAAAACGCCCTACCAGCCACTTCCATTTTACGGCGATGATCACCCCCAAAGAAGGTTAAATGTAACAATGCTCAATCAGGCAAGGGGAACAGAGAATGGCTAGCAGGCTTACCAGATTTGTTTTCTTGGCTGAGATGTCTTGGCCTCAAGTCAGCAGGTCCATATTGTGTGCCTCTGCACAATATAGGAAGAGGTACACAATCCAGAATGTATGAAATCTGAAATCTTCAGAGCATATTTTAATCCTGTTCAGCAAGGCTCCAGCCATTGGGGTGTTAATGTAAAGCTCATCACATGTTTTGGAATCTGTGCTGGACCTTTGACTGCCATGTATTTTTTTAATATGCCTCTGCACAGGATGTAATCTTTCACAAGATATACTCCATTCATGTACTGATTGACAGTATAGTCTGTGCTCTGCTAGTTAGAGGGCTACATCCATGTTATACGCTTGCCTATTGACTGGGTGAAGCTCGCCCTTACATACTGGACTGTAGGGGTACCTTACAGTTGGAGACAAGTTTGTTTCTAGACGCAAGCATTTTACCTGTACCTCTGGGCTGTATTAGTCCACCAGCTTGCCTCATTAAAAAAAATCTGCAGATCCAGAACTGGAATTAACATTGGGCCATATGTATCATTCCAAATTGCGATCGCAATTGGGCTTAGTGGTATGTAGGAATGAAAAACTGTCTCGCAAGATAAGGAATCGCAAAATTTGCGATTCCCTATTTTGCGTTTGCATTTAAGGAATCACAAATTGCGATTCCTTAAATGCAATGTAAGAAGCACAGAAAAAGTGCAATTTGGCCTTAAGGAATCGCAAATTGCGATTTCTTTGAAAAAAACACTTTTTGCATTTTTCAAAGTGCCATGTGGTGCCCATACATACCCTTAGGGCATGTATGTGTGCCACATGTGCACACATGCACATTTAAGGGGTGCAACAGGGTGTCCTTTTGACACCCCGGCACCCTTGAAATTGCATTCTCAATTTACGATTCTCTAATTGAGAATCTCAAATTGAGAATGTCTTCCTATTCATTCCTATGGGCCTCTAGGCCCATAGGAATGAAAGGGGAGGTATTCCTTAATTGCGAATCGCAATGTGCCATTCACAATTAAGGAATATGTAGGATTCACAATTTTAATTGCAAATCCTACATACATAGCGTTTTGCGATTCTCAAATAGCGATTTTCAAAAAATCACTATTTGAGAATCGCAAAAGAACATTTTGATACATATGGCCCATTGTGTCTAATCAGGATACTGGTTCCCTGCTACGTTTCCTTTCTACCCTCTGGACTTGATGGCCTGCATGGTTGTCTGGAACCTATTCCATAACTGTGTGGGCTGGCTGGGCAGAAGTCTTCTGCCTGCTAACATATCTGTGGTCTACCTCTCATCCATGTTTTGAGCTCACGGTTTTTTAGCAGCCACAGGTTTTTAAAGAGCCTGTCTATCATACCAGGCAAAAGGAACTACTTTCCTCGGAAGCAAGATGGCGCAGCAGTCGCTTCTCCGGCGGGATTCCGAAACAGCGCAGCCCCGCGGCAGCAGCACTAACAGCAGAAATAGCGGGAGAGGCTATCTGACCTCAAATGCAGCAATCGGAGAAGCGACACAATCTTCCTGCACCCGTGCCGAGCCCCTGTTGATGCGGGGACAGAACCGACGCTGCAATTTATGCAGCAGCTGCGGAGCGGCCGGACATCATTGACGAGAATAGGAGGTGAGCGAGGCACCGGGGTTCACCACAATTAGCCAGTCGAACATAGCAGGGGATCCCCTCATAAGCAGCTTTCCATCCTGGGCCGTAGTGAGGCAGAGATATTAATGGCAGGGCCAGGCCAGATCTTTGCCTGACTTTAACATAGTGCCCAGGAAGAGGTTTCAGCACCACTGTAGGAGACTGCAGCCTGCAAGGGTCTGACGAGGGGAAGGTTTTTCTGCATAATTCCTCTTCAGCCTATTCCTCATCAAAAGGGTTTGATTGCTAGAACGATGGAGGACTCTGCAATTTTAGGCTTGCCTACCCCAACTGCCTGACCTTGAGAGGGCCTGAAGAAGCGGCAGGAATACCCTAGGGGCCCCATAGAATACAAAGGATAAAGAAAAAAGGGGACCGGCCGAATGGAACACCAGGGGCAGAATCTCTTGCCTGACCCCAAGACGGCCACCACAGTGGTCCTTTACCAAAATTAGTTACAACTCTCACATTGGTGAGATGACCCACAGGCTTACTCCGAATGGAACACTAGGGGCACCATTTGTTTGCAGACTGTTGCACTGTACCCACCATTCACGGCGTTCGGTCCCGAGATGCTGCCTGTACCTGCCTGACTCTAAAATGGTGGCCTTAATTTCCCCATCCGTACCTCGCCTGCACTCACCCGAGATGGAGGATGAGGTGGACGGTGCCTCCCAGTGACACCGTGACTGATGCCTTCTACATAACTATGACGATCCCCCACGGGCTGAAACTTTTAACTGTTTGCACTTACCGCAGAGCACGAGTACCCTTGGCCGCTGCACGTTGGAGCTGTCCTATGCAGCTATAGCGTACTCTGGCTCTGGGTCACCCCCTAGGCCTTCAGCTACCCAGCCGGACATCAGGATTGTTTGTCACGGTTCTTCACGGTTTTATCTGTCTCTCTCCTCGACTGCTGTGACTGCTTTGTTCCCCCTGGAGTACTTTCCCCTTCAGACCTACCTGACTCTGTCTGCTTTACTCTCCCCTGTTTACCTTTCGCCCACTACCTTCCATTCCCCATATGAAGTGTGTCTTGATATGCTACGCGCTAATTATCTTATATTATTGTGTAAGCTCACATTGTTTTTCTCCTGAGCATATACTGGTAACTGCAACTGTAACTGTAACTGATGTAACTATGTAACAATGTTCTGAAACAATGTCCTATCTCATGTAAAGCACTCTGATACCTCCGGGTCTAGCCAACGCTATATAAAACTTTTCAAATAAAATAAAAGACAAGATTTTGGGATATATGGGAACAGAAGTATAAAATAGGAGAATAAAGGAACATAAGAAATCATGATGTTGGGGAAGCTGTCCAGTGATTATGGAATTCAGCAATAAACCCCTATTCGGGGGGGTCACTCATGTGGAACCAGGTGGGGAGCTCCCTTTGATCTATGGGGACAGAAGGGTTTAGGTCTCATCTGAATGAAAGACTTCCCCTCTTATTCCTAGGAGAGGAGGGAGATCTCAGTTGGCACAGATGGAAAATGGGTCCTATTAATCTTCTAAGTTTTTATTGCACAAATGAGGACAAAACGAAAATAAACACACACAAAAATAACCATTTGATGTCATTGGTATGAACTTACCAAACCTCCAGAACTATAATAGTGCAGCAATACTGCAGCAAACTCCAGTGTGTTTAGAACTATGGGTAGATTTATTAAAATCTAATTCAATGTGGTGCAGCAACCAAAGTTGCTATGTGGTGCTGTGTTGTATGAGAGGGAGAGAGAAGGACATCACCGTATATACCCAAATATGGTGATGTTCTGCTCTCTTCTTTGCGCTGGCTCACATTGAGGCTTCCTTGTGCCACACACACAGACACACACATCTTTGCACCATAGTGTAAAGGTGTCTGCATTATGTCTAGCATAGGTTTTGTACTGGAAGAGTACGCTTCTAGTCAAAGCCAGAGAGGGAACCCAAAGCAGGCCTGGCAAATTTTGTCAGACTAGCTCCCGTACGTTGCTTAGCATGCAAGTGTAGTGAGAGTACCTGACCACTACAACGAGGGTTTGAGGGGGGTTCTCCCACTAAGAAAATTTGGGAGAAAATGGCAAAAATTGTGCATTCTCCAACACATTTTTCACTATATATTCAATTGTATTAATTTTTAAAGCCTAGTAAATTATGGGTTTACAGTGCACCAATCTTTGTTGGGGGACTTCAGTGGTTCCCTCACTATCATTCTTCAACTGTGCCTCTCATTTCTCTATAGCCCCTCCCTCACATGCATTTTATGTGTTTTATAGCTCCTCTCAAATCAGATTATGATGTCATAGCACTTTAAATCAAATACACATAAAGACAATGAATAATATGTGTATAATTCAATGTATAGAAAATGTTACATAAGACAAAGGGCGCTCTGAGGTGTAGGCATTTTTTAAGAGTGCTTGGGCCAGAGAAGCACAAACTCAGGATTCAAAACATAACACAGTGGTTAAGGTTATTTTTACTATTAAGAATGTATTTCTACCCAAACAAACCATTTTTAGCAACATTAGGATAATGAAAGACTGGAAAAAACATAACTTTCTAACCTGTACCATGCAGTTTGCATGCAGCTCTTTGATAACAGTTCATAGCTCACTGTGCTAGATTTCTATTGTAACTGCACAGTAACAAAATGATCTTTGTGAGAAAAGCAGTAACTCACAGAGCTATGCACATAAAATACATTTATATGATCTGCGTGGTACACATTCTTTACAGCAGACATATTAACCCTGTGTGCTACATTAAATGATTCAAAACTGCCACTAGACCAAACTCCAACTCACTCCAGCAGAAAGATTAATCACCAGAGATATCTTGACACTTATATTGTCACTGATAAGGTGCTTTTAAAACTATACCATATATCAAAACACACAGAGGCTGGAAATGAAAGTGAGTGCTGTGTGGATTGTCCAGGTACCATCCATGGAATGCCCCATCTGCGCAAAATAATGCAAAGCACTACAGAGGCATTTTATCAGCATGCTGAAAAGCAGTTTACAAATCAACATTTTGCGCCAGTTTGTGTCACTTTTACTATGACCACAATTCAAGAAGGGGGACAAGGAGCTGTTAGAAATAGGTCCTGTACCAATGCTCCTAAAGACAATATGCAAACAGTTAGAGTGGTATCAGTTCCTAAAGGGAGAAGAAAAGAGCGTACAGCAGCTCAGGTCGGTTCTGCGAGTCGGGGTAGGTGTCTCCAAGATTAGGTATGAGTGTGCAGGGTGAGGGAGTGGTACTCCTGTGTGTGTTGTTGTGCCCTCACACACCCTTGCGGGTGCAAAGCATCGTCATTGGGCACTGCTCCTCGAGGGGGTGGTGCTGCAGTCCCTCACGGGCCCTACTGGAGGGCACTCTGGTGGAGATCTTTTAGGAGTTGCTGCATTTGTGCATGTGGGTGTGTGGGTCAAGTGAAGGTTGTGAGTGAAGATAAAATAACCCGTTGGTACCCTAGTATGTTTATTCGGGGGTCCTCTGGGTCAAGTTAAAATGTGACTGGGGTGGAGGCGCAGTATATGCAAGAATGAGAGGGGAAAGGAATACATGTTCTCCCGCTGATCTCAACCTGTATGTTAGTGTTAAATAGATCCCTTTGCACTTCATCAGGACCGTGAAAATATTAGAAAAGAGGGAATAAGTCCTGGAAACCTAATCGGCACCAGGACCGTCGGTGGTCGATTAGGTTTCCAGGACTCGGAAGAAGGGTGAGAATTTCCCCTTCATACCTGAAAGCTTCCGACGAAGCAGCCCGACTCCACTCTGAGGAGGGTCTGAATCAAAGGACACGAATAAGATGTGTACATGTTAACCTTACCTCACTGTAGGTTTGGTGGAATATAGGGTGCCTCTTTCCCTGATTCCCTCTTTTCTACGCAAGGGTGTGTGAGGGCACAACACACACAGGAGTACCACTCCCTCACCCTGCACACTCATACCTAATCTTGGAGACACCTACCCTGTGTCACTTTTACTACACAAACATGCTTCAAAATGGCAGACTGTAGTGCTTAATTTGAAATAAATAAATAATTGAGTGGTTGACCACAAAACTGGAAAGCAACCCTTACCTTGAGATGCCCCTGCCACCTGGAGAGTCCACCACCCCTGCAGCAGTTTGTCCATCATCTGTACCATCTACCTGGTGGGTGGGCAGAATACATAATGGCTAGGGGAGAGAGCAGTAGCCCTGTTTTCTTTTCCATTGTTGTTCCATGGAAATAGAAGGACTGCCAGTACGCTGAAATGGTGAAATATCACTGTATTGGCTGTCTTTCTAATTCTGTGCTTATTAGAACTCAAAGAAACACAAATCTGCAGTCTTCTACTGATTAGACGAGGGCAGTGCAGGATGTGGCAATGAGTTTGGGGTCCCCTAAAACAAGTGATGGTGGTGGCCAATGGCAACCACTGCCACAAATGAATGACTGTCAGGTTGGAAAAATATTGAGAAATTCTTTATTCACGAGGCATGACATGGTAAGTATAGTCCTTTGTCTCAAAATAGGGAAGGTTTCAAACCAGATTAGTCTTCAGGGTTAATTAAAGACAACACATATCTGAGACAAACTAACAAATATACCAAAAAAGGGGGAAGCTGATGAAAAGAGGAATATTGTGTTTACAACAAGAACATCAGGTGGGAGTAGTTTCTTTTAAGAGGAAACATTATAACTGGTCAGAGTCGGAAATGAGATTGTATGCTGTGTTGTAAAATGGTTTTGGGAATCTGGAAAATGCAATAACACACTTGCCCACAGGGTAGGATATCAACATTTTATTTTTATGGGTGGCTGTTGGCCGAACTTACTGGTCGCTGTGCTAAAGCATTTATCGCTGAGAACAAAGAAAAGAAAGAGGATGGTACAGTGAGTAGAGTGACGGATTCAATAAACTTGTCAAAACAGAGCAGGAAAAACAGAAGTTGCAAACCTGCCATCAACAAATCACAAGGCAGCAGCAAGAGACATTGCTACAGGTGTGGTAGTTCTTCACATATGGCTGATGACAAGAAGTGTCCTGCTCGAGGTGTAAAATGCTCATATTGTGGTATCTTTGGGCATTTTCAAAAAGTCTGTCATAGGAAAACTGCAGGCTCTGTTAAAGTCGTCGAAGGAGATGAGGGTGCCAACCTCAACACGTCCGATGAGGACGTTAACATGTTTGTCCTTAGCATTGAAGACAAGTGTGTTCTACAAGTCAATGAGGCTAACACCACAAAGACCAAGAAGCCAGTCTGTGACATGACCATTGGGGGGGTTGAGATAAGCATTGTTAAAGATCCCGGTTCCCCCTACACCATTGCCAACAGCAAGTTCTGAGAAGAAAAATTTGTTCTGCAGTTGGATAGAGCTGACATGATCATCACCATCAAAACATTCACTGGGGATCCAATAGAAGTATGTGGATTTAGAAAACTTAATTTAGCCTTCAAGGAAAGAGAGTCATCAGGTAAACTTTACGTATCCTCTGTAGGCCCCTCAGTTTTAGGATGGATGGATCAAGGCAACCTGGGAATTATACTTGATCCCAGTAAGCCAGACCCCGTCTTAGTCATCCAAAACGATGAGGATTACAGCATGACCCTGTTAAACAAGTTTCCCAGAGCTTTCAGTGGTGAGATTGGTGATTTGAAAGGGTACAAACACAGAATACAGGTTAAGACTAATGCCATCCCAGTTGTACATAAAGGAAGAAATTTACCATTTGCGGTAAAAGACGAGGTTAAAACGCAATTGGATAAACTTCTCCAGGATGGTATCATTGAGCATGTTGAAGAATCAGAGTGGGTTGCTCGATTCGTCGTTGCCAAATGGCCAAATGGAAACCTGAGACTGTGCGTAGACTTGCTCGACCTTAACAACAACATTGTAATTAAGCAATTCCCTCTCTCTAAAATTAACGAGATGTTAGCAGTCACAAAAGGAGTAAATGGTTTTCTACTATAGACCTGAAATGTGTCTACCACCAGGTTCCCCTGCATCACAATAGCAAGAAGCTAACCACATTCATCACCCCTTTTGGGTGCTATCGGTTCACCAGAGTGCCATTTGGGTTGACATCTGCTGTTGCGATGTTTCACAGATTGATGCACAACATATTCATGGGAGTCTCTGACATATTAATGTTCCAGGATGACATCCTCATGATGGGGAGAACAAGGGAGGAGCATGACATTAAAGTCAACCAGGTACTAGGTATCCTTCATGGCACAGGTTTGACGGCAGAACACAAAAAATGCAAATTTGCGTGCAGTAAAGTGAGCTACCTGGGACATGAGATTACAGGAGATGGAATCAGTCCTAATAAATAATTGTTAGAAGCCATTCAGGACTCTCCTGTACAGGCCAACAAGCATGAATTATGATCCTTTCTCGGATTGGTTGAATTTTATGCAAAATTCATTAAGAGTTTCTCTTGCAAAACGTATGAGCTAAGACTATTGCTAAAGTTAAAAAACAAGTTTGTGTGGAATGAAGATTGCCAGCACGCGTTCAGTACCTTAAAGAAAGAAATGTGTTGCGCTTTACCTTTGCAAGGTTTCGACCCCATGCTAGAGAACATATTCACAACTGATGCTAGTTGTAAGGGATTGGGTGCTGTTCTAACCCAAAAAGACGCCAAAGGGGTAGAGTGTACCATTGCTTTTGCTTCCCACTCTTTGACTCCAATGGAAGAAAAGTATTCGGCCATAGAGCGAGAAGCACTAGCATGTGTGTGGGGCCTGGAACATTTCCGGCAATTTGTCTGGTGTAACAAAGTTACCCTACGGAGTGACCACAAACCATTCACTATGGTGTTCACCACCAAGGGCCTGTATGCTGCTTCCCTAAGGTTGGCACGGCTATCTGTATGCCTATTTGATTTCAATTACGTAGTGCAGTATGTACCTGGTGTAAAAAACGTGGTGGCAGACTTCCTTAGCTATATGCCTGTTGGCGTTTCAAACCATGATAAACAAGAAAATGTTGAAGAGTTATGCATTGCTAATATACATGAGGAATTGCATGGAAATTCATTTGATGAATGGCTTTTAGAACAAGCCAATGATCATATTTTATGCAAGGTGATAAGAATGCTGACCAAGGGATGGAACAGTAAAAGTAAATTGTCTGACGCATTACGTCCTTTTTGGGAGGTAAAACATGAATTGTCACATGAAAATGGATTGTTGTTGACAGATGGTAGAGTTGTCCCTCCATGAAGATACTCGCAATTTGCCATGAATGGCCTTTGGGCATTGGTAAGACCAACAACAGAGTACAAAATTGTTACTGGTGGCCCGGGGTTAGCATGGCTGTTGAAAGGGTGGTCAGGGACTGCATATTGTGCCTCAGTTCAGACAAAACAGAAGTCCCTTTCAAACCACCACTACATCCCATTTCTTGCCCCACCATTCCTTGGGAGAAAATTGGAGTGGATATTATGGGTCCCATTCTTGAAGAAGACGAGCAGGTGTACATAATAGTCCTCATTGACCATTTCTCTAGATGGCCAGAGTTAAAGTTTGTCACCAAAACAGATTCCTAAAGTGTCGTCAGTTTCCTGGACGACGTGTTCACCCGTGAAGGACTACCTAAACACATAATTAGCGACAATGGACCCCAATTCACTTCTGACAAATTCAAAACCTACATTGAAAGGAACAAGATAATTCATAAAACCACCTCAGTCTACCGTCCCGCGGGCAACAGTGCTGTTGAACACTTCAACAGGGTCATCAAGGGAATTATCCAATTGGCCAACGGTAACAAGCTGGGATGGAGACAGGAAATACTTAAAACTCTATGGGCCTATCTCATCACACCGTGCGACACTAATGGCTACCACCCCTTTGAGCTAATGCGAGGCAGAACTCCTTTCTAAGGACAATGTGGGTTGGTTGAAGGCTGCCAAAAGAGTCCAATGGTCGGCTGGCAATGTTAGGAGTAGATTGGTGGAGGCACAAACCATTTGCAAGTACAAGTATGACCAGAAACATGGGTGCAAACCCGTTAAGCTCAACATTGGGGACATGGACAAAGTTAAGAGGAGTGGGCACATAAGCAAGGGTAAGAACAAATTCTCGCAACCCTTATCCGTACACAAGGTGTTTTGCAACTCTGCTCTCCTTAGTGATGGTAAGGTGTGGCATTTCTCTGCCCTCTCATTATGCAAACATACTCCTGATGACCAAATCATCTATGTTCCTGACAATCACACCCACAATGACAACCTCTGTACCAATCCAAGTACTCCTGCCTGGTGTAGAACTTTTGCTGGGTTGTCTGATGATGAAGCTGACTACTAGTCTTATCCCAATGGTAGTGTTGTACAGGCCACATCCTCACATCCTAACACCACATCCATGCACGATAGTCCATATCAAACTAACATGAGTAGAGTTGGAAGAAGGTTGCCTCCTACTCCCATGCAAGACACTCCCCCGCCCTTTGGCATGGGTACGGCAGGGAGAAGGTTGCTGCCACCTATAAAACTCTCGGACTATGTTTGTGAGAAGTGCATCTGCAATTTAAATTGTTCTATGCTCACACAATGTATTGCAGCTCGTTTTCTCTCTCTCTCTTTCTCTCTCTCTCTCTTCCTCTCCCTCTCTATCTCTCTTTGTTCCTTTTTCCCTACGGCGAAGATGTGTTGTGACCTGTTTCCTTTTGTCCTCTCCCGGAATCCGTATCTATGCATGCCCTGTCACCAGCTGTCAATCTTGGAATGTTGACAGTTGACAGCTGGTGACTCACGGAGCAGTTGTGTCTCCTGGGCTCCGCACTGAGCGATGCTTGTGTTGGTAAATTCGTATAAAGTAGAATTACTTTACTACTTCTTGATGTGAACCTTTATTCTTCACAACGAGGTGTTGAGCCTTCAAGATACACCACTTAAATTTCAAAAGAAATGCATAAAAGAAACCCTCCCTGTCCGTGACTGGCTCCTGCATTTTCCATGTTACTTACATTCAGACTCCAGGCTCATGAGTGGAGCAAGTGACCTGGTGATTAGAGCCCACAATGGAGCAACAATTCTTACAAAATATAAAACCCAGGAACAACCAACTCTCATTCTTCTTTTGTTGCTGCTGCTCAGAAGATAGGTACTATGGGCCCGATTCACAGAACTAACTTAAGACAAAATCCTAAACTTACTACCATTTTGGTATTCACAGAAGGCACTTACTCATTTTGGTATTCACAGAAGGCACTTACTCATTTTGGGATTCACAGAAGGCACTTACTCATTGATGAATAAGTGCCTTCTATGAATACCAAAATGAGTAAATGCGCTTACTCATTTTGGTATTCACAGAAGGCACTTACTCATCAATAAGTAAGTGCCTTCTGTGAATACCAAAATGAGTAAGTGCCTCTGTGAATACCAAAAAGAGTAAATGGTTGTAAGTTTAGGATTTTGTCTTAAATTAGTTCTGTGAATCGGGCCCAATTTCTGTATCTGTTTTTAAATTACTAAGTTAGGCCTAAGGTTGGCTGGAGAGAGGAGAATGATTGTTTAATGTATTAGGTTTGATAAGGTAACACGTTTTTGGTTACACTGCAGTTTAGAGTTAATCTTTCCTTTAGGTTTTGGGTTTATTTGTAAAGTTTAACATATTTTACAGGTTTTGAATTCGTTTTTTCTATTTTTGAATCAGCATGTTTTTTGATTTGTGATTTTGAGAGGATTAAGAAGATCTGGAACATGAGCATGGTTAGGACAATTGTATTTTACAAAGCCTTTAGCACGTGCTGGATGATTTCCTTACCGGATTAGTGCACGTGGCCGATTTGCGGCTCACGTGCTGGTAGGCAGGTACAGACCTTGAAAGTTTTACTGCTCAAAATTATTGTAGTCCATATCACGCATTAGAGTAAAGCCCCTTGGATGGCGTTCACATTGAATGTGTGACGTTGATCATGTTTTACACGTCAGCCATTTTGAGAGATTGGGCAGTTTGTCTTTTAAAGCTTTGAGGTGCCGTTCTAACGGATTGAGAAGCACAAACATGTCAGCGTGATTTCAACAGTTACTATTATCCTCGATTGGTGGTGGTGACAGAAGTATGGCAGATTTTCAGTGCGTGGGGTAGATGAAGGATAAACTGGAAGGCATGATTAATAAGGCTTTTGGAAGAATTATGGGGTTGATTTATTTCAGACACCACTGATAGAAGAATTGAGAGTGTGTGGCCAAGTTTGAAAAAATAGCTTTTTGATGCAAGAGTAGTGATGGTGTGGAATGTAGTGGTTGGGATGGAACGGTAGAGAGAAAAATGGGTTCAGGTACTATTAATACAGAGAAAACTAAGAGGAGTTGCAGATGGCAAGGCTTTAAGCTGTGTTCTGCATGATAAGGAAATGTAAAGTGCAGATGGCACTGAAGATGGGCAGAATAAGGCCCCAAAGATGTTCCGAAAATGGATATTTCAGAAGATTTGTCAAAGGAGACAGAGATTGATTTTTCATATTCTTCTGATTTTGATTCCGGCTACCCTTTGGCAATTAAATTTTAGATCCTTTATTTTCAGGTTTCTTTTGTAAATGATTTTTATTGGCATTTGTCTTATTTGCATACATTTAGAGCATCAAGGCAGGACAATTAACAGATAATGACAAAGTGTGCAGGTGATGAAAATACGATCAATATATGCAATTATACCAATGCTGAGGATAAAGAAAAAAAGCTGCTAAAGTAATAACCAACAAGTGGTTAAAAAACCAAGCAAAAACTGCACTTGCATATACTGACAACATGAGTTAGCACATATGTTGGAAACCCAAAGGAGAACAACAGGGTTGTATTCGGCTGTGTCAAACAACGGATCATACACAAGCTTCTCCGCGGCCACACAGTGCAGTGGAATGAGGGGGGAGAGGTGAGGGGGAGGAGAGAAAGCATGTGTTGCAGGAGGCGTCAGATGGGATGTGGGGCCACTATCACGAAATTTGTCTAGAAGTAAATCCCATGTATCTCAGATCGAGTATTTGTGGAGCCCCCTCACCTCCTTCCTGCACAGTAGTGCACTTTCTGCCTGGGCCCATGCCAGTACAGAAGGTCACCAGGGGTGACTGGGGGGCTCGCTGCCTTCCACTTACAGGGGATCAGTCTTTTCTTTAATAAAAGGTCAGCGAACCATATAGCTGCCCTGTACTTTTCAACCCAGCAGTAGAGGCCTAGGATGCATTGTACATCCGTTATGAAAAAAGCACCCTTTGTCCTTTGAATGGACGCCATCTTCACATTTGGCAAAATATGTCACTTTTTGGCTAAGAAAGGAGATTCCTAAAGAAGTCAGATCACGATTATGAACTGAATGCCTATGTCCTTCTTTGCTGGATAAAAGTGTTATGACTCCAGGAATGGATGCTAAAATTTTGGCTTTTATCAGTAAAAATGGAAAAGGCACTAGGAAGGGTCTGGATAAGGGGTTACGTTCTTGTCATGATCCTCCTTTGGATATCATTGGTACTCTGATCAAGGTGTTGGAGATGGCTGAATAGGCTTTTGTGAATGAAAAGCTTGTGGGCCCCCGGAGAGCTCCAGCAATGGGTGCAACATTCAAGTTATTTATAAAGGAAGGCAAATACTGCTTTGTAAAATGAGTGAAGGAAGAGTATTTTGCTGAAGGTAGAACCTAAATTGTATGATTTGGCTAGCAAGGAAGGAGGTCCATCTTCACAGGGTTGCCTTTTTGGAGACAATTTTATTAAAGAGATGGCTAAATATGTGGAAGCATTCAGTTCTATAAAGAAAATCTCAGAAGGATATCAAAAAGGTTTTTTTGAGAAGAGTGTTTGTTAGGGTCAGAACAAAATGTCAGTTCCGGCCAAGAACAAAGTGCTTCTAGATCCTTCATGGGTCAAGGATATAGACCTCCTTTCAGGTACAGTCAGTTCGGAGATACAACAACTCAGGGCTTTTTCTCACAAAGACAGCGTGTTAGAGGGAGGTATTCCAAAGGAGACAGGTGTCAGTGAGAAGGTTCCTCAGGCAAGTGTATCTCAAGACCATTCAGATACACCTATAACATTGGGTGACATACCAGACCACTTTTATGGGAACTAGCTAAAGGTAACTTAAGTTCCTTGTGTTTTCTAAACTGGCAGGGGATTCAGAAGAGAGTTTGTGGGCTATCCTGTTCAGAAAAGTATGCTTCAAGAGATTTTTGTCTTGGCAGAAGAGAGAGCTCTGATAATGAAGGAGGTAGAGGATTTGGTTACAAAGGAGCAATAGTAACGGATGGTCGACTTGGGTCTGTCAGCAATATTTTCTTGGTGGAGAAAAAGGACAGAGTGATGCAGCCAGTGATAAACTTAAAAAGAGTTAAACAAATGGAGGGTATGTCTTCACTTCAAAATGGAGGGCATTCATCTGTTGAGAGATGTGTGAAAAAACGGCGATTGGTTAACGAGGTTGGATCTGAAGGATACTTATTTAATAGCCCCAATTTGTGGCTTCATCAGGATTATCTGCAGTTCAGGTGAATGGAATCTTTGTGGAATTTTCAGACTGTCTTCAGCGTTGTGGTGTTTTACGAAGGTTCTTTGCCAGGTGGCAGCTTGGTTAAGGGCGAGGAGAGAGAGTATGATTATTTACTTAGATGACATTTTACTGATGGGAAAGTACAAGGAAGTGGTTTTGCAACACACAACTATGGCATTAGAACCCTGGGGTTCACAGTAAACAGAGGAAAGTCTTGTTTGGTTCCAAGTCAGGAGACACAGTTTCTCGGTTTTGTGGTAGCTATAATTCAGACGGAATTGAGGTTGCCAAGGGAGAAGTTAAAGAAATTGAAAAGAGAATTACAAAGAGTATTGAAAATGGAGGCGGTAATATTGGGATTATTATCAAGGATTCTAGGCTTATTGTCGTTCATTCCAGCGATTTTCCCTGGTTCCCTTCATTATCCAGCTCTGCAGAGGTTGAAAGCAAGGTATTTGAGACAGAATTTGCCTTACTCTCAGAGTATCCTTCTGGATTGGGAATTGAAAGAGGAGCTGAGGTGGTGGCTTCAGAATGTATATGTATGGAATGGCAGAGCTATCTTTGGGGCGGAACCAGAGCTAGTGATACAGTCAGACATGAGTTTGGAAGGATGGGGTGTGAGATGTGGAGACTTGTCCATGTGTGCTCAGTGGACGAATCAAGAGAAAAATGTGCACATCAATTGTGTGGAGTTTTTGGCAGATTCATTTGCAGTTTTCACCATTTTAGCAAGAGAAAATGAAATGATGTGTGATGCTTTTCATGGACAGTGTGTCTGATTCTAAGGTATGTCAACAACATGGGGGGTCTTTGGTTGAAGGGTATAGAAGATGTAGCAAAGGTGTTTTGGGAATATTGCTTGAACAAAGGGATTTCTGTTGTGGCAGAACATATCCCTGGGCTAAACAATGCTTGCTGTTGACAGATTTTCAACAAAAGTCAGAGATTTAAGTGCTTGAAAATTGGACAGGGTTATATTTTGGAGTATTTATGAGATTTGGGGTCCTTTCAGTATAGATCTTTTTGCAAGCAAGTTCAATGCTCAGTAACCAAGGTTTTTCAGTTGGTGACCTGATTCAGAATGGGGGAGGATACATTCTTACAGAATTGGAGACGATTGACTTCTTACACATTTATTCCTTTTGTGATGTTCGCAAGATTGTTGGTATTGGTTTACAGGTACAAGGAGACAGTGGCAGTCATACCTCCTTTCTGGAGGTCGCAGGCTTGGTTCACTATCAGGAAGGAAATGCCAGTAGACTGAGTTTCAGAGGTGTGATTTTGGGTCCTCAGGGGGACATTCACAGTCTGGTCACACAGGGACTTCTATCGTTGAAGGCATGGAGGATTTCAGGAGACAGTGGGAAAGCCAGGGCTTTAAGCAGGAACATTTAGACTTATTTCAGAATCCTGGGCTCCAGGAACAAGTAAAGCATATAGATTGTCATGGCACTAATGGGTTAGTTGGTGTTTTCAATTGGATTGTTATCCCATTTCCACAGATGTAGCTAATGCTGTTGATTTTTTGACAGAGCTTTTTGAGTCTGGATTATAATACAGGATGGTTAATGTGGACAGATCCCCTATTGCACCTGGGCATGCTTTAGTAAATGAGGTTTCTGTTGGTCAAAGTTTGGTGATTAAGAAAATTATGTGTAGCATGAGAGTTTTAAAACCTCCAGCTGCGAAGTAATCATCAATGTGGGATGTGAAGCAGGTGTTAAGCGTGATGGATGGTTGGGATGACAATGTGGATTTAAGTCTGAAACAAATTTCTTGGAAGCTGACTATGTTTCTCTGTTTGGTATTGTTTTGAAGAACTTTGGATATTTTAAGTAGATCTGTTCAGCCTGAGGGTGTATGTTTTTATTTTAAAAGAAGAACAAAAACGTTGTCAAGGACGATATTTTATCCTTTCTTTGGATTAAGTAAAAGGTTGTTTGTAGTTAGCTGTCTGAAGGAATATGAAAAGAGCACTTACATATTGAAAGATGTTTGAGTGCCACAGTTGATAATTTCTTACAGGATGCCACACAAACAGGTTTCACCAGCAACTTTAGTGAGATGGGTGAAAGAGGTGATGAGAAACACTGGTGTGGATCATAGTACATTCCGTGCACATTCTGGATGAGGTGCATCAGCATCAAAAGCTTTTGTTATGCATGGATGGTTTGCTGAATATTTTGAGAGCTGCTGATGGGCCACATAAGAAAATGTAAAAAATGTTTACATTTTAAACCAGTGGTGGGTGCTATTGATAATGTGTTAGCAGGACTTTGAACATGCATAGCCTCTGTTGCTAGATTTTCCACAGGCTGGTTGGGAGAAAATCTGTATTGTTTTAAAGACACATAGGCTAAGATTATCCCACTACTGTTATTGATTTATTTTTTGGGGCTTTTCAGAATGAGCAGATGAATTTGGCGAAAGATGGTGATTTGCAGCAGAAGTGATTTTTGTATTTTAGGACTTTTAGCTTTGGAGGAGCATTTTATCTTGTTCACAGTATTTGAAGAAGGATGAGAGCTGCGTGTTTCTATAGCTTGTTAGTATGTTATAAGAGTTCTAAATTCTTTCTATTGTTATCTGCTGTGTGTAGTGTAATAAAAGGATGTGTGCATAATTTTAGCCTCTGTGTCTTTAATAAAACGCAGATTTTCTGCTCACTAGGCTGTGGAAAATCTACATTTTTTCGCATCCATAGATTTACAAGATGCATACCTGCATGTGCCAATTCACGTAACCTATCATAGATATCTGAGATTTGCATGTTGGTGAGGCACATTTTGTGACATTGGCCTCTTGTTTGCCAGGTTCTGATGAAGACAATTCCTTTGACCACCAACATCAAGACAGAATTAGCTTGGTGGATGAGGATGAAGAATTTGATGAAAGGTTTTCATATTATAACGGACACACAGCAAGCTGTCCCAATAACAGACGCCAGCTTGTCGAGCTGGGGTGGCTGGATTGACATTTTTCTAGTTCAAAGACAATGGTCAAGGGAACAATACAGCTGATTTTACAATTGGAAGGAACTGCAAGCTGTTTTTATGGTTCTGAAGGCTTTTGTTCATCTGTTGCAGAAAACATCTGTGTTATTCCAAACAGACAGCAATACAGCAACAATGTATTCGAACACACAAGGGGGCACAAGAGCTCCCTATCTTTGTGTTCTAGAGGATCCGATTTTCGAAAGGGCTCAGAACAACATAGTCATGTTGTCAGCAATTTATATCAATGGAGAGTTGAATATGTTGACAGACAAAACTCCATTCCTCCAACGAGTTTTGTTTCAACCGATGCATGTTTCAGTAACTGTTCCTGAGTTGGGGACTCCAAGTTATATATCTGTTTGTCACACAGAACAACACCCAGGTTCTAATGTTCTGTGCAAGGAGCAAAGAAAATAGGGCATGGGATCTCGAAGCATTGTCTTGTCCATGGTCACAAGGATTGCTAAATGTATTTTCCCCATTCCCTCTTCGCCTGTGGTTCTTAATCAGGTTGCAGAGAACCTTCTTCACTATCATCCCTTCATCTTCAGGCCAGCAGCCTGAGGAAACTCATTGGTGGGTAGAGGATTGTCTGACAGAATAGTTTGATCAGTTCAGGCTTCAAGGAGGGCATACAGTTTATCTTCATACAATTTTCACTGGAGTACCTTTTCTAGGTAGTGCACAGCTAGATAGTTTTGCCCTCAGACAGTTACTTTAGGCCAGTTGCTGGAGTATTTACTGGATGGATTTGAGCTAGGACTTAAGCTAGCAACTCCGAGGTTACACTGGCTGTCATTACAGCTTTTATAGGTACATGGTAAAATCTAGAGGATGATGCTTATTTTATTTCCAGACTTTTTAAAGGCTTTAATAATATGAGGCCTTCTTTTAGTTCTAATTTTCCACCGTGGAATGTGTCTATGGTTCTTCAGTTATTACAGTGTGCACCTTCTGAACTTCTTCTGTAAATTGATTTGAGACTGTTGACTTTCAAAGTGTTCTTTCTCGTCACCATTACATCAGCGAGGAGACTGGGAGAACTGGGTGCTCTGTCCTTCCAATATCCGGGCTTACAGATTTTTCATTATTGAATAGTCCTGTGCTTTGGACCTATCTTCATTCCTATGATTGATTCCGCATTTCATAGAGAACAAGAAATTGTGTTGCTGTTTTTTTGCCTGACCCCAAAACAGACAAAGAGTTTAGTCTTCATTGTCTTGATGCTAAAAGTGCACTCATGATGTATTTAGAGATAATAGCTTCAGTTCATTCTAAGACAACACATTCTCTGTTTGTCAATTTAGTTCTTGCCAAAAGGGGTTGTAAGACAGCTATACAGATATTGAGCAGGTGGATTAAATCCACTATCACTCTAGCATACAAGGTGTCTGGGACTCCTCTTCCATCTAATAATCAGGGCAGGCACAGTGACAAAGTCAAAAGTCACTCCCCAAGTTGAAATATGCATGGTGGCCAGTTGGGTGGTGTCTTCCACATTTGGAAAACATTACAGAGTGTTACATGAGACACAGATACAAAACATATTTGGCTGTAATATCCTATCTATTATGATGTAATAGAGAAGGACTGTTTTCACATTAAACTTTCTTTTGCTGATGGATACTGCCTCTCGGTTGTCCTCGAGTGTTTATTATAGCCTTATAGCCCGCCATAGCGGGCTATACCAGCTATTAAAGGCCCGCTCCAGCGTTAAAGGCGAAGGCCTTTAACAAGGGAGTGGGACTTTAATAGCCTGTATAGCCCAGCTACGAAGGGCTAAAAGGCTATTAGAACATTCTGCCACTAGAGGGCAGAATGTTCTAACAAATAAAACAAAGGCTTCAGGGAGCGCGAGGGGATCCCCTCAGGCTCCCTGAAGCCTTTGTTCACAGCCACAGCTGTGAACAAAGAAACATTGGAATGTTGGCGCTTCGAGCTTATACCAGCCATTATAAGCTCGGAGCTCCCAACATTCCAATGTTCTAATATAACCTTATAGCCCGACGTAGCGGGCTATACCGGCTATTAAAGGCCCGCTGCAGCGTTAAAGGCCCGAGCCGAAGGCGAGGGACTTTAACAAAGCAGAGGGACTATAAAAGCCGGTATAGCCCTGCTACAAAGGGCTATAAGGCTATTAGAACATTCTGCCACTAGAGTGCAGAATGTTCTAACAAAACAAAGCCTTCAGGGAGCGCGAGGGGATTCAGATCCCCTCAGGTTCCCTGAAGCCTTTGTTCACAGCCACAGCTGGGAACAAAGACACATTGGATATTGGAGCTCCGGGCTTATACCAGCCATTATAAGCCCGGAGCACTCCATTGTTTTCAATGGAGCTACCAATATTCCAATGTTCTAATGCTTGTTATATTGCAATCAGTAATTAAAGTAGGCACAATGTGGTAATGTTCATTTACTTCTGCTATTCACATTACCCTGAGTGCTGCCTTTCTTAAGATTAATTACACCTGCCCTCCTTCCCTTTTATTGACCAGGCCAACCTAGATCAGTAGCTTGAGTCAACAAAAACAGGAGGGGTGAGGGTGGGAGGGTATTTATGTATTTCTTTTTAAATTTAAGGGGTGTGTCTTGCAGACTCAGCGCCTGGCAATCAGTAATTAATTTTCACAAAGGGATCACTCAGAGGAAAGTAATTATCCAGAAGTAATTGACATTTACAACCATGCGTAAGTGTTTTCAAAGCCAGAAGTAAGGCGTTGTGGTTAAAGTCTAAAATACATGACAAGTGAAAATGGGCTTTGAGTGCTGAAAATGTATGTGGTTCGTTAACTAAACAATGGAAAGACTTGTAAACAATATCAATCAGATTTTTTGCAGTAGAAACAATTCTTGAGGATTAATCGAAAACCTGACAGAAAGCTGTGAACTGCTGCCTTTTTTGCAATGTATTTTGGTAGAATATGTACTGTAACTCGTTGTGCCAAGCACCAGTTACTGGCCAGTGTCAGGGACACCAGTGCCTTGAAGAAACAACATATGTATGGTGTAAACGCTGGTCACCATCCCTGGACCTTCATGTTTAATCGCACTCTAAGAGACTTGGGGGCATATCAACAAGGGCTTTAAATCTGCTTTTTTGGCTTTAAAAGCCAGGAAATGAGAGATAAAACTAGCGCCCTCAACAACAGGGTGCTAACATGCAAATTTGCATGTTAGCACCCTTTTACTCTACGCTTCCCCTTGCATCTCTAATGAGATGCAAAGGGGGCGTTCCAGAGTAAAATAATAGGAGAAATGTCGCTAAGCGACATTTCTCCTATTATCAAGAATGTCGCTAACCCTGTTAGAGACAAAAAAAGCAGCACTAACCGCGGTTAACGCTGCTTTTTTACATCTGGTATTTTTCTGATTTAGCCATGATATCCTATGGAAGGAGGATATCATGGCTAAGTTTGCCTGTCCCTATCAACAAGGTAACGTGAGATTATCGCTGGGTTTCCAGCGATAATCTCACGTTAGCCTGTTAGCGTGAGAATTTTTATCGCTATTGAGATAAGCGTTGCTAATAGCACGCTATCTCAGCGACAAAAATTCACGCTAGCCGGCGATAATTATCCTAGCGCTAAGTGCGCTTAGAGATAATTATCGCCGGTTGTTGTTGATATGCCCCTTGGTTTTATGTGTGGTAGAAACTGTGAAATAAATTACTAAGGAAATAATCTACTAGTTAAATAATATCAATATACTAGTCACATTTTGACACTGGCATGCGCGGTAACATGCGATTTAAAGAATGTCTGGAAAAGTGTTAAGTCTTGTGTTGTTGTTTTGTTGCTCGTCTTCAGTTCATAAAATTCACTATGTTCTTGATTTGCTCACCTCTTAAATCAGGCTCCTTCCTTTCTGTCAGGGTGCTTCTTGAACCTAGGTATTACCAGTACTTTAATTTGCTATTGTTTCAGCTCCAGGTTTCTTCCCATCGTGATACTTGTCTGGAATGCTCTATCAGTGTTAGTCCACCACTGTTGATTTTTGTGTACCTCGTTTGACTAGGCAGTTATGCGCTTGCTCCACTCCTATAATTTTTATTTTTTATTTCTGCTGATATTGTCAATGAGAAGCTCAAAGTTGTGTCCCCTGGTTCTTCTTTGGGATCCGTTTCTCCAAAGCATTTTAGGAGAGCAGCTTTAGTGCCACCTTGGCCATGGTCACAAGAGTATGATTTAGTCTGGATGCCATGTTTGATCTCAATCAGTTTCCTTGTGTCAGGAACACCAAAAGAAGGTATCCTAGCATAATTATAACGATTAGCATTTATTTTGTAACACAGTTTTGTTATGCTGTGCCGTGTCTCGCAGTGTTTTAGGGTTTTTCTTCTTTTCAGTGTCATATGATAGCAGTCTTCAGAGCAGGAACCCTGACCACATGTGCTTTGGGAGGCATGCCTTGGTTGAGGTTTCCTCCCCAGATTTGCATACATAAGCATAACCACATCTGGAGTTCAGACAGCTAAAGGTCTGCTGCAGGTGATAGCTCAGGCCTTCTACCCAGTCAGTATATTTTCACATATTAGGAAGAGTAACATCCTCTGAGTGGAGGGAGACATTATACAGGTAACACAGTCTTCTTTAATTACTCATTTGATGAGTTGTGTATAAACCGTAAGCCACTTCTGAAGGCAGTCGGTGGACGGCCTGGTACTGCACGATATATCATTATAACTGTGGCGATCCTCCGCTAAGCCGGAGCAGCGCCGCCCCCCAAGAAAGGGAAATATAATTATAATAACGCAATGTTATTATAATTTTTTTTTCCCTGCTGAGGCAGCATGAGAGTGGGGCTGCTCTGCTGACAGAGTAGGGTTGGAGTGGTGAGCATGATGCTTTGACCAGCCCTCTTGGGTCGGCCAAACAGCCATGTGCATTACTGCCTGCATGGAGAACATGCCCAGGCCCCCTGTCCCGGTCTGAGCGCCGAAACACACAGCGCTCAGACCAATCACAGCATTGTGATTGGTTTAGGGGAGCCAATCACAACGCTGCATTGCAGTGTTGTGATTGGCTCAGGGGAGCCTGGCTGCTTCCTGTCCGGCGGAGGAGAGACGACATGGGAACGAAGCGGCAAGGAGGTAAGCACATCTTTCTTTTTTTTGTTGCAATTATTATAACTCTTTACCCCCTCGTCCTCTCTCCCCGCCTCACCACCCCAGATCCGTGATGGCCGCCACTGCAGTATAATGTAAGGAACTGAAATGTGAAAGAAGGAGGTAGCTGCAATGTTTCCATTGCAAGTGATCTCATTCAACTGAGTATTGATCTTATTTGCCACAGCACTAGATTCTCTATTTCTTATTACCCTGTAAGGCCTGTCTCTGACCGCGGTGATACTGCTTGAACATTACAGAGAGGACTTCTACGTGAAGAGTCAGGTATTTAAATCCTCATGGTAGAGGGGTGGGCTCCATATGTGGTTAAATGTAAAGTGCAATAGTGGTTGTCTGTTTCCACACTCATCCTTTGATTGGTCTTGAGTTTCCCATATCCACACGAGTGCAGATCAACCAGTCTACGTCTTTGCTTTGCATTGTGGAACTTTTAAACCTGGTTTTATAATGTCTTAAGAGGTTCACAAATCCCAGAATTCGGAGCAAACACCTACACGCAAACTTGAGAGATCCTTCAAAAAGAAAGTATTGTGATGAGGAAGAGTGCAGCCCAATGTAATGCAGATTACCAGTAAATAGTCAGAACATTTCAAACTGGCTTACTCAGGCAGATATCCCAACAAGAGGAAATTACACAGGACTAAGTATAAAGGAGGAGGGACCCTCTTGGCAATGTCTGACTTCTGTATACTTCCAGGCTTATGCCATGAGCCAGATACCCAAAGCTATTTCAATGTATAAATCACACTTTGTATTTTCACTTTCGAATTAATGCTAAAATAGAATTGCCCCTATGTTCAGTGTAAGGAAAGCGATCACTAGAGCAGCAGACAGTAGAGCCAAGGTCCAAGGATATGAGGGGGCATCTACAGCATATAACCAACACATTGCTTTAATTTAAAAACAGAGGCTACCCAAGGCAGTAATATTCTTTATTGATTAATAAGACTAGGGAAATAAAATGTCTCAAATCATTTATACCTACAGTAGTTTGAGTGATATAAAACACACCATGCGAACCACAGTAAACTAAGATGACTAACAATCTAAATGGTTCACAACAAACCCAAGATAAATATTGAACACCCACCCGTCTTCTCCCTTATTCCATTGCTAGTGATTGCCAAAGGTTTGGCTCCTTCCAGCTCGTCGGTGATTGAGAGGGCAGGTCCTTTGATCTTTCCCCAAGTCAGCTGCTTGGCAGTTGCCTTCTCCTGAGCCATAAGTGATAGCCCCTTTCACGTTTGCTCTTTGTTGCCAAAGGGCGCACGCGAGGCAGTCCCTCTCTGAGACTGTTACCTGTGACGCACAAGTTTCCACAAATCCTACACCAGGGTCTGCCTTGCATCCAACGGAAACTCCAAACTGATGTACATACACAGTCGGTGCCCAGCTGTGCTGTTCCTCCACCAGTAGGTGCATTGCGCGAGATGGTATAAGATGGATTCCTAGTACTGTGAAATGACTCCACACCTGCTGATTATGACTTTGAATTACCTACAATGACCACCGAGATTGGCTGCGTTTTTGCAGCAGCTGAAGAGAAATTAAAGTAATATTTAGCTGACTCTTGGGTCCATGCTGGGGAGGTGAAGGTGCTACGCAAACAAATGATGGATGGAATGCTGAATAAATCATGCATTCACCCACAGTCAAGAGATCTGCCAAGGACCGTAAACATGCATCCTGGGAGCGGTTTCGGGGTATTACCCCTCATTAGCCAGGCTAGCTTGAATCCAGTGGCACAGTGAGCAAGGGACCCACGCCCGGGCATACCCATCCCACTTAGGGCGAATAATGCCTACGACGGAATGCTGATTAAATCATACATTCACCCCCAGTCAAGAGATCTGGGTTAAATCCATCATTCTCTTGCTCACCATGTCACCCCAGTTTAGACCCAGTCATATTTAAGTCAGTGAGCCGGTTCCTTATGGGAACAGTCCTGCCCAAACTGCCAAGCCAGGTTCTCCGTGGACTGGAAACAAGCATCCTGGGACAGGTTTTGGGGTATTACCCCTCATCAGCCGGGCTAGCTCAAATCCAGTGGTACAGTAAACAAGGGACTCACATCTGGGCATACCCATCCCACTTAGGGAGCAAAGTGCTACACAAACAAATGATGTACTCAATGTTATGTTAATGGGTGACTTATATAGCGCACGGCTACTCCAAGGAGTGTCCCGGCGCTTTCTGACCCATTACTGAGAAAAGGAGAAAAGACAACAGAAACATAACAGAATTACTGATTAAAAAGCCAATGCTTAATAAGTCAATGCTTAATAAATCATACATTCACTCCAGTCAAGAGATCTGGGTTAAATCCATTGTTCTTTCGCTCACCATGCCACCTCAGTTTAGCCCCAGCCATATGCAAATCAGTCTTGTCCCTGTTCCTTATGGGAACAGTCCAGCCCCAACTACTAAGCCAGGTCCTCCCTGGACCCGAAACAAGCATTCCCCCATCAGTGACCTAAAGTCATGTTTTTTAACTAAAAGTGCCTATTCTTATGATAGAATAAAATAAACTGTAATTCTCAGAACCCAAAGTGGTCATATGTGCCAATTGCCCACTCCCCCGTGCTGTTCGTGGGACCGTCAGCAGTCCCGTCCTGACTTTTTAGCCAACAACATGATGAAGTCTGGGATTTTTTAGTTTTGCTTTTAGTTTTGTAAATATGAGCTCAACAAATCGAGCCCGTAATGGCTGACGGTGACCCTTATGACATGATGTAACCAGCTGACAGCTACAGACTTCAGTTTAGTGTCGGAATGGCTCCGACGTCATTGCTTCGCAGGAAGTGCAGCACTTTTCCTCATTCCCCTGTGAGCGCCAACATAGCATTTAAGAGGCTACATCGCTTGCGGAGGCTAAAAATACACCACTAGAAGTAAATCCCACATTATTCATATCTGTACTTAGCAGTGTTTATGAAAGCCGGCCTGTTGATTACATTAAGGTAAAATGCACTTCAGTCAGGGTTAAGTAGTGAAGGAAATTACGACTCAGTGGGGATTAATGCTCCCATCGTGCAGTTGTCATCTTGGGGAGGCCGAGTTCTCTTAGTTGCCTCAAGAGTTGGAATGCCGCTCATTTGCTTGCTTTTGTTGACTTTGCTGACAGGTCACTTGTCTATCATCGCCAGTTACAAAACAAACAGCCACAATACAGTAATGTGGAGCAGCCCTTTTTCTCTTTCTGTAGACACACCTGGCTCAAACATTTGAGGTACCTGGGAGTGGCGTTGGAACTCCTCTGTCTTTGCATAGCTGCACGGAGTTGCTTTGACCACGTTCAGCTGCATTTGTGTGGTGTGACAGCTGTAGGGTGTTTAGTCGTTCTAAAAACTTTGCCATTAATTCTCAGGCAAAGTACACCGTGAGCATATGTGTTTAAGCAGGTTTAAAACGTACTTAAAATCATTGGCGATAAAACCATTTTTTTGTTTTTTCATATGTTGCATTTCGAAAAAAGTATACTTGTGAATCTTGGTTTATCTCAACAATAGAAGAACACACATTTCACTTATCAGGGCTACCCAGAAATGAATTGAATATAGGGAGTTATTTTCATTGTATGACCATATAATAATAAGTAACTAAAATTCACTCATTTAGTTGGTATGAAGTAAGAATTAACACCGTGAAATAATTTCATTTTAGTAAGTAGCATCGTATTGTCTAAGTCAGGATGTCTTTAACATGTGTATTACATATTGAATAATTGTAGTAATGTCTGAAAGGTAATAAGTGCTAACACCTGTAACGTTGCATATTACTGCGTCATGGCGACACCTGATTTCGGGGCATATTCTCAAGGAGCTATCGCCGAGTTAACGGCACTTTATCTCAGCCAAACTCGCGATAAAGTTACCACCCCATTCACAAGCCGGTGCTAACAGCCCATATCACCAGTTTTCCGGCGATAGCATCCTCAAAAAACATCGCCACAGATGACCCCGGCAACTATCGCTCATGAGATGCAGAGTAGGCGTTCCCGTGCGGAAAGCCGCAACAACACCACTCCACAACATTCTCAATGACCAGCCACATCGGCGATAAGATCACAAAACATGTGAGAAGGTGCGTTAGCAGCAGGAAATTAACACCATCTCTGACCTTGTACAAAGTCGGACAACAATCGGCACCAAACAAGGGAGCACAGCCCATAGCCAAACATGAAGAACAACAAATGACCCCGGGCAACTGAGCATGCAGCCCGGAGCCCCAGTAGGGCAACAACACCCACCGCCACCACCCCCGGAACCCCCCCCGTACCCCTGTGCCCCCACCCAGACCAACACTGAGGCAGCCCAGACAAAGACATCTACCTGCTGAAAACGCACCAATCTCACAGACCCAACACCAGGGAATGTTATTGCCCACCACAGGCTCAAAAGGACAACCATCATACGCATCCTGATCACCATTGCCCACAGGCCGATGGTACCAACACAGCGGACAACCAACATCCCTCCGCAGACAAAGCTGCTGGCTGTGCTGCACCTGTTGGCCTTTGGGAACTGCCAACCAACAACCGCCAGAGTCGGAGGAATCTCACAGCCAGCCCAATCCAAGCCCCCCACAACTGTCTTGGATGCCATCATCAGCTTGGTACCACACTACCTATCCTTCCCCCACACTGTGCAGGAACAGCTGGAGACCAAGCACGGCCTCAACGCCATAGTTGGCTTCCCTCACATGTCAGGGGGCACTTGAATGATGCACACATGTCCTACTTGTGCCCCCTGGTGACACTGCACACAATATCCGCTACCGAAAGCACATGCATACCATCAATGTGAAGGCAATAGTGGAACACCTGGGAATCTCCACCAACGTCGACGCCAACCACCCATTCCGAGTGCATGAGTCCTACATCTTCCGACAGTCCATCATCACCCGGCGCTTCCTGACTGGCACCTACGGAAATGCGCTGCTCATTGACAAGTACCAAATGAACACACCACACACCTCAACTCCACAATCATGCAACTCACAACACTGGGAAAGCACACATCACAAACTCACATACAACATGCCAAACAACATGCCCACCCACCAGACATGACAGCACAACTTACTCTGGCAACCTGGGACAGCCATGGACATAAACCATTATCTGCATGGCACCTCAGCCACATGATAGCAGATTGTGGGAAGAGGTGGGGACCAGGCATGTGCAAAGGAGTCAAGTGACCGATGAATGAGAATGTACACAATGCCAAGTGTGGTGTGGAAGCGATGGCCAGATTGCAGTATGCAGACCACACACATATCCAGGTTGACATACACCGCTGGTGTATGGAGTGCAGTGGACAGTGGACGCAACCATGTCACCGCAGGCAGCGTGTTAGACCTTGGACATGTAGCTTTATGGTCACCCACTCAATACATTAGAGGAGTGTACTGGGGTGTTGTAAGCAGGTCCAGCGTGGGTGTGTGAATGACAATTGTGTGCCTCTGGGCTTGGTTCAGTACTGTAAATGTGCACATGCATGTGCCTCTGTTGCAGTGTGGATCTCCTCGGTGTGGTGTAGGTGGTCCCTGAGGGGAATTAGACAACCACGCATGTGGTCTAGTTTGTGTTCCATAGGTTTAGTACCCACCCGCACCTGTTCAGCCACCTCCTTTTGTCATTCTGACACCTGGCATTGGAATGTGATGTGTGCCTAGGTGACGTGTTGGGAGCCAGCCGTGGTGGCGGGTGCTTCCTGCTGTGTGGTCTGTGCAGGGGCTGGGGTCTCCTGTGTGTGGCTTGGCTGCCCTGCTCCTGGGGGTGGGTTGCCTAAGATGTCCATGGGCTGTTGTAGGGCATCGGTGCAGATAGTGGGGTGGCCCTCTCCAGCATCACTGATGGGTAGTCTGGTTTGCTATGCTGGAGGTGTGGTTTGTCCCTCTGCAATGTAAAGGCGAGATGCATGTTGACATGTATGTTGGCGTTTTGTCCTTGTTTACATGCAGACTATATGACTATGTACTTTATGACTGTTTGGGAGGTGCTGGATTTTGATGCGGGACAGTGAACATTTGGACTACATGACGGATGTGGGTTTGTACTCGTACATTTCCTTCTCACAGTTTCCTGCTCTGTTAGATGTGGTTGGCCTGTTTCAGCGCATGAGCGCAGCCAGTTGTGTCATCTGTTCTGCAGTGTTGGTGTTGCACTTTGTGCCACACTGTCGTCAATGTAGATGTGCTGTTATTGCTATGTGTGTATGCTGCTGTGTACCACGGGGAGGAGGGACATGTTCCAGGGTCATTGTGGGTGTGCAGTGTGCTACTCATTGTTGTGTATGTGTGCCATTGTGCCCATCTCCCCCGTCGCCTCAGTCTCTGGCCATTACTCACCCTGTTGATGTTGTGTCAGGTCCTCTCGGGCTGTGTCCTGACTCCCACCTCCTTGCAGCGTCTCCACAATGATGACTGTGGCCTCAGTTTCCTCCAGCTCCTACTGTGGTGCAGGGCTCCCACCTCCTGTTGCTGTTGCTGCCTTCCTGTTGGCAGCAGGTTTGTGCTTGGTTTGGCTTTTCACATCATGCCAGCGCCTCTTGTCCTCCTCCATTGACCTCCTCGACACTCCGACTGCATTCACGGTGGTATAATTGTGTGTCAGTTGATGGTGGTGTTCTGTCACTTCTGTTACGCTGATCTGCTTTTCCTGCGGACTGCACCCCGTCTTTCTCTCACTCTTCTCCT
Organism: Triturus cristatus; assembly: GCF_964204655.1. Lineage (NCBI taxonomy): Eukaryota > Metazoa > Chordata > Amphibia > Caudata > Salamandridae > Triturus > Triturus cristatus. The sequence goes on from NC_140590.1 coordinate 959,420,364, forward strand.
TGGCCTTCCCCGACCCGGTTGTTCCTTGCTGGTGGCTTGTGGGGCTTGTGGGGTTCGCGCTGGCCTCTGCACTAGGTCCGGGTGCAACCATGGTGCTACGCAGTTGCTTTTTATCTCCCTTTTATTTCCGTGGCTTTTATTGTGCATTTTTCCACATGACGCATGGGAATTGCAGGCCTGTGGCTTGTTTTCGCTGGTTTTAGTGTTGCGATTGGCATTATCGCAACTTTTTTAGCGTTGGTGTTTCACATTTTTGCGTCATCGCCTTGCCTTTATCGTGGACATTTGACGCATTATCGTGGGCCTATCGCATGGTGCCGCAGTGTTGAGAATACCCCGTTGATAAGGTGTTATTTTCCCGTGATAGACTACGATGTGAGGAGTTGTGTTAAGCTACTTTTGCGGTAGTTATCACACGTTCTTGAGAATACCCCCCGTCGTGTCTTAGGTTCTTGTTACCAAATCACTGCTTTGTGGGACTTGTAGTTTGAGTTAGTTAAATTGGATTATCACACCTGAAAACAGTTATTTGTGAAAGAAAGAGGAAGAAAGCTAAAAACAGTGGAACCTTCTAAGAACCAGCACCTAACCTGATGTCACTCTTTCAGTATTCTCCCCTTAAATTTTAATAGGGATTCGCGTGCACACTGAATAGCACCCACTGTCACAGTGCCTATTCCCCCGGGAATCAAACAGTCTAACAACAAAGCACAGGTGCACCACAGAAGGAAATTAAAGTTCACATTCAAAGAATTTGTCTCCAGCACTGTAGATTCTTCAAAGTTTTTTCATTTATTCCATTTTCATAGAGCGTTGAAAAGACAAACTTCGGTTCTTGTTAAACAACCAACAAAACAGCCGACGCGTTTCGTCCTGATACAGGACTTCTTCAGGGTGCTAGTGATTGATGGTGAGTAGGATTTTACGGTATCTTTAAAGGCCTAGTAGGATTAGCGTAAAGAGAGTTCTCTAATCCAATAAAATCTTTGAAAGATCCAGGGTCAAATATACAAGTCATGGGTGTCTATGCATTTTGCAAGGACATTGGGAACATTTAATTCAATTCTCAGTCATCTGTTTGTGAATGCTTGTTACCAATGCTTTTCAGTCTCAAGATTTTAACATTTCGATCTCTGATTTGGATGGGGATGTTCTAGTATGGTCAAAATTCAGAAAGGAATGAGCAAGCATTTTGTCCAATCCAATTTCAATTTGAAATTGTTGAACCTGTTAGCCTTGGGGTTGTCCTTACCCCCAAATCTTTGCTTACTCCTCCATTTATTCTGACATCGTTTTTAATGGCCTTAGGACTCTAAGAACTTTACCACTCTTAGCCAGTGCTAAATTGCATGTACTCTCTCCTTTAAACATGGTAATATTTGCTCATACCCAATTAGTATATTTTATTTACTTATACGTCCCTAGTAAAGTGGTAGTATAAGTGCACAGGGCATGTAAATTAAATGCTACTAGTGGGCCTGCAGCACTGATTCTATCACCCACTTATTAGCCCTTTAAACACGTCTCAGGCCTGCCATTGGAGAGCTTGTGTGTGCAGTTTAAATTGCCTTTTCAACCTGGCAGAATACAAATTTTGCCAGGCCCAAACTTTCCTTTTTAATACATACAGATCACGGGTAGGCTCAGTCTGGACAGCCCAGAGGGCTTGATGCAATGTATACGTTTTTAATGTCCTGGTAGTGAAAAACTCTCAAATTCGTTTTTCACTACTGGAAGGTCTATCTCTCCCATAGGATAACCTGGAGTCCCCTGTTTACATTTTATAAGTGTAATTTACCTATGGAAAAAGATAGCATCTTCAAGTTTGGTGTCTTTGGAATCACAATTAAAAATCCTATCTTATGGTGGAGTCAGATTTTAAACAACATTTCTAAAAATGCCACTTTTTGGAAAGTTGTATCAACACATGAGGTCGACCCTTTAACCCTAAGAACCAGGGTAATAAATCTCAACAAGTAACTGTGCTTCCCTTGGGATAGCCTCAACAACCATAGATTGAGACTATAGACATAAAGAAAAACCTATACTATCGGGAGCTAAATGGACCAGCCTTGTGGGAAAAAACCCAAAATGGAAATTATATATACATTGTACCAAAGAAACATTATTGCAAAATATGTCCGCAAATATTCCCCAAGCACGAAGAAAGTGACCATTTACAACAATTGAAAATGAAAAATGAAATTACGCAAAATTGGAATGATTTTGTCATCAAAAAACGTTTAAAATTAAACATACAACTTAAAAGCAACACAGAAAAAGCTGATAAAAATTGTACAGAGCAATAGGCTGCCAATACTGTTCATCAAAATAGCAATAATTCAAAAATGTCCCTGAGCAGAACTGACGCATCGTCGCTGGTATGTGGATTGGACCTGTAGCAAAAGCTGAGTCCCCCCCTCAGTCCTCTGTACTGACGCATCGCCTCAACAGTACAGTGCATCCACAGCCCAGGTCCTCGCATCTCTCAACGACGGCAGCGTTTTCAATGATGCTGGACTTCGTATCGCAGCCTCGCAGCTCCTCGGAACTGACATATCACCAGCTGCACACCACATTCCTGTTGCCAGACTTCGCATCACAAGCCCAGCCAATGGGATCCTCGACGATGACGCAACAGGACCTTGTGCCGGCGCATCTCCGCATCTTTGAACCGACACATTGCTTCAGCTGCTCAGTGCATCTTCAACGCAAATCAACGCAATGCTCAAAAACCAGAACTTAAGGTACTCTGGGGCATATTTACAAGACCCTATCTTCACCACAATGTCACCTTTAAAGACGTTGTGGTGGCAATATGGGATTCGCCTTATTTACAAGGCAGTGTTAAGCCACTTAACGTGGCTTAACGCTGCCCTGTAAATAAGTCACCCCTTCACGCTATACTTAGCATGAAAGGGGAGGGCAATGGGTGTTGCTGTGGGCGTTCCACCGCAAAACCCATTGATTTTGACGCTGACCCATATTTACAAGGGTGGCATAAATATGGGGCAGAGCCAAAATTAAGACCAGGGAGAAGCTGGTCTTACCCTAGCGAAACAAGGAGAAATTTTGATTTCTCCTCATTTTTTCTGGTTCCATGTAGGGGTGGGCGGAATTTGCGAAATTCCCTTTTGCAAACTATCGCGAAAATGTTAAAAATCTCCGCAAACAGACAGAAATATCGCGAAGATGCAGAAGTTTTTTTCCCGCCCGTTCGCGGTATTTTCTGCATGGTTGCGGCCCGCCAACTTACCCATGCGGTTGCTCACGGGCGCAGCCATCTTGTTTTCACTTGTCTTGCGGTGCATGATCGCGTGAAGAAAGACGTGATCGTGCGACAAATGACATTACTGCGGGCGCGAACTGTCGCGAGACAGCGCAAATGGCTACCAACAATCCAACATCTCGTGGAGAACGCGACCTGATCGGGAAAACTTGTCGGCGAACGCGAGGATTCAGGTAAGGTGATCGCGCGCATGGGAGAATGTAGATTTTTGACAGCGCGAGCAAGCAAAAAAGTTCCGGTAAGATGCGGATTGCGGAAATTTTGACATTTTCACGCTCTCCGCGGGACGCGAAAATGTCAAATTATCGCAATTTCCACGAGCGGAACGGAATTTTAGCCCAGGCCTAGTTCCATGTGTGCTGTGTTATGCAGCACACATGGAAACAGCTAAATTCCTTTCATTGTTTATGTGCAGGAAGGTGTCCCTTCCAGAACATAAACAATCATTAAAAAAATGAAATTTTGCAACTTCTCAGTGTGCTGCATTAAGCAGCACACATCGAAGTTTCAAATCGCCATTTCAGATTGTTTCTGTGCAGGAAGGGACACCTTCCTGCACATAAACAATCATTCCCCTCAACGCAGTCACCCTTGCACTATGGTGCAAAGGTGCGTGCGTTGGTGCTAGGCAGCTGAATTTAGCACCAGCGCAGGGGGAAACGCAGGGCTGCACCATATTCTTGTAAATATGGTGCAGCCCTGCATTTCTAAAGTGACAGAACGTGTTGTTAGTCTTCTTGGCTTAACGACACGCTTCACCACTTTCTTTGTGAATATGCCCCTCTGTTCAGCGGGCCTACCTGGGTCCATGTAGCTGGCCCGCGTTCCATCGCAGTCTGCCTGAACTTGTGATTTTGTCCCAGTCCAGCACCAATAGATGTCCCCAGATGCCGCTTTGTACTTTTGGAGCTATTTTCGTTACAAAATCTAAAATTCAGTATCTCAGGTTCTACTAATTGATTTTTTTTTGTTTTGATCGTGTTTTATTTATTAAACATTACTCTTTTTTCTAAATCTGTCGTGGGCTCCTTTTGTTTTGTGCTTTTACTGTTTTACTGTTTGAAGTGTTGCCCACATGCTTTAAACATTGCCTCTGACATAAGCTTGACTACTGTGTGCCAAGCTATCAAGTGGGTGAGCAAAAGATAATATGAGGTTCACTTGGGCCGGACCCTGACAAGGATTGTAGTTGCTGGTTGACCGGGGCTTACACTCCGGTCAACTAATGTTAGAAATTGGGGTTACCGGTTGACTGGTGTATGAACCCTGGTCAAGCAGCAACCATAATCCTAGATTAGGGTAAGAGGCAAGCAAACCCTAAATTAACCTATGCTCACCCTCGGGTAGCTTGTAACAGAGTAGTCAGTTTAAATTTAGAGGCAATGTGTTAATAATTTGTGCAATACTTCAAAAAGTGATAACACAACACAAAAAATCCCAAACCTGGCTTACAAAAATAGAGTAATTTTTTTATAAATAAATAAAGACCAAAATGACAAAAATCCAATCAGGGAAACCAGAGATATTGAATCTTAAAGTTTTAAGGTAAAATAGAGGAAAACATCACAGAGCGGCAACAAGAAATATCTGGTTGTGCTGGACCGGGACAAAGTCACAAGTTCAAGCCAATTGCTATGGATTGCAGGCCGGTTAAAGGAACCAAGATAGGCCTGCTGAGCAAAGTACCTTTGATCCTGGTTGCGGAGCGTTGCGTGCATCTGAGGTGAAGAAGTCGAAGTGAGGCATTGGTTCTGACATGCAGCTAGGCTGTGGTGCAAGGTCCCGTTGGTTTGGTTTGTAGTCAAGGATATCATCGACAGGGCTTGCAATGTTAAGCCTGGGCATCAAGGATGTGATACATAGCTGGTGACGCATTGATTCCAGAGGGCTGCGATGTCATCATTGAGCTGCCTTCAACAAAAGATGCGAGGACCTGGATCAGAGATGCACTCACAATCAGTGATTCATCTTTTCCGAAGACTATGAGGGTGATATGGACCTTCTGTGCAGAGCCAAATCCACATACCAGTTCTGCTCAAGGAAAAACTGCTAAGCCGAAGAGATGCATCGGTACAGCTCCAGGATGCGCCGCTCAGTCCAGGAGATGTGTCGGTTCAGCTTGAGGATGTGCCGCTCAGTAGAGGAGATGCGTTGGTTCTGCTGGTAAGGCCGTTAGGCCCACTTCCAAAGGTCCAGGACTGGTGTAAGTGAGGCTGGATCCAGCTCCTTCTTCCCATCCTGTGAGGATAGCTCACTCAGTCACACCTAAGCTCCCATTGTGTGTGGCTGTTTAGGTGGAATACACAAAGCCAAACTGCCAACTACGTCTAGGCACGTGACCAGAGACAGGCTGCAGGCACCAAATGGCTAAGGCAAAAAAATGACAACTTTCTAAAAGTGTTATTTAATTAATTGTAATGAAAAATTTGACTTCACCATAAATTAAGAATTTTTAATTACGATTCCAGAGACACCAGACATAAACCTTCCCAATTAGAAATTACCCTTATAACATTTAATAAGGTAATCCCAATATTAGCCGATGGGAGCTATGGGCCTTGCAGTAGTGAAAAATTTGTTTATGAGGTTTTCATTACCAGGACAATCCTAATGTAACAGTGTATGTCATACATTTTAAATACATTGCACCATGACCTCAGGTCTGTCCTGGGCCTACCCTAGGCCTCACTTATATCTATTAAAATGGAAGGTTTGGGCAGGGCAAGAGTTTGAACTTGCCAGGTTGACATGGCAATTTAAAACTGCATGCCTGAGACATGTTTAAAGGGCTACTTAAGTGAGTGGCACAATCAGTGCTGCAGGCACACTACTGACATTTAATTTACAGGCCCTGGGCACATGTAGTGCACTCTACTAGGGACATTATATGTAAATTAAATGTGGCAATTATGGGTATGCCAATCAAACCATGTTTAGGGGAGTGAGGGCAAACACTTTAGCACTGGTTAGAGATAGTAAACTGCTGTCGTACAGCCAACAGAAGCAAAAAGCCATTAAGACTGGAGGCAAGCAGGCAAAAGGTTTGGGGTAAGACCACCCTAAGGCTGTCAGGTCTAACAGCAATCCGCCCAATTTCTTACAGAAATGGTTCCAGATTTGTATGTGTCAGACCAGGTTCAAGTCAGATCCCTGATTGTGGGTAGGGAATGAGTAATGTCCCTGTTGATTATTGGCCTGATAGGAAGTAGTTGAGGAGGTATGCATGGGTGTCTCCCAACATTTTCTTAGTAGCGGTTGAACACTATCAATAAAATCTGCTCACAAGCAGCTGTGGTCCGTGCAGGTAACAGCGGTGTGGCCGGGTTACGGGGTATTTCGAGGGACGATGCAGAGGGAAAATTAATTATTTATTTAATTTTCCCTCGACATCGTCCCTCGAAATCCCCCCTTACCCAGCCCCACCGCCCCACCACTGTTACCTGCACGGACCGCGGCTGCTCACAAGAGATGGTAGTTGATCAGATCTTTAATCACGAAAGACACCAATTAAACAATTTTTGTTGCCAGGTCGGTTTTAAAAGATGTTCAGTCTCAGTGCTCTATGTATCATATTTGTAATTTCCACTGTAAGGAATTGGAATGAGGAGTTTATTGAGCTAATCAGTGTCTTATATAGTGACTCCTTAAGGATAAAGACAACTCCCCATTAGTTTTTCATGTTCTTTTGAGGTGAAGGATATTGTATTGTGGAGATAAGATAGTGATATGGAAGTTGGATACCTGTAGGTTTCTGCTTGAGCCAAAGAGTCACAGTTTCTCCAGTGACCACAGACCTGCAGTTCAGGATGGCAGCTTTGATATTATGAGTGGTAGATGGACCACTGGATTGAGAGACGGCAATTCTTCTGTGGTTGCTTGAGTAGATTGAACTTTGATTGTATGGAGAAAGTCTAGCTCTGGAGAGTCTTGTAATAATTTGCATTGTGGAATTTGCGATCACAGACTATGTGGATGTGTTGGTTTCATACAAATAGCATGTGGAGAAATACTCTAAACCTTTGGGATTGTTTGGTGTGTACATTGTGATCTTTAGGGGTAGGTTGCAATGAAGGAGGTGCAATCATGAGGGAAGCAGGGGAACAGTCTTTGGCAGGAGAGTGTTTGGGAGCATGAGATGGATAGTGTGGTTTGCATACTTTGTATCCACTCAGACAGGTAATCCAGCTTCAGTTTTAATACAAGCAGTTAATTTTGGTAAGTGCTATGCTCTGGTCAAAGATTAAATACCAGTTTCTAAACATAGAGGTGCTTGCAAATTAAATCAGTCTACATAGAATAATCCAAAATATTTTTTTGTATCTTTTTTATTTTTATTTTCCAGAAGTTCTTGATTCCGCACAAATTAGTACAGTCACACCCTCAGTCAATGCATTTGGTTCAAACATTGAACTTCATCAGGGCTATAATGCACACAAATTTATAAAATATTTATACAACTACAAACCTAAATACATGTAGTTTGAAATAGCACTGTGCATACAGGCCAGGTCCCAATACCATACACCCAACAAATGTGTGTTTTGTTTATTTTAAAAAAAAAGGCACAGTTTAAAAACATACTATTACCAACATAAAGTCTTGAAAACAATACCCAAGAAAAAAGCTCACAACATGTAAAGGTCACACAATGTAAATGTATTTCAAATTACTAAGATTACATCTCAAGCAAAAAAAGAGAGAAGAGAGAAACACTCCTATATCCTTGCACCAGTTATCCACATGTGGGGTGAGAGGTGACATCATCAGAATCACCAATAGAAAACATTTTATGTTAAAGCAATTTATTCTTGTCCATCATTCAATACAAGAGGTGGTATAGAGATTCTAATATGGTCAACATTCATAATCACATTAAATGCAGTTATAACTTCTCATAATCCAATTCCAGATTTCACAATTTATTATCCATATGTCATGGATTTGGTAAGCATCATGAGGTGACACCTATTAAATGAAATATAATAAAATGTATATGTATATTTATTTTTGTATCTATTGACCCTGTATCCCAAATAATGTGTTTAAAACAATACCGCATCTTACATACACACATAAATAACACAAAAGTCTAAGAACATGGCGCACAAAAAAAATGTATGTTTATCTATATATTCACAAAAAAACAGAGGTTACAGAGATGTTATAGTTAGCAAATAGAACTTAAAAAACCTTAGATATTCACAAAAAAAACAAAGGTTACAGGGACGTTATTGTTAGGCTGACATTTCACTCATACAGAACCGTACCAATTCAGCTGTTATAGTTACATGAGTTAACTATAAATTGCGCCCCCGCAATGCACTGCTTATGACCTCACATATTACATCACTCATGACATGGTCAGTGACATCACTGATTACATCAATGATGACATCTCAAATGACATCACTGATGATATCAGTGATGACATCATCCACATCATCTCTGACACACCCATTTGTTAATTGCCCCTGGGACCTGGCCCACCCGGAGGCATAAAGTAAACAAAGCCCGGGAGCCTGTGCCTCATTTTTTTTTCAATTTACATTTTTTTATTTTCTGCAGAATTTGTGCATTTACCATCAATCCCGCCAAAAGTTTTTTAAATCATGCATATTCTTGGCCCTGGGGTCCCTGTGGGACCCCCTGAACAGACCTAGGTGTTTAGGGTGTTTCTACCTTGCCCCCTTTTCTTGTTTTTTCAAGTTTCTTCTTGTGACTCAGTTCAACCGAGTCACAAGATGGCTGTCAACACTTCCTGGTTTGAAATGTTGGCAGCCAATCAGATTTCAGGCACGAGATAGAGAGGGTTCAAGGATCCACCACAGCCACAGTTGTATATCTGAGAAATCTTTAAATTCTCAGGAACTACTGAATGGATTTCCACCATTTAACAAAAAGAGTGCTTTTTTAACCAAGAGCTACCTTTTTGCCAAATTTGGTGTTATTCCGTTCAGCAGTTCAGGCTGTAGACGTGTCTACAGTTTCCTAATGAAATTTACATGGAGAAAAAACATTTTGGGACACCCCCTTTTTCTCGGCCCGCTTGATGGATCGCCCCGAAACTTTCAACACAAAAGCTGAAGTGTGTGGCTCATCAGTTTTGAAAATTTCGCGAAAATTCGTCTAACTATAACTATATATACATGTATATATATATATATATCAACGAAACTTCCCAGATTGTGCCGTCACGCACAACAACAGGAACGGACAACTTCAGTCGCCAATGCTGGAAAAAGGTATTTATTTAGGTTTGAATTTCGTGCCTAGTCCATGACGCGTTTCGAGCCACTCGGCCCTTGCTCACATGACATGATATATATATATATATTCACTTAAAAAACCATAGGTATCACACATGTTATAGTTAGCTGGACATTTCACTCGTAAAAAACCAATGAAATTCCCCCGTTATAGTTGGTGCAGGCAACTATAACTCACGCGACCGCAATCCTCTGCTGATGACGTCAGATATTACATCACTGTATTTAGACACTTATTTACCCATGTCTTCTTCCATTAATCTTTAGCTATACATATATTACAAATATTTATTTTTCAGAAAGACACATATGTCATCAGTGATGTAATATCTGACGTCATCAGCAGAGGATTGCGGTCGCGTGAGTTATAGTTGCCTGCACTAACTATAACGGGGGAATTTCATTGGTTTTTTACGAGTGAAATGTCCAGCTAACTATAACATGTGTGAAACCTATGGTTTTTTAACTGAATTTGCAAGGTTTTTTAAATGCTAATTCATAACTATAACGTGTGTGAAACCTATGGTTTTTTCAGTGAATTTAAAAGGTTTTTTAAATGCTAATTTATGTATGTATTTTTTTTTTATGGGATTTTTAGCGTGCGCGCACGGTGCGCGTACCTTGCTTAATTTTCCGTTAAAAATGTAAAAAAAAATTTTTACGTGTTTTTTCAGCGTGCGCGCACAGTGCACGCACTCCACGATTTTTCGAAAAAAAAATAAAATCTTTTTTTTGCCCTTGGGGGTCCTTCTGGGACCCCCTGACAAAGGCTAGGGGGTCAGGAACTGTCCACCCTGCCCCCTTTTCACGTTCTCCACCTTTGTTTTTCACCCCCTCAGACTGCGAGAGACAAAATGGCGGCCGACACTTCCTGGTTTCGACCGATTCGAATGTTTACCGACATCTAACAACCAATCAGAATTGCGCTCGCGCACGGCAGGGTGCGCGCACCGTGCGCGCACGGTGCGCGCGTATAGATATTTAAATGCTTTTAAATGCTATTTTGTCAGGAAATACTGAACAGATTTACACGAGACCTTCAAAAGGCACTTCCTTGACCTTATGGCTACCTCTCTGCCAAATTTCACGTAATTCTGTTCAGCCGTTCGGGATGTACTTTCGACTAAAGGTCCTATGGAAAAATGCATGGGGAAAACGCGTTTTGGGACCCCCCCTTTTTCTCGGCCCCCGCTTGACGAATCACCCCGAGACTTTCAGGGTAGGAGCTGAACGAAGCGCCCAATTTGTTTTGAAAATTTCGCGAGAATTCGTCAACCGGCGCCAAAGTTATTCAAAATAGAATTTTGAGATTTCCTATGGAAACTAGGTTGTAACTATAACAATCTACTGGCGACCGCCAATAGATAATATATATATATATATATATATATATATATATATATATATATATATATATATATATATATTTATATATATATATATAAAATCCACTCATTACCAACCTTATTTCCAAAAGTTTGATGCCACATTATACACCATATGAGATTCACAGTCTGACCACATGTACTCAGTAAAACTCCCAGTTACGCAAGCAACTAATAATTCAGACAACCTATAAAGATCCCATAGGCACCTCAAATAAGCAACACTAGCACCCATATATCACTCCATTGTGATTCGCATCATGACCACATGCACCCAGTATAACCACCAGTGACACATGCAACTAATAATTCACACAACCTGAGAGATCCCATAGGCACCTCATTTAAACATCATTGACACCCATATGACTCTACATATGAGCTTGCGCTGATCGCTAATTTGAGAATGAAGGAGAGAGGAAAAGAGACTGCATATAGCTAAGCAGTCAATCAATCAATCAATCAGGGAATTGTAAGCACGCTACTCACCCGTGAGAGTCTCAAGGCACTGAGGGGAATCCACAGATCTGTTTAGCCGAAGAGCCAGGTCTTGAGGGTCTTCCTGAAGGTGTTCAGGGAGGGGGCGCATCTGATGTCTGCCGGTAGCTCATTCCAGGTCCTGGCTCCAATGTGAGAGAAGGATCTTCCGCCTGCTCTGGCTCTGTGGATGCGTGGGGTTCGGCCATTGCGAGGTTGGAAGATCAGAGGTTTCTTTTGGGTACGTGGAAGTTGATTCTGTCAGCCAGTGGAGACTTCGTAGGTGTTGACTGATGTGTTCGTGTCGGGGAATGCCGAGGGCGAGTCAAGTGGCGGTGTTCTGTATTGTCTGAAGTTTGCGGAGTAGGGACTTGTTGATGAATGCGTAGAGAGCGTTTCCATAGTCCAGCCTGCTGGTGATGAGTACGTGGGTGACTGTCTTCCTTGACTCAGGGGGGATCCACTTGAAGGTCTTGCGGAGGATACAGAGGTTGTTGAAGCAGCTAGAAGTGACGGCGTTGACATGTTGGTTCATGGTGAGTGATGAGTCGAGTATGGTGCCGAGGTTCTTGGCGTGGTCTGAGGGGGTAGCTGGGATTCAGAGGGTGGCTGGCCACCAGGTGCTGTCCCATGCAGAAGGAGTGGTACCGAGGACGAGGACTTCTGTCTTCTCGGCGTTGAGCTTCAGGCAGCTGTTGGTCATCCAGACTGCGACATCTTGCATTCCTTTCTGGAAGTTGAGTTTGGAAGTGGTGGGGTCTTTGGTGAGAGAGGATGAGCTGGGTGTCGTCGGCGTAGGATACGATGCTGAGACCGTGTTGTTGGACGATGGCTGCGAGGGGGGCCATGTAGATGTTGAAGAGGGTGGGGCTCAGGGATGAACCCTGTGGGACTCCGCAGGTGATTTTTGTGGGGTCCGAGAGGAAGGGTGGGAGTCTGATCCTTTGGCTTTTTCCAGTGACGAATGATCGGATCTAATCCAGGGCTGTTCCTTGTATGCCTGCATCGTGTAGTCTGGCGACTAGTGTGCGGTGGGAGAAGGTGTCGAAGACCGCTGATAGGTCGAGTAGGATGAGGGTTGTGGAGTGGCCTTGGTCCTGGAGGGCGCGGATGTCTTCTGTGGTGGCGATTAGGGTGGTCTCTGTGCTGTGGTTGCTTCGGAATCAGGATTGGGACAGGTGGAGGATGGAGTTCTCTTCAATGAATCGTGTCAGTTTCCTGTTGACTGTTTTCTTTTCAACTTTGGCTGCGCAGGGGAGGAGCGAGATGGGCCGATAGTTCTGTGGGGTCACCTGTGGGCTTCTTGAGCAGAGGTCTGACTTCTGCGCGCTTCCAGTCATCTGGAAAGGTGCCTGTTTTGAAGGTGGTGTTGTTGGTGTGTTGTAGTTCGTGTGCTATGGCAGCCGTGGCTTTCTGGTAGATGTGAGGGGGGCAGGGGTCGGTGGGGGGCCCGAGTGGATGCTTTTCATGGTCGAGGGGGTGTCTTCACCTGTGATCGGTGTCCAGTTGGAGATGGTGGGCTGGCTGGTGTTTCTGGGGGGCGGGGGGCCGCCTGTGGCGCCTGGTGGATGCTTGATAAAGTTGTCATAGAGGTTTTTGATCTTGAGGTGGAAATAGGTTTCAAGCTTGTCGCTGAGTTCTTGGGATGGGGTGATGTCTGTGGCTTCGCTGCGTGGGTTGGTGAATTCTTGGATGACACTGAAAAGTTCCTTGGAGTTGGTGGAGTTGGCCAGGATTTTGTTGTGGACGAAGTTCCTCTTGGTGGCCCTGATCTGGTTGTGGTAGTCCATCATGGCGTCCTTGTAGGTGGTGTGGTTTTCGGTTGTCTTGGTGTTTCCATAGTGCTTCTACAGGCATCTGCAGGTGCGTCTGGCTTCTTGGAGAGCGGTGGTGAACCAGACGGCTTTCCTGGGGCGTTGTCTGTCGCGGTTGCTTAGCGGTGCAAGCGCACAGTCATAGATCCAGGTGTGGAGTTCTCTGGCTGCGTCGTTTGCGTCAGGTGCCCAGGTGTGGTTGTCTCGGGTGAGCGTGGAGTTAAGTTGCTCATCGGTTACTTTGCTCCAGTTCCTTTGTGGTGGGCGTGGGGCTGGTTTGGGTGCCTTGGGTTTGTTGATGGCGAAGAATACGCAGTTGTGGTCGGTCCATGGCTGCTGCGTTGTGTGGCTGAATTGGATGCTGTTTCCTGCGGCGAAGATGGGGACGAGGGTGTGTCCTGCTCTGTGGGTCAGTGTGTTGACGAGTTGTTTAAGTCCGATACTGGCGAGGTTGTCACGAAGGATAGTGGAGTTGGGGTCGCTGGGGTTGTCGAGGTGGAAGTTCAGGTTTCCAATGAGTATGTAGTTTGTTGAGGGGATGGCGTGGGGTGCAATGAAGTCGGTGATGGTGGTGGCGAAGGGTGTTCGGGGACCGGGGGGTCTGTAGACGAGGGTTCCTCAGAGTGTGGCTTTAGGGGTGGTCTGGATCTGGAAGTGCAGGTGTTCGGCGGAGGGGAAGGTTTAGCTGGAGGTGGTGAAGCAGAGGGTGCTCTTGTGGGCGAGTACTACGGCCGAGTACGCAGTAACTTAATATCAAACATCAGTCCCAATGGACACCAAGAAATACCAATCAGTAATAAATATTTAAAAAGCTAAAACTATTATGCAGAGAATATTTAGAATTATCCTAAAACATCTTTCAAATGCCAAGTACTATTTCACCAAAGAAACTTACCAGAATCCGTGTCAGTAACAAGCACCTCGCATGTCAGCCAGTCAAGGATTGCAGGCAACTATATACTATGTTGCCGCACCTGCAAGTGTCAAATGATTAACGTAAGTGCCAAATATGGCCATTACATGCCTGCCATTTTGTAATAGGGGAGCACATTACCAATAAGGTCACATGGTCTCATATGAAAGTGTCCACAATTCCAATAAATCAAGTTATGCACGTCTTGCGTAGTATAAATAATTCCAAACTCTTGCACATTCCATTCCTGAGTGAAAAAAATAAATGTAATCAGTTTGACACTCACACCAAATCCTGCAGTTTGCATGGCCGCCATCTTACAATAGGAAAACATCTTCAAATCCAGCCAGTATTTGGCTGCCATCTTGTAATAGGGGAGCACAATACCAATAATGTCACATGGTCTCATAACTACCCACAATTCAAATAAATCATGTCTCTACATAGTAAAAATAATTTCCAATCCTCGCAAATTCCATATCCGAGTCACAAAAATAAACGTTGACACTAACATCGAATCTAGCCGTTTGAATGGCTGCCATCTTATTATAGGAAAACATCTACATGTGTCCATATAGTCATAAGATCGCATATAATAGTGTCCATAATTCCAATAAATCATATTAGACCTGTCTTGCATAGTATTGACAATTCGAAAAACTCCGCACATTCCATTTCCCAGTCATGAAAAAAAAATAACTCAAAGTTCAACCCTAACACGGAATCAAAACTTTTGCATGTAAATAGCAGTAATAATGTATGAAGCAAGTAATAGCATCTCTCATGTGAGTCATGACTATAGGTCTTCGAGACATTAGGCTGAGAGTCAGGTTAATATTTGATATTATTTTCGTGAACTGCACTGTGCCAGGAGGTTGTTTAATTGAGAGATGGAGAGAGCTGTGTGTTTGGCCTTACAAAGTATATAGTATTTCATCTCATGTCATTGGAGAATTAGTTTTGTTCCAGGTATTGGTCCAAACCACACTGATTTATGCTGGAATTGGGGCTGTCTGGTGCTTGGAGGATCTGTGGGTGATAAAGGAGTGACGGGGCAGTGAAAAAGGTGCACTAGTGTTATCAGTGTGGAGACACTTTTATGTGCAAAAACACACTTACGAGCAAAAAACACATTTAGGCGCTAGATACCCATCGGCTCCCAACCAGAGGCCACAGGATAAAGGGGGCCCTGCTAGGGGCCCACAAAATCACTTTCCGACAGCCTTCTTGTGTCCGACAGGACGACCCGGAGAGGGTGTTGGAAATTGGCATCGCAATCCCGAGGATGGAAACGCTGTCCATAGGGGGGTACAATGCAGTTCCGACTGACACGAATACTCCAAGGACTGGTCAGAACTGATTTGGAATGATTGCGCGGTTTAACTTCCGAAGGCAAACATCGTAATCGGGCGGGCAGAATATAAACCGACCGAGATGGTCAGAAGGGCTCCGACATGGTTGAGGAGTTTCCGACTGTTGGGAGGAGGCATTTATGAGTTGTATGATCCTATAATCACCTGTGAAAGGTGATATGAGTCATAGGATTTCTCTCAAATATGTTCCGGCTGCAAACTTTGTAACTTCCTAACATCTTGGGGTTTTGTTTTCCTGGCCTCACCCACCTCCCAGGGACGTTTTCTTGAAACAACCATTACCATATATTTAAAGAAAAGGACTTCAGCTGTTTGAACATCCCACACTCATTAGCACCGAAGATAAGAGAAATGTTAAACAAGAAAATCTACTTAACCTGTTCCATTCTAGGGAAGCTGTGGAATTGAGAAAACCACTTGTATCAGCATATGATTGCTTGAATGGTAATCTTCGGCTAGTGTTTTATTTCTCCTTACCCTCAGGACAATGGGAGAGGCTCATTGCTTTTCAATTTAGGGCAGGAACACTCTTTGATATGCTTTTTTTCAGTAGGATTCCACAAACAAACACCAACAAGCACCAGTCCTGGCGATGGCTGTTCTCTCCAAACTCCATTGCACTTTTTCTCCTTTTGCAAATTTTAGTAAGACAATTGTAATTCTGCTGCTGAGAAAGCTTAAATTCCATCAGTGCAGAATAGCACTAAGGCTTTTGCAACTACGAGGGGACACGAGGAGTGTGGCTCAATGGTTAGAGTGGCAGACCCTGAAGCAGAGTTCTGGCCAGGGACCAGGGTTCGATTCCCGCCTCGGTGGGGCTCAGGCTCAATTTCCTCGGACCTGTCTATTCTCGCCTCGGTGCCTATTCTAATCATGGGTCCCACGCTGCAACTCTGGGCAATAGCTTGCTTAGCCTCCACACCGGCCCCAACAGCGCTAAGGATGCCTGGCTTCACCCTGGGGGTGCCCAGGAGTGGACACTTCACAGGGAAAGCCAGGAGGGGTTCCACAGCGGTATGAGTATCAGCGCCAGGAAACCGCAAAGGCGACACCGCAAGGTGGCCGTCTGGTGACAGTGCGCTCTATAAGTACCTTGACATTTTACATTTACGGATGTCTGCTTTATGGTAAGGTCCTTTATTAAATTTCCCATACACCCGAGAAAGTGCATGCTTTGTTAGCGACTGATAGTCGAAAGTGT
This sequence comes from Triturus cristatus, assembly GCF_964204655.1. NCBI lineage: Eukaryota > Metazoa > Chordata > Amphibia > Caudata > Salamandridae > Triturus > Triturus cristatus. Next base: position 959,437,082 of record NC_140590.1, read on the forward strand.
CCATTAGGGCCTTATTACGAGTTTGGCGGTCCAATGGACCGCCGAACCAGTGGTGGCAGTCTGCAGGCTGCCAGACTGGCGGTCCGCCCATAGCATTAGGACTGTGGCAGTTGGACCATCATGGGACCGCTGCTGCCACCAGGGAACCACGATCCTTGATGGTGGCGCAACGGTCTGAGGCCCCTAATATGCCAGAGGTGCCACTGCAGCATCACCAAGCATATTAGGAGTTTCCTCACCACCGCACTTTTCACGGTGGTGCAACTTCCATGAAAAGTGTGGTGGGGAGGAAACAAAGGAGGCCCTACAGGACCCCCTTGTGAATCTGCACCATGGGGCGCATGCAGGGGGCACATAGTTTGCCCCCCAGTCTGCATGCACCCCCACGTCCCTGCACAGAATGAAATGCACAACATTGTGCATTTCGGTACGTGGAGGAACATGCTTTGATTTTCACATTGTGATGACTATTTCAAAGGCACTGCTGGCCAGCGACTTAAAAAGTCAGAATCTGACGGGTGGTCTGTTTTGGCTTTGGTGGTGTGGAAGTGGGGCGGCAGCATGGCCCTGCTCCCACACCGCCAAAGTCATAATAAGGCCCTTAGTTTTAACTTTGTAAGTTGATGAATTTTCGTCACCACTGTAGTGAATTGACAAACTCGTATGATGCACATTTTAATGTCATTTATTGTGAATATTCTACCATAAGAGTTTTTATGGATGTCTCAGATGTTTGAATAAAGTGTTCTGGTCTGGTCTGAAAAAAATGCCAGGCAGAGGAATTGCAACAATGCTGTTCTTAACTTAATATCTCAGGTAGCTACATTGAATGAAGGTGTTTCTTTCCAAATTATTCATTTTTCCAACATAGATAATTCTGCATCATGAAGCATTTATTTACTAATGTCATGGAAAGCGATAATCTCAGGCTGTGGATTTTCAGAACCATTATGATTGTTGCCTGAAATGCGAAGGATAACCATAAGAATTGGTGTTTGCTCCATTGTCAGTTCAACAACCTACAAGATCACATTCACAAATCACCCATGAGAAACTGTAGACGATCACAGAAAAACAAATGAGACAATATAAATCCCACACAAAAAGGATCTTGCAAGGACAGTTAGGCAGCACATGTCGACAGAAAGTCTTTAACAAAATTGTTTGTAAGCTCTGTTCTGTTTTTAAAACGAAAATTCATTTGACAACGTGAACTTAAAGAGAACAAACTTCTAATGCTGGAATTGAATATTGACGCTGCAAAGGCGTATAATGCTGTGTGCACTATCATTGGACAAACAAATGCGGAACATCTTCGGATTCTACCTAAAATGGGCAGAATGTGTGAAAACAAACAATGTAAATTTGCTGAACAAGGAGTAAAATGAAGAACAAATATTTAATTAGCAAATGAATGAGCAGATAAAAAGAAGTAATGAGGTAATAGAGGCACCTGAGTGTGGTGTGTATGAGAATACTGTTCCCAAGAGGAAAAGTGTGGAGTAACGATTTATGAATTGATTAGAACTGTCCCTAACAACAACCACAAGTGAAACTGAATAAAGAAGTGGAAAAAATCCAGATTCTTCATCAGCCCCAAGCCCTTCATTTAATTAGGTTACAAACTCACATTGAATGAACCACTGCTTACGAAATACCCAAGAAAAAGGAATGTTAAATACTGTTTAGTTTTTGTTTTAAGTCAAACAAATTATAGAACTGCTCAAACCCGTAGATTGAACCGAATAAACTAAATAAGAGGAACAGTTTGAAATATGTAAATATTTAATGACAGTTTTACAGTTCAAAATAGTTTGAAAATTTTTACTTAGACAACAGAAGAAACTACACTTACAATATGATGATTTAAAATCAGTGTTCAATTTTATTTGTGTAATTTATGGTGTATTAAAATAGTTTACAAGGAAAGTATGTGTCTTAAGTCCTTAATTTGTTTGTGGAGGTTGTTTGTCTTCATAATCTTGACCTTCCTCTGTATCATCATCTGAACATCAATATTGGACTCGACGGATGCGGTCAATATTATGAAAGTTACAGCATAGAATTATTATACGACAAACCTATTAGAGAAATTAGAGTAAATTATCACCAAAAGCATGTAGACATCCAAATCTACTTTTCAGTAATCCAAATACTCTTTCAATGGCATTTCTTAAGCACATGTGTGCCACATTGTAACGTTCGACTGATGGACCCTGGGGATGCAGTGTGGGTGCCAGTAACCAAGGTGCTTTAAAAAAAAAAAAAGTAATTATAGTAAACAGTGTTTTTTTATACATGTCTGAATGTTTAAAAGATAAACATTTACATATTTAATACATGCATGTATTATGTATGTGTATACATATTTAATTTAAATAAATATTTATACACATATATGAGAGATATCTATAGATAAAACAATATATAGATATTTGAATATATATATCTATTAAGATCTATCTATATATGTATTCATGAAAAAAAACAAAGGTTACAGGGACATTATAGTTAGGTTAAGATTTTACACTTAAAAACCCATCGAAATTCAGCAGTTATAGTTACAGTTATCACAAATAGCTATAACTCCTGCTCTAAGGTAACTATAACTCACGCCCCCACGATATACAGTTTTCTCCTTAATAATTTTACAGCAAATGTTGCAGTGATATTATCAATTATGTCAAAGAAGATGTCATGAGCGATGTAATATGTGGGGTAATTAGCAGTGCATGGCAGGGGTGCGACTTATGGTTACTTGAGATAACTGTAACTATAACTGCTGAATTTCTATGGTTTTGTGTGTGCAAAATCTGAACCTAATTGTAATGTCCCTGTAACCTTTGCTTTTTTAGTGAATTGCTAAGGTGTTTTTAATTGTATTTCCTAACTATAACATCTTTGGTTTTGTTTCAGTGATGTGCAATTTTTTTGTACTGTTTCCTAACTATGATGTCCCTGTAACCTTTGTTTTTCTCGGGGAATTTCTAGGGTTTCTTCACTGTAAAGTAATATTTAATTACCATTTGTTAGTTGAGCAGCACAGGGTTGGCCAACCCCCTGCATGCAGCCAACCCTACCCCACGCATGGCCTTCAGCCAACTAAGGGCCCTGGTGCCCACCCAGGGCACCCACCATCTCCTCATTGGGGGCATCCCCAAGGACCCTGCAGCTTCAGCCGACTCCCCGCATCCAGTGGGAGCCAGCAGTGTGCCCGCCTGCAGAAGCAGCTAAAAATGCTGCTTCCTACAGGAGAGAGCAATATTCAGATCTGTCTTCCTGTCTGCATTACTACGGGCAGGGAAATAGATTTGAAGTCCACTCGCAGGGGGCGGTGACATTTTTTAAGCTCCCGCCAGCTGGGAGCGGACTACATGTTTGCTCTTGATTGGTGGGAGCTTTGAAATTGCTCGCACCAAGTGAAAGCAAACACAAGATTCCATGCCCGCAGCAGCGCGGGCAGGTAACCCGATATGTCCCAGGGGTGGGCACTCCAAGACATAGCTGGAGCTGGCTCTGTGGAGATTTGGCCCTAAGGACCATTACTGGCTCCGGGAGGCGGGCTCCCTTTTGAATTTGAAGCTGAGCCCCAGGGGATGGGGTCCTCGGGGCCAAAACGGGTTCGGAAGGGGGGGGTGAGTCCTCCTCACAATTTACATTAATGTCCGAGCCCTGACGTGCCCAGGGCTGAAATCAGCCCGCAGAGAGTGACTGCATGCCACCTCCCCCTTTTTAGATGGCTCCTGTTGAGGAGACCCACCCAGTGATCGAGATGCATTCTGCTTATTATATTTTGATTGATTGTTATCCCAGTTTTTTTTTAAGAAGAATCAGGTGCTTGCTTCGAATTATCCTTTTTAGAATTACCCGCCATTTGTGGTTTCCCAGGTCTGGCTCTCAAGTTACCTCTACCCAGCGAAGCATAGGTTTCTTCAATAATCTTATTTTTTTTTCTTGGGACTCCACCTGGCCTGAGTTCCAAGATGGCTGCCACCAATTCTAGGTTTGAAGTGGTGACAGGAAATAAGATCCCACCATGAGATCTGTCAGATCCGCAGAGGGTCTGTGCGCCAAGATATCCATAAATCTTTCTTATTCAATAACTCGAAAACTACCTAACAGATTCAGACCAAATTACAAAATGACTCTTTCTGGACAAAGAGTTGCTTTCTACCCAATGTGGTGTAATTCCAACCAGCAGTTTGAGCTGTAGTAGTATCTAAATACCTATGGGAAGTTGCATGGGAAAATTTTTTGGGGCCCTCCCTTTTTCATGTCCCTCCGCTTGATGAATCACCCCAAAACATTTCAAACAGCAGCTGAAGTGGGAGTCAAACCTAGTTTTGAAATGTTCTTGAAGATTAATCAAATGGTGCCAAAGTTATTAGAAAAACAAAAAAAGCATTTCCTATGGTAATTAGGTTGCTACTATAACTACCTACTGATAACCACCCATAGGTAATATATTATTATAGAGAATAGTTAAAAACATATATATATATACACACACACACATATCTAACATATAAAATACAGATACATATTTATAGAAACACCTACAATAATTAGATGTTCATTTATTATAACAAGTTGCTGAAATTATAATTAATATATTTGTTTATATTTGATATATATCTATGTCTCTATATATATATATATATATATATATATTACCTACTGGCAGTCGCCAGTAGGTAGTTATAGTTAGGACCTTTTTTCCATAGGAAATCCGCAACATTCTATTTGGAATAACGTTGGCGCCGATTGACGAATTTTAGCGAAATTTTCCAAACTTTTGGCCAGCTCCGGTCCGCTCCTATCCTGAAAATTTGACAGTGATTTGTCAAGCGGGGGCCGAGAAAAAAGGGGGTCCCAAAACGCATTTTCCCTATGCATTTTCCCATAGGACCTGTTGACGCAGCTACAGCTCGAACTGCTGAACGGAATTACACCAAATTTGGCAAAGAGGTAGTCCTCAGTTCAGACTCGTGCCTTTTGCTTAAATGGTGCAAATCCGTTCAGTAGTTCCTGAGAAAATTAGAGTTAAAAAGATAGATATATCTGGGTAGAGCCTAACCACACATCTCATCGTGAGATCTGATTGGCTGTCAGTACTTCATCCAAGAAGTGTTGGCAGTCATCTTGGGACCAATATACATGATAGCACCTCATTAAAAAGCATTGCAGTTAATAGAAGGTTTTAAGACTTTAGTTACATTATAAATCATTTGTTGATGGTACCATACTCATTTTAGGAATTGTGGTGTGTTCTAAGGTGATTTTACCATGTGAAAAAGCCTTCTGCTGTGATATCATGAATCATGTTTGCGAGAAAACTATTTTCTCATGCTTTTCCCACAGAGGTTTGGAAGGTGATCTATAAGCTAAACTGAGAGCATATTTTCTGTAAATTCACATTATCTTTCTCAGTCATGTGAGAATGAAGTCTGACATTCTCAGTAAAACATGTACATCCAACAAGGGCAGAGACTGTCAATTGATTCCTTTGTGTTCTACTGCAGCTTCCCAGAGTGTTCTAAAGAACAACTAGAGCACTAACAGTCCTACTTATGACAAATGTATTGCACACCTGAAGCCATCTTGATTGGAATAAAGTGGTAACTCTTAAAACATTTAATTTAAAAAGGAACAAAATGAGGGGGTTCATTTTGCCATAGAAAGTATGATTAGTGCTGCAGAAAGAAAAATGAGGGCACATTTTGAGTGACTTCTCAAATCCTCTTCTATTTCATTAAAAAATTGTGACATTCACACTGAAACATGCACTTTCAATACCAGCAGCAGACTTCCCTGGTGAGCAGTAGCTTTACTACAGTGATCTAATAAGCAACTAGAGTGCTAACATTCTGAATTTATGGCAAATGTGTGACACATCTGAATGCCTTCTTGATGGAATCAAAGTAAAAAACTGAAAGTATTTCCTACTGAGGAGACTGTAGTAAGTGAGGAAATTAGGAAACTTCATAACAAATAAATCTCCCAAGATGGCCACCAGAGACAAAAGAGCCCAAATGTAGCACAAATATCACCCAGATGTAGCCCAAGTATAGCCCAATGACAGAATGTCCCAGAGTGTTCTTAAGAACAACTAGAGCGCTAATAGTCTTACTTATGACAAAAGTATGGCACACCTGAAGCCATCTTGATTGGAAAAAACTGGTAACACTCAAAACATTTAATTTAAAAAGGAACACAATGAGGACGTTAATTTTGCCATAGAAATTATGATTAGTGCTGAAGAAAGAAACATTAGGGCACATTTTGAGTGACTTCTCAAATCCTCTTCTATTTCATTAAAAAATTCTGATATGCAGACTGAAACATGCACTTTTAATACCAGCAGCAGACTTCCCTGGTGAGCAGTTGCTTTACTACAGTGATCTAATGAGCAACTAGAGTGCTAACATTCAGAATTGATGGCAAATGTGTGACACATCTGAATGCCTTCTTGATGGAACCAAAGTAAAAAACTGAAAGTATTTCCTACTGAGGAGACTGCAGTAAATGAGGAAATTAGGAAACTTCATAACAAATAAATCTCCCAAGATGGCCACCAGAGACAAAAGAGCCCAAATGTAGCCCAAATATCACCAAGATGTAGCCCAAGAATAGCCCAATGACAGAATGTCCCAGAGTGTTCTAACGAACAACTAGAGCGCTAACAGTCTTACTTATGACAAAAGTATGGCACACCTGAAGCCATCTTGATTGGAATAAAGTGGTAACACTTAAAACATTTAATTTACAAAGGAACAAAATGAGAGGGCTCATTTTGCCATAGAAATTATGATTAGTGCTGCAGAAAGAAAAATTAGGGCACATTTTGACTTCTGAAATCCTCTTCTATTTCCTAAATAATTCTGACATGCAGACTGAAACATGAACTTTGAATACCAGCAGCAGACTTCCCTGGTGAGCAGTAGCTTTACTACAGTGATCCAATGAACAACTAGAGTGCTAACATTCAGAATTTATGGCAAATGTGTGACACATCTGAAGGCCTTCTTGATGGAACCAAAGTAAAAAACTGAAAGTATTTCCTACTGAGGAGACTGCAGTAAATCAGGAAATTAGGAAACTTCATAACAAATAAATCTCCCAAGATGGCCTCCAGAGATAAGAGAGCCCAAATGTAGCCCAAATATCACCCAGATGTAGACCAAGTATAGCCCAATGACAGAATGTCCCAGAGTATTTTTAAGAACAACTAGAGCGCTTACTGTCTTACTTATGAAAAAAGTATGGCACACCTGAAGCCATCTTGATTGGAATAAACTGGTAACACTTAAAACATTTAATTTAAAAAGGAACACAATGAGGAGGTTCATTTTGCCATAGAAATTATGATTAGTGCTGAAGAAAGAAAAATTAGGGCACATTTTGAGTGACTTCTCAAATCCTCTTCTATTTCAGTAAAAAATTCTGATATGCAGACTGAAACATGTACTTTTAATACCAGCAGCAGACTTCCGTGGTGAGCAGTAGCTTTACTACATTGATCTAATGAGCAACTAGAGTGCTAACATTCAGAATTGATGGCAAATGTGTGACATATCTGAATACCTTCTTGATGGAATCAAAGTAAAAAACTGAAAGCATTTCCTTCTGAGGAGACTGCAGTAAATGAGGAAATTAGGAAACTTCATAACAAATAAATCTCCCAAGATGGCCACCAGAGACAAAAGAGCCCAAATGCAGCACAAATATCACCCAGATGTAGCCCGAATGTAGCCCAATGACAGAAGTGTGCAAAACACTTATTTTTTGTGTATTTGCAGTTTTACATAGTGCAGACTTGTCAGGTATTGGAGTGCTTTACATGAGCATTGGTTACATCACACAAGATCAAATTCATTTTGGTTATAGACATGGGGAGATTAAGTGATTTGACCAGAATTAAAGAATGTTGAGCTGAAGCAGAAACTCCAACCTGGTTCCCCAGTTGCAAAGTCCGCAGCTCTGGAAGTAACACCACATCCTCTCCCCTAGGTGCAACATTTAATCAAGTGGTCAATTGGATAAAAAACATAAAGATTACAAATAATTTTAAAGTTCTTTGTCGCTATTTGAAAACTCAGAAAATATGTCCTCATTTTAGTTTTCTAGAGCACTAACCATAATTTTGATGTAAATAAGTCCCTCTCGTATATGTAATTTCTAAAGGAAATGCTCTAGGTATTACAGTTTTGATTACATCAAGATGACGTCAGGTGTTCCACACTTTTGTAATAAATATAGAATGTTAGCAATCTAGTTGTTCATTGGGATACTGTTGAGAGGCAGAGGCCAGGGGCACGGACTCTGAAAATTGAAGGCAGGTAGGAAAGTGCAGAGGCAACAATTTGACCACACTGGGCAGGCAGGAAGGGCAGCGGCAGCACAACAGACTATGGAGGGCAGTGGAAAGGGGGGCAGGGGCAACAAACCAACAATACAGGACTAGCAAGAGAGGCTGTGGCAATATACTAGACCATTGTGGGCAGAAGGAGGAGGCAGTGGTAGTACAACAGACCCGTTTCAGCCAGGAAACGTCCAATGTTTTTAAGCTCACATGGGCTTTATTTGATCTGTCTCCTGTCTACAATCTCCTCTTTTGCAATGTAACTCAAAGGGGAAAATCAATACCCCAGTTTTTTTTCAAAATCTCCCTCTTACCAAGTTCAAAATGTTCCAAGTATGGTACATTGGATCGTGGTAGGCAGGTGGAATTGGGGTAGGGACATGGACTCGGATAACAGAGGACAGGAGGGATATGGAGAGGTGCACCAAACTGACCCTACAGGGCAGGCATTAGGGTTTGCAGCAGCACAATACACCACACAGGGCATGCGGGACGGGAGTGCAGCACAACAATCCATAGAAAGCAATAGGGAGGGGACAGGACCATGCACATGGACAACAGAGAACAGAGGGGAAAGAGGCAATGGTAGCTAGCTGACCATAATGGACAGACAGGAGAGAAAGTTGCAGCATAACAGACCATAAAGGGCAGGAGGGACGGATCAGGGGCATTACAATGGAACAGACAAGCCAGGAGGGAGGGAGGGGTCTGCACATGGAAACAGAGGGCTGGGGGCAAGGGGGCAGGGCAGGAGCAGCAAGATGACCATGGAGGTCAGGCAGGATGGGCACTAGAAACAAGACACACCATGGAGAGCAACAGTGATACTATGATGGCATACACAGAGACCATGGAGGGAATGTGGGAGGGGGTCAGGGGCAGCTAGCTGACCACACAGGGAAGGTGGGAGGGGCCATGGCAGCACAGAAGACCATGCATGGCAAGCGTGAGGGTTAGTGGCAGCACAATGGCTATGATGGGCAAGAAGGAGGGTGCAGGGGCATGTACAAAGGACCATGGAGGATTGAAGGGAGGGTCAGAACCTGGGCACAGACAAGAGAGTTCAGGGGAAGGGGCCTCACAACAGACCGCGCAGGGCAGGCAGGAGGAGCAGTTGCAGCACAACAGACCAGGGAGGGCAGAAGGGTGTGGCAGTAAAATGGACCATGGAGGACAGGAGGAAGGGGATAGGGGCATGGCATGTGGACAGGCAGGGTGGAGGTGGCAGGGACAGGTTACAGTCATCTGACAATGCTAGGCAGGTGGGAGGGGAGTGGCAGCTCAACAGAACACTCAGAGTAGATAGGAGTGGCAGGTCCATGGAACATGGTGGGCAAAAAGGATGGAGCAGGGCATGTACAAAGACATCGAAGTACAGGGGGAAGGAGAATAGGAGCAGCAAGCTAAGCACAGAGGCTAAGCAGGAGGTCAATGATGGGCCATAGAATTGGGCAATGAAGGGCAGGAGGAGTGGACTGGTATATCATGCTAAATGGAGGGCAGTGGCAGCGCATCAGACCATGCATGGCAGGAGGGAGGAGGCTAGTCCATGGATTCAGACAACAGAAGATAGGGAAGAGGTGGATGGGGCAGCAAGCTAACTGTTCAGAGAAGGTGGGTATTAGGAAGTTTATTGTTTTTAAAATGTGTGTCTGTACGAACTAATTAAAATATGAACAAGTATGCAGCATAATCTCACTTTTATTCAGGAAGAAGAGGACGTTTGTGACTGTGACTCTGGGCTCACTTGGCAGAAACACCCCCTGACCCTCCACCAACATCGCAAAATGTAATGCCCGTGAAAAGGGTAGGTGGACGCAGTGTTATATAGAACATAGTCCTGAGCGCACGATTGAAAATGAAAACTAGATATTGTATATGGTATAAACTATGCACCAAAAAGTGTGATATAAGATGAACCGGGGCGTGAAATATAATATGCAATACATTGTGCGCAATGATAGATTCATTGGAGAGTGCGAGATAGCACAGGCACTAGCGCGTGCTATGCGATATGCGCCTTGGAGTGTAATATGCACAGGGCAGTGTTGTGTAACCTAACTAGTCTCTAAAGTTGTAATATAAAATATGTGCTGGGGAGTGTAATGTTGCATATGCACTGTGACAAAGATATGGATCCCAGATTGTAATATGTATGGCATAGCGCTGTGCGTCATAACACAGGCATCGAGGAAGGCACGTTAGATCGGGCAATATAACCCGTGCGGAGGCAAGTGTGACATGACATATTCACGGGGTGGTGTTACAGTGCACATGGGCTAGAGAGTGTCATAGCATATGCACTAGCTGGTGGAATACAACACCGAGGTGTGTGGCACTCGGCGGGCACTGGTGGGTGTAACACAGCATTAGGCTCAGCCAGAAGCACGCTGTGACTCTCAAATGAGGTTCGTCTCCTTTCCAGAGAGTAAAATAAAAAGTATTACACATCCGGCGGTGGATGTTTGTTTTATTAACCGTGAGGGGGGTTTCTTGCATAGTTTGGTCGAATTTTTGTCGAATCCCCTTTGAATGGCTTGGTGTGCGTGTGTATTAAATGTGCCCGTCAATAGCTACCCATGTTTGTATAAATAAACGGCAAGGGTGTCTACTTGGAGAGTACACACCGACGGGGGCGCCGGGATTAGGCACGGTAGGGCGTCAGACACGACAGAGCTTCACTAGCGGTGTAAATACATTCCACGTGGATTAATTGTATGCATAGTCACCTTTTAATGAATATCACGCGAATCGTCATGGTGATAGGTACATACGGTTTATCCAGCATGTCCTAGGTGTTTCTATAGATATATATTTTTTAAAAATAATAAAAAACAAAGGCCGGCCCCAGGGGATGGGGTCCCCAGGGCCATAAGTGGCCTGAGGAGCGGGGCAACGCAGCCCCCCTCCTAAAGAATTTTTTTTTAAAAAGGCCATGACCCGGGGGTTGGGGTCCCCGGGGCCGAATAAGGCCTTGGGAGGGCCAAATTAATTTTTTTCAACAAAAAAATTAGGGTGCAGGCCCTGGGGGATGGGGTCCCCAGGGCCAATAAATTAGAAAAAATAAAATAAATAAAAGACCGGCATCGCGCCGGAGGCCATGCCCCCTCCTTGCAGCACTCCCTGGCCAGTTATAAGTTGGGGAATTAATTCCCCTTCAATACTGAGGGTCCCTGAGGGCCAACTAGCCCAACAGGTATCTCCAGTATGAGTCAGGGAGCTGCGTTGCAGACAGGTGTTCTGAGGCCACGCCCCTTTTTACACCTCTATGCAACGCAGCTCTGTGGCGCTTACTGGAGGTACCTAGTGGGCTAGTTTGACCCTAGGGACCCTTAGGATTCAAGGGGACTTAATCTCTCAACTTAGAACGGCCACAGTTCGCGTTTACACAGTGGTGAAGGGAGGGGACAGGGCATGAGGTGACGTGTGCAAACACGCCCTGTGGCGTGTTTTAAGTTGGGGAAATAATTCCCCTTCAATCCTGAGGGCCCCTGGGGGCTAACTAGCCCACCAGGTGCTTCCAGTAAGCGCCACTGAGCTGTGTTGCAGAGAGGTGGTCCAGGCCGTGCTAGGGGCTTACAGAGGAGGTCATGCTAATCACAGAGGGACTCCAACGCATAGTGTTCCCTAGTGTAGTAGGTGTTTTCACTGTATTCTGAGTGTCTTTTAACATGGCACTGGCTCTAGGACTGGTTAGTCAGACTCAGTTACCACCAGTATCCGTCTGAAAAAGTTGAGGATACAGGATGATTTTGCAACAAGGCTTCTTTCTGCTCTTCTGTTTGTTCTTTCTGCACGTTATCCTTCTTACTGCACTTTTCTTCGTCTTTGAGGACTTCTGTTGCTTCTTTCTGCATTTCTTTTTTTTCTTTCTGTGTGTTTTTTCTTCTTTCTTCACATGTCCTATCTCTGTAGGCATAGTTAGAAATTAGGTTTCAGGCACGTTATAGTTAGGAATTAGCATTTAAAAAACCTTAGAAATTCACTGAAAAATCCATAGGTTTCAGGGGCGTTATAGTTAGCTGGACTTTTCGCTCGTACAAAACCATTGAAATTCCCCCGTTATAGTTAGTTCAAGTAACTATAACTCGCGCGCCCGCAATGCACTGCTGATGACATCACATATTACATCACTCATGACATGGTCAGTGACATCACTCATGACATCACTGATGACATCCTAAATGACATCACTGATGACATGATCCTTGTGATAGAGTGGCAGACCTCCTCTCCCCCTAATATAACCTTTGATACACACATTCAAAAATAGAAACTAAAATTTTCAAAACAATGGACATACCAATACCAGTTACAACAACCTATTCAGTAATTCTAAGATCCACATACACATCCACTCATTCACCAACAGTCTTATACAGTCACTCATACATGTACTCACTCATCATATGTACTTATACACCTATACATCCTGTTACACAACGCCACTCATCCATAGAGTTACTCACACACATAGTCACTCATGCTAATAAAGAATCAAACATCCATTTACTAGCATATACAGTTATACACACACCACCACACTTACGTCTACAGAAACTTACACATACTTAGTCTTTTAAACAATCACTTATAGAAACACATACTTATTTATACAGGAACTCTTTCAATCTCTCACTCTCACATATACTCACTTATATACACCAATAGTCACATATACTAGTTTAAAACATATGTAGTTACTCATAAAGACACTATTGAGACAGTCATTCACTCACTAACACACCCATGCACACACTCATCCACCCATACAGTCCTGCACACATGCTGTCTTCAACACATACAAACAGTGAGTCACTCATTCATGCACCTATGCACTACATAATACCCCCCACCGAACCATACAGACACTCAGACACTCATACTGATACTCAAAAAACCAACTAATAACCTGTATAGACACTCATGTAGCTACTCACCAACCCATGCAGCCACTTATACACAAAGTGAGAGACTGATACAGATATTTACATATTTAAACATTACTCACTAAGCCATGTATTCACTAAGTTACACTTAATCAGACAGTTATACAAACAATTTTTCAAAAACAAATCATCCATTTAGACACTTATATACCCATTTATTCTTCCATCGACCTTGAGATAGGCATATATAAAACATGTAATTTTCAGAAAAACACACATTCACTGGATGATGTCATCAGTGATGTCATTTGAGATGTCATCAGTGATGTCATGAGTGATGTCACTGACCATGTCATGAGTGATGTAATATGTGACATCATCAGCAGTGCATTGCGGGCGCGCAAGTTATAGTTAGCTGAACTAACTATAACGGGGGAATTTCAATGGTTTTGTACGAGTGAAAAGTCCAGCTAACTATAACGCTCCTGAAACCTATGTTTTTTTCAGTGAATATATATATATGTACATATATATGCACCCTCAAACAGGCGGATGCTGGCATGCTGCCAAAACGCAGGTGGTGCCGGCGTAAAGAGCGGTCCGCCAACTTGTTGCATATAAAAAGAACACTCTCGTTCTCTAAATAGGAGAAAACAAGCATTGGACTCCCACGTGGATCTCAAAGATATTTATTCTAGGTGAGTAGTTGTCAACAACGCGTTTCGGGTGGCGCTCGCAACCTTGATCACAACGATTGTGATCAAGGTTACGAGCGGCAACTGAAACACGTTGACTAGCTCTCACACAGAATAAATATCTTTGTGATCCACGTTGGAGTGCTGTGCTTGTTTTCTCCTATTTTGAGAACAAGAGTATATGTATATATATATTTATATATCTATATAGACACCAATCCCACTCCAAAATGAAGAATCAGGCTCCGACACCGTGGATAGTCAAACACCAAAATGTATTGCACCAAGAGGCCCTGACGCGTTTCGGCGGACACACAGCCTTGCTCACAACATCGGGCGCCATTCAAGAGAATCATTTTATGCTTCATCACTCACAGTGGTTGTCAGGGCAACTGGGGGAGCATCATAGACATAAAGAATCATTGTTGTATACAACCATTTCTAAACTAAAGTAAATTAAATATAAAGACTTTAAATCAGTCATAGAGACATACAAATTAATTAAAAAGTGGTATGACCTACGTGACAAAAATAGATGCAAGGGAAAACATACTGCTAAGTGGCTAGATGGAATCACTAGCCCATTTGGGATACGATATATCCAAATATTGTATCAACAACGAAAAGCAATTATCTATTGTAATATTATTAGTCCATAGTGAAGGGACAACATTCAAAATCTTTTAAATATTAGGTTGGACAAAGTGAATCACGCTTCAAATGAGCAACCATGTCAGATGTAAAGTACACTCAATGTCCTATCATAGTAACCCTAGACAAGGATCTGGCCCAAGTGGAACTTGTTGCCCCCTAGAATTAGTAATACCCAAAAGGTTTGGTTGATTTAAAACGGCACTGTATTCAAATCTACTCATGTGAATATCACGTATAACTGTCGAGACACCGTGACAACGCATTCCTAAAGATCATATGTTAGAATAAAACACAAATTGAAGCAAAACGAGTGTGAAACAATGTCATCTCAACTCCATTTTACCACCCAGTTTACACGAGATATATATATCTAACAAACTAAAATATTTTACAAAACATTTATGCAGCTGTATGTATAGAAGTATGCATGAATGCATAAAAATGTATTCATAAATAATATGAATATATGTATATATTTGCATAAATATACATATTTATGATATATATATATATATATATGTTTATGAACAGTAAGATACAAATATGCATATTATATATGCATATTATAGCACCTATGTTAATTTATATACATTTTCACTGAAAATAAACAAATGTTACATTGGTGTTATACATAAGTAAAGTAGCAAGATTTTAAGTTATGTTAAAAATAACTTAGAAATTCACTGAAGAAATACAAAGGTTAAGGTAGAGTTATATGTAGCCGATACGTAGGTCTTCTGATAATAAATAAAACTGATGTTTAAAAATAAAATCAACTACTGAAATTCACCTGTTAACCCCTTCGCTGCGGCGGGAATTCCGCCGCAGCGCTGGGGGGGGTTTGGGGGCAGCGCGGTGGCGCTGTGCTCATGACGGAGCCACTCCGTCATGATCCACGGTTGAGCTGTGCTCATGACGGAGTGGTTCCGTCATGACTCCGCCCACTGCGCTAATCACCCGCACAGGCGGGGAATCAGCGCAGCGTGGGAGGAGCGGCGGCCAACGGCCGCAGCATGACGGAACCACTTCGTCATGAGCACACGGCACCCGTGGCTCATGACGGAGTGGCTCCGTCATGAGCGCTGAAGGGGTTAAGTGTAACTGACATATGTTTAATTTATATTATTTATTGTTAGAAGACCTACCAATAACTTCACTTTAACCTTTGCTTTTTCCAGTAAATGTCTATGTTTTTTAACATAAAAAATAATATCTTATTTTGATACATCTGTGGTCAACTGCCGTAGCACAGGGCCTGCAAACTGGGGGGCCAACACATCTACAATTTGCCAAACCGGCAACAGACCATCACCCCACCTATTTTTATCATTCCTGCAGGATTATGATGTAACTTCGGTGAGAGTCCTGCGGGATCATGATGATTCATAAAAAAGTTCTTTTACAATTTTGTGTGGGAATCGGCTGCTGGGTCTGGCCGAATTCCCAAATCCTAATATGGCGAGCTCAACATTTTTCTTCATGGTGCAGCTGCCAATCACTTTACAAGGTCCCACGGGTGTCCTGTGGGAATGACCAATGAGTATGCTTGTTTTTTTATGCTATGTTATGAGGATCTGTATACTGCACTTATCACGAAGGGGTATTCAGGTGCTGGAGCAAATGAGAAGGCCAAGCGGGCTCCTAGTTGAATATCCTGGACTTTAGTTTCTTGCGGAACTCGAGTAGGGATGGGGAGGTCCTAATGTGGTGTGGAATGTCATTCCAGGATATGGCAGCGATGTAGGAGAAGGAGCGCCCCCCTGATTTTCTAATTTGATGTTTATTCCAACAGGACTCCAGTGAGACAACATATAGCTGTACACTTTTTACATTATTTCTCTAAAACAGCCAAACAGCACTACAGCACATAACAAAAAGCTTGGAAAATCTGATGTAATTCAATTAATCAGTTTCTCCTGTATCACTGTCTAATTTTTTCCTATGGAAAATCATGGGGAAAAAGTGTATAAAACAAGCACATGGGGGCAGGGTAGGGATACCCTGACCCCCTTGGCTTTAGGGGGATTCATTTTATTTTATGGTACAGTGAATCTGTGGAGGATCTCAAGATGTGGGGCCCCATGGGGTAGGCCAAGGCTTGGGGTTCCCGAGTTGATGTTTATTTTGGTGAAGGGGGCGTATAAGCCATCCCCCATGGCCAATAGCTTTTTAATGGGAAGGGGAGCATGGGCCCCCTTCCCTGCCTGCCCCTGAAACACCATTCCACAGGGCTGATATTTTTTTAATGGGGAGGGTTGTGTGTCGTCCCCTCCCTGTGCTTTTGAAAGCCAAGGGGACCCCATCCCCGGGGACCGAGTATTTTTGATTTGGGGAGGGGGTGTGAGGCCCGCTCCCGGAGCCCTATAATCGCCCAGAGATCCCATCTTCAAGGGCTCACTAGAAGCAGGGTCAGAAGGACCCCATCCATGGAACACTGAGTTGTTCCCCGACCAGGAGAGAATGGGCAGGGAACAGAAATCTAAATCTCAGTTATCTCAATTAACTATATCCCATGTCCCAAAGTAACTATTACTCACACCCTCACCATGCACTGCTTATACCCTCACACATTACATCCCTCATAACATGTTCAATGATCCAGTGCCTGCATTCAAAACATCCTTAAACACATCTGAAATTACATCATTGTGATAACACTGTGCATGGCCATGCACAGTGGGGGTTGACCACTGGGCTTGGCCTCCTTCCCCATGCCGTCCCCAGGTCCATATTTCATTAAAAAGGTAACAAAAGTCTCACGGACGCCCTCCCCATGGGACCCCATTCTCTGGGACTGTGCCATATTTAATAGGTTTCCGGGCGCTCCATCCCCTGCGCCTCCATTAATAATAGGGGAGTGCCCCAGTGCCCACCAAACAGCATATTAAGGTCCCAATTGGCTAACCGCTTGGTGCTGGAGACGGCATTGATCCCACCCAGAGGGAGCAGCTATTTATGCTGCTCCCTCTGGGTGAGAGCAATATGTGTTCTGTTTCTCTGCCTGCAGGAGTGTGGACAGGGAAACAGAACACAAGTCGGCTCCCAACCTGCAGGAGCATTTTTAAATCTCCTGCTGGCTAGGAGTAGCCTCAAGGCCTTATTACGAGTTTGGCGGTCTTTGATTGGGACTGCCACTGCCTCGGTCCCAGGAAGACCACCAAGTCTGTGGTGCACCTGCCCACCAGATCACAAGTTTAATCCAGGGTGGGCGGGCGGTGCTGTGGTGGTCTCCCGGCGGCAGTAGGTTAGGCTCATAGGAGCACACCACTGCTGTGAGAGATCCTGCATCACGTTCCTACACAGTGTGACATTTACCATGTCATACATGCCACATACATGCCACACCATGTAGGAATGAAGCTGCAATTCCCCCACACACCCCTAGGGACTGTTAGGGCTCCCTTACTTGCATTTCCGCCACCCTTTTCATGGCTGGGTCCCTGTCATGAAATGAGCAGTAAAAATGCAGGTCGTAACATGCTCAGTGGTGCGGGCATCGACACCACCAGCATATTCAGGCCCTTTGAAAGCAGTCTTGTGACGGTCCAATTACAACACTCGTAATAGGGGGATGGTTGGTGGTGGTCAGACCGCCACCGTGAGTTCAGTGGTCCCAGGACTTCTCTACTCCTAATAAGGCCCTTAGTGTTTTCTCCTGTTAGAGTCGGGGATCTCTGGTTGGCGCAAGGTTGCCCTTGTGTCAAGCAGGAACCCTCTCCTCCACGTCAGGGCGCAGGATAACCCCTCGCGAATGACCCTTGCTCCCCCTCTAGGTGCGTGGCGTGAGCAGCCAAGGCGATTCCTCAGGCGTTGTTGGTTAAGCACTTACAATCGTACACACAGTAAATACATCAATCCCCCCAGAAACGGACACCAGACTTGGATATATATCAAAATACGATTCTTTATGTAAAAATAAGGTATATATATCTCAGCAGACTTATCACAAGACCAATAACGTTTTCGCTAGGCCGCCAGGTTATACAGCAGGCCAATGTTCTGGGTTCGTAGTTTCAAATGGATACTTTGTAGTCTCTTTACTTGTAGTTCCAGTACTCACAGAGATCGGTTCCTGCGAACGGGGGAAATAAGGCGTTGCGGGCCCCGAGCCCGATACTGGAACTTCTTTCGTGATGTGGAGAGTCGGCACAGGTCGGTGCGACTCTCAGCTTGGGAAGTGTTCTTGGGTCCTCAATCAGCAGGTGTGGGCACGTAGGCAGGCGCGGCCAGCGACCCTTTAGCACGGCGGTGCCGGAGGGTCTCCACAGCGGGGGCGGCGCGGCCTGAGATGTCCGGGGATAGCGAAGCGGGGTCGCAGGGCACGGTCAGTGCAGCTGGATGACCCGGCGTAGATCACAGTCGTCGGACGGCTTCCGGCGGGAGGGGTGATAGCGCGGTCAGCGCGCTCCAGTAGCAGGCGGTGACAGGGATGCAGGCGGCCTGGCCCGGGGACAGAGAGCGGCTCGGGACGGAGCGGGGCTCTCACGGGTTTGAGGCAGGCGAGCTTCTGAGTGTCACGGCCCTAGGAGGGACGATGAGGGGCGCAGTCTCTTTCCAGCGGGATGCACACACGGCTCGAATTGGAGGACGAGCAAAAGCACAGAGAACCCACTGTTCCTGGGGTTCAGTTCAGGGGGCAAGCTCAGATCAAGCCCTTGGAGAATGTTCAAGCACAAAGTAGCAAAGTCTTCTCAGTAAGTCTCTTCCTCTCCTTTCTCAGCAAGGCAAGCAGCAGGCCAGCTCCTCCAGCGTCTTCTTCTCCTTCTAGTCGGGCAGAGGTTCTTTGTGGTAAACAGGATTCTGATTCTTAGGAGCCAGGCTCCTACTTTTATACCATGATTCTTTTGTTCTTTAGCGCCAGGGGGCCTAGGCCTGGCTCAGTCCAGTTCTGGAGCACTTTGTTATGGTGACTCTGCTCTTTCCTTTCAGCAGCAGGGCAGAGACATCAGCCGCCCCACAGGGGGTGGCGCCGGCTTTGTGGTGGCAGAGCACAGGTCTATTCAAGAGTCAAGGTGTACTCCTCCCACCCATCCAGGTGTAATCTCTCTACCCACCACCTGGCAGCCAACCTGTCTCTGGGGATTCCCCAACCCTGCTCCTTACTGTTGCTAGGCAGAACACATACACACAGCAGAGGCGGACTGAGATGGTCAGGTCAGTAAATACTAACTTTCTAAAAGGAGTATTTACAAACCCAGGATACTAAAATAAACTTGACTACAAGAAGTATTTTATTATTCTGAGTTCAGGCATACCAAACTTGACACTCTACCATGCTCTCTGAGTCCACTGGGGTCACAGCGTTGGCGTGATCCCAGCAGCCCATTCTGGCCTATGGAGAGCAGGGAGCCTTCAATAGTGAAGAACGGAAAGGGCTGTAATTCACTACTAAGACATGCCACACACACCAGGGCATGTCTTACCTTATGCCTACAATGCACCCTGCCCTTGGGCCTACCAGAGGGGTGGCTAATATGTAGGTAAGGGAAGGTTTAGGGACTGGCAAGTGGGGGCACTTGCGCAGTCAGCGCGACGGTCCCGGACCGCGCACAGGGTCTGCGGTGGCAGACCCTAGACACACTTTACAAGGCCGCTTCCGTGGGTGGCGCAACCAGCGCTGCAAGCCCACCAGCAGCATTGGCATTCACAAGCCCTGGCACCCCTGGTGCACTTTACTGGGGACTGACAGTGAATCCAATAAACCAATCATGGACATCAATTACAGGTACACTTTACCTAGGGAGCACTTGCACTGCGGCACGGATTAGCCGTGGCGCAGTGCCCTGAGCGGACAACACCAGCAAAACAATCGAGGCACACCATCAAAAAGTGGAAGGGAAACTCACGCCAAGGTGCCAGGTCTAACATCTCCTATTTGGCAGGAGATTTAAAAATGTTCCTGCCAAATGGAAGAAAACACATGTTTCCTTGCCCACGCTAGTGTGGGCAGGGAAACTACTGTGTCCCAGAGGTGGGTTATCGGAACACAGCGAGTGAGCCGGCCCCTGGGGATGAGGTCCCTGAGGTCATTAAATTCCAGGGAGAGGGTGCCCCTCCCATTTCCATGGCCCCCTCCCTTTTAATATGGAGTCTCCAGGGCCTTTTACAAAATGGGTCCCTGCAAATTGGGTCCCCGGGCATCCATCGGCTCAGGCAAGGGGACTGCACACTACCCCACCCCTTAAATATACCCAACCTGGGATGGGGTCCCCAGGGCCCTAAATGGGCTGGGGGGCCTTACTGATGCCCCCTCCCCATTTACATATGCCACCATTAAAGATGCCACCATTTTTTTGTGATCCCATGGGAGTTCCACTGGATTGTGGCAAATGTTGTGGATTTCTTTTATATTTGGACCCCAGGGGGGTTCCTTTGGGCCCCCCCATGGGGCCTTGGGAGGCAGGGTATCCCTCCTCTGCCCCCTTAATTACTTTTTAATTCAGGACAGCTGACTAAGTCCCCATTCCTGTAATGGCTGCCAGCAACATTTGTCTCATGTTGCTAGCGAGATACCCAAGGCAAAAAAGCAACCTGGGCCCCTAAGAATGCTCCATTTTTAAATTGGCGGTCCAGCGAGACTCTTGTGGGGGTGCCTCAGATTAAATCATCCAGATATACAAATATATTTAAACCTTAATTTCTCAAAAACTACTGAACAGATTTACACCAAATTACAAAAAGGCAAATCTGCAAACCAAGATCTAGGTTACTGCCAGATTTGGTGTAATTCCGTTCAGCAGTTTATTTGGTAGTGCTGCTTAAAGAAGCCTGTGGAAAATGCATGGGGAAATTTGATTTACCCCACTTGATGGATCATCCAAAACTTTCCAAGAAGAAAGTGAAGTGAATTTGCTTTTTTTAAAAAAAGGTTTCATGAAAATTCATCAAACGATTCCAAAGTTATTTGTTTAATTAATAACTTGCTGCTGTCCTCTCACCCTCTTGGCGCCTTCATGGAAAGTTTCATACGAATCTGGCAAGTGGGAGCCAAGAAAAAGGGGGGATCCCAAAGTTTGATTTTCCATATTAATTCCCATAGCAAAGTTTGCTCTCTGACATGGAAAAAACTGAGGAAAGAAATTACACTGAATTTGCCAAAAAGTTAGAATTCGGAAAACATATTTTTTATGATCTGGAGTAAATCCATTTTTCAAAAATATTGTGTTTAAAGATGGACTTGGGTTCAGCTTGTTGGGGTTAACACTCAGAAAAAGTTAAGAATATCTGGATGATTGGTCCTGCAGGAAATTTGCAGTAATGAAAAATTTTAAACTAGAGCCTTTTGATTAGCAGAGGGAACATTTTCTCTGGTTGGCCATTTCCAGATTGCAGGACCTGCACTAGTATTACAGTGCAGAAGTATCTGATTGGCTGGCCGCAACTATGAACAACATGTTTCAGACGAATATGCCACGTTATAACGCATGCGTTTAGAACGCATGCCATAACAACGCGGTCATTACAACGACTGCATTGTGACATCGTATACCATTACAACGGAAGTCATTACAATGACTTGCTGTAGGGGGGCGCTGGATGTTGAAGTAGTATAATTTACTATTCCAACTCCAGTCTGTGCAACAGTAGTGAAGGTGTTGTATTTAAAATCCAACACCTTCTGCCCCATACAGCAAGCCATTGTAACGGCCTGCGTTGTAATGGCATGCAATGTCACAACGCGGTCTTTGTAATGACTGCGTTGTAATGGTATGTGTTGTTTCGCATGGGGGTAAACGATGTTTACCATTTCGGCCACCATTACAGACACCATTACAGAACTTAGGAACTTGGTCCTCATGCCCTAAAATGTTTTTGAAAAAGGTTATAATGGGGCAGGCAAGAGACTCCCTAACCCATGGGCACTTGCGGGCGGGAAGAGATTATCAGCTCAATAATCTGTTTGGCACACAAATCGTTCATCATTTCTTAAGTTTCACCCTGTATGTTAAAGATACATTTAAAACTTTGAGATGTAATGGAACTACATTATCAATGAATATGATTTTGAGCCCAACTCCTCACAAAATACGATGGGAAAATTAAGTTTCAATATCATCATGAAATGTTTATTCTCCTTATCTCCTATTGAATAGACTGATGGCACCGCATTTAGATCTAAATGAATACATAATTCTTGTTGATGAGGCCAACCCAAAATAGTCCCATTTCACAGCAACATCTTCCATAGCAACATACCTTTTCCCTTCAGTTTTCCTGCCTTAAAATTCTAAATCAGTCCAGAAATACTCAAACAAATCAATTTTGTAGCCAGTGTCCCTCACCCACACAAAATACAACATTTGAATGAAGATTGACCCCCATTTCCTACATAATACAACTAACAATGCCTTCCATGTTAGCTTGACATAGTATCCCAAAATGCCCCTTCCACTTATGGATGCACTTTTTTGTCTAGTGCAAGACATCCTTTACATTCCATACATGGTAAATTATTTCACCTCTATAACAAGAAGTAGAAGATTAATTTTCTAATTTTTTATTCTCATCATCTATTTTCTCTTTTTCTGCTCTATGGCTTCTTACTGCATTTACTACTACAGAAATCGTTTCCTTTTTCCTCATGTTACTGTTTCTATCACTATAACCTCTGATTTCAAGGACAAAATTATCAGATTGTTCAATTCATGTGGCAATATTTAAAGTCACTCTCAACATCATTTGAGTGCCAACCCACATTCTTTCTTGGACCTTCTTACTTTTGGTTTTCATCATAATCTAGTCCTTTAATACTTGGTTATATGTTATATTCTCGAAATCGCAGGAAGCTGCTAAAGCTCTTATGGTCAAGGCATAATCTTCAATTCTTTCTTCATCTCTCTGTGCTCTCTAATAAAATTGGCGTGTTTCAATGACCGTGTTGAGCTTCTCACCGTACCTTTATGTTCAGTTGTCTAATAGCATACTCAGACATGTCAATATTTCTTGGATTGTCTAAAACTCATAAAGTTTTGAATTTTTTAACACTGACACCACCTAAGGTATGTTTTAGTAATGCTAGCTTCCTCTGGGGTAGACAGTCAACACCTTCAGGAACTTCCACATAAACAAGGAACACTGGATACCATAATTCCCAATCCTTGGGTGGATCCCCAGCAGTTTGAAGAAAAGAAGGTGGGGCTGCAATGCTAGCCATGATTCAAAATGAACAAGAGAAAGATAATATACATAATCACCATAACTCACTCTTCAATAATATATTCCCATATGCAAGTAAATAGAGGAAGCATATTTTGCCACAAGAAATTATATGGAAAATATATTTTATGAAGAATACAGACATCTACTTAACAAATTTTGCCTTCCTCATATGTTTCAGGGTTCTGGCTTTGAATGGAATTCTGGTAACATTAAATGCTTAGGTATTCTTTATGCTAACACCATTAGAGAAACTGTTAAGCTTAATCAGAAAGATATAGTTAAAAAGCTCTCTTCCCTTACAGATAGCTGGTCCCCACTTTTCTTATCCTGGTGGGGGAGGCAAGCAACTATTATAATGATGCTTCTTCCCATTGTAAATATTTACCTTTCAATGCTTCCAATTTCCCTTCCACTCTATTTTTTTAAATCAATAAACCGCATTTTTACAGCATTCTTATGGAATAAACGCAAAGCGAGGATTTCTCTCTCCCGTCTCCAACAACCCAAAGATTTGGGTGGAGTTAACTTCCCTAACCTCACTCGATTTCAATCGGCTTTCACTTTAAAACAAATCTGGCCTTTTCTATCTGATTTGTCTGACCCTCCCCTAACAGCTTGGAGCTCTATAGAACTTGCGCAACTTTCACCCTTATCATTTGTTACGGCTACTCGCTTATCTCAACCCCTGCAATGTTTTCTCACCCTTACCTTCAAGCATTCTAAAGCACTTGCTCTTTCAGTTTTTCGCACTTCCCTCTCGCAGTTGGAGTTTCATTCCTCAATTCCAATTTGGTATAGATTAATCATAGAGCACTTTTTTGGAAAGAATGGATTGATAAAGGCATTATTACTAACGATCGCTTACTTAGCAATAATACCTTGCGTGACTTGTCTGACATTCGTGCCTCCTTTCACCTTTCCAATGCACACTCCTCTCATTACCCCCTGCTTAAAAACTCCTTAGCCTCCTTTATTTCTCAAAGTGCTTCTCTCTCTACTACCGACACAATCCTTTTCCCATTGCCAGATTTCTCTATTCCTCTTAAAGCTGCTGCTATTTCCAAATTACTTTCCCGTCCTCCTGTTGAAAGAATCAGATCTAAACTTGAACTTTCCTGGGAAAAGGATCTAGCCCAAGAGTTTCCCCTTCAGGTGTGGAATTCCTTGTGGTCCAAGTTGCACACTGCTTCACGTTCTGCTAGCACCACACAGACTTTGTACTTCTTTTACAATAGACTTTTTTTTACCCCTTCTGATTTATATAGTTTTAAATTAATTGACTCTAAAAAATGCTGGTCATGCTCTTATGCCAATAGTGATTTTTTTCATATGTTCTTTCACTGCCCGTTAGTTAAATCCCTTTGGTCCCGTATTTGGTCTAAATTAAATGAAATATTAGCTACTGACCACCCCTTTGAGATTGTTCATATTTTTCTGGGTGGTGCTGCACCTATATGGAATGTTCATTGTAATGTGCGTAAATTTATAGATTTGTATATAGCCATCTCTCTACAGATAATTACAACCAACTGGAAAGACACTTCAAAGATTTCATACAATGCATGGTGGAACCTATTATGCCACCACCATCGGCTGGATCGTGCTTTTGCCACCACTGTACCTCTTTTGATCAGAAACGATTTGTTATGGTTGCCGTTAACTAACTTTCTCTCTCAAATTGTCCCTTGACTAGCTTGTTTTTATATCTTTTTTTATTCATGACCAATATACAGCTTTTTTTTTATATATATACATTTATTAGTTCACGTTAATTACAAGATGTTTACTCTGTATATTGATTGCCTTTCTCCCTTCCTTCCCCTTCCTTTTTTCTCCTCTGCCCCTCCCTGCCCATTAATTAAAAACCTTTAAAAGCTTTTCCCCTAAGTATATTCCCTACTTCCCTTTTGGCACTTGTTAATATTGTAAGAATTCAATTTTATTCTATTGTTTAGTTACACTGCCTTTGATTCTCTCTGTAATGATGTTTTACTTGGCTTATGATATTAAATAAAGCTTTCTAAACTTTAACAACAAAAGAATACAGACATCTGCTAAAAGTCTTTGTGTCACAGTGTGCTTTTAAAGAAATCCATAGTAATAATGGGCCAATATTGTTTATTGCTGGATGACAATATAATGTTGTCCAATCATCAAATTTAGCCGCCACCTTACGTTGTAATTGCGTACAGCTAGTTTTTACAGCCCAATTTATCAAGATGGCCATACGTTGCACAGCGCCAACGTGTGATATTTAACGCTGCAGTAGACGCTGCTGCGAGTGTGACAGCACTTGCCTAGCCTGCCTGACCTGAGAGTTGTGGCTCACACTCATGTTAAACTGCAGATTAAATATCGGCCCTCCACCTGCAGGTTTTCTGCTTGTGAAAGCCCCCGGTCTCCATGGAAACTTTCACAGTATCTTAGTGACCAACATCCAAAGCCATGCCACAAGTTATGTTTGAAAGTATACTTAAGCCCAAAGCTCCCACTTGAAATGGGCACCTCAGCCTCACTTGGCTCCTAACTCACAGCATGGGCTGATCTGCTCCTGCTCGTTACCAATGTGAAGAGGCCCTGCACAAGGTAGGTTGAGCTTCAGATACTTTTATTACAGATAGCAGGCGCCTCCACCAGAACCTTCCATATCGGTCTTCTCATCCCCAAACGTCTGCCCCAGAATTCCCACAACACCCCCCTTCAAACCTCTAAGTTCCATCCTCCAGGCCATAGGATGCAGCAATATAGCTATGTGTGTGTGTGTGTGTATGTGTGTGTGGGTGTGTATTAGACTAGGTCGGGACGAAGCCCATGTGTGGGTGAAATGCATTGCCTAATACATTTCTGTGGAAAATCAATCTTGGAGTGCGAGTTTTCCTGTGTCTCTATCCTTGACGCTGGATTGTTTCTTAGTAAATTTGACTATATACATATTGCCAAGTCTGCTTGGCCTTTTCTCTTACCAAATGCGTGCAGAATAGACTGGACAGCTGTATGTAAACTGATTTTTTTTACCATCATGTCTTTAAGGTCAATGATAGCTCTCTCTCCAGCAGTGCTTCTAGGACCACAGCTCACTTAAGCTTTGTTGGGAGTGGACAAAGGATGCCTCCTTTGCAAGCCTGTAACATTAGCTACATTTTCCGCGTGGGGCATTCTGACTGGCTGGGCAGCTACTAATAGCCCACTTTGGTTGCTTTTGAATGTTATAGAGATTAACTTACCATTTTCAAATACCCAACAACAATGGCACATGGCGTTCCTCTTCTCTCTACTATAGGTGCAAACAGAACCTGTTTGCATGTGAAGGTGCACTTTTCACTTGCCCTTACGGTGCATGGTTTTTTTTTAAACACAATGGGCCATATGTATCAAGCAAAAGTGCGATCGCAAATGCCGAAATTCACAGAATTTCGGCGTTTGCGATCTCAATTTTGCTTAGTGGTATGTATGAGGCAAATCTGCATTCAAAATAAGGAATCCCAAAATTTGCGATTCCTTATTTTGCGATTGCATTTAAGGAATCGCAGTTTTGCGATTCCTTAAATGCAATGTAAGAAGCACCAAAAAAGTGCAATTTGGCCTTAAGGAATCAAAAATTACCACCAACTACAGGTTGGTGGTAATTTGCGACTTCTTTCAAAAATGCATATTTTTGCATTTTTCAAAGTGCAATGTGGAGCACATACATGCCCTTAGGGCATGTATGTGCGCCACATGTGCACCCATGCTCATTTCAGGGGTGCAACAGGGTGTCCTTTTGACACCCTGGCACACTTGAAATTGCATTCTCAATTAGCGATTCTCTAATTGAGAATCGCAAATTGAGAATATCTTCCCATTCATTCCTATGGGCCTCTAGGCCCATAGGAATGAATGGGGAGGTATTCCTTAATTTGGAATTGCAATTTGCAATTCGCAAATAAGGAATATGTAGGATTCGCAAAATTATTTGCAAATCCTACATACATAGCATTTTGCGATTCTCAAATAGCGAGTCTCTAAAAATCGCTATTTGAGAATCGCAAAACCAAAGTTTCATACATATGGCCCAATATGTTCAAAACAATCTGTACAAAATCTTAAACAACATCAACTATTCAAAGTAATGTTTTCAAAAATGCTCAATGATAGATATATTCAATTTCACAATAACGTAAATCATGACAACACTGATGACAAATGCTCTGTCATCAGATTACAATTATAATTTTCTTGTTTATTTTCTTATTCTTCAATGCTCCAGCAGAATTGTTACATATCCCAATGCATTTCGGTAAATCCCTTCATCAGGGGAATGCTGTAAATGATACAATGTAATATTTGTAAACCAAATGATATCAGATGCCAAACATAATCAACTGTAAATAAAGGGTGTGCAGGACAAACACATCGGTCCTATCAAGATAATATGAGTTCCAGAATTTTACCCAGCTCATCAAACACAAAATCAAACCACTGCTATGTGTTATGTTATGCAACAATACCAAAGAGACCAGGCCGCAGTCCCCGAGAAACCAAACACTATAAAAACATGTGTAGGCAAGCTAACCTCTGTTAAAGGCCAAAAGGAAAAGAAAGACAAAAGGCAAAAGAGGGAAACCCAATGAGTGCACCCAAATCGGCCGTCACCTCATGTGCTACCTGAGATATCCATGAAATTGAGTAAAAACCAATATGACGACAAAATGTGATGCTCACCTCTGCATAGACTGGAGGGGCGATTTAATATGTCAACTGCAGTAAAAGATATATAAGTGAACCAATAGGATGTCAATATAACACCCTATAAAAAACATTTCTACCCATGGAAAAATGTAAATTAAAGAGACCTATGTGTGCATTGATGTCATGCATCTCTCCGCATCCTCAATACCACGCTTACTTGAAACCAGTTCCAGAGCTAAAAGTAACAAAAAAGATTGCTAAGTGTGTGTTGGCGTCTTATCTACAAAACTGCATCTTAACTAAAGGCAACTCTCGAACACACCGTACCTTCGTAATAATCGGCTCTAACGGCATCTCACACTAAGATTACCGAATAAACATCCGGCCGCTGAATCTCAGTTTGAAATCCCGCAAGTTGACGTGACGTCAGTAGTACGCGCTAGATATTGTAGACAGACTTGTGGGTCATACTGTCGTCCCGATACAAATTCCCAACATTTTTGGGGCAAATCTAATGCGATAACAAGCGAAAAATGTGAACCGTTCCCAATATCTTATTCTAATGGCTACGAAAAAAAGACACCCATTTGTGTTAAAAAAAACGCAATAACAAAAACAAAAGAAAGAAAATACCCATCCTCAATAGAAGAAGAAAGACTCTTCCTTAAAGGCTCATAATATAAGAAACGTAGTGACCAAATATTCTTAACAAATATAGAAAACAATGTCACAGTGCAAAATAAAAGCCCGCATATGGTATACATTACACATATTGTAGGTACAATCTATGAAGCGTTTTACTTTTGCGTGTGTTGAACTTTGCAAAGATGTAAACTTATTTGGTAAAAATGCTATATTTCTAGCACATGTCTATAGATGTCTTCACAAAAGGATCAGTACTATCATCACAAGAAACATGTCATTTCTATTTTATCATTCAGACCATAAAGAATAAGTGTTTTCAAATGACGTATCCGAAATGTCTCTCTCTGTGACAGATGCTGGGTAACATTAACATGTGGTACTTCTGACGCCCTCTCGAGTATGGTAAAACGCATCTGTGGTATTGTATGTTTCATCTCACCCCAGTGCAATGCTAAACAAGACTTAATGTTGGCAGTCCGTATCATACTCTTTTGTTCAGTCATTCTAATCTTGATCTTCCTTGTGGAGCGTCTACCATATACTAGCCCACACGGGCATTTGATAGCATACACTACCACATTGGTGTTGCAATCAGCAGTGTGTCTTAGTCTAAATGTTTTCCCACTGTGGGGATGCGTAAAGGTGTCATCTACGATTGCGTTCCCACACTGACCACAGTTGTGACACTTATGCATTCGTTGGTTACCAATTTCTGAGTGTACAATGCTTTTTTTCTTTAGGAATTCCCTAATATTCTTTGATGTGGAATACGCAAATATTGGTAGTGCTGTAAAAACAGGTTCAAAATCATTCTCCTGCTCAATGATCTCCCAACGTTTTAGTGTGCTGCGTTTAATTGGAGATGCTGCGGTAGAAAACTTCAAAACACAAACTTCCCTTGATGATTTCAGTCTATCCAATTGTGTTCGATCTAGTTAGTTTAGATGCCTTTTGTTTAGCTGCCTCTAGCACTGTGTTCCTCTTCTCTTGCCATACAGGAAGACCCCTCTCATCTGTTGTGTAAATTTGCAGACACTGGGCCGAAGGCATTTACCAGTGCATGAAGATGTACATTAGAATTACGTCTTTACGTACTCATAAATATCTTTGTGAATCAGCCCCAAAACGCTCAGCTCTCTATTAATAAAAGCGTAAATAGGGCAGAGTGCCCCTTCTATTTGGACTAACTGTATATTATTCTTCCCTGAATACTTCAATTTTATTCCGATTTGAGATGATTTGGGACATAATCACAAAAGCAGTTAAAAGTACGCGAAGTAGTACCTTACTACAGGCAGGGCCGGACTGGCCGTAGCGGCACCGGGCAATCCCCCGGTGCGCAGCACGGGTGGGGGCCGGTTTTGGGCCCCTGGGGGCCGTTTTGTTACAGGGCCGTATTTTCAGCATAGCTGCAAAAACGGCCCTGTAACAAAATCGGCCGAAAACCGGCCCTGGCATAGAGCTCGACTGCACCCCCAACCCCCGGGGGGGAGGGGGGGGGGGGCGGCTGAGCACTTTGCCTGGGCCGGTTTTGGTTCCCAGTCCGGCCCTGACTACAGGAGAGCTGCTTTCCAGACATACTTACAGAATCAGCGCGAGATTACCAACTCCTTGTAAGAAACAGTGCAGAGAGGGTTCCGTCTTTTCACCTTGCACTGATGGCACTGTATTATTCCCATGTATTCACAGAGGCGTTTAAAAGTAAGTGGAGTATGTCTGAATCGACCCCGAACATTTTAATGTTTGTAGCTAGTCATGAAAACGTAACGCCTTTTCATTTCTAATTGTTATTTTCTAAGTAGGAAAGACTATTTAACTACCAGCACAACTTGCAGAGACAGGACAGGAGCGGTGCTGATGTTCTGTGTGCATGTGTGTGTGTTTGGGCTGTAATGAGAGTCGTCAGCAAGGCAGGGAAATGGAGCAGTGTTGATGGATAGGTTGAGGGGTAGCATTTTTCTTTCACACTATTTGCACAAAGCAGCACGCAGAGATGGAAGTGTTTTTCACCACACAGGCTGAATTGAAGTCAGCTGGAAATTTTCGTCAGCAAGACCGAACAAACCTGCCAACTATTGTTTATAAACATGTTATGTTTAAAATAGGGGCCTTGACTCCATCTGTCAGAACACGACCTCATTTGCCAAGATCATGTCGCACGTTTATTTTATCGTGATACGCGCCTAAATACTTTTAGAACAATCTAAATGAGTCACAGTCTCCTGTGTGGGTGGTAGGCCAGTGGTGGTTCATAATGTGGACGAGTAGTGGGGCGGGCACGCACAAGCACACTCCCTTCCTCCCATCCCTCACACGCACACACACACACACACACACACACACACACACACACACACACACTCACTTCCACCCATCTACATGCGCACTCATACCTATCTATTCACAAGTGCACACACATGCACTCATCATTCGCATGCACATACCCATGCACACACCCATTCAAAGCACACAGCACAAATTCACATACATACATGCATACACACATGTATCCAACTTTCAACATACACATACCGGACCTCATCAGTGACAGCAGGAAAGAGAAGCGCGAAGACCTCAGATGTTGCTCCCAGCTTTAGGGAGGGTAGTGAATCATGGAAGATCCTGCCACCTTCTTTCATAGGCTCACCTTGTCATGGTGCGGCCAATAAGAACAAGGCCTTCCCTAACGTGTTACAGAGTGGGGTGGGGTCAATAAGGCTTGCTGACCCAATCTCTCTGGTGAGGCACCTGTGCATTAGTTCGTGTAAAGTGCCTGGCTACCTGACCTTGACATGGTAAGTGTGTATCAGGCTGGACTTTGCTCAGCTTTTGTCTGCAAGGTAACTGCATTTGTGACTGCCTGTTTAGTTTTAAATTTTAACGATAATCTGGATTTAGTGGGGTCCATGGAGCTTTTGGCCCCTGTGCCTTTTAGTCCCTTTTAGCTGCAAGGTAACGGCAATTGTGACTGCCTGTTTAGTAGTCAACTATAACAATATTACGTGTTTAGAGGAGTTCTGACATCTTTTGGGCCCTGTGTTACTGCACCTGCTACACCATTCAAATCATGACCCTGTTGTTGGCAAAGTAACTGCACTTGTGGCTGCCTGTTTAGTAGTAAAATATAGCATAGCTTTTGTATATTAACTTCATTTTTAACACGCAATATTTATTACTACATTTAGAATTTGATCATAATGACCAAATAGATTAAGTTGAAAAACTCAGTCCGATAATGCCTACAAAGTGTAAAGAAAGGTACTGGGAAATGAATAGGAAATGCCACAAACATTCTAAGGCTAAAACAGCTCCTCTGCACAACAAAGTAATAAAAAGCAAGCATTCCAGCATACAGTTAGAAGCTGTCTGCCTTTTCCATTGGAAGAGATCTTATCTTGACAGTCCAGGGGCGTAACAAACACCCCCGCAGCCCCCGCAGTGTGGGGGGGCCCCCACTCTTCAGTAAATGAAGGGGGCCCCATCAGCTCTTCGGTAGAGAGCTGTGAGAGAGAGGCTTGCTCTAAATCAAGCCTCTCTCTCTAACTAAAGCAGCCTGCATGGAGCTCCTACAGACCCAGGACTGAAGAGAAACACTGTAACTTGTTACATTGTTTCTCTTCAGTCAGAGCCACGAGCCAGTCCCGGAACAAGGATGGGGGTGGGGGCCCCAGAGACAGCAGGCAGGAGGCAGCACAGAGGAGAGCTGACAGGGGAATGGATGAGGGTGGGGGCCCCAGAGACAGCAGGCAGGAGGCAGCACAGAGGAAAGCTGACAGGGGAATGGATGGGGGTAGGGGCCCCAGAGACAGCATTCACCACAGGGCACTGCTCCTCTGAGGCAGCACAGAGCTGACTTCAGCCAGCAAGTTTGCAGCTTCAGAAACAGGATCTGCTGGGACACATCAGAAGGTGAGAGTTAGAGCTATTGATGTTGTAATGGACAATGTATTTTACCTATGCGTTTTCTGTTTGGAGTGGAGGGAATGTGTGTGGTGTCAATTGGACATATATGGTTTGGATTGGAATTGTTGGTTGTGGAATTGTGTTGCGTGGATTGGATCTGTGTAGTGAAATAATGTGGCATGGTGTGCAGTGCAATTATGTGGTATTGAGTGGAGTGGGATTGTGTTTTCTTGGAGTGGGATTATCTGGAATGGTATTTTGTGTTGTGGAGTGGTATGTAGTGGAGTTTCCTTATGTGGTGTGCTGTTAAATATTATAGCATGATGTGGAATTTGTGGTGTAGATTGGATGTATGTGGTGTGTTGTTCATTTGTGGTGTTAGTCTGAATTATGTAGTTTGTTGTGAATTATGTGGTGTGGAATGGAAATGTGTAGAGTTGAATTGTGTGACGTGGAAGTTGCGGTGTTGAGTGAAATTATGTTGAGGGGTATTATGAGGCATGGTGTGAAGTGTAGCTATGTGGAGTGTTGCTACGTGGCATAGACTGCATTTATGTGGAGTGTATGTATGCAGTATGGAGTAGAGCATAATTATGTCGAGGTTAATTATGTGGAGCTGAGTGGTATTATGTGGAGTGTTATTATGCTGTGTGATAAATTGTGTGGGGATGAATTATGGAATTGTGTGATGTGTGGAATTATGTGGCATGGTGTGGTGTATAATTATGCGCAGTGGAATTATGCAACATGTTCCAGAGTTGTATTTTGTGGAGGGTAATTATGTGTTTTAGAGTTGAGTGTAAATATGTTGTGTGAAGTGTAATTATGTGGTTGGGAGTGGTATTAAGTTGTGTGGAATGTGATTCTGTGATGTGGAATTATGTGGAATGGAGTGAAGTGGAAATATGTGTATTTTTTGGATTGTAATAATGTGGTATGGAATGTTGTAGGGTTAAATTATTTATAGTTGAATTGTGCAGTGTGGATTTATAAGCAGGGGCGTAACACAGGCCCCAGGGGCGTAACACAGGCCCCCACAGCTCCCGTGTTGCGGGGGGCCCCAGCGCTCCAGAGGCCCCCTCAGCGGTGCCAGCAAGCACCACAAATCCATGACTGTCAGGGATAGGTAATTAATTAATATAGGTAGGTTATGTAGGGTGGGGCTGATGACCAATTGTCATGTGCATTGCTGACTGGTGAAGCGAGGAGGCATCCCAGAGGCCAGAGTGGAGACAATTGAGAGGTAACTTGCGGCGGCGACTACCTGCCATAATTTAATTATTTCTCTGGCTAGCCTTGTTTTCCCTGTCTTCTGCGGCTCGCGCAGGTGAGTCTGTCTGTTCGCCCAGTCTATGCCACCCCCCCTGCAGATAAGTGCACCCCACCCAAAATTAATTGCGACAACCACTTGTGTGCGTAAGGTCTCCAGTTTAGTGTGAAGGCATTTAGTAAAAGAAAGGCGCCTTTGGTACATGAAGGTTGTTTGGAAAATATGGGGGGGGGGTTATGTTACACATTAAAGATTAAAAGTGCGTGTCATCAGTTTCACCTGCGATTTATATTGATTTGCAGATTTTACAGAAAACACAAAAATCGTCATTGAAGTTTGTGGGCGCAAGAAAATATACCCTTCACCTATGAATTTACACCTTAGTCTGTGACTTTGGGAGAAGTTTCCCGGTTTCGCCCGACTTTGTCAAGGCAAAGTGATACCCACTTCCCCCCAAAACTGACCCGATTTCTTGTCGCTGATTTCTAGTTGTCAAGTGATGTCGGTTCTGAAGGGGCAGGTCCAGCTGAACTGGACATCAGGGTGTGAGTGGGGCAGAGAGGGGGAGGATTGGGGCTGTGGTGGCAGTGGTGCTACATAAATTGCAGCTTGCAGATAAAATGGTTTCTAGCTGAAACAGTTAAAAGTTACTAAAATACAGCAACATGCATTGCTGCACAGTCGAATGCCCTTCGCCAAAATTGACAGGCCATCTTTCAGTTACTCTTTGTTGTTTGGTTGTTAAACTGAGACTGAGGTGAAACATTTGCCAGAACAGTCTTAAAAGGTGCAAAAATTACAAAAAATTAATTATAAGTATCACAAAATGTGCGGCATTAGACCGCATAATTTACCTTTTCCTGCTGCATAATTGAGTACCTGCAGCATAATTCTCATGGCACTGCATACCATGTACTTCCCCTCTGTTTACTGCTGTCGCAAACAGCCACCAATCCTACCCCATTGATATGAAAGGAAAAAAATAACATTTACAGCCTTTCTATGTTACGAAGCATGTTCTACCAGAGGTTGCACGTGACTTTCGTGGAAACAGGCACCAGCGTGTGTACCTCTCGTCTCTTTCTGGACTTTTTTATTAACACCAGCACAACCTACCTCACTTGCGACCTTTGAACTGTGGGGCGCTCCATGAACTTTCCCGCCCTGAAGCCGTCGTACTCCACTCAGTAGCAGTAAAAGGATCAATGTTTCTGGTCCATAAATGGCTCCAAATCCCTGACTCTGTGGGTGTGACAAGATCACCCAGCATCCTGCCCCAAACACCTGCCAGCCCCACAGACCTCTCCGGCCACAGAAACCTGCCAGCCCCACAGACCTCTCCGGCCACAGAAACCTGCCAGCCCCACAGACCTCTCCGGCCACAGAAACCTGCCAGCCCCACAGACCTCTCCGGGCACAGAAACCTGCCAGACTCACAGACCTCCCCAAGCAGAGCAACCAGCCAGCCCCACAGACCTCCCCAGGCACAGAGACCTGCCAGTCCCACAGACCTCTCCGGGCACAGAAACCTGCCAGCCCCACTGACCTCTCCAGGCACAGAATCTGTCATCCCCCACAGACCACTCCAGGCAGAGAAACCTGCCAGCCCCACAGACCTCCCCAAACACAGAAACCTGCCAGCTTCACAGACCTCCCCAAGCACAGAAGCCTGCCAGTCCCACAGAACTCAAGCAGAGAAACATGCCAGTCCCACAGACCTCCCCAGGCAGAGAATCCTGGCAGTCCCACATACATCTACAGGCATAGAATCCTGCCAGACACACAAACCTCCCCGGGCAGAGAAACCTGCCAGCTCCACTGACCTCTCCAGGCACAGAATCTGCCATCCCCACAGACCACTCAAGGCAGAGAAACCTGCCAGCACCACAGACCTCCCCGGAGACAGAATCCAGCCAGTCCCACAGATCTCCCCAGGCACAGAAACTTGCTAGCCCCACAGACCTCCCCGGGCACAGAAACCTGCCAGTCTCACAGACCTCCCCGGGCACAGAAACCTGCCAGCCCCACAGACCTCCCCAAGCACAGAAACCAGCCAGTCCCACAGACCTAAACAGGCACATAAACCTGCCATCCCCACAGACCTCCCCAGATAGAGAAACCTGCCAGCCCCACAGACCTCTCCAGGCAGAGAATCCTGCCAGTCCCACAGACCTCCCCAGGCAGAGAAACCTGCCAGTCCCACAGACCTCTCTGGGCACAGAAACCTGCCAGTCCAACAGACCTCCCCGGGCACAGAAACCAGCCCGTCCCACTGACCTCCCCAAGCACAGAATCCTCCCAGTCCCACTGACCTCTTCAGGCAGAGAAACCTGTTCGCCCCACAGACCTCCCGGGGCACAGAAACCTGCCAGTCCCACTGACCTCCCCAGGCACAGAAACCTGTTAGCCCCACAGACCTCCCAGGGCACAGACACCTGCCAGTCCCACAGACCTCCCCGGGCACAGAAACCTACCAGCCCCACAGACCTCACCAAGCAGAAAAACCTGCCAGCCCCACAGACATCCCCAAGCACAGACACCTGCCAGTCCCACAGACCTCCACAGGCACAGAATCTGCCAGCCCCACAGACCTCCCCCAGCACAGAAACCTGGCAGTCCCACAGACCTCCACAGGCACAGAATCTGCCAGCCCCACAGACCTCACCAAGCATAGAAACCTGCCAGCTCCACAGACCTCCCCAGGCACAGAAACCTGCAGCCCCACAGACCTCACCTAGCACAGAAACCTGCCAGCCCCACAGACCTCCCCAAGCACAGAATCCTGCCAGCCCCACCGACCTCCCCAGGCAGAGAAACCTGCCAGTCCAACAGACCTCCCCAGGCAGAGAAACCTGCCAGTGCCATGGACCTCCCCATGCACAAAAACCAGCCAGTCCCACAGACCTCCCCAGGCACAGAAACCTGTTAGCCCCACAGACCTCCCAGGGTACAGAAACCTGCCAGTCCCACAGACCTCCCCGGGCACAGAAACCTGCCAGCCCCAGAGACCTCCCCGAGCACAGAATCCTGCCATTCCCACAGACCTCCACAGGCACAGAATCTGCCATCTCCACAGACCACTCCAGGCAGAGAAACCTGCCAGCCCCACAGACCTCCCCAAGCACAGAATCTTGCCAGCCCCACAGACCTCCCCAGGCAGAGTAACCTGCCAGTCCCACATACCTCCCCATGCAGAGAAACCTGCCAGCCACACAGACCTCCCCAGGCACAGAATCCTGCCAGTCACACAGACCTCCCTAAGCACAGAAACCTGCCAGTTCCATTGACCTCCCCAGGCACAGAAACCTGCCAGCCCCACAGACCTCCCCGGGCACAGAAACCTGCCAGCCCCACAGACCTCCCCAAGCACAGAAACCTGCCAGTCCCACAGACCTCCCCAGGCAGAGAAACCTGCCAGTCCCACAGACCTCCCCACGCAGAGAAACCTGCCTGCCCCACAGACCTCCCCAGGCAGAGAAACCTGCCAGTCCCACAGACCTCTCCGGGCACAGAAACCTGCCAGTCCCACAGACCTCTCTGGGCACAGATACCTGCCAGTCTCACAGACCTCTCCGGGCACAGAAACCTGCCAGTCCCACAGACCTCTCTGGGCACAGATACCTGCCAGTCTCACAGACCTCTCTGGGCACAGAAACCTGCCAGTCCCAAAGACCTCCCCAGAGAGAAAGCTGCCAGTCCCCACAGACCTCCCCGGGCACAGAAACCAGCCAGTCCCACTGACCTCCCCAAGCACAGAATCCTGCCAGTCCCACTGACCTCCCCAGGCAGAGAAACCTGCCAGCCCCACAGACCTCCCCAGGCAGAGAAACCTGCTAGACCCACAGACCTCCCCAGGCAGAGAAACCTGCCAGTCTAACAGACCTCTCCGGGCACCGAAACCTGCCAGTCCCACAAACCTCCCCGGGCACAGAAACATGCCAGTCTCACAGACCTCTCTGGGCACCGAAACCTGCCAGTCCCAAAGACCTCCCCAGGAAGAGAAACCTGCCAGTCCCCACAGACCTCCCCGGGCACAGAAACCAGCCAGTCCCACTGACCTCCCCAAGCACAGAATCCTGCCATCCCTCTGACCTCTCCAGGCAGAGAAACCTGTTAGCCCCACAGACCTCCCAGGGCACAGAAACCTGCCAGTCCCACTGACCTCCCCAGGCACAGAAACCTGTTAGCCCCGCAGACCTCCCAGGACACAGAAACCTGCCAGTCCCACAGACCTCCCCGCGCACAGAAACCTACCAGCCCCACAGACCACACCAAGCAGAAAAACCTGCCAGCCCCACAGACATCCCCAAGCACTGACACCTGCCAGTCCCACAGACCTCCACATGCACAGAATCTGCCAGCCCCACAGACCTCCCCCAGCACAGAAACCTGGCAGTCCCACAGACCTCCACAGGCACATAATCTGCCAGCCCCACAGACCTCACCAAGCATAGAAACCTGCTAGCCCCACAGACCTCCCCAGGCACAGAAGCCTGCAGCCCCACAGACCTCACCTAGCACAGAAACCTGCCAGCCCCACAGACCTCTCCAGGCAGAGAAACCTGCCAGCCCCACAGACCTCCCCAAGCACAGAATCTTGCCAGCTCCACAGACATCCCCAGGCAGAGAAACCTGCCAGTCCCACAGACCTCCCAAGGCAGAGAAACCTGCCAGTGCCATAGACCTCCCCAGGCAGAGAAACCTGCCAGTGCCATAGACCTCCCCAGGCACAGAAACCTGTTAGCCCCACAGACCTCTCTGGGCACAGATACCTGCCAGCCCCACAGACCTCTCCAGGCAGAGAAACCTGCCAGCCCCACCGACCTCCCCAAGCACAGAATCCTGCCAGCCCCACAGACATTCCCAGGCAGAGAAACCAGCAGCCCCACAGACCTCACCTAGCACAGAAACCTGCCAGCCCCACAGACCTCTCCAGGCAGAGAAACCTGCCAGCCCCACAGACCTCCCCAAGCACAGAATCCTGCCAGCCCCACAGACATCCCCAGGCAGAGAAATCTGCAGGTCCCACAGACATCCCCAGGCACAGAAACCTGTTAGCCCCACAGATCTCCCAGGGTACATGTTGGAAGGCGGACCCCGAGGAGTCGGTGAGACCACCAAGGGGGGGCCCTCTCACTGCACGAAGTAGCCGAGCGCTGCTGAGAAGTCTCCTGAGAGATCCTTCTCCTATCACGTACTAGCACAGTAACACCACCACACCGGACTCAAGGAGGTTGTCTTGTGACAAGCAATTCTTTATCAGCAATAAAAAGGTTACGAGGTCAATATTTACACAAAGGGATCAAGGGATCCACCAAAAGTCTCAGTGTCTCTTTGGAAGGGTCGGGGTAGCGGGACAGTCTTTGGCAGGAATGCGGTACGAGGGTACCTGGGGCCCAGTTCTTATCCTCAAGCTGGAGGACCTCCGGATCTCGGAGGGGTCGAGCCGCGACGGCGTCAGCAGGGCTCTGGCGTACAGTTCGTGGAGAGCCGCGATTCAATCAGCAGGGCTCTCAAGATGGTTTCTGCTCAGCTCGAGCCGCGACGTCGTCAGCAGGGCTCCGAGGAAGGTTTCAGCGAGGTTGGGCCGCGACAGCGTCAGCAGGGCTCCGATGTTCCAGGTGGTTCAGAAAGGGTTCACAAGAAGGAGCCGCGACGCAGTCAGCAGGGCTCGTGATGGTTCCGACAAGAGTTCTTCTCCGTAGGGTCAGCCGCGATTCAATCAGCAGGGCTCTCGACTCCGGGATACAACTGCCGAGCTGTGGTGGGGTCGCCCCAGATATAGGTCTGGAGCCCTTTGATGTCCGGACCTATGCGCCCGAGGGGGGGAGTGGCCGGGTGGAGGTGGCCAGACGCCCAGCAGGAGAGGCGCCAGGCCCATGGGAGTTGCCGGGCGATCACACCTCGAGAGGGGAGGACAGTTGGGGGTCCCATCGATACTGTCCTCCGCCGGGGGCGATGAATGGTTCCTGCGGTACCCCCTGGCTAGTTCGTGGTGCCTCGATGTCGGGGCTTCGCTGGGGTCGAGGCCGGGTTGAGCGGGGTCGCGCCGGCTGGTGCACGGGGTGACGTGTATGCCAACAAGATGGCGGAGCCACGAGGAGTATGCGACCACGTGCAGCTCCGGGTGAAGGGCCTTGGTGCAGTTCAGACGGGTGGCCCGTGAAGGCCGGGGCGGGGAACGGGCACAATCCAGGGGGTTAAGGACCACGCCACGAGGCCGGGTCCAACAGGCGTCCCCCCCAGCCGAAGGCATGGAGAGTCACCCATCTCCTTGGGGATTCTCCTCATCAAGGCGGAAGAAGCGGGACAGGCCGTCGGCGTTGGCGTGGTCATTGCCGGGCCGGTGTTCGACGTCAAAGTCCATCCCTTGTAGCGAGATGGACCACCGCAGCAGCTTGGGGTTCTCGCCCCGCATTTGCATTAACCATTGCAAGGGCCGGTGGTCGGTCTGGACCCGGAAGTGGGTGCCAAAGAGGTAGGGCCGGAGCTTCTTGAGGGCCCACACCACAGCGAAGGCCTCGCGCTCAATAGTGCTCCAGCGTTGCTCTCGGGGCAGTAGTCGTCGGCTGATGAAGGCCACTGGTCGGTCGAGCCCCTTTTCGTCGGCTTGGGATAGGACGGCCCCGATTCCATACTCGGAGGCGTCCGTCTGTACCACGAACTCCTTCTGATAGTCCGGGGCCTGCAGCACCGGAGCAGTACACATGGCTGTCTTTAGGGTGTCGAAGGCTGTTTGGCAGCGGGGTGTCCAGTGTACCTTCTTGGGCTGTTTTTTGGACGTTAACTCTGTGAGGGGGCCAACAATGCTCCCATAGTCCCGGATAAACCGCCGGTAGTATCCGGTGAGGCCCAGGAAGGCCCGGACAGCGGTCTGGGTAGTGGGGGGTTCCCAGGTCTGGATGGCATCTATCTTCGCTTGGAGGGGGGCCACCTGCCCGCTCCCCACTTGATGGCCCAGGTAGGTCATGGATCCGTGGCC
This sequence comes from Triturus cristatus, assembly GCF_964204655.1. NCBI lineage: Eukaryota > Metazoa > Chordata > Amphibia > Caudata > Salamandridae > Triturus > Triturus cristatus. Next base: position 959,478,309 of record NC_140590.1, read on the forward strand.
GATTTGGCATTTGCTGGCCTTGATTGTGAGCCCGGCCCGCTGGAGGGCGGCCAGGACGGCCTTCAGGTGGAGGAGGTGCTCGGCCCAGTGGTTGCTGTACACGGCAATGTCATCTAAGTAGGCCGCGCTGAAGGCCTCAAGCCCGGCCAAAACCTTGTTCACCAGTCTTTGGAAGGTGGCCGGGGCGTTCTTCATTCCGAAGGGCATCACCCGAAAGTGGTAATGCCAATCCGGAGTCGAAAAGGCGGATCTTTCTTGGGCGCCGGGGGTGAGCTGGATTTGCCAGTACCCGGCGGTGAGGTCCAGCGTGCTCAAGTAGCGAGCGGCCCCTAGGCGGTCGATGAGTTCGTCGGCCCGGGGTATCGGGTGTGCGTCTGTCTTGGTTACTGCATTCAGGGCTCGGTAGTCCACGCAGAACCGCAACTCCGGGGGGTGACCGGGAGCTGCGGCCTTGGGCACCAGGACGACAGGGCTGGCCCACGGGCTGTCGGACGGCTCGATGACCCCCAGGGCCAGCATCTTCGCTACTTCGGCCTGGATGCAGGCCCGCACTCGGTCAGGCACCCGGTAGGCTCTGTGTCGTATGGGGGGGCTCTCCCCGGTGTTGACGTCGTGGACGCACCAGTGGGTCACCCCCGGGGTGAGAGAGAAGAGGGCTGCGTAGTCCCGCAGTAATTGCTGGCAGTCGTTGCGCTTTTCCGGGGTCAGGGACGAGGCGAGTTGGACCCCTTCGATCGATCCATCGTGAAGGTCGGATTGCAAGAGGTCGGGCAAGGGCTCGGAGTCGTCCTCGCCCCCCTCGTCGGTCGCCAGCAGCAGGCTCAGTTCGGTCCGGGCGAAGTGGGGTTTTAGCCGGTTAGCATGTAGGACCCGGAGGGGGTTCCGGGGGGACTCCAGATCGACCAGGTAGGTGACGGGACTCTACCATGACCCATACTTTCTGACCTGGCTCGAATTCTATAGTAGAGGTGTTGCGATCGTACCACCGCTTCATGTCCTCCTGGCTGGCCTCGAGGTTGGCTTCGGCCATGGCTCGGAACTTGCGGGTCTGGTTTCGGAGGGTCAGGAGGTATCGGTAGACGTCAGGAGGGGCGCCTCGGGGCTTCATCTCCCAGCCCTCCTTGACCAGGCTGAGCGGTCCGCGGACCGGGTGTCCATACAATAGTTCAAACGGGCTGAACCCCAGGGACTTCTGCGGGACCTCCCGATAGGCAAACAGGAGGCAGGGCAGCAGGACATCCCATTTCCGCCTGAGGGGTTCTTCCAGGCCCTGGATCATCCCTTTTAATGTTCGGTTGAACCGCTCAACCAGTCCGTTCCCCTGAGGGTGATAGGGGGTCGTGAACTTGTATGTGACTCCGCACTGTTGCCACAGGGACCGCATGTACCTGGAGATAAAGTTCGTGCCGCGGTCGCTCACCACTTCGCTGGGGAACCCCACTCGGGAGAAGATCCCCATCAAGGCCCGGCCTACCACAGGGGCCGTTATAGTTCTTAGCGGGACCGCCTCCGGGTACCTGGTGGCGTGGTCCACGAGGACCAGGATGAAGCGGTGGCCCAGGGCGGTTTGGGGGTCCAGGGGTCCCACAATATCGATTCCGACCCGTTCGAACGGGGTGCTGATGGCGGGAAAGGGCTGGAGGGGGGCCTTGACCCGACCCCCCGTCTTTCCGCTGGCTTGGCAGGTCTGGCAGGACCGGCAGTGGTTGTCCACATCTCTCCACATCCGGGGCCAGTAGAAGTGGGTCACCAGACGACTGTACGTTTTGTCTTGCCCCAAGTGTCCGGCGAGAGGCACATCATGGGCCAGGTTGAGAAGGAACTCCCGGAAGCGGAGGGGGACCACCAACACGCGGCTGGCCCCGAGTTCTGCTACTTTCTGTTCACTGTACAACAGGCCCTCGGCCCAGTAGATCCAGTGGGTGCCGGTCTGGTCACCGTTGGCTTGCGCGGTCGCCTGTTGTCGGACCCCTTCGAGAGAGGGACAGGACTGTTGTTCTTGCTGGAACTGCTCTCGGGTGGGGCCCCCTTCGTGTCGCCATTGTGTCAGCTCCGGTAGGGCGCTCGGAGAAGCCATCTCTTCGGGGGAGGATTCGCGGGGTCCAGGGTCGGTATCCGCCGCCTCCTCGCTGCTGGTGGGAGGGGGTGTGAGCCCCTCGGGTTGGCCGGTCCCGGAGGTCGAGGATGAGCGGGGGGCCTGGGCGGTCATGGACCGGGTGATGGCGCAGGCCCAATCAGCCAGTCCCAACATTCGGAGGTGCTCTCGTCGCTCTACCTGAGCCCAGGGGGAACTTTCCAAGTCGTTCCCCAGGAGGCAGTCGACCGGGGCGTCGTCGCGCACTGTCACCTTCAGCAGGCCCGTCACCCCTCCCCACTCGAAGGGGACCAGGGCCATCTGGCATAGGCTTTCACTGTTGTCGGCCGTCCGTACGGGGCACAGCACATTCGGTAGAATCTGTTCCGGGGTCACCAGGTGGCAGCGGACAGCGGTGATACTGGCGCCTGTGTCACGAAGGGCTTCGGCCCGTTGTCCATTGACCGTGACCTGCTGCCGGTACTTCTGGGTGTTGGTTGGGATGGGGGTGCAGGGTACCATCTCTCGGCTACCCAGGCAGACCAGGGACATGGCTGCCGGCTCCCACTCAGTGTTCTCTCGGTCGAGGGCCTCCTCTTCCTCTTCTCCACCCCCCAAGGCGGCGGCTGTCAGCTGCCGGGGCGGGGGCCCGCCGGCCCCGATTCTTCGGTTCAGAGGGCAGGCCGGATCGCTGGCAAAGTGTCCGGTTTGTTGGCAGCCGTAGCAGGTCACTGGTGGCCGTGGTCCGGGTCGGGCCGGGCCCACCCTTCGGGCTAGGCTCGGGGAGAGATGTGGCTGCGGTGGCCCTCGAGGGGGACTCCTGGGGGCCCCGGCGGGAGGGTCTCGGTTCCTGTTCGGCCCTCCCCCCACCGCGCTGGCGGGGGGGTCCGTTGGGGTTCCTCTGGTACTCCCCCATTGAGTTCCGGGGGACCCGGGAGTTGACCCATCGATCGGCCTCGACGGCAAGTTTTCGCGGGTCGGTCATTTTGCTGTCGAGGAGGTGCTGTCTCAGTTCCACGAAGCAATTGTTGGAAAGGTGTTCCCACACGATGAGGTCGACCAGCTGCCCGTAGGTGGTTACTTTGCTCCCTTTGATCCACCCTTCTAGGGCCCGACTGAAAAAGTCCACATATTCCACCCATGTGGTACCCGGGATTTTCTTGCAGTCTCTGAACCGCTGCCGGTACATTTCCGCTGTTAGCCCATAGCGGGTGAGCAGGGCCTCCTTCATGTGATCGTAGGAGGTCATCACCTCCTCCGGTAGCTGGAGCAGCGTGTCCCGCCCTTCACTCAGGAACCTCCCCCACAGGCCCGCGCCCCAGTCTTTTCGGGGCACCCGATGAGAGGCCATGGCCACCTCGTAGGCCTTGAACCATTGTTGGATGTCGTCATTCTTGTAATACTCCTTGACGACCTCTTTCGGGATATGTACCTTGGCCTCGGAAGGCGGTAGAGTGTCTCTAGTACCGGGGGTGTCGGTCCCTCCGTTCTTGGCCTTGATCTCGAGTTCCTTGAGACTGCGCTCGTGCTCAAGAGTAAGTTTCTTTTCCTCCAACTCCCGGTGTCGTCTCTTCTCCTCTATCTCTTCTTGAAGGCGTAGCTGCTCTAGGGCCAGATTCTTTTCTGCCAGCTGGAGTTCGCCGTCCAGCCGCAGTCGGGCGAGCTCTAGCTCGTGGCTCCGGACCTTTTCCCGCTCTCGTATTTCTTCTTCGGAGAGGCCGGTTTCTAGGCTCTTTCTTCCTCCGGTTGCCGGAGTCAGTGCGGTTGCTGTGGTCTCAGTCAGGGGCAAGGGCCCTTCTTCCTGGGAGGGGCCTGCCCTGGCCTCCAACCATGCCCTCAGAGCTTTCTGCATCTCCTCTTTGGTACCTAGGCTGGTGGTTGCAATGCCTTTGTCTTTGCAGAACTGTTTTAATTCTTTGTGCGTATATTCTTCCAGCCGTTCGGGCTGGAACTCCATTGTCGCGTTGTTTTCCTGGCTGCTCATGATGCTGTTCGTTTGGATGGGTAGCTAGTGGGTACTGGCTGGTACGTACTGCGTTCGGCTCGGATCCCGCCGCTGGCCACCAAATGTTGGAAGGCGGACCCCGAGGAGTCGGTGAGACCACCAAGGGGGGGCCCTCTCACTGCACGAAGTAGCCGAGCGCTGCCGAGAAGTCTCCTGAGAGATCCTTCTCCTATCACGTACTAGCACAGTAACACCACCACACCGGACTCAAGGAGGTTGTCTTGTGACAAGCAATTCTTTATCAGCAATAAAAAGGTTACGAGGTCAATATTTACACGAAGGGATCAAGGGATCCATCAAAAGTCTCAGTGTCTCTTTGGAAGGGTCGGGGTAGCGGGACAGTCTTTGGCAGGAATGCGGTACGAGGGTACCTGGGGCCCAGTTCTTATCCTCAAGCTGGAGGACCTCCGGATCTCGGAGGGGTCGAGCCGCGACGGCGTCAGCAGGGCTCTGGCGTACAGTTCGTGGAGAGCCGCGATTCAATCAGCAGGGCTCTCAAGATGGTTTCTGCTCAGCTCGAGCCGCGACGTCGTCAGCAGGGCTCCGAGGAAGGTTTCAGCGAGGTTGGGCCGCGACAGCGTCAGCAGGGCTCCGATGTTCCAGGTGGTTCAGAAAGGGTTCACAAGAAGGAGCCGCGACGCAGTCAGCAGGGCTCGTGATGGTTCCGACAAGAGTTCTTCTCCGTAGGGTCAGCCGCGATTCAATCAGCAGGGCTCTCGACTCCGGGATACAACTGCCGAGCTGTGGTGGGGTCGCCCCAGATATAGGTCTGGAGCCCTTTGATGTCCGGACCTATGCGCCCGAGGGGGCGGAGTGGCCGGGTGGAGGTGGCCAGACGCCCAGCAGGAGAGGCGCCAGGCCCATGGGAGTTGCCGGGCGATCACACCTCGAGAGGGGAGGACAGTTGGGGGTCCCATCGATACTGTCCTCCGCCGGGGGCGATGAATGGTTCCTGCGGTACCCCCTGGCTAGTTCGTGGTGCCTCGATGTCGGGGCTTCGCTGGGGTCGAGGCCGGGTTGAGCGGGGTCGCGCCGGCTGGTGCATGGGGTGACGTGTATGCCAACAAGATGGCGGAGCCACGAGGAGTATGCGACCACGTGCAGCTCCGGGTGAAGGGCCTTGGTGCAGTTCAGACGGGTGGCCCGTGAAGGCCGGGGCGGGGAACGGGCACAATCCAGGGGGTTAAGGACCACGCCACGAGGCCGGGTCCAACAGTACAGAAACCTGCCAGTCCCACAGACCTCCCCGGGCACAGAAACCTGCCAGCCCCAGAGACCTCCCCGAGCACAGAAACCTGCCAGTCCCACAGACCTCCACAGGCACAGAATCTGCCATCTCCACAGACCACTCCAGGCAGAGAAATCTGCCAGCCCCACAGACCTCCCCAAGCACAGAATCTTGCCAGCCCCACAGACCTCCCCAGGCAGAGAAACCTGCCAGTCCCACAGACCTCCACAGGCAGAGAAACCTGCCAGCCACACAGACCTCCCCAGGCACAGAATCCTGCCAGTCCCACAGACCTCCCCAAGCACAGAAACCTGCCAGCCCCACAGACCTCCCCGGGCACAGAAACCTGCCAGCCCCACAGACCTCCCCAAGCACAGAAACCTGCCAGTCCCACAGACCTCCCCAGGCAGAGAAACCTGCTAGACCCACAGACCTCCCCAGGCAGAGAAACCTGCCAGTCACACAGACCTCTCCGGGCACAGAAACCTGCCAGTCCCACAGACCTCTCTGGGCACAGATACCTGCCAGTCCCACAAACCTCCCCGGGCACAGAAACATGCCAGTCTCACAGACCTCTCTGGGCACAGAAACCTGCCAGTCCCAAAGACCTCCCCAGGCTGAGAAACCTGCCAGTCCCCACAGACCTCCCCGGGCACAGAAACCTGCTAGTCCCACAGGCCTCACTGCCGGGGCATATGAGAACGTTTTTCTATTTTTGGGCTGTGGCCAAAATAGAATAATCTTACTATGGGCTAATTATTGTTGCTATGTCAGTGCAAAATGAATTTGTTCTGTTTTTTACCTGGTGTTAAAGTGGATGTCTTATGGCCCGAAGTTGTAGGTCTGTTGTTTTTCTAATGAGATAGGTCCATAACTGAAATAAGAGGCATGTCTGGCATCTTCACAGTGGCGTAAGATAAGCCCCCGCAGCCCCCTCGGTGCAGGGTGGGCCCTCAAGCTCCAGGGGACCTCCTCTGCAAAAGTGGTAGGTGGTGGCCCGGGGAGGGGGCCCCCTCCGTGTACTTTGCAGGGGGGCCCCCTCAACTTTCGTTACGCCACTGTGACAGTCAATGTGGATTAAACAGCTTGAACACCGTTAGTAGAAGTATAATAAATTCATGCATCTTGGGGAAGTTAGCAAGAAAAAAGTTCTACAAAAAAGCGAATGAACACAGTAATTCAGCTATGGGAACTGATAAAAGCCCCCTTTTAAGATATGTTAAATACTAGAGATTTCACAAGGCAGTTTAAACCTTAAAAGTGGCGGTAGTGTCTTCCTTTCATGTCAATGAATGTGAAGGAAATATTCTCGCACTAAATGGGCAAACAATATTTATGTTTTACCATCGCTCATTTCTTCTTGCAGTCAGAGGCATTTGTCAAACTGCTGGAGTCCCCTCTTCAATCAGGTCATATGGCACTTAAGTCACAATCCATGTGCTATTTCGGAAGTGTCGTCGGAGGAATGAATCCTTCGCTCTCAGGTTATCCTTGCAACACAGGGCCCTATTACAATGCGGTCGGAAACGGCTCTGACCGCCGGTCGGAGCCTTTCCAACCGCATCGTAATATGCGGGTCGGATTCCTTTCTGACCGCCTCATTACGATGGAGGCAGTCAGAAAGGAATCCTAATGGCCATTCTGACTGGCTTCCGAAGGGCTTGGGGAGCCCGTCCACCAGTAAGAATGTGGCCAGTAATCCTAAGGGTGGCTCTTTCCGCCCTTGGGATTACGATGTTGGGTTTCAGCAGCCTTTCCGTGCTGGTCTTTCCGACACAGAAAGGTTGTTGTAACATGACTTTGGGGGCCCCAAGCAGGGCCCCCTTGGGTGCACAGCCTCCGGTTGGAGGCCGAGGGGGCACCTATGATGCCCCCCTGTTGATCCTTGCACCCCATGGCAGGCACCTTGAGTGGCCTGCCACGGGGCGCAGGGATGAACTGCACCTCCTATTTTACAATGGGACATGCATTCAGGTCGGAATACATGCTCCCATTGTAAAGAATAGGAATGTAACCGAATACTGTTCGGTCGCATCCTAATTAGTCGGTCGGAACCGCCGACCGGGTGTCGGTCGGTCAGATGACCGAGACGATGTCAGGCAGAGGAAACTCCACCTGACACCATAATAGGGCCCACAATGTCTAAATTAGGGAATAGTGACACAAATCACAAAGGAAAACGGAAAGGCATGGATGGAAGTTCAAATTATCATACTAGTAGCAAACGAAACAAAGATAATGAATTGTGTGTTCACCTGCAATATAAACTGAAATGGCTGAGATAATTAAACACAGGAGGATGTGAGTCTTTTTTCAATATTACTGTCCATTTCATTAACTTCCTGTACCCACATTTCCTTTCATCTCTTCAGGGTATTACTTGTTATAAGTACATTCTAACCCATTACTTGCATCATCATGAGACAGTGGCAGTAATACACTCTGAGGCAAACAGATCGGTCACTCACACTAGCGTGTGATGGTCACTTAGCTTGAAAACAATATTTTCCACAATGACATCATTTATTTTGGAAGGAAGGGCAGTGCTTGTGTCTCTTTCCTACTGATTTACTGTGTGAAGTAAGGTTGTTATTATCCGGCAGCTTGTTTTGTGACTTGGCTGCCAGCATCGCCTCTCGCATCAGGCTTGAAAGAGTTGGGCTCCCTAATTATTTTTTTTTCAGAGTTTTATATAGTGCGAACTTGACCCGAATCGGGTATCAGAGCGCTTTACATAGCACCAGATGCATTACATGAGGACACATTAATTTTTTTGTTAGGCACGGGGAGATTAAGTGATTTGCCCAGAATCACAGGATGTTTAGCATCATTGCCAAGACTCGAACCCAGTTCCCCTGATTTGAGGTCGACTGCCCTAGCCGTTAGGCCAACTCCTCTTGGAGCCTAATTGAGGGCAAGTGTTATGAAAGTTGATAGGCACCATATACAGAGGTGTCGTCTTTCCGTCACAGGATGGTAATGAGTGGGGTGACTGGTCATTCGGTATAGAGGAACATTTACATCATAGTGCCTTAAAGCATCGCCCATGCCTACTAGGCAAATGCACAAAATCAAGATTTTCACTTGATGTGCAACACAGAAAACCATCCGAATTTGATGACATGCAGGCATTAGTTGGAAGCTGATTACAACAAGCTGAAAAATTAGAAAGAGGCAAAACTAAACAAAAAAATGCGTTGGGACGAAGGAAGGAGCTCCCTCACAAGAATCACTGAAGAGGATAGGATGTGGCATAGCAGCCAGAGCTGCTGACTCGGGAGCTGAAAATCCCGGTTCGGGTCTCAGCGCACAACATCCTGTGATTCTGGGCAAATCAGTTAATCTCTCCTGGTGATAAATTGCGCTATATAAATCTGCCTATTTAATTTATCCCGTTGACCACGGCGGGAATTCCTCTGCGGTGCGGGCTTATTAAATGAGTGGACGGGGTTCGGACGGCCCCGTGCGTCCTCCGCACATGCCCACTGCTTTTAACTAGCATTTTATGATCAATGCTTTTATGATGTATTGTCGAATAAAGCTTATCTTTGATTGATTGAAAATGTCACGATAACTCTGGTAATTAATGTTCCTGCTGAAGAGAGATCGGAGTTTTGTCTAGTGCCACTTTTGTCTCATCAAAAAGCAGCAAAGAGTGTTAAAATGCCTGCTGCAAAGAATGTGTACACTGCGAATTACAGAACTGTATTTTATGTTGATAGCTCAGTGGGTTACTTCTTTTATCACAGAGATGCAGTACCTAAGTTACAATCATACTATAGCACAGTAACATGCAAGGGGTTAAAGTATCAAGCAAGATGAAAAAGAAGAAAGAGGCAAAACCTTTTAAAAAATAGTTCCACAAAAGCGGATGTTAACAGTATTTCGACTATGGGAAACTGATAAGAGAAGGAGATGAGGAACAAGCATTGGTAAATGCAGGAAATAATGCCAAAAGAAATGGAGTAAAAGTATGTGTCAAGCACAGAAACCAATGAAAAGCCAAGAAAACAAGGGGGTGGGATGTAAGTCCCTTTTAAGATTTATAGTAAAACAATATATTTTACAAGCACAGCTCAAGCACGAAGCCAAAAAAGGGAGAGGGGGTTGCCCCGGTACCAGTAATTGTGGACTACCTCTGGTGGCAGCTCAGCTGATTACCCAATTTGGAATCACAGTTTCAAGTAGCTAATAATATGCACATTTATATTCTTATTAAACATCTGCCTTCATGATTAAATGTAGCTGCATGACTACAATTTGCATCCACTGAGAGGTAAACCAATGATTTGTGAGTTGAGTCAAGAATAATATTTTTCCTTGTATTCTTCTGCCTAGAAATTAGGGATGTGCGAAGATTTCTTTTCACCTTAAACTTCGGTATTTCTTACAGAAACTTCAAAAAAGTACACAGAAGTTGTAAAACCGGGACTTCTGACAGGTTTTACTAAGAAAATCAATTTTGTTTTCCGTCACATATATGTAATAGCTTAGCAAGGGATGCTCTTTCGCACAAAATGGCCATGAGATAACTGCCTGGTTTCAGAGTATTTTTGAAAATAGATATACAAGGCATTTATCTGTATCCAAAATGATCTGAGTAACTGGAGCCTTTTAGCCTAACAGAGAAGTATGTAAGTGCATAGGCGTGGAAAAGGTCCACAAGACCAAAGTCATGTATTAGTAACTGCTGTTATTTACAGTGCTGCAAAATGATGAACAGCAGTAGCAAGAAGCATGTAAAAAAGTTATGATTAACTTGCTAGTCACCATTGGCACACCTCCATTTTTTCTTAGCAAATTGTCGTTTCTGCTTGTTTATGTCTTTTTTTCTAAGGTTTCACAAGTTGATTTAGATATTTAAAGTGTGTTTGATCAGTTGGTTATTTCAGAAGATATGATTCTCAAACAGAGGGTTGGGGACATCTTTGGGATGCTCTGATATTTTTAACCAAATAGAATAGGGGAGGTAATATTTGCATATAAGAGAGTGGAAGGAATAATAATGCTAACTTATTAGGATCCACCCTAAAGTCACTAAATTAACCTGCGCTCAATTCCCTGGTAGCTATGGCAAAGAGCAGACAGGCTTACCTTAGGACAATGTGCATAGTATTTACGCAGTACCAAAACAGTTGTAAAATCAAAACACCAAACAATAAATTAGAAAAATAGAGTAAAATGTAATAAAGGAAAGGACAACAAAACAATATAAATTCAATAAAGAAAGATCTAGATTTAAAATAATTTAAGTAAAATAGTGACAAACAGCGCTAAGTGCCAACGGTAGTCTATAAATGCGGTGGACCAGGATACAGGTATGATATCAGGCCAGTTGCGATAGAATGTGTGACGATTACAGTAAGCGAGAATATCTTTGTCAAAATGTTACTGTCTGACTTACTTTTTTATGGTGCTCAAATTCTAACAGCTGGGCAAGCCTGAAGCTATGTCTGAGGAAAGTGCATCGAAATCATGCACCTTTGCTGCAAGTTCCATCCAATGGGTCTGGAGGCCTTTAAAGTCCAAAAATTTCAAAGTTCCCTGTTTTCAGGGTTTCTAGGACAGCTCCTGTAGGTCATTTATATGGCTCCCACGACCTCAGGGACAGCACTTAGGGGGCAGGACTCTCTCCAGCAGAGTCTACCAGCAAGGTCCAGTCCAGGCCCACTTGGTATTGGTCATCTGGCCACTTTAGTAAAAGGGGCTTTTGCATCTGGTTCTGTTCCTGTAGCCATAAAGGAGGTCATCTACCTGCCTCTTGGAATGGACTTCAGATCCAGTCCTTCAAGTCTCCTCTCATGTCACAGATGGCAGGTATAGTCCTCTTCTGAATTTCTGCAGGTCCACAAAGTGTTCTGAGAATGGTGCCCTGTTTTGCCACATTTATGATTGGTACCAGATAGTGGGTGGGAGTGACTCCTGGCCCCTCCCTAACCAATGAGGTAAAAGTTCCCAATGACAACCCTACTCTCTTTTGCGACAGCTCCTGTTTTTCCTACTTCAAAAAATCCCACAGTGCACCTTGCTCCCAAAATCTAAGATGGGGAAATCCTTCTCTCTTGTCAAGAGCCTGTGTGCCCAGTTGTAGCTAGGGAAATGAATAAGGGTGAGCATAACTCACGTAATTTGTGTAGCGTAATCACATCAAATTACCTAAATATTCTGCAAAATTATACTGGAATTATGCTGGGAGAGTAGGTCTGCATTTAGCAGTACTTCTTAGCACAGAAATGCCCCCCTTGCATCCAATAGGATGCAAGTATGCATTTTGTGCAAAAAAATAGCTAAATGTAACAGAACATGAATAGCAAGAGTGAGCAGCTGCTCACACTCGCTTAATGTGCTCTTGGGATAGGATTTTCCCCCAACTTACACCCAGCATTTAGCCATATTTTCTTAGCACAAAATGCACATTTGCATCCAAAATGGACGAGATGATTCATTTTGTGCTAAGCAATAGTACGGAATACAGCAGAACACAAATAGCAAGCATGAACGGCTGCTCGCGCTCAGTAAATGTGCTCTTGTGATAGGATGTTTCCCCCAAATTACTCTTAATTACGCGAGCCAGAGTAATTGTATTATAATCAGTAATTCTACATCAAAAAATAATGCGGATTTTCCGAAATTACTCTGATAGCCTTGGTATAATTGAACTACCACCCAGGCCTAGAAATGAGTAGTCCCCTGCTCAGTGGTCACTCAGGATAGGTTCTGGCAGGACTTACCATTCGACTGGGTTTGGTGCCAGCCTGGCTGAGGGAACAAACAGTTGCCTTCCCCTAGTCTCACTTTCTGTTTACTTGTGAAAGGGCAAGCCTGGACTTTGACATATTCTTGGATTCAGCTACTGCCCTGCAAGTGAATAAAGATTTTAGGGCCGAGTTTAATTTTTGACAAAGTTCACATTTAAAAATCACACACTGTACCTTGTATGGAACAGGATGGACATAGGAGTGACTTATTAATAATTAAAATCAGGGTTTCCCAGTTATCAAAAAGGCCTATTTTTTTACCACTTTTCACAGCAGTTGTTTAGACTGCTGCAGTTACGCTACAGAGGGTAGGTCTGAAGCCATATTTTATAGGCTGCTCTGTTGACGACACAATAGGTGCTACAGTTCACTTGTGGTATTTAGCTTACAGAAGATGGGTGTACTTGCTACAACATATACTAGGACTTGTAGGTAAGCCATTTTAACCATGTTTAAGGAGGGAGCACAGACACTTCACTCCTGCTTAGCAGTGCACAGAGTTGTACGTCCAGCAAAAATAGGGTCAAAAACCGGTGAAATATCTCGGGTGACCATGCAGAAAAGGCAGACTTCCGGCTAATTTTGGAATACTTCCTTGGAATGTCATTGAAGCCAATCCTACCAGCCTCTGGACTGTTAGGATGGGTGATCCTGTTGCACCATTGGGAAAGAAGGTTATCAGGAAGCACAAGTATTTTTAGATTGGAACTTTGTTACCAGCTGACAACTGTTTCCAACCAAATTCCTAAAGTACAGCCTGAGGCATTGTTCTGCTTGGGTTTTCAGATCGGGTGGAACCCGCTCTACAGAGCCCTTCTGACCCAAACCAGAACGTTACCCCCTCCCTAGGGCCTTTTTACACCTAAATGACCACATATATATGTACCACCTAAAGACAGGGAATTCCTATTATATATATATATATATATATATATATCAAGACCTCACAGCCCAACCACAGTCTCGCGGCCTTCAGCAGACCCAGAATCTCCTACCCAGACGGCAGCAACACACACAGTCTCGCGGCCTCAGTCAGACCCAGAATCTCCTACCCAGCCGGCAGCAACACACACAGTCTCGCGGCCTCAGGCAGACCCAGAATCTCCTACCCAGACGGCAGCAACACACATAGTCTCGCGGCCTCAGTCAGACCCAGAATCTCCTACCCAGACGGCAGCAACACACACAGTCTCGCGGCCTCAGTCAGACCCAGAATCTCCTACCCAGCCGGCAGCAACACACACAGTCTCGCGGCCTCAGGCGGACCCAGAATCTCCTACCCAGACGGCAGCAACACACATAGTCTCGCGGCCTCAGTCAGACCCAGAATCTCCTACCCAGACGGCAGCAACACACACAGTCTCGCGGCCTCAGTCAGACCCAGAATCTCCTACCCAGCCGGCAGCAACACACACAGTCTCGCGGCCTCAGGCAGACCCAGAATCTCCTACCCAGACGGCAGCAACACACATAGTCTCGCGGCCTCAGTCAGACCCAGAATCTCCTACCCAGACGGCAGCAACACACACAGTCTCGCGGCCTCAGTCAGACCCAGAATCTCCTACCCAGCCGGCAGCAACACACATAGTCTCGCGGCCTCAGTCAGACCCAGAATCTCCTACCCAGACGGCAGCAACACACACAGTCTCGCGGCCTCAGTCAGACCCAGAATCTCCTACCCAGACGGCAGCAACACACATAGTCTCGCGGCCTCAGTCAGACCCAGAATCTCCTACCAGACGGCAGCCTTAGCACGAGCTCATCCTATTATTACCGTAGTACATGACAGGGGAATCGGGATTACTATATATCAGATCACACAAAGACTATTAGTTGAGCACAACCTGTTCTCTAGTTCGAGGGGCTCGTTTCCCCCTCATCCAGTTACCACTTACCTGACCAGGATTAACCTCTGTTCATGTTGAGTTAACTCTGACTAAAAGAATAGGCTATCCTCCTATACAAAAATACACAACACATGCTAACTCACGACAAGCTAAATACTTTATTTAAATGCCACATGCACATTCGCAGAATACATCATATATATATAACCTGCAAGGAAAGTGAAAGGTTAAGTTATACACTTCAAAGAAAAAGGGGTCGACATCACCTGAGTCGTATGTAGCCTGTGCTCAATGGTCATCTAGGTTCCCTTCTCCCTCTGTGCCTCGGCTTCGCCTGGAAGTCACACCTCCGCAGTCGCGGATCTACTCCCTTCTCCCTCTCCGAGTCACTGGAACCTCTTCCTCATCGGCTACTCTCTCCTCTTTAGATTCAAGTTCGTCATCTGTCTTCCCTGGAATAAGTAGTAGCTTTTCTGCTAACGGCCAGATGCCGCCTATGGTCTAGAAGCAAGTACCCATATCTAACTCAGACTTTCACTAATATAGAGGTGCATTCTCTCATGGAAATTTCCAGCTCGAAACCTGCCGCCCACCAAATTCCTGTACCTCCCCGTGCCAAGGACACGTTCCCAGCCGGCCGGCCTGATGTAGTGTCTTCGGCAGGGGAAAAAATACACTCCTTCGATAAGGGCCGGCCTGAACCGGTTCTCTCCGAGCGAATAACACCTCATAACTAAAACATCGCCCTCCCTCTAGAAGTGTCCCAAGCTGCCGGAGCAGAAAGAAAGATGGAGTCTCTCCTGTCTGAGGCCTACCAGGCCTGAATTCAGCACGACTCCATGAAATACCCGCACTATAGAGCAAGTTATCCTCGATGCTAACGAATCTATCCCCTAGGCTATGTATGTAGGCCCTGATCTATGGGTAGGAGCACAGGATTGTGTCAAAGTGTCTAATAGATAGGCCCTATTCACTACTCTAGTCCTTAGACTTGGATGGAAAGAGACTGAAGTCATATTGATCGCTCTACAACACAAGAAGGCCAGGAAAATCAAGCAGTACATTTCACCCTTGACTTCAGTCTATTATACATACATTAAACAGAACTAACATCGGTGGAAGAATAATATGAAACAAAACTAACCGATCTATGTCTAGTACCAGATGTGCAGAATTGAAGCAGTGAAGGGATACACTGAATAAAACAACAGATAGAAATCAAAACAGCAATAGCAATCAAAATGCCACCTAATATGTAGCGTAGCATATGCATGTCCGGTAACCAATTAAAGAGCCAGTCAAACCAGCCCTGATCAATGTGTTTTCTAACTTCATCGGTTAAGTCATGCAATTTATCTATGTGTGCACGAATGGATTGTGTATGATCAGATAAGTTAAAACAGCAGAGGCCTTCAAAATCTGAGCAACCATGTCCATGTTTAAGCAAAAGATAATCAATGGCTGCTCTATTTTGCAAAATGGCCCTACGTTCACCCTGGGCGTCTAATAGCAAGTCAGACAAGACTGTAGAAGTATGATTAATAGATTTAACCATCCAGCAAGCCATTTTCCCAATGGATTTGGCATTGTAAACCGCTAAAGCAGGAACACCAATAATTGAAACAGCTAGGCTAAGGTATTCAGACTTGGAATATAAATGCAAAGATGAGTCACAATCCTCCTGTAACATCACTGTATCTCGAAGCACACGAGAGTTGGCATTTGGATGTGATGAGAACATTAATAAACTCAATCTAGTAATGGCACACGGGCCTCCGGAAATGTTTGCGGGGACATATGGCCAGGAAGTATTACCACATGAGAAAAGCCATCCGGCAGGTAGCAACATCGCACGATAGTGACTGGGAGTAACTACCAAACTATTGCAAGTCATATTGTTCTGGACTGAGACACATGTCGTCGGTGTCCTCTGGAAACACAAAGTTCGTTCGTGGGGTGTAAAGGAAGTGGCGCCCCTTAACTTGAGGCGTAGGCATTCAGAAATTGCATTAGGATTACATGTAAGAAAGAAGCATAGGTCACCTTGTGTAATATTATACGTAATTATTTGGGACTGGATGGGGAGTTGCTCATTCGGCAGTTCAGTACACAAAGGACAATATACATGGGTAGCAAAATCACCCAGGATAATATTCGGACGAGCCTTCGAAATGTTAAAGATACTGATTAAAGTCTCCAGCGAGGCGGGGACAGCAACTAGGCAGGTCGCAAGAATATCGTGCACAGATCTCATCGGTGTCAAACAGAAGTGAGGGGCATCAGTTACTCTTTTGGCCAGTAAGGTCCAAAAGTTCGATGATGAATCCCACGCATTGAAGGAACGCAACACTCGGGTTCCCAGTTCATCCCGGGTTGATGGGATCCCTTCTCTCTCGCCGAAGTAGTCCGAAGGGAGTCCAATACCGGCACATCCTGCAGCAACAATCCAAAGAATGATCTGAAAAAGAACCAAATACAGGCATTAATCATTCTCGTAAATAACATTTATCAGCTGGGACAGCTTCCCAGCTATCTTTCCCTGGCCTCATAACCAAAATGGTATTATCCTGACCGGTGGCAATAACCTCTGCTTGTTCAGGGGGATTCTTAGGCGATTGCACCCAAACCTTGGCCCCAGGGTTATCCGTAGAGCCAAAGCCTTTCTGGCCACGTACAGTTAGCAAAGTTGGGGCAGTGCCTTTCATTATTTCACCACTGAAAACAGGCATAATGAGTAATTGAGCCACTCGGTCAGTACGATATATCGGCAAGTCAATCTCACTGCTATTTAGCAGAAGTACCTTAATCTCTCCCTGATAGTCGCTGTCGATAACTCCTCCAAGCACCTGGATGCCTTTTACAGCCAGCCCCGATCTAGGGGCGATCAATCCAAAATTCCCCGGTGGTATATGAATACCAACACCGGTAGCAATGATGACCCGATTTTTACTTTCCAGAACGGTGTCATCCATAGCATGCAAGTCTAAACCTGCCGACCCTGGGGTCGCTCTGCATGGAGCCAGAGCTCCGGGAGTAATTTCCCAATACATCACAGTTTCATTGATTACATTAGGCATAGTCTCAACATTTGGGGGAAACAAACGCATAAGCGGAGATTCAGCATTTAAAAAAGGACGATTATTCAGGATCAATAGTGCTTGGGGTAAAAAGTCTCGCCAATTTTTATACTTGTCATCTGTTAACTTTCGTAACTGATCCTTTAGCAGGCCATTCAATCTCTCCACCAGGCCTGAGGCCTGCGGGTAGTAGGGTATATGAAATATCCATTCAATATTATTTTCCACACAGAATTCCTGTACCAATCTTCCACGAAAATGGGATGCATTATCAGATTGAATTTGGAATGGCACACCATAATACATCATAATCAATTCTAATGTTTTTATGGTATTCAATTGGGTGGCTTGCTTACATGGAAGAGCTACCAGCAAGCCACTATATGTATCGACAATTGTGCAAACATATTGACAATTTCTACTCATGGGAAGGGGCCCGATGTAATCAATCTGCCAAATTTGAGCGGGCAGTTTCCCGCGATGTAAATGGCCTCTAACAATTTGGGGTACCTTACGCTGTCTGATATGTTGACAGACGGGACAATGTAAGATAACATTTTTAATTAGATCCAGGGGAATATAAATTCCTCTATCAGCAGCCCACCTGCTAGTGGCCTTCTCTCCAAAGTGTCCTGCCTTCTGGTGTGCCCATTTCGCCAATCCCGCAATATCAGGATCTTGTCTGTCCACCACTGCCTCAGCAATTTTAGATTTTTCATCTGCAAGGTTATGAAAAAATTTGTCAAGGGAGTCTATTGGGGTGTGAGCATCCACATGGAAGATGGTAACAGTACTCTGTGGGAGCATCTCCCAAATCTCTTGCCATAACTCTTTTCCCCACAATTCTTTGGAGTGTAACCTCCAATTATGGGAATGCCAGGTCGGCAACCAAACAGCCAGTCCATTGGCAGTGGACCAGGAATCGGTGAAAATATGACATGTACCGGGTAACTCTTGTTTCAAAACTTGGTAAACAGCGTAAAGCTCGGCAAATTGGCTACTCTTCCCTTCACCAGTTGTGCTCAACAGTTTCTGTGTGATCGGATTATAAGACACCGCCTTCCAGTGCCGTGTCGTTCCAATAAACTTCGCCGACCCATCTGTAAACCAAACATGGTTTCTGTCCTCAGCGGACAAATCATCAAAAGATCTACCCCACTTGACAGGGGACTCCTGTTCTAAAGGTACGGAACACTCACTCTCAGTCTCAGTCGATGGTGCTTGCGCCACTTGCTCATGTAAAAACGCAACTCCTTTCGGACCCACACGTGCCCTGTCTTGTATGTACCATTTCCATTTAATCACACTCGCCTCCTGAGCATGCCCAATTCGATGAGTTTTTGGTGAACTCAAAACCCACTGCATAATAGGAATTTCAGGACGCAAAAATATGTCATGTCCCAAAGTCAATTGCTCGGTATCCACCAAAGCCCAATAACAAGCAAGTAGCTGTTTCTCAAAGGGTGTATAACGCTCACCAGCATCAGGTAGCTTTTTGGTCCAAAACCCTAACGGTACCTTACTCCTGCCTTGTTTCTGCCATAGACTCCAATTTGCATAAGGGCCTTGCACAGACACATTCAAATCCACATCACCATCACGTACAGGCCATAGATCCATAGCATGTTGAATTGCCTCTTTCGCCAGACTAAATGCATCTTGCTGTTGCTTACCCCATTCAAATGCATTCTTTTTACGTGTAATTCGGTACAAAGGGGCCAATATTTGACTCAAATGAGGAATATGCTGGCGCCAAAAACCAAATAAGCCAATGAAGCTCTGGGCTTCCTTCCTATTCCTCGGAACCGAAAAATCAAGAATCTTCTGTTTAACTTGAGGGATCACCTCGCGGTGTCCCTCGTGCCAATTAATACCTAAAAATTTTACAGCTTGAGACGGACCTTGTAATTTATCCGGATTGATCTCCCAACCTTTCCCACGCAGACACTCAATGACTCTATCTAATTGTGTCTGAACATCCTCTTGTGTTTCGCCTTGGATCAAAACATCATCAATATAATGACATATCTGAATTTTGGGATGAACTGGTACTTCAGCCAAATGTTCTGCCACCAGCCGGTGACAAATCGTAGGACTATGCACATAGCCCTGAGGAAGACTTCTGAACGTCATCTGACGCCCGTTCCACGTAAAACTGAACTGTTCCTGACACTCAGGGGCAATTGGAATAGAAAAGAAAGCATTAGCAATATCGATGGACGCATACCATGTACCTGGATGTGTTTGGATTCTTTCAATCAGGGTGATAACATCCGGTACTGCAACAGTCAAAGAGGGCGTGTGTTTGTTCAATTCTCGATAATCAACAGTCATGCGCCAAGAATTATCACTCTTACGCACCGGCCAAACAGGATTATTCCAAGCAGAAGTAACTGGAGTTATAACGCCTGCATCAACCAACTCCTGAATGGTGGTACTAATCTCTTCATGACCACCCGGAATGCGATACTGCTTCTGACAAACCACTTTGGTCGCCTGGGGAACTTGTATAGGGGGCATCCTTAAACGACCAACCCGTATAGGTCTGGACGAGATATAATGCGTCGTTCCAAATTGGTAACACCCATCATCAAGATGCAACGTCATTCCCTTCAAAATATCAATTCCAATTATGAATTCTAAGAGTGGCACCACTAATACAGAATATTCCTTTCTAGGGATTCTACCTATTCTCATTTCAAGCAAAGTTTGAACTGCAGGGGTTTCTTTTCCTCCTAATCCGGTAATAGTAAAAGGCTGCCCTGTAAATTTCTTTGATTTTCCATGAATAAGAGTGGCCTCCGCTCCTGTATCAACTAATGCTCGGGCCCTTTGGATATTACGATGTCTCCAATAAATATCAATATCTACATAGGGTCTATTATCTCTGTGAGCCCATCTGTGTACCGGAGCTTGACCTATTTCCTAGTCATTCTTACTGCATTCTGTGTACCAGGACAAATCAGGATAAAGACTCTCACGTTTCTTAGGTATCGATACCTCCTGTTCATATCCATCTCTATTACGAAATGGATTCCTGTCCTCTGCATTGTACTGCGGGTTTCGATCGGCCAAACTGTGTCGATCCTCTCTCCTTCTCAACTCAGGGGATTGATCCCTATCATCTCTACGTCTGCTGTAAGCATGATCATTTCTCCCCCTTTCCTTTTCCCCCTCTCTCTCCCTGTCCCGCTCTCGACGGGGAGACAGATCACGTACAGGACGCCGATCATCACGACGATCAGAGCGCCCACGGCGATCATCATCACTGCTACCATCAGAACAACCACGATCACACGCAGTCGTTCGAACACGCCGGGCACCCTCCTTCTGATCCAAGCCCCGTTTGCGAAACATCTCCCACAAACGAGCAGTAGTCTCACCATCAATGTCCTCCCGACGCACACCATCAGCCAAAAGACCAGTAAAGATATCACGTCTAGTAAATTTATATTCACCAGGAGTACGAGTGTCAGGCCGGGACTGACGTTCAGGTTTAAACCACTCACCCAACTCACCGAGTTGGCGTACCGATTCCAACACTGTAGATAGTACATTACCAGTCTGGTTAATCAACAAAGTCATCATGACCTGCTTGTAGGCAACAGGAGAAGAGCGAATGATACGATTTCGCACAGAAGAAGTCAACATCCCATCAAGCAACCTGTCAGCAGTGCCCAGAAAAATAGCCGTTTTCATCACTTCTTCCTTAAGACGTTGCGCAGCATCACGCAAGGTATACCATGGCTTGTCATTGACAGGCCAGTCAGATTCAGTAGGATACTTCAAATTACAACCCTCAGTCGCCAATTGGAGCAAAGAAATTTGACCACCACCATTATAGTTACGAAAATGATCTTGCACAGTAGAATCCAAACTCAAAGAACAAAATTTCAAACAATCGCCAGTATCCAACATAATACCAGCAGCGCCTAGTTCATAAAGGCGCACCATCCATGTGAGCAAAGCCTCACCAGTCCGCTGCCGAAAGCGCAGCAAAATGTCACTAATTTCTTGTTGGGTAAAATCTTCTAAACAGTCTAAAGAAACACCCTGCGGAGCATTGGGAGACTGCTGCAACTTCCGACGAAAAACCGGATGCGCAGAGACCACGGGACGAGCATCACAAGGAGCTCGAGCAGTACTAGTAGAGGGACAATCAGTGTAAGAAGCATCGATGCCGCCCGAAGAGCGAGCGTAATCACGGGGTGCACCATCAGAGGTGCGAGAAGCAGACTTACATTCATG
Source organism: Triturus cristatus (assembly GCF_964204655.1). Taxonomy (NCBI): domain Eukaryota; kingdom Metazoa; phylum Chordata; class Amphibia; order Caudata; family Salamandridae; genus Triturus; species Triturus cristatus. The sequence goes on from NC_140590.1 coordinate 959,499,546, forward strand.
ACGGGAACGAGAAGACTCGTGATTGACAGACTCCTCACCCGAGGAACAAGACGTAGTCGAGTCCCAGATATTACCATCCCATTCATCAGGGTTCCAATCTAGTCCAGCTTTCGCCACGACCAGACGCACCTTACGCGTCGAAACTCGACCACGCCTGTTCTTGTACTTATAACGAGCAATCCGCACAGCCGCCCTTTCGGCAACCGTTTGGTAAGTGTCAAGTTTGTCAGAAAGCAACTTATTTTGACACCGCAATAAAGTATTAGAATTCTGAATCTCAACAAAGTGTGCCTCCACATCCTTAAGAGAGATCTGCAATTTCAACAATCTCTCATGCAGAATCCGATACGCAGACAGAATAACCCAACCTCTGCACCCCAAAGCGGGAACCTCCTCACCCTTCAATACAGGTGCCGTCTGCAAACAAGTAATCACGTCAGCCGGTTCCGCTGACTCCAAAGAAGAGTTCCAATTTTCACTCAGACCAGTAGAGTCAGCCCACTCACGGGCTAAGGCTCCATAAGGCGTTGAATCCCATCCGGGAATATCAACGGACAATTTAAGAGTAGATTTAGATTTCTTAGAAAACATCGCGAAAAAGAAAGAAAAAGAAACGCAGAGAAAGAGAAGAAGAAAAAAAAAAAAAAGGAAGAGAGAAAGAAAGAGAGAAAAAACTATACACGCAAATATATAAAAAAGAAAACCACGCACACGCTGAAAGCAAACACAAGACAATGACAACGCACACAGGTTTCGTAAACAGTTCGTGACGCCAAATGTTCTGCTTGGGTTTTCAGATCGGGTGGAACCCGCTCTACAGAGCCCTTCTGACCCAAACCAGAACGTTACCCCCTCCCTAGGGCCTTTTTACACCTAAATGACCATATATATATACACCACCTAAGGACAGGGAATTCCTATTATATATATATATATATATATATATATCAAGACCTCACAGCCCAACCACAGTCTCGCGGCCTTCAGCAGACCCAGAATCTCCTACCCAGACGGCAGCAACACACACAGTCTCGCGGCCTCAGTCAGACCCAGAATCTCCTACCCAGCCGGCAGCAACACACACAGTCTCGCGGCCTCAGGCAGACCCAGAATCTCCTACCCAGACGGCAGCAACACACATAGTCTCGCGGCCTCAGTCAGACCCAGAATCTCCTACCCAGACGGCAGCAACACACACAGTCTCGCGGCCTCAGTCAGACCCAGAATCTCCTACCCAGCCGGCAGCAACACACACAGTCTCGCGGCCTCAGGCGGACCCAGAATCTCCTACCCAGACGGCAGCAACACACATAGTCTCGCGGCCTCAGTCAGACCCAGAATCTCCTACCCAGACGGCAGCAACACACACAGTCTCGCGGCCTCAGTCAGACCCAGAATCTCCTACCCAGCCGGCAGCAACACACACAGTCTCGCGGCCTCAGGCAGACCCAGAATCTCCTACCCAGACGGCAGCAACACACATAGTCTCGCGGCCTCAGTCAGACCCAGAATCTCCTACCCAGACGGCAGCAACACACACAGTCTCGCGGCCTCAGTCAGACCCAGAATCTCCTACCCAGCCGGCAGCAACACACATAGTCTCGCGGCCTCAGTCAGACCCAGAATCTCCTACCCAGACGGCAGCAACACACATAGTCTCGCGGCCTCAGTCAGACCCAGAATCTCCTACCAGACGGCAGCCTTAGCACGAGCTCATCCTATTATTACCGTAGTACATGACAGGGGAATCGGGATTACTATATATCAGATCACACAAAGACTATTAGTTGAGCACAACCTGTTCTCTAGTTCGAGGGGCTCGTTTCCCCCTCATCCAGTTACCACTTACCTGACCAGGATTAACCTCTGTTCATGTTGAGTTAACTCTGACTAAAAGAATAGGCTATCCTCCTATACAAAAATACACAACACATGCTAACTCACGACAAGCTAAATACTTTATTTAAATGCCACATGCACATTCGCAGAATACATCATATATATATAACCTGCAAGGAAAGTGAAAGGTTAAGTTATACACTTCAAAGAAAAAGGGGTCGACATCACCTGAGTCGTATGTAGCCTGTGCTCAATGGTCATCTAGGTTCCCTTCTCCCTCTGTGCCTCGGCTTCGCCTGGAAGTCACACCTCCGCAGTCGCGGATCTACTCCCTTCTCCCTCTCCGAGTCACTGGAACCTCTTCCTCATCGGCTACTCTCTCCTCTTTAGATTCAAGTTCGTCATCTGTCTTCCCTGGAATAAGTAGTAGCTTTTCTGCTAACGGCCAGATGCCGCCTATGGTCTAGAAGCAAGTACCCATATCTAACTCAGACTTTCACTAATATAGAGGTGCATTCTCTCATGGAAATTTCCAGCTCGAAACCTGCCGCCCACCAAATTCCTGTACCTCCCCGTGCCAAGGACACGTTCCCAGCCGGCCGGCCTGATGTAGTGTCTTCGGCAGGGGAAAAAATACACTCCTTCGATAAGGGCCGGCCTGAACCGGTTCTCTCCGAGCGAATAACACCTCATAACTAAAACATCGCCCTCCCTCTAGAAGTGTCCCAAGCTGCCGGAGCAGAAAGAAAGATGGAGTCTCTCCTGTCTGAGGCCTACCAGGCCTGAATTCAGCACGACTCCATGAAATACCCTCACTATAGGGCAAGTTATCCTCGATGCTAACGAATCTATCCCCTAGGCTATGTATGTAGGCCCTGATCTATGGGTAGGAGCACGGGATTGTGTCAAAGTGTCGAATAGATAGGCCCTATTCACTACTCTAGTCCTTAGACTTGGATGGAAAGAGACTGAAGTCATATTGATCGCTCTACAACACAAGAAGGCCAGGAAAATCAAGCAGTACAGGCATACATTAGCCACATACAAATTATTTAAACTAGTATTGGCAATGCCAATAGGTCTGACTTGCACTTTGAGTCCTGACTAAATATGTTTTATATAGCTTACTACAGTGGAAAAAAACGTATGATTGCTTTCAATATACAATTCCTCTATGAGATAAAGAAATGAATGTGTGATGGTTCTGTGTACCTTTGAGATGTAAAATAGTCCCTCCTGCATTGCAATAGAAGCATTATATATGTCAGTATTCCGGTACATTAGAGGCATGGGTTCAGGCATCAGTTAAATCAAGACTAGAACCACTTGGTACTCCTTCTCCTTTTGTGAATTCTGATGGCGGCCTTACTGGTGGTGGGGATCGGTAGTAGTCAAGGGAACCACCTCTTGCTTCCTCCTGGTGTTCTCCAAAACTGATTTTTTTTTTTTAATGCCGTACTGATTTCTTGAAGAAATGTCAGCTGCTAAAAAAAATTTTTTGATTTGGGAATGCAAACATAGGCATGGCGGACTCCTGTTTTCCACAATGAAGAATAAATTCCTAGGCCATATAAATTAAAATCATTCATCATTCTGGATGTACTAAAAATAGAGACAGTGTAACGACCAAACTGTAAAAAATGCAAAATTTTTATGACAATTCTTCAAAATTTAGATCATATCATTTCATTTTACAGATTAAAAACAGAAGTTTATTGACACAATTGTTATTTCTCTAAACCTGTGCTATACACAATCTCTTGCTAAGCTAAAAGTGTAATATAAAAACACAATACTGTGGCAAATGAATAATGAGTCTTCGACGCGCGTTTCGGCGTAAAATACGCCTTCGTCAAAAATAGCCACACAACACTTTATATTTATTAGGATCTGTATATTAAAATTGTCGGAAAAAGATGTATCCGGTTATATTCCTGTGTGGGATAAACCTTAAAAGAATGCACGCCTAATAAGGAGATACGGCGCCGTAGTAACCACTTCTATGCATATGGTGTTGTTCATAAGTGAACTATTGATGAATAAAATCAATCCTGATCATAACTTCTTAGCGTATCACGATAAAATTACTTGTAGTATACCGCATTGATGGAGGTTGACTAATAGGAGGTGGTGTGTTCCTTTCTGATAAAGCTCCTATATGTACGGGGACGCCGTGAAAGCCGAATAACTGCGTCCTGCTGATCTCCTGTTTTCTGCAGGCCACCAACCCTGTGTTTGTAGCTAACCACTTAGGGTCGTAAATGGCGACCTGCTTAATTAATATTCAATAGGCATGTTGTCTGTGGCCATGTGCAACAGGATATTTTGCAAAGTGACCTACAAGTACATAGATCGCTTCACAAAATGAAAGACTGGCCACAAAATGTCGGTGAGTAATTTGTGACCATTTCTTATGACCATTCTTTTTATGCATCTGGCCAATAGTTCCTTCATGCTCCCCTTCTGTTTTCTCTATGATTGTCTGCCATACATTTTGGAATCCTCTCTCTTTTAAGCTTGCTGCCTTAGCTGATCTGCTTGGCAGCTTTCAGGGACCCTCTCCTGGTATCCTTCCCTTTAGAGGATGCATAACAGCACTATTCCACACCGATACAGTCCGTGCAGCAAATCCCCAAACTCTTGTTCGTGGGGCATTTGGTACTGCTCTTGACCCATGCAGAGTCCTGTCTGAGAGTGAGCTTCAGTACAGCAAAAAGTTCCCTCGATGCTTGTTCGCACAGTAGTGACAACAAGAACTTTCAGCTGGTCTGCACACCAGGAACCCTGCGGCACAGGAGGTGTAATGATACACCAACCCGCCAATAGCATGAGTTAAAAGGGTAATACTCTTGTGGGGCGGAGCTAAGGCCGACTCTATGTTTATGTTAATAGATAGGTTATGCATGCAGCTGCATGTCAAGCCAAACTTAAAATGGCAGAAAGATAGATGTCTTCAATAAGTGGCTTGTGAGAAAGATTCAAAGATCAAGCAATTGAGGAGAGAACAGTTTCTTCAAATCCCTTCGGAAATGATGGTAAATGTGTATTTGAACCAAAAACCTTTTATTCTAAACTGGACACATTCCTGAAAAACCTAACAGCGGGACCCTATTCTTTTTTTTTTTTTTTCTTTTTTTTTTTTTTTTGAAACCGTTTATTACAATCTCAGATAGTTACAAGTATGGGCCTACAACCGTCTGGCCGGCCGCTAGAGTAGCAATAGCATATGACATACATACAGAAAATTCTCATGGCAGTGCAACAAGGGTAAATCAGGAGATATCAGTAGTGCAGGCCACATAACTCCAAACCAACAATACGGTTTCCTTTTGTCAAGACACAACAACACAAAAACAACCACACCCGCAAGGCAACCCGCAATCCCAAGTGACAGCACGCGCTCCTTAAGTGGGGGACCCCAACCAATCGCCAAACTCTGAAGAGGGGAATGAGAACAGATCAGGGACTGGGGAACCACATGCCCATGGCTGGGGGAGGGGGTCGGCTAGGGGGACGGAGCTGGTGAAGCAGCCGGCAGCAGCGGCGGCTCGCAAATACCCCCGCGATAGGCGTTCCAGGGGCCCCAGATTTTCACCCACGCCCCAGGCTTACCCCTCGCAACATACACCACCTTTTCGCGAAACATACACCAATCCATGTGTTCTTTCCAGGCCGACACCGCCGGAGGCCTCTGGGATCCCCACAATTGAGCAATGTCACGCTTAGCGATCATGTATCCCAGAGTCACCCACCGCGTCTGCGGAACCGAGTAGTCAGTTGGCTCCCACACATTCAGCAAGCATCTCCTCGCTTCAGGCAACAGCACGACACGCGTAACCACTCGCAGGACGTCATGCACACCACGCCAGAACCGCTCCACCTTTGGGCATTCCCACAGAATATGCAAGAAAGTTGCCAAAGCACCACAGCCACGCTTACACAGTCCATCCTCAGCTAAGCCCATACGTAGAAGCCTTGGCCCCGTCACGTAAACCCGGTGGAGGATCTTAAGCTGGACGAAGCGAAGGCGAGCCGGGATGGCCACCTCCTTCGGAGAGGCCACCTCGGACATCCAGTCCTCGTCGTCCAACTCCAGCCCATCAGCAACCCAGGCCTCGCGGAGGCCAGTCAGCAGGCCCGATCGGTCGTTAATCAGTTTTTTATATATAAGGGAGATCGTGCTGTCTGGGACATGGCCATCCAGCACTCTGTCCTCCAGGGGGGAAGACTCCGGAATGGACGCGACATCCGGGAAGACGGAGCCCAGCGCGTGGCGGACTTGTAAGTACCGGAAGTACTCACTGCCTTGCAACTGAAACTCCGTCTGCAGCATCTCGAAGGTTTTGAATCCCCCCCTCGTCCAGAGATCTCCCACTGTGCTGATGCCGATCGTGTCCCATTTCTCGAAGCCCTTCGAGGTCCACAAGGAGCCCAACCTCGCCGATGCATATAGCGGTGACGCCCGGGTCAAACGGTCCTTCCACCCCATAGCTGCGTTAGCCGCGTGCCATACACGTACCATGACACGCGTCGGTCCCGTCAGGCGAGGGTCCGGCGCGCCAGAGTAGAGCGCCCGATTGTAGTCGCCACCGGGCAGGAGCATCTTGTCCATTTCAAATGCCGGGTTCAGGGCAGGCCCGTAAAGGCCATGGTTAATCGCAGCTAGCTGGGAGGCCCAGTAATACCGTTTAATATCCGGGAGGGCGACCCCGGGACCCTATTCTTAATTACATTTTTGGTAAATTTAAACGGTGAAAATATTACATTACTTAATTGTTGGAATATGTTCTGCGCTCCTTGATTTTTATTCTGTAATATCTGACAGGTGTGAGTCGGTTCCTGGGGATCAGACGTACTTTCACATTTGCGCCTCGCTTTGATGAAATTAGCCAACTCCTCATGAGGAGGTCATGCGAGCTAAGTACACCAGGCCTCCCTGGAGTGAAGGATTGCCGGAGCCCCGACCCCTGCTGTTTCCTGCCCAAACAATCCCACGCAAGCTCCAGTAAATTACGCTGGATATGTGACCCAGCTCGGCTCATGCAACTGAAGCTGATAAATGGCTCGACGGGGTTGGCAGAAGTCCCAGGAAGCTGCATAGTGCTGAGCCGTTCCATTCCTCTTACTCCTTTCAGGTTTTGGAGTACTCCCGTCACTGCTGGCAGCTGCAGCTTGTACACTAGAAGACTCTGCAACTTGTGGAAATGTGGATTTTCCTGATCAGTTATGTCCCCTATCTTGGACCCCAACGGTTCTATATGCATGTTACAAGTACATGTATGTTCCCTCCAGTTCCAGTTTCTAAGACGCAAACATATGTGTGTCTACCGTCAACATGTTCTCTGTCAGATCCGCCATCAATGGGCTGGATATTCGATTCCTAAGTATGAAAGGCCACCGACTTTATATGGCTAAGTTACTTCATTTTTACAGTTCAGGCGAGTAGGCCCGATTCTGTCCTCAAAGCCTTTCCCTGCTCTCTGTCTCTGACAGCTTCAGCTTGAGCTCGCATCTGTATCCATGAACTTTGTCCTACTCCCCGTGCAGCTAACGGTGCCTGCCTCGGCCAGTTTTCGCCTGTCTGCCAAGAAGTTGTATTTCACCTTCGAATTATCTATTTTGCTCTCCAGCCGATGCATTCCTGTCCAGTGATTTAGGTAAACATTTCCTTTAGCTCACAAGCAAAGGACTCAGCCTTTCCGTCCTCCTGCAAGTGATTCATAGCCCTGTTGCCATGGAAAGTTTTCTATCCCTCGCATCTCATATAGACACTTAGACGCTTGTACACGCACACAGTCAGTATAGAATAGATTCTGTCCGAGAGTCCTTCCTTGTGGATAACATAGTTCTTTAAACATAGGATGTTAGATATGATTTGGGATTAGGTTGACTTGACCCCAGACTTCTCGTCTCCACATGTAGAGCTAAATGTCAAGTCCCCTTCACCCCCTAGTTGCACGTCAATTACACGTCATGCTGCCGCGCGCGCATCTATGCCAAGTATTATCTTATAGATCCACCTATGTCTGATAATTCTAACCAATCATGTTTCTTTTATTCCTTATTACGCCTAGTTTCGATTATGTCACTGTCACGTCATTTTTCTTATCAAATGTTACGCCTTCTACATTCGTTTCATTGTAATGTACTTATTATAAAAATACATGTCTGTTAATAAATTATTGTACTTCACTTCCTGAACCTTCGTGGTGACGGAACCTGAGGGCCGCGACTCGAGTCGGCCATTTTGAATGAAATAAAGCCCATTAGAAAACCTCTTATACCACGGATTCTGCCTCTTGTTATTTTGAGCTATTTACTTTAATTTAAGATTCCGCATGAAATTCAGTCCGGTAATATTTATTTTATTTACCACATAATGGCGCCCGAATAGGGACACTTTCTCATCTCACGCGCCGGCGGTGCGTTGCAGGCCCGGTCTCCTGCCACAGCTGGACGGACCATAAACGCGTACCAGCAGGATTTCCTGTAAGCTCCCTCCGGTCAAGCGGGGGCGACTGAGGCTGCGATCAACCCAGACGAGGCGGTGAGAAGTGCGAAGTATCCCGACCAGAGCCTAGCTGAGAGAGCAAGATCCGAGGTATACAGAGGCCCACCAGGTTTTCCGAAATCCCGACGTGCAGAGGGTCCGATGTCCGCAGTTATCGAGTCCTGTCCATTCTCTGAGGCCTTCCGTTTCAAGGAGCTACTCGGTGAGTACCATCGCCGGGGAGGCGTGTTGACGCGCACATAGGTTGTGCCGGTCAAGACGGATTTGGGTACACAAATCCGGTCTGCACTGTTTAGCAGTGTATATGTACTGTTTAGCAGTATATCAAGTATTCCGAAGTATTCAGTTATTGTCAAGAATTCAGCGTGGTGATTAGTTAAGCAGACTGTCATCATTGTCGATCATTGTTATAATGTTTAATGTTTAATGTTTAAAGTATTCAGAAAATGTCTTGCATATTGTGGTATGAATGATTGTTCATTGTTCACTGTTCATTATTGTGTTTCTCGTATTAAGCAAGTTCAAGAGTAAGAATCAGATCAGTTGTCAATATGCCGCTCTTCTCGAAGTTAAGACAGATTACTACCAGAAAAGGGGTGCTTGAAGAAGCAGTTCCTATTCCTCCTAGAGACACTCCAGGACATTTCATGTACCATAAGCATGGCTTAGATGCCATATTGTTTCTTGATCTATGGGTAGATTATACCAAAGGATTACCGGAAAGTCAAAGGTGGCCCATAGCGGGAACCTGGGATGCAGAGTGCATCATGAAAGTGGAAGAAGAGTTATGGAAAAGAAAGGTCAGACAGTCACAGAAAGACGCTGTTGAGTTATGGCGTAAAGAATCTCATAGACGAACAGAAAAAGCACGTAGACAAGAAGAGAGGAGTAAAGAAAGTTCAAATAAAGTTCAAGAAAATCTATTAATTGAGGAAGGTATCCGAGTGAAATCAGAACAAGTGAATAGACAAAGAAATGCTCTTATGAATGGTATGTATCCCCTTCTAGCCGAAGGACTACCTAAGGCTGTTACGGAGGTGCCAAAAGACTTGCCACCCCCATTATTTCCAATTAAGGTACATCCAAAGGGGCATCCCAGAACCGCAGAAGATGTTTTTCTTTCCTCATATCTAGACGATGCAGCCCCCGAGTATGCTAACGCCACACCACATAGACCGTCTGGCGGAGGGGTTCAACGTCAGGATCAGGTATCTGTCCCCGTGCAACAGCAAGTCCCGATACAAGCTTCGGCAAGCACATCTGTTTCCGCATCTGTCTCCGCAGTCGACTCTACAGAGGTATCAACACCCATAGTTGCTGTGTCACGTTCAACGAATCCATTCACACCCGACGCCCCAGATGGGGCCACGGGAGGTGCTAGCAGTACTTTTACACCACCTAGAATAAATAAACTTGTTTTTCAAGAGTCAGCGCATTCACGTACACCTAAGTTCGTAAATGAACGTATGCTTAAGGAACTCCTTGTAAATTGTAGATATGACCCAGTGGTTGGTAAAGAGGACGAAATGGTCCTGGCATCATTACGTATCAGGCGAGCCGCAGAGTATTTAGCAAGGTTACCAGGGATGACTACGCATCTAGATAACATATATCATTTTGTTCAAACAGGACGAGATCCAGGATGTATTAACAGAGCTATGGAATTCCAGAAAGTAGAGATACAGGGGGAACTGTTACGTTTCCTCATAAACTGTGTAATCAGAAATCAAGATCGTCCGGGGGTAGACCCGAATGCAATGCTTATTCTTACAAGATGGAGTCAGAATATATCAGAAGGGAGACACGATAAGCAAAATTGTATAATAGCCATGTGCCGAAAAATACGTAAAGAAATAGAGCGTATTCATGAAGAGAGATTGGGAACAGACGAGTTTGAGCAAGATGAAGTGTCCGAATCAGGGAACTCCGCAAGACAGTCAGAGACCATAGCCTATGTAGGCAGAGGAAGATCTTGTGAAAATACTAGATGTTTTTCTGATCCAATACACTCTGTATGTCCAAATAATAGCAGAACGTATCCGACGCCTGTAATAAATCTGAAATCTCCTGAACATTCGTTTCAAGCCGCAGATAAAATACTACGAGAACGAAGAGGTTACCACCTCCTCGATTCCATGGATGAGCAAGAATTAGCCAGATCAGCCGTTCACTGGATTGTTAGTCCTGAAAAATACGGTGATGAGACCGTAGCACACACGTTTCTCAACCTCAGTACAGATGAACAACGTTTAGCTGGAATCTATATGATTCAGCAACTCCTCATATTATATAAGAGCCAACATGCTGACCCTGGTCCTTTACCTGATATATTAACGGAACTACTCACGAACAGATGGAGAGGTTCTAGTAACAAGCTAATTAAAGAGATATTAGTGTCACGTAAGCAGTATGTCCTTTTTGTAAATCCAGATTCTCTCTCCTTGCCCCCCAGAGAAAGAGCACCGTACTACATGGATAGACAAAATCCTTTACGGGAAGTGCACCCAATAAAAGGCGAAGACAATGAGTTTCACCGTGTATTTGTTTACACACCCATATCAAAAATGGAATTATTAGAAATGAAAAAAGTAGTACCTAGTCATGACAAAGACCCAGCGGGTTTCCACCGAGAAATTAAAGACATGTTACTGATGGGAGAGTACACCTTTCCTGATATTATGACGATATTAAAGGTGCTTTTGCCTGCTGGCATATATGAAAAACTGAAAGAAAAAGAGTGGGAAGTGGGAGACCAAAAGATAGACTGGACAGCATTAGCAGAGGAAGAAAGGGGCCGAGCTGCAGGTTCAGGGCTCGGGGATAAAGTTAAACTATTACCAGGTTTACTAGTACAGGTACTGCCACGTTTATTAACTACAAAAAAGGAAGATTGGGGTGCAATCACAGCCTGTAAACAAAAGCAAGATGAAGACACAAGCGATTATTATGCTCGATTTGAAAAATGTTTTGGTATAAATAGTGGTATAAAAGCAAGTAGTGACTCATATCCACATTTATTTGTGACAAAATTAGTGGAAAATGCATTGCCTCCAGTGAAGAATAGAATATTGAAATTCGAGAGTACCTGGCAAAGTAACACTCCGTCGCAAATGCTACAAATGTTACAGTATCATCACAATAGAATTAGGGATGAACAAGAACACGAGCATAGACGCATGAAGGATACAAAAATGAAAATGCTAGTTTCTCAGACAGTACCAGCAGATGGTCACAAAAAGGGTGTGACACATTCTGGTGATTCTGCAGTTCCTGTAAAAGGAACCTGCAATTACTGTAAACAACTAGGCCATTATGTACATGATTGTCAAGTCCTGAAACGTAATATAGCTACAGGTATTGCAAAAGAGAGACCACGATTAGTTAGACAAGATCAGAATGAACAAGGAGCTATGCAGCATGGACAGTCCATGCCAGTTCAGCAACAGTCTATGCCAGCCTCACAGCAACCCATACAGTTTGTGCCAGCTGCACCACCGTTGCCTGCTACTGCCACACAAACCACAACACAACAAATGTATCAGACTGCACAGTATGAATACCCTGAGTATCAGCGTTACGCATGAACCAGCCTAGAGAGGGAAGTTGACTTACCGCTTATCGAGATTCCGGTAGATCAAGAAGGACCTTATGTACATAGTGAATTATTAGGTCAAGATAGAAAATTCTTACTCGATACAGGGGCAAGTCGAACAACCATAAAACGTAGTGAAGTTCCAGGGGCACCCCTCTCAGGCTCTCAAAATGTTTCCCTTGGTTTTTCAGGAAAACCTATTGTTAATGAAGTATCACAGCCTCTACCACTTACGATAGGACCTTTGACACGAACTACAGATTTATTGCTTACTAAATCATGCCCAGAAAATCTGTTAGGAATTAAGACTCTGAAAGCACTAGGAGCCATAATATGTTGTTCTCCGGAAGGAGTAAGGTTGTTTTTGCGTGATTTTAAAGGTCACTATGTGTCTAGAGACATGGATCCCCGACTACAGACTTTACCAGTACATCTATGGGCACAAGGCCCTACGGATGTTGGCTGCATGAACATTACACCCTATCGAGTTACATTGAAAGCAGGAGTGGTACTACCACGAATGCGACAATACAAGTTACCGCATGATGCTGTAGTGGCTTTGTTGAAAATCATTGATGAGCTAATTGCCCAGGGAGTAGTTGTAGAAACAGACTCCAATGTATGTAATTCACCGATAATTCCGATTCTTAAACGAACTGATCCTACTGCCCCACCAGTGTACCGATTGGTTATTGATTTGCGTGAACTAAACAAGTGTATTGTACCACAATTCCCTGTGGTCCCTGATATATCATCATTGTTGACAGCAATTGATTCCGAAGCAACATTTTTTACTGTAATTGATCTCAAGAATGCCTTTTTCAGCGTCCCAATAGATCCGGAAAGCCAATACTTGTTCGGATTCAGTTTAAATGGGCGCAGCTTTAAATTCTCACGCGCTCCTCAAGGATTTACAGAAAGCCCCAGCATCTACAGCCAAGCACTGAAACGAGAACTTGACAGTATACACATGCCAGTCAATACTGCACTGCTTCAATATGTCGATGATCTGCTGATCACCGCGAGAAGCGAGCCAGAATGTGAAAAAGCTTCTCTGACAGTTTTACATTTCCTAGCCGACAAGGGGCACAAGGTGTCCCCTTCTAAGCTGCAATTCTGTGTTCAGCGAGTTATTTATCTTGGTCACTCGCTGTCCAAGGAGGGAAGGCAGCTTACACCAGATCGCATCCAGTTAATTGCTAACATGTCAATACCCCAGACACAAAAGGAGGTGCGGGCTTTCATAGGCCTCACTTCATATTGTAGGCAGTGGATCCCTCAGTACGCATTTCTAGCAAAACCACTCATTCAGTTAACCACACAGGAGGCAGCCACATCGACTGTTCTCCCTTGGACTCAGGAACATACACAAGCTTTTGAAAGCCTAAAGGAAGCTTTATGTCAAGCACCTGTTTTAGCAACACCATGTTATAGCAAACCTTTTACACTCTTTGTTACAGAACGCGAAGGTACTGCCTTGTCAGTACTCACTCAGGATCAAGCAGGATCACGCAAGCCATGTGCTTATTTTTCCAGTACATTAGATCCCGTAGCTCAGGCTTTGCCTGCATGCCTGAAATCAGTGGCAGCGACAGCTTTAGCAATCAGACAAAGCGATGCCATAGTATTAGGACACCCATTGACAGTTCAAGTACCACATGCAGTAGAGGTTCTTGTGAACCGAACACAAACACAACACTTGACCATAGCAAGACTTACCGGTTATGAACTGACATTGTTTCAACCACACATAGAGATCCGACGGTGTAATACATTGAATCCTGCTACACTATTACCTGTAATTGGAACAGACCCACTAGCTCATGATTGTGTTGAAATCATTGAAATAAAGACGAAACCTAGACAAGACTTGACAGACGTTCCATTGTTAGATCCAGACCTGACGTTGTATGTAGACGGATCATGCATGAGAGCAAGTACAGGAGATTTAGTGGCCGCGTATGCAGTCACAACAGACACTGAAGTTATTGAGACACATTGTATAGATATTCTGTCAGCCCAAGCAGCAGAACTTATTGCTCTAACGCAAGCCTGTATTCAAGCCACAAATAAGAAAGTTAATGTATACACTGACTCACGTTATGCATTCGGAGTTGTACACGACTTCGGCGTGCTGTGGCGAGAGAGAGGTTATCTAACGTCCCATGGTGCCCACATTCAGCACGGGCCCCTCATTCATGCTTTGTTAGATGCAATACATCTACCCACTGCTATATCGATTATGAAATGTAAAGCACACACGAAGGTTACTGATACCATTTCTCAAGGCAATGATTTAGCTGACAGAACAGCTAAACAGACTGCTCAGAATCGCACATTAGACATGACAAAGCCAATAGTTCAGACACCAACACAGTGTATGACAATTAAGGATCCCACACTTGACGTAATTGACATACAGACACATGCCACAGCAGAAGAAATAAAGAAGTGGACTGAACTAGGAGGGATCCAGACAGATCAAGGATGGATGACGAAGGAGAAATCTGTATGGTTTCTCCCTGATTCCATGGTTCAAGCCATTATAGCTACAGTTCACAGTCCAGCACATTTAGGAGAGAAGGCTATGCTAGACAGCATTCAGCACATTTGGTTCAACAAACATTTACGAGCAGCAGCTAAACAAAAAGTTCGTACCTGTATGATATGTTGTCAGTTTAATCCAGGAAAGAGTGTTTCCGTAGAGCAGGGTGGATTTCAGCCTCCTGACCATCCTTTTGAAGTCCTCCAGATGGATTATATTCAGATGGAACGTTGTCGAGGATTCAAATATGTCCTCGTAGTTGTCTGCGCTCTCTCCCGTTGGACAGAGGCGTATCCCGTATCAGATTACACTGCCCCGACTACTGCCAAGCAGCTAGTTCGAGAATTCTTCCCACGGTACGGTTTACCACGTGTTGTATATTCAGATAACGGTCAGCCTTTCTCATCCGAATTAATGAAACATGTCTCACTTTTGTTGGGATATCAGTGGAAATTCCACTGTGTCCGACACCCCGAGGCAGCAGGTCTCGTAGAAAGACATAACCAGACACTGAAAATCAGACTGTCCAAA
Organism: Triturus cristatus; assembly: GCF_964204655.1. NCBI lineage: Eukaryota > Metazoa > Chordata > Amphibia > Caudata > Salamandridae > Triturus > Triturus cristatus. The sequence continues at coordinate 959,514,564 of NC_140590.1, forward strand.
ATATGTAGAGAGAAAGGTGTCGACTGGATAGTAGCATTACCAGTTGCACTCTTTTACATGAGAATGGTAGCACACTCTAGAACAGGGCTATCCCCGTATGAGGTGATCTTTGGTAGACCACCGAATATGTGGGGGACGCCTATACCACGTAAAATAACTGATGTTGACTGTAATATGCTGACAGATTACCTGGCTTCCTTGATGTCTGCACTACAATCTTCTCGTTCACAGGTAGCTGCAGCCTTTCCCGACAACACTGAGGCGAAACCCCATGACGTTGTTCCGGGTAATCTTGTCTTTGTGAGAAACTTCGACAGGAAAAGTCAATTGGAGCCCAGGTGGAAAGCACCCAAGTTGGTCCTGTTGACCACAAGAACAGCCGTGAAGATCGAGGGACGAAAAGGGTGGATTCACTCAAGTCACGTCAAAAAATTTCATGGACTTCCTCCTGACACAGACAGTACTGCCCGTGTGCCTTCCCCCATTGACTCAAAGCTACCTTTGGCTGAGGCCAGTAGCACCGAACTCTATAAACAGAAACTCAGGTCCAGATCTAAACTGTCGGACGATTTGATTGTTTAAGTCCTCTCCAAGGTGAAGCGGTTGAATCTGTCCCGACATGTACCCCTTAGGTCTGAATCACGTAGAGTCCAGAATCATAATGAAACGACATGCTTATTGTAAATTACTGCGTAACCACTGTATTGTGACTTTATTAATTTTGTCTTCCTTGAGTTTTTTAATAGTTACTGCAAGTATATTGTTGCATATGTATTATCCTGTTTCTAAACGTGTTTTCAATATAACTGATGAACATTCTTTTAGTGACCTACCGCCACATGAATTATCTTATAGACTTGCGCTGCGCAATAACACATTCATTAGTATGTTACATCATTCCCATCAGACTAGTAATGCGACCAATTGTTGGGTGTGTGGCCGACTTCCTCCCTATCAGAATAACAAAGGAGTTCTGCCTTTCTTTCCACATCCATTCACACACAATGGCTCCTGTGGAGCATGGTTTAGTTTATTAAATTCCATAGACCCAGACACAGCAGTTTATCAACAACATTGGATATGGGGAAATCTGAATCTAGTTTTATTCAAAGTCTGTCACCCTAATAAGGAGGGTCACCCCAGTAGAACAGGAACTGATTTAGAAAATGAAGTGTATAAATTAGGTAATTTTACGCCTAATCTTATGATTCTGAATGTCAAATCCGAAGTTGAACTAATTTTACCCACTATGTCAGTATTTCCAGTTAAGGGTGAATTATGTATAAGAAAAGTTGGTTCCATACATATGGGCCATAGTAAATGCGTTACTACAGTAGAATATAGTGATCAAGGTAAATCTTCATTTAGAGCTTCTCGCCATTCTTACTTCATATGTGGTCAGACGGCATATATGCGTCTGCCTCTAGATTGGGATGGTACCTGTTACATCGCATTCCTTTTGCCACCTGTTTTCCTAGCTCCCCCTGATTATTATCGAAATGTTCATTTAGTACACAATAGAGAGCAAAGAGATCTCCCAGTTGTCGATTATACTGAGACAGCATGGGACAAGTATGTAGATTTCAATAAAGGTATCTTTCCCTATATAGGTACAATATCAAATAGTAAGCTGATACGCAGACTCACCAAGACTCTTGAAGCTGTAGTAAACGAGACTATAGCCGCCCTAGGCAATCTGACAGAGGAACAATCAGTGATGAGAATTGTTGTTCTCCAGAATCGTCTTGTCCTTGACGTCATCCTGGCCGATAGGGGCGGAGCTTGCAGGGTCATCGGATCCAGCTGCTGTATATTCATACCAGAAAATTCGCCATCTGTATATAAAGCTATAACACGCCTTCATAAGATTGTAAGCCAGATACACGAGAATCCAGGCACTTGGACGTGGTCCGGGTGGTTTTGGAGTGTGATATCAGCCTGGGGATGGAGAGTTCTATCCTTCCTAGGTATTGGCCTTCTTATGCTCTTCAGTTGTTGTTTATGCCTACAATGTGGACCAGCGATTTGTGGTCTGTGTGCCACATCATGCATTCCACATCACAGTTCTCGTTCAAAATACCGGAAGAAGAAGGAAGAAGAAATGATGCTCCATGAGCAAATCGAAGGAATGATGAAGATTGATGTCTCGTGAAGGGCAAGAAGGGGACAAGGAGGGAATGTGGAAATGTGGATTTTCCTGATCAGTTATGTCCCCTATCTTGGACCCCAACGGTTCTATATGCATGTTACAAGTACATGTATGTTCCCTCCAGTTCCAGTTTCTAAGACGCAAACATATGTGTGTCTACCGTCAACATGTTCTCTGTCAGATCCGCCATCAATGGGCTGGATATTCGATTCCTAAGTATGAAAGGCCACCGACTTTATATGGCTAAGTTACTTCATTTTTACAGTTCAGGCGAGTAGGCCCGATTCTGTCCTCAAAGCCTTTCCCTGCTCTCTGTCTCTGACAGCTTCAGCTTGAGCTCGCATCTGTATCCATGAACTTTGTCCTACTCCCCGTGCAGCTAACGGTGCCTGCCTCGGCCAGTTTTCGCCTGTCTGCCAAGAAGTTGTATTTCACCTTCGAATTATCTATTTTGCTCTCCAGCCGATGCATTCCTGTCCAGTGATTTAGGTAAACATTTCCTTTAGCTCACAAGCAAAGGACTCAGCCTTTCCGTCCTCCTGCAAGTGATTCATAGCCCTGTTGCCATGGAAAGTTTTCTATCCCTCGCATCTCATATAGACACTTAGACGCTTGTACACGCACACAGTCAGTATAGAATAGATTCTGTCCGAGAGTCCTTCCTTGTGGATAACATAGTTCTTTAAACATAGGATGTTAGATATGATTTGGGATTAGGTTGACTTGACCCCAGACTTCTCGTCTCCACATGTAGAGCTAAATGTCAAGTCCCCTTCACCCCCTAGTTGCACGTCAATTACACGTCATGCTGCCGCGCGCGCATCTATGCCAAGTATTATCTTATAGATCCACCTATGTCTGATAATTCTAACCAATCATGTTTCTTTTATTCCTTATTACGCCTAGTTTCGATTATGTCACTGTCACGTCATTTTTCTTATCAAATGTTACGCCTTCTACATTCGTTTCATTGTAATGTACTTATTATAAAAATACATGTCTGTTAATAAATTATTGTACTTCACTTCCTGAACCTTCGTGGTGACGGAACCTGAGGGCCGCGACTCGAGTCGGCCATTTTGAATGAAATAAAGCCCATTAGAAAACCTCTTATACCACGGATTCTGCCTCTTGTTATTTTGAGCTATTTACTTTAATTTAAGATTCCGCATGAAATTCAGTCCGGTAATATTTATTTTATTTACCACAAACTCATCCTTTTCGCCAGCCCAAGCACTTAGTGCACACTGTCTAAAAACACCTATTCTTGTACATCTGTGCCCAGGATGCTGTTTAGTAAGTCATGCCAGTTGGTTACTTAGCAGCTCTTGATGCTGAGACACTACAGCTTAGATTTTGCTTCATTTCAGCCATTGCCCCTCCCCCGGGTGCAGCAAACACTAAGGGGCTTATTTACAAGCCGCTTGCGCTGCTAGTGCGTAATTTTTTCCTATTTAAAAAAAATGACTCAACTGTGGCACAAGGGGATCGTAAATAATCCCCTAAAGGACCAATTCATTAGTATTGCCCTGCATTTGCGTCAGAAAGTGTTGTTTTGGGATTTACTTTCCAGAGCAGAACCTGGGGGCAAATCAGCAACACCCGGCGATATTTATTGCTCAGCGCTCTTAGCGTGAGGATAATTATCGCCGTGTAACGTGGATTTTTATCGCTGAGATAGCGTGCTATTAGCAATGTTTATCTCCTCAGCGATAAAAATCCTCACGCTAACTGCCTAACGTGAGATTATCGCTGGAAACCCAGCGATAATCTCACGCAATGTGGCGTTAGCTTTCTGATAGGGACTCACTAACTTAGCCATGATATCCACCTTCCATAGGATATCATGGCTAAGTCAGGCTTGAAGCAGGCGTAAGGAAAGTAGCGATAACCCCTGTTATCGCTACTTTTCCTGACGCTATGCTTCGTAGCGTGGGGCTTGATGATAGGAGAAATGTCGCTTAGCGACATTTCTCCTGTCATGTTAGGTCAGGAACGCCCACTTTGCATCTCATTAGAGATGCAAAGCTGGGCGTTAGGATTCCTGACGCTAAAGCAAGGTTTCACGCGTTAGCGTGGCCTTGCTAATTAGGCAATAAAATGATCGCCGCTTTTCGGCCAAAAACGGCCGCAAAAGCGGCGATAATTTTTTATCGCCTGCTTGTAAATATGCCCCCTGATTTGTATTTGAAAGTATCTCCAAAGTAGCGCATAGAAGTGCTTTGTAATGCTCTGAGCTTCTTTGCGTTAAGGAGGCATTCTATTGGTGGTATATGAGCATTCTCATACAACAACACATGGATTTTGACACCAAACTTTATCTAATAACAAGCATTGGCATAGCCAATAGGTCTCGCCTTTGGAACCTTATAAGTGTTTAGCCATGCAACAGTTGCATAACTAAACACTTATAAGGTCCCAAAAGCAAGACCTATTGGCTATGCCAATGCTTGTTTTAACTGCTGCAATCTATTGAAGCCTCACGGAGAACATCAAAGCGAAAGTGATCGCGATCGCGATCAAACATAAAAGTGGCCGCGCAGCAGCGAAAGTGAGAGTAATCGCGGTAAAGCGCTACGCGCGCGCCCGCGCACATGCACTGTAGCTCTAGGCTGGCCTGCTAGCACTTTTTGGAGTCCTCACAAAATGTCTCGCCAGATCAGCGCATGTGCTGGGCCAGGCGAGACCTAAAAAGGTAGAGAGGACTTTGCACCAACAACTAATGCCTCCTCTAGGTGTGAGAAAAGTTATATTTTCTCAAGACCTTTCCAACGTTGCATATGTGCTGCTCTGTACAACACACATCCAAACTGAGAAAAGTGTTCAGTTATGTCTAAGCATAATATTTAGGACTGAAAGGGTAAACTCTGCTTGACATCACTCACCCACCCTTTCACTACGGTAAATGGGTGTGTGGGTTGGAGATCATCTGCTTAAGCAGGCAAATGATGTTGATGAACCTGAGAGAATGAAATTCGACAGGTATATAAAAGTCAAATTTGGGTCTACACCTCATGCCTCCTATATAATTAGAAAGTTATCTGGCCAAAACTAAATTCATGATTCTTAATCCTCCTAAACGTACCCGCCCCAACCCAGTCTTGAATGGCACTCCCCTAGAACGGGTGAAAACTTTTACCTATCTGGGGATTACTCTCCAGGAAGACTTGGGCTGGGGTGGCCAGGCTCTTTATTCCACTCTTAAGCTGACACAAACTTTAGGAGGCATGGCCCGATTGTTCAATGGATCGGTTTTCAAACCAATTCTACCAGTGGTAGAAATCCTTAAAACCCAGGCAAGACCTGCTTCAACTTATGGAGCAGAACTATGGGGTCACTCGAATATAGATAGTCTAGTGAGGGTTGAAAATTCTTTTATAAGAAAATTATTAAGTCTACCCTCTAGTTCTCCTTTGGTCCCCATTAGATTTGACCTAGGTCTGCTTCCTATTGAAGAGGTGGTGGCAGCTCGGCCTGTCCACTATTGGAAGAGACTATGGTCTAATCCGGATCTCGGGACCTATAGAGATGAATTTATAGAGATTTGGCCCACAATCAAACATATGAATATTCCTTGGTTGACTCATGTCAGGGACACCTGTTCCAAGATTGGACGACAGGAACTTTGGGATACCCCAGGAAGTTCCTGTTTAGCTGTTTCCAAAACCAATCTGGCTGATGAACTTAGACATTTCCATTTAACACGTCTACACATGAACTCTAAAATAGGTAGGCTGACTGAACAGTTTCTCCTGGTCAAACCAAATTATGGGAGGGAACCATTCTTGGATTTGATTTTTCCCAATGTGGCTAGGAAATTATATGTACAATTCAGAATGGGTACTTTACCACTCAGGTCTTTTACCTCTAGTTGGGGCACCACTAAGACTACTTCATGTCCTGCATGTGGCTACAAGTTGGAAGATGAAAACCATGTGTTCTTCTTCTGCCCAACGTACCATATCCATAGGAAGCGTTGGGTGAAATCAATATGCAGGAATCTTGGTTTTAGAGACTGTGTTACCGCCCTGCGAGTTTTAAAATATGATACCCATCCCCCCATTGTCTTCGCAGTTTCACGTTTTTTAAATGCTGTATGGTTGCAGCGTAGGAAATTTTCCACCAATTGTTAATCATTTGATTATTTTAAACCCAATTCAATCATTTTATACTGTTTTGGTGGTTTAAATGTGTTCTGCTTTTTGACATGATTATTGATGAAATGTATTGCTGCTTTTATGGCCCTTGTGGCCGAAATAAAGTTTTCAAAATGAATGAGAAAGTTATCTTCTAGGGAACAATAATCTTTCAGTTTTCACACGTGTATGATTGCATTGTTCTTCAAATGAAGTTGAAACTCTTCCTCTATAGTTCTGGAAGATCTCGTGTTTGTTCTAACCAGAAACATAAGGTAATAGAGCAGCTGGATTGAAATAGGAAAAAGGGGTTATCACTCAGTCTCCATCAATATCATCTCCAAAGTGAAAACGGAGGCAGATTGGTCTGGGCCTAGTTGACCACATTTTGACACATCTTTCTGCCTAAATCATGTCAAATATTCTAGGGCCGAACTTATCTGGCATAGATGTTTCAGTCAAAGCTGTAAATAGACTCACACATTTTAAAATATATTTAACAAACTGCTTTCCTGTGTGTTGGGGGCACGACTCAGGCGTATATCACGGTCGGGACTTATGGGATAGAGGAGAGAACGGCGTTTCTTTTGGTTGGGAACGTATCAGGGTTCCACATACCGTTTCTCCAAAAGGCTTATTAAGTTCAATACACATATATTTTAAGGTCACTGCTAAGGAATCTCTTTGCTATGTGAATAACGCGTTACCCCCACCTTTTTTACAAGCAGATGGTGCCATTTAAAGGAAATCAGATGCAAGAAAACTAGATTTTGGGTGAATTTCGCGCTACCCCCTTTTTAGAAGCAGGTGGTGCCTATTAAAGAAAAATTGCGGTTATCTTTATGGCAGTGCTATGGGAACATTTCCTGCTACCTGATGGATGTAATACTTGGTCAAGAATCAGTTCGCCATTTGCCTTGACAAAGTGTAAGGGAAGACGAAACACGTGTTGGCGTTTTTTTTTTATATTGGACCTACCACCATAAGAAAATAAAATCACATCTTTGAAGAAATCCAGTGATGTGGACTCTGCTTTTTCTATAGACTTGGAAACCTGGACTGTCTACTATTGTCCAATAATTAGTGCATGAATGTTAGCTCCATAGATTTGATATAAGGCTATTACATAGGCCTGGGATTTGAACGTTTTTATAAACATGTGTGCTGAATACTTCTTTCCAACCTTTGTAATTTTGTTTACGCGACTTTGTTTGTTGTGTTATTGGCATCTTTTTGGTAGTAGATGCTAGAAAGATCAGACTAGCACCCCGGCAATACTATAAATATATACTGTAAAGTGCTTCACACTATAAACATTAATCTAAAGTGATCATTTGATGTGCGTTTCCATTTCCTTGTTAAGGGAACACTACTACCTACCTTTTGTTAATATAAAAGGTAATAGAGCAGCTGGATTGAAATAGGAAAAAGGGGTTATCATTCAGTCTCCATCAATATCATCTCTAAAGTGAAAACAGAGGCAGATTGGTCTGGGCCTAGTTGACCATATTTTGACACATCTTTCTGCCTAAATCATGTCAAATATTCTAGGGCCGAACCTATCTGGCATAGATGTTTCAGTCAAAGCTGTAAATAGACTCACAAATTTTGAAATATATTTAACAACCTTCTTTCCTCTGTGTTGGGGGCAGGACTCAGAGCCCCAGAATTCCTCAGGTTCTATGAGGCAGAGCCAGCTAGACCTACACCAGTCAAGCACTTCTAGCCAGTGGGCTCCCACAACAGCACAGGATGAACTTTTCCTCGGTGTTGGGGGCAGGACTCAAAGCCCCAGAATTCCTCTGTTTCCAGGAGATGGAGCCAGCTAGACTTGTGCTGGGCAGGTGCTTATACAGAGCTGCTCCCACCGCAGCACGGGACTTGGGCAGAATGCGGCTGGGGCACATGCCCGGGTGAAGACCGGGCCAAAAGTGTGCCAGTCTTTACCAGGAAGAGGCCGAGCTTGGTCACCCTTTTTTGATGGAGGGTTATGTTCCTTGCAGCACCGAAGATATTGACCAACCCGAGGTCAGAAGCCCTCTCCCTCTCAAGGTACTGTCTTTTGCCCTTGCTATATGCTAATTTGTTCCATTCCCCTTTGAGAGGTCCACCAGTTATGTTTTCAAGACGACGAAATGGAAAATACCAGTGGGAGAAAAGGCCAAAGTACCTATTACACCGGTGGGCTCCACATTGTACAAATGTTTATCCAAGGCAGTTGGGGTAATTTCAAAAGACGGCTCTCTTTGGAGCAAAGTGACACACTAGCTGGCCTTTCGGGTGTCCCATCTTCACATTATTCTAGTGCTCTCTTCAAGCTCATGCGTCCACTGTAGGGGCCTGTGTTTGACCATCAGTTCACAGGTTCAAATCCTGGTGGGTCCACTCAGCCTTTCATCCATTGGAGGTCGATATAATTAGTACCATTGAGTGGGGTAACAATAAACATCTGTTATTCCACACCAAGATGCCTGCGGGTGAACATGTGCTTTACAAATACACATGTTATGTTAAGCAATGTTACATCAACTCATACAGTGCCAGAAAAGGGAAAGGCTGAGTGTGGGGTTGAGTCCTCTTTATCAGAGTTTGATGCTTGCAGTATCATAACTTTCTAATCCCGTTTATTGTAAACCTAGCCCCTGCGTGCACCAGGCCAGCTGAGACAAGGACGATGTGTAATGCAAACGCCACCTCTGACCTGGAAGGCTGTGGATGGGTGCATTCACAGTGAATGGAGGATATTACCATGGCTCCCTCACCCCTTATCATTACTGGGGGCTAACCTTGCCTAACTTGAATAGCCATCACCATCGTGATGGTTCGATCAATAGAAACTGTGCCCCTGGATTTAATCATAGAAGTTTGCCTTCGCGAAGGGATGCTATTAACTGTCCTCACCTAAACCTTCCTCCTTACTGCAGCCCTTACGTAGCAGTTTTGACTAACGTTCCTTGCTTGCCCATAGCCAGATTGGAATCCCACAATGACCAGTTGGCCTAACGGTTAGGGCGCTCGACCTCGGACCTGGGGGAACTGGGTTTGATTCGCGGTAATGACGTTAAAACATCCTGTGATTCTGGGCAAATCACTTAATCTCCCCGTGCCTAACAAAAAAAAAAATGAATGTGTGTCCTCATGTAACGTAACTGGTGCTATGTAAAGCGCTCTGATACCTGATTGGATTCGGGTCAAGTTCGCGCTATATAAAACTCTGCAAAGAAAAAAAAAAAAAGAATAAGATGTGCCACTGGCCTACTAAAACCTCTGATTTCTACATCTCAGAATGCAGTGATATTCTATTGGTCAGAGGAGTGGACTAGATTGGGAACCAACTAAACATTCTATTGGGAAACTGTGTGGTTATTAACTATAGAAATCCGACCCTAGCTGGGTGCTTAATCTCGAATTGTTTCCAACATGCTTACTGGTATTTTAAGAACAACCATGTAACTATTTTGCCATTGGGGAATTTCTGTCGTGAATTCTATGGCGCACAGCTCATCAGGAATGGCCGACCCCTCAGATCTTCTGAAAATATCACCGAGCTTGTCTTCCTACATCTAACAGATTCAGCCCATTATCAGGTCGTCTTAAGGACACAGACAGACTGTTAAATGATTATACTCGCTTTACCCACTGAATCTATAAGCAGTGGGGGGGGGGCTCAGTGTTGACCGGGAACTGTCTGTTCACAGTGAGATGCCTCATGAGACGCTGCAAGATTCAACCTCTATGACCAACCTGATTTACTGGAACATGCTGGTCTGAGTTCCAAGTGGTCCGATCCAAACTGGCTCAATTGTATTGTGAACTATGATATTGTGATGTTGCAAGAAACATGGCATCTAGGGGACATTATCTGGGATGGGTATGAAACTATTACGATATCTGCCACTCGCTCTGCTGGGGGCAGAGCCCGGTGAGGGCTGGCTATTATGGTTCGAGTATCTAAGATGTTCAGAGTAATCTAAATTGCAAGCACTCATCCGGAGAATTCAAGTTTTGTGGATTGTTCTCTCCAGTAGGTTTAACTTCTTTTTGATTAACTTTTACAATCCAGTGGCAAAATTAGGATGTCAAATTAAGGTATTGTGTAAAGTAATTGAAATTTTGAAAAGTATGATTGATCGCATTCTGAGTGATTTTCTTGTGATTGTTAGTGGTGATTCAAATCTTAAGGTAGGTCCGTATGAAATCCAACATGAACCCTTCTTGGTTATTGCTCCCAATGTGTCTGGCCCCAGGGTTGACCAGAGAGGCTAAACTTTATTGAGCTACTTGCTGGTGTTCAACCTTTGCAATCTGATGGAAAACAGGTGTGATTTGGCAACACAAGTCCCCACCTTTATAGATTGGGGACATAAAGAATAATTATAGATCACATTCTCCTTTCTAGGTGCATGGTTAACCATGTACTTGCCGGGCACACCATTACAAGTGGGTTTATTGGCCATAATCCCAATGAATGAAAACTTTCTCGACCAACTTGCTGCCAACCACCTAGGTGTAAAAGATTTAGTACCCTGATCCCTAAGGATAAATGACTAAGGCTTAGATGGCAGGTTGCTAATATCCCCTCTCTGTTGGCAACTGCTGTCAAGGCAAATCTTGGCCAGATTCTGGATCATTTGTTAACTGCAGACTATCTATCAATGGATGTGATTGTGGCTTTCGAAAACCTAAATCCATTTATTAAGTCACTCCTTATCAGCCCTGCTAAAAATTACAACTCAGCTGTGCTGATTGGATAAGTATTGTAGGGATCCTAATCAATTTCTGTGAGCTGCCCTAAATATCAGCCCTAGGGATAGGGATCTTATACCAAAGCAAGGCTGCACATTAAAATGACCCTTAAAAACACAAGCTGGCTGTAAAGGAGAAAACCTGGACTAGTCTTATTGGTTCATGTAAAGAAAAGGATACTAGAAGCTTTTGGGCAATTGTGAATTGGAAAAAAACTTACAGAACCAAAGAGTGATGGGCTAGGGACAAATATTAATGCAGATAGTTGGATTAATAATTTAAAGACATCTACTCCTTTGATCAGAATTTGTACCTGAATGAGGTTTCTCCCTCTTTTCCCTTAGACATGAGGTTTAACCTTGAAGAGGCAATTGCTGCCGTCTCCACCAGTCCATCCAGAAAAGCACCTTGCCCAGACGGGGCTCCTATGGATCTTCATAAAGAGAACATTGCACTGTGCACCCCCATTATTGGAACTACCTGCATGCCACGGTATCCTGTAGGATTCCTGCTTCTTGGCAGCAGGTCTTCATCATCCCGATATTTAAAATAGGTAATAGGCTGGACCCCCATTGCTACTCTCCACTTTTACTCTTGGAATCAGTGGTTTAAGTTGTTGGTTGTATCATCCTGCAAAGGGTAAAGGCTTGGGTCTAACAGTCTAGTGTCCTCAGTAAGGTACAATATGGATTTAGAGAGGGTCTGGGGCTCCAGGAACAGTGTCTTAACCTCAGTCTACTGATTGGGAAATATACCATTGCCAAAAAGGGCTCCCTTTACCTTGCCTTTAATGATTTAAGGAGAGCTTTTGACTGGATGAACTGCTGTAAATTATGGCTCATCCTACTCAAATGGGCATGCCACAAACTTTGTTGGATTTTTTAATAGAGTTACATTGCAGGGTTTCAGCAACGGTCGGGGATGGCACGGATGGGGATTGTAAATCTACCTTTGGGTTGTCCTATGGTGTCCGCCAGGGGTGAGTTTTGGCACCGATCCTACTTTTTTTACATATCAATGGCTTGAATATCTTCATTACCAGTATAAGTAAAGACCTATCAGTGGTGAACTCTGAGGCAGTGCCAGTTTTACTTTACGCTGATGATGCGGTCAATGTTTCCCAAACATCGAATGGATTATGGGGGCTAGTTGAAAATGTTGTTCTCTTTATGATTAATTTGGACTTAGACACAAACACTACTAAAACCCACTATACGGTCTATGGCCCCCAGTGCAGCAAAGTCAGGCCTAGTTCTACAAAAGGAAATAACATCACTAGGGTTAAAGAATTCTCTTACTTAGGGGTGACCTTCGACTCACATAAGAGCTTTTTGCCTTGTCTCTCCAACTACTGTCTTCACTTTAATCATGTTATTGGGGTCCTGTTTGATGTATTGTCGAAAGTAGGTAGCAAACCAATATTGCCCCATATGAATATTTATAAACTGAAATGTCTACCTGAGTTATCATGGGGCTGGAATATGTGGCTTTCAAGAATGAGCTCAGCTTCAGCGAGAGGATAGCCATTTCTGACGACACTTGTTAGATCCAAGTCTTGGCATTCTTCATTATTATTTGCGTGAGGAATTGGGCCTGCCCTACGTTACTGATTTTGTAGGGCTCACCCCACTCCTACTCTGAATTTCAATATGAAGCAACAAGAAAGCAACCTTTAACCACAAAGTTATCGTTGATTGTTTGGCATGCAATCATGGGCTCAGGATCCAGTGGCTTAACTGTATAAAGAAAGCAGTGGAAGCTCTAGGAAGACCGAACCTATTTAACCTCACCTTGTGCCATTTTAAGAGGGGAGGCTCGTAAGAATAAGGAGCTCTATCCGAGGTGAGCAGTTGTAAGCAGTGAGATCATGAGGCCCAACCTGAGAAAGCTGGTCACCATTCAAACCATCAGAGATGCTGAGTCATAGCTTTCTTATGTAAATAAAGTTGGGAAAGGGTACTTTTGACTAAATTTCTCATTGGGGTCTATCAGATGTCATCTTTGTTTTCCTATAGGCCAATTCAATTTTAAATCCAACTTACTTTATCCATGTGATGAGTCTTTCCTCTAAACCCTGGCTCACTTTCAATTCTTTTGTAAATGTTATCAATCTCTCAGACATAAATATTTCGAATCAATTCATAAAATATGTGTTTTTTACCAATACAAGCCTACACTTTATTTCCTCCGTATGCTGTCTGACCATTCAGTGTGCTATTCTGTGGGAGTGTTTTTTAAAAATGCCATAAGCTGGTGCATGACTATTGATTTTAAGCACTTTTACAGGTTCAAATGTCTTTTATCTCTTTTTTTCTTAGAGGTGTTTCTTAAATATTTGTTGGATATGCAATATACTGGAGCATTATGTTTATTACTAATTCTACCGTGTGCACTGTTGCTTTGGGGAAAGATGGCTGAATTATAAAGTGTATGTTCATACGGTATGATCATGTTCTAATGATGCTTTTATACTACGTATGTTTCTTTTTGATTATATATTGTTAGAAATTGGATTTCTGGTTTGCAGAGGTATGCACTCTGTCCAAGCAGGAACCACAGTCCTAGACAGGGTAAGTGTAGAACATACTAAGGGCCCAATTAAGAGTCTGGCAGTCCTTGGACCGCCAGACTCGGGGTTAGGCAGCAGTAGCGGTCTTCCAACTGCCACATTATGACCTTGGTGGTCGTGCCACCCTGGGACCGCTGATTCCGCCAGGGAACTGCCATTCCCTGGCAGTGGCGCGGCGGCCAAGATGCATCAACATGTTTGGTGGGACCGCTGTAGTCCCGCAAAGCAAAGGTTTTTCTACCATGAAAACAGTGGTGGTGAGGAAAGAATGGGGGCCATTGTGGCAAATAGGCAATGTGTAAAGTATGTGTGCACACACACACACACACACACACACACACACATTAACAGAGTGAAAGCAACACAAAAGTACTCCACACCATTTAGAAAAATAGCCAATATATATCTGAGTAAAACATGATCAAAATGACAAGAATCCAACATACACAAGTCAAGATATGACTTGTTAAAGATTAAATTAAAATGCAGTGCTTAGAAGTCAATAGCTCCAACTAGGGCTATCTGATTGCACTGGACTAGGGCAAATCCTAAAGTTTACTCTGACCGCGATGAAGCGCAAGCCAGATACAGGAGTCACGCAGACCTACTGACAGTACCTTGGAAGCATTGATGCTCTGAGAGGATGCATTGAAAAGCAGAGGTGATGCATCGCCATCACAGGTGATGCATTGGTTCCGTAGTCAGGCAAAGCCATTAATGCATCAATGTCAAGAGCACTGTGCATCAGTTCTGAGGTGTCGATGTCAAACCACTGGCCCGAAGGCGATGCGTCGGTTAGATGCAATGCCAGGCCAGGAATGCGTCGGAGTCACTGACGGGGCGTCGCAGACATCAGCCAAGCATTGTCCAAGACCCACACAGCAGTGGTGATTCAGAGGTGCTGCATCGGCAAGGTCGGGCTGCGTTGTAACTTGAGGTCGTTGTATAGCACACTCAGCAAGTGGTGTCCACGGCTCCAGTGCAGGCAGCGGCATTGTTCCGATTTCACAGGGAATGCGCCAGTTCCGAATTACGCTTCAGTGTTGATGCATTGGTTTCTTGGGCTGCAGCACCAAACACTCATTTCCAAGGGCCGACAACTGGATTTGGCACCACTTGGCAGAGCAGGATTCACAGCAGAGGAGCCCAGGTGCTGGTAGCAAGATGGAGGTGAACTCCAATGTTACAAATTGGGTTTCTGGTCGGCAGAGGTATGCACCCTGTCCAAGCAGAAACACAATCCTAGTCAGGGTAAGTGTAGCATACACTAAAACCTGTGCTCATTGTCTGGTAGCTAGGCACAGAGCAGTCAGACAAAACTAAAGAGCCATTGTGTAAAGTATTTGTTCACACACACACACACACGCACACACACACACAGTGTAACACCACGAAAGTACTCCACACTACTTTAGAAAAATAGCCAATATTTTCTGAGTATAACAAGGCGAGAAGGTCAAAATTTCAACATACACAAGTCAAGATATGAATTTTGCAAGATTAAATCAAAATGTAGTGTTTAGAAGTCAATAGCCCCAACTGGGGCCACCTGGTAGCGCATGGTCGGGGCAAAATCCAAAAGTTCCGTCCCACCACAATGGAGTGTTGGCTCAGTCCAACCGCGATGGATAGTGGGCCGGATACTGCAGTCACACAGACCTGCTGACAGTACCTTGGACGTGCCGATGCTTGGGCATGATGCATTGAAAAATGGAGGTGATGTGTCGCTGTCGCAGGTGATGCATTGGTTCTGATGTCGGGCAAAGTTGTTCATGCGTTGATGTCAAGAGCGCTATGCGTCAGCTCCGTGGCATCGATGTAGAACTATTTGCCCAAACGCAATGCATCAGCTAGAAGCTACGCTGGGCCGGTAAAGCTTTGGATTAGGTAGCGGAGCATTGTAGACATCGGTGATGCATTGTCCTAGACTCACACAGCAGCAGTGATTCGGAGGCGCTGCATCTGCTAAGTCGGACTGCACTGTAAGTCTAGGTCTTTGCCTTGAGCACTTGGCAAGCGGTGTCCATGGCTTCAGTGCAGGCGGCAGCAATGCATCAATTTCACAGGGAATGCCCCAGTTCCGAATGACACTTTGGTGTTGATGCGCCGGTTTCTTGGGTTGCAGCACCAAACACTAACTTCCAATGGCCCACTTCTGGATTTGGAACCACTTAGCAGAGCAGGACT
The DNA here is from genome assembly GCF_964204655.1 of Triturus cristatus. NCBI lineage: Eukaryota > Metazoa > Chordata > Amphibia > Caudata > Salamandridae > Triturus > Triturus cristatus. Next base: position 959,530,351 of record NC_140590.1, read on the forward strand.
CACAGCAGAGGAGCCCAGGTGCTGGTAGCAAGATGCAGGTGAAATCTTTGATATCCCTAAGGCAAGCCCAAACAAACCCTTGGAGAACCTTTAGACATGGAGGATGTAGAGAGTAAAGTACTGTCCTCTCACTCCCAGCCAGGAAGCAGCAGGCAACAGTCCCTCCTGGCAGCACAACAGCTCTTCTTCCTTGCAGAATGTCTTCAGTCTAGATGTGCCGTGAGTACATGGTGTCAGAGGTCCAGTACGTATACCCATTTTTTACTGAATTTGAAGTAGGGAGACTTCAAATAAAGGTCTCTATAGTGCACAAAACCCTTCCCTTCCCGGCCCTGGCTCCAGACACACTACAAGGGGTATGCATCTCTTTGTGTGGGGACAGGCACAGCCCTATTCAGGTGCAAGTGTCAGTTCTTCCCACTCACTCTAGCTCAGGAAGACCCATCAGCCTGGTTATGGGCCATTAGGATATGCGGGGCACATCTCCCTTTGTGTATAATTGTCTAGAGGGAAAGCACAAACCCCAGCTGTCACCCAACACAGATGTCAATTCCAGGGACAGGTAGAAGCATGGAATGGTTAAAGTAAGAAAAAGGCAACTTTCTAAAAGTGGCATTTTCAGACCTGCAATTTATAAACCAACTTCACTAAAATATGTGTTTTAAAATTGTGAGTCCAGAGACACCAAACTTACTCTTCCCACCTTTCCCCAATTGGAAGTTACACTTGTAAAGTGTTACAAGGCAGCTCCAAAGCTAACCTTTGGGAGCGATAGGCCAAGCTTGTACTGAAAAAAGAATGTAGCAGTTTTTCACTACCAGGACATGTAAAAATCCAAAGAACATGTCCTACCTTAAAGTACACTGCACCCTGCCCATGGGGCTACCTAGTACCTACCTTAGGGGTGACTTATATGCAACAAAAGGGAAGGTTGGGGCCTGGCAAGTAGGTGAACTTGCCAGATGGACAAGGCAGTTAAAAAAGTGCACACACAAGCTCTGCAGTGGCAGGCTTGAGATATCTTTGAAGGGCTACTCATATGGGTAGGACAATCAGTGCTGCAGCCACACTTGTAACATTTGATTTGCAGGCCCTGGGCACATGTAGTGCACTGTACTAGGGATGTATCAGTAAATCAAATATGCCAATCATGGGAAAACCAAATGCCATTAAATTTTAGACATAGTACATGCACTTTCGCACTGGTCAGCTGTGAAAAAGTGCCCATAGTCCTAAAACCAACAAAAATGAAGTTCTGCACACAGTCAAAACAAGAGACCAAAAGGCAAAAAGCCAAGGAAAACCAAGCCAAACGATGTCAGATCTAACACTTGTCCCCCCAGTGTAAAGTGGTGAGAACTACCCAGTGACTTGGGAGTTCTCTTCACTAAGGCTGAAGAACCTGGAAAGCGCATCAGCGTTGGCATGTTCTGTTCCAGGACTGTGTGCCACCATAAAGTCCATTCTCTGTAGGGAGATGGACCACCTCAACCATTTGGGATTCTTACCCCTCATCTGCATTAACCATCTGAAGCTAACCCTCTTCTGCAGTACTTCTCTATAGGCAAACAAAAGACATGGCAGGGGGACGTCCCACTTACTCCTCATGGGTTCGAGTAGACCCATTATCATACCTTTGAGAGTACGGTTCAATCTCTCAACCAACCCATTGGTTTGGGGGTGGTGAGGAGTGGAGAACTTGTAGGTTACCTCACACTCCTTTCACATGGTCTTCATGTACAAGTCCATGAAATTGGTACTGCAGTCAGACACCACCTCCTTGGGGAAACCCACATGGGTAAATAAAGATCCTCATCAGTACCCTGGCTACGGTGGGCGCAGTCAGTGTCCTCAGAGGGATAGCTTCCAGGTACCAGATGGCATGGACAACCAAGACCAGGACAAATCTGTTGCCACGACTGACTTAGGATCCAGAGGCCCCACATTGTCAATGCTCACCTGCTCGAAAGTGGTGCTCATGATAGGAAAAGGTTGCAGATTGGCTTTGCATTTCTCCCCGGTCTAGCCACTCACCTGACAGGTAGGACAGCACTTGCAGAAGGCACCTAAGGCCTTCCTCATTTGTAGCCAATAAAAGTGGCTGACAAGTCTGTCAAAGGTCTTGTCTTGCACCAAATGACCTGTCAGTGTCACATCATGAGCCAGATCCAGTAGGAAGGTCCTCAAGCACTGGGAAAACCACAAGCAAATGAGCTGAACAGACTTGGGAAACTTAGGCTCACTATACAGGAGACCATTCTCCCAATAAATCAGGTGTTGGCCAGAGGCTTCAGCAGCTGCCTGAGCCTCGGTCTGCTGCAGTTGACCCACAAGAGTAGGGCACTTCTTCTGAGCATCTCGGAACTTCTCCTTGGAGGGACCATTCTCCTCATCTATGGACCCAATCTGTGCAGCACCTTACCTTACTTTGCTCACAGATGCATCCCAGAAGGCAGACAACTGTACCACCATGGCCAACAATTCGATGTGGCCCATTCCACCCCTTGGGTCTGACTTCTGTCTCCAACCCAGGAAAAACTCTGACCACAAGTACTACAGCCAATGTCAACCCTCCTCAGTCAACTCATTACCCAAAATGCAGTCAATGGGCATCTGAGGATTAACTATAAACCTTCTCTGGGTCACCTCCCCACCCCACTCTAGGGACACGAGGGCCATGGGGTGGAAAAAAGGCCTGCCTACGGGCCGGAGTTACCGTAAACAACTGGCTGGTGTACTACTCTGGGGAAACCAGTCTTTCCACAACCATGATCCGGCTATCCCTGGTGTCCCTCCGAGAAGTGATCTGGTGGAAGTGATGATTCGCACCGTCTCGGATCACCTCCCAACTAAGGGAGATCACAGCATGGCCTCTCACCTGCTCCTAAGGCAACATTGGCCACCCCTCTAGAGGTACAACCAGTGGGAAATATCTTAGGACAGACAGAGTCCCTCATCTTGTGACCTAGCTGGGAACACTCAAAGCAGCAGGGTTGAAAATGGGGTGGCCTGGGCCGCTGCCCACCAGAACCTCCCTCCTTTTTGTCAGAAGCGACATGGAAACCCTTTTCTCCTTTGACCTCCTCCTCTCTCCACTGAGGGGGGCCTGAACCACCCTTCTTGGGGTCATTCCCAGATACCTTCTTGTGGATCCTGGTGCTGACCCAATGGTCTGCCTCCTTAGCAAGCTACATGGGGTCAGAAAGCTTACTGTCAATCAGGTGCTGCCGCAGCTCTGGAAAGTAAAGACTAAACATGTGCTCTTGTGCAATAAAATTGTACAGCCCCTGATAATCTGTTATCTCACTGCCCTTCACCCAACCATCCGGTGCCTTGTAGAAAGAATCAACACACTATACCCATGTCTAAGGGGCAAACTTCACACTGTCCCTACATTTTTGTCTGTATCTCTGTGGGGTGAAACTATACCTCCTGATCAGGTCCTCCTTCATGGTGGGATACTTTGTCTTGTTTCCTCCCTCTATGGTCATTGAGGTGTTTCTCCCCTCACTTGAGAAATGTTTCCACAAACCTACCCCCAAACCCATTCAGGAATCTTGTGCATTTGTAAAGCTATCTCGTAGGCCTCAAACCAATGATCTATGTCATCTCCCACTCCATAATCGGGCACCAAACTTTTGGGTATGTGTACCTTCTTCTCTGAGTACATTAAAGCCATGCTGCCACCATTTGTGCTGGACTAGGTCCTCTTAGCCTTCAAATCCAGCCCTTTCAATGTCAGCTCCTGAGCTAAAAGCATTGTCTTCTCTTACATGGCCAGTTTCTGCTTCTCCATATCCAAACTGAGTTTTACAAGCTCCAACTGGAGCTTCCTTTCTTCCTGTCTATCCTCCAACTCTGCTGTTGACAGACCTATAGAGGAAGACCTGCTGCTTGCTCTGGAGGGAGCCCTTCTTCCATTCAGGCTGTACCCCCGCCCATAAGGCAATGCTGGCTCCTCCAGCCATTCCAGATGCAGACTTTGCTTCTCATTATCCGCATCATCACTCCCATCTTCTGGGTGTACTGCTGCATCCCTGGCTGCTGACCGGGCCCTCATCGCTTTTTGCAGCTTCTCCTTTTTAATGAGGTCTTTAACCCCTTCAGTGCCACGCCCTTTCCCCCTCCTGTGCCGGGCGTTGCACTAGTAGGTGGGGTTCATGACGAGATAGTCTCGTCATGGGCACAGCGCAACCGTGCTCCATGACGAGACTATCTCGTCATGGGCACTGAAGAGGTTAAAAGAACATTTGAAATCCCTGCAGAAACGTTTGAGTTGGGCAACCGTGTTTGTTTCCAACTTCTCCTGCTCAAACACCAGTGCTACAGGTGCAGCGGTTGTCTCTCCAGATTGAGATATGGTTGTTGCAAAAACTCAAAAGTTTGTCAAAGCGAAGTAAAAAACAAAACTATATTGGTACGTAACGTTCTGAGATATGGAAGTAGTGTACACCAATCACTGTATACAATGCACTAATTCAAATCCTATCCTCACCGCTGAACACTAATGTTAGAAATTGGGTTTCTGGTTGGCAGAGGTATGCACCCTGCTCAAGCAGGAACCACATTCTTAAACAAGGTAAGTGCAGTACACACTAAAGGTTTACCTGTGCTCACCCTCTGGTAGCTTAGCATAGAGCAGCCAGGCTAAACTAAAGAGGCAATGTGTTAAGTATTTCTGCACACACACTCCCAGTAACACAGTTAAAACACCACAAAAGTATTACACGCCCACTTTAGACAAATAGCCGACATTTTTCTGAGTAAAACAAGACGAAAACAAAAAAAATCCAACATGCACAAATCAAGATATGAATTTTGCAAGTTTAAATCAAAATACAGTGCTTAGGAGTCAATAGCTCCAACTGGGGCTATCTGGTCATGCTTGACCAGGGCAAATCAAAAATTTCAGTAAGACTGTGATGGAGCACGGGCTGGATACAAGAGTCATGCAGACCCGCTGACAGTACCTTGAATGCATTGATGCTCCGGGACGATACATTAAAAAACGGCGGTGACTGGCTCTCACGGCTACACTTGTTAAAAAAAAAACTGCATGACTATTGCAAATCTGAAGCTTTGGTATTATGTCTCAGAAGACTGCCTGATTTAAGATAATTTTGGGGTTTGTCCAAAGTGACACAGAAGACTATTGGATTAGCTTTAGCTTTACCATTGATACTGAGGATACACAATTATTGATAAGCCAGCTCGATAGCAGCCATTATTGGGACCCAATGGCACATCTGAGAAAGTTAGCCTTAGCTACCTCTAATAGACTTGTCAAGTATAACCCCCTGGAAGCAACTGTCGATGAAATTCAGCATTTCAGACTTGATAGTAGAGTCTTGGCCTCACAGACTTTAAGGGGAAGGTGACATTCACTCCCTCCCTCCCAATATAGAGGCAAATAAATAAATCCTCATTTCTTTGCCTCATAATCTTTGGCAATTTAAATATTTGGGCTGTTCAAAAAGGGGTTCTGCAAAGCCCTATATTATCATTGCAAGAAGTTGTGGAAGATCTTCGCCATCCACAAGAACTTTTCATAGGTTGAGTCTAATGACCAGCTCTAAAATAAACAGCATTTTGCTGTGTTAATGCACGTTTTTGTTTATCATGCGTGTGGAATAGCTGTCAAGAGTTCCCTGTAAGGAGGGGCATATAGAGTCGGGTACATCTTGGGCCTACCCAAGAGGTATCAGTTTTGCTCTTAATGAATGTGCTCTCCAAGTCAAATATTGAATAAAACCCTGCACTCACACCTCATCTATTGTCACCTATTGTCACTAAAAAACTCATCTTCAAACATCTCCTCCCATGCATCCTTTTGAATTGGCATGTTTCTAGTCCTAAAAACGTGTTTGTAGTACTTATGATACTTCTGTGTGTCCGTATTACTACTCACATCATCTGTCACTAAACCGAGTATGCATTTTCGGCTTATTTGCATTCAAACCTTTCTTCGGTCTTCATGGGTTAAAGTGGGTTAATATAGTGAGGACAACCTCCATCTTTGTAAGAGCATCTCAATAGCAGTGATCTCCCACAATCGCCTGGCATTCAAGATGCAAACAGCTTCCTTCTTAATATCAGTGGACATTTAATTACTTATTTGTAATGACTTGGGGTCCCTATTCACAAAGAGCCTCCGCAGTCATGGCAGAGGCTCCCCAGTCATGCCGGGATCTCCACGCTGCGGTTTCTCATTGAGGAGATCCCACCACCAGTGTGGAGACCCTGCCACGACTGCGGAGGCTCTTTGACATTCGGGCCCTGAATCTCTGCATACCTGTGCCTGGAAGACATTAGTAGGGATTCTCCGGGATGGTCCAGAGACTGATATTCCCTCAAGTTCAGGAAGCTTTCTAGAAGTGTCCAGGATCATGTTCACACTCCACTCCTGGTCGTACGGTCGTACCCAAATGCCCTTAACTAGGGGTGTGTAAAATGTGCATCATTTTCTTTTGTGTAATTATGCAAACATTTTGCAAAAATACATGAAATTAGCCATATTTATGCACAATGCAAATCTGTCTTTTATTGCTATACTTTAGTATGAAATGCGTCCTGGCATCAATTTGTTATGCCAGAACGCATTTCATGCAAAAACTAGAACGAAAAGCACAAGTGTTGTAATCAAACACCCATTCGCAACCGGTTGGTCTTGTTGTTTCAGTGCTTCTGCGCTATAATCTTGCCATGAACGGTGGGCTGATTGCCCGACGCGGCAACATAACATGAAATTCCCAACATTATATGAATTAGTCCAGCGTAATTTGGATTTCTCGAGCGCCTGCCCTAAACCTACCTCTAATGCCGTTATTGATAATGAAATAATTAGGAGTGTTCATGTTCATAGACCTAGTGAAGGGAGATCTCATTAATCAATCAACCATCAATTTTCATCAAGCAATATTTAGTAATAATCGCCAGGAGAAGGTGCTCCTGCTTGTTTGTGATATTACTCTCTCAGATTTCGAAACGCACATCTCATGCAATATTAGGGTCTGCTGGATTAGGCCCCCTTTCACTTTTTAGATTAATGTCACTTACACTGACACACAAAAAAGGGGGAGAAAGAATTGGTTAGCGGCGCGTGCATCATCCCTTCCATCTAAAAAGACGATGGGGAAACGAAGGACCCTGAGGACATGATCTGGATGGGAGTCTATCGTTTACAAAGCAGTACTTAGTTTAGGTCTAGATTATGAACCGCCAAACCTGAGGGGGTGCTGCAGTCACGCCACACCAGCGGCCTGACCGCTGAATAACAACTTTGGTGGTTGGACTGCCATGAGACCACCTCAACTGCCAGGTATCTGCGATCCCTTGTGGTGTCATGGCAGTCTGGGGAGGCAACATGCTTGGCGGTGCTGCTGCGTCGCAAATTACGACTTTTCCAGCCGCCGGCTTTTTCATGGCGGGTAGCCTGCAATGAAAATGCTGGTGGTTGGAAAAGAAAGGGGCCCTACAGGGCTCTCTGTGTTCCCCTGAGCATGGGGGTGCATGCAGGGGGGTAACATGTTGTGCCCCCCTGTTTGCATGCAGCCCAGTTCCTGCACAGCATGGACTGCAGAGTGCCTGGATGAAAGGGTGGACGGATGAATGAAAGGATGAATGGGTAAGTGAGTGAAATGGTGGACGGGTGGGTGAGTGAAAAAGTGAATGGATAGATGCAGGGATGAATGAGTGGAAGGATGGATGTATGGATGGATGAGTGAAAGGGAGGATAGTGACAGACTGAATGTTGGATGAAAGTCTGAATGGATGACTGAATGTAACGGTGAACGTAACGGTGAAATGGTAATTATCAATAGGTGGATGGAAGTATGAAAAGATGAAGGGATAGATGCTTGGATGAAAGAGACAAGCAAGCTCGTCTGTGGAGGGTTGCAATGACTTGCTTCGCTTGCTTGGTGTCATAAGAGCTTAGGTTCCAAGTGTGGGGGGGATTTTTATTTTTGGGCTACTCCCATGTCTTCATAAGTAGCCAGCTAAAAACAGTTGAACAATGTGAAGTATGAGGCTTCTTTTATTTGTTCCCTTTTTTAGTTCACCATTCATTATTTTAACGTTCACATCATGGCGGACCACTCAGCAATTTGCACTCTGCCTTGTCACTTGCTTAGTAAGCGAAGCACAGCGCAGTGTGCCAGACCCCGAGTGAGGCCATATATGGTGAAAGAAGGGAAAGTCATACGTCCTGCTCTCTTTAAAAAGCAAGGAAGAAAAATAAAACAAAGATCCATCAGCCCCATTTGTTTGGGTCACTTTGGTGGGAAATCGACTTTAAAAAGGTGTGGGATAGCACAGGCACCGCTTAGCAGGGAGCTTAGAAAGGAGCCCTCGCAGGCTTCCAACAGTTGTATAAGTGTCGTAAACATGTGTCTGAAGGAACGAGTCTTACATCAAATAGTAAAACATGTAAAAGTTCACAATATAATTGAGTGGGCCAATTTGAGACTACTTCAGACCTGAATGTCTGGAAGGATGCTTTTGTAAACTAACACAGAACACGGACGACGTATTCACAGTGACACAGAACGACTGAAAAAATTAAACCGGGAACATAGCACGCATTTGCAGATCAGATCGTCATTCCTATGCGCCTTTTTACAATGCCGCCATCAGACATGTTCTTAATTTTAAGGACCCGGACCTTGATTTTGGTGCAGTTTGCACCCCAGAGTTGTTATTCTCATTGCATCTTGAAGCAGCGCAAGTGATAGGTTTACACAACAATTTTTGCCCTACTTTGCAACACAAGGGGGCATATTTTATCATAAAGTGGCAAAGCGTGTCATTAAGCCAAGAAGGCTAACAACATGCTCCGTCACTTTAGAAACGCAGGCCTGCACCATATTTAAAAGAATATGGTGCAGCTCTTCATTTCCCCCATCGCTGGAGCTAAATGTAGCTGCCTAGGGTCAACGCGAGCACCCTTCCACCATAGTGCAAGGGTGTCTGTGTTGTAGGGGAAGATTGTTTATGTGCAAGAAGGTGTCCTTTCCTGCAAATAAATAATTTTTCTTTGGAGTTTTGTATCTTCTAAGTGTGCTGCTGACTGCAGCACACATAGAAGTTGCAAAACGTCATTTTTTAAAATCATTATTTGTGTGCAGGAAGGCAAACCTTCCTGCACATAAACAATCATTGGCATTTTGCTGTTTCCACGTGTGCTGCACAACGCAGCACACATGGAAACAGCAAAAAACAAGGAGCAATCAAATATTTCTCCTTGTTTCGCCAAGGTAAGACCAGGCTTTTCCTGGTCTTAGTTTTGGCGCTGCGCCATATTTACGCCACCCTTGTAAATTTGGGGCAGCGTCAAAATCAATGGGTGTTGCGGTGGAAGGCCCACGCCAACACCCATTGCCCTACTCTTTCAAGCTAAGTATAGCGTGAAAGCCCATTGCCCTACTCTTTCAAGCTAAGTATAGCGTGAAAGCCCATTGCCCTACTCTTTCAAGCTAAGTATAGCGTGAAAGCCCATTGCCCTACTCTTTCATGCTAAGTATAGCGTGAAAGGGTGCCTTATTTACAAGGCAGCGTAAAGCAATGTTAAGTGGCTTAACGCTGCCTAGTAAATAAGGTGAAGTCCCTATCCCCACCACAACGTCTGGAAAAGTGACGTAGGGCTTGTAGGTGTGCAAGGGAACAACAGGCTCTAGTGTCCCTTGTAATGGCTCCAGGGCAGCTTGCTACTTATGATCAGGACTGCACCATGAGAGGTAGAAGTTTTTGTATGTATGAATTAGAATGTGCATTAATATTTGTTGCTCTATACTTAAACTCATGCATGTATTCTGACATAGAGCTATTACAGTTGAAACAAAATGATTATGATGCATTTAATTATGGTGGCTTAGGCTAACTTGGCCTCAATTACGCTTTGATGCGATTTTGCTTAAAATGGATGCCACATCATGATGTTGATTTTGTGTTTATATTTCTTGATTGACCCTACAAGCAAGAAGATATCAACTGTTTATATCTGTATGACACATTGTTTTTAAAGAACTGGCTAAAAGAAGCTGTTGTTACATCTCAAGGCTCTTACTACTTACACACTGTATTGCATCCATTCACAATTGTTCTCTGTTGATAATGTAACTAGTTTGTTCTAGTACCTCTGACAACATTAGGTCAGAGAGGGTGAATCAGTACACATGTAGTGGGCTAATGCTAAGGTGATAGGATTATGTGACTTTTAAAATGAGAGAATGATTTGTCAGAGGAATGATCATACTATGCCTACTTTGCTGCTTTATAATATTCTGTGTTGAAAATGGCAATATAAACCCTCAGATTTGGGGGAGAGCCAGATCTTTTTGATCTCTTCTTCTGATGATCCCCGATTTCTTAATAATTTGCTGCACACTTAATACATAGCTTTTCCCTGATACTTGCCCACTATTGTATCCTTCTGAATTTGATAGCCTTTCATGGTTGATGGCTTCTATGTGATTCAATGAGTTTACTGTTGCGTCTACAACTTACTATCTCTGTATTGTGTCTTTGATTTTTTTAAATAAACCTTCACAGTGTTCCTAAACCTTAATCTTGAACTCACTTGTTGAGTCATTCCTTTCTTGACTACATTTTGAAATATTGTTTTGAATCTTGTCTCTGGAGACGCATTACCTCAAAGACTTTGAGGTCCACAGCATTCCTGATCCACCTAATATTGGGGTGCCACTGCAACATAGATTTTCTAGGGGTACAGTGCGCCCTCTCAGATGCTGGTCCCTTCCTAATTCGCCAGGGCTAGGTAACTGGGTGATCATATCAGTGATGTGCAGAGTGACTAGAGTGGCTTTCATTTTTCTAGTCTTCTGAAAAGCTCTGTAAACTTCCCTAGGATGCAACGCTTTGACATTTTTTGGAAAGTTATGATGATCAGATCTATGAGTTAGCTTCTTACATTACTGAGAAAGCAAGGAGCTGGTACTTTACAACACACAGAGGAGGGTCTAACTGAATTCCTCCAGGTTCTCCACCAAATGACAGGCACCCCACTAAAAGATGCCTATGTCATACGTTGATGTATTCTGATGCATTCCTAATGTTGCAGGTAGCACAGCTACTGAGCACACAGGAAACTGTGTGCTGTCCCAGCCCCCAGAAGAACAACACAGAATGCATTCTTTATTTCCTTTCTGTCCAGGAAGTTAAATTTTTCAGAGTCACACTCCCGACCCCTGCTGTCTGTTGCCACTATCATTCAGAGACACGTAGCAATGCTAAGCACAGGCAACTTGTCAGCAGATGAACTGTACTCCTGACTTTCTATGCGCCAGCCATGTTTTTGGGATTTACCCTCTCTCCTCTCAAGATAAATGGACTCCCTTTCTTGCTGGCCAAAACCTTTGATGGCATTGGTGAAGTGGTTGTCTGAATTGCAATTGTGGCACTTTTGACCTGTTACTGAGCAGAGGCCGCAATGTGGAGAAGCTGGGCATATCGATAACACACATTTTTAGCCTTGGCTTGTAGCAGTTGTTTGTCCTTTTAGGGTCTGCCACCAGCAGACATCTGCTAACCTTATTCAATTGTCCTGGTGCATCTACCTTCCTTACCAATGACATGGGTCTATGCCCAGGCCTTGGTGAGGGACACGAGGAAGATTGCCAATGACACAGAGATTGCTTAAGTAACTTGATGAGGAAAGTCATGGAATGACTGAATTGAATTTTTGCGGAGTCAAATGGCTTGCACATTGTTAAAATTTTGAAAGTCACGTTGAGTTACAAGTTTGAGAAGATAAGTGGCAATACATGCAATGTTGGATTTGCACATTTTTAAGTCTATACTTCATTCATTGTGATAATTACGCAATCCTTTGTAAGTTTGTAAGGCCAAAGGTATGCCAAGACATGGGTCCCTTGCTCGCTGTGCCACTGGATTCAAGTTAGCCTGGCTGATGAGGGGTGATAACCTGAAACCGGTACCAGGATGCTTGTTAATGGTCCAGGGAGGATCTGGCAGTTTGGGCTGAACTGTTCCCATGAGGAGCTGAGTCTCGACTGATTTCACTATGGCTGGGTCCAAACTGAGGTGGCATAGTGAGGAAAACGATGGATTCAACCTAGATCTCTTGACTGAGGGTGAGTAGTTGAAAAGCTTCAGCACTCCATCCATCATCTTGTTGTTTTTGCTACTTTTAGAACCTTGGCATATTCCCACTTAACCATTGATGCATCTGCCTGTCCCTAGAATACACATCTGGGTTGGGTGACAGTTGGGCTTTGTGAATTCACTCTAGACAGCCACACACAAAGGGAGCTGAAGTGTGTCCAGCATATCCTGATGGCCCATCACCAGGCCGATGAGCCTTCCTGAGGTAGAGTGGTGGGACGAGTTGACACTTGCGCCTGAATAGGCTTGTACCTACCTCCTCACAAAGAGCTGCATTCCCCCGTAGTGTTTCTGGAGCTAGGAAGAGCAGGGTTCTGTGCACTACAAAGGCCTTTCTTTGAAGTCTGCCTACTTCAAAGGCCAACATGGATGTAAGTACTGGACCTCTGATACCATAACTCAGAATACTTCTGGACTGAGGACATTCTGCCAGGAAGAGGACCTGTTGTGTTGCCAGGAGGAACTGACACTTTGCTGCTTGCTCTGCAGTGTTGGCCTGCAGCTTGCTGTTTCTTGCCTAGGAGTAAGAGGGCTGGACTTTACTCTCTGCATCCTGCTTTCTAAAGTTCTCCATAGGCTTGACTGAGTTTGCCTCTTGTTGCTGAAGTCTCAGGGACATCAAAGACTTCACTTGCCTCTTGCTACCAGCAACACATATCCCCAAACCTTTGAACTGTGGTACAGAGCAAAATATGAGGAATAATTTCCTAAGGAGCTTAAATGTGGGATGCAGATGGGACCTGTCAGTAATAGTGCACCTGGAGTGGCTCTTGTGGAAAACAGTCATGGATCTCCCCAGTTTTGAATAACTACAGCATTTGGAAGCATATTTAGGGTACATGTCTATCAAAAACAGCTGCAAACACCTGCTGTCTTGTGCTGTCAAGAGAAAATTCAGCCAAACAAACCATCCCATCAGCAGAGCATAAAATGAGGCACTAATGGTCAAGCCTCTTCGTGATTTACCTACATAGAGAACTCACTCATCTAAACCTAGAAGTCTTTGTAAACCTTTCATCACACATACAAATAAGCAGAAACAGTGCTAAAGCTCTAAGGAAGCAATAAACAGAAGAGAAGATCAATCAAAATAAACATTCAACTATCACAACAAAGAAAAATGTTCTCTGGACAGAAACCTTCAGCTTGGACATATGAACAGCCATCTACCATGGTTCTGGCACGTGGCACCACTCTTCCACTCAATGAATTTTGACCAAACAATACCAGCCTGGCAACAAATCTGCATGCCCAAGCTGGGGCTACTGTTTAGAATCCTTATCACACTTCATGCTTCTATGCAAAACGCTCCACCCCACCAACAAAAGGACAATATGACCCAAATTTCTGGCTTGTGACAACGAGCCACTAGTTGGTGAATGTTACTGTAGAATATGTGTAGAGCCCCCAAAGGTCTGTACATTACACTGGGTCAGGCAGGCCCATGCTCACTGCCCACAGCTTTCACTAAACGAGAACAACAGTGTTGTTCACTGGGCAAGTTCTTGGCCATGAGACTGTGATGAAATCCTGTTTGCCCAACTGAACTATCTGTATAACTTTAGGCAATGTATTTTAAATCACCATGGGCCAGATTCACAAATGGCCTCCGCAGTCATGGCGGAGGCCCAGCAGTGGTGGGGGAGTCTCTGCACTTGGGGCGTAATCTCCGCAATGAGAGTTCTCATTGCCTCAAGAGCGGAGACTACCCCACCACTGCAGGGCTACAGCCACGAGTGCGGAGGCTCTTTTGTGAATCAGGCCCCGTGTTTTGGGGGAAAATGTGGAAGTGCTTGAAAATTAAGTAAATGCTAATATATAAAGGTGCAGCCAAAACACTTTACTGAAATGGCTCTGTAAAGAAACATGAATCACTTATTGTCAATGGTTAAGTCCTGTGAAAGGCTGACCCTCTTGTTAAATACACTGCCCCTCTTCGTCCATCAAGCATCACCTTTGTAAATTCGGTACAACTCAGAGGGGCATATTCTCAAAAATGTGTGATAACCATCGCAAATTTAGCTTAACGCAATTTTGCATATCGCAGTCCATCGCGAAAAAATAACACCGTCTTAACGTCCAATTCCCAACCCAATGGCACCATGCGATAGCAGCATAATAACGCGCCAAATGACCGCGTAAAAACCAACGCGACAAACAAAAAATGCGAAACACAAACGCCCAAAAAGTTGCGATGCCACAAAGAGCGATACCAAAATCAGCAAAAACCAGCGACAGGCCTGCAATTTCCACTCGTCATGCGGGAAAATGCACTATAAAAGCAACAAAAAAACCCCACCAAAACCAATTCAAACTGCGTAGCACCATGGATGCACCCGGACCGAGTGCAGAGGACAAGCCGAACCCCACAAGCCCCACGGAGGGCCAGCTAGGAACCCCGTGTTCGGGGAAGGGCAAGTAGAAGAGGAAGAGGAAGACGGGGTTCAGTCCGCAGGAAGACCGGATCATCGTCAGGGAGGTGAGAGAACACTACCAACAACTGTTCGTCACCTCCACTGGCAACCCAAACAGAAATATGGCAGTCCATCCGCACCAACGTCAATGCAGTCGGAGTGTCAAGGTGGTCAATGGAGGAGGTCAAGAGGCGCTGGCATGAAGTGCACAGCCAAACCAAGGAGAAGCTCTCCTCCAACAGGAAGGCAGCAATGGCGACTGGAGGTGGGAGTTCTGTGCCACAGGAGGAGCTGGATGAGCTGGAGGAAATGGTGGCCACAGTCATCAGTGTGGAGACGGTGGCAGGAGTTGGGGGCCAGGACATAGCTTGAAATGACCTGACCCAACAGCAACAGGGTAGGTAACCACCAGGTAATGGGGGACGGGAGGAGATGGGCACAATGGCACACATGCACAATCATGTGTAGCACACTGCACACACACAATGAGTGTGGAACATGTCCCTGATACACTTGCAACACTGCAGCACACATACAAACACCAAGTAGGCCCCGTCCACCATGTGCACATATGGGCCCCCTCCAAATCACCAATGACACAACCGAGCCATGCACATGTGATGAATCCAGGAAAGCAGCGGCTGTGTGAGCCACACTGACTGTGCAAGTGAGACTGCATGACCGAGAGCATGGCAGCAGCCAAAATACATGACATGGTGCACGATTCGACATGGAGGTGGCCCACTGCGGATCACATCCATAAAGGAGCAGGTCACACTCTGACATATCCACGTGCACCCACAACCCATGCAGTCCAATACACATAGCAGAAGAACAATGCACAAGGCACATATGACCCAAGTTGCAAACATTTCAGCCCCCGAACAGCTCAAAGGCACACCGCCTTGAAGGGATAAGGGTACAGAAGATTCGAGATGCAGGGGCAACTACCCCATAATGCAGCACAAACACATAGCAATCACAGAACATCAGCAATGATAGCAATGTGGTACAAAGTGCAACACCTACACCACAGGACAGAGGACACAACAGGTTCCGCTTGTGCGTAGTAACTGTCCACTCACATCTGGCATTGCCTGACACTGTGTGATGATAATGTACGGGTACTACCATATATCCGTCATGTAGTCGAAAATCCCACTGTCTGCCATCAAATAGCCAGCTCCACTAAAACAGTCACAATGTGCCTTGTCATGTAGTCTGTATGTAAACATCTGCAAAGTGTCAACATACATGGGAAACTCTGTTAACCTGCATCTCCCATTAACATTGCAGAGGGACAATCAACACTTACTGCAGAGCAGACCACAAACCCCATCATTGATGATGTAGAGGATAACCTGCACATATGTCAAGACACCCTCCAACGGATAATGGACAGCCTCCGCACCCCACCCCCAGGAGCAGGGCAGGCCAGCTGCCTCGAGGTTACCCCACCACCTGCACAGACTACACAGCAGGAAACACACACCACCACGGCTGTCTCCCAAGACCACCACGAGCAATACATGAAATTTCAACGCCATGTGTTGGGTTGCCAGGTGGAGTTGGCAGATCAGCTGTGGGTGGGTTTCGAGCTTGTGGCAGCCAAACTTGATACCATACGTGGGTGTCTGAGTCCCATCAGGGACCACATACAGTATCTTACGGACACCCCCTGTCTGCACCATGCTCACCAACAATCCTTGGCTGACCTCGCTGGGGCCATTACCCGGATACAGGAACTGCCCAGTCAAACAGGCACCAGCGATAACAGCACAGAGTTGGCACAGATGCTGAGGACAATGGAGACCATGGAGCAGATGCAGGCTGGAAGTATGGCTGCCACGGCTGAACACCAGCGAGATGTAGCTGGGATCTTCCATGCCCTGCAGTTCATCATCTCATCATTGCTGCCACTGAGCCAGTCCCTGATAACTTCAGCGGGAACTTCGACACACACATCTCCGACCCCTGATGTGTCAGTGGCACACAGTGATGCAGCCTCATTACCCTCGCACCCTGATGTGTCAGTGGCACCCAGTGATGCAGCCATTATACCGCCACACACACCGGACACAGAAGAAGTATCAGAGGAGTAAGATGTGGATGGTAATTACTGTGTGAGGTAGGAGGTAGTAGCATCCATCACCACCAGATGGCCTGTCCTTGCCTGGTTCTGCCCTATGCATCATGCCCTGGGACAACACCTTCCACTGACCCCCGGAACACTCTGCGACATCCACCCGGACCCCAACATGGACTGCCACATCTTCACTGCTTGACAATTTCACAGCAATCCTACTGCGGACTGCACCCTCCCTCTTCCAAATCACTTTTCAATCCCCATAGGACTCTGGTTGGCCCACCACTGGGCTCCCATGTTATGTGGGCTTGGATGGCCATGTACAGCTCCAGCTCCGTCATTCACCAGAATGTGAATAAAACATTCGAAATCACACAGATGTGTCATGACTATGTTCACTCAAGTATGAAATATGGCTGGTGTAGGGACAATGATTGCACAAGAAGGTACACCCTGGTGAATGACATCAATGTGCATGTTTATCCCTGAGACACATGGCCAATTGGATGACTGTGTAGGTGAGTACTAGCTGTGTCCCCATTGCACATTAACAACAATCTCACAACCCCCCAACGTAGGCACATGTCCATATTTTGAATAGGGCTGTGTGTAGGAATGACCAAATCGGTAGCAGGCCAGGAGTGGTGTCCTACATCACATGTGACAACAGAACGTCACGTTGCATACCTACTCCCACACATCTGTGTGGACACATTATGTTATGATTTATGACATTGCTCCACATGGGAAGAGGTTGGACACCATACTCACATTGCTGAAGACACGTAAGTGCACAGGTCTGCCAGCAACTATCCCAAAACAATGTCTGGCTCACAGAGGTGGAGCTTTCATAAGGTACCCACCCCCATTGTACATGCGTCGGCCAGACCCTCCCTGTGTAGGGACGATGCTAATTGTGGCACACAATTGGTCAATCTAATCAACACTCATCACAGTTCTACACCAGTGAATTTGCGTAGACTTTATTGGTATGTGCGTGTCAGTACAGACAAGGCAACAGCCACAACATGCAGGGACATGCATAAGACACTGGCACGCAGCATGGGAACCTTTCGAGGTGCAGGAAACGGGGAGGCAGAAATTAACACCAATCATTACGGATGGCAACGGTTTCAGGCCACCTTGCCTTGCTGGATGAGTCATGTGTTGTTTTGCGTCTGCCCATTGCCCCGTGTGAGGGGGCACGACTTACAGCCCATGGGGTCTGAATAGTGCTCTGCCACCAGACTGCGCCGACTGTCTGCTCTGCTGACAGTGAACAGGTGAAAGGGTCCAACAAGATCAAATGTCGTGCTACATTACCTTGTGTGTGCTCTCCCCCCAGCAGTGTGTCCGAAATGGTAACATTGCCAAACGATGCTGTGCTGTTCCGATCATGGAACTGCATCACCTTGCACAGGTGTGTGTACACATGCATAATTCCATGCACATACATTCAGAGTCCAGACAAAGGCAGACGTGTCCTCTGTTGTGGTGGGATATGTGAGCATTCCCCACAATGCAACAAGGTGTTGGGACCTGTGCTGTGGGTGACAATCCGATGTGGCAGCAGGAACGTAGTTACTCGTCCAAGAATGCCAGCGCAGCTTCATGTGCAATGTGTTCCAATAGTACGTCGTCGTCGGGTTCAAGGAACACTAGGGTGAGCCAATCCATTAACTGGTCCAGGCAGATGTGCTCAGTCCACGCCGTTACCCCAATCCGCAACACAGACCAATAGGGGAGCACCTCGATGTGGTCACTGCACACGAGGAGTTGTGCAATCTTCCATGCACAACTGCCAGCACATACGCCAAAGACGGCTATCCCGGTGACACTCCTGTTCATGGGCCAACAGGGGGCGCACTGTCAGGTCATAATCCAATTCAGCTGCCATTAAATTGGATAGGCAGACCTCCATGGGCCACTCGAATATGCATGATCAACAGTGGAACAAGGGCTGGACGCAGGTGACGTAGGCAAGATGGAAACTCAGACGGAAACTGATTCGCAACACTGGCATTGGCAGGGATCCCAACAGATGCAGCATTCGTGCACGGTACAGTTCCACATACAGTTCCACATGCCTGCCATTGCGTTTGTTGGGCTCGTGGCACCGGCACTCCTCAGACCGGCGGAAGATCGGTGGACGATATGCCACAGCTCTGGGCAATGAGTCGTATGTGTGTGCAACATTTTGACGTATGGGTAGTTTTTAACCAATGTGTCAAGGGCATCCCTTGCAGGTGTAGGTCGTGCGGGGACAAGTGGGTGTGAGGTGTGGGCATGTTGGTGTTTCATTAGTGCAGTTCATGGTGTGGGAGTCATCGGAGGCTGGTATGGTATCTCACGCAGGGTATGCCTGCCGCATTCTGGACCAAGGTCGGGGTTCGGTTGGCCTTCAGCATTGTTTGTTGAGACAAAGGAGCTTTCATTCCTGATTTTGGTCTGACAACTGCTTGCATTTCTTAAATGTGATGTGGCCTTTGCTCTGACTTTGATGCCATGCCTGTGATTTGGGGTGCACAGATTTCGTGATTCACGCAGCTATTGGCATGTTTGCACGAGCCAAGGGCCCGAATGGCCTTGCGCTCCTTGTTCAGTCTCTCTCATTCTTTCTCTCTCTCTTTCTCTCTCCCTGTCCTTTGATGAGTGCCTGACACACCTTCTTATCTTGGATATTGTCTTGCAGGCTGTGAGTCAATGATTGTCCAGGGATGCCCGCCATGACTCTTCAAAATAGTTGTTTGGTGACGAAGTTGAATGTGACTTTTTGTTTGGTCTTTCAATGGTGAATGTATGGATCAGGATTTCAGTGCTCACATGCATGTTGATTGTTGCAACTGTGCGACATCAGGCGGGCGATTATGTTCATGTTTTCGTCCCATTGATGTGCAGTGTCTTGGTCAGGGGGAGGTGGGGGTGCCCGGGGTGGGGCCGGGGGGGGGGGAATGTGGTCCTGGGGGTGGTGGCGGAGGGTGTTGTGGCCCTCTTGGGTGTCAAGCACGCATGATCAGTGGCTCCATGGCATCTGTTGGTCTTCAGGTGTGGCTCTCAGCTGGGCTCTCTTTTGTGGTGCAGGCTGTTGTCTGACTTTGCACCAGGTCGGAGCAGGTGTTAATTTCCTGCAGCTAACGTGCCATATCGCATGTTTTGTGGACTTTTCGCCGATCTGGCTGGTCGTTGAGAATGTTGCGTTGTGGTGTGGACGCTGCTTTTTGCATGGGAACACCTACTCTGCATCTCATTAGCGATAGTAGTCGAGGGTCATCTGTGGCGATGTTTTTTGCGGCTGCTATTGCGGGTAAACTGGTGTTATGGGCTGTTAACACCAGCTTGTGAATAGGGCGATACATTTATCGCAACTTTGGCTGTGATAAAGTGCCATTAACGCGGCGATAGCTCCTTGAGAATATCACCCAGAGTCAATTCACCCACAGCCTTACGAAAATACTACACAAGACACGTGTGAATGCTCAATACACAAAAATATTCGCTACAAAATGCCAAACCTACAGACCTTGTCAGTTTGTGCGTTCTCAGCGGAAATGGACAAAGAAAAGTTTGTCTGTGGGATCTCAGTAGGCGCTGGTGCTAAAACTACCAGAAATGCAATTTGGATCTGTATTGACTCTCCCTCAAGGTATAAACGACCCCCTAAGGGATCATCATCCCTGCAAAGGCATGACTGGTGAATCATACATTACTCTACAAAGAAGGAACCTCTGAGAAATACCAACAACACGCACCGGCAAAATCACATTCTTTCTCTTTACAGTCCTGCAAGAGAGAGACAGGTTGGGTTGAGTCACCGAGGCAGCAAAAGGCGCAGCGCTCTATCAAGGTTTCAAAAGTGACATGTTTACTTTAGAAAAATATGGATGTCTCTTAATAGCATAACATTCTATGCCAAAGTTTTACTTTGTGTACAATGGGAACCTCTGGGCTTTGAAAAGGAAAAGACTCTGGTAGCGTGAGCAGAGAAACCAGTAGGAACATGTCTTGCTGCGGTGCAGGCATCCATCTTAAAGCATATATTTCAAGCCTTTGTTCTTCCATTGTTTACGAATGTTGTATATATTAGGATTCCTTACAGGCTTATACTCTCAAACAACAAAAGGAGCGCTCGACCACTCACTCCTCAAGTGATACAAACTTCAGTTTCAAGAGATAACACTGATTCCTTGGTTGAGTAAAAGAGGAAGGCTGTCAACCTGAATATTTTGCCTATGTCAGGGGATTGTGTTATTGACCTGGAATGGAGAATAACTTCCAGTACCGGAAATATCAGGTCCAAACACCGCCTGATTTATCTCCTTCATCTGGAAATAACAGGTCCACATCTGCAAACATTTACCACCTGCGAAAAACAGGTGGTAAATGTGTTAAGAGCCATTTTGAGGCCAATAATGTGGGGGACAGGCAGGGTCGGACTGGGACAGAAAAGAGACCCTGGTAAAAAAATAAAAGCATTAGTGAATTATAAAACGAAAAAATGGCCTATGTTTGCAAAGTGGGATTGCTTTGAACTTGTATAGACATGCTGGAAACGTGTTTTGCAAGGTATGGGCGACTGCATGGATTTGTGCTTGCTGAAGGCAATGTTTGTTTTAATATCAGGCAAATCAACACTAAAAAGTGGCACGGCAGACAATAAAACAGGCCCATCACCAGGCAAAAAGCTGGCCCGTGCACGGAACTGTCAAACCAGGCCTTTGGGCACTGCCTGACTGTCCTATAGCATGGTACAGCATTTTCTGCTTTCCTGTGATGCAGCTAGAGGGCAGGCGGGACCTGGGCCACCAGCTACCTGTACCCCCTACTGTTCCAGTCAGAGTTCTGGGCCGCTATGTTTCTGGGTCCAGCGTTATTGGGTCTGGAGTTTGATACTCATTATTTATGGAGCCCGAGACAATAGAAATGTTAGAATGGCTTGGAGTGGTATTACCTGGGAATACCGCTCTGGGCCACTCATAATGGGGTCTTAGTTTTATTTTTTTGTTTTAAAAACATATGGATTGCATATTTGAGATGGGAGGCATTTTGTATTAGAAAAGATGCAACAGGCAAATGGGCAAATCATTCTCAGATGAAGACAGGGGAAACCTTTCTATAGAACCTAGGTGGCATTTAGTAGCGCTGCTGGGAGATAGCGCACATAAAAGCTCCTCTCCTACTGGTACCATATGTCTGAGAAACCAAATAGATAGAACAAGGTGAAATCAGTTGTACTTGAGAGGTTGCAGAGTCAGACACATTGCTCCACCTTCTGTGATACTGTCCGAAACTAGACAAGTACTGAGGAGGTGTCCTACAGGCAACTGACTCAATATTTGATGTCCAAATCCCACACAGCCCAGTGCTGGTACTTTTGGGTCTTTAGTTAAGAGAGGCTAAGTCTTACAAATTTCTCATTGGAAAATATATAAATCTAGCATTGAAGGTGGTGACACAGTCCATCCCACATCTGTGGGGAAAAGAAATGCCTCCTGTGAAAGAAATTGGCTCCTTGGGACTTTGGAAGGATTGGCAATGGAAACAATATCTACATCAGGTGAGCAACCGATCAAGTTGTTTGACAGACTGGTCCCCATTCCTGCAACTCATTTTAACTGAGGTTCTATAATTGACCTACTCAGAAAGTATGGTGCAGTGCTTTTAAAAATTTGCCCAAGGTTTCTCAGGGCGTTTAATGTCAGTCGAGTTGACCTAACTCATAACAAACATGCACACGACAGTACCCACTAAGGTAGGAACTGGGATAAGAGATGATGGTGGTCCTAGGGGCAATACTTGCTTGAGAAATGTACACATAGAAATTAAGCAATCGTATTGGAGGTGGAATGTGGGAAGGAAACTGGCAGAGAGGGTTTAATGTTTGTCTTATACCATCTACAACTTTGCCAGCCAGTGGATGTAGACTGTGGTATTTGTTCAAACCTAATCCTCTAATACAAATATTGGATTCTAAGGTGGCAAAAAGGAGCAGGGGCCATCACAACTGAAAGGTCACCCAGAGATGTTTCCATCCAATCTCACTCTTGCAATATTACTATAGTGCATAATTTTAATGGCTGACAATAAGTTTAATGGAATTTCAGTCTTGAGAACTTCCCACAGCTTGTTCCTAGGGACTCTGTCAAAAATTGTTTTCAATCTATATATGTAATAAAAATTGAGATGGTTTCAGTAAAACATAGACAATAACCAGGAGCGTGAGTTTAAATGATTGGTTGATTGATCCTAATCCATGTTGAAAGCCTGCCTGTAGGAGCATATTGATGTTGGCCTTCTAATCCTCTTGCCTCAGTCACATAGGTTTCCCATAGAAGGAATTTTTGGTTTGACTAACATATAACTCAGTTTTCACATATCATCTTTTATACACCTTAACAACCTCATGACTTCCAAGACATTTTACTCTACAATCTCTTTATATAAAGCATCAGGAGTAACACATAAACATAGAAATGTGCATTGTGAATATAGCAGCATTCCAGATCATCAAAGTACAGGTTTTACACCAAAATGCCTTGGCATAAGTTTTTGTCAAAAAATCCACAAACCGGCCTTATTAGACTTGGCCCCTTCTGCAGGGTCATCCCCAATCTTTTTGCCATCACTACTCCTATTTTTGGCAAATTTGTTTTTGTTGGCCTTTGGACTCTATTCACCTTACAACTGCTAGCCAGTGCTAAAGTGCTTGTGCTCGCTCCTTAAAACATC
The DNA here is from genome assembly GCF_964204655.1 of Triturus cristatus. NCBI lineage: Eukaryota > Metazoa > Chordata > Amphibia > Caudata > Salamandridae > Triturus > Triturus cristatus. The sequence goes on from NC_140590.1 coordinate 959,553,718, forward strand.
GTAGAATCGGCTTATTACCAATTTGCTTATTTACTTTATCTTCAAGCCCCTAGTACAGGGGCACTGCCGGTGTCCAGGAACATTAAATTAAATGCTACTTGTGGGCCTACAGCAGTTATTATGCCACCCACTTAAGTAGCACTTTTAAACATGGCTCAGGTCTGCCATTGAAGTCAGGGGGGAGAGTTTTAAACTGCCATTTCGACCTGTCAAACTAAATCGTTAGACACATAATTGACACTGAGGTAGGCAGCCTCATTCCTGACTGGCACGGCAACGTATACATTAACTTACTTAGTAGCAGATGAGTGGAAATTATAGTTAGGTATGAAAACAATTGAAAACAGGGGTGCGTAACTCATTACAATAAGGTAAAATGTCAGCCATGCCCAGATATTCCTTATTAATACATGTTACCAATAGGGTAGGCCCTGGACAATCCAGAAGGCATGGTGCAGTGCATTTAAAAATGTGGACATGTAGATTTAAGTTTTATATGTCCTGGTATTGAAAAACTCAAATTCATTTTTCACTACTGCAAGGCACACCTCTTCCATAGGATAACATTGGTGTTACCTTATTACATTTAATAAGCTGTAACTTCCAATTTGGACCAGGTAGACAGGTCGAGTGTGATGTCTAAAGACTTGTAATTAAAAGCCCTCTTTAATGTCAAAGTTGGATTTTTAATCACAATTCTGAAAATGGCACTTTTAGAGCGTTGTCATTTTCTCGTCCTAACCATTTGGTAGCTTCTTCCTGGGTAACATGACTGGTAGCTGGCAGTTGGTCTTTGTGTATTGGTCTCAGACAGTGAGACAAAGGTCTAGAACATAGGTGTTGGCAGGGAAGGCCACAGTTCCTCAGAACGCTACGCAAACCAGAATTTAAGGTACTATGTACAGCAGGCCTAATTGGGTCCCTATAGCTGGGCCGCACTATATAGTGGTCAGCCTGAACTTGTGACTTTGTCCCAGTCTGGCATGAGCACATATCCGCAGATTGTGCTTTGCGCTGTTTGGCACTATTTTCACTCAAATATTTCCGGCTCTACTGATTGTCGTTTTGGTCTTGTTTTATTTAAAGAAAGTTCTATTTTGTTAACTTGGGTGGAATCCTTTTTGACATGGTGTTTTCACTTTATCACTGTTTGAAGAGTTGCATAAATACTTTACACATTGCCTCTAAGTTAAGCTTGACTGCTGTGTGCCAAGCTACCAGAGGGTTGAGCACAGGTTAATTTAGAGTTTGCTTGTGCTTCACCCTTACAAGGATTGTGCTTGCTGCTTGACCAGGCCCCACCCCATAGCCTGAACATTATTTGAATGCTGGCTTCTTGCTATATCTTTCTGCTGTGTTCAACACAGTTTCCCATGAGGTTGCCGGATGCTGGCATTCAGGGACTAGCTTTTCAACGGATCTCGTTTTATCATGGACCATGATAATTCACTTTTACTCTTTTGGTTTCGAGTTTAAGGCTTTATAAGGGAGTCATCCAGGGATGCATGCTCTGTCTGACTCTTTAATGTACATTTACATATGCTGGTCCAGTTTCTCATGTTTGTTATTTGCTCAAATTTGCAAAAATTAATGAGCTATGCAGAGGACACACAGATTTTAATATCTGTAGACAACTCTATTTTTGATCTGTGTATGTTATTTCAAGACTGCATGCTGGCTGTCACCTCTAGGTTAGCAGACAATGTATTTAAATTCTGTGTGGATAAGACAGATGTTCAGTTTTTACCTGGTCATGGCTCTTCTCAAGTTTTTCCCCATGGGTTTTGGCCAGCATCCCCGGAAGTTGCAGCAGCTGCCTTGGCAGCAGTTTGCAACTTAGGCTCTCATTTCGATGACCAGCTGGCCTTGACTTGTTAAGTCAGTCATTCATCTGCAATGTATTTCTCTTTTATGCTTTTGTTGTACAAAGTTCTCCCTTTTCTGCTGTTACAAACGTCGTCATTAGTTTCAGTCATCACCTAGACTACTGCAACTCCTTATTTCTCAGCTCTCCTTCTGGGATGCTGAAACACCTCTAACACATTCAGAATGCTTCTATGAGACTAGATTTATAAATGCCTCAGGTGTCTTCTGCGGCCATGAATGCTCTTCATTGGTTGTCTATCTTTGCCTGGTCCATCATGCTCTTCATGGCCAGGGTCCTCACTACTTGCAAAGGAAGTTTCCCTATTATCTTCCAGTTTGTAAGTTATTATCATCTGCAGGGTTTGGTTAGCCTAAAGTACAATCAGGCAGTGGGAGGGGCAGCTCTGACAGGTCAGTGTGAAGGGCTGTTATTTTCACTGTTTGTAGGCCTGTTTTATAGCTTGTTGGGCCAGTTTTTACAGTTAATTTCCCTAATATTAAAACTAATATTGCCAGCAGCAAGTTCAAGTCCATGCAGCCTTCCTTACTTTGAGAAACACTTACACAGCAGGTCTTTACAAGTTCAAAACTGCTTTAATTTTTAAAAATAGGCATACTTTTTAGCTGGCTTATTGATTAATGGGTATCTAATCCAAACAATGGTTCAGAATGTTCATAAAATTGTCATAGCACAAACATATATAATTATAATATATATAATGTTAGACCGTGCACAAAGGAAAACTAAAAACCGAAATAAGAATTGTGCTACCCAATTGTGCAGAAATAGAATTCACACATGCACTTTGATTTTTGAAAGCACCGGCGGTTTTTCGCTTGGGTGGCACAATTTCTTATTTCGGTTTTTAGTTTTCCTTTGTGCACGGTCTAACATTAACACAATTTCTGTTATCACAAATTGGTTGTGGTGAGAGGGTTCCTTTCTCTCCTTTTTAATTTCTTCTTAGTGGTTTTAAGAAAGCACATTTTTTTTATGATCCTTATTACTTTTTCTGGCCCATTTTTTAAGAATAAGTAGCTAAATAAATGCTATTATGTCATTTCTGTACTTTACAGACTGTCTATTGGGATGCTCAGTTAATTTTATGTCCTGAAGATGACCATGTACTAATGACAAAGGTCGAAACGCCGTCGACGCAATTGTGGCCACAAATAATGGAGGACACATTGTTTTGTTTGTTGTAGTTCTGGTGTTGACCCGAAACTCCTTCTTTTATGTAATTTCTCCTTGTCTGCCACTTGTCTGGTTGTATATGTTTATCAAATGTTATATGTACCAGCTTATAATTCTGAGCTTCTTGACACATTTTATTGAATACCTTTTGTATGTTTTTCTAAATTTTCTTATATGGGCCTTTCTCTCTTTTTCCTTGTATTTCGGTGTGTGCACCGTTATACACACAATTTTTGTTTTGGATTAGATATTGATTGCCCCTGGTTCAGGTGGTTAGGGCTGCCCCTGTGGTGGTTAATGATATTTATTAATGGGGGCTACTTTTATTTTAATGCCCAGGCCAATTTTCTGTCCCAGTCCGACCCTAGCTCTCTGGTGCTCATTTGGTCATTGTACCAACTTGTGTCATGTAAGATTAGGTTGCAGCGCCTTTTCTGTTGAAGTGGCTGAGCTTTGGAAATCTCTGCCTTTCTCTTTGTGAATGTTACACAATTGCCACCTTTGCAGAAAGCCTTAACGATCTCAATTGTTGCACGATAATGCTGACTACTTGTTAGTCTTTTTACTTTAGCACCAGCATACCTTTTCAGGTTTGAATTGCAAATTATAGCTACATTGACATAACATAACATAAAATAACAAGATAACATAACGGTTTCTGAATTAGCACTTGTACGTAATCTGCCTAACGCTTAGAGTCAGATTCACCAACAGATCATGGAATGCAGTGCAACAGCCACAAATGCTGCGCAGTGTTGCATGACAAAGAGGGAGCAGGAGAGCACCATGTCTACAGAGATTTAGCACTCTCCTCTCCCTAGCACCGACGTAGAATTTTGCTATCATGCACCATGCACATACCTTTATGACATGGGTGTGTGCATGAGTCTAGCATAGGTTTTGTACCGGAAGGGTTCCAATCCTGTACAGCATACTATGCCTAAACAAGTTTTAAAACTTTTCCTGCTTAATCGGTGTGCTGTATAGTGCATCGCACTTGCAAAGTCAGAAAAGAAAGGTGAAATTAAAACATTTCTCCTTTTAACGCCTTCTTTCAAATAGCGTTAATTTTTTATGCAAAACCCTGTCTCAGATTTTTTGTAGATACGGTTTAGCGTCAAAAAGCATGGGTTGGTGCATGGGAACGCCCTTGTACACCTCTTTGATACTAAGTAACATAAAGCAGCGCTTCGCGCTACTTTGCATTACCTTTAGGCAATTTTCAACGCAAACTAAGTTTTGCACTGGAAAGCAAATAATGTAAAAGAACATTTTGTGCTAGTTTGCATCACTTTTGTGACACAAACACAGTGCAAAATTTTGGTAAGCCTGCCCCATACATCTATAAGATGTTTGTGGGCCACAAAATAGGCAGATGCTAAATAGCACAGGCATAATTCATTTTTTTTGCTCATAAAATGAATAAAGGAGTCAGTACACTAGTGACTGCTTTGTGCAAACATTTATGCATAGGGTATGATCCTGCTTCTTTTAAGGATATCCTTTGCATAATATATGCCACTAATGTTCAGAAGGCATGCTAGGCAAACTGATCATGGTATTCATATATTTGACTTATGAGTAATACCAAACTTGTTACCTCACAATTGCATTGCAGTTTTAAATTAATATTCCTTACAATGTGCTACTCGGTGAGGGTAACAGTGATTACAAATACTGTTTTATTGAATTTAGATTCTTCACATTTTCAAACTCTACTTTCATTTTTTGGTTGTTACCTTTTTTTGGTAACAATTGAGATTAAAGCTTAGAATAACTCCATGATGAAAGATTTAAATTGTATTTAGTTAAGAATTTTATAGAACACAACCCTTAGATATAGTGGGTTTGAGTGCGCTGTATAAGTATTAGCTTGTGAAATCATGAATCTTGAGAAACTGGTACAAAGAACAAAATTAATTAAAATACATTACAGTAACATTCAAGACAACTATGTAGTTTGAACCTTAATTAATACAACTAGTATAAACAAACATCACAGTAGTTAGGACAATTGTTTGCAATTTCCACCATCATAGTTACCCACAGGTGTTTCACGTTAGGTAAGGAGTGTCAGATGGGCACAACAGGACTGCAGAGTTCTATGCTGGACACTGGATCTCAAGCTTGAACTTCTTCTTCTTGTGTTAATCTGATGCCTTGAGTTACCGGAAAGGGACATTATGAAATACTCTTTCTAAGGACAATCCATCTGTGGTGTGCCTCCCTGTATAATTTTTGTACTTCCTTTTCTAACAACTTGGATTCTAGATTACTAACATTCTGTGCAGAGGTACAGGGTCGCTTGGTTATTATTGAAGCAATAATTAATCCTGTAAATGTGCCATTACAGAATGTACAGAGAAATAATGCTATGATGATATACTTAAATGGTAATCAAGAAAGAGACCACGCTCACAATTCTGAAGTAAGTTTTATATCTGATCAGCCGTCGGTGTACGAAAGGCAACATGATTTTACTCCGAATGTTAATAGCTATGCATTTAGTGACACTATCCTTCTGTACATGACATGGCATCTAGGGAGGATTCATGTCCCTCCACCTTTGAATCCCATTTTCATCTAACCCCTGCATGCACTCCATATGTTGTGGTATTCAGGAATGTGCCTTTCCTATCTGCAGGGAAGTCTGAACAGGAGTCAGATTTGAAAGCTAAAGTAATTCACTGGCTCATGAAAAATTCTGTGTGGAGGGATAATTTGCACAATGAGATCCTCTTGGTTAGAAGAGCTAAACAAGTTGGCCACTGCCCAGGAAAATCAATGACGGCCTGTGTAGTGGTTAATTTTAGGAAACCCCGGCTTGTGGCACTTCTTTTTAACCGTCTTAGCCACACACACACACACACATACACTTAGGAAAGGGTATTTAGGCCCCTCCTTTGGGGTTCTTCTATAGACCCATTAGACAAGATTATGTGAACCTTGTTCATAAATCAAGGAGATAGGGGGTAAGCTCAGGGACCTTTAATATTATGACACCTAATTGTTTTTAGGTCCTTAATTCTGTAAACGATTTGGATTGACTGAAACAAATGGGGGATTTCTGAATCAGGTGAAAATGGAGATTTGTTGAATATTCTTGGTGGCCAGGATGGAAGCTCTTGTACTCTGGATGATAATTTAAATAGCCGGTTCTTTCTTGGAATGTTGCAGGTGTGCGTACTAAGCTTGATAGTCAAGACCGGTTAGTCAAATGGGCATTTATGATCTTATTTGTTTGCAAGAAACGTGGTTGGTGTCCCCTCTTACTGTGGATGGATTTCATACTTATTGTTGTCCCACTGTTCCATCATCGGCTGTGTGGGCGAGAGTGGGTTTGGCGGTGATGGTATCAGTCAAATTTCCCCTTGTGAATTTTAAAGAAATATGCAATTCTATGTGGTTTCAGATTTTTCTCTTATTTCCTGTGGGCTCTAGGAATTTGTTGTTAATTAATTACTATTATAATATGTTTGACCGTAGACAGACTAAGGTGGGTGAAGAACTTGCTGCACTTCTTACCAATACTTTTTTAAGTTAAATTACCAGATCTCGATCATGTGGGAAGGTGACTTTAAACTTAAACTAGGTGAATTTGGTGGCAAAATGGTCTGTGGTTTAACTGGCTAAGCATACCCTTTATGGGAAAGTTCTCAACAGGGTTCTCATTAAACACCACTTGTTATTTGCACTGGACCTTCTCTCCAAACTTCCGCCTATATTTCCCATCTTCTATGGAAATGGCAAGACCAATACCATCGATTTTATATTAATCTCTGATGATCATGCAAGACTGAACTGTGAGTAATTGTGCAAATGATCACAGTTTATGATCCTTAGAATTGAACCTGGACATAATGAAGACTCAATCTAAGGAGGCCGGGAATTGGTCTATATGTATAGTTCAGGTGTAAGATTAAAATGGGATCAAATAAACCCCAATATTTTTCTGCAAGATTTTATTCACAGTGAGGAGGAGGCTTTTTCCTTTGTTTGACCCTAGAAGCAGATTCATCTTCGATTATTAATGAGTATATATCCCTTTGCCATTAGGTGTCTAATTTCTTGATTGCTAGGAAAGGCAAGATGGTGCCCCAAACTTGTAGATGGTTTAACCACACGTACTATTGCGCATCGTAACCTTAAAAGTGCACTTAAGACCAATCCCAGAGACAAGGAACTAGTTAAATTAGCTAGAAGGTCTTATAAAGTAGCCCTGTCCTGTAGAAAGATAGAAATTAAAAAATATAGCGTGGAACGAATTAGAACAGCAGTAAGGCTAAACGACCAATCTTGCTTCTGGGGAGTAGTTAATCGTCCTCTTTCTCTGAACAGAAATCCTGAAAGATAGAACTTTTATATCGGCTGAATCTTGGGTACACATTTCTCAAAACGTTTTGATCAATCAAGGAAAAGCTTCAGAAACTGATCAAGGCGAGCCACAAGATGCTGCCAGGGATGGGAATGACCTCTTTGCATTAAGCCTCACCATAGATTTGAAATATGTGGTTACCTCCATTAAAAAGAGCTTATCACACAAACCTCAGGCCCAGACAGAGTCCCTGTGGACTTATTCAAGGCAAATTGAGATTTATGGGCCCCTCTTATTATCAATGTTCTGCAAGCCACTATTTTTGGCCATATACCCCCTTCTTGGAAGGAAGTGGTTAATGATCCTTTCTTCAAAAAAAGTGAAGAATGCCGACCCACGTTGTTTTCTCAGGAAAAGGTATTGCCTTCTGGTCTTGGTGGTTCTTGTTGCGCCCGGCTAAATAATTTCCAGTGAATTTGCATGCGCGCTGCCAATTTATTCCTGAGTCTGCCCATGAAGAAGTGCGCGAAGCGCAAGAAACGCGTTGGCGTTAAAGACTTGTTCTAAAGGAGACTCGTTTTGACAGAGAGGCTGCAGCTTACATCAATAAACGCTAAGAACTTACCTTCCTGCTGTGGGCTCTTTCTTGGGGACAACTTTGTGTTTGGATCTGTAGCGGACAGTCCTGCCGCGAAAGAAGCTCCGCCGTGTGAACACGGTCTTTGCCGGCACCAATCGATGTCAGCATCTACGAGCAGGGAGTTGCGAGATGTAAGGCGTATGGTGCAACCGCTCATGTACAGGACGTTTCACCAGCCCACTGTGGTTTTATTTTGAATAAATTGGCAGCGCGCATGCAAATTCACTGGAAATTATTTAGCCCGGCGCTACAAGAACCACCAAGACCAGAAGGCAACTTGTTTGTCCCGCCCACTGTGACGAGTATTACAGGTGATTTCAGTGCTGGTTGTTGCATGGCGATACCTTTTCCTGAGTCTGCCCATGAAGAAGTGCACGAGGCGCACGAAACGCGTCAGCGTTAAAGACTTGTTCTAAAGGAGACTCGTTTTGACTGAGAGGCTGCAGCTTACATCAATAAATGTTAAGAACTTACCTTCCTGCTGTGGGCTTTCTTGGGGACAACTTCGTGTTTGGATCTGTAGCGGCCAGTCCTGCCGCGAAAGAAGCTCTGCCGTATGAACACGGTCTTTGCCGGCACCAATCGATGTCAGCATCTACGAGCAGGGAGTTGCGAGATGTAAGGCGTATGGTGCAACCCCTCATGTACAGGACGTTTCACCAGCCCACTGTGGTTTTATTTTAAATAAATTGGCAGCGTGCCTTCAAATTCACTGGAAATTATTTAGCCCGGCGCTACAAGAACCACCAAGACCAGAAGGCAACTTGTTTGCCCCGCCCACTGTGACGGGTATTACAGGTGATTTCAGCGCTGGGTGTTGCATGGCGATACCTTTTCCTGAGTCTGCCCATGAAGAAGTGCGCGAGGCGCACAAAACGCGTCGGCGTTAAAGCCTTGTTCTAAAGGAGACTCGTTTTGACTGAGAGGCTGCAGCTTACATCAATAAACGCTAAGAACTTACCTCCCTGCTGTGGGCTCTTTCTTGGGGACAACATCGTGTTTGGATATATATATATTTTTTTTTTCCATTGGTCTGATGAATCCAAATGTTGGTTTCCATTAAGGTTGGTATGTTTCACACTTCTCATTGTTTAAAGCTTGAATTCTGCAGTCCTTATGAATAATAAGTGTATGTTTACTTTTCAGATATACTGTGTGAGTCTCACGTTTTAGTTGTTCGATATCTCTTAAATACTACTGGCAGAACACTTAACAGGTAGATCCCTAGAGTAGCCACACGTCTATATAGCAGTCACATAGTTCTAAACTCATACTTACGTTTGTGCCTTTTCCCATTAGGAAACATTGTGTCACCACATCGGTCAAACCAGTGGATTCTACTGCTTTTCCCTTTCCTTGTTTTGTTTTCCCCTCTTCCTCAACTTCTCCTCGTTTGCGACGTTCATCCCTTCTCTGCTTGGTTATCTATTTGGGACGCCGCTACGGTGGAGTTCCACGCCTCCACATAGCACCTGCACCTGGTTCCCTTGCAACTCCCTCTCCTTCCACGCGGTTGATGGCGGCGGTTGCGCTGGCGGCAGCCAGAGGATTTTCTCCTTTCTCCTTTCTATCAACGCTGAGGCTCGTGCTACCTGGAAAAGAGCCTCTGAGTTGGTTGTGTTTTCTGTAATTAGCAGCGAAATTCGGCGTTGCTTTGAAATTCGTCTCCACGTCGAAGCTATTAGCATGGTGGTCTGCCTTCTCCAATAACGCTGAGGCTCGCACTTCTCGGGGGAGAGCTGCTGATGCTGTAATTCATCGTCGACCCTGGTAAGGGATTTCTTCTGCCTCCGCTGCTGTGACTGGTCCTTTTCTTTAACGTGCACCTTTCCATGAAGATTTGCGCTAACTTTTCTCCCGCTGATAATAGCCGAAGTGTGGACGGTGTGACAGCACTACAAGTCCCAGCATTCATTGTGGTGGATTATGGAAATGGAAATGCGCAGTTATTCTTTGCAGCAGTGAATTAATTGGTAGATTATTGACTTTGTCTACACCTCCTATCACTCGGACAGATTGAGGTGTCAGTCCAGCCGGCTTGAGCTGTCTGCCCCGCTGCTGCAGCCTAATATCTTGTGCTGCAGCCGCTGTGTGGGTTAGACTTTCGGTCTCCGGGCTGGATTCTGTGTTTACTGCGACTTGTAGTACTGTTGCTATCTATATTCGACGCTGAAAAGATATCACGCTGCTACCGGTTTCAATAATGGGCAAGCAACTGACGGCCAAGGCTAAAGCCAAAATACGACGCCAGCAACTAAAGGAAAATTCCGTAAGGGCCAAGCGGGCCGGATCAGCTGCGGAGAGAGAAATCTCCTCTGTTGAAAATTCGGAGAGCTCCGGAGAAGGCGAGGACGGTCTCCCGGGCAGTGGCTCGATTCAGGTCCACCATCAGAATCCTTGTAAATTCGCCGTCAGTGCAGTAGAGGAGGTAATTGAGTCACCCTTGGGGGGGATAGATATGGCCTCATTAGGTTCAGAAGTTAAATCACCTGAGACAACTCAGAGTTGTAATCCAGCGGTCTTACAGGCGTCTAAAGAGGCTACGTTAGTCTCTGCTTTCAAGGCTTCTAAACAATTCCCGTTATTTGAGCAAAAAGGAGCAATATATGTCTCTACTAATACAGATGGTACTCACACAGTGTTATCAGGGGCTCCAACCCCCCCAATTCTCTTTACTTCTCCAATAGTTATTCCTCCCATCGAAATTTCTGCTTCAACTGGTGATCCAAGTTTAACAGATCCTACACCTTTAAATTCAAGATCCACATCTCTTAGTGATAAAGATCCTTCTACTCCTCCCATTTGTACTTCTACGATTGTTTCCAGTGGGGCTACTTTGTCTCAGAGTCCGATGATGGGGATGGATACTGAGACTACTGGGGATTTTCAGATCTTAGTTAAGGATATGCTGAACTTGATTCTGCAAGAAATAAGGGAGATGAAGCAATTTCAAAAGATGGAAATGGAGGTGATCTGTAAGCGTCTGGACAAAATTGAAGACTCGATGGCTTCACTTTCAAATCGACTGCAAGAGTCTGAGACTAGAATTTCCGGGGTGGAGGACAATTTGACTATCATGCAGAAAGAGATCACCACTGTTTCTAAATTCTCTAAGGCTTTCGAATCTAAACTGGATGAATTAGAAAATTACAACAGAAGGTCAAACCTTCGAATAGTGGGTGTACCTGAGAATATCGAGGGGTCGGACATGACGAAATGGATCACTTCCTTCTTTTTCTCAAAAGGTCGTCCCTGAGTTTAAGGGTGACTTGACAATCACTAGGGCGCATCGAGTTCCAGCTCGTTCATTCCCCAACTCCCCGTTTCCTCGGACCATTATTGTCAACTTTGCAGATGTTCGGGTTAAAGAAATTATCCTATCTCAGGCCTTCAAGCAAAGACAATTTCACGTTAATCCTACCACTAAGTGCCGGATTTTCTCCGATATGTCAGCTGCTGCTGCTAGACGGAGAAAAGACTTTGTCAAGATTCTTCAGTTATTTAAGGATAAAGGTGCCCAAGCATCGATTGCACAGCAATCAAAGTTAAAAGTTTTGATTAAGGGCAAATTCTATTTGTTTACAGATGTTGATGAGGCACGTGAGATGCTTGATAAGTTGGTCCAGGGTTAGGCTAATGTTGGTTCGCGATCTGATTTGGTCTGATGATTACTGAAGATTTTCCTTTCTTTCTTTCTCTTCTTTTTTCTTTTTTCTTTGTATATTATTACTCAGGGGGAGGGAGGTGCAGGTGGGAAACTGGGGGGTCATGGGAACAGGGGCGCATCACCAAGGCGCCCTTACGAGAGGGGTTAGTGCCAGGTGGCCAGCGTGGAAGGGAGATATAGGTGTAGTACAGGGCCACGGGACTAGGTTCAGGGGGGGAGCACTTGGGTGGAGGGAAGAGCACTTGGGTGGAGGGACGGGGTGGGTGGTGGGCGAAAATGGAAAATGGAAGTTCTTGTGGTGTGTGATGTAAAATATGTTGGCAAGAAGTTATTTTCTATAATTAATGTCTATTGGAGGGGTTAGAGTGATCTCTTTCAATGTTAATGGACTGAATAATAGAAAAAAAATGCGCTCTATCGAGCTATGGATTAAAACAGAGCGCCCAGCAGTTGTGATGTTACAAGAAACCCATATTTCCGTGCATAATATTAACTCTTTTCCTATGTTTAAAACTTGGTCTTCATATCGTGGGTTCTCATGTGCCCAAGAATCTCAAAGGGGAGACGCGCTTTTCATTAATCGTAATTTAGATGCAGAAATTATCCAGTTTGAAGATGGGGGGGCAGGGTGGTGGTGCTGAGCTACTTGTGTAATAAAAGACAGGAATAGGCCGATTACCTTTGTTAGTTATTATGCCCCAGTGGAAGATCGTGCCCCCAACTATGAAGAGTTATTTCAATCGCTACTATTGGTCAGGGGAGATATAGTTATAGGCGGGGACTTTAATATTCTTATGGATATAAAACTAGATTCTACTGGTCTCTTAAAGAAACAATCTAAACCAAAGTCATTAAGGTCAATTATGAAGAACTCCGCCTTACTCGATCTTTGCGACCCATGGCGATTCAAATTCCCACAAAAACAAGAATTCACTTATTGGTCGGGAAGACATAGATCTTCCTCTCGTATTGATTTTTTTTTGGCCTCTAGGTTATTAAAATTTTCTTATCAGAAATTTTTGCATAATGGCTTTTCAGACCACGCAATGCTGGTAATTGAGTTTAAAGTAGGGGAAGAAATTAGGCCCCCTAGGAGATGGATTTTTAATAAAATGTACCTACAAGATAGTAATTGGGTTTCTTTTTTAAAATCGGAAATTGTCGAATTTATTGCTCGTAATTCATATACGGCTCCACTGCATATTATTTGGGACTCATTAAAAGCCTTTATTCGTGGTATCATCATTGGTAAAGACGCAGAAGAATGGCGCACTATTAAACAAGCTAGGACCTTACTCTATCAAAGAATTTGCTTGCTTACTCGGCTCCGACAATCTAACTTTTCTAGTACTGTGCAAAAAAAATTAAACGAAGCTAAACGTGAACTCAGTATGTTTTTTGCTACACAGAGTGAACAGCAATTTCTTATACAATCTCAGAGGAGTTATGAGGAGAGTAATTTCTCTGGTAAACTCCTCGCGTGGCTGGCTAAGGAGCAAGCTGCCGCAAATTTAATTCGTACTCTGAAGTCTCCTACCACCCTGATAGATACATCACAATCTGATGTTATTGGCACTATAATGCTCTCTCACTATAAACAGATATATAGTTATCATCAGGAGATAGATCATTCCAGGCTCTCAAATTTTTTAGCAAGACATGATATGCCTTCTCTATCTCAGGCAGACAGTGGAGCAATGATGCGATTATTTTCAAAGTCAGAGTTAGAATTAGTGGTGAAGAACCTTCCAATTGGTAAGGCTTGTGGCCCGGATGGCCTTCCCGCTGAATTTTTTAAGGTTTTCTTATGCGCCTTTTCTGATTTATTATTACAATTAGTTAATTATATGTTAGTGGGTGGGCAAGTTCCAGATTCCTTCGGGGAGGGCACAGTTGTTAGTTTCCCCAAAAAAGGCAAAGATCCTAAAGATCCCAACTCATATAGGCCTATCACATTACTTAATACTGATTATAAGATCCTTACCAAATTACTATCAATACGTTTCAATCACATTGCAAAGGATCTTATTCATCTGGACCAGAATGGCTTTGTGGCAGGCCGACAATTAGCTACTAATACACATTTTCTTACTGAGGCTTTAGATTATTTTCAGACAAATAAAAATTCTGCTTTAATTCTATTATTAGACGCGGAAAAAGCCTTTGATCTGGTGGTATGGACAACTTTATTTGCCATTTTAAAGCACTTTGGAATTCCTCCACAGATTATTAGTTTAATTCAGAATTTGTACACGGGTGCCAAAGCCAATATAATTATTAATTCAGTTATGGTTGGTAAAGTATCGGTTCAACGGGGCACCAGGCAAGGTTGCCCCTTGTCCCCTATCCTTTTTGCTTTTTTTATTGAACCATTAGCTACAGCCATTCGTGAATCTGTGAATATTTCTCCTCCTATCCCTTCCATGACAAATCAAACTATACGCCGATGATATTTTGCTACTGATTAAGTCGGATATTCAATCTCAAACAGCTGCTCTTCAGCTTTTCTAAGAATTCGAACATCTGGGTGGTTATCGAATTAATTAAAAAAAACGGAAATACTAGTTTGTGGTGGGGGTGAGGTTGAGTTACACTCTGATTTACTTGGCTGTATCAATTCAAGACCGAAGAGGTACTTAGGAGTTATGTATTCTACTTTGGTTTCCGATTTAGTTATGCTGAATTTTGATCCTCTTCTACGCAAGGTTCAATCCTTGTTTAGTAGATGGGACTCGTTGCCATTTTCCATTTTGGGGCGGGTGGCACTTATAAAAATGTCTATTCATCCGTTATTTAATTTTTTATTTTCTGCCATTCCTTGTTTTTTGCCCAATGGTTTTTTTTCAAAGGTGGAATCATTATTCTCAGGTTTTATATAGTAAAAAAAAAAGTCCCAGGATAGCAATGCGGACTCTTTATGCCGATACTGAATTGGGAGGTTTAGCTGTACCCAATGTTAAAGATTATTACAGCGCATACTTCGCCCAATATTTAGAGCGGTTCAAATCTGGAATGCAGACCCCAACTGTGTTTATTAATTTCCTCTTTGACAGAATCTGTCACGAGGTCCAGATCCCATCTCCGTTACATATTCCTAAATTACCGAAACTTACTCGATACAAGACGATGTTTTGGTTCTTTAAGCGTCGTGATGTTTTTCTCAAAAGATATTCTCTCCCGCAATTCAATATTAGAACCCCCTTAAGAAATGCTCTCATTTTTTTGGGAATGAAAATTGGAGTCGATATTGCACTACAATGGGCACGTCTGGGATTTTATTCTTTGTCAGATTTTTTAAGGGAGGGGACATGGCTGTTACCTGGAGAGATGCAACTTATTATTCCAGGGAATTTTATGTTATTTGCTTCGTATGTTTCGATCTTTAAAATGTTGGTACAAGTGGAGCCAACAAGTATTGGTTCCTCCAATCAGTTATGGGACGATTTGTTTATAACTTCTAGGATGAGGAAGCCAGGGGCATGGAAACGTTGTTTAGTTCAATATACTCAGGATGATCTTAGCCAAAAAGCAATTAAAAAATGGCAAGAACAGGAGAATCACGTACTTACTACCAATACTTGGAAAATCATAAATAAGCTGAATTTTAGTGTTCTTCGAGGATCTAATTGGAGAAGAATGCTATTCTTCAGTAAATGGCTTCTTTATCGTCCTCCTGCTGCCATTGCTAAAATGTTCGTTAATACTACTCCCACCTGTTTTAGATGCCAGCAATATACTCCTGCTAACTGGTCCCACATTACAGCTTACTGTGTTAAAATTGTGCGTTTTTGGAATGAGATATTCGAATATTTGCAAAAGTATTGTGGGATCTTGATTACTTATAATGCTAAATTAGTATTGTACGGATACGATTCTAATCTTGGCTTGACAGAACAGATGGTTAAACTATTATTTATTGCAATGGCAGTTGCAAGGTCGTTGGTGCTTCAGAACTGGAAGTCAATTCAAGTTCCTCTTTTTAATGCCTGGCTTCAAAAAATTAGGAATGTTAGAAAGAGTGAAATGCGTTATGCACAGCGAATAGGTGGGATTAGGAAGTTCAACAGAATTTGGAGCTTCTACTTTGAGTAATGGTCGATTTCTGCATTCCGTAAATTATTTTCTCCATGTTATTTTCTATTCCTATCTTCTGTTTGCCACGTATGTAATTTTCAAATTGTAATTTTGACACAAGAATTTCAATAAAAAAAAAATTAAAAAAAAAAAAAATAACTTCTCCTCGTTTGCTTTGACTTTGTGGGGCGAAGGAGGTGGGTGAGAGAAGTTGAGACCCAGCATCTGTTCCATCCACTTCGTCCTGCGGAAAACCTAGGTGAGCCTCACATATAGTTTTCCTTGAAGATCTCCCACTATGCTGTTAGAGTGCTTTCAGTAAAAAACAAAAAGACAGGTGAGCCGGCAGCCAACTATTCATTAGGTGTGCGGTTTGTTTGTCATATCATCCACTCGCATACCATGGGACAACATTTTTTTAACCCACTATAATTTTTTATGTAAGCATTGTGGGGCTGATTCACAAAGGGCCTCACCACTCGTGACAGAGGACCCGCAATTGTGGTGGAGATCCTGCACTCGTGATGTGACCTCTGTACTGAAGTTAACCATTGCAGAGGTCCTGTCATGAGTCTTGGACCATGACTGTGGGGCCTCTGCCATGAGTGCTGAGCCCTTTGTGAATCGGGCTTGACATGTATAGAATTTATAAAAAGAAAAAGAAAGAAAAACTTAAATCAACACCAGCAATTGCAGATTTGTGAAAATGACTACATGCCTCCTACACTCCACTCAATCCACTAGTGCTGAGGTTCCTAAGCTGTGGTCCGCAGACCCAGGAGAGTCCAAGATGCCTACTCAGATTGCTTGCAACTGTTTATGAAATTAAATACAATCAGCAGATTAATACAATGTATAAAATAATAAAGTAACATATATATAAAAAAGCAAAAAGTAATGTTTTAATATGCTCATTATATTGTAAAGAGGTGTGAAGTTGGAAGCTAAAAATTGAGTTGGTGTCCATATCTTGATTTGTGGGAGCAGTGCAAGTACAGCAAATACAATCTAGTAAGGACAAATGGTAGCCTCATATGAAATAGAACTGGAATGCACTGACAAAAAGAGAACATGTACTGGTAAAAAAATACTATTTTAGAGTCTAGCATATTCCTTCATCTTTCAAAAATAGAGCAGAATTTTGAAAATATCCAACTTTCCTATTAACATTTCACATTTTATTTTTGCCAATTAAATACAATTTCATAATTTGTGCATTTGTTTACTTACTTCAGTATTTTTGCATATTACTTTGCGGTTCAAAACATTGGAATTGGTTAGGTGGGAATCCCTAGCTTCCGTATTGATTAGGTGGGGGTCCAGAGAAGTCAAAAGTGTAAGAACTGCTGTTCTAGTGTGAATGGAACTTATGTATGCTCCACTGTTGGCGAGTCCACATTAATATATTGTTTGCAGTCAGCAAATAATGTTGATATGCTTGTCTACTGTCTTTATTTGCATCCAAAATATTTTCCCTTTGGCTCGTTGCTGGAAGACATGCAATTTGTTTTCCTTCATATCTGTGTGTGTGCAGAGGAATGAAATTTGGCCATGAATTTCTTTTTTCTCAACAAACAAATACTCTATCAGCTTTTCCAATTTCTTTCGTGACTTGAGGCCAGATGTGGAAAGCACCTTTTTGGCTGCAAACACTCTGATTTGGTGTTTGTTAGTGCAAAAATGCTTTTTGCTTTGTACAAACCCCATTTTGTGGTTCGGTAACAGGTTATTGAATACTAAAATGGCTTTAGAAGGGCCGCTAACACAAGCTGCTATTTGGATTGGAAGGAGCGTGTTTAGGGCACCACGTCCAAATTGTGATATGTCATGATTAAGGCTTCCTGTTTCCCATTTTTACTAATTTTTACAAATGAATACAGACAGAAAACCATTTATTTTCCTGTCTGCATTTATGTTAAATGTGGATAAGAACAGAAATTGGATTCTTTTTTTTTTTTTTTTTTTAAGATTCTATATGCTGTCAGTCATGACTGCCAGGTTAATACCTGTGCGGAATGGCAGGTAAGGGGTTAAAAAAATTGAATTTTAATAAAGAGGCTTATACAGCAGTAGATATGCACAACCTTGATACAAAAATGCTCATGTTTTCATATAAGTTCATTGATGTATCTTCGGTGGGTTTTCCTATCATTGGAACCTCTCTGGCGTTTAAGCATGAATGCAAATTTATTGGTTAAATAAATGTGAAAATATACTAGTTTCAATTTCATTTATTCACAAAACTCAAAATAAATATGGATAAATACATATAACAATAGTAAAAAGTAAATATGGATAAATAAAGACGAAAACGTCCAAAAAATAAATACCATAAAACCAGGAGCCCTAGTCATGATATTGATCAATGTTTTGCAACCAAAATCCTTTTGCAAAACATTTACCAACCCCCTACACGTTCGTTGGTAGGCCATTCACAAAAGGGAAGTGGATAAACACGTTAACACAATTAAGGAGATTTTAAAAATAATTCATTGGCAATATATATTTTCTTCATGTTTACAAAGCATGCAAAGTCGGATGAAGGAAACATCAATAATGTATACTGAATCTGCAGTATGAACCCATAATAATAGCACCTGTGAGCGGATTGCTTAAAAGTGGCCACATATAAAATGGGTCAAACAAGCTACAGATCAATACTGTTGTGCTATTTGTGTTAATTAACGTTGCATGAAATGTGTGTAAGAATAAAGTTTTAGGTCCTCATCCCAGATCAAATGCTAAACTCGATTAATCCTAAACATGTGTATGCCCCAGAATAGGGTTATGATTTATGTGCAAACTTCACAAGTTTGTCCTGGCAAAGTTTGCTCGCGAATAAAAAAATAATATTCTGATTTTTCTTAGATAGGAACGTGGAAAACAGGCAGTATCACCCTGGGATGCAAATCTCATAAGGATTAGCTAATACTGCACCTGTGAAGACCAAACACAGGGAATCAAACCCCTGTATTCCAGTATTGTTTTACTAGATTTGAGGGTTTTAGGAGCATATACCATTTTCTGTATTAATGACTTGTATATGGAGTTTCTTTGGTGGCCTTTACGTGTTTTGCCTTTGGAAAATGACTGCGGAAATTAGTTCTGCTTTAACATCAAATTAACTTAATTCGCCAAAAAAGTATTACCATTGGCTATTGCAAGACCATATTACGCAGAAACCAAAATGCCAGGAATTAGCTCTTTCACTGCAATCCGTTCTCTCCACATAGACTCTAGGATACTCCTTGGCTGCAGTGCCCAGTAAGTTAGCGTGTGTTTATGCATATGTATGGCCTGAAAGTTACAAGAGGATGCACCTCCACGCTATGACTCACAAATGTGCAGGGAATAATACCGAAACTCATGCACGGAACTACAACCAGTTGTGCCTTCAAAGGATACCCCGTGACTGCTGCACCCAACAAGCTGCGCGTGTTTATGAAAATGTAAAGTCTGGAAGTCAGAAGAGGGATGCACACCCATGTTAGGAGTCCCAAATGTGCAGTGAATATCCATATCTATGCATGTTTCTGCAACTAGTTCTGCCTCCATAGACGCCAGGATACAGTTTGACTACAGCACGCAATAGGCTTGTGGGTTTTTATGGACATGTTGGTCTGAATGTCAGAAGACGGATATACTAACATGCATGCTAGGACTCACGAATATGCAGAACATGCAGTGAATAACTCTATCCATGCATGCTACCTGACCAGTAGCGGTCCGTGGAGGGAGTTTCGTGGGGCGGTGAGGCGGGGCGGGGCGGGGGAGGGTCAGAGTGTGAAGGACTGGGTTATTCTAAGACCCAGCGGTGCCAGGGGACAACACCTGAAACCTTCGTGGGTTACCTGTTCTGGCGTACAAAACACAGAGACACGGGACACTTCCAGCGACGTCAAAGATCAGCGTTTATTTACTGCAGGGATACAGAGATCGCAAGAAGTACACAGCGTGTAGGTTCTCGGAGATTGCTTCGAATTGCAAAAGTGGGTCGCTCCTTTTATACATATTTTTGCCATTGCACAACATGGCAAACAAAGGTTACAACTCAGTTCCCATAATAAACTTCAAAAGAGTCGCGTTCATGTTTCAGGAGGCCGGAACTTAATTACAGCAGCATTGCCGATTCCCAACTGTAAAAGCATATCATCCCCACAGTTAAACACATTCCATTCTGACTGTAAACACATTAGGAGAAGGGACAGAAACAGATGCAAAGAAAGAACAAGGATGCACGACAGATTGGAAAAGAGTGTTGGGAGTAATAACGGAAACTTGATTACAGGATCAAAGACCTCGTGCCCAATGCATGCACGACTGAAACAATAGACTAGCACGGTAAGATGAGCCTCGAGCGGGGCCATCTGCCTTTGCCGTGTCATTTCCCCTATCATAAAAGTCACCCTCAAAGAAACACGTGTCCTTGGTGTAAGCTTGGGAATCCCAGGGTCACAGAGCGGACAAGGTCCGTTCGCTGGCTACTTGAGGGCAAGAGACAAGATGGATGCCGCATCTAAAATGGAACCCGAGGGTTCGGATGGACAAACCCAAAAATGAGACGAACCATGCGTGGTTGCGTAGCGAAACCACGTACACCCACTAAACTCGTCATTTGCGGTTCGTAGATACCAAACTCATCCATATTCGACCACACCCAAAAAGTGTCGTTCCGTCTCGCACGGAACCTCAGACGCTCCTTTTGCCCTCACGTAGGCAAGCACTAGTCAAGATCGGAATCAATTTCAATATTCATCAAATTGTTCAGCTGCTGCTGGAACATCATTCTATCCATCAATGTCTCCTTGGTAACAGATGGCCGTCTTATACACGTTGTAGCACAAAGGCCACATAAGGCAGGACCACACTGCACGCAAAGACAACACGTGAATAGAAACGTTACAACAACCCCTACGATCATCAGAATCTTCCAACCCCAAGTGGATATTAGGCCCCAAAACCATCCTAGAAGTGTCCAATTACCTTCGTCCACGTGTATGGACTCGGAGATCTTGTGCAACTTCGAGATGGCTTGGTAGACAGTTGGAGCATTGTCAGGAATGAAAATGCAACAGCTCGAATGGATAACTTTACACACACCACCTCTATCTGCAAGAACAACGTCTAGAACCATACGGTTCTGCAACGTCATGAGTCTATCCGCCTGAAGTTCGGCTGTTAAATTACCGAGAGCACTCGCAGTTATGTTAGCAGTCGACTCGACTACACGGGTCAACTGCCTTAGGTTCCTACTATTAACCATAGGTCCCCAAAACGGCAAGAAACCCTTAAAGAAGTCTCCTGCTTCTTGACCGGCAGTGTCCTCTTTGCTAATAACGCCTCTCACAATTCTAGTCTTGTAATAGTCTGAGGCAACTGTAAAAGTCGGTGGTAAAAGATTCGCAATATAACAGGTACCCGAGAAATCATGGGGTAACCATGTATATGCACGTTCATAACATACGAAGTAAGTGCCCTTAGCAGTCAGAAAAACAGGGGAAGAGAGCATCGGTAGGACATACGTGTCAGTACAAGCACTATTCCCAAGTTGTGCTCTCGGATTTCGACCCAAACCTTTCAAGCAGAAATTACCGAGGTGGGGTACGATCCATATTGGGGACGAACTCTTGAGCTGTCTATCACCCACTGACGTACTATACTCAGCCTCACTCAGATCCTTATAGGCCTGCACCTCTTCATCTGGAATAAGCGATGCATCGAAAACATCTCTATCTAAATCAGCAATCGCTATTGCCAAAGGCTTGTGGTACGGACCAGGACCAAAGTTCGCAGAGCGTGGCTCTCGACTGGGGTAGGAATCTAGTGCACTACGAAACATAGTTTGGAATGCTCGAGCTGACCCTTGGGAGCTATAAGGAAGAACCAGATACGGAATACCCCTATCCATGGTATGTGGCATTAACCCACACACCCAACAGTTGGTAGTATTCATCACCAACTGATGCTGATGTGGGAGTTGAACGAAGGAGTTATTCATGAATTCCGCACGTCTAACCTGTTTGTGTTGAGGCAGGGGATGAAAAGAATGTGGGGAAACAGTGGTAATGGAGACTAATTTAGGAGAAAGAGTAGGGGAAACAGGAGGTAATAACAACTGTATTCCAAAATACACTCCGCCCACCAATAGCATAGACACAGTCAGAAACCGTAGGAATACCTGAAACAGAAAACATTTTGTCCGTACGATCTTATGCAATTTTGATCTTTCCGCCGACATCCTTTCTACTTCCAACAACTTAGAGAATGCCATCCTCTACAAACCGTCCGTGACGTACTTGACGCACTTCGTTCTGAGTAGCGATTATCAATTCCCAGGAGTTCCCAGGAGTCGACAAAAGTAACCGACCTAGCGTCAGAAACCTGCTAAACAGAAAGGAGTACCCGCACGGCCCTACGGTAACCCGGATGGTAGGTTTTCGTAAACGCTCAGCTTTAATACAAATCTCTTAGCAGTGAAAAGCACATAAAAAAACCCCAAAAGAAAGGATGTAATTGTTCATAATGTTCGTAGCACCAGTAAAGAAAAAATATAAAACAAAATTTTATTAGTCCTTGCTACGTGGACGAAGAAAGTAGCGACTTCTTCCAGGTCGAGTCTGCTCTACAAACAATTGTTCAGCTGGTGAAACAGTGTTCGGTGGAGTGGACGATGATTCAGACCTTGAGTTCTCTGCGACTGATGACTCCGCAGGTGTGTCTGGCAACGACAAATTGTCTCCTACAGGTTGAGCATCACTAAACGGCACAAAGCAAAAAGGGGTCTCAGTTTCCGTTGCCGCAATCCCAGCTCTCACCCAACCATCTGTTGGTGAGGGGATTGGTACCTTTTTCGTGTGGCCGGCGTGTACCCAGTTCTTTCTGCCTTCCAACCGAACTGCAGTCCTCGTTGTTAATAATACTTGAAAGGGTCCCACAAATCTTGGCTCCAAGTTACGTTTTCGACCAAAATTTCGGGTAACGACCCAATCGCCTGGCCGGAGCCGATGTCCAGGACCCCTGTCTGTGCCGGTAGAGCTTCAAAGACCTGTTGGTGAATTAACCTTAATTTAGTAGTCAGATCATGAAGATAATCAATTAGCATTGGATACTCAAGACTATCAAAGGCCTTAGGTCTCGGGACTCCCCAAATGTTCGCAGGGCGGCCGAACACAATCTCATATGGGCTGAGCCCTACTCGAGAGTGTACAGTCGCTCTGGTTGATAGGAGAGCCAGAGGCAAGGCATCAGGCCATGATAGACCAGTCGTAGCCTGTATCTTTGCAAGTTTCAGCTTCAGGGTACCATTGTACCCTTCAACTAAACCCGCTGCCTGAGGATGATTAGCGCTATGGAATTTCTGCCGAATTCCAAGGCCCTTACATACACTCTGCATCACACTTCCCACGAACTCACTTCCATTATCTGACCACACAATCCGTGGCATTCAATACCGAGGAAAGTATTCCTTCAGTAGGATTTTCGCTGTGGACAGGGCAGTGTTATCCTTAAGAGGATAGGCCTCGATCCATCTGGAGAACGCACAAACCACAAGTAAAACATACTTCAGATTATTGCATCTCTCCATATGGATGAAATCCAGTTGGATAACCTCAAAGGGACAAACAGGGGGAGCAAAATGACCAGGTGGAGTGGGGGTGCCCTTGCCAGGATTATGCATCAAACACACCATGCAATTCTTAACCACTCTCTCGGCACATTTAGCAATACCATCATTCTTCCATACAGGGGACAAGAACTTGCATATCCCTTTCGCACTAATATGTGACAACCCATGAGCCACCGTCACGACAGCTAACACATACGCATCCGGTAACATCCACCTCTGACGTTCCGTCAAGTCGACCCAACATCCGTGCATATCCAACTTTCCCGTGCTTTCTTTCCACTTGGTCTTTTCAGCTTCAGTGGCCTCGCTCTGAATTGCTTTCACACTCTCAACAGTGTCTTCACACATACCAGTTTCCGTCGACCATCTCGCTGAACCTGTCACATACATTCGGGTAGCGAGATTCTTAGCCGTTTCCTTAGCAATCTCATCCGCAAATGCATTACCACGACCAACATCATCCGTCACTTTCTGATGTGCACTACATTTAACGATCGCCACCTGTTTAGGCAATGTAAGTGCATCCAAAAGATCATTCACGAGCTGCCCGTGTTGGATCTTCGTACCATGCGATGTCATAAATCCTCTTTCTCTCCACAATCGTCCAAAACTGTGCGCAACGCCGAATGCATACTGACTGTCAGTAAACACATTCACTTGCTTTCCCTTAGACAAAACACACGCTCTTGTCAATGCAATCAACTCTGCCGCTTGCGCTGAATTCTGATTCAATCTCGCAGTTTCCACAACCGTGCTAAACGTCACTACAGCATACGCGGTCGTCACATCGCCATTCGGCAATTTAAAACAGGAACCATCAACATACAAAGTGCCATCGGGATCTGTCAATGGAGTGTTTTTCAGGTCCACACGACCCTTTGTTTCTTCCTCAGTTCGTAAATAACAATCATGTGGTGGTACATCATCTGATTCCATATTAGTCGGCAACAATGTCGCCGGATTCAGTACATTACAACGCTTGATCTGTATATGACTTGCCAAAAGGGTCAACTCATACCCAGACAACCTTGCACTCGTCAGATGTTGAGTTTTTGTCCGATTCAAGAGAGTGTCAACTGCATGCGGAACCATCACTATGAGCATATTATCCATGACCAGACCTGCGGATTGTCGAATAGACACCGCAGCTGCCGCTGTCGCTCTCAAGCAACTCGGCAACGCTCTAGCTACCGGGTCTAAGGGAGAGGAAAAATATGCACACGGATGCTGCTTGCCACCAAATTGTTGCGTCAAAACACTCAACGCACAACCTTCCCTCTCATGGACGTATAGTGTAAATGGCTTACTGTAATCAGGAGTACCTAACACAGGAGCCGAACACAACGCATCACGCAGTTCAGAAAAACGTTTCTGACATTCTTCCGTCCATGGCAAAGGAGTCGAAACGTCCTTGCACGCGAGAGCTATCAATGGCTTTGCTAACAGTGAAAAATTTGGAATCCACTGTCTGCAGTATGACGTGATACCTAGAAAGGCACGCACATCTCTCTGAGTTGTTGGCACAGTCATTCGAGCAATTGCTGCAATTCTTTCAGGGGTCAACCTTCTTCCCGCCTTTGACAATAAGTGACCTAGATAGGTTACTTCTTGACAACAATATTGCAGTTTAGAAGGTGACACTTTGTGATGTAAGTCACAAAGATGCTGTAACAGTGATACTGTAGCAGTCTTGCAAATCTGTTCAGTGTCTGCAGCTACCAACAGATCGTCAACGTACTGAATCAAGGCCGCACCATGTGGCAGCACGAACGCATCAAGTTGACTCTTAAGAGCTTGGCTGTAGATCGATGGACTCTCACAGTAGCCCTGAGGGGCGCGTTTGAACCGGAAGCTACGACCACCTAATGAGAAACCGAATAAATCTCTGCTTTCCTCAGCAATCGGAATGCTAAAGAACGCATTCTTCAGATCGATCACCGAGAACCATGATGCAGAGGCTGGAATCAGAGTCAGCAAGGCTGTAAAGTCGGGTACCACGGGAAACTGTGGAACAACAATTTTATTTACCTCCCTTAAGTCAATAACTAGACGGTACACAGGAGGCTTGGAGGGATCAGTTCGCTTCAAAATAGGCAACACAGGACTATTACACACGTTACCTCGTGTTTCCTCAATGACATCTTTATCGATCAAATCGTAAATGATCGCTAATAGTGCTCGTTCACCATCAAGGGAGATACGATACTGGGGAATGCGCGGCAGTCGCACGTTGAATTTCAATTGAACAACATAAGGTGGTATATCCAGCAGGCCCACATCATTGGGACCTGTCACCCACAAAGAGGCCGGAAGAGAACTCAATTCCGGTGGGAGCTTATCAATCGACAAATACATAGGAGAGGTCACTCTCTGACCCAATGTAAAGTCGCATGTAACCGTTTCAGCAAATCCAAGCCCAAAAGATTCTCACCACAACCAGTAGTCAAAATCAACGGAGCTTCTAACTCAGAAGACCCAATTGTAAGAGGCAAAGGGCTAGAAACTGGATTGCTAACCGGGGCGCCAGAGAATCCAACGGAAACATTCGTTAAGCCAGACAAAGGCGCGCCAGGGAGTTTCGAAAGCATGATGGAACTTTTCGCTGCACCAGTGTCCAACAGAAAAGGCTCAACAACGCCCAATGTGGCAACTGCGACATAAGGCCCTCTCTGATCAACCGGAACTGATACTTCTCCCTTCCTCTGTCTATGGCTGTCCTAGTAGATACCATCCGCATCAACATCATGCTCGACATAATAGTCATCCACATGATACTGTGCAGATCTACCAGACGAGAGATCGCGTCGATCGAAACAATTCTGCGAGTCTGACGAAGTAGCAAGATGCTCGGCCTGATGCTGAGTAACGCCGCGACCTCTACCACGTGAAGCTTGTTGAGGACTACTACGACCTCCTCGAGCCGAAACACCATTGTTCCTGTCACGTAAAACTGGACAATTAAACTTCAAATGGCCCTCACCCCGACAATATGCGCATTGATTATACCCCAACACAAAGCGAGGTGCGGAAGAGTCATTACGCACCTGTGATCTAGAAAACTGCGATCGTGATCGATTTGGCTGTTGCGAGTCATTGTAATTCGAGCGCGGAGGATACGCTTGCTGCAATAAGACCTTAGTTTTAAGATCCTTCGTTTTCTTATCTGCGCGTTCGCTTTCTTCCTTCTCTCTGTTTTCGTAGTACTGGGCCGTGGCTAATATCTGAGCAGTGGTAGAAACAGCCCACGAACTTTCAGAATTCTTCAGCTTGTTGCTGAGTTCAGGCAACAAATTCGATACGAATTTATCAACGAACAACCGCTGACCACCCTCAGAGCTCATGTCCTGACCACTATGATCAATAACTGCCTCCTCAAATCTCGTAAAGAAATCGGAGACACTCTCATCCCTCTTTTGTTTGCATGCAGACAACTTGTCCCAATTAACGCGCATTGCTGGCATAAGTGTCTTCATAAGGGTAATGATCCTTTGGGGCAAATCCACAATAAGCTGTTCAGGTTTAGCCCCACCAACTTGCTGGGCGTCTGCCGCCGCAAGAGCTGCCCAGTCACCGCCTAACTCGGCCACGTGATTCTCGTGACGGATTTTCGCCCAAATCGACTGAGGCACTACATTACCAAACAACATGTCAATATCGGCAAGATTCATAACGGTAGCATCCACTAGTTGGGACAACTCCTTATAATAACCTGCAGGATTTTTACGGGGGTCGGGCAAGGTTTGCTTTACCTGCAAAACTTCCGATCGCTTCCAAGGGAGGTGTATCCAAACTCTCTGAAAACGTCCTGGAACAGCAGGATTAGCATTAGGATCACCTGGCATCCATACTGGGGGAACTTCCCGCATAGGATACTGACCAGGTTTTGTCATCCACTCTGCAGTCTCATCCTTAAACAATGCTCGAGGTTGCACTGTTCATCGAAAAGGCGTTCTAGAGCACATTGAACATTATCACCTACAATCACACCAGTCGTAAATTGATTCTGGAGCTCAGAGACCTCAGGCGGTACATTATCAACCGCATCATTATCCCACTCTTCTCTCAAAGATTTACACATTTCCTCGAACACGAATCTTTGTGTGGGCGCATTAAACTGGGAAAATGTCTCAAACACTATACGCGAAGTGTACTTCACAGGATGGCGAATCCATTTACGCGCCATTTTTACCAACGACTCACGTTCCCTACCATCAGGAATCTGACTGCGCCTCTGAGCAACATCAGAAAGAGTCGATCCGAGTATTGGCCCAAAAAGCAGAGAATAAAGAGTAGCAACAGCATTAAAGAGACGGCTACGAACAGAAGGAGAAGAAGAAGGAGGTACAGGAGCAACGACAGTAGGAGTAGAGACAGTAGTAGTAGACGGGGTAACAGGAGTAGTAGTAACAATAGACTGCTGAGATACTGGCAAAGGAGCAGTAGGAAGAAGAGCTGGTAAAGGAGGATGGACAATTTGTGGCACAAGAGGATTCGGGAGAGCAGGAGGAACGACGGGCTGACCAGCAGCCGCCAGTACAGCAGGTTGAGGAAGAGGAAGAATCATAGGACCCACGGTATCTGGAGCATAGGGAGGTGGTGACTTCAATAGATAAGACAACAGCGAATCTTCTATCACTTCCTCTCCCGTCTTATCAAGATTAGACGGTAACACCGGATAACATTTATCCACCGCCATATGATGAAGTCGAGCACTAACTTCCTGCTCCTTCTCATCTTTGTCTCGCTGATACTGTTCTGTATTTCGCATCACCGTAATAACACCTTCTCTCTTATTTTTCTTAATCTGTTTGATTTCTTTCTGCTTGGCCTCTTTGCGCCATAACCGGAAGGAATCAAACATGGCCGGCCTAGCCTTCCTTTTAAACAGCTTAGCTTCAAGATTATCTAAGACGGCAGTTTCGAAACTACCATGCGATGGCCAGCTAAGAACACCATCATTTTTAGTGTAACGAACCCAATATTCATTATATACGATAGGACCTACGCCATGGCAACTTCTCACCCTCTGAGGCGGAAGCCGGAGGTCTCTCAACGCTATCCCTGAATTGCTTTTCCAACAGATTACTTGCTGTGTGATTAGCGCTCTTTTAGACTCGCTCCTCGAGTATTCGTTTTGTATTTTAACCACGCTGTATTTTTAAGCGTTCCTGCTCGCTGGCAACTTGCCTACCTTTCCTGATCTCCCTCTACCACCTGGGCCGCTCTCAGCTGAGTATTGACGCTGAGAGTCGGTCCCGGGGAGGCGAGGGATCACAGCGGCCATCTTGGGTGTGGGGGACGCACTCACGCGCTCTAGCTGCCCTTAAAATACGGACAGGTCTCTCCGCGTAGCGGACGCGTTTGCGGACGCGCCGGATGCCCGCCGGAGTCACGCCAGAGTCCAGCCCGTCTGCGCCCGTCCGCGCTGAGGACGGGCTGCAGGTCGGGCTGGACCCATCTCTCACTCTTGCGAGTTGTGGCTCTTCCGGACGTTATTCCCATTCCGACCTCCTGGCCCTCCGTCCCGTGTCCCTGCCTTGCTCCCACCGTTTCTCCCCTGAGGGGATCTTGCATTCCCACAGGTGCTGGGCTTGCTCGGCCTCCCTCAAATTCTCGAAGGATGTCGCCCCCTCTGCACCCCTCCCGTGCATACAGCCTGTCCAACTGCGGAAATCTGGCTTTCTAATAAATGCTCGCTCTCTGATCAAGCATAATGTTGCATTTCACGACTTCGTCGACAGTCGACAACCAGACTGGGTATTCATTACGGAGACCTGGGCCTCTGACTCCTCCGGACATGATTTACTTATGGCTATACCTGACGGCTATGCCCTTTACAGGCAGGACAGACAACTATGCAGAGGGGGTGGCATCGCCATTCTTGTTAAAACTCCCTCTCTCTGTGTGATCAAACCTATACCTCTACCCCTATCTCGTGTGGAAGCACTCTATTTTTGCATCACCCCATCTCCCTCAATTTCTTTCTCTGGGATCCTTATTTACAGACCTCCTGGCACCAGGGCCAGCTTTCCTTCTGAACTTATGACTATTCTTGAACCGTATATCGGAAAAACAGCCTTTACCATCTTGGGTGATTTTAATTTTCACTTAGATGAGACCAACTCTAAAGACACTATCTCTCTCGTTGAAACCCTCAAAGCGTGTGACTTCATCCAGCACGTAAATAGTCCTACACATAAGGCAGGACATATTCTTGATGGTCTATTCTCCAACGACGACAGGCTTTCCACTGGCGCTCCTCTACAGGTGGCCTGGTCCGATCATTTTGCTGTACCATTTGATCTTGACATCCCCGGCACCTGTTCCTCCAATCACAATACCACTCCCTTTATTCTCAGGAGAAACTTAAGGAATATCTCAGATGACACTATTGCCCCTCTGATCTCCACTTCCGAACTTCTAGCTGTCACGGATGCTTCAGAGGCAGCCCAGTCTCTGACTGACTCCATCTCCAAAGCAGTTGAAAATCTCGCCCCCTCATCCCTGTGCTATGTAGCACGCCTCAAACCTACTGCACCCTGGTTCTCTGACCAGCTCAGACTTATGAGACAGGGCTGCAGGAGTAGTGAAAGGAAGTGGAGGAAATCCTGGGACTTAAAAGATAGAGAGGCTCATAAATCCGCACTACGTGCCTACAAATACCAAGTGATAATCAAGAAACAGGAATATTTTTCAAATCTGACCAGCTCTCTCTCTTCTTCAAGAGATCTCTTCAAAATCGCTGACTCTTTATGTTCCCTGCAACTTCCCGATCCAGTAGTCAGCTCCCAACAACTCTGTAACGATATTTCAGACTTCTTTCACAACAAAATACATGACATTCATGTCTCTCTCGAATCCCACCGTCTTGCTCTTGACCATAACACTCCCCCTCTCATATCCAATCTTGATGCACTAGGCAAGGACCCTCCTCGCCTACTCACAACTTTTCCCTCCCTATCCCTTGAATCTCTGAATTCACTTCTTGACAAAATTAAATCGGCCTCCCCCCTTGATCCGATACCCCTTAAGAAACTGAAAGAGTGTAGAATCCACCTCTCTCCTCTTCTGCTTAACGTCTTAAATAAGGCCATCGCTCAAGGCTCTTTCCCTTCTATTTGGAAGAAGGCAATAGTCAAACCGCTACTTAAGAAGCCGACTTTGGACCCGGCCATGCTGAAAAATTTTCGGCCCATTTCGCTTCTTCCTGCACCCGCGAAGTTGCTTGAGTCGCATTTGAATTTCCATTTATCTGCCTTTCTCGAATCTTCTGAATACCTGGATAACACTCAGCACGGTTTCAGAAAACACCACAGCACAGAGTCCGCCCTTACCTATGTGGTCGATAACATCCGACGCAAGGTGGACTCTGGCCAAACCACGGTCCTAGTTCTGTTGGACCTCACGGCCGCTTTCGACACCCTCTCCCCCGCCATCTTGTCATCTCGGCTAAGGGAGACGGGTGTCACTGGATCGGCCTTGAGTCTCCTAAATTCCTTCCTGACCGAAAGGGAACAGAGAGTGATGCTTGGGAACCACCTCTCCCCTGCCAAGTCTCTGCAATGTGGGGTGCCACAAGGGTCGGCCTTAAGTCCGACCCTTTTTAACATCTATGTGGCCCCCCTTGCAAGACTTATTAAATCTCAGGGGATGGAGGTGGTATCCTATGCAGACGACACGCAGATTATGGTCTCTCTTGCTCACACCTCGGTTAGCACATCTGCCGCCAGCTTCAGGGTTTGCATGCAGTATGTGGCAGACTGGATGACTATAAATTCCCTGAAGCTGAATGGTGAAAAAACCGAGGTGTTGATATTTGGGAAGAACCAGAATCTGTGGTCGAGCGAGTGGTGGCCCTCTTCTCTTGGCATCTGCCCCACCCCCTCCCTATCTGCCAGAAATCTGGGAGTGATATTTGACACCTCACTCTCTATGTCCCTGCAAGTCAACAGGACCGTTGCTACCTGCTGTGGTGTGATCCGGGTACTCAACAAAATCCGTGGGTACCTTTCCCCCCAGGCGCGTAAACAGGTTGCAGTCGCCCTGGTGGGTTCGAGACTGGATTACTGCAACTCCCTCTATATGGAAGTCAACAAAGGGCTGATCCACCGTTTGCAGACTCTTCAGAACTCTGCAGCACGCTTTGTTTTGAATCTCCCCAAAGCCTCCTCTGCCACCTTAGCCAGGAAAGAGCTTCATTGGCTTCCGGTACAGCACAGAATCGCCTTCAAAATCCTCTGTCTCACCCACAGAGCATTGATGGATGGTCCTGCCAGTGCCATTGGCTCTCTTCTCTCGCGCTATGTCTCCTCAAGAAACCTGCGCTCTGCGGGACTCTGTCAACTAGCTGTCCCCCGCATCAAATTTGTCAGATGGGGAGCCAGAGCCTTTTCCGTCGTCGCTCCGCAATTGTGGAACTCCCTCCCCATGGAGATAAAAACTCTCCCTTCCATCGACTCTTTCAAAAAGGCTCTAAAAACGTATTTCTTTAAGAAGGCCTACTCATGATTAAATAGGACTAAGTAGGGTCTTATGTTGCTGTATTTAATCTAGGCGCCTTGACGCCCACTGGGCTAAGTACGCGCGATACAAGAAACTCCTCATTCATTCAGAGCTCATAAATTGGAGTTCCAACCGGAGGTATCGGGCATGAATCCTCCAGCCGGGAATCCGTGCTGCAACATTTAAGAAAACCAAACAAAGTACTACGGCCAGGCATCGTGCACACTAACCGAGCTTACAAACTTCGAGGGCTATCGAATTATGATGTCCTCGCACAAAAAATGCAAGACCCTCAGTTTTTGGCAATTGCAATCGTCAAATAAAACCCAACAACTAAGAACCAACGACTAAGAACCACAAATGCAATGGAACCATGCAAACAACAAAGTAACTCTGGGAGCGACCCACAAATACTTAACTGAAAGAGCAATGGCGTCACCAGGAAGGCCCGTCTATCGTCTCGCCGTACAAAGGACTACGCCAGGCGCCAAAACAGGTCGACAGTCAGGGCATCAGTCCGTCGCAGCCGTCAGGAGGCGGGAATCTTCGCGGGAAAAGACTTCAGGCCACTTATTTCGACAACTGGATCGATGAAGCGGGGTGCACCTTCCCTCAGAGATTTCACACGAAGTTCCTCACGATCGTCGGGCCTTGGACCGGTACCGCTGATGTCGCCCCACAATGGGCGCCAACTGAAGGACTGGGTTATTCTAAGACCCAGCGGTGCCAGGGGACAACACCTGAAACCTTCGTGGGTTACCTGTTCTGGCGTACAAAACACAGAGACACGGGACACTTCCAGCGACGTCAAAGATCAGCGTTTATTTACTGCAGGGATACAGAGATCGCAAGAAGTACACAGCGTGTTGGTTCTCGGAGACTGCTTCGAATTGCAAAAGTGGGTCGCTCCTTTTATACATATTTTTGCCATTGCACAACATGGCAAACAAAGGTTACAACTCAGTTCCCATAATAAACTTCAAAAGAGTCGCGTTCATGTTTCAGGAGGCTGGAACTTAATTACAGCAGCATTGCCGGTTCCCAACTGTAAAAGCATATCATCCCCACAGTTAAACACATTCCATTCTGAATGTAAACACATTAGGAGAAGGGACAGAAACAGATGCAAAGAAAGAACAAGGATGCACGACAGATTGGAAAAGAGTGTTGGGAGTAATAACGGAAACTTGATTACAGGATCAAAGACCTCGTGCCCAATGCATGCACGACTGAAACAATAGACTAGCACGGTAAGATGAGCCTCAAGCGGGGCCATCTGCCTTTGCCGTGTCATTTCCCCTATCATAAAAGTCACCCTCAAAGAAACACGTGTCCTTGGTGTAAGCTTGGGAATCCCAGGGTCACAGAGCGGACAAGGTCCGTTCGCTGGCTACTTGAGGGCAAGAGACAAGATGGATGCCGCATCTAAAATGGAACCCGAGGGTTCGGATGGACAAACCCAAAAATGAGACGAACCATGCGTGGTTGCGTAGCGAAACCGCGTACACCCACTAAACTCGTCATTTGCGGTTCGTAGATACCAAACTCATCCATATTCGACCACACCCAAAAAGTGTCGTTCCGTCTCGCACGGAACCTCAGGTGGGGAAATGTAAACACCGGAATATGGATGAACGGAGGCAAGTACACATTTAAATAAATAAAACGAATTTCGTTGCGCACGCTGCATCGCATTTTGCGATGCAGCATGCTCAAAGGAATTCGTTTTATTTATTTTGAGGCAGCATTACCGATAATACCATGATTACGCCTGCTCGCGCAATAAAGAGTAATTTGGGGGAAAACAATCCTTCCGCAAGAGCACATTTAGTGACTGTGTGCTCATGCTGCTATTTGTGTTCAGCTGCATTTAGCACTATTTCTTAATGCAAAATGTATCCTGGCATCCATTTCGGACACAAGGGTGCATTTTGTGCTAAGAAAAAAGCGATGCATGCCGGGACTAGGTTGGATGGAAAATTCTAGCCCAACCGCACATTGCTAATTATTAGAGCAAAATTCCTTCTTGCACCCATTTCGGATGCTCTGGGGGCATTTTACTATAAGAAAATAGCGCATGATGCGGTGAATAAATTGGGTTAAATACTACACCAAAAGCACATTTAGCGAGCAAGAGTCGCTACTCATGCTTGCTATTCATGTTCTGTTGCATTTAGCACTATTTCAAAGAGCAAAATGCATTCACGCGCCCATTTTGGATGCAACGGCCATTTTTGCATTAGGAAATAGCACTGAACGCAGAATTCCTCTTCTGGCGTAATTATGCATAATCTCGCTGAATTTTTAGGTAATTCTGCGTGATCACGCTGCACTGAATTATGCAAGTTACACCCACTTCTAGTTATCATCAGGCCAGTGCCACGCATCACCAGGACAGATAACGATGTTGGTCCACTGACATCGAAATACCCTGAAGCAGTGCTTTAAATGGGCCGGTACTCACCGGTACTGAGTACCGGCACTTCTTAGATTTATCACTCGGAGTACCGGCACTTCTCTACTGCCGAGAAGAGTACCGGTACTCATGAAACGCTGGCGGCCTTTTTTTGATTATTAAGGCACTTCTATAGACCTGCGCCGAGCCCAGCTGAACAATTCAGTGTGGGCTCATTTGCATACCATATCGGTGTTCACAGACATCGAGGCAGCCCAGTGATAGCGTAATTAAGAAAACCATGGGAGGTAACCAGGTTCAAATGGCTGTAAAGCGTACCGATTCTTTTGTTAAGTGTCTGCTTATGTTTGCTTGCCTGTGATTGTTGAGAAAAATGAGAGAAGGGGGAGGGGGGGGAGACAATAGAGACACTCTTGGAAGTTATATTAGCGGAAATGTGTGGAATGTTTGTCGGTGCATGTCTGCTTGTTACTTTCTGTGTCACTCGAGAACAGCAAAAATGTATGTTGCACATTTTACAAAGCTGAAATATCGCCGCCTTTGGGTTTCGTGTTTTTTGTTATAAGTAAACAAACCTGCTTTGTTCATTGAAAGACATTTCCCATGTGTTTTGGTATGTGCTGCAAGTAGTATCGAAGTCAATAAGTATCGGCATGTCTTGCCCTAAGCCCCGCCCCCAAGCCCCGCCCACTCGCCACATTTAAATGAGTGCCTGCACTATTTTGCCCCCATTTCAAGCACTGCCCTGAAGTGGATGTAAGTCCTGCTAATGCTCACCGACACAGGCACGCCTTTTACAGAATGAAGCTGATTCTATGCCACTAATGGGGCATAGCCCTGACCTTTTGATGTCCCAATATTACCTTGCAGAGGCTGGGTATGTCTGGGTCTATTGATAATAAAACTACCTTCTGCCATAAATACCATGAATGAATGTCGTTTACAAGAACATCTGTCCATTGGGTGTGGATTTTCCATTCCCGTTTGTAAACGATAGTGTTTGTAACTTAGTTTCAGGACACGGTATGTATGCCGGATGATATTAAGGCCCAATATTTTGGTGCCATACCCATGAGGTATTTCATTGATATTTGAAATAAGAGAGCAAGAAACATGATAATGAGCTACTCAGAACCAAGTAAACCTATCAGTGAGTGGTTGAACCTACTACACCCTTTATCCACAGTTTCAACGGCCAGTGTTTAGGTTGTGAATATTGTGTGCGACAACCATAAGAACCACCCTCTCACCGCTTTCTGGTCAGACTGGTTGTTACAGACCCAAAATGGGCTCAATGTTAAGGATCGTGTGTCCGAAAACCCTTTCCGCGCGTGTTTTACTTGACCAGATATCAAAGTGGAGCGATTCTGCGCATTCAGTTTTTACTGTGAGTACTGACCACGTGTTAAGAAATGTATTCGGGAGTACATATTTTTCAACTCTTATTAAAATGTTCAGGTCATCCCCTTGAGAAACATTTAGCCCAGTTGTGAGGCATTAATCTGATTTCTGCAAGCCACAACATTAACAGCTGTAATCGAAGATCTTTAATGATTTCGTGTTTTTTTCTTCAAAAATAGGACCTTGAGTACCCGTGATGAATTGTACATTTCAGTGCCTGCTGCTGGATGTGTTTATGGCTTCACATGCTATTCTAAGTATGTCGAATTGGAACCCGGCACTGCTACTGGGCTGGTGGAGAAATTTGCTTTCAGATATGTTTTTTAAGTTCGCGCTCTTGGCAGCCACAGCTGCTGCCTCTAATATAGCTGCAACTCAAGTGGTTATCTGGGCCTGCCTGCAACACTATCCCCAGCGCGTGACCTTTGCCACAGGAGGAACCGTCTGTCAGTCCCGAGACCACACCTAGGGGGCAGCCAGGACCTACTTATAGAAAGAATCAATGATGCTTTCTGTCTTTAGACTCCCGGCTGGCAAAAGGTACACACTCATGAAAGCAATCATTCCACACCGCTTTATTTTGTTTCATTGTTAATTGTAATTGTACTTGTATAGGTGAGCTCTTTTTATTACATGACTTTTGTTTTCATTCTGGCAATACTAAAGCACTAATGGACATGTTCTGACTGTTCTACTGATAGGTGTCCATGTTCAGGACCAAATGTACTTCAATAGTGTTCATGTTTTACTGCTAGAGGTGACCACTCATATCCCTGAGATGCGACTGCAACCCTCAGAGTGGGAGGACAAAACGCTGTATAAAGTGGGGGGAAAAAATAGCTCGCATCTATATGCGGAAGAGACAGAGAAGTAGTGAATAATGGATAAGAGACACCAGTGCGCAGTACACAGTCTATGAAAATAACTTTAGTCTATGACGGAATGCTTATCTAAAGTCCCGCACGTTATATTTAATGGCCACTTGTAGAAGACCCTCCAAAAGTG
Source organism: Triturus cristatus (assembly GCF_964204655.1). Classification (NCBI taxonomy): domain Eukaryota; kingdom Metazoa; phylum Chordata; class Amphibia; order Caudata; family Salamandridae; genus Triturus; species Triturus cristatus. The sequence goes on from NC_140590.1 coordinate 959,590,426, forward strand.
TTAAATTATAGGTTGTAGATTTGCAGAGTCTGGATTCAGTTTTTGGAGGTAGGAGTCCAGATATAAGTCATGCACACGTTTTTCATTTGACTGGCCATGGGTGTAATAGGTGTCTTTTTAGGCTATTCTGACAGCGATGAATGCTTATATTTTTCATAAAGACATCCACGTTCTCATCTCTCTAGGAGGAGCCATTTTAAATTAGTTTCATCCACTGACCGAGAGGTGGGAGAAGACCAACTGCACCACCTGCTTGAGCCCACAGAGTGCAGCTACTAGAGGCTTTAATGCCCGGTATGGCAGTGGGGTACTGGAAGTGTGTCCAGGGTGCTGCAGCACCCACAAATATAACTGCTGGGCTTCAGGAAGTGAATGAGCAATAATGAGGCACCTACATTTTGTTTTTATCTTGCTACGTTTGCTGTGTGTTCAAAGCCACAGATCAAATGTCAGATTATGTCTTCTGGCAAATTGCTGCTTATTCTTTTAACATGGAGACTGTTTCTTAATTTTCTTTCTCTAACTACAGAGTGACAAGATTTTGCAAAATGGACTATGTGCCAGCCTTCCTGGGCATAGGGAGCCTGAAAGAAAAGACTAGGGTGTCAAGTTTTTTCCTAAAATATAACAACATTTAAAAACATTCAAATAAACTGGGAAAATATTTCATAATATATCAACAGTTAAGGAAGAACCTGTTTTTTGCAGTTTTGAAGTGTGATTGAAACAAATAATTTAATAAGATCAAAGCAATTCAACCCACTTTACGTGGGGATGTGCAAATAATTAATATTCGCTGAAACCCAATTTTTACACATTATCGTTTGCATGTTATTTAATTTTATCAGTAAAACTGCATGTCCCTGCAAATTTGCCACTGGATTCAACCTAACCTGGCTGATGAGGGGTGTTGCCACAAAACCGATTCCAGGTCACTTGTTTCCGGTCCAGGGAAGACCTGGTTTGGCAGTTCGGGCTGGACTGTTCCCATGAGGCACAGGGTCAAGACTGATTTGCATATGGCTGGGTCTGAACTGGGGTGGCAAAGTGAGCTAAAGGACAATGATGGATTCAACTCAGATCTGACTGGGGCTGAGTATCTGAAAAGTTTCAGCGCTCTGTCCATCATCTCCTTGTGTTTGCTTTGTGCAAATGTATTACCATTTCAATGAAAAATGCCGTCTGTAAATTACAGTGCACTACCACACCATACCTTAGTAACATAGTGCAACAGTGTGCTTCAAAATGCACCTTTGGCTGCAAACCGCACGCATACCAATCTCCTGCTGAATGGGCATGGCTCATTTGTTCTTGGTGTGTTGCTTGGATTTATCACAATCACTATCATGCAACATTGATGGCAGCACCCCCACTCTGAACATGTTCCAGCACCACTGGCTGTACTGCAGCACCAAAGGCGTGCTGTTAGCTCAGAGTCCATAAGCTACATGAGTCAGTCAGACTCGAACAGCAGGACCCATTGGAGCATTTTCAGTCACTGACGAAGGAGGCTTACAAATACATCTCATTTCACACGTGCTGAGTGGCTGAGAGACGCCGCTCTACAGCTGTGCGCGTGCTCATGTTTATAGAGCAGAGCGTGCCCTGCAGTAAATAAGCAGGACCTCTTCTGTGTGCTTTCCACTCTTTGTCAGAAGAGAGTGATCATTGAGTTCACTCTCACAAGTGGGCAGGTGATGGGCAGATGGCCCATTAAAAGAGAAATAACGTGAAGTTACTTAGTACAGAGTGCTGGAAACAGAAAAAAGAATTTGTCGAGGGGTGTGTTTGATACATATTATAAAATGCAGTAGTACAGGTAAACCCTTTAGCGGAGTCATATCAACAGTGCAGGAGGGGCAGTGGTACCAGGGCTCAGAGGTGTGAGGGGCCCACTTCATCATAATTTGTGGCTATTTTTGATTTTCAAACCAGGGATGGAACCACATTTCCTTGCTTGCATTGGGGCCCACACCCTTGCTAAGCCATTGTTTGCAATAAATGCTAAATTGGGGGCATACATGCTGTGTCAATGAGGAATAATGCTAAAGTGGACATGGCTCAAGATTTATTGGCCAGAGGACACACAGACAATTGACCTGTAGGCTTCTTATAAAGAACTGTTCGTAAGGCGCTGATTACAAGTTGGATAGAGCAGCTTCCATAATCCTGCTTCAACCAATTACAAAAGGCAATGGGTTCTCCCCACGGACCTGATTTTACTAGGCAGGAAATGTGGCCAATACAATTGCTTTGGGCTTGGGCAGCAAGCAGAGCCTGGCTCTGTCTGACCCTCTTCTAAGGCACCAGTGGAGCATGTAATTGTCACCTCTGAAAATCCACGTCCTTCTCTTCAATTGAAACTGTGCCCACCTCCTGCAAAGTGCTGGTCCTCCTGCTCCCAGTTACCACCTATTTTGAGTGTGAGGAAAATCAGAGAGTTACTCCTCAAATAAGAGGGAATCCCTTGCAGATTTCACCTGAAATACTAGGAATTAACAGTTATTCCCCATTCCTTTGTGATTAACTTTTAATTGTTAGATAATTTATGTGCTGATTTACCCACCAGCAATGGTATTTCCAGCCACACACTGTCCATGCTCAAAGATCCTTTCCATTGTAATCAGACTCCAAAAATGTGGGTGCCCTGTCAGGAGCCGTCAGAGGAGAGACCAAGGAATAAATGTCAAATTTTGTTAGGCTCAAAAAACATAGATATACCCAGTGATGTATGTTAGTTTATACAATGTCTTGTAACCTAAGAGCTATTATATTCAAAATTCAATGGCCTTTTACCCAAATGTATTTATTTATCTGACAGTTACTCTTTGTGCTATACTGTCTATGCGTCTACTAAGGTCATGTTTGCCTCTGCGCCCGTGCATGTCATAAGTTGTGGACACACAGGCAAAGTGATTCCTTCATTTGCATGGGCCCATTCCTTACTTGCAAATGAGCGAATGCCCTCGCTTGAGAGTGCTAGTGTTACATATACGCCAGCGCTATCAGTATTACAGAAGGAGATATGTGCGCATCTGCAGCCCCTTCCTAATTACGTAGTGCCTGAGGGCACACAGAAAACGGTGCACACGTCAGTTGCACCCCCAGGCCACTCTGTATAATAAATTCCCAAGTTCAGATTTCAATGCATTTTAACTACCAGATTGTAGTGAGAATGGACATGACACGCACCACTCACCATTAGAACCATATGCTTTAATGCCCGTGGCCCTTGGAGTACTAAATGGGACTCGTAACAAAAACGCTTCCACTCTGCTAGCAATCGAGGCAAATAGATTCCAATGAACTAAAAGGTAGTGGGCCTCTGCAGCACCTGTTAAGTGAAAGCTTCCTAGCAGCGGTGACACTTAATCAGTAGGCCCAGTGTCATTGGTTTTGATTTAGTATGGGTGTTTTTTTGGGGGGCAGATGCCTGACTGTTTTCTCTGGGAAGTATTTTAAACAGAGTATTGCTCCCGTGTAAGTATGTGTGCTGTAAGTACTTCAGTCTGTAAATATTCTTGTGTCAGTCATTAAGTGTCTGTTGACACCGGGGAATTTTTGGTTGGTTCTAACTGAATTTCTGTGTGTGAGTGAGACAGTTGTTGTTAGGGTGAGGCAAGAGTTGCTCCATTATATCTCCCCAAGTGACTTCTTTCCGACAATCCCATGGTAGCTGGGCACCTCATATTTTAGTCATGAGGGGGGTCACAGGATCCTAAATTGTTGGCTCGATTAAGTACAACCAGCTCTTATATATTGTGGCGCTGCCAGGTTGGAGGTGTACACAGTAATCACAGGATTATAGGTGAACCCTGACAATCCCAATTTAAGTGGCATTAACAGACGTTTATCCTCAGGCACTGAGGCATCAGGTAAGACAGAAAGAATATGAGTAAGTGTTGACTTTTTTAGACTGCCAAGTTACCAAGTACACACTTTAGTGATGGTAAAGAGGCATTCAATCTTAGCAAAGCCTGTTGAAAGAACTGGCCCTACTTCAGAAAAAGTTTGTGTAGTTTTCGGTGCAGAATTTCTATCTGAAAAAGTCTAATTTGTCTTCATGGGTATAAACATTTAAAGTAAATGTCTTCATAGTGTTATTCCATACTGTGACATTGCTGAAAGTTATACTTGTGCTATGCTTGTCTTGCATTCGTATTAAGCATCATTTCATCTTCAAGCTTGGTGTGGACAACATCTTGGCTTTTCATTTGACCACTGAAGCGACCCAATATATTGGAGGCAAGTTATTTGTTTCTGTTGAGTACCAAACAAAGACCTTCAGATGCCTAAAGGTGATCAGTGTTCCTTTCCGGGAGTCGAGGGCAGGGGGGATTTTGACAGGGAGGAAGTCTTGCCTGTGGAGCTTGATGGCACTTGTTCAGAAACGGCTTAGTGTATGGAATGTTACAGAAGAGAAGGAGTGGCTGCGCCCTGCAGTGGCTGGGTGCAAGGACCTCGATGCGTACCCTGCATAGTAATATTATGGTAACGAAGAGCAGCCATGTCAGTGGTAATGATAGACAGGGTCACTTGAATTATGCAGCATGGTAGGGTCAAGTTATGTGGCGGGGTTAAGTAAATTATGCTGCAAGAAAAGGCAAATTATGCAGCATTATATTACTTAATTATTTTGTCATTTTTTAATTTAACACTGTCTGGGCATTACTTGCACCTCATTAGGACCAGTCTAACACCCAAATATAACAATAAGCTACAGAAAGGTGCCCAGTTAACCTTTGTAAAGGGCCTTCCACTGCGTGGTAACGTGTTACTGCGTTCATAGTAACTTTTGAACCATTTAATCTAGAAACAATTTTTTTTGTTAAAATCTTCAGATTATGCAGCAGATTATGGATTATTTGGCAAATCTATAATAATGCAAAAAGCACAGAGACCGCGCAATCGCACAATGCCAGTGGCCCTGACTATAGCTTTGAGTAACGTAGCAACCATCACGATGTAAAACAGTCACATTGGACTGGGCATGATAATGTGATGAAAGATTGCGTCCAGCCTTTTTAAATGTAAAGTACAAAATTACATTTTAACGTGGTCTTGTTTTACAGTGACAACCACAACATTATTGCAATGGCAACGTCACCAACAGTGACAGGAGTCAAGATTTCGTTGTGAGATTAATCTTTAGGAGTGACTTCTTTCAGTACGCAAGTAATTCTCCTGGATCATTTTTGTGTTTACAAATTATATACAAACAGACGTATTAAACGTGGTTGCAAAGGTTAAAGATGGCAGTTTTAATGGCACTAGTTTTGCTGGCAGAATGGGTTGGATGTGCTTCAATACAGTATTATACCAAGCTTATTTAAGTGACTGTTTCAATGTAGTAATAAGTCAATTCAATGTATGCTCCTCTAGGAAGGATTGCTATACAGTATGACTGCATAGCAAAATATGGTTCCAGCAAATGTATTCTTGCTAGTACTGGTAAACCCAGCAGGAAATGGGAAGCATAGTAGCGACCATTGGAAATTACTTTTTGAGCTATTGATGGCAAGAAGTATGAACCAGAATGGAATAAAAAGCATCATTGTTTGAGGGCAGCTGGACTGGATATCTTCGACCTGTCACCTGAAGTATACAGAGGTTGTTTTTAGATTAGAAAGACATTTTGATGAAGAACCAACTGTAGTAGTTTAAAGACAGATTATTTTCAAAGAAACCATGAAACAACTGAGAAGTTTTTAGCAGCATTACACCTTGTAATGTCAATCTATGTATGTATGTATGCATGCTTTGGTATTTCTAAAGAATGAACCTGGCTGGCTAGCAATGGACTACAAATCAGGACTCAAGTCTCAGTGGGGATGAATGGGGGGAGGAATCAAAGGCATATGTAGAGATAGTGAAAGGATGAGAAATCAGCCTATCTTGATTAGTTTTCCTTGAAGAGGTGAGTTTTCACTTTCTTCCTGTATTGTAGGAGGGTTGGTGCTATTCTACTGCTGGAGGAGACATTGCTCCTCCTTCTGGGGGTGTAGTTCGAAAACACGTTCTCTCGTTTTCTCCTTCTTAAAACGTTAATTTGAAAATTTGTTTTTGGTTTCTCCTTAGCATGTGAATTTGAGATTTTGTTAGATATATGTAGCACGGATCAAGTGTTTTTTTTGTTGTTTTTGTAGAAACATTAAAAAGTGGTTGTTCTGTTGCAGAAATCATTCATGAGACAGTCTCAATGGCAAAATGAATTGAAAGGACTGTTACATGTTCTTGGTTATTAAACAGTAGAGAGGAAGGTACAGACAATAATTGTCAATAAATGGCAAGGAGAAGCATGAGGGAAATGTATGGGAAGGTGACATTTGTAGCATCTTACAGGTGTGAGTCAAGAACGCATGGTGGCAATTGTACAGGGTGTTCTGCACAGGTTACAAATGTAATAAAAGTACATACAAAATAGGTCACTTTGTTAAATGTTTAAAAGTAGGAACAGTGTAATGCATGCAGTGGTGGCTCTTCCACTATGGAGGAGGAGTGTCGCTCCACGAACAAAAGGAAAAAAAATTCTAATAACTATTGTTATTATCATTTTAGTTTTCATATTTCAATCAATGGCTCTCAGGGCGGGCGGGGCTGGCAAGAAGCAGGGGGAGGAGTGGTTTACACTCCCTGAGAGCGCAGGACTGCTTGGCCGGCCCTCTTGGCCATCCTGCAGGAAGAAGGAAGATGACGGAGGACAGAGGAGAGGCGGTGGCTGGCCGTTACAGGAAAGCGGTTTTTAAAATTATTTTTTCATTGTCAATCCCCCCTTCCCTCCCCACCTGCCCTACCACGCGGGTCAAGTAGCAGCCGCTACTGAATGCATGTGAGTAATTTATCTTCTGTTGATAACGAAATGAGAATTTAAAATGTAATAATCACTCTTGGTGTTACTAATGTAAACATTAATGGAGGTACATGTAAGGCATTCTTCTGTAGTGTATGAATACAGGAGCAGAACAAGTAACCATTACGGTTGATTCTGTCACTGTTTTATCTGATACCACATTCATGAGTAAATAGAAGTGTAAAATTCTGTGTGACTCTGATGTTTATTCCAAAGCAGTCAGGAAATATGATATAACCGTGCATGGGTGTGTAATGGATACTCTAGGCTTTACGTAGTAGCATGTGACACAGGTAGACAAGGGAATAATCTTCCACTTGTGCTTGGGCTTTTTGTTTTGGGTGTGCATAGCAAATGTCTCCCACCAAATATGGAAGTGATAAAAATGATGGAGGGGATCAAGACCCACCATGGCACCTTCAGTTGAGGCCGAAATGTTGCCTTATTTGTGCTGCTTATTTGTTGTGTGTTAGACCTGTCAGCCTTAGGGTGCTATTCCTGCAAACATTTTGCTTCCTTCCTCCATTTTCTGCTGATATCGTTTTAGCTGGCGTCTGGCATTTTACGATTGCCAACCAGTGCTAAAGTGCATGCGCTCACTCCTTAAAACATGGTAACATTAGCTTATCCCCAACTGGCAAATTTTATTTACTTATAAATCTCTGGTAAAGTGGAACTGTGTGTTCTAAAGGCCTGTAATTTAAATGCTACTAGTGGGCCTGAAGCACTGACTGTGCCACCCACTTAAGTAGCCATTTCAAACACTGCCATTGTGGGCTATGTGTGCTGTTTTAAACTGACATTTTGACCTGCCAAAATAAATGTATTGCCAGGCCCAAACTTTCCTTTTTAATACATATAAGTCACCCTTAGGGTAGGCACTGAACAACCCAAAGGGCAGGGTTCAGTGTCCTTAAAAAGTAGGACATGTGCTTTTAAGTTTTACATGTCCTGATAGTGAAAACCTCTTAAATTCATTTTTCACTATTGCAGGGCCTACCTCTCCCATAGGATAACTTTGAAGTTACCAAATGGGAACAGGTGAACACTTCATGCTTGGTGTCTTTGGAATTGTATAAAAGATCCTCTTTTATGATGAAGTCGTATATTTGTTTACAATTTTGAAAATGCTACTTTTGGAAGGCTGGCATTTTCTGATTTAGCTATTTGGTGCCTGCAGCCTGTCTCTGAGTCACATGACTGGGTGTAGTTGGCAGTTGGTCTTTGTATATTCAGGGGCGTAGCTTGGTCAGTAAGATTGTGGAGGTGTGAGCTTCAAGTTTTCCAACAATATAATGTTACAATATATTATATGGCAAGCAGGGCACATGAGAGGGGCTTAAGGGGGTAGTGAAAAGGGAGAAATGAGGGCTGATAGGAGCACCAAGTGAGAGAAATCACAATATTGTGAAAAATAACTCACATTTTTGAAGACTTTCAAAACCGGGAGAGGGAGAAAGTGTGTGTGTGTTTTTGTCTGTATGTATGTAAATAGTCCTGCTGAAATCGACAGACACCTCATCCTATCCAACTAAAAGCACTCACACCCAACAATTTACCAGAAAATAAATTTATATGGGGGCGGGGTGTTACACCTCAAACCCCCCCCATGAAGCTATGCCCCTGTGTGTATTATTCGTAGACAGCCACACACAATACGGAGCTTAGGTGTGATGGGATGGGCCATCAGTGGCAGGATGGGAGGGAGGAGCTGGGCACAACCCTACTTACTCCTGAATAGGCTGTGTCCTGCCCCCCCTGTAGTTAGGCTGGCACCAGGGCAGGGTAGGATACAACCTGTGCACTTCAAAGCGAAACCTCTAGAAGAAGCTTCTCCCACTTCAAAGGAGGCACCAGATATACATTTTTGACTTCAGACACCAACACTTCGGTATACTCCTGGCCCTATTACAAAAGGACTGCTGTGCTACTCTGCTGCCAGAAGGACTACTACTCTGTTGTCCTGCTGCTCTGTTGCGCTGCTTGCTGAATAGAAAGTTTGGATTTGCACCTTTCATCCCAGGCTGAGGGGACTCCAAGGGTCAGCTAGCTGGTCTCTTGTTTCAGAGGCTCCCTCAACTGTCCAGCTGACCTGCTGCCTGGACCTGCTTTTGGACATGCCTGAGCCCTGTTGACATCTGCTGGAGTGAGTTCCTGACCCCCCAATTGATTCCCCTCAGGTCCTGGACCCCTGGTGTGGCTTAACTGAGCTCCCCTGAAGTTTATAGGATTGTCGCAAACGTGAATGGGCCTGTTTGCAACAAGACCTTGCCGCCAATGCCAGCCTCCAACATGAAGTTTCAGAGAACCAACACTTCATGCTACCACATTGATCGTCACAGTGACTGCCAATGCAAAGCTCCAGCCCTGACAGTCCATGACACCGACAGGATCTTCATGCTACAGCAACGACCATCCACGACACCTGGCCAACTCTACTTCGACAGACACACGCTATGCTCTTCCTGCTCCCCAGGGCACCTTCCACTGTGAACAGAACTCTTGCCACTGAACTGAAAGGTAACTTTTTCTGTGGGACTAGCCTGGCCCCTGTATCCAGCCTGCGCTCCATTACAGTCAGCCAGAACTTGTGACATTCTCCCAGTCTCGCCCCAGATATCTGTAAGTAATGCTTTGTGCTTTTGGTGCTATTTTCACTTAAGTCTTTAAAATTGCATACAGCTCCCGTTCTACTGATTGAATGTTTGTCGTTTTCGTCTTGTTTTATTTATTAAAATCTACTCCATTCTTCTAATCTGGTGTGGGACTGTTCTTGTGTTGTTTTTTCACTTTATTACTGTTTGTTGTGTTTCATAAATACTTTACACATTGCCTCTGAGTTGAGCCTGTCTGCTCTCTGCCAAGTTACCAGAGGGTTGAGAACAGGTTAATTTTGGGTTTGCTTGGGACTTTACCCAGAGAAGCATTGTGGTTGCTGCTTGAGTAGGGTTTCACCCCCTCAACCAGTAACTCAATTTCTAACATCGTGCTAGATCTACGAGTGATTTGAACAGAATGCCTACAAAGTGGTTTAGTGGTTAGCACCATACTCTTCCCTTTGGAAGTACAAGTTGATCACAGCAAACTGTTTCTTCTGAAGCTACTTACAGCATGTAGTTTTATACACATTGGACTATATTTTTCGAGAGGAATGAACAAGGGGCTTTCTTCTGCTTTCTTCTGCTTAAAGATAATGCCAGTTTGTCCCAACAGACAATTATGCAGAAAGTAAACGGAACCAACTAGAATGCTCTCTTAAAAAGTTCATTATGTATCCTAGAATGCATATACAACCACCTGGAACCAAAAGAAACCATCTGTAAATGTTGAGCTAGAATTTCCACAAGGTTATTTTAATGATATACTTAGACTGCAAGTTACAGATTGAAATCTACAGCATGTTCACCTATTATTTCTGATAAACCAGATCCAGTGTGGACTTTGAGAGAGACTGGCGTGTTGATACACTGTGGATTACGAAGATTCAAACCCCATGCTAATGCAAACAGAACACTCAAAAGAGCAAGCAGGGGCGGTGAAAAGGAGAAAGAAGATACCTGCTACCAGGTTCAGTTGGCTAAGACTCACAATGAGTCATGAAATAAAAAGCTCAAACAGCATGTTAAATAAACTTCTGTTGAAAGTGCTCTGCAGGGCTCGGGCACTGGTGTGAATTATTACCAGCACCTAGTATGCTTGCGGCCCTGTTCCACACAGAAGAGCAGATAACTAGTCTTATAGCAGTTCTGCAACATAAAAAAGTGGTCATTGTAAAAACTACCACAATCTTCGCTGTAACAATAAGGAAATTACCCACTAATAGCAAACACACAACAAGATTTGGCAATACCAATAGGCCTGGCTTATAAATGAAAATGGTTTTAGGAACTCAGTAGGTCATCATAAATACTGTCACTCATACATTTATTCATCCATCCACTGACTCATTCTTGCATTCACCCTCTCACCAATTGCAATGAAACACAGACAAATTCAACAACTTTTGGAATGGTATTCATTCCACAATTCCTCATGGCTGCTTTCCTCCCATCTGTGCTGCTGCAAGAGAAAGACAAACATCATAAATTATCTCATTATCTAATACACTTTTAGAGCATTACAATGCCATGTGCATGCCCCTCAAAGTGCAAGCTCACACAGCTGGATAAATAAACAAAATTATCACAGTTGGTGGAGGGCAAGCACTTTTTTGCGAAGTTCAACATCTTATGCTTAATCAAAACATGTGCTCCTGGCTTCCAAGGTGTGGGCAGAGTCAAAGCTCCTCTCTAGTGATGCTCACAAAATTGGTGACAATGCGCTGTCAAGTCAACCCATAAAAAGAGGCATGGATGTTCATTCACCAAACTATCAAGGGTAGCAGAGGAGCCATATTGCTCCGCTAGAAGGTGGTCCTTAGGACAGCGGCAGCTGGCACAGGTAAGCGCGGTGGCGGGGTGGGGCAGGGTGATGCGGTGGGAAGTCGACAGACGAGGGAATAGGTATTATAATTATACATATTACGTCATCTGTCGACTTCCCTCTACTCCCAGCCTGCCCCACCCCACCCCGACCCACTGCCTTAGGAGGGATAATACATGGCCCCCCTCAAAGAGGGTTGCAGTCAATCTGTCCAGTATGGGAGGTTCCTCCCCACCCTTAAAAATTTAGACAGGATTCTGACTGCAGTGAATAGTGGTTTTGAACTACAACTCGTTTCACGGCTGTGTGCTTCCTAAGCTTGTGCATGCACTGATCACATAACATATTAATGCCAACAGGTGAGTCTGAATTGTGCACACCTAATGAGAACGGGCATCAGCTCAAACTGGTGAAATATGTGTGCTAATGTAATCTAGCCACAGGTGTCCAAATAAGCAGCTTGCGGGAGGGTTGAGGGACCACCTTGAAAACTGCAGAGCACAGAGACGTCAGAAGTGAGTGTTTAACTCGCTGAAGCGTCTTGTTGGCTGTGAACATCGCTGTGCACTTTTAAATCACATTGTTAATATCCTTGTGACTATCACAAAATGTGATCCCGAATTATGTTCAGTGTGTCCCAAGAGAATGTGCACTTGGTTCGTGATCCCTGATGCCTATAATCTAAGCACTACACACTGTACACATGCACGTGGAAGGAAAAATCTACAGTCTTCACATTCATTTTACATTTAATTATTCCTACAATATTAGTATTTCACCTCTACAGACCACCTTTCCTTTCCCAACAAACATCTTGGTAAAGCTGGATCAACTGGTGAATTTACACAGTAAAGGTGAACAAGCCACAAATTTCACAGAACCAGGCAGCTGCACAGGCATCGAATGCTAGAGTACAAGCTCGCCATTTGATAATTGAGTTTCAATGTAATATTTTAGTAAAACTATTTATGTATGCATTTATTATCTAGCGTACACGTCTGTCAACCAAGACTTCGGGGTGCTACCAATTCAGCCACAACATAAAGCTAATAAACATTACACAGTTACTGCCCATGAAAGGTTACATGGAGAGCAATTCTTCTTAGCTCTTCGTCAATAGATTTAGGCAAAAGGGCAGTTTGCACTGCTACGGGCCGTCCACCTATCCTTGGTTTAAACAAATGCACACCATCAAAAAGACAGAACAACGGCGGACTATGAGAGCCGCACCTCACTGCTAAGTTCCTCACGTAGTGAATTCAAATACAAATCTGTGGAAGTGTGCACAACAACTCCTGCATCTGCCGTTGATGTGTGCAAACTGCAACGCAGACTAAAGAATGAATGATTAAGGAAAAGTGCACCACTCAATTATTTTCTTTTCCAAAAGAAATGATCAATGGACAAATGTTCCTTTATGTTTTGTATTCTCCTTTAATTTAATTGTATCAAACACAGGCTCCAGCCAACGCGTTTCGTTCAGTTCACATTGAACTTCATCAGGGCTTCCAATATTATGTGTCTAGTAGAGCCTTCAAGTTTTGCAATTTCTTATATACACAACCTGATCATCAGAAATCTCATCACTTATTTCTTCTAGGCTGTAGCCATGGTCAATTTTGTCTCCCGTACATGCACATTATCAGCTGATGTTTGTCTTCCAAATGCAGAGGATGCTACAAACGATACTCCTGAAGCGACAGGTCCTTACCGTTTAGTGCTGTCAAACCCAAAGTGCCTTAAATATGACTCTTTTGTGCACTTGAAGCCAATGCTCCTGAGCCAGAATGGATGGTAATCAGCTTTCTTCTTTCTGGAGTTAACTGGTGAATATAAAAGGAAAAGTAGCCAAACGTAACCTTAGAGAATTCGTGCTGTATTGATTAAGCCAAGAGTCAGTTACATTCCTGATGTCCACTCAATAAATATTCAATAGCATAATTTATGAAAAATCATGCAGCATATGGTTGAATTAATAAAGTAGTTCTTCTACATTGCACATTTTGAGTCATTTCCGGCCACACCAAATGTTGTATTTAATTTCAATGAGGGAGAGCGCGGTTTGTCCAAGATAAGAATGCAGGAATTTTACGTTTACAGTAGTATGCTGTGAAGACACATTTTACCACCATATTTTGAAAGCAGATATGTGGAGGTGATAATGCATAGTAAAAATATTTGCACATAGTTATTGCTTTAAATGCTGCTGTGGAGGTGATGTGTTATGTTGATTTCAATAATGTTGTATCCATGGGTACTCACTAACATTTTCCCAGGGGCCACAAAGTATGGTCTGTGGTGTGAGCGAGGCCCACACTGATACCAGCAGAGTGGCGGTCAGGAGGTATGGGGTTTATGAGGTGGGTGTAGGGGAAGCGAACCATGTACATGTAGTGGCTGAATTGCACAATGCAAAACCAGAAAACCTGGGATCAATCACAGCTTCCCCACCTGACCAAATTGTGTGATCCTAGACAATTGTTTTTTTCTTTTCAGTTTGTCTCCTTTTCCTTCTCTTGTGTTTAATGTAATAAACTATGATCCTGTTCATTTACTATAGCAACCCCGACCAACCAGGGCGCACATGACAACTGTATTGCCTCTTAGTTCACTATTAGCATTGTTGTCAGGGTCAGTGGAAGCATGAATGTTTCTAAATTCATTTTAAAACCTACATTAAAAAAATGTTCTCTCAATGCAGTGATATCATCGGATGTACTTAAGGAGAAAAGGGTCTGCATGTTGACGAAATACACGTTTTTGAATTTTGAAGAGACTTTATCATGTTTCTACACGTTTGTAGTAAAATGACTTTTAAAAAATGAAGGTGTTTTTAAAGTTAGGTGGTGCAGGACTTCCATTCTGAATGTTAGTGTTGAGTCAAGGTAAACAGCATACCAGTGCTGCTGTTCACCAAGGGGCCGCATGGAAAGGTCAGGAGGGCCGCAAGCGACCCCCAGCCTGTATTTTGAGTAGCACTTTTTACATCTTTGAGTTACATTATTGCATTACATTGCTGCGTTGTACTGTAATACTTTGATAGATTATTAACTTCTCAAAGCAAGACTAACAGGCAGATGCACTTTGTAAATGTTATATAAGGGATGGGGCAGCTAACAAAACAAGCATTGGCATAGCCAACAGGTCTCGCCTTTGGGATCTATTGGCTTTGGCAACTGCTTTTGGTGGGACCGTGCAGCATTGGAACACACACTGGGGAACATCTTTACTTCGATGACCAGCGCCTATAAGTGATTTTTGGACAGGTGCTAAAGAAATTTACTCTTGATCTCGGTCAATGCAAATGCTATTTTTTTTAAAAAAACACATACATTCAGAAACAGTCGGGCAGTTACAGATCATGGAGTATTGAGCAAGTGTGTGTACGTGCCAGAGAGGAGCTACATTTAGTGAATCAGGTGCAGTGGCACCAGGATTCATAGGTTCAGCTGGTGCCTATTTTGTCCGCTTGCACCAGGGCACCTGGCACCCTCACTGCCCTACCGACGTCTGCCTGCAATAAAACACTAAATGCCATGACTGACTCAAAGAGCTGTGCCCTGAAGTTCTGTTATCATTTCTATGTGGAACTACTTCCATTATCAAGCATTACATATTATGTCAAAGACGATTGTGTGTGAAACATTAGAAAATGCATGTCAAGATACGTGATGATTGGCATGAAGTTTTTCTTAGCTCTCTAAAGTGGCGTCCTGATTTTGTGAGCACCATACAATCGCAACAATATCTATAAAATATGATCACACAAAGAGAGGGGGAAACAATACTTAGATTTGTTCTAATTGTTATAAAATTCACGCACCTGAACTTAAAAATGAGTCATATTGATATTTGAAAGCAAACCGGTGGCTTGGGTTGTCGTTCTATTTATAGTGTGCTGTTTAATGACATGCTTCAGAGAATATGGAGTATATTCACAAGGAATAATCTCTGATTTATCTCCACCTTAACACATTAAAAGTGGAGATAGAATTAACACCCCATTCACAAGCTGGTGCAAAGTGCAGACATAGCCAGTATTCCCGCGATGACTGCCCCAAACTTTATCACCACGGTGGACACCACCAACTAATCCTAATGAGATGCAGAGTAGGCGTTCCCGTGCAAAAACACATGAAAAAACCACAACACCACTTTCACAACGAACTGCCAGATCTGCGATGCGAACCAAAAACAGGTGATAAGCCGCGGTAGCAGCAGGGAATTAACACCTGCCTTTTGTTGGTGTTAAGCAGGACAACTACCTGCAGCATAAAAGGAAGCTCAGCCAAGAACCACTCCGGAAGACCCACAGATGCCATGGAGACAATGATCATGCAACGCGGATACCCATGAGGGCCACAACACCCACCACAACTACCCCAGGCCCGCCACCACCCCCAGGACCCGTTCCGCCCCCTCCCCCCCAGGAACACCACAGAGGCAGCGTACACAAAGACAGACCCAACACCAGAAGAGGACATTGCCCACTACAGGCCCAAAAGGACAACCATTCCCCACATCCTAACCCACATCCCCCACCTGCTGACGGTACCAACCCAGCGGACAACCAACATCCCTCCGCAGACAAAGCTGCCACTGCGCAGCACATGCCGGCCTCTGGTACCATCCAACCCACAACTGCCAGAGTCGTAGGAGTCACACAGCAAGCCCCATCCAAGGTCATCACAACTGTCCTGGATGCCAACATCAGCCTGGGACCCCTGCACCCCCACGTCACCCACACTGCGCAGGAGCAGCTGGAGACCAAGCAAGGCCCCTACGCCATAGCTGGATTCCCTCACTTGTCAGGGACAATCAACTGCACACATGTACCCCTCGTGCCTCTGCCCTCACTGCACACAACTACCACAACAGAAAGCACACGCATACCATGAATTTGCAGGCAATAGTGGACCGCCCGGGACTCCTCAACAATGTCATGGCCAACTCCCCAGGCAGAGTGCATGAAACTCACATCTCCCAACAGTCCATCATCACCCAGCGCTCCCAGGATGGCACACATGGAAAGGCAGTGCCCGTTGGTAAGTACAAAATAAACACACCACACACCTCCAGCCCAGAGTCATGCAACTCACGACACTGCCAATGGGCACGCAGCACAACTACATTCAACATGAAACACAATATGCCAACCAACCAGACACAACAACACAACTCCATTGGGAATCTGGCCATGCCCACAACCCAGCCACGGCAACGCACCACAGACACACAATAGCAGGATGTGAGGAGAGGCATGGAGCAGGCATGTGCAAGAGTGGCAAGCGACTAAGGAATGTGAACCTACCCAATGCCAGGTGTGGCGTGGAGGTGCTGGACAGACCACAGAGTGCAAACCATGTGGAGATCAACTGCTGGTGCATGGAGTGGAGTGGCCAGTGGAAGCTACCATGTCCCCACAGGCTGTGGGGCAGAACGCGGAAATGTTGCACGTTACGTCCGCCACTGCATGCGCGTGCGTAGTGGGTTTGACCTTTGTACGCCAGGCTTGCGTAGGGGTGTGAACAAAAAGCCAGTCGCACTGGTTCTCATTCGGAATGGACAACGCGCCTAACCCTGTTCAACGCAAGCCGGCGACACATGGTGCCACTAACCCTGTTCAACGCAAGCCGGCGACACGTGGTGCCACTTATCCTGTTCAACGCAAGCTGGCAACACGTGGATGAGGGCTCAGGCCTACCCTGCGGACCAGCAGGTCCCACATCCAGCACTTAGTCACGAATCATGAATGGCAGAGTCCACACCAGTGAACGCACGGAGAGGAGTAAGAGGAAGATGCGACTCAGTCCGGACGACAGCCGGATCAGAGTCACGGAGGTGATCGAACACTATCAAAAACTGACCTGGTACCATCAACCCTGTTCACCGCAAGTCCGCGTCCCGTGGTGCCACTAAACCTGAACCACGCAGGCCGGTGGAGCCATCCAACCTAGGCTGGTGAATGTCCCGTGCTGACCCCTGCCTCAGGCCTGCCCTGCAGTCCAGTAGGTCACACATGTGGAACTGTGTCTTGGGTAAGATGTGGAGGAGTCCACACCATTGGACATGCCTCATCGCAGGCGGCATCCCCGAACAGCACTGGTGCCACTAACTCTGTGCAGCACAAGTCATGGGTACTTTATGGTTGAATGGTTGTGTTCTTTACGATGTACACTGTTGTCGATTTCTGACTGCACCAGGCATCCCTTGCTGGCTGGTGTGCACACACCCCACACACATCCAACACAGGTGTCACTTGGTATGTGTGCCTGCTAATAAATGTGGCCATGCGCACATGCCCGTAGCCATTCACACCATCTGAGCAAGTGTGTCCATGTGGTCATTGAATCAACATGATGGCACGGGCCCTGCAACATCACAGTGTGCTGTCTTCAGCGGGCGTTACCATGTCACCTCAGCGTTGGCAGTGACCCTGGACATGTAGCTTCGCATGCACCCCCCTGCATGCACAAGCAGCATGTGCTGGTCCGGCGTAAGTCAGGTCAGCGCAGGGGTGTGCTGATTCGGCAGGGGGAGTAGGGCATGGCTCGGACCTGGCCTTGGGCAGGAAGTGTGGTAAGCATGTCTCTGTGTCGGGGTGTAGTTGCCACCAGGGCCACAGTAATCGCTGTTGCAATGTAGCATGCACCAGGAGGGCGGGCCCACACTTACGGGGACATGTAGGAGTGCAAGACCACCCGGGGTCTTGGCACATGCATGCCAAGTGTTATGTGTGTCAGTCCTGCAGATGCATGAGTCAGTTGTCTGGCTTCATTCACAGCGCAATTACAGCCAGCCATGGGCTGTACACCTGTGTCTGCTCTGTCCGGAACATTGGCCTACACTCAAGTGGCCGCACTCCTTCAAAGGCCAGCATCATGGTGCTGTTGGCATGCCACTGGAAATGAGCAGACAGGCATTACAATGGTGTGCCGTAGGAGTGCACGTGATGCAACCACGCAGCGCACACAAGTGTGGGGGCTCGTGGGAGAGAGGAGCAGCTGTGTGGCAACGTAACACACAGTGACGCCGCTCATGTGCCACATGCTGGGCATATCATCCATGATTTCCAGGGTCGCAGACATCCCACCACACCCATGCCAGGCCTCTGTACATCTCCTGTATGCATGCAGATGGTGAAGTTACTGTAGAGATGAAAGGTCCTTTGTCTGAACTATCAGGTGGTAGCACATCAGCAGCTCCGAGCAGGAACTTGCATGTGGCCAGCACTCCCTGTCAGATATGATAGCATTTGCTTACGACTCCCACACTACGCACTGCCCGACGTGAGACCAACGTGTACACATCCCACATGCAGAAGTCCTTGGTCGTAGTTGGCGTGCATGAAATAACCTTCATACGTACTCCCACCCCACCCCAGGCCTACACCCGTTGCACGCAGACACTGCTCATTGCACCGAGCTGTGCCATTTCATCCACAGGACTGGCGCAGGGCAAGCCAATGCCGCTTCAAGCAGAGCCACTGACGCAATGGCAGACCATCCCGGACACATGCTCGACTTCAGTCACGTGGAGCTGTACCGTGCGCATCTGCTGCATGAACTGGGGGAACTGCCATTGGCAGTGCTGCGGATCAGTTACTGGCTGAGCTTCCGCCTTGCGGAAGTCCCCTGCATTCAGCCTGTGTTGCCTTGTCGCTTGTGCATATTTGAGTGGTCCATGGATATCTGCCTCTCCAACGTAACGGTTGCTGACCTGGATTACGACGCGTGTGTGCACCCCCTGTTGGCCCACGAACAGGAGTGTCACTGTGATGCCCGTTTATGGCATGCATGGATGTTTGGCATGCGGGCTGGATACTGGACCTGGGAGATTGCACGAGTCATCGTGCGCAGTGCGCACATTGAGCCACTACCCGATTGGGCTTTGGTGCACATTGGGTCCAGTGGTTGGAGTCAGCACATCTGTCCGGGTCACCTGATGGATTATGTCGACATGTCGGATGTGGTGGACAACGATCGCTCATTGGAGCTGTTGGCCTATGCTGCTGCACTCGCGTTCATGGACGAGTGACAAGGTACCTGCAGCCACAACTGGAAGTGACCCATTGCACGTGTCCCGACGCCTGGTTGCATGTTGGGAATCTGGTCACATGTCCCAAGATGACAGTGGACAATGCTGCATTAGCCTGGCCTCATGATCCAGGTGCGGACAACCAACGCGGGTTGGCACTGACTTGTGTTGGTGATGGACTCCCCCGAGGTGGACGAATACGTTCCTCATTCAGACATGCTGCTGCATTGGTCTGCATATCGTGGCACTTATCTTGGCCGTACTGACACGCACTTGTTGATTACGTTTCTGCACTTTCACTTGTCTCCAACTGTGTTGTGTCTTGATTTGTATGCCCATGGGTGTGTCACGGACTCTCTGGCTCCCTGCCATACGTGCATTGCTACCCCATCAGGACTGTGGGTTTGTACTTGTGCATTATCATGTCCCTGTTTTGTGCTTTGCAAGATTGCGTATGGCCATTTACCGGCCACAGGCAGGTGCACTTGTGTCCTTTGTTTGGTTGTGCAAATGTTGGTGTTTGTACCACATTGTGTTCGATGTTGGGGTGCTCTGCTTTCTATGTGTGTGTGCTGCATTGTGTGTGAGACGTCCCTTCAGCTCTGATTTGGCTCACCCATCTCCCTTTCAGGCAGTGTTGTTTTCACTTCTGTGCTTGTTCAGTGGTGTGATATTGCCAGGTTGTGTGACTTGTGCTCTTGGTTGGTGTTGTTACTCTTGGGCATGGTTTGTCGGCAGTTGTGCTATGCTTAATTGTGCATGTGTGCCAATGTGCCCATCTCCCCCCATCCCCCAAGTCCCTGCGGGTTCCTCTCCCTATTGCTGTTGTGTCTGTTGTTTTGGGCAGTTTCCGGTCCCCGAGTCCTGCCACCATCTCCAGACTGATGTGGTGGACACCATTTCCTCCATGTAATCCAGCTCCTGGTGTGGAGCTGGACTCCCAACTCCGGTGTGCATTGCTGCCTTCTTGTTGTTGCCGTGTTTTTGCTTGTTTGTGGGTTTCACATCATTCCGGATGTTCTGGTTTTCTTTCATTATCCTCCTCTGCTCTCAGGCTGCATTCACCTTGTCCAAGATGGCCTGCCATGTACAATGTTTTGTTGACATTGAGGCTTGTGGGGTTGTATATTGGCTCGGGTTGCCTCCGTTGTGCTTGGCTGTTGTTTTGTTTGTCTTTTTTTTCCAGGCTTTTGTTGTGCTTATTCCCGCCTGCCGTGTGTGTTGCAGGCCTGGCGGTGCTTATCCCTGCTTTCCTCATCGAGAATGGGCTCAACGCACGTTTTTGTGTGTTGTGGTTTGTGTTTTTATCTCCGTCGAGGTGGTTGTGTCCCTGACATTGGCTGCGGTTTCGGCAGACTATCGCATGGTACCACCTTGTTGTGAATTCCACGTTGACACGGGGTTATTTTCCCACGATAGGCTGCGATGTGTAAAGTTATGTTAGCATTTTTTGGTGATGTTTAGCACACGTTCTTGTGAATATGCCCCTATGTGTTTTAAAAAGACATTCCCCTAGTTTTAATGCCCAGATAAGAGGGAGATTTTTTATTGATCCTGGTTGTACACACCCACATGTAGCCTTTACCCTCACTAATGGCCCAGGTAAGCTGCTTCTTTTTGCAGTATTATATATAGCAAACTCAGCCCGAAGGTATTGGAGCGCTTTACCTGAGCACCAGTTACTTTACACAAGAACACAAGCTAATGTTATAGAGATTTTACTAGTCCTTTCAGAAGGGTTCGGAAATTTTGTTATCAGAACACCCGAAAATGTAGAGTTTTCAAGAGAAATTCTAGATCTAGGGAATTATTTTACAGTGCGTTTGTGGAAAATTTGGTATTTCAGTTTAAAAAATGCATTTATTTTAACAGTTAGCAGAGGTGAAGCGAGTTATGAGTAGGCGATGGTAAGAAAACACGTAACTGGTGTCAATCGTAGGAGTGTGCGAGGGGGCAAGGGAAGCAAGAGGGGACACAAACATTACCAACAGAGATTCTCCTGCCAGCCTGCAAGGAAGCTCCAAGGGCCACAGGCACTACAAGGAAGACAAGGACATTCAAGCACTCGTAAGAGGATTGAAGGCGGAATGTCGACGCTTTACAAAATGCTATAATATTTTTCGTAATATGGGGGTGTTTTATATCCAGCACTGTATGTAGTCTGAGTCATTTACTTTTACTCTGCTCACTCATGGCTGGACAAGGGCGGTTGTGTAGCTTCCTCGCGCTGTGACTTATCTATGTCTCACCATTCCATGTGCACCCACTGATGGTCATTTTCCTTTGAACCTGGTTGGAGTTCTTAATTCAAGTGCGTGGATATTATCACTTTCATCACAATAGACAAGCACAGATGTAATCAAGTACACATTGGGGTATGTAATGTAATCTGTTTTGGTTTGCGGGAATTTCACCAATGACCAGTAGAAGAAAGAAATGTAAATGACTATGCTTTCTCAGGCTAACCACAACTAACATGGCTCCTTTTGGGAAGTTGCAACGCTCATATTAGCCTTGTCACTGTGGTAGAGGCATGTGAAGAATGCAAACAAAAGAAGGACTAAACTGGAGAAGGGTTGACTGGAAAAAGGGTGCGAGTGGCCATTTCAATAAGGTAATCGCTAGGCAACACATTGATTGACAAGATACTCTTAAAAAATGAAAAGTAGGTTGATATCTAAATGAATGGCAATTGTTGTTTTTCCACTTCTGAAAACAGTTAAAATGACAGCAGTACATTATTTCTTCAAAACAATGCATGTAAGCACCTTAATGTACACAACATCAGTTTTTGCTTTGTCTACATTTTCCTAGTTACCCTAGTTACCTCGTTTGTCAAAAGGGAGTCCTTCTATTATGTCTTTGTCAGAAGCCCTTTTAGAATATGGTAAACAGCCCGAGTCACATTTTTCTGCGAAGGCACCGACCTGTCCTTTTAGAACCCCGCCCATGTATGAATATGTAGAAGCACCATAGAGACCACGATCGGAACCGCCGGCAGCAATGTATGTAATAATCCTTAATGTACACAACATAATGTTTTGCTTTGCCCACATATGTTTTCCTAGTTATCTTGCTTGTTCGAAATGCAATGTTTCTACTATTAGCATGCCTCTGACAAGCTACACAGCTGTTTAAAGTGAGCTGCGCTGGTAACGTCACACCACTGGCTATTCCTGCAATCTTGTTAAAAGGGAGTCCTTCTATTATGTCCATGTCAGAAGCCCATTTGGAATATTGTAAACAGCCTGACTCGGAATCACATTTTCTTTCTGGAAAGGCGCCTACTTGCCCTCTTCTATCTCTGCCCATGTATGAATATATGAAAGCACAATAGAGAGTGCAATCAGAAGTGCCAGCAGTAATAATGCACCAGACTACCCTCCCATTACAGTTCACTGGATTTCTATACGTAGGGACTGCGTGTGTCGCTGCTCATTCCCGCGGCAATACTCCATAAGAGTTAACTTGTGGGAAAAGGTGGAACATGCACCAACCATTAGCCATTTGCAGACAATGCTTTTTGAATGACATAGACATAAGCCAATGCAAAACAGTGGGAGGAGTCAGACCCACAAAGTACATACAACAGATCACCTGACAGTGCAAGCGCCGTCTAGACTCGAGCTAAAAATCAGTAGTTAATACAGGGATGTTGGTATGCAGTCCGTTAGTGGCCTCGACCCCTGCATTCAGAGGCTTTCAGGGGAATTTGCAAAAAAAAATCCTCTCTCAACCAACACCACTATGTTTTATTTAGGCAAGCCCTTAAAAAAGTCATTTTTGCTGATCCTTAAAGCAGTGCTTTCTTACTCACAACTCTACTGTCAGCTATCAGTTCTTCTAGTGCCATGATGTTCTTGAGCAAAAGAGCACTATATAAGTGACAATTAAAGTAATGAATTAATCAGCCACGGACGCCATTGCTACTCCCTTGAGTGAGTATGGAGGCAAGAGCCTGCTGACATGAGCAGATCCTGCTACCTCCCCATGTGTCTCATGGGAACCAACGTGTGACAGAGCAGTGGGCACATGCCAACTGTTTTTATGCCCAAAAAGATGGGCTACAAATGCACACGTTGCATCTGTGCTTGTTATCTGGACTGATCTTGAATCAAGATATGTAGGCTTTAAAGCTCCGGCATCTTATTTGTGAGGACAAAATGACCCCTGCATTGGTGACTACAGCTTTGAGAATCTGGCACTTAGTTTTGATCTCTATGTTTGTGTACATTATGGACAGATTCACTAGTCATATATCTTCACAAGTAACTCTACTATGCACAGGTGTGGCTAGTCACAAAACGTACCAATGTTAAATATAGAAAGCTGCGCCAGTTGCACCTTCTCAAGTGATAGAGCGCCATGATGTTCTGAAGTTTGTAGGGGTGCATTATAATCACTGGTAGTCTGCATCAATATATTTAGTGGGATGTTATTAGTTTGTGGCTTAGAAATGTAGTACTAAAAGCAGCATATATTAGTGTGAATAGAAATGTAACCAAGTCATTTATGAAGTTTAATTAAATGTTTAGTCGAAATGTATGCTACAGGATGCATAACAAATTAGTTCACGTATAATGTGATGTATTAGGATTTAAACGTGCACCATATTAAAGTCTGCACGTGTAGATTTGCTTATTCATGTATGCAATTTAATGAGTATATAAGCTTATAGTATGATTCAAGAAAGTTGTGTTTAAAATGTGTAAAATCCTGACCGCATATACGTTTGAGAGAAAGGCCTATTCATTTCTTATGTTAGCTGAATATTGTAGGCCGAAAATTGTTTCCCTTGAGAAGGCTTCGAGGGTTTGTGAGACTCAGCAGATCTCAGTGAAGTGGAAAGTTTCTCGTTCCCATGTTTCTGTTGCAGGTGCACGGACACCTAGCTTGTTAGGGAGACTAACTCTTTTGTTTTAGGAGTTAGGATGGTAGGAGAAGCCAACACAGGAGTGTACTGGAATGCAGGGATGATACTTTCAGCAGAGAAGGTGCTTGGGACCCAAGGTCAAGCTAACCGTATTTGGATGGAGTTCAAGTTTCGGTGGAAAAGTACCGGAGGAAGACCTGGCTGAAGAGGTGTGACGAAGGGCGTGTTCTATGATTTTGGGATTTTGAATTAGGGACAGTGCCCCGTGGGATGAGCAGTTGAGGATTAGATGGGAAGTTAGAAGGAGCATCTTAGAACGACCTCCGTACTGAGCAAAGTGAGTGTACTTCTAAGGAAGTCTTCACTTCTGACACCTTTTTCTATTCTCTTGCCTGAGGGAAAAAGCTAAGTAGGGATGTCACCTTAAAGATAGAGTAGGGATAGACTAACTGATTTTTCTTTTAGGTTAATGACTTCTAATATAGAGATCGGAGCAGTTATTGGTTGCCTAATGCTTCTGGAACTGACTATTCTTCTTATTCTGAGTCGGATGAGACTCCTGCGTAGGATATTTTTGTTATTAGTGCCCATTTATTTTCTTAACCTCCTGATGAGGTGCTTGTATGTGCAATTATTTTTGGCTTTGTAATAAATCCCTAAAATTTGAGATTCAGAGTCAGTGGTCCTTTAGAGTTCAAATTCAATTTGTTTGATTATGTGCTAAAATTGGATTTTCTCCCTGTTACACAATTTAGCAGATAGAAAGATCCTGGCGACCTGAGAGGATTCTTGGTGATGATAAGACAGATAGGAATCCGGATTATCATTTGGTAGCAGAGTAGGATGGTTATCTCTGATAGCAAGGAGAGATCTAGATCAAGATAAGAGATTACCGAGGCCAATAGAATTCGAGCGATGGTGACCTGTTGGATTGTAAGCGGCAGACGAAGGCAGCTGATGGAAACCGATGGAGAGCAGCGGTGCGGTGAAAGCAGCAGTTCGTGGTAGAGTGAGTATGAACAGGGCGGTGTGTTTTATAGATTGCGGTGTTGATTTGATTGTGTGATGTCTTGCGGAGATGGAATGAGAGATGAGTGATTGTGAGATCAGGCTGTGAGCGCGCGCAGCCCGGGGATTCTTAGGCTCAACGAGTAGTCTGAGAAGTTGTGGTATAGAAGACACCCAAGGTAGAATTTGTTGACCATTGGGAGGGGAGTTGTGTGACGTCATCGATTACCCAGACCGAGATAGGGGGAGCGAATGTGTGAGTGCGTGAGGAACCGACGCTGGTCATCCGTTGCTGTATGTGAAACATTGAGCGTTTGAAACCTATCAGTTGAGGCGATTGTCCGGTCGTTTCATGGACAGACAGTTGCCAGATTTGAGGTCAACAATTTCGAGACTGTCACAGACAGTCAGAGAAGTGGTTGTCCGGTTGTTTCGTGGACAGATAATTACTTCAGAGTGTGAATGAGACGAATGCGAGAGTGAAGGAGGGGAACTGCTGCGAGCAGAGGAAGTGTGACGTCAGTAGGTGCCGCGCTGCGATAGGTCGGTTGGTGTGAGTCACGCTGGTATTGGTGGATTGACATCAGGAAGTGAACGAAAATATTGTGCGCGAACAAAAATTTGTTCATCATGAAATGTTTTAAAGTTTTACGATAATTGTGTAGAGGTGACAGACATGTGGTTACTCGGGGAGGAGAAGAAGCCCCTCCCGAGGATACCCCGGCAGATTTTATGGCAAAAAGTGTGGGATTGCATACTATAATTTGGCTTGAAAATTGGCATTAGATGACTCAGGGAGAGGGAGAGCTGATTTTCCCCCGGTATGGTACTTTCAGGTTGGGTGTGTTGTACCAGTTGAAATCTGTGATGTCTTCTTTACGACCCCTGCCCAGACCGACTCAGTTTGAGGGACTGCACGCATGGATCAGAGCAGAGTATGACAGGAAAATAGACAGAAGTCAAGAAAGAGTGAAGAAGTCGATCAGAGCATTCCAAGATGCGAGGTGGGATGCACTAGAGAAAAGGTGGAGAGTGGAAACGATTGAGGGGGATAGATTGTACCCGCTATTAGAAAAAACAGAGAGTGCGAAGGCAAAGAGTGTAGAAGAGGAGGATAGTGATATGGATGACAGCTTGGTAGAGAGGTTGTTGTCGGAAAGACCGCCTCCGTTTAATCCAGATTCTTATGAAGGAAAGTCTACCCCAGCAGAAGGGACTAGTGGGTTACAGAATCAGTCAAATGTGAGAGAATTAGGGAAAATCTCGACAGGAACAGAGGACATGAGAATGTAGTCTTCAGCAGGTATAGAAGCAGCGGGAGGTGTGAGGTTACCAGATGCTTTAACAGTACCGTTTACCATTGGACCCATAGTATCGGTCTATGACCCAGACCAAGCGACAATTGGCAGTCTAGCACAGTCAACTGCAGGAGAAAGAATCACTGCTGAAGGAAATGGCACAGTGAGTGGAATGGAACAGGTTCCGAGACCTATAGAATGGAGCACACCATTACCAGTGAGGAACCAGAATGGTAGAATAGTAGGGAATGGTGAACCAGATGAGTCAGGGAATCGACCTGTTTCTGGGAACATGACAGAAGAGAGTAGGACTAGAGATGAGAGTTGCGAGAGTGATGAACGCAATGGAACAGCTTGTCGGGAGCCATTGAGAGGGGCTGTAAGGGCAAGAATGTTAGATGGAGTGAAATTGAAAGCAGAAGTAGACGAAATAATAAATGGAAATTTGCGTTCTGGACAGGATAGAAATTTATGAACAAGATGTGTTGCTTTTTGTAGCGAAGGTTGTGACTCGCAAGGGAAGGACTGCACACGAGAAACTGACTGATTTGGCCAAGAAATATAAGGTAGATCTGTCTAAAATTAAGTCCCTGCAAGGGAGCCATAGGTTGCAGTATAGTGACCAAGAACTGGAAGAAAAGAGGGTCATAGGACTGAGGACACACATCAGAGATTTGATTGTAGGGATGCGCTCATGGATCATGCTTGACAAATGGGAGGAAAGGTGGTCTAAGAAGAAGAGTTCTAAGAGGACTGTAGGAGAGACGCCGCCTCCAGGTGGAGGGATGCTAGGCGTAGGGAATTACCCTTTATGAGAGGTACAAACTGGAGGGTATGTGCATGTGCCTTGGAGTAGGGGTGATCTGGCTGCATTTAACAACGATTTTCCTCGGCTGAGGGAAAAGCCAGTAGAATGGTACAAGCAGGTTGACCGCTTTGTCAAAATCTCGAAAGTATTGTGGATTGATTTGAACACATTGTTTGACATTGTAGTTCCAGGGGATTTGTGGTCTGCAATGCATGCAAGGTTGCTGTTGAATGGCCGACTTCTGGAGCAGAGGGGAAAGTTGTGTGTGAGACGTTATCAGACCTATTATGAAAAGGTCCCAGTGGGACAGAGTACGTGTGATAATATTTTCACAATGGAAGAGTCTGCTAAGAACTTTTTGCAAGGCTCTGTACAAGTGATTCCAACTGTTTATTACGTGAGTGGGAAGAATGCCTATGTCAGATTACCTGCGAATTGGTATGGTACGTGCTACTTGGGGATTATTTTCCCGAAGATTTACCATGCAGAAGATGTAGAGCTTTTAGAACGTGGACAGCATTCGAGAGTGAAAAGAGCTGAGAGTGCAGGAGCGGTGATTAGCGATGTTTTTGGAGCAATAATACCATGTTTGGGAGTGGATTTGAATGATGTGAAGATCAGACGAATGGCTACTGTGGTTGATGTGTTGTCGATGAATACAGCGAAGTCACTGTTACTGGTGGATAGAGAGATGTTGTCGATAAGGACAATGGTTTCGCAGAACCGCCTTGCTTTAGATGTTTGGTTGGCAAAAGAGGGCGGAGTCTGTAAATTACTGAAAGTTCAGGAATGTTGCACGTATATTCCAGATAACAATAAGGATCTGGAGACATATATAAGTAACATTACTACGATCCACCATGAGATAGAGGATTTGACTGAAGAGAGTGTTTGGGAAAAGGTTGGCAAAAGATTTACCCAGGTGGGAAGTTGGTTTGCCAATCTGGGGAAAGGGTTCCTTGGCTTTGTATTGCGACCTCTCATCATCGTTGTGGTTTGTGTGGTTTGCTTGTGGGCATTTGTTAGAGCCTATAAGTGGTATAAAGGAAACCAAGTTGAGAGAGCTCTTAGAGCGAGTGAAATGCGAATGGCCAGACTGCAGGACATTCAATATCAGAATCTTAAGAATATGGAGAGACTCCGACGGGGGAGAATGACAACAACTGTTTAGGTCGGTTCTTTCTCGAAGGGAATTGTGAAATGGTGTGATGACACTAGTCATCAAAGGGGGGAACTGATAGAGCGCCATGTTGTTCTGAAGTTTGTAGGGGTGTATTATAATCACTGGTAGTCTGCATTCATATATTTAGTGAGATGTTATTAGTGTGTGGCTTAGAAATGTAGTACTAAAAGCAGCATATATTAGTGTGAATAGAAATGTAACCAAGTCATTTATGAAGTTTAATTAAATGTTTGCTACAGGATGCATAACGAATTAGTTCACGTATAATGTGATGTATTAGGATTTAAACGTGCACCATATTAAAGTCTGCACGTGTAGATTTGCTTATTCATGTATGAAATGTAATGAGTATCAAAGTTTATAGTATGATTCTAGAAAGGTGTGTTTAAAATGTGTAAAGGCCTGACCGCATATACATTTGAGAGAAAGGCCTATTCATTTCTTATGTTAGCTGAATATTGTAGGCCGAAAATTGTTTCCCTTGAGAAGGCTCCGAGGGTTTGTGAGACTCAGCAGATCTCAGTAAAGTGGAAAGTTTCTCGTTCCCATGTTTCTGTTGCAGGTGCAAGGACACCTAGCTTCTTAGGGAGACTAACTCTATTGTTTTAGGAGTTAGGATGGTAAGAGAAGCCAACACGGGAGTGTACTGGAATGCACGGATGATACTTTCAGCGGAGAAGGTGCCTGGGACCCAAGGTCAACCTAACCGTCTTTAGACGGAGTACAAGTTTCGGTGGAAAAGTACCGGAGGAAGACCTGGCTGAAGAGGTGTGACGAAGGGCGTGTTCTATGACTTTGGGATTTTGAATTAAAGACAGTGCCCCGTGGGATGAGCAGTTGAGGATTAGATGGGAAGCTAGAAGGAGCATCTTAGAACGAGCTCCGTACTGAGCAAAGTGAGTGTACTTCTAAGGAAGTCTTCACTCCTGGCACCTTTTTCTATTCTCTTGCCTAAGGGAAAATGCTAAGTAGGGATGTCACCTTAGAGATAGAGTAGGGATAGACTAACTGATTTTTCTTTTAGGTTAATGACTTCTAATATAGAGATCAGAGCAGTTATTGGTTGCCTAATGCTTCTGGAACTGACTATTCTTCTTATTCTGAGTCGGATGAGACTCCTGCGTAGGATATTTTTTATACTAGTGCCCATTTATTTTCTTAACCTCGTGATGAGGTGGTTGTATGTGCAATTATCTTTGGCTTTGTAATAAATCCCTAAAATTTGAGATTCGGAGTCAGTGGTCCTTTAGAGTTCAAATTCGATTCGTTTGATTATGCGCTAAAATTGGATTTTCTCCCCTTTACACTATTTAGGAGATAGAAAGATCCTGGCAACCTGAGAGGATTCTTGGTGATGTAAGACAAATAAGAATCCGGCTTTAGCACAAGCATACTTCTAGGAAAGTTATGGCACTTTTTTGTGCGTAGGCATTTCCCCAATGCCGTTAAGCACAATTCAATTCCACACTGGCAAAATGTAGTGCCGCTCTGCCATTGTGCATTTTCTTCTTTCTGTTTTTCTCCACAGGAAAGACATTTTGCCCTCTGGATAAAAACATGCATTGATATTTCCACGAACGTTTGATGGTGTGCAGTCCCCCAATTCACCCTTGAAATTCCACTCTTGTATGGTGTAAATCTCTGATGATTTCCAGGGTGGGGAAAAGTCGGAGAGGATTTTGGAAATGCTCACAAAGGGACTAGCTTGTAGGCATTTATAAACTTTCAAGACAATCTAAGGGCCTGATTAAGATATTGGTGGATGGGTTACTTCGTCACAACAGTGATGGACAATAAATCCCATATGTTAAAATGGGATTTAAATTTCGGCAGACAGGATATCTGTCACCGTTGTGACGGAGTAACCCTTCTGTCAAGATCTAAATCAGGTCCTACGCATTGATGTGCCCACTCCCAACTGCTTGTGTGTGATTTACTCCTGTGTAATATTACATGACCATTGGGGTACTATTTCATGGAAGTAAATGGGTCTAAAACTGCAAGCTCACGTTCATTGAAGTTCTTGCAGGCATAGATCCAGTAATTTTCGATAGTAAAAGTACTTTTGTGGCAAAAATGGCTTTGTGAGTCTAGTTACATTTTTCTGGTTTACATCCACGGTATAACTGGAAAGGTTTGTTATTTACATACACATAGGCAAGTAAATGTTTATTCATCTCTCATGACACTTATTTAGATGCAGATAAAGTGCCTGGGTACTATTAGGTTGATTTTGAAAATGCTCAATTTATGTACATTTGTGTGGAAGCTATAAATAGGAAAGTAAATATGTACACTATATTTGGTTGTACCTCTCTAACATTGTGTGTGTTTTACTAAAAGAGGTTGTGGGTTCTAAGCCTGTGGTATCAGTGTGCTGCACAAATGCCATAAAATCCCATCAGCACTGTGATAAAGAATTGTTTTGGGTAACCCTTGTGTTGGTATACCACTAGCGCAAGGCACTCCGCTCCAGCAGAAAGATCAGTTATTCCTTTGATATAGATGTGATAAGGCTTACTTTGTCCCCCTAGCAAATCCAGGCTTTATCTCACAACAGTCGGATCTTGATGGTCAGAGCTTAGTGACTTTTCAGAGCTGATAACGTTATGAACAAGAGTGCTTATAAACTTTGATTCATTGTTTGCCTAGGCTTGTTGGAAGAATCGTGTGCTATGTTTGTTTTACACTTAGTGGAATTTTCAACTTATATTTGTTTAAACTTTTACTCGTATCAACCTGCTAACTCGACCAATGGCTGATGAAAAGCAAAGCTTTTTCCAGCTAAGATACCGAGGAGAGGTAGGCAACCCTTAGGTCGATGATGATCATTTCTGCTTTATCAGAATAACGGCCATTTTTAGAGTTTGGCGGATGGGATGCTCGGTCAAAATGTGGAAGATATCACGTAGTCCGGATTACAAGTACCATATACTTTAATGCACATATAATACAGCAGATGGGACATACACCACGTTTGTGGTGGGTTAAATGAGGCCCTGTTCGTGAATTTTCACCTGACTGTAGCCTTTCACCTCATTTTTTTTGATGGATTAAACTGTGGCACAACTGTATTTTGATATTCACCTATAAGGGCAGTATTACACAAGACCACGTGCAACTGATGTTTGCATATGAGCCAATGGTCTTCACTGTACACTAAGCATGGCCCCTCTAGTCTCTCACACACTCTAATCATGTACAGATGAGTCGCTGTGCAAACAGCTCTCCATAAACTAGCTGCTCTATGTGGTCTCGCTACAGGAGGCACAACCTTTGATTTGATGGGCGCAGCTGCAGACTTCACCCACATTCACACACCTACCAACAAGGTCCAGGTGTGCATACGTAAAACCTGCAGCACATTCCAACTTGTATTTAGAGCCAGTGGTCATGCACATTCTTGGTTCACGATTTGAAGATGTGACAATTCTTGACTACATCCTGCAGTGGAGAGAAGCATGAGAGTCCATGAGATCCCCCACTGGCACCTTCCTTTATCGCCTGCCTTAAATGCATTTTCAATGCAAACTCTGACCTGACCATAACTAAAGAGGTGCTATCCCTGTCTCTTTAAAATATCTAAAATATGTTTGTTGCACATGCCAGGGTTGCATATGTATATTCCCTTCATGGATGGCGTCCAGTATCTTGGTCCAGGGTAGCATAAGATCTTCAAAACTAACTAGTTTTCCCAACCTGTTTATCAAAAAAGATATAAAGTACCTGGCCGGATTAATGTAAATATCATCAATGCTTTCTTTTGCTCGCCCTTGCTTGACAACATGGTATTCAATAACTAAGGGCCATATGTATCAAACTCTCCTTTAGCGATTCTCAATTTGTGATTTTTTGCGAATCTCAAGTTGAGAAACGCAAAACGGGATGTAATTAAAAAATCACAATAAATTAGCGATTCCCTAAAAATCGCTATTTCATTGCGACATTTCAAATAGCGATTCTTTATTATAAAAAAAATATTGCAATTTAGCGAATTTCGCAAATTAGAGAATCGGAAACTCAGGTGCAGCATGATGACATCACAACCAGGAAGTGTGACTACCCATGCTGCACTTGAGTTTCTGAAGCACAGTGAGAGAGAAGGAGTGGAGGTGAGGGAACTCTGCAGTGCAAGAAACAATGGCAGACACTGGAGACATGGCTAGCCAAGACAAACAGCAGCAGGGTAAAACACAGAGGAAAAGAAAACCTAAGTTTTCTTAAACTGAGCTGGAGGTCCTGATACAGCAAATGGTGATAAGCCACGAGCAGCTCTTTGGCAAAAAGTCCCTGCGGGTGCCGGAGACACGCAAGCGGAGGATTTGGGCTGACATCCAGCACAAAGTTAATGCAGTTGGCGTCACCCACAGGAGCGTGGAAGATCTAAGAAAGCGCTGGTACGATATGCGCCAGCGCTCCAACGAGAAGGTGGCTGCCAGGTTGGAGCAAGCAAAGAAGACTGGTGCTGGGACCTCTACCGCCACTGACTCCACACCACTTGAGGGGACCCTACTACCAGAGAGTGTGATGGGCGTGTCTGACCTGGACAGCTCCGACCCCCCCAGTACCAAGACAAGGTAAGAAGCATGCCATCACGCCCCTCATACCACCCAACTACCCCCACACACCCAGTAGCGACCCATGGGCAGAACAAAACTAATACTCCAGTGCAGGTATACAAGCACACACAGCAATGCATTATGGGAGATGTAGTCACATGTACATTACAGTGGTGCATTTACACTCAGACAGTCCCTAACAGCATATGCGCATCAGGAAAGGCAAAATACAGACAGACAGGACCCATGTAATTCCAAACAGTGAAATTTAATGCATGACAAGTGCAAGTCAGGACAGAAAATTAATGTGTGCCTTTACGTCCACAGCACCATCAGAAACACAGGAAATAGTCAGAGGAGGAGAGGACGTATCCCCTAACCCAGAGGCACCAGGGCAAGAGGAGGAAACGGAGGAGGAGGACAGCCCAGTAATCCCTCCAAAACGCCGCAGGTCTATTGTAGTGCCACCACTGCCCCCATTGGAGGATGAAGGCCAGGACACCGATGGCGATGTCCAACCAGTCCCAGCACAGCCAGAGCCACGACACCATGCCGATCCGATCCCGCCAGTTCCAGCAAGACGCAGGGCACGTGCATCCACCAGTGCAGCAGCCCCAGGAGAGGACACAGTTTTCGGCGGCCTGGAGGGGCACATGTTGGAGGTACAGCGCCTGCAGGCGAAAAACATAAAGTCATTACAGAGGGAGATGAGGGTTGGCTTCATGGGCATGATGGGTGCCCTGGAGGCACTCTGTGTGGAACTAAAGGCAGATAGTGCTGCTAGGCACAGGGAGATGCAGCGCCTAGATCTGTACACCCGGGCGGTTAACCGCCTGTCCTCTGCGACAAATGAGCTGTCAAGGCGCAGCATATGTATGGAGCGTGAGGTGGCACACAACAGCCCGGACGTGGCAAGGGCCCTGGTACAGATCACATCTGCTGTGGATGAGCTGCGGGCTGCTCGCACGACTGGCCCAGGAGTCCTCACTCCAACAGATGAGGATGCAAAATCAGGCAGGAGCAGCATCACCCCCACGCCCCTCCCGGATAGGCGCCGTAGTGGGCATCACAGTAGGGCTACTGGGACAGGTGAGGAGGGCACTGTGCACCCCCTGCCAGGGGCTCCGCCACGACAGCGCCGCACTTGAGGTGCACTAACTTGGACCAGGAGATGGGTGCATCAATCCAGTTAACATGGACACTTGCTCCTGATTGGACAATTGCACTGTGATGCCTAATGTGCTGTGCATTGGACGATACATTGTGTGGTACACAGGCTGTATGCCGTCATTTATCCTGAAGTTAAGGAAATAAAACACAGTCTCACAACTGATATTTAGTATTGTGTCATATTTTCTTACCTAGAAATAGTTGCATGTAATCTCATCTCGCCTCTGGCGCCCAGCAGCTGCACCAATTACACCGGCTGGCATGCATCCTGGCGCTGGCAGGATTCAGGTAGGGAGTCAGTATGAAATCACGGACCGCACACGCACTGTCACCTGTGGGGTGGGAGGAATATCGTTAAACACTGTCCTGCCAATGCTATCCTGTACTAGTGTGTCCTTTGTACAAATGCATTTACCTAGTGGGTATCCCTCACCAAACTCCCCACTTGTGAGTCGACGGTGTATCCCAATGTGGCGGAAGATGAAAGCTCTGTGCGTGCTGCCTGGGTATTTTGCGACAATGTCGGTGATGATGTGCTTGGCATTACACACCACCTGTGTGTTCAGGGAATGGTAGGATTTGGGATTCCTGAACACATACTCGTTCTGGGAAGGGGGGGATATGGCGACATGTGTCCCATCTATGCATCCAATGACGTGGGCAAATTGTGCTATTTGATAGAACTCCTGCTTGGTCTGGTCTAGTGCCTGTGGTGTGCTGGGGAAGTGGATGCGGTGATGCAGCCTCTGTAGCACGGCATCAAGGAATGCGTGGAAAAAGCGCAACAATGCACTCTGTGAGACCCCTCCTGCTGAGGCTATCACCCCCTGGAAGCTACCTGATGCCAAGAGGTGCAGTGAGCACAGGACCTGGATGTGGGTGGGGATGGTGTATGTCCTGTGGGTGGGGGGTTCAAGGATAGGTTTGAGCTCCTCAATTAAATCAAGGATGCTCTCTTCATCCAACCTGTAGTTTGTATGGGTCTCCTCCTCAGTCCGCTGGAACAGGGTTATGCGCGCACAAAAGATCCTCTCCTGGCGTCTCCTCCTCTGCGCAGCAGCTCTGAGTCGCAGCCTCCTGGCTATCACAGCCGAGCCATTGTGGACAAATCTGTTGCATTGTGGGCCTCCTTAAATAGTTTGCACCTGGTTACCACCTGCTCAGACTTGGTGGTAATTGCGATTCTCAAAATTGCGAATTTGGTGAAATTGCAAATTGCGATTTTTTCATACATTTCAATGTGATTTCTGAAAATGCGATTTTTCAAATTGCGATTTTCGCAAATTGAAAATCGCAGTTTTGGAATTCGCACTAATATTCGCAGATTTATTGGTTCGCAGTATGAGTAATCGCTATTTTAGTGATTCCTTATTTTTGCGATGCGAGAATGTCTCATACATCACGTTTAGCAAATTTTTAGTCGCAAACGCTGTTATTTGCGATTCACAGCGTTTGTGAGTAAAAATTTGTTTCATACATATGGCCCAAAGTCTTATCGGGTATTCTGACTTGGCCAATTCCAAGAAGCCTTGCAATAGTACATGAAGGCTGAAGCTACAGTGCAGGCCTTAAAGGCACCTGGACATAAAAAACAAGGTGCAGCAAGGCTGAAGGTTTAGTTGTTCACACAAATGCAGATGGATCTTCACAGTAAAAAGGAGAATAAAATGTGATTTGTTTCGACTTTATGCCATCAGAGATCAGTGCATAAGTCGCAGAGTGATGTTTGCAGGCTATCAGTTCCCAAGCATGTTTTATCAATGGCACATGAATTACTGGTATGTATTGAACCAGTCTTTGATAGATATCAGAAGCAAAAATAGCTCACACTCTTTCTTATGCCGATCCTAGCTTTTGCAAATACAAAATGTTTGCATGCTGCTAGCCAGACCTGTAAACGGATGAAAAAGCAAATTTCCAGGAAGGATCTGATGCAGCAAAACAGTTTTTTGTGTCAAAATGGACAGATCATTAAAATACCAAGAATATTACTTGACTGCATGGCTTATTTTTAGTATGCAAACATTTTAATGTATCCCTTAGCAGAAACACAATTGTATAATCATGAATCGAAGTACCCAGTGAGTACCGCATACTTCACAGATAAAGGGCCCAGTGTCTATACATAACTGAGCAACAAAATACAAATAATTTAAAAATGTACTACTATGTGCTGGAGAATAATTTTATATTATAGTCACCCCAAAAGGTAGACGGGTACCTCAAGATGGAGGTATAAGGTAACTTGAACCGCAAGCTGTTAAAGGTGCTTAAGGAATGAAGGCGTCCATGTAGTAGTGCCAGCAGCGCCTTCCATCTTATTGGCCCTGTTTCCCATCACACCTGGATGAATCGTAACAGGTGTCAAATCAAAAGCCTACCTTGAGTATGGACATATATGTAACATGATTGTTTTTGTTCATTGTAGTACACATAATCTACATTGTACACACTGTTCTCCGGGACCACTGTGGCTCCCAGTGATTCACCTGCTTATCGGATGGCGCAGTGTATATACCAGCAGGACTTTCAGGTGGTCTGCGCAGTAGGAATCAATAAAGGGATTCATTTGCCTGGACCACTCTCCTTCTTTATTAACTGAAGATGATCAATTACTGACTCCCCCCTAGGAATCTCTGATGCCCTTCATTGCAGAAGCTGGGACTCTGAACAGGAAGTTTGCAGGCTAGATTAGTCCCTTTGATTAGGTTTTTCCCTCGGTGATCCAACATCTTTGCGGCATATAATTGGTGAAGTTGATGTCTGCAGTTGTGCCCAGGTGAAAGCAAGATTTAAATGGGCTGAAGGCAAATGCATATTCATCAGGCTGCAATTTCCTAAACCTTGGAATGTTCTTGATCGCTCGTTAAGAGCCCCAAAGAATTGCCACACCTTCAGGTCAGCACTGCTCTGACATCCCCTTGGAACAGAGCCACTCACGGGGACAACCCTGCCCTCAGGAAAGGACAGGAGCCAGCATCCAAAACTTAAGGCACAGCTACTCCACCACAAATGCCCTGAGGTCACAGACACCGAGGCACCACAGCGAAAGCCTCTTTCTTACCTGCACCGCCGCAAGCCGTTCTGAAGTTTCAACAGCAGCTCACCCACAAGAACCGGTGGGATGAGTCACCAGCAACAGCATGAATGCTATAGCGGCACTCCGAGGCGGACTCCTGTGAGGCAAGAAGGCCGCGCTCATGAAAACAACTACCTGTCTCGCGGTTTCACTCGTGACGCATTTGGCTGCGCTCCACTGATTGGGTCGGTGAGCGTGCTCACGTCATGACTGTCTTTGCTTCTGGGGAATTATTCATCCGTGCTGGCGCATTCCTCTGGTTAATTCACATACGTTGCAGATATTATTTATCTACTAAGTCGTATTTATATCTTATCTGGGGAGCTGTCCGTTTTTTAAATTCCGAAATGGTCTCTGACGGTCCAGGGCCAACCATGGACGAATGGACGAAGCCATCTTTGGAATTGTTGAATGAACGAATAAATAAATAGGCCCCAGTTCTCATGCAGGTTTTACACTGCCACTGGTTGTTGAACAGCGTCTCTACTTTCGTTTTTACTTACCTTAATGCAGTCGTCTTGTTTTCATTGCATTATTTGCTGTGAACTTATTCAGCTTTTCTTATTTTAATTCTAAAAATCAACATTTAACGAATGCTGGGAGTTATATGTGTCAGAGATTTATCTGTTTTCTTGTGCACAAAATTTACAGCGTGAGAGCTAATGCATTGCGAATTGCTGTAATTATTTAAAAATACACGGGCGCGCTGCCAAAATAAGCACGCCTTTTATCAGTGACCTACTACACCGTCCAACCAATTTTTTGCTTGACATTAGATGAGAACTCAAACCATTCCAAAAATATATTTCTGATATGTCAGGGCTGTAATCTGGTGAGGCTTTCATGTGTTTAAAATAACATATAAACTGTATTTTAGAAGTTGTTATTTTATTCTCATTTTGCACTCAATATTTCTTAAACAGACCTTTTGTATATTTATCTGTGCCAATTAATATTGCATGAAGACACTGTGAGGAAATATATTCAGAGTTTCAGCTGTACGTATATCACTGGTCCACTTAGTTGTGATCATCAGACAACTCTCATAATGGAAGGTAGATTCCAACAAGAATGTGTCATTATTTAGAAAGAAAATCATTATTCATGGAAAAATGCAGCTGAGGAGCATTTAGATTGTAATTGCACCTTTGGTGCACTTTTCTTCTTTAAAACGTCTTGCAGCAATAAATGGGAAAGAGTCTGTAGTGTTTGAAAACAAGCATTGGCAAATCCAATAGGTCTCGACTATGCAAGAGCATATGGCTTTGGCAATGTGTTTTAGCCATGTTGTAGCCAGAGTGGGTGTTGTTCAGCGTGAATAAAAGTAAGAGGTATAGAGGAGAGTTGTATGGAGTGTCGTAGAGTGGAATGGCGAAGAGTGGAGTAGAGTGTTGTAGAATGGCATGGCAGAGAGTGTCGTGTATTGGAGTAGCGTACTGTGGAATTGTGTAGAGTGGCATACACTGGAGTGGCATAGAGTAGAGTGGACTGGTGTACAGTGCATTGGCGCAGAGCAGTGCAGAGTATAGTGGCACAGAGTGCAATGGCATTGAGTGCAGTGGCATTGAATTCAGTCATAGAATGCAGTGGTGCACAGTAGTGTGTAGTAGTGCAGAGTAGAGTGGCGCAGAGTGTAGTGGCACAGAGTAGAGTGGTGCAGAGTAGAATGGGACAGAGTGCAGTGGTGTAGAGTGCAGTGGCATAAAGTAGAGTGGCATAGAGTTGTGCAGGGTGGAGTGGAGTAGAATTGAGTGATGCAGAGGGCAGTGGTGCAGAGTAGAGTCATGTGGCATAGAGTGCAGTGGCGCAAAGTGCAGAGTAGATTCGAGTGGTATAGAGTACAGTGGCATAGAGTGGTGCAGAGTAGAGTAGCATAGAGTGGTGCAGAGTAGAGTATAGTACCATAGAGTGCAGAGGCATAGAGGGGAACACTGTAGCAATATAAGATGTGGTAAAATAACCGCACAGATGAGCAACCACTTCTTTGCAGAGAAGCATACAGAAAATGTACCTGAAAGGGTAATATTAGAGACACTTGACCACATCGACAAAAATGCAGAGAAACTCCTTTTTAGGTCTCGCCTGGCGTAGACTGTGCAAACATGCGCAGTCTTGCTGGCGAGATTTAATGAGTTAGAGGAGATTTCTCTAGTGGGCTTTAAGCCCCGCCCCTCTTTTCCATTGGCTGGCGTTACCGTTTATGCTAAACGCCGAACGGTGGCCAGCCATTGGAAAAGACCGTCTAGTGACGTACACTTTTCTCTTTTAGAGCTGTCCCAGTTGGACTGGCTCGGTTACGTTTGTGGTAAAAGCTTTTCTTATCTTTATGGGGCCATGTGTTTCAAACATATGGCCCCATAAAGACAAGAAAGCTTTCGTAAAGGACGAAAGTGAAAGCGGACTGGGGAGCAGTGGGGG
This sequence comes from Triturus cristatus, assembly GCF_964204655.1. NCBI lineage: Eukaryota > Metazoa > Chordata > Amphibia > Caudata > Salamandridae > Triturus > Triturus cristatus. The sequence goes on from NC_140590.1 coordinate 959,630,131, forward strand.
CTCTGCAGGCGCCTGTGCGGGAGGGAGGGCGGGTCATCAGAGGGACAGATCACTTGTTTTAAATGTATTGCCAAAGGCCTATTACGAAATCACCATACCTAAAGTGGTCTGAAATATGCATTTTAGAATCAATCTGAACACCCAGTAGCCGGTCAAGTACTTGAATGGAACCAAAAGCTGTAGGATTGTTTTCGGGACAGGGGCGTGACATAGGCCACCGCAGCCCCCGCGTTCCGGGGGCCCCCAAGGTACAGGATTGCGCAGCACTTACAACTACACACATCCGTCTGGGATGTGAATTACATAACTTACGTAACATTACGCACGCCCAGCCTTGCCGTCGGTAGTTAAATGACGCGCGGCCGCGTCTGCGCGGTCCTCACCGTTTAGGGTGGAGCATAGGGTGGGGCTGGTCATTGTCATGTCATGCGCACGGCGCTTTGCGCAATTAAAGGTGCGATGGCTCAGAAAGACCGTGCGGCCATCATTTAATTACTGCTAGCCCCTCGCTAACATTGCCCAATCTTCTGCCGCCGACTGGAGCCTGCCACTGAAGCTGCCTGCAGGCCAGGCCTCCGGTGAGTCTGTTACAGGAGTCTCAGAGGGTGGGGTGGAGTGGGCAGCATACCGACCATGCCAGCCGCATGCATCATGGGGCCAGGCGTGAAACGTAATATAGGCCCCGCAGCCCCCATTTTCCAGTAGTTGTAGCGCGCATGGGTGCACCAGTTGCTTCATAACAGTCCTGACCCGGTAACCTATTTTACTGCAACAACTTGAATGTATTATAATTTCAGAAGTCGACCCCCTCCAAAAATGTTTCCTCCGTAAAAGTGTGTTGGGCTGGAGACAGGGAAGGGCCGGGGGCTACATTTAGGGGCAGGTGCGATCTGCTTCTGTCCCAGGTAAAGAATGCAGGCCAGGGTTTCTAGTTATAAGATGAGTCATTCCTAAGAATAACAAGCATTAAAAATGCAATAGGTCTTGCCTTCTTTTAAGTTAAAGCCATTTGTTTTGCTATACAATACCATTAGCAAAGCAAATGGCTTTAACTTAACCAAAGGCGAGACCTGTTGAATTTTCAATGCTTGTTTCAAAAGGAACAACGCTGGATCTATCAGCTTAAAACTTTTAACAAAGGCCTGAATGACTAAATTCCGTGGCTGGAACTTAATCATTAATCATTAAGTTGGCCACATGAAGAAAAGAGAGCTGCGACCAGCAATAATCATGTATAACAAACACCTATGACTGATAAAACGAAATGACCTGACAACCGGCGTCTAAAACCAACCCGCTCACCACAGTCAATATCTTGACTGACCTCAAAAATACACCACCTAAACAGCTTTTTCGAAATATGCTATTAAAACAACTAAAAAAGGGGCATTATAACCAGGCACACACATCCAATAATCCACAGGTAGACGCCACAACATTAACCCCGTGAAGTGCAGTGACCGCCCATAACAGGCGGTTCATTAAAAGTAGAAATCGGAACGCACTCATTGCAATAATACACACATTTAATTTCACGTCCTTAACATTATAGGAGGCATGTAAATATAAGATCAACTTTTTCGTGCACAGGAAGCTCACTTCAAGGCCCATCTAAGAGCGCCATGCCCACCCAAGAGCGTTCACTAACGTCATGGGAACTAAAGGCGAATAAGCTCCTCATACTGTCACTTTAACTTATGGCATTTATGAGCATAGCCATATAAGTAACCTAACCAGATTGTACTTAGCGCAACTCATAGGAGGGTCTAACTATCTGGCGCATTCATCTGACATTCTACAGGTAGCTACCACACCCCTAAACACCATAAAGTGCAATGGCCACCTGCAAATACGTGGATAGTTACAGCAACAATGCACACAGTCTCTAATAACCCCCATGTCACCATCAGACTTCAACCCTCACTTATGTACACCATGATTGTTTCTGACTACACTAGTTAATTGAACATCAAGAGCACCATTTACCACCATGAGAAATGACTATGACTGGCCAGTAAGTTTTATATGCATGCTTTTACTTTTATTTTATCTTATTTAATGGCTTACACCATATGGCCATATAGATAAGCGAATACAAAAATTTCAAAACCACATCACTTCTATGTCCATTAATACTATCACAACGACACATAGAATGATGTATGTCACTGTTTCCAAGGAGGGATCATTTAGACCTTTTTCTAAAGATAACTTGCGCTATTCCAAATGCATAGCGTGCATGAGCAAGCAATTAAGTACAATTTTTGTTATAGGTTTTTTTGGCTTTTTTATAGCGCAAACTCAACCTGAAGGTATCAGAGTGCTTTACATAAGCACAAGTTGCATTACAGATGGGCATATTAATTTTGTTGGGCACGAGAGATTGTGATTTGCTCAGAATCCAGGATGTTGAGCGTCCCTGCCGAGACTGGAACCCGGTTCCCCAGCTTCGCAGTCAACCGCTCTAACCATTAGGCCACATGCTCTCCCAAATAGCAATTAAACCGCTTCTTTGAAAACGTCTTTCACATGTCCACCAGAGTATGCAGGGAGTCTGCATACTCCAGCTATGGTGTCTATTTCGATACCTAAGAAAGTTAGCTGTGTCGCTGGCCCCTCTCTCTTTTCCTCAGCTAGGGTACCCCTAGTGCCTTTGCCAAACGCTGGAAGCCCAGTAGTCAGTTGCAGCTGAGCCGTTGACGGAACAAGTTGTCCAATTCACGGACTTGAATACGTGGCGATTGTTGAGACAGCACCACTTCTCCTTCTAAATCAAATATTACCGTCCCACAGGAGTTGAACATTTTTCTCAAATTTGATGTTGGCCATCTGCATTAGAGACAACAGGAATCTTTTTCCTCTTGATTAAGTCGGTTCCCCAGGTCCCCAACCTCTCTTGTCCTGATGAAGACCCCCTTTGATGCATACTAATTGGCACAATTACATCGGGTCGAAACGTCGACGCTACCTGTCCTATGCGTCCTGTGCAAATCCACTTATGTAGCAAGGAAATCGAACCCTAAAGTGGTTTATGTACTGTAAACAGGACCTGTTTGTTTATTATGTTTATGTATTGTCCATTGTACATATTCGTTATATGTGACGTGTTCTGTGCACATTATCACTGTCTCACCAATTGTTTCACTATGAATGTGTATTTTGGTTGGTTTACCCTGTAAATATTTTGGTGCTCTCGATACATTAATTAATATCATTCTATCAAGTGACTTGGATTCTGTTCTGTTTCTTTGGGTTTGTGTGTGTCCTTGATAATTGAAGAGTGTATTCAGTACCTATTAAGCTATTTCGTTCAATTTCCGACAGAACCATTGTTCTTTGCTTATACTATTACGCCCAGGTTCTGAGGGTTACTGGGTTGCCCCATTATCGTTAATGGGAAGCCCAGTAGGGCCATCCTGCACGCTGACGACCCCGGCGGACCTAGAAATATAAAGTCATCCAAATAGTGTACCACGTCTGATGATGCCAACAGTACCTGCACCGCCCATTCTAGAAACCGGCTGAATGTCTCAAACACAGCACAAGCAATAGAACACCCCATTGGCATACAAAGATCGATGAAGAATTTCCCCTCAAAAGTAAAGCCCAGCAACCTGGTGTCGTCTGGATGGACTGGCAGCAGGTGAAAGGCAGCTTCTATGTCGGATTAGGCCATCTTTTTAAGGTACCAAACCCAATGGTGAACATACTAAATCTTGTCTTGGCAACTGCTGAAAAGGACCTGCTACTCTCCCCAGGGTTACTTCCTTCATGGTCTTTTCCCTAGTCACTTTAGGGTTCTGCCGGACTGAGAGCTGGTTGCGTGGCGGGCTCGTGGACGGGGTAGCACTAGATGGGTTGCGAAAGCCAAATTTTTAACCTTGGTGCAGAAAATGTGCCTCTTGTATCTTATTGTATTTGCTGAGTAGGTGCGTCAGAACATGGAGCTGGATAGGCGTAGGTAAGGTCCTAGGGTGCTTGGGCACCGCAGCCCCTGTTCTGGGGCTGGGTATGTGCAGGCTGCTCTTTGGGTCTTCCCACTTTCTTGTAGCCCTTACTCTCTGGGTGACCTTGTATTCCACAGAAGGAACATATATGTTTGAACTTGCAGGCTGACCTCCTGTTGCACTCGTTCTTATTGAATTGCCAACAGGCCTGTTTCTTATCCCCTGGCCCTCTGTCCCCATGAAAGGACTGTTTAGTCTTGTCAACTGGTACTGTTGAATAAAATTCTGCATGCCATATGTTAATTTCCCATTGGTCCCGAGCCACCTCTGGGTGCACTGCCTTCATTTAACTGAATTTGTTATCATACTGAAGCCAAGCCGTGTCCGGGAATTCTGATGCCGCCCCGTGTATCATGGACATGTAGCTGATTAACTGAGCTGCCAATGCGGGATACCTCTCTACCATGATTGCTGCGTATATAGCGAATCCTGTGACCCAATTCTTAATGAACCAATCCACCCAAACTTTCCTCTGTTTGAACTCACCCTCTTATCCTGCTCTGTTCTTCCCTGGGACTACCCCTGCATTGATGAGATCGAAGACATCTACAAACTCACCCCTGAATATTTTCTCCCTGGTTTCTGCTGGCACATGCCATGTGATTCCTGCCGAAGGGGCCACCGCTGGCGATGCGGACCCATACAATACCTGACTATGTGTCAGCAAGGGCTGACCAGCCAACACTGCCCCCAGGGACACCGGTGGCACTGCTAAGGGAACCCCCAGTCCTGGCAATGCGTTACTATTGGTCGGCCCCAGAGATGTTGCTGCAACCACAACAGGAGATTGTGCCAACCCTCCTGACTGGACCCATACCTGTGCTATTCCGCTGCCTTGGTGTGCAACTACCGGAGCAGGGGCCTGTGTGATGGGTGGTGCTGTCCCTACTACCCCCCCTTGGCCCGCTGCGGATGGAGGCACGATAGAATACGGTACATTGGTTGGCGTGGAAGGCTCCGCAGCCTGCGTAATCGCTCCACCTGACTGTTCCGTGACACCGCTACCCGCATGCACGGCTGCGCTGGGCGTCTGTAAAATGTCTGTCGTCACGAGAGGCTGGACTGTTACTACTGCCTCACCTGGGGTATTAACATGAATGTCCACGGATTTATTGCGTTTGTCCGGTTGTGCATCCTTGAACCGCTCTGGAGTCCGCCTTGAGCGCTTGGACCGTGGTGCTTCTTCTTGCGCGCTCGGTCCTGCCCCCTGTGTCAGCGTCGGTATTACCTAATCGATACCCCCTTTCTTAGCGACCTCCCACAGCGCCGACAGCGTACGGAACTCGTCTTGAGTATCCGGGGCATCCTTGCCCCCTCGCGCACGCTTTGGTGGCATTCCACACTAAGGAGAACAAAAGATAATTAGCCAGTGTCCCCTTTACTCAGTCACCACACACTCCCATCACGCTACGCAGCCACGGGCTGCCTGATTCTTTCACTTACGGTTGACCGGCACACTGGGTATACTCACTACTCCAGTGCCACACGTTGCCCTTCCATTGTGCATGCATCATACCTTACTGCTGTCCCGGGGCACTGGAGATACTCACTACCCCAGTGCCCCCCTTTTCCTGTGCGTGCATGTCAGGTTGTACCTGCCTATCCCCATATTGTATATGCCAATTTAACATAATACATACATGGTTGACCAGGGCACTGGAGATACTGAACCCCTGTGCCCTCATTACTCTCTCGTGCCCCCCACCGGTCCATGCAATACCGGTACATGCCATGCCACATGCATTCTTCCGAGTGCTCAGCATACTCACTGGCTGAGCCCGCGGTATTTTTTCATGCCGTTCTCAGGGTTATGCCCATTCCCCGGGCCCCGGAGCACCGCACTCGCGCTCGCTTGCCACCATTTCCTCAATGCATTCTTCCGAGTGCCCAGCATACTTACTGGCTGAGCCCCCGGTAGTTTTTCATGCCGTTCTCAGAGTTATGCCTACCCCCCAGGCCCCGCCACACTGCACTCGCAGTCGCTTGCTGCCATATCCTCAACGTGCGAACAATGCCCCCACCACGCTGTCTCGAGGTCTACATGTGGCCCACACCCGTGGTCGCTCGCCGCCATTCCATCAACGTGGGAACAATGCCCCCTCCGCGCTGTCTCGATGTCTACATGTGGCCCGCACTCGCGATTGCTCGTCGCCATTACCTCCAAATGATAACAATGCCCCCTCCGCGCTGTCTCGCGGTCTACATGTGTTCCGGGACCATCCCGAACCCACTCTCGCTCCTTAATGCGCCTTCACCCCCCCCCGTTGGAGCCTGTTTGCCGCGTGAAGGCCCCACTCCCCAGTCGAAAGCATACTTAACGCCGTGTGTGTTCCCATGGATTTAAACTAGGCTGTGGGGGTTTCACATACATTAACCAGGCTAAATTAGGTCAAATTAACATGCCCTGACTACGCATTCATGAGGCCCTCTCACCTCCGATCAGCTTCACCCGTGGCATGAGGACGAAAGAGGGCTTCCCCTTCCTGCTCTTAGTTTTTAAATCCCCCGGCAGTCCGGGGTCTCCCACCCCCCGTGGTGACGCGCTTCCGGGAATCCCTGCTACGCCCCCTTTCCGGGTCGCTCGACCCAGAAGAGACCCTACCCGGCTCCTGCCCGAGATGCCACTAAAGGCACCACACCACCCTAGGTGTGGGTGGGGCCAGTCATTTTTTATGCTTTGTGCCACTCTTGCCATTTTCTCAGGCAAGACTTGTTTTGGGGCACAAACAGGGCTTTAAGTGGGCCGGGTCTGTCCGGGTCTGAGCACCGGCAGTTTTTTTTTGGGGCCCTCAAAACGGGTCTCTATCGGGCTCTATTTTCGTGGCTACTAAAGGTAGTCCGTTCTTTATTTTTTTTTTTTTCGGACCCGTTTTGAGGGCCCAAAAAAAAACTGCCGGTGCTCAGACTCTGCCCACTGTTGCTGCACTGTGCCGGTACTCACCAAATTGATAGGGGTGAGCCTGGGAGGTGCGTGTCTGGGGGCGTGGCTTCAAGGCAGCCTTGTACACTATCAGCATTTTCTTCTTCAATGTTCAAAGTGCCTTTGGCCAAGTTCTGCCCATAGCTGCAGGGTGTAATTAGCGTTTGTTGTAACTATATATAGCGTGAACTTAGCCCGAGGGCATTAACATGAGAAGCAGAAGTTTTACGCGAAAGCAGACTTTTTTTTTTTTCAAGGCACTCTGACAGACAACGGATCTGCAAACTTTCCCTATAACTCACAGCGCGACAGTTCCAATGTCGAGACCTCTAGCTTAGAAAAACACAGGTGTCTTCCTGTCCTGTTGCGCTGTCAGGGTGTGAGCAGGGCCGGCCTGTTTTAACACCTCATTGTCCCTTTCTTCGCGCTCCTTTCACCGTCTCACCCCTGCTGATACACACACCAACAGACCCATCACCGTGAGGCAGCTAAACTATCGGTGATTTAGGTGAGCTGGGGAGGTCCCGAGGCGTTTGGGTTCAGGGGGCAATCACTGCTTAGCTCAACTAAAAAAGGACCCCCTGCTGCCGCATTTCAGTCTCTATTAGCAAGGGCGCCAAATTTCTCTCCGCCTAAGGCGCTATCTTATCAAATGCCGGCTCGGAGTGTAGGGCTGCAGCCGCAACCTAGCGCCGGAATCCACTCGACATTAACTGTCAAGCACCCATATCCTAGAGACTGACCACAGCATGCCACTAGGAGTCAATGGGAGAACACGGAGAAGTGCCGGTACTCATGATTTTCTTAAGCACACAGTGCTAGTTATTTTGATTTAGACCACGCCCCTACTCGGATAGGCCACGCCCCTTCAAGACATTAACCACGCCCCTTTTAGAGCACCCCCAGTTTTTTTTTCCCACTTAAAGCACTGGGCACAAATAATGTCTGAGGACGTTTGCTACATCATTGTCTCTCACCACGTCTATTTAGGCCACTCGAGAGTTTCATATGCGAGTACATTCCTCGTATACCCTTTTCTCGTGACTAACTCGAAAGTGCAAGCCATGTATATGAAGTGTTGAATTCTGTAGATTTTGGTAGAACTGGCGTCCTAAGAAAAGATAAAATGCAACGTCACATACACCTAGATAAAATGGTATTATCCACTATTCATGTGCCTGTAAAAAAATCAGTTTGGGAGCGTGTGCACACAAATACTTAATATCATTTGATTTTATGAATACCAAAACTCTGAACTGAGGCGTAACTACCAATATGTTGCTTAAAAATGACATTGTGTTACTAGACATTTTTTGCTAGGTTTAGCGCTGAAATGATTTCATGCCTGAAGTTTCTTTATATGTTGACATTTGCCTAGTACAACGTCTATAGAGCCACAAACGGGTATAATGTGTTTCCAAAATGCCTGGAAAATCTGTGGGTTATACAGAAGTTGTTTAGAAATTGGTGACTTTTTCAATCATAACTCTGCATATTAGATCACCTACGACCAGCCACATACATTTCCTTTAAAATATTAGTTTTATGTTCCCATGTTCTTCTGGGTAACAAACCCTAAAATCTTAGTTTTATGTTCCCATGTCCTTCTGGGGAACAAGCCCTAAAATACCATTCTGTAGGCCACCAGAAATCTAACACGGTCTTTCTTAGGTTTAATTATATCTTCAATTATAGTTGTAGCTTTATCCGGAATGCCACAATAATTACACCAATTCCCACTCACACCGCGCTAGCATTCTTGTTGCCATATTTCTGATTGGCTCCCATTAATTTTGAAATTGTCGCATTTCGATCACTTTCAATATTGTCTAGTCTCGCACAATGATTCACACAGTTTCTTGACTAAAAAAAGGGTGCTATGGAAAGTTGCAAAGTTTACTTCAGAGAGGAGTAACAAAATAACAGGACCCGAAACAGCACCCCTTCTTTATCGGAAGTCACGTCCATCACTTCTCAAAAAAACAGAAAAACAAAGACTCCCCTCCCCCTCCAATGTTCAAGAGTAGAGCCACCAGAGAAGTGTTTAAACAAAAACAAAATGGCGGCTTTATTTATTAGCTTCCTTTGGCTGTGCACAAGCAGACAAATCTACCTATTTGTCAAGCCACATCAAAAAGCCTCTCTCCCTCTAGTTACCCGTATATGCTTTATTAAAGGAACACTTGACCCACCTGTCATATCAAATTGCCTCCTTTATCCCTGGCTGAATAATATAGACATTTCCCTGGAGGGGCCGGCGATGCAAATACTGTAGGCCTCAGAGCCCAGGTTGCCAATTTGTTGAGCATATTAGGGGTATAGGGGCCTCTCAGGGGAGAGCACTATAAGGCAGTGTGTTCTAACAAGCTCATTTCTCCTTCCTCCGGAGGTGCCCGTCTCTCTGTAGTCTGTATTAGAGCATTTCTGCCTTGCCTTCTTGCAGACAGCTGTCAGATTCCACAGCTCCGGCTCTCTTGAAGAAATGATTGGGCCTCCTTTGGCAGGCCTGTTTTGGATTCATGGTGTATCGCCGTTGCCAAAAGCTGTCAGACATCTTGGAGCAGCAGAGTTGGGACCAAAGTTTAAGGCAGAAATTAGGCCTCCTCGGGTAGGAGCTGTAACGGAAGTCTGGGGAGAGCCCGTTTCCAGATGATACACAGCGACCGCACTTTGTGTGACGATTTGCTATTTTAGATTTTAATTTCACGAAGTAACATATCGATTTTGAAGTTATTTAAAGTTTAATTTGAAGCAGAGTTGAATGTTTCAGCCGGTATTCAATTACTGATTGGGAAGCTGATTATAATTGCATATATGTCTTACAACATGATGTGGGATTATTATCTGTAATGCTGTGCAGACTCCGAATTAGGCCTGGGAATGAAAGCTGGCCCTTTCAGCAGAATGAATATGGCGGTTCCTCAAATTCCATTTGTTTCCTTTGCAGATCGGCAGTGATGCAGTGAGCGCCCCTCAGTCGTGAGAAAGTGGCACATTGAGAATGCCAATGAGTCGTGCCAGGCCATACTTCATATGAAAAATGCAGCAAAGCTCTAAGGTCAAAGCGGACACTACTGTAAACCTAGGTGGGGTATTTCCATTGGGTTAGCAAGGTCAGAGCGACCTACCTTCTAAGACTTTGTGCATGCAGATGGTGCACCAAATGGACATGAAATAACACAAGAAAATGTAATGAATATATATGTTTACATGCAATAAATGCATGAAACCAAATATCACTCGATTGGTAAGATGATACAGAAATTAGCAAAAAAATGTTGAGCAATTTTATGTAACAATAAAATTTGGTAACATGAAGATTACATTGAAATGGATTGATAATGAATGAAAAAACTTGAAAATCAGTGCTCAATTTGTGAAAGAATCAGTGCAGGTGTCCGAAGCTCTGCTCAGGATCTGGTGGGCAGAGCAATTAAATGTTCGAGCACTGAATACCAAGGCGGATAGCCTTTAATTGACAACAAGAAACTCCCTGCCCCTTTTTCTCGTTCATGTAGGTTCCTGCTTTCTCTCTTTTTGTCCATTATGCCGTCTTTCTCCTCCTCCGTCTTCCCTATTGGTGTGTTTTTCCTTCTCTTGCACTCAGTAAAAATCTGATGGGCAAAAATATGTTCCGTTCCCCAACAATAAGTGACGGTGCCCACCACCGGCAACCACCGGCTCAAATGAATAACTGTTGAAAAGCAAAGAAAGTTAAGGCAAAATAGAATCAAACAGGGTAACCTTTTGACTTGCGATAAAGAGTGAGGAAATCCAATGCCCAGCAAATATTTCTTCTTTTTCATGCTTTGGCGGATGTGATACATGGCATGTTCGTATTGCAATGACCACAGTTACTGTCAATCTTGCTCTTTCCGTTTTAAAATGCTATGAAGGCATCCACCCCCTTGGAAAAAGTCAGTGAGACCAAGACCAACAATATCCATGTCGAAGAAGTTGGATATTGGAAGGAATACTCTAAGCATATGTCTGTAGAAGCAGACAAGTGGTAGCTCTACCTCAGAAAAACAAGATAAAGCGCACAGGGATTCCGGCTATGTCCTTCTCTTTACTGTGTTCTGTCCTTTCACATTTGAGATCTTGAGATGGCTGTACCTTCCCAACATTTGTATTTTTCTTCCTACCTTTGCAATAAGTTTCCATCTCAGTTGGTCAGTGTATTTTGTTTTTGTCTTTTTATTATGCCACTCACCTAGTTGCTCATCAAACATGCACTTCAAAATGCCTGATTTATTTTGTTTTTAAACTTTTGATTCATTTTAATACATTAAGCTGTCTTTTACTTTCAAAATACCACCTCAGTTTCCCTTTGTACCATATATGATTTTTTATCTATTGTAATAAATGATCTCTTTTACCATAATGCTATTACATGACACTTCTCTTTTGATTCTTTTAACTCCTTCTAATAGGTCAGTGTATAATATTTTGTTTACTTTGTCTTTGCGTATTTTTAGTTCTTTCGACTGTCTAGTGACCAATGTATCAGCACGTCTCAAAGCCATGCAAACAACAGGACAGGGAGGGCTAAAATTGAACTTTCGTGGAACGTCGTGATATAAAAGGCAACAACAGCAGAAGGTACAAATGAACTCAGGAAAAATGGCAAAAAACAAAGCAATACTGAAAAACAAATAGTCGCCGTTCCTTGATGCATAATTAGGCACATAAACACAAATTCATCTACAGTTTATATGCATTTTTTTAGCAAACCACGTATTTATTTATTTACTGATTTGCTGCATGCCGACATTTTTCTAAGATGACATCATAGGCAGTCAGGTCCTGATTAGGAGTGACACCGAGAATCGATGAGTTACTCTGCCCTACCACCGACAGTTACCGATCGATACCTTGGGTCCTGGCAACTCCAGAGAAGATCGGGGTTTCCCGCCAATTACATGTGGGAGCTGAGGGCAATCTTAGAAAAAAGGAGTCGTCATCGGAATAGGTAATTCTCCTGATTCCCCTGGTTAACCATTATTTTTCACTCAATATTGCACCCAGAAACATCAACTATTTTAGCAGAGCTTGTGGGTGAAATGTCCAGGTTAGCGGAGTTTCCGCTGGACTCAACCACCATTACTGGCTCCATCAGAAGTATAAGAGCATTTAGGTTAGAACAGTCCTGCATAGATAAATGCCAGTTTCTTGCATGCTGCCAAACACACTGAAACCATCCTATGCTAGAGTAAACCCCAGACAGGGTTGAGGAAGACATGTTCCTTCATGTAAATGACTGCTTGGGATATTTATATGGATGTGTAGCTCGTAATTAAAGGACATTAAACATTCCCCTTCCCGCTTACTGTTCCTGCATTTTTTCGGCACTGCTGAGATGAAATATTTAGACATCAGCATTAATGAAAAAAACTGGTTTTGCACAGCATTTCAAAACAAACTGCACACAAAAAACAACAGCACACATTATATACAGGTTTCACCCTCATACACAAGGTCAGCAATTGAGATTGTAACCAAAACTCCACCTCATATACACAAAACTCAAAACATATATTTTCGATGTACATTGTAAGGTTTCTCTAAATAGGTGTGAACCCCTGTGCTATGAACCACTTTTCATTGAAAGAATGTGTGCAAACCAAAGTATATCAATCTTTCACGAATGTGGACTCACAGATACCATGGTGGCAAGCCTCTGCTGCTGATCCCCCTGCTACAAGATGATCTCTCCCGGAAGTAGTGTCTATTGACTGAAGGGTCAACTTTAATATGAATGTATAGAAAATAAAGTTTGCACAGCTGTGCATGAGCAAACCTATCCCTAGAGAAGCAGATGAAGTGGTACCATGGATCACACACCTCAAGTATTGATGTCTTGTAATATCCACACAGGGGGCGGGGCATTTACATTGTGGCTCCATGGTAGTCTTGCAAGGTTATGGCAGTCACACAGCTCATGAGGAGCCATATTCAATAATGTATTAGTTAATGGAGAATGTCTCTTCTGTTCATAGTCTGTATTTTAAGCATGTAAAGGAGATCTTTGGTGGAGATTTATAAGACATGAAACGCAATCAAGCATTTATGTATTCCTTTACATGGAGGGTTGAACCAATATGCATCCATGCATCACACAAAAGTCTTCAAAAACAGTTGAGGCCTACCAGGGAACCAATGCACAGTATTGCAAGTTGGAATCATGCAGTGCAAGGGTTTCTGCCCTATCTTGAAGTGAAAATAAAAAACTGTCCCCAAAGACGGTATGAACTGAAGCCCTCTAACTCAGCGTTTCCCAAACTGTGGGCCGCGGACCCCCAGGGGTCCGTGACACATTCCCAGGGGGTCCGCGGACTGGATCGTATTAAATATTGAAGCGCCCATGCGCTTCTACGGCTACAAGCACTGAATGACAGCGCAGGGGCGGCAGGACCAAAAACAATCGGGCCAATCACCATTTCAGCTTTAGTGTGGAAGCTGAAGGGTGATTGGCTTATTATATAGGCGCGCACGCTCGCACGGCAGTGCGTCTTCCCTCGCGTTTGCGGCCAGTCCAGGAGCATTTTGCCGCCCAACGCCCTGTCTCCGCTTTCGGCTAAGAACACCAGCATTCCGGCATCTCGGACCACTTGAGGAGCACGTGAGTGTTTATTTTTAATTAATTTACAATTTACAGCTAGTGGGTAAGGCCAGGGGAATTAGGACGCTGTGTTTATTGAGGCCGGGTGTACTTACCCATACATGCCAACATTTCAGGAGAGCAAAGTGGGAGATTCTGTAAAAAAAATCGGGAGAATGGGGCCTTGAATCGGGTTACTGTCATGTATGGGCCCTGGAAGTGTGCTGCTGCAGGATCGGACATTTAAAACGCAAATGCACGTGTTTTTCTTACCTTTCAGAAGCATGGAGCGCCAGGGCTGGCTTTCGGGTGGTGCGACCGGTGCCACCGCACCGGGTGCTGGCTTCCTGGGGGCGCCGTGCTTGAACGTTTATTATGCTTTTGAAGCACCTGCTGCAGCGTTTCTTTCCCCGGCAATTACCAGGCCTCACATAAATGTCACAATAACTCCTGTGATTAACTATCATCCGAGAGAGATCAGCATTTTGCATAGTTGAGGTTTTGACTTATGTGAAGTTAGTGCAGAGGGTTAATATGCCTGCTGCAAAGAACGTGTACCAAGTGATTACAGAGTGCGTATGATGTACAGATCAGCAGGTTACTGCTTTCAAAAGAAACCTCCTTTTGTTACTTGAAATTTATAACTTAAAGTCCTAATACACAATAGTGAGCTATTAACTTTCATCCCAGAACTGCATACTCACTGCAAAGAATACATTATTAGAAAATTGATTAATGTTGCAAAAAGGATTAATTTGGCTAGAAATTGATTCTTATTATTAAAGAGAACTCCCAACTATGCTGTTTCTTTTTCGACTCTGAGTTTGTGCTTCTCCACACCAAGCACTCTTAAACTATACTGCCTACCAGTATGGATGACATGTGACTCCTACACTTTTAGTCTTTTGGCTTATATAACATTTCCTATAAACTGATTTACACACGTATGATTGATTGTCTCTGTGTAATGTGTGTGTGATGCAACGTGCTCGGACACCCTGCACTGGTATGAGTGGCGCTTTATATAACTAATTCAATGCATCTGAGAGAGTGTAGTTATGGAGACTTCGTCACTGTTAAAGGGTGCTAGTGAGAGACTCCCTGGTGGAGGTGGTCATTGGGGGGGCGCCAACAAGCATTTTCGCACAGGGCGCCACCAGCACTAAAGCCGGTCCTGTGGAGCGCAATGGCAGGCAGAGAGAGGGTGATGCAAGTGTTCTGCACTCACTGGCCTGGCAGGTTGCTGGCAGTGCATATACCAAACCGCCCCCTCCCCACCTGTGTGGCAGCCCAGGCACACCCACACAGCCGCCCCGAGTACTTCACAGGTCTTTTAAAGACCATTTGCACGTTAATGAGGCCTTACTGTTGTTTCACCCCTTCTAAGAGCCCCTGCAGCTCCACTCTGCCTATTGCTTAAAGATTCAGACCCCCCCCCGAAATCGGCCCCCGAAATTGTAAAAATTGCTTGGGGGTCCCCGGACTCCAGTAGTGATTCAGTGGGGGTCCTCAGGAGTCAAGAGTTTGGGAACCACTGCTCTAACTTGTATAGGATTGGTATTGTCAAATAGGACACCTATACATGAAAAAGGGCATTTTCTTCACTAAAGTATAATTAATGGTAAAGGTTCTAGATCTGTTTGACTTGGGTCCCATGGATAAAAGTAAGGTCTTACTGTGAGAAGTTGGCCTGGTATATGATGTTCACCAGTTAAAGTGACCACCTTGTACCATGCCAAGCAACCCTTATGGTGTGGTTGTAAGTCAACCTTTTCGGACCAGCTGCCCTAGTGGTAGCGTAGGCTAAGCAGTCTTTCAGGCTAAACTCGTTTAGGCATGTGAAGCAAGCTGTTTTACCATATGTAACCCCCTTTTATACCAATGAAAGGACACCACACAGACATATATTCAAAATATATATGTATTTATTACTCAAAGTATCCCCTAGACTCTTTATGAGCACAGGAGCACAAATCGTTAAACAAGAAAGTATTACAATATACAGAAGTTGCACTTTATATGGATAGGCCCTGGTGGCCGATCAAACCATATACTAAAATAGTGGTATAAGTACCATGAACAGGAAAGGGAAAAGGCCTAGGGCCTCTAGAATCGCTGGGCCTACAAGGAGCTAACTTCAGTTAGTGACCAGGAGGTCCACGGATCGCGTGTGCAGTGAGGAAAGTTACACGCGGGCTCCCATAGGTTTTCAATGGGTGCGTAAAAGTTCAAATGTTACTGCTAGAAGGGTCTTCTGGATGGACTACGACTTAAGACTTAAAACCTAGACATTAGAGATGTTTCTCTACACTTGTGCACCGGAGTGCCAGCTTTACCTCACCCACAGGAAGCGGGTGCATAGGTCTCGAAGTGCGTCGGGTTTCGTCTATCTGTTCAATGGAGCCTGATGACAAAGATGCTGCAGGCGGTCGGTCCAGAAGAGATGCAGTGGATCCAAGGGTGGATCGGAAGTGTAGAAGACCTGAAAGCAGAGGGGACAGTGTTCATAGTCACTAGCCAGTGACCGGCGTGGCACCAGGTAGGTACCAGGCGATGTCGGGTGCAAACAGGTGAAGAGGTGTAGCTTGTCTCTGCAGCCACGTGGTCCCTGAAGGTTGACGACGTCCAGGAGTCGGTTCACGCGCTGTCCCACGCAGGCTCTCGCTGTCGGCGGTGTCGGCGACTCGAAGGAAGCAAACAAGCCTTGGCAAAAGCAGGAGTTGCAGGAATCAAAGAAAGCTTCTAGCTCTGACCAGCAAGGTCAGAGGGGCTGCTCCTTTGGCGGGAAGCAGGGGCCAGTCTGGGGCAACCAGACCAGCATCGTAGTTTTCAAGTAGGTTTGCCAAAATGGCCACTAGCCAACGGGCCAGGGACCGGGCAGGCGCGTCAAGTTGCAAAGTGCAGAGGGGCCCCATGCAGATCGTGGAGATGCTGGAGGGCTCACCTTTGGTGCAGATGCTGCTCGGATGTTGGGCTTCTCAGGACCCAAAGCACAACTCGGAGGGAGCCTCTGTTGTTGCGCTTGCAGCTTGTCGAGTGTCTGTTCAAGATGGCTGGCTCCATGTGTCTCGGTGCCTCCACGGGTTCCTTCTTTGCAGGGACTGTGGATCGGGCTGTGAGAGGTCTGGAGGTCCAGGTCTTGTCAGTCTCTGGGTTCGGGCTCCGGCGGGAGGCGGCGGCAAAGCAGACGTCGAGTTGCTGGATGGTGCTTGCGTTAGCATGATGGTCACTCCCTGACCATAGGGGAGATTTCCTTCAGTCTTCTGTGCAGCAGAACGTCGAAGTTCCTGCTTCTTCTTATTGTTAAGTTGATTCCAGGATGTCTGAAGTCTTAGGACACAGCTCCTACCTTTAAGCGGATTCTAGGGGCCGGACTACCTGCTAGGTCCCTCCCTAAGGGTGGGACCAGGAAGGGGGGTGGTTACACCCCCAATCCTTTTTCCAGCTCGCCACAGGTCCGGGGCTGGTGTGCCCCAGGACCGGTTTGAACTGGCATATGCACCGAGGCTCCTTGTGAGCCTCAGGCATGTCTGATTCTATTCAAGCCCTACCTGACCAATACACAAAATCCTGTCTGGGGTGGTGCTCGCACCTCCTCTGGCAGGAAACCCTTTGTCCACGTCTCCCAAGCTGGAAGGACTCCCAGCAGCAGGAGGGCAGACTTGTGTCTGTGGTGGCAGCATCCATTTTGTGGAGCTGAGGCTATGTCGGATTTTACCCGGGTTTCAGGTTCTGTACATGTCGTGTCCCTCTAGAAGGGTGGAATGCTAACCCCGTCGCCAGAATTGGCGAGGGGTTAGTATTCCAATTCGTATGACACCTTACTCGACATGTTTTGATAAAGCCAAACCAAAGATAGCATTTAACCGCGAGGTTCATAATGCACTTAAGAGTATATGGTATGGCGATATCTGGAAACGGTAGAAGGAAGTTGTTCCGACCACTGCAGACAGGCTCAGCTCATGCCAGAGCACCATCTCACATGAAACCAAGCACTCTGCCTTCAGGATTGTTAAGGCCTGCCATAGGAGTGACTTATAGGTTAACATGTGTCCCATTCAAGGTTAGGTATAGGTATACTACACCTAAGTAAGAGGTGGATACACCAACTTACCCCAGCTGAGTGATCAGCCAGTTGTGTCAAATTGCTAGGCCAGGCCAGGGGTGGCACAATACATGCTTCAGCCCCTGGTAGGCCTTAGATACACCAATGCCCTGGGTACCTAGTGTACACTGGTACAGGGGCTCACAGGGTGATCTAGTTCCAATGGGTTATGCACCTAGGGTACATGGAGTCCATTTTAAAGAGAGAGCAGATAGGCTGAGATCTTGAATGGCAGGATCTCAGGCCAACTAAGTCGAAAAACCAGCTAGACACTAGGCAAAAAGTTGGGGGTAACCATAGTCAGATATCCACCTTCCTACACTTACAAAAAATAATTGTGAGATCCCGATGGAAATAAAATACTCACAACATTCTCTCAAGTTCTTAAGTACATTAGCAGTATGAGACATCAAAACTGCATCATCCACCTATAGAAGCATAGGAATATATTTGGAGCCCAGCCTTGGAGTATTATGTCTCAGCCACTTAAGTAATCATCTAGTTCAGAGTTTCCCAAACTGTGGGCCGCGGACCCCCAGGGGTCCGTGACACATTCCCAGGGGGTCCGCGGACTGGATCGTATTAAATATTGAAGCGCCCATGCGCTACTACGGCTACAAGCACTGAATGACAGCGCAGGGGCGGCAGGACCAAAAACAATCGGGCCAATCACCATTTCAGCTTTAGGGTGGAAGCTGAAGGGTGATTGGCTTATTATATAGGCGCGCACGCTCACACGGCAGTGCGTCTTCCCTCGCGTTTGCGGCCAGTCCAGGAGCATTTTGCCGCCCAACGCCCTGTCTCCGCTTTCGGCTAAGAACACCAGCATTCCGGCATCTCGGACCACTTGAGGAGCACGTGAGTGTTTATTTTTAATTAATTTACAATTTACAGCTAGTGGGTAAGGCCAGGGGAATTAGGACGCTGTGTTTATTGAGGCCGGGTGTACTTACCCATACATGCTGTAGGAGAGTAGGGTCTGCTTTCCATGTTCACCCCCACTTTTTGCTTTTGCTTTACTGGTTTTCGACTTAGATGTGGCTGTGGGCCTGCTAATCAGACCCACAGCCCTGCTGTTCTCTCTCTAAATTAATACTATGTACTTTAGGTGCATAACCCATTTGGATAGGATCACCTTATTGGCCCCTGTACAGTGTACCCTAGGTACCCAGGGCATAGGTGTACCCTAGGCCTACCAGGGGCTGCAGCATGTATTATGCCACCCCTGGCCTGGCCTTCCATTTTGACACAACTGGCTGATCACTCAGCTGGGGCAAGGTCGTGTAATCACCCCTTGCTTAGGTGTAGTATTCCTATACCTAACTTACATATAGACACATGTGTACCTATCAGTCACTCCTATGGCAGGCCTTAACAATCCTGGAGGCAGAGTGCTTGGTAACATGTGAGATGGTGCTCTAGCATGAGCTGAGCCTGTCTGCAGCTTTCGGAACCTTGTCCTTATAGCTGTTCTATGATATAGCCTACCATATACTCTTAAAGTGCCTTATAATCTTAGACGGTTATGGTAACTATGGTTTGGCTTTATCAAAACATGTCGTGTAAGGTGTCTAACACTAGGGAATAATACCCCCATGCCATTTCTGGACATGAGAATATTATTCCCCCCTTCTAGAGGGAAAGACATGTTAAAATCATACTTCAACTGTTAGCCTCTGACCAAAGCCTCAGCATCACAAAATGGATGCTGCTGCCACGACACAAGTCTGACCTCCTGCAGCTGGGAGTGATCCCAGCCAGGGAGGCCTGGACAATAGGTTTCCTGCTTGGGGAGGTGCTAGCACCTCCCCAGACAGCCTTTAGTGTATTGGGGCAGGGTGGGCTGAAAGGAATGAGACATGCCTGGGGCACACAAGGTGTTCCTTGCATAGTCCAGTTCAAACCGGCGCTGGGGCACTCCAGCCCCAGCTCTGGCGTGAAACTGGACAAAGGGAAGTGGGTGTAACCACCCCCTCCCAGGTCCCACCCATAAGGCGTGACCTAGCAGGTATCCCAGCCCCCCAGATTAGTATAAGAGTGGGAGTTGGGCCTCAAGACTTTAGATTATCCTGAACCTGCAAAACTGAACAGAAACTCTGGACCTTCGACATTCGACGAAAGAAGAAGACTGAAGAATCTCCCTTGTAGCCAAGGAGTGGCTACCCTGTGCAAACAGGCACCATCAAGAGACTACCCTTTGCTTTGCGACCGTTCTACGAGGAACCGACTGCAGAGCCCGACCAGAGCCTTGACTTCCAGACTTCTCCGACCCTCATCCACATCTGCAGCAGAGCTGAGATCCGTGGAGGCGACGAGCGACGTGGGACCGGCTACCTGGGAAAAGTGGCTAGTAACTTACAGCGCAGCTTCTGAGGTACCCTCGAAGTTGTGCACCGGGGATTGAGAAGCCCCAACCCCAAGCACCATCTGCACCGAAGATCAGCCCCCCACACTCCACGAGTCCTGCGTGGGGCCCTTCAGCATTTTCCTGCTTGCGCGTCTGTCCGGTTGCTTGCCCGCTGGCTAGTGGCCTCTGTGACGACGCACCCTGAAATCTTCTGCGCTGGTTTGGCTCCTCCAGACTGGCTCCCGCTTCTCTGCAAAGAAGAAGCACCCCAGACCTTCCTGGTCTGCACCAGAAGCAAGTCCTTTGTTCTTCGTGGGTTCCGCTTGCCAAGGCTTGGTGAGTCCTAGTCCAACTTCGCCGCCCCCGACAGCAAGAGCCTTCGTGGGACAGCTCGCCTCCTGGTCCTGGTCGTCCTCGACGCTTCCTGGTCCTCCTGGCTGCAGCGACAAGCTTCACCTTCACCTGCAACTCTTCACGACATCGCCTGGTTCCTTCCTGGTTCCACGTGGTCACTGGCTAGTGACCTTGACTCTGTCCCCTCTGCTTGCAGGTTTCTTCTCTTCTTGATCCCAGCCTTGGGATCCACCGGACACTCTCCCCTGACTGCCTGTCAGCATCTTTCTTCAGGCATCCATAGGAGTCGACGACGAAAACGACGCATCTTCACCCCTATGCACCCGCAGCCTGTGGGCTAGGTAACTTGGGTACTCCGGTGCTCATCAGGATAGTGACTATCCTAGTGTCTAGTTTTCAAGTCTCAACTTCCTAGCTACTCCGGAAGTGTCCTAAATCTATCTATTTCTAAACTGTAATATTGCTATTGACTTTTACGCATTACGCGTGAGTGTTTCCACTCTG
The DNA here is from genome assembly GCF_964204655.1 of Triturus cristatus. Taxonomy (NCBI): domain Eukaryota; kingdom Metazoa; phylum Chordata; class Amphibia; order Caudata; family Salamandridae; genus Triturus; species Triturus cristatus. The sequence continues at coordinate 959,650,969 of NC_140590.1, forward strand.
CACACGAATCCCGTGGGCCTCCCACTTCCTAACTACCGCTAGTGTAGTGTAGCCCCAGCGATTCCCTAGGCCTAGGCCTATTCTATTTCCGTGACAGTGGTTCTTATACCACTTACTTAGTATATGGTTTGCGTGGCCCCTAGGGCCTAACTGTATTACTTACCTGTGTGACTTACTGTATGCATTAATAAGACTGTGTTGTACTTACCTCTAATCTCATAAAGAGTGCTGAGGGTTTGCTTAGAATAAATACACTTTATTTTATATATATATCTGTTGTGGTGTCCTTTCATTTGGTATTCAAGGGATTATATATGGTATCACAGCTGGCTTCACATGCCATTCAGAGTTTAGCCTAAGACTGCTCTTGTCCATGCTACCACTAGGATAGCTGGTCTATAAGGTTGACTTTACAACCAATCACCATAAGGGTATTTGGACTGATATGAGGTGTACACTATAACTAGTGACATCATACATCAGGCCAACTTCTCACACATGCCAACATTTCAGGAGAGCAAAGTGGGAGATTCTGTAAAACAAATCGGGAGAATGGGGCCTTGAATCGGGTTACTGTCATGTATGGGCCCTGGAAGTGTGCTGCTGCAGGATCGGACATTTAAAACGCAAATGCACGTGTTTTTCTTACCTTTCAGAAGCATGGAGCGCCAGGGCTGGCTTTCGGGTGGTGCGACCGGTGCCACCGCACCGGGTGCTGGCTTCCTGGGGGCGCCGTGCTTGAACGTTTATTACGCTTTTGAAGCACCTGCTGCAGCGTTTCTTTCCCCCGGCAATTACCAGGCCTCACATAAATGTCACAATAACTCCTGTGATTAACTATCATCCGAGAGAGATCAGCATTTTGCATAGTTGAGGTTTTGACTTATGTGAAGTTAGTGCAGAGGGTTAATATGCCTGCTGCAAAGAACGTGTACCAAGTGATTACAGAGTGCGTATGATGTACAGATCAGCAGGTTACTGCTTTCAAAAGAAACCTCCTTTTGTTACTTGAAATTTATAACTTAAAGTCCTAATACACAATAGTGAGCTATTAACTTTCATCCCAGAACTGCATACTCACTGCAAAGAATACATTATTAGAACATTGATTAATGTTGCAAAAAGGATTAATTTGGCTAGAAATTGATTCTTATTATTAAAGAGAACTCCCAACTATGCTGTTTCTTTTTCGACTCTGAGTTTGTGCTTCTCCACACCAAGCACTCTTAAACTATACTGCCTACCAGTATGGATGACATGTGACTCCTACACTTTTAGTCTTTTGGCTTATATAACATTTCCTATAAACTGATTTACACACGTATGATTGATTGTCTCTGTGTAATGTGTGTGTGATGCAACGTGCTCGGACACCCTGCACTGGTATGAGTGGCGCTTTATATAACTAATTCAATGCATCTGAGAGAGTGTAGTTATGGAGACTTCGTCACTGTTAAAGGGTGCTAGTGAGAGACTCCCTGGTGGAGGTGGTCATTGGGGGGGCGCCAACAAGCATTTTCGCACAGGGCGCCACCAGCACTAAAGCCGGTCCTGTGGAGCGCAATGGCAGGCAGAGAGAGGGTGATGCAAGTGTTCTGCACTCACTGGCCTGGCAGGTTGCTGGCAGTGCATATACCAAACCGCCCCCTCCCCACCTGTGTGGCAGCCCAGGCACACCCACACAGCCGCCCCGAGTACTTCACAGGTCTTTTAAAGACCATTTGCACGTTAATGAGGCCTTACTGTTGTTTCACCCCTTCTAAGAGCCCCTGCAGCTCCACTCTGCCTATTGCTTAAAGATTCAGACCCCCCCCCCGAAATCGGCCCCCGAAATTGTAAAAATTGCTTGGGGGTCCCCGGACTCCAGTAGTGATTCAGTGGGGGTCCTCAGGAGTCAAGAGTTTGGGAACCACTGATCTAGTTCATTAGGATAGAAAATAAATAGAGGAGGGGCTAAAACACAACTTTGGCAATCACCCCTTGCCAAATGAAGCCATTCAACGCACTTACCACATATTACAAATCTCACTTTAGCTCTTAGATCGCAATGTAGATGACTCAGAAAACCTACTGTGGTTGGTTATACTCTCAGAGTTCTTCAAATCAACCATAGCTTCATCCTGCTCAATCGACCAAACTTTGACTTAAGGTCAATGAAAGCTAAATGTAAGAGCCTCTGAGGACAATTCTATATTTCAAAGATAACAGACGAAGAGTTACACATTGTTCAGTGGTACATAATCCTCTTCTCAAATCATACTGGCTTTTGGTAGGATCCCATTCGAAACAACCCAAGTCTGGATTCTAGCCATCAAAATTCTACCCACTGCTTTAATAGTGGATTTGATTAGTAAGATAGGTTTATAACATTTTGGGTCACTCCCATCTCCTTTCTTATAGGCAGAAAATATAATTTACATAGTCCAGGAGATAAGGATATCTTCACCATGTGCAGAATATAAAACCTTTATCAATAAAGATCCTATAATATAAGGCAATAAATTGATTGAAAATTATTAACCCGTGACTTTACTGTGACATGTGCATGCATCCTGGATTCTGTAGTATCCCCTTAAAAGTCATTTCTGTTGATAACCCTCAGAAAAATAGCAGCATTTAAACCATGTTATGTGTTATGTTGAAAAGTAGGATCATGCTCTTTAACATCAATCTTATAATGAAATCTCCTCTTCTTTACTTCCTCACAATTCCGACGAAAGTGATTCAATTCAGCCCTTAACTTTCGATTAGTCTTACTGCAAGCTCTGTAAGATACTAACTTGATGATAAATCACCTGTGCAATAGAGATAAAGGTGTCCAGAATATCACAGGCCTCAAACAGATCTTGCAAAGATATCATGACAACAACATAGGGTGGTGGGATCAATCAATGTCCACTGCATCCTTTACCTCCCTCTATGACATTTTTCAATGCAACCTCTATCTGTGCTCTCCCTAATTTTGTATTCTAGCAGTTGCGGCCGGCATGGCTCGCGGGTGGGGGGGGAGGCATGTGGGGTGTTGCGGGTGGAGTCCCGTTGGGAGACACAGGGGGGATCGCGCAGAGTGGGGGTTCGGAATTAAGTTAAAAAAAAGTTCTTACCTCAAGCCGGGTTCTGCATCTTCTCTGCTTCTGCTCTCCTGTCTCAGACAGGAACAGGAAGCAGGCAGCCAGGCTCCCTACCCTGACCAATCACAACGCTGCAATTCAGCGTTGTGATTGGTCTGAGTGCCGTGACTCGACGCTCAGCCAGGGGCTGGAGGGGTGGGTATGTTCGCCATGCAGGCTGCAATACAGCCTGCATGGAGAAGGCGAAACTGCACATAACTGGTTTGGGCGGCCCGAGAGGGCCGACCAAACAGTCATTGTGCAGTCAGGAGTGGGTTAACCACTCCTCCCCTGCCCTGCTCGGAGAGCAGAGCTGCCCCGCCCACCCATCCACAGCAAAGCAGCAGGGCATGAAACATAAAATGAAAATGACTCTAAGTTATTGTCATTTTATGTTTCTCACTGCTTAAAAGCAGTGGGGCGACGCTCCTCCGCCATAGCGGAGTAGCCACCCCTGTATTCTATAAAACGTTCTAGCCTAAATTAGCGGCTAAAATGTAATCAGTCATTTTACAAGAGCCTGTTGACACATTTTCAGGAGTAAAATTCAGATGACAAAAAGAAAGATTGAACATTGCACAGGTTCTATGATGCAGTAACCTCAAGAAGCACAATCAGTTGATCAACTGTATTGCATGAAGAAAGATGGGCCTATGTATCATTCAATTAAAGATCTGCCAAGTGGGTCATATTTAAAAGTGTTTAATCTATTTTGACATTAAGATCACCAGTAAGAATGGCGAAAGTAAATACATTTTAAGAAATTATTTTTTCCCCATTCATGTACACTATTCATACTGCTATTGATTTGAGACAAAAAGACACACTGTATATCTTGTTTTAATCATGTCTGGTTAGATTTAGTGGATGGGAGAAATAGACAGCACAATGCTAGTAAAATAGATATATATATATATTGGCAAGATAGTAAGTCTCGACAAAGACACCCAGTTGCCTTTCCTAATGCCTTTCTGTTAGCTGCCGTGGGTGCACGCACAAATGGGTTTATTCATACATTACAAATGCATTCAAAGATGGCCACCAAAGAAGCACTTCCATGGAACATCTTTGAATGCATTTTCAATCCACAGTGGCCATTTTGGAATGGGTTTCTTCAAATGATCCAAACCCATTTTGTGGTCCCCTTTGTACATGTGACTGCGTGTATGAGCTTGCATGTGCATATGCACTAATGGGTGGCCATCGCGCAATGGATTAAAACCCATTTTAAGATGGATACCTGTTTATAGTACAGTGGCAATAAGTTTAAAAAAAATTGCGTGTGAGAGGGTCAGTGGATGAAGGGTAACAAGCTGGAGGCTAGCTGTGAACCTAAAATAGCATGAGTCAGTGGTGATCATCTGAAACAAATAAATTCAGTTTTGCCTATTGCCTCTTGTTTGTCAGATATTACATCAGCTAAGCAGTAGCACCATTTGATATCAATATGTGCATTTTAGAATCCTGTCCTGCAGGATTTGTTCACATTTGTTGGTTGTGGGGAAACAGAAAACTCTTATTTGTTTTTGTTAAAAGATGCTGAGTTTTTGTTATGTCACTTTGGGTAGATACCAGTAAGAAGGGTTCTTTCCCACTTTCATCTGGTGCTGAAGAAGCTTATATATGATCTGAATTAGGATGATTTCACTCCCGAAGAGGCTTTCGCCATGCTTTGACATTAGGTGCAGAACTCCACCCAAGATACCTTTGGCTCAAAATGTGTAAAAAAATCAGAGATGCACTCAAGGAAATTCTTTTAAGCTGTACAAACACATTTTTTTTACATAACATATCTATTCTTGGAAAACCGTTGCCTTTTTGTCATAGACGTTGAAAACTGCTTTGTTTCTGGTGGTTATATTGACAGCTTAAAATAAGTAACTTGGCCCATGCTGCTTTCAACGTATTTTGGGAAACCCCTACCGCACACTGAGCACATCTACTGTTGCCTCTTGCAACTTGACTGCTGTGAGGTATGCAGCCTCAACAGAATATGTTCTTTTCCCAAAACGTCCTTACCATGAAAGTAAATGAACATCTCTTGCAGACTTTGAGAGTTTGTCTTCACATATCCGGCCACAGGGAGACTTGAAAACGGAAAGGTAAAGAGGTGCGTCCTGGCTCTCCACCTAAGGAACGCTGCAGCTGAGAGGTGCGCCTTATCCAGGCCTTCCAGAAGTGGTTCAAGGACTGCTAAACCCTTTTCTTTTCTGCAGATTTTAGTTTAATTTTTATCCTCTTATTTCTCTGTTTCACGAATCAAGGAAAAGATCAACACACTTCCTCAAAAGTCAGGGCCTCATTTATGAGAATTGTGGCATCGCTGCGTGAAAGCAGCGATGCAACACTTCTCAGCGCGCCCTCCTTGCGACACGAATGATGCGTCATATTGACTGTATGATGCATCGTAATGTCACAAGGAATGACAGATACATCAGTATTACGGACCTATCTGTCGGCGCAAAAGTGGCGCATTGCTTGAGTTGTGTCGGAAGAGTGACGCAACTCCAGCAATGTTCCTCTGACATGGGGCATTGGCGTCCTGTAGTGGTGCAGCGAAATCTCATAGGGGCAGATTTACAAGGAACTGATGCATCTGCATAGATGCGTCAGTTTCCTTGCGTCAGTGCCAAATTTCCTTGCGCCACCATGGATGTCCTGTATTTACAATACAGTGCTCCATGGCACAAGGATTAACAGATGCGTTCGAAATACTGATGCATCTGTCGGCACAAGTGACGCATTGCTGGAGTTGCTCATGAAAGTGACGCAACTCCAGCAAGGTGCCACAACAGATAGGTGAGTCCCATACAAAAAGCCATGCTTCATTCCTTACGCCTGGTCTGAGCAGGTGTAGGGATTTTAACACAGTGAAGGCATAGAGCGACGCAGTGAAATGTAAATTTCACTGCGTCAGGTCTACATGGCTTTTTGCATGGGAACGCCCAACCTGCATACAATATACCTGGGCAGGTATAATGTGACGCAGGGCTTTACAACGTGACCCATCTCCATAGATGCATCGCGTTGTAAATGGGCTGCATTGTTTGTGCCGCCGTTGCATTAAAAAAATGATGCAATGGCGGCACAAGGGGCTTGTAAATCTGCCCCATCGATTTCACTGCGCAACGCCTATGACCCTTTCTTGCGGGGGGATGCCCAGCCTGCATACATTATACCTGACACAGGTATGATGTACCACAGGGGTTTATGAAGTGACGCATCTGCCTAGATGCGTCACTTCATAATTATGGCGCAACATGGCTCATTATTTACGCCGCCGCTGCGTCACTAAAAGTCAGCCGGCCTGACTCGCGGGTGGGAAGGGGCGCGCAGAGGGGGCGTTTAATACAAAAAATTAAATAAACTTACCTTCCCGGGTCTCGTGCAGACGCAGCTCCTGGCCACGGTAAGGAACAGGAAACAAGCAGCCTCCCTCCCCTAAGCTAATCACAACGCTGCAATAGCAGCATTGTGATTGTTGGGGTCGGCGTCCAGCCGAGCGTCTATGGGGAGGCCATTTTCTCTATGAAGGCTGCATGCAGCCTACATAGAGAAAAGGGGGAGTGTGCTTGACTGGTTTGGTCGGCCCCAGAGGGCCGACCACACAGTCAAGGCCCACAGCATTGGGCTAGCCACTCCTCCCCTGCTTTCCAGCAGACCCGCCCACCTGCCCGCCCCCAACCAAACACTTCTGCTTTCTCGCAGTGCAAGAAGCAGAAACATAAAATGGTAGTTTTACCATTTTATGTTTCTGCTTCCCGCATTGTGAGAAAACAGTGGGGCGAAGCTCCTCCACCCAAATGAAGGAGATGCCCCTGCTAAAAGTGACGCAAAGGCGGCACAAAAGTGACACAGGCCTTCATAAATAAGGCCCTTAGGGCCTCATTTATGAAAAGTGATGCATCGCTGCGCGAAAACAGCAATGCATCACTTTTCATTGCACCCTCCTTGCGACATGATGGATGCGTCATATTTATTGTATGACGCATCATATCGCAAGGAATGACAGATACGTCAGTTTTACTGACGTATCTGTCAGCTCCAAAATGATGCATTACTGGAGTTGTGTCAGAAGTGTGACACAACTACAGCAATGCAGGTGGGAGGGCTATGGATATAGCACTGCGTCACCCTTACGCCTGCCATGAGGCAGGCATAAGGTTTTGACACATTTGCATCCTAGAAGTGACGGAGTGAAATCTCATACATTTCAATGTGTCCCTTCTACGAGGCTTACTAGCATGGGAACGCCCCCCCATCTATACATTATACCTGACCCAGGTATAATGTAGTGCAGGGGTTTACAAAGTGACGCATCTGCTTAGATGGGTCACTTTCTAAATGGGGCGCAACAAGGGGCATGTTTTACGCTGCTGGTGCGTCACAAAAAGTCACACAATGGCAGTGCAAAACTGTCGCAAGGCCTCATAAATAAGGCCCTCAGTGTTTTGTTCAGACATCATAAAACATATGTGCAGCTCCCTATGCTGGGCCAGCATGTGCACAATCCTCTGTGTGCCTTTCACCCAGAGATCTGGCACAGAAGAGTGAGTGATATTAAAAAGAGGACTCGCCCTTCGGATTATAACTCTGCTGGTGAATTCATGCACAGGGTGGGTGCTCTTCCAGGACCTGCTTCCAGCACCAAACAACTAGCCTGGTGTGAGCTTAGCTCTAACCTCCAAACATAGACGTAGCAGAAGATAATACACTGTGATCCCTTTCAAGACTATATTTGTTGCACCATTACCATGCTCCCGCCTTCAACCCACATCCGGTGCCTTCCTTATTGGCTCCAAGACGGAAGTAACGGATGGCCCAACTGTCAGACTGCATTGCAGGCACCAAGGACAAGGACAGGACATGGAAAAGTTCACTGATTTTACATTTTGCTAGTGACCATAAAATGAAATGAAAGGTGTTGCTTGTATAGCGCATCCGTCACTCTGTTGGCACAAGTGACGCATTGCTGGAGTTGCTCATGAAAGTGACGCAACTCCAGTAAGGTGCCACAACAGATAGGTGAGTCCCATACAAAAAGCCATGCTTCATTCCGTACGCCTGGTCTGAGCAGGTGTAGGGATTTTAACACAGTGAAGGCATAGAGTGACGCAGTGAAATGTAAATTTCACTGCGTCAGGTCTACATGGCTTTTTGCATGCTTTATCTTGTGCTCTAGACTTCAAAAGTAAAGCTGTATCCTGATTAAGGGCCAATTACGACTTTCGGCGGTGCATAAGCAGGCAGTATGCCACTATGCCTGGGCGGTAAATTTCGTTCCGCTCGCGGAATTTGCGATATTTTGACATTTTCGCGTTCCACGGAGAGTGAAAAAATGTCAAAACTTTCGCAATCTGCCACGAAACGGAAGTATTTTTCTTGTTCGCGCTTTAAAAATGCATTCTCGCGCGCGCTGTCGTGACTTACCGGGTCCCTGCGTAGGCCGACGAGTTTCCTTATCCGTTCGCATGCGCCACGAGATGTTGGATTGTTGGCAGCCGGTCGCGCTATCCCGCGAGAGTTTGCGATTACGAACACGTCATTCGACCTGGAACGGGAAATAAGCATCACGAGCATGATGGCCGCGCCCATTAGTGACTGCATGGGCAAGTTGGAGATATATTTCCCCGCGAGCACGCTAAAACACATCGCGAACGGGCGGGAAAAGCAATCTCTGCATCTTCGCGAAAGTTCCGCGTGCTCGCGGAGATTTTGAGCAATTTTGCGATAATTTGCGAATGTCAATTTCGCAAATTCCGCCCACCCCGTACCACTACTGCGCTCCTGCACTGCCGATTGTCTCCACCACCTGCTTGCCAGATTACAAGTGTAAAGTGCTCTGGCGGGTGGCGTGGTGATCCCGTGGTGGTGCCTTCGAAAACAGGCACCGCAATGATACAGCACAACAACGTTCCTGCATGGCATGGACTTAAAAACTCCATCCTGTGCAATAACTGGGGTGAATGCACACAGGGAAGGGGCACATAATGTGCCCCCTGCATGCATTCCCATGCGGAGGAGGCACAGAGGGGCCCTATAGGTTGTTCATGAAGTAGGAATCTCCATGACACCACTGCTGCAGATCGGAGCACTGCTGCAGATCGGAGCATATAAATTCTCACTACTTCCGCAGACAGAGTAAATCCACAGTCGCACGCACATACACTCATCATACGCTAAGGCCCATCACACTAAAATTCATACTATTACTCTATCCACACTGAATATAAGAGAAAAACCTAAACCAATCTGCATCTAAAACGAGGTCAATGCAACCATAAAGTTATTGTCCTGAGTCAAGATTTTAAACATAGGAAAAACATTAAAAAACTCAATAAATGACAAAGAAATAACCACCCGACACTGGAATTCAAACAAAGATCATTTTTATCTAAATTAGTTCAAAATGAAAGTCAATCAATAGCAAAATCATTATTCTCATAGTTACCTATTCTAGCTAAATGGGTCAGGACAGGTCTCTCGGTAAAGCCTCTCGAGCTGCCGTCCTCAGCATAGGTTCAGGAAGGAAAGGCCTCAAAATCCCGAATGCAATGACCAATGCAAGACCCGGACCCTCTCTAGTCTAGTATATTTATAACAAAAGTAACGGAATAAAAGTTACAAACAAGTTTTGAATGTCCGTTGAGCCGCTGAGCAGAGCGAGCAGGAAAGGATGTCACTTGATAACATTTAGAAAACCTCCGCTCAGGAAAAATCACAAAAATAAAAACACGGAAGAAGGAAACTCGAGTTTGCAAGCGATACTTTTATGAATGCTCTTCCTTGGTACCATAGCAGAGCCACCGCAGATTTATCATTGTTCATTGTGGCTTAATTCTTCTCCAAGGACAATTGGAATCATGCCCAGAGCTGCTGTCCTCACGGAAACTTTTAATTCAGGCAGAGGCTGTGGTCAGGTGACTTTCAACCATGTTCAGCAAGGCCTCTCGTCAAAATTCAATCACTCGAGCGCAGGCTGTAAATAGCAGCCATCTTTGTTTAGGCCAAAATGGACCATCTTAATTAAAAGAAACACAAAACAACATTACCACATCATAATGATTATACAGTGTTAATCCCCACTAATACCCTTATGTGTATGTAATTACCTAGCCGTCTTCAACACAAAGAAGCATTAGCACACGTTATTTTAAAAGCGTAAACTCGAAACAAATAGCACTTTTGCGACACTCATTTAATAAAATTGCACATTATTATTAAGCAACATATATGCATCCCACGTGTAGTTTCTCTCATTAGTAATGTTGGTTAATCTTGACTCTTAACAAAACTAATATTTAGTGATTACAAATTAGTAATTTTAATCATAACATATAAACGAAACTGGAGCTTAAAACTCGATAAATTTTCAACAGAAAACTCTGCTCCAGCACCACCGGCGGAGAGGAAACCTGCAATATGCTTGGCGGAACCACTGAGGTCCCGCAAAACATACTGTGGCCTCAAGACTGCTTTGCCAGAACCAGGAAACAGCGGTTCCCTGGCAGCGTCGGTGGTCACAGGGCAATCCGACTGCCCAGCTCGTCATGGGGCGGGCAGACCATCGGTGCGGAGGTGGCTGGACTGCCACTGCCGTGCCTCCACGAGTCTGCAAGTTCTCGGACCGCCAGACTCGTAATTAGGCCCTTATTAGGTATAGAGTTCACCTGTTACACTTAAAGTGGTATATCAATAGTTTTTAGCTTTCTAAACATTTTAGAAGAGGCATTACCAGGCGGGATAAGGGTAGCAAAGACCCCATGTTCGATATTCACGCAGCTTGGTGTCTGAGGGCCTGCTTCTTCAGAGCCCGGAGGCAGCGTAAACCAGTGAGTCCCGGTGGACGCAGTTAAACTGCCACCAGAGTACAACCGCCGGCAGAACCACACAGCTTTCCTACAGCATTGCAGGCAGGGTCCTTATAACAGCATCGATCGGGTCTTGAATCGGTGGACAGCAGCGGATAGGGTGAACTCCTGCTGAAGAGCTATCTAAGAACGACTTAGCTTTAGAGGCCTTGAGGGCATTTGTTAACCATTTAGGGAAATCTCTGTAATCAGAGAGATGTTCTTGCTAACTTGTCCCCGGCCATCCGCCAGTAACTGGCGTTAAATATGCGGCATTCCATAAATGCCCTGCTCGGGGGCTCTTCAAAGCGCCGCGCGCCCGCCACTGATGTGCTGCAGAAGAACCAATCATTGGTGTAAAAGGCAGACCAGAGCTTTCCTCATAATAAGGTGGCAAGACCGCAGTTCTCTGCATATGACATCGATCAGTTGCCGCAGGGTGGTGGTTTTAGACATTGATTAGCCATCCTCACACTGTCGGACCAGGCCGGAGGTGTATACATCCGCTGGGGCCTGATTTACCGAAGGCTGATTTTATTAAATTCCGTTTTCTGGCCTCCTCGCTATGCAGTGCCCTACAATTAACTAGTTCAGCGAGTAGAACTGCAGCCCTGACGCAGATCCCAGGCACCTGCGTTTGTAGAAAGCAATTGACGAGCTGCAATTACCAGAACCTGAGGGAAATCTCGGGGAAGAGAAGGGAAGCCATTAACATGCGGCACGGGGCGGCGCTTTAAATGCAGTTTTCCTCTGGCATGTTTCGAGAAACACCGTGTCTGGAAAATTAACACTTTGTACAAACTCCCTCCACCGCACCAAATGTACACTTTAATTTTTGTTTGACAACTGAGAGATGTTAAATCATTTTTTTCTTTTTGAATACACGACAAAAGCTTTTTTTTTTAAGAGCTTCTTGAAAAACCATCCTCAGGTAGCAAAATTGACTGAGAGGTGTCACAGTGAATGAAGCAACGAAATAACAACTCATGCAATAGTAGTATTTTATCACCTAGACCTACCCTTTTATGTCCTCCTTTTAATTTGGTGGTTGTGCTTCCTTTTTAGGTGTTGGCTAGAGACAGAATTATATGTCTTGCCAGCCACATGTTTTCCAAAACAAATCATAATAAGAATGCATGGATATGTACAGATAGCGGGGCTTTTAGTCACCCCTTTTCATCCATTGGTCTATTAAAGGGCCATTCTCATTTTGCTTCTGCCTACAGCATGTAGCAAGGGGTCAGCCCACTTCAGCTGCAGTGTGGTATCAAAACTTCAGGGGGCACCTCTGTAAAGTGCATGGAGCCCCCCCCCACATGCTCTGGACCTAGTCAAGAGCTCTTAGGCCAGTGGCTGCCATCCGTGCCCAGTGCCGGAGCGGGCCTCCTGGAGCTCAGGGCCCCCCACACCACAGGGGTTGCGGGGGATATTGTTACGCCACTTTCCAGCTGTTATTTCTCTACACCACGAGTGTTGGCATTTTGCTCTTGCATGTGTGCACATCCACCTAAAACGTGGTATGCCTCAGTGTGAGGGTTGGGAGGCAAAGTTCAGCTTTCGTTGCCTGATTTTTCCATTTATTTTTGTGATCAGTAAATTTTTTTTCAAATAAATGTGGTATTTTTACTTTTTATTATGTTTACAGTTGTAATGCCTATTGCTTATGGTTCAAAGCCAATAAAAAGAATTGCAGGCTTGACAAGGTCTACAGACCTATTTGCTTTGCCAGTGCTTGTTTGTTTGACCACTATACATGCCAATTCACCAAAATGCCAGAGAGAGCTAAATGACAGCACAAATTCCTTGCCATCCATCGACGTCAGACAGATGATCTCTTCTTCCACCATTAACCCCTCAACACATTTATATGTGCTGATAAGTGGCTACGCAAGGGCAAAGAGTGAAAATTGCAAAAGGTGAAGAAAACTCTTAGAGCACTGTCTACTTTCTGTCCCTGCTGCTTCCTTTGTACCCTTGAGACCAGGGATTGCATGGGCAAGCCAGTTGTAGCAGCTCCTACCCTTATTTATTTCGAGGGCCCACACGAATTACGTTGCGCGCTGAAACGCCGATTTGGCGTTGCAGCGCGCGCAATGTAATACATTTTATGTATTTATTTATATACACAACTCCATTTGGTTGCATTCCTGAGTTGACTACCCCCCACCCTGCCTCACCGCCCCGCAGCACTCCCTCGAGGAGCCGCCACTGATAAGGAGCAAAGCTATCAAGTTGGGCGCAGAAAAGTGAAGTAGTGGATACAATGCTTTCCAGCAACTACAACACAAGTAAACACAGCCTGATACACACTCACGTGTATCTTGCTTTTTTCATCAACTCACTAAAACACTCATGATAGGGCAGCTGGTCCTCCATTTTCTAAGGTGCACATATGCTGCAGTCCATTATGTCAAGTTAAGATTTTGCTGACATTTTCTCTTCAAGGGTGGTATTTATTAATGAAGCTGTTGTGATCTATACCCAGCATCAGGGGCCTTGTTTGGATCTCTGAATTTTCCGGCAAGGCACGGAGCCCAATATTATGCATGCAAAGTCTTGCGACAACATTCAGAGATGCACTTTCAATTAGCTTAAAAAAAACCTTTCATACACTGAGAGGCAAATTACAAGTCTGGCGGTCCGAGTGCCCCCAGACCAGTGGTGGCACGGCAGTCCAGCCAGTGCTGCACCGGCAGTCCAACCATCCCATTACAAGTGGGGCGGTTGGACCGCCCTGGGACCGCCCTTGTACTGCTGAGGCTATCAGGGAACCACCGTTCCGTGGTGGTAGCACGGCGGTCAAAGGCCCCAATATGCTTGGCAGGACTGCTGGGGTCTCGCCAAGCATATTACGAGTTTCCTCTCTGCCAGGGTTTTCATTGCAGTTCTGCCACCATAAAAACACTGGCAGACAGGAAACAAATGGGGCCCTGCAGGGCCCCCTTGTGCCTCTCCACCCTGTGTATGCACACAGGGGGCACAACATGTGCCCCCCTGTGTGCATGCACACCAGTTTCTGCCCGGCATGGACGTTACAGTCCATGCTGTGTAGGACCCTTGTGAGGTGTCCCTACTGCGGTACCTTTTTCAAAGGCATTGCCGCCTTTGAAAGGTCACTGCAGGGGGAACCGCCACACCACCTGCCCACCTACAAAAACTTGGTAATCTGGTGAGTGGGTGGCAGTGACTCTTGGTGGTGGGGGGGCACACAGGTGCGGGGCTGCCCGCCCCCACACCGCCAAAAGCTGTAATTGGACCCTCATTCTGAAGTCCAGTCTACTGCAGCAGGGATCCTTTAAAAACTTCCACCCACCATATCAACTTTCAAAACCATTGACCTCTTGCCGAATGTGATGCAAACTTTGAAATATCTATTCCTCCTTTTGGCATAACCATTTTGACCCACCTTGCCAAGGCTACGAATGACACCACCTTTCGAATGAAATTAATAACTGAGATTTCCTATCATTGCTTAAACCCTCAGTTCTTTTGCCATACTCATTCAAACATTTTACAACATACAACTTATGATTCTCCTCCATATTTGCATCAAAAATAGTATGTGACATACATTTTGTTCTCTTATTAATATAGAAGCAAACAACTTCTGGTACGCAACATCTAGTGGAGACCTCTAAAGCCCTCACATCTGATACTCCTCTGAATAAGACTTTGCAAAGAAGCAAGGAAATCTTCAATGCTAAATCCTTTAAGTTTAAGAATTCATTCTTATTCCACGCAGATAACTCATTCAGTACCTTATCCACATCCCATAAAAATGTATTCCTCTGCCACGGTAGAACTTCTAACCACACACCTCTAATCAATCTTTTTACAACATTCACCTGACCCAATGGTATCCCATTCACAAATTCATGTCCCATTTACAAATTCATGTCCCACCGAAATAGCCTATCTATTCAAGCTCGCCGAATATTATGATCTTCCTCCTAAAAATATTGCTGCTAAATAGTGTGACACATTCACCACAGGTGCTGATATGGGATCCAAACCCATTTCTGTACAGCAACAAACCCATCTTTTCCATGCCAGTCGTTGATGAGTTTAGAAGCTTCTGACAATAATCCTGACAATTGCCATAAATGCTTGAAATCTTCCAATCCATTAACTGCATCTCACCTTTCTGAATTAATCTTTCAGCTGAAACTAAACTGGTGGAGACCAGAGCCACGTCAGGACAATGCACGTTCGCAGTAATGGCAGGGGTTGGCTTAGAGAATAACCGCGGGTAACGACGCGCCCTGCATCGGGCTTTTCAGTGACCAAAGAGGATTTTTGGTTGACAATTTTTGAGGTTCTTTGAGGTATGTTTCCACAGGGAAGAAGGGGGACAGAGGAATAGAGGAAAGCTTTGCAGCTTTGCGAGAATATGTGATTCTGCAGTACTGTGTGACCTGTGTTCGGGAGGGGATGCTTAAGGAGTGACGGTGGAAGATTTGGTAGCAGAGCCCCCTCGTTTTTGGCTCTTTCGCATGGCAACCTTTCTTGTTTTGGCCCTATAGTGAACACCCTGAATTTGCAATGTGTTTTTCTTTCTCTATTATCCACTGGTTATGGACAGTGAATGTTAAAATCTCAAAAAGACATGTTCTTACTTGTTGGGCTGTACCCCACCCCCTCCTCTTGACAGCGATTCAGTGGTTCAACAACAAATAAGAAGGAAGTGGAGCCCTTTTATTGTTATAGACCACAAGGTTTCTCACCAGTGGGTAAGTGCATGTGCTCTACTGTTGGTGCTGGCAAAGTGTTTTAGGAGCTACCCGGTAGAAGGTCGCTGGGGGAGTCTTAAGCGCAGCTAGTATATGTTATTTGGCTCTTTTGTATTGCTATACTCTCACAACTGCGGCATACAGCACACAATTGTACATTTAGGTGCCGATTACGATCCTGTAAAAACCGGGTACGAACCGTCGGACGGAGCATATTCTCCGTCTGACGCGTACCCGGTCGGAACAATATACAAACATGGAAGTACGATTCGCAAGGAATTACTATTTCCGTACGATTCGTACAAAACACCGACCGACGAAAATATACATACAAATGTGATCCAGGAAAGCGCCGACGTGACGTCGGGACGCACGTAGCCTGCCTTTCACGAACCAGGAAGTACGATTCGCACCGTAACACCACCCCCGTATGCATGGAGCGTACCCCCCACCCCAACAGTGTACGTACGGACCGTAACACCACCCTCGTATGCATGGAGCGTACCCCCACCCCAACAGTGTACGTACGGCCCGTAACACCACCCCCGTTTGTATGGAGCGTACCCCCCACCCCAACAGTGTACGTACGGACCGTACCCCCACCCGCGTATGCATGGAGCGTACCCCCACCACAACAGTGTACGTACGGACCGTAACACCCCCCGTATGCATGGAGCGTACCCCCACCCCAACAGTGTACGTACGGACTGTACCCCCACCCGCGTATGCATGGAGCGTACCCCCACCACAACAGTGTACGTACGGACCGTAACACCCCCCGTATGCATGGAGCATACCCCCCACCCCAACAGTGTACGTACGGACCGTAACACCACCCCCGTATGTATGGAGCGTACCCCCCACCCCAACAGTGTACGTACGGACCGTACCCCCACCCACGTATGCATGGAGCGTACCCCCACCACAACAGTGTACGTACGGACCGTAACACCACCCCCGTATACATGGAGCGTACCCCCCCCAACAGTGTACGTACGGACCGTACCCCCACCCGCGTATGCATGGAGCGAACCCACACCCGTGTATGTTCTAAGCGTACATATCCTGATATAGGAGGGTTGGGTGCAGAGTCCTCCCAGCAGTGCCCGGACATAAGAGGGGTGTGTGCAGAGTCCTCCCAGCAGTGCCCAGACACAGGAGGGGTGGGTGCCTAACACTCACAGCAGTGCCCAGACACAGGAGGGGTGGGTGCCTAACACTCCCAGCAGTGCCCAGACATAAGAGGGGTGTGTGCAGAGTCCTCCCAGCAGTGCCCAGACACAGGAGGGGTGGGTGCCTAACACTCACAGCAGTGTCCAGACACAGGAGGGGTGGGTGCCTAACACTCCCAGCAGTGCCCAGACATAAGAGGGGTGTGTGCAGAGTCCTCCCAGCAGTGCCCAGACACAGGAGGGGTGGGTGCCTATCACTCCCAGCAGTGCCCAGACATATGAGGGGTGTGTGCCTATCACTCCCAGCAGTGCCCAGACATATGAGGGGTGTGTGCCCATCACTCCCAGCAGTGCCCAGACATATGAGGGGTGGGTGCAGAGGACTCCCAGCAGTGCCCAGACATATGAGGGGTGTGTGCCTATCACTCCCAGCAGTGCCCAGACATATGAGGGGTGGGTGCCTATCACTCCCAGCAGTGCCCAGACATATGAGGGGTGGGTGCAGAGGACCCCCAGCAGTGCCCAGACATATGAGGGGTGGGTGCCTATCACTCCCAGCAGTGCCCAGACATATGAGGGGTGGGTGCCTATCACTCACAGCAGTGCCCAGACATAAGAGGGGTGTGTGCAGAGTCCTCCCAGCAGTGCCCAGACACAGGAGAGGTGGGTGCCTAACACTCACAGCAGTGCCCAGACACAGGAGGGGTGGGTGCCTAACACTCCCAGCAGTGCCCAGACATAAGAGGGGTGTGTGCAGAGTCCTCCCAGCAGTGCCCAGACACAGGAGGGGTGGGTGCCTATCACTCCCAGCAGTGCCCAGACATATGAGGGGTGTGTGCCTATCACTCCCAGCAGTGCCCAGACATATGAGGGGTGTGTGCCTATCACTCCCAGCAGTGCCCAGACATATGAGGGGTGTGTGCCCATCACTCCCAGCAGTGCCCAGACATATGAGAGGTGGGTGCAGAGGACTCCCAGCAGTGCCCAGACATATGAGGGGTGTGTGCCTATCACTCCCAGCAGAGCCCAGACATATGAGGGGTGGGTGCCTATCACTCCCAGCAGTGCCCAGACATATGAGGGGTGGGTGCAGAGGACCCCCAGCAGTGCCCAGACATATGAGGGGTGGGTGCCTATCACTCCCAGCAGTGCCCAGACATATGAGGGGTGGGTGCCTATCACTCACAGCAATGCACAGACACAGGAGGGGTGGGTGCCTAACACTCCCAGCAGTGCCCAGACATAAGAGGGGTGTGTGCAGAGTCCTCCCAGCAGTGCCCAGACACAGGAGGGGTGGGTGCCTAAAACTCACAGCAGTGCCCAAACATAAGAGGGGTGGGTGCCTAACACTCACGGCAGTGCCCAGACACAGGAGGGGTGGGTGCCTAACACTCCCAGCAGTGCCCAGACATAAGAGGGGTGTGTGCAGAGTCCTCCCAGCAGTGCCCAGACACAGGAGGGGTGGGTGCCTAACACTCACAGCAGTGCCCAGACACAGGAGGGGTGGGTGCCTAACACTCCCAGCAGTGCCCAGACATAAGAGGGGTGTGTGCAGAGTCCTCCCAGCAGTGCCCAGACACAGGAGGGGTGGGTGCCTAACACTCACAGCAGTGCCCAGACACAGGAGGGGTGGGTGCCTAACACGCACAGCAGTGCCCAGACATAAGAGGGGTGTGTGCAGAGTCCTCCCAGCAGTGCCCAGACACAGGAGGGGTGGGTGCAGTGCCCAGACACAGGAGGGGTGGGTGCCTAACACTCACAGCAGTGCCCCTGCAAAGAAAAGGGTGGAGTACCCACAGATCCAATGCCCACAAATGTCAGTCAGGTGCACAAAGATCCTGCAGTACATGTACCACATGTGTGCGAGGCTGGGAGTATACACATGCATAGCGCCGAAAAGAAAACATGTCCACATGAAGTCATGTCAACAGTCTACATACACAAGTACAGTGACCACCAAGGACGCTACGAATGATGCAGGTGGAGACATCGCTCAGCATGCATGGCCAAAGTCTAACGAGTCCGTCACACACCCAGCCAATGTAGACACAGCTCAGCACCACATATTGGAATGACCCTGCAGGGAAGATGTCAGGTTACACAGAGGAAGGAACACACCTTGGGACGATGTCACCATGCAGTAACTGCTTACATGAACAAAGTTATGTAGCTAACAGCTTGTGATGGCACACAGATACCAGGGTCCACCCTATGACCAGCACAAGACGACAATTCCCACACACCCAACACATTATCACCACCCAAAATAATGGAGCAGGTCCACCAACAGCAATACCAGATAGACAGTAGTGTACTAAGGAAAAAGAAATTGCTTTATTCAGCATCCAAAAATCTGTTTGTCCCTTGAAAGTTCAAAATGTACAATGCCCATAGGGCAATCCAAAGTTCAAATCCAGGTGGGGGACACAGTGGGACGCGTGTCCCCTAGCTTGCCTGCACAGTCAGACTCGGTTGTCTTCCAGAGGGGGGGGGCATCATGTGGGGGGGAAGGACCAGGCACCGCAGGGACATGAGGGCGAAGGGTAGGCATCGTGGGTGCAGGGACGGAGGACTCCACCACAGGGGGTGGGGCAGCGCCAAAGGCGGAGGTCAGGATGGTGCTGCACACCTTAGCAAGGTACTCCAGCGACTCTCCTGCACCCAAAGGAACCACAGGCCCCAAGGTGGGGGGGCGGTCGGAGGGATGGGTCGCTGCGCCACTGGGGGAGGGTGTGGACAGGGGGGGGGACTCAACTCCCCTGCCGGTGTCCTGCCTCCACCGCTTGCGGGGTGGTGCCACACTGGGGCTGATGGACAGACTGGGCAGGACTGACCCTGTATCCGACTTTTGGCCAGGAGAGCTGAGGGGAGGGGATTTGGAGGGAGTGGATTTTGTGGAATGCGGACTCCCACTCTGGCTGCGTGTCTTACGTTTGCCCCCCGACCCAGTGGGTGTGCCTACTTCACCCTGTGTGTGCGTGCCAGGAGGTGTGCGTTTGACCTTCCCTGCTGGTGTGGTGCCTGTGTCTGTTGTGGTGGGTGCATGCTGACGTCTGGGTGTACATGGGACAGGCATGGGAGTGGGAAGTGTGGATGGGTCAGGGGTAGGGGGTTGGACGAAGCGCTGCAGGAGACCCACTGCTGCAGTCAGTGTTGAGTAAATGGACCTCAGCAAGTTGCGTTGGTCAGCCTGCGATGAGAAAATGCCCTCCAAGTATGCCTCCATGTTGTTCAGCACTTGGCTGTGGCCATGCAGGACATTAAGCATCGCAGCCTGACCAACCTGCAACTGCCGCTGGATGTCCACAGACTCGGCATTGGCAGCAGCAGTGGAGACAGGGGTAGGGGGTGCGGTGCCTGGCAGGAAGGAGACATGTGGTGACCGGGCACGCTGGGAAGGGACACGAGCAAGTGGGAGGCGGCTGATGGCAATGGAGGGGGTGGGGAGAGATGTTGTGCCGCTGTCAGCTGGTGGTGCAGCCTCCGCCCACTCGGAGAGCTCAGCCTCGGACCCGTCAGCTTCATATTCTGTGGTGGCAGTGGACAGGTCCTCCGCCTCACTCCCCTCTGCCTCAGTTCCACTCGATGTGCCAGCCAAGATGTCACTGCTGGCACTGGTGCTCGGTACCTCCGCTCGGTCTGTGCTGATGTCTCCATCCGTGTCCCCCGACGATGCTGTGGGCAAGGTGAAGAGACAGGAATTAATCATACACCTGTATACATATGTCACATGAGTCCAATCTACATAGGTTACAGTGCATAGCCTGAAAAGAAAGATGAGTAATATCTACAAAACAAGGTACATATGTAGGCCCTGCAACACACAGTTGGTTGACCCACCATGCCACTTAAAAACTATGGAGAGCATGACACAATAGCAAATGACATGAAATGGATTTTGACAGAGGAGCCAGGCTCTGGGGACAATCCAGCACTGCATCTGCACCACACAGCGTTGCCAAAAATAGGGATGAGCAGGGACCATATCCATGAACTTTAGGCACATGCTGCATAGGTAATACTGAAAACATGCCCACCATGACTGGCTCACTGCACCTTGAGTGTATGTCCAGACAAACATCACACACTGGCCAGACCTAGCAAGGAGATTTCAGGTTTTGACATGTAGGCTTTGCCCGCACCAACCACCCCCTACAGGAGACAATTTGTTGAGACACAGGAAGCACTTACATCTCTTAGTCTGGGTGAAATACACATGGGCTGGAAAAATGCAAGATTGGACACAAAATACCCAAGGTGCGCCTGTCCAAATAATCATGTACAAATGTGCATCATCTGATGATTGTAACAAGACACACAGGCGCTGGCCACCGTGAGTATGAACAAGGAAAATCAGGTCAGGCTGTACAGTGGACACTTTTACTACATTTTACGTCAATATACATGGTGCCAGGGGACAATGGCACAGAGCACAACCTATGCTGTAGACACTGAGAGTGTCCACATTTTGTGAT
Organism: Triturus cristatus; assembly: GCF_964204655.1. Lineage (NCBI taxonomy): Eukaryota > Metazoa > Chordata > Amphibia > Caudata > Salamandridae > Triturus > Triturus cristatus. The sequence continues at coordinate 959,672,306 of NC_140590.1, forward strand.
GACACACATGACACCTAGGAAAATATGCCCCAGGGGACAGTAGTGGCCACACAACTCCATGGTCCTGAATGGGAATGACTGCAACACACGCCACCATCCCTGCACTATGCGTATCGCACACTCATGCACATCATGTAACAGGCCACAACATAGGACATGCGTGCTGTAAGACATGCCACTTGAGAGACTAACTCCCATGTCTGGACTCAGCATCAGTGCCAACTGACATGGAACCCACAAGTACTGAACTGGATAGGGCACAGGCAAGGTCCCAAAACCTGTTACACACCACCCTCACACATGATGCTACAGGCATTGTTCACGTGGATAAACTGCCAGTGATTGGTCACTCACATTTGCATCCTATGTTTCCTCCAATCCCTTTAAACCTAGCACAGTCAGTGGGTTTTTATTGTTTTTTTTCTTGAGCATGATGTCAACTTCACAACCACTTTGCAACAAAGTAGATTCATTCAAACCGACTTTTGCTGTGCACCTGCAGAAAAAAATTCATACTTTAAACTTGGTCTCCATGACAACCAGCATGCATGTAGGCCCTTTATGCTTGTCTCTCATGTGTCCCCTATGTAATTTGGAGATTCACACACAGGTACGGTGCGTTCTGGGGCCCTAGGGCACCCCAAATGCAGAGCAACGGCCTGTACAGGCGTGTGTACGATCCGTATCACTATGGGTACGCATACGCGAGCACACCCATAGTGATAGTGAGCGTACGCGCGTGTGTACGGTCCGTATCACTATGGGTACGCATACGCGAGCACACCCATAGTGATAGTGAGCATACGCACGTGTGTACGGTCCGTATCACTATGGGTGTGCTCGCATATGCGTACCCATAGTGATACGGACCGTACACACGCCTGTACGCTCACTATCACTATGGGTGTGCTCGCGTATGCGTACCCATAGTGATACGGACCGTACACACGCGCGTACGCTCACTATCACTATGGGTGTGCTCGCGTATGCGTACCCATAGTGATACGGACCGTACACACGCCTGTACGCTCACTATCACTATGGGTAGGCCTACGGCAGCACTCCCATAGTGATAGGGAACGTACACAGGCCCTCAGAGCGAATGTACGGTGCCTTTCACACATAACAGTGGTGACAGGCAGCACACAGGAAGGAATAGAGCTGACATACTTGTCCATGGATGGACATCAAGGCCTTATCTGGGCAGTACTACATGTGTGGGGCACAGGTGTGAAAGGCTGTGATGTGGCACATTACTCCTGAGTTGTGAAGGCAATAGATGTATGATGAGATGTGTACAGATGTTATGTGTGACGGTGCAATATGTGCCAGGCATGCCCTTAACTCCTTTGACATGTGTGCATGTCGTACTGCACACTTGGGATAAGCGTCACTGGCATGGCACAGTCAACAACACACGCAAGTGTCCCCTGATACCCGCTACAGGGGTTACCACACCAGACATGTGACTACCCACGGTGCACGATGTGTCTATGTCATGTATGTGTAGTGTGTTCCCATTAGTTTGATGTTGGTGTTCCCTCAAAAGCATCTGCTGTTGCAGCAACCAACATGTGTCTGTGTGTAGATGGCCATGGCACACTGTTACGCACACCAGGCCACATGTGGTATCGGATGTGGTATCGGATGTAAGGTGTGTATGTATGCATGGGACACGGAGTAGCGTAACAAGGACCTGTCTGCATCCCCTCAATGTATGTGTGGTGAGTCATGACATGTACACCTTAATGGCAAGGTGTGTGGGCTGTCCTAGTGTAATGTCATGTGACCTGTGGCTCTAGTGTTCCGCTACCTGTCTCTGCAATCGACATCCTACTTCTGCTGATGTGTTGATGTATGTCACTCCTGTGTTGCGTCTGGCTGTTCACTTACACTGGGACACAGCTAGTCCCATGCCATGGGATGTGGAGGTTCACAATCTCCGTGTGTAGCTGGGTCTTGGTAGGAGTGTCACCTGGCAGCCATACGTGTCCAGGGCATGTAGCACATACCTGACTCCCTAGGTAGCATACGTGTATTGACAGATTAACATGTGCTCAGTACATATAAATTGTTGTTGTAGTGCACTCACTCTTCCTTGTCACTTCCAAATTACTGCAGAGCGCCGCCTCTTCCCCGACCAAGTCCGGACTTGGCTGACATGCGGGAGAATGACTGTATACGCTGCTACCGCTTCCCACAACCGTTGATTGAGGAGTTGACGGCAAGGCTGGCACCACACCTGCAACCGCTGCACAGGTATCCTACGGCACTGACACCCAAGCTGAAGGTAATGGCAGCCCTACATTTTCTTGCCACGGGTACCTTTCAATATACCATAGCTCATGTTGGTGGCATGTCCCAGAGCATGTTCAGCCGTGTGCTGCATGATTTCTTAGAGGCCATGTTGCTTCACCTGGATGAGTTCATCCATTTCCCAACTCCTGAACAGTTGACTGGGGTCAAGCGTGGATTCTATGCCCTGGGAGGGATGCCCCATGTCATTGGGTCCATAGATGGGACACATGTGGCTTTGGTACCACCACAGGCACAGGAGGTAGCGTACAGGAATCGCAAACATCAATGCCCTTGTGGTGTGTCTGTCCAACATGGTGATTTCACATGTCTGTGCTCGTTTTCCAGGATCAGCACACGATGCCTACATCATGAGGCGTAGCAGGGTACCTGAAATGATGACGCAGCTGCGCAACGAACGAGCATGTGTTGTTGGTGGGTACACTCTGTCTGTCCTGTATTTTGCATAGACTTCCAGCACGACCGCTTCTCCTGTCCTACTTATGTCCATGTGGTTTCCATGTAGGGGACGCTGGCTATCCCAACATGCCATGGCTGATCACACCTCTCCGCAACCCCAGCACGCCGGCCCAGCTCCGCTACAACACCGCCCATGGCCGGACAAGGCGAGTGATAGAGAGGACATTTGGCCTCCTGAAGAGCCGATTCAGGTGCCTACACAAGACCGGCGGCGCCCTCCCATATGCCCCGGCGAAGGTCTGTAAAATCTTCATGGTCTGCTGCATGCTGCACAACATGGCAGTTGAGAAAGCTGTGCCACTCATCCTGAATCAAGATGATCAGGACCATCCACCCGTGGAGGACGAAGGGCTTGGCAATGGGGCTAGTGATGTGTAGGATGTTGTTCCGCAAGAGGACATGCGGAGTCGGCTCATACGCAACTTCTTTGCTTAGTGGTGAGTACCAGTGTCTGAGTGTGCACGCATTGGTCCCCGTGTCGCATGTGTTGCGATGAGTGTGTCCATCTGCATGTATGCCACGTGAGTCAGAGGTGTGTGTGGATGTGTCACTCGAGTGATGGTGCCAGTGATGAGTGTATTTCCACAGTCATAATTGTGACCTAGCATGTTGTCATCCTTACATGTGTCGAGTACATGCACATGCAAGTGGCTGTGCTTTTTGTGGCTGACTTCTTGTGTGTCTCTCATCCCCAGGTACTTGCGCATGCCGTCTGCTGGTTGCATTGTTGTGGCACTGCTATTCCTCATGGACACGTCATCGTGTGCTGACTCAGCGTTACACGCACGGACAAGTTTGGAAGTCTCCTTAGGGTAAGGGATGCATCAGGGGTGTATTTGGTGTGGCAGTTGTTTACGATGTGTGCACACTGCCCCTGTCGATGTTTGGTTCCTCTGCAGACATGTTGCATCACCATGGGACACATTACATGTAGCTGGATACACCTGAATAGATGGTCAGACTTGTTGACAGTCATCTGTGATGGGATAGTGGATTGTGATGATGGCATCAATGTGTGTAACACTGCCCTCGGACACATATGGTTTGCATTGGCTTGACATGGTGTGGGACTTCCACATCAGAGGATCAATGGTGTATGGCAGCCTCTCCGTGAGCAGCAGGGGGTGTTTAGCTGTTACCCGACACTTGTGTGCCAGTTTCATGGCTATCACGCATTTGTGCTGCAGAAGGGGGGTTTCAGTGTTGGACCCACATGTTACTCCACAATCCACATGACCTGCGTATGTGTACTCCGAGTTGCCTCTGCATTCCGGAATACATGACTAATAAAGGTGTCCCTATGCCTCCAAGGTGCCTCTTCTCAGTCAATGCTGGTGTGTTGCCACGGTGCATACGGCATGTCTGGCATGGTTTTCCGTGATAGTGGCTATGTGTCTATGTGTAGAGTAGCAAGATGCAAGCTGTTTGTGTGGGATTAGACTCTGTATTGTGCATGATGTCCATGACTGTGTGGGTATTGTGACATGTGCCATCCCCATGCATCCAACGTCGGCCAGGCCACCATTCTCTGCATCCACCTGACTCAAGCTTGCAGGACATGGTTCTGCCACCTGTCTACACATACCTGGGTGCCCCCCAGGACACTCCACATGATCCCTGACCTCTGCGCATGACTGTTGCTGTACTCAATATGTCTGTCGGCACGGTTGTGCGGCCACCCCCTCAGCTGGTTGGGCCCATCACAGGTGTGTATGGTGCTCCATGTCTGTCTTGCCTAATACATTGTGACCCATGTGTGTCCTGTGCCAGACTCAGGCCCCAGGGTATGGATGGTTGAAGTCATATGAGAACTCAGGCATGGTTAGACTTTACAAGACACATGTACGGTAATAATGCAAAATGTAGGCATCATCTCTTTATCGTGTAACTTTTTATTTGTGTTGGGGTACCTTTTGGGGGGGGGTATGACAAGAGGGGCTTCCCGGGTGTGTGGAGTCCAAAGTTCACTGGGGGAGTTGGTGTCCTTGCCATTGGAAATCATCAGAGTCCATGCCACAGTCTTTGTCAACATTGGTCAGACAGTGACCAGCAAGTCCATGTGGCAGAGAAGATGTCTTTTGCTGATGTGCTGCTGTTGGTCCAGTGGGCCAGGTGCCAGGCCAGGTGCCCTGGGAGATGGTGCTGTTGCGCCGACCCTCACGGTCTTTTCCGTGGACAACTCGCCCTCCTGCGGGAACCCTCAGAAGCAGGCCGTGACGATGTTTGGGATGCTCCGTCGGATGTCTCCTCCTCCTCCTGATCCCTCCCTGTGGGTGGTGATGTTCTTGGCCTGGTGGCACAGGGAGGGTTGCCCATGTTGTCGGCTATCCGACGGAGTGTACGGTGAATTCCCGTGAACACCGTCACGAGGTCAGCCTGTCTGTCCTCCATCCGCCCTTGGTGTCGCAGTTGACAGGCATGTTGCTCCGCATGTTGCTGGGCCTGCTGGGTCTTGATCTCCTCGAGGGTCCCCTTCATCTCGTTGAGGGTGGACACAACCTGGCTCATGCCGGTGGTGTCCTGCCGGTATGTGTCCAAGATGTTTCTCACATGGGAATATACCGGTTCCGCAGCCAACTGGTCAGGCTCGTGCCTCCGCCGTCCTCCACTCCCACCACCCCTGCCCACTTGCATCTGGCCTGCCCTTGTGGGCACATCGGGTCTCCGGGACCCCTGAGGGGTGTCATTAGCGTTGTCGCCTGCCTCCTCCTGGGTGCCCGGTACACCGTGTCCCTCCTGGTCAGCCTGGCTGCGTTGTGGTGGTGGGGCAGGGATCCTGGGTGTCTCCTGGGGTGTGGCAGGAGTGGGGGTGGTGGTTGGCCCAGTTGTACCTGACGCAGGTGCTGCAGGTGGTTGGACACCAGAGGGGCCAGGTTGGTCGGGGTCGTCCACAGAGTGGTGAGAGTCGTCGCTGCCGGTGGGATCGCCATCCCGCAGAGCCGGGTCCTGTGAGTCTTCCCCCCCAGTGTTGGGGGGTGATCCACGACGTTGACCTGTGTGTGAGAGAGACAATGTTATTTTTGTTCCATGCAACATCCATGTTTCATTCGTTTCAAAGTTGGCACATTTCCACTGGGTATTTGGATATGTCTTGCATTCCACTCACAGTGCACTTGTGCATGGGTATGTCCCTTGGCCACAGCTTTTGAGACTTTACCTATGTGTGACACAGTCTTACTTGCTGCATCAAATGTGACTGCAGTCAGCAGTGGAGTGAGCAGGTGTGGCGAGCCATGCATTGGCGCCTTCCGTGTTGCACTGTAGGAGGGCACATGGAGTTGTTCCACACACTTATATAATGCAGGTAGCTGGCGTTGTGCTCGTGCACAGGTTGAGACATGGCCCAGTGTTTTGCCATTGAGAAGAGAGGGGGATTCAGGCACTGGCCACCCTTGTCTACATGCACGCAGTCCACCTGCTGACGAGCAGACATTCCCACACCACCCAAGGCTGAATTGGTCTCCCTGTGTCTCCCTTTCTCACTCCCTCTCTGTCCCCCTCTCCCTCCCTCCCTGTGTCAGCCTCCTCCCTCTGTCCGTCTCCCTGTGTCTCCCTCCCTCTCTCTTCCCCTCTCCCTCCCTCTGTGTGTCACCCTCTGTCACCTCAGCCCAGCTTCCTAGGCAACACTTTTTGCAGATCTTTGAATGGCCCTTGGCTTGTTCATGTGAGTTTGTTTCTGATCTCCAGGCACCCATTGGGTGTGGTGTCTGTGTCTGCGCTGCTGCTGTGGTGGTGTGTGCTGCCACTCTTTCACAGTGTTGGCTGTTCATTAGCTGCTGTCATGTGCAAAAAGTGCCTTCACCCCCATGTCTTAATGTAAGGCGTCCGCCATTTGCTGGCAAGTCTTTCCTGTGTGGGGACACACTGTTTGTCTGGCTGTGACCTAGGCCATATGGGCAGAGGGCATTGTTGTCTGCTTCTGAGTTGCACTATGTGATTTTTGAGGCCCACACTCCCGCCATCCGGGTTACCGTGTCTTGTGTTGGTGTTTTCTGTGGCCTGTGACTTGGGATTGTCCAGCTGGGTGCATGGGGCATGGTGGTGCTAGTGGCATGTGCGTGTTTATGGAGTGTGGTTGAGTCATGCGATAGCTTGGGGTGGTTGCGTGCATGATTGTGAGTTTGGTTGTGGATGACGTTCCCCCCATGTGAGACGAGTTGTTTGTGTACTCACCAGGCTCTCGGAGTCCTTCTACTCCGTCCACTGCCACCACCGGCAGTATGGCCATCACCCTCTCCTCCCAGGGATGGTATTGTACGCGTCTGCGGGGCGGCCCTCCTCCAGTGATGTTGCCCTGGTTGTGGTCGTTGGTCATTTTGGCTCGGACCCTCCTCCGCAGATCGTACCACCTGGCTTGGCATTCATGCCTGGTCCTTCTGGTGGACGCAACAGCATTCACAGCATCGACAATCGTCTGCCACATGGCTGTTTTTTCGGAAATGCTGGTCTGTCTGACCAATGTTCCAAAGAGGTGTGGCTCGACTCAGAGGATTTCGTCGACAAGGACCTCCAACTCTTGGCTAGTGAACTTTGGAATCTTGTTAGTGGGCATGTTGAGGGGTGTGGGTGTGGATGGTTGTGGGTATGTGGGTGTGGTTGTGCAGGTGTGTGTGTGAATGTGATGAGGGGGTGTTTGTGAAGGTGGTTGTGTGAAGGTGTGCAAGTGTAAGGTGTAGTAAAGGTTCAAGTATGGTGCTGTGGGTTGTCTGTGGGGTCTGGCAGCAGTGAGTATGTTGCAAAGGCTCATGGTTTGTGTCTGTGGGCCCTTTTTATTGGTCCATTGGTGGGTGTGGCTGTGTTTGAACTTTGGGTGTGTGTGTTATAAGGAGTGGTTGTGTTTTGGGCCTCTGTTTGGGAGTTTGGCAGTTGCAGGTCAGTGAATGTGTTGTATTTGTGCTTGTTGGACATGTTTTGTGGCTTTGTGCGATTCGAATAGAGTCTTCTTGTGTTGTTTTGCTTTGTCCTGGTTGTGCACGTGTGTTTTTAGCGTGTGTACGGTGTGGACATCGGCCATTTGGTTGTACAGTGCTGTCCTTGTCTCTGGCTTGGTACAACTCGTACATGCGCGATGTTGGGTGAAGGTGCCGGTGTTGGGGCCTGGGGTGCGCTCCGTACTTAGACTGTTGGGGTCGGGGTACGCTCCATACATATGCGGGTGAGGGTACGAGCCGTACATACATGGTTGGGGTGGGGGTACGCTCCATACATACGCGGGTGAGGGTACGGGCCGTACATGCACGTTTGGGGTGGGGGTACGCTCCATACATACGCGGGTGAGGGTACGGGCCGTACATACACGGTTGGGGTGGGGGTACACTCCATACATACGCGGGTGAGGGGACAGGCCGTACATACACGGTTGGGGTGGGTGTACGCTCCATACATACGCGGGTGAGGGTACGGGCCGTACATGCATGGTTGGGGTGGGGGTACGCTCCATACATATGCAGGTGAGGGTACGGCCGGAACATACACGGTTGGGGTGGGGGTACGCTCCATACATACGCGGGTAAGGGTACGGGCCGTACATGCACGGTTGGGGTGGGGGTACGCTCCATACATACACGGGTGAGGGTACGGGCCGTACATGCATGGTTGGGGTGGGGGTACGCTCCATACATACGCGGGTGAGGGTACAGGCCGTACATTCACGGTTGGGGTGGGGGTACGCTCCATACATACGCGGGTGAGGGTACGGGCCGTACATACATGGTTGGGGTGGGGGTACGCTCCATACATACGTGGGTGAGGGTACGAGCCGTACATGCACGGTTGGGGTGGGGGTACGCTCCATACATACGTGGGTGAGGGTACGGGCCGTAGATACACGGTTGGGGTGGGGGTACGCTCCATACATACGCTGGTGAGGGTACGGGCCGTACATACACGGTTGGGGTGGGGGTACGCTCCATACATACGCGGGTGAGGGTACGAGCCGTACATGCACGGTTGGGGTGGGGGTACGCTCCATACATACGCAGGTGAGGGTACGGGCCGTACATACACGGTTGGGGTGGGGGTACGCTCCATACATACGCGGGTGAGGGTACGGGCCGTACATACACGGTTGGGGTGGGGGTACGCTCCATACATATGCGGGTGAGGGTACGAGCCATACATGCACGGTTGGGGTGGGGGTACGCTCCATACATACGCGGGTGAGGGTACGGGCCGTACATACACAGTTGGGGTGGGGGTACGCTCCATACATACGCGGGTGAGGGTACGGGCCGTACATACACGGTTGGGGTGGGGGTACACTCCATACATACGTGTGTGGGGGTACAGGCCGTACGTACAGGGGTGTACATACACGGGTGGGGGTACGTCTCGTACATACACGGGTGTACATACACGGGTGTATATACACGGGTGTACATTCATGGGTGGGGGTACGTCTCGTACATACACGGGTGTACATACACGGGTGTACATACACGGGTGTACATTCACGGGTGTACATTCACGGGTGGGAGTACGTCTCGTACATACACGGGTGTACATACACAGGTGTACATACACGGGTGTACATTCACGGGTGTGGGTACGTCTCGTACATACATGGGTGTACATACACGGGTGTACATACACAGGTGTACATTCACGGGTGGGGGTACGTCTCGTACATACACAGGTGTACATACACGGGTGTACATACACGGGTGTACATTCACGGGTGTACATTCACGGGTGGGAGTACGTCTCGTACATACACGGGTGTACATACACGGGTGTACATACACAGGTGTACATTCACGGGTGGGAGTACGTCTCGTACATACACGGGTGTACATACACAGGTGTACATACACGGGTGTACATTCACGGGTGTGGGTACGTCTCGTACATACACGGTTGTACATACAGGGGTGTACATACACGGGTGTACATTCACGGGTGGGGGTACGTCTCGTACATACACAGGTGTACATACACGGGTGGGGGTTCGACTCGTACGTATAAGGGTGTACATACACGGGTGGGGGTTTGACTTGTACGTACACGGGTGTACATACACGGGTGGGGGTTCGACTCGTACATAGGAGGGCTGGGGGGGGTGGTTGGGCGCGTACATACGGGGGCTGGGGGGGTGATTGGGCGCGTACATACGGGGGCTGGGGGGAGTGTTGGGCGCGTATGCGGGCACATGTCTCCATGGTTGCTATAGGAGTTCGGTGCGGACGGTGCTTTTTCCATCCAGTTGTAACATCGGACGCACGGGATGGATCGTACTTCCGCGGTCGGACTTCACTTTTCACATTTGTACGGTAATTCGTCCGGGGACGTGTCGAGCACATTTTCCGACCCGAGGACGTGTGGGGAATTATTCCCAATGCAATTCGTATGGACTTTTTCCCATGCGAATCGTAGTTGGCAGTTTGTACGCCACTTGTACGATTCGTACGGTAAAAAGATCGGATACGAGTCGTACGGGGAAATTTTTTACAGGATCGTCATCGGCACCTAAATCTAAGACTGTGACCATCCCTCAAGAGGAGCGGAGAGAAGGTAAAGAGTGAAAGTTATTGGAATCAGCCCCAAAATTGCAAAACTGCTCAAAAGCTGCTGGAGCGGCAACTCACCTAAACTCCCCAGTCGTGGCTCAGAGGGTTAAAAAGCGAGTGGGACAGGCTGCAGCTCGAGCAAACCGCACTGCCTCCTTGCGGAAAGACCTGGCAATGCCCATAGAAAATACAGAACATAGTATGGCAGCTCCAGAACTCTCCCAGAAAAACTGTCAGGAGGAGGAATCAGCAGATTTGGAGACAAGCCTTAGCTGCCAGTGGATCAACGGGGGAGGGACATCTCCTAATTTAGATACCTGTCACAGAATTCGATCGGGCCAATTCCAAGCATGAAGCTGAGGTTGTAAAATCTAAGGAATTCAAAGAATACCCTCTATTCTCTAAGGCAATAGATAGGTTGGAGAACATTCAGTCCGCAGTCTCACAATCTCTATCTTCTTCAAAGGAGACTTCTTCTAACAGTGACTGTAATATTCTGCTGCAGCCTCCAGCGTACCCCATGCAGATATTGCAAGAAGTATCTGTGCCAGAAATTATAGAGCAGGCAGCTTCAAGAGTGCTAAAAGAACCAGCTGGACAAAAGGAGTCCGGGTTTGATCCATCTCAGAAGGGTTTCTCCCATGTGGCTACACCATTCCCTCTGCAGTGGGATGCTAAGAGGATGCTTAATTTAATTTAGGAGGTTTTTCGGGAGCTCAAAGCCTCGCAAACTATAGAGATAGCAGCAATACATGTCCGGCTCACAAAGATTGAAGATACTATGGCTCGAATTCCAGAGAGATTAAGTGAAGCTGAAACAAGAATATCAAAGTTAGAAGACCAGGTTGTTATAATGAAGGAAAAGGTTGGGGCTTTCCAGAGCCAAAAGATCTCCATGGAATACAAGTTGTGGGAGTTGGAGAACCATTCCAGTTCAAATCTTCGTATCCTCTGCATTCCAGAGTGGCTAGAGGGACAGCAGACACTTCATCGAGTTGACTCCTTTATTAAAAACACGTTATCCCGTACTATACCGGGGATCAGACTATCATGAGAGCCAATTGTGTGCCAGCACATCTACTTCTAAATTCATAATTTCCTCTGACGATATTGGTCAATTTTGGAGATTACCACATAAAAGAACAAATTCTAACCAAAGCAGTTAGGCAATGACAGTTTAATATGCCTGATGTCCCACTATGCCGTATATTTTCAGACATGTCCACTTCAGCTGTCAAAAGACAGAAAGAGTTTGTTATAATGCTTCATGTGTTTAAGGAACAGGGGGCACAGGCAACGATTGCACAGCAAAGTAAACAGAAGATGCTTGTACAAGGATGGTTCCACATCTTTTGCAACGTCCCAGAAGCACAGGAGTTACTACAGCAGATATCTAATAAGCCATTAGTCTTGTCTGTCCCTATGTTTATTTGTATATCTGTTGTCTTTTCTCTTATTTTTTTTTCTCTTCTCCTTAAAATCTTCTCTTTTCGGGGTCTTTCTCTGGCCTCTTTTTTCAGAGTCCTGAGAGGGGGAGGGTAGGCCGATAACTTATGGCAAAAGGTCAAGGTGCCAGCTTTGGGGGGTGGGATAAGCCTGTCAGGTGAGAGTGGGATGGCGAGCCATTTACCATGGCTTTCGGGAGGGGGGAACGGGGGGGCAACGGGGGGAGGTTTGGTGGTGGTGTGGGCGAATTGGGAGCAAGGGGATTAAGAGATCTAACCTTACAATGTTTTGTTACATACAAAATGATGATTAGAACTGTATGCATAGTGTTGTATGTGTATAGGTATTCAGGAATAATGGGATGAGAAGCAATTGAATATTATAAGCTTCCCTGATGAGAAGCACTATTGTTGAGCTGAGTGCTTTATTAATCAGCGGAGCGCTCGGGGGTCCACTCCGCACACTGGAGGGTTCCTTTTTATTTTTTTTATTTTTTTATTATCATACTGTGTTATAGGATAAGATAAGATAAGATGAACAACACTCTCAAGGTGGTTTCTTTCAATGTTAATGGCCTTAATAATAAAAAGAAAATGTGGGCTATTAAATCCTGGATAAAAACAGAAAGTCCATCTGTGGTTTTAATCCAAGAGACTCATATACCGGCAGGGAAGTTAGCAGAATTTTCAGTTTAGATCGTGGGCTACATACCGGGGATTTTCCTCCTCCCAATCTGCACATCGGGGCACTGCAATTTTTTCGAGTAGGAAATTCAAAGCAGACGTGGTAAACTTTGAGAATGATAAAAATTGAAGGTGGTGGGTGACCTGTAGGTTGGGGTTAAGGTGTCTCACATTTGTTAGCATTTATGCTCCAGTCGAAGATAACACTGAGCCATATGTTGAATTATTCCAATTGTTAATACAAATTCAGGGCAAAGTAATTATAGGGGGAGACTATAATTTCCTGCAAAGTCCTAAGATTGATTCCTCAGTTAAAACCAAAAGGCAATTAAAACCAAAAACCTTTAAAATTATTCAAAACTATAGTAAGACCCTGAGGTTAATTGACCCCTGGAGGGAAACTTTCCCTACCAAAATTGCGTATACCTGTTTTTCAGGTAGATTTCGTACTTCTTTCCGTATAGATGTCTTCCTTGTGTCTAAGACCCTGATTTTTAATAATCAGCGAATCTTACCAAATGGATTTACAGACCATGCAATGATTGTTCTGGTGGTCGAGTTAGGGACAGTTTTAGTACATCTTTGGCGATGGGTTCCTAATAAACAGTATTTACAGGAAGAAAATTGGGTATTATATTGTAAAACAGAGATAAAGGAATTCTTGGCAATTAATCATGGGACTGCTCACCCTCATATTTTCTGGGATTCTTCAAAAGCATACATTTGCGAGCTGGGAATAGGTAAAGATGTGGAAAATTTCAAAAAAGAGAAAGTACTAAAGCAAGCCTTAGAGCAGAGCACACAGCAGTGTTATGAAAGTTTATTGAGAAGTTCTTCGGCTCCTAATCTAAGAAACCTTGATCAGGCTTAACAGGCATTAAGTGAGGCATATTTTTAAAATTAGAAACCTTAAATCGCACCCATATGCAAAAGGTATACGAGGAAAGCAATTTTACTGGTATGTTCCTTGCATGGCAGGTTCAGGAGCAAGCTGCGAGTAATCGGATAAATGCATTGAAATGTACTGTTACTGGCATGCGGACCAAGGACTCGGTCAGTATTGTGGAAATAATGCTGGAACATTATAGATGCATTTATGAACAAAAACAATCAATTAATAGCGATTCACTTGAGTATTTCCTTTGGGAACAGAATATCCTGGCTTTGGGGCCGATTCCGATCCTGGAAAAACCGGGTACGAACCGTCGGTCGGAGCGTTTTCTCCGTCCGACTCGTACCCGGTAAAAACACCATACAAACTTGCAAGTACGATTGTTTCCGTACGAGTCGGAAAAAACACCGACCGACGGCAAAATACATACGAATGTGATCCGGGACACCGCGGACGTGACGTCCGGACGGAGTTAGGCATGTTTTTACGTCCCAGCAAGTACGATTCGTACCGACAGCAGTCCGGACGGCAATATTTTTACGGCACCCAAAAAGTGCCGGAAAAGCGAAGTACGCCGCGATGCGAGCGGAATAGGGGGCCCGGTATGCGCCGTCCCCCCCCAGCCCCCGTATGTATGCGCCGTCCCCCCCAGCCCCCCGTATGTACGCGCCGTCCCCCCCAGCCCCGCGGATGGACGTGCCGTACCCCCAGCCCCCCGTGGAAGGACGCGCCGTACCCCCCCAGCCCCCCGTTGGTACGGTGCGGACCCCCGCCCATGTATGTACGGTGCGGACCCCCACCTGTGTATGTACGGCACGTACCCCCACCCCCGTAGGTGCTGGGGGTCCGCACCGTACCTACGGGGGTGGGGGTACGCACCATACATACACAGGTGGGGGTCCGCACCTTACCTACGGGGTGGGGGTATGCGCCGTACATACACGGGTGGGGGTCCGCACCGTACATACACGGGTGGGGGTCTGCACCGTACATACACGGGTGGGGGTCCGCACCGTATCTACGGTGGTGGGGGTACGCGCCGTACATACACGGGTGGGGGTCCGCACCGTACCTACAGGGGTGGGGGTACGCACCGGACATACACGGGTGGGGGTCCGCACCGTACCTATGGGGGTGGGGGTACGCCCCGTACATACACGGGTGGGGGTCCGCGCCGTACATACACGGGTGGGGGTCCGCACCGTACATACACGGGTGGGGGTCCGCACCATACCTACGGGGGTGGGGGGGTATGGTGCGTCCTTCCGTGGGCGGGCTGGGGGTATGGCACGTCCATCCGCAGGGGGGCTGGGGGTATGGCGCGTCCATCCGCGGGGGGGCTGGGGGTACGGCGCGTCCATCTGCGGGGGGGCTGGGGGAAACGGCGCGTACATACGAGGGCTGGGGGGATGGCGCGTACCGGGCACCTGTTTGGACATCTCCATGGTTGCTGTAGGAGTTCGCTCCGGACGGTCTTTTTACCATACGGTTGTACAATCAGACGGACGGTACGAATCGTACTTGCGCGCTCGGACTTCAGTTTTCAGATTCGTACGTAAAAATGTCCGGGGACGTGTCAGACACCTTTTCCGACCCGAGGACGTGTCGGGGAATTTACCCAATGCGATTCGTATGGACTTTTTAACATACGAATCGTACTTGCCAGTTTGTACGGGACTTGTACGATTCGTACGGTAAAAAATCCAGATACGATTCGTACGGGAAATATTTTTCCAGGATCGGAATCGGCCCCTTTGTCTGAAACCGAGAGGGCAAATATTATCCGCCCCTTCTCTAAAGAATTGTCGGAGGTCATTAGAAACCTCCCGAATGGCAAAGCCTGCGGACCTGATGGCTTACCGGCAGAATTTTAAAAAAAAATGCAGGGGATTTACTTGAGTATTTTCTACTGGATGCCAATACAATGCTAGATCGGGGCCCGATATCAGCATCGGGTTTTAAAGGGAATGTGGTAAGCTGTGTTAAAAAGGGGAAGGATGGTGAGGATCCCAACTCATATTGTCCAATCACATTATTAAAATTGGATTACAATGTTATCACAAAACATTTAGCTAACACATTTAACACAATAGCATCAAACTTGATTCACACTGATCAAAACAGGTTTATTGCAGGGAGACAGCTAGGGATGAATACACACTATTTAGCTGAAGCACTAGATTACTTTGAAACCAAGAATATACCGGCCCTGGTGCTCTTGTTGGACGCGGAGAAAGCATTTGACCTTGTGGTCTGGGAGACGTTATTTCGTATCTTGTCTAGATTTGGCATACCACCCCAGATCACAGGGCTGATCCAAAGAATGTACCACAATGCAGAAGCCAGCAATATTGTTAATACCGTGGAGGCGGGAAAAATCGGTGTTAAGCGAGGAACCAGACAAGGATGCCCGCTTTCCCCCATTTTATTAGCCGTTTTTATCGAGCCACTGGCCATTGCAATCCAAGATAACCCCGATATTCGTCCCCCTTTCCCACCCTTGGGGATATTAAAATTGTTCGCAGACGATATTATGTTAATCCTCGACTCTGATAAGCGGTGCAGGCAAAGGTTTTTGAGATTTTCACACATTATGAAGATTTCGGTGGGTATACAATTAATAAGATGAAAACTAAAATAATATTATGTGGATGTAAGCCAGATGTTTTACATATGGATATTGCCCCATGTGCGAATTCTCATCCAAAAAGAGATTTAGGAATTACATTTTCACCACAGATTGCGGATATATATGATCTAAATTTCTCCCCACTGCTTTTAAAAGTACTGGATTAATTTTCACGCTGGAACTCTCTTTCATTAAAAAGTGTTTAACTGATTAAGATGTCTGTACTCCCGTTATTCAATATATTTTTTTCAGCTATTCGGTGCGTTTTAACTGCATCCTTCTTCAAAAAGATCGAATCTATGTTTGCGTCCTTTATTTGGAAACAAAACCTCCCCGAATTGCACTAAGCACTTTATATGAAGATTTGGTGAGAGGTGGGCTAGCGCTTCCTAATCTTAGAGATTAATATTTCGCATACTTTGCACAATATATGTCTAGGTTCAAACTAGAACCGCATACAGGAATATTTGAGAACTACTTTATGTTGTTAATTTGCACAGAACATCAGATACGCCCGCCGTAAAAAATAACGAAATCTCCCCCAAAAATACGTTATAAGAACTAGCAGTGTTTTTTTTGTAAACACCAGCATTTTTTTAGAAGATACGCAATTCCTGTTTTTAACATTGCAACCCCCTTATCCGAACTCGCTTCTGAATGAGGGCCTAAAGTTTCATCTGAAATTTTCCATAAATGGGCTAAAGCTGGGTTTAGAAAAATCTCTGGCTTTATGATAGTGGAAAGGTGGCTCAATATTTCTGAAATCCGAGATTTAATCAAAAGTGATTTCCTTCTCCTTGGCTCTTATAGATCGCTGTATAAAATTCTCAGTTATTTGGATCTGGTTCAAATAAACAAGAGTAAAAATACTGTGCTCACGCTATTTGAAAAAGATGTAGATAGGGGACCCGGGGAATGGAAATACCATTTGGCCTCTACAAGAGGTCTGGACCTTACTCGGAAAGCAATGACAAAATGGGAAAAACATGAAGGGTTGGAATTAACAGCTAGAATGTGGCCTGAGGTCAATAAACGTAATTTTACCGTGTTACGTGGAGCTAATTGTTGCTGGATGCTATTTTTAGCAAATGGCTACTGTACAGAACCCCACAGTTTCCCTCCCAGATCAACCCTAACCAGTCCAGTCACTGCTTCCATTGTTTAAATCAATCGGCTGCTTATTAGACGCATATAATCAGTCAGTGCCCTCTGGTTCAGGGGTTCTGGAACGAAATATTTTGATATTTGGAGATCGAGTGTCCAAATAAACTGGCATCTAATAGCTGGCTAGAAGTCCTGGTATATGATCCATCTCTTCACCTATCCGATAAATGGGTGAAACTATTATATATTACAATGGCGGTCACCAGGTCCCTTCTGCTTCAAAAATGGCGATCTCGTCAGGTTCCAACAATGTGTGAGTGGGCTTGGAAAATGAAGCAAGTTAGAAATAGTGAAGGGCTTTCAGCAATGCAAAATGGGAGGATCAGGAAATTTGAAAATTGTGGGAACGGTATTTCGATTAAATACTAAGGCTAGAGCAAAGGATCTTAAAACCATCCCACTAATTTGCATTTTATGTAATCCACTTTTATATATATGTTAGGATCGACATTGTGCACATTTGCACATTATTTTTTAGTTTGCACTTTATGCACTTTAATAGCTCTTTATCGCAAAAAATCTGTATTGTATCTGGTTTCTAATGATTCTTAAAGTAGAGTTACTCTAGCTTTTATTCTGTACATTTTTTTATATTCCTGAATATGTATGATGTACTTATTGATTAATGGTGTATAGCCAAGAAATGATAATGTATTATATTGATTAATTAGAAACTTTGATGGATCTAAATAAAAATAAAAAAACTTTCTGAATTAATTTATGACATTCTCCTGCTGGATTCACCAACAATCTCCCACCACCTTGTAGAAGCACTGGATTGTTTATCAACAAACTCATCACATCCAGAAACCACACCTGAGTGGGCCAAAATTGAACGACTAGCACCAGATCTGCCATCTCCTTTCTCGCCTTCATAATACTCTCTGAATCAAAAAGAAAGGGGGAAACGCATCCCTGACCCTCAAACTTGTAGAAATGCACTCACTTCTGGTTTCCTGAGCATTTCATCTGCTCACGTAAAGATCCATCTGAAAAGGTCCCTATCTCACTAATGCTCTGAACACCTCCCTGTTCAACATCCAATCAATTGAACCCCATAGAACCAATCTGTCACGTAATTGTTGAGCCCTGGAATTTGCTGAACCATGATGTTCTGATCTAGGCAAAAATTTCAAAGCGTATTTGCTAAATCTTCCAGCACCTCCGACCAAGGACCTCCCAACTGATTCACATACCTTACTGCTGACACATTGTCCATAACCAACCGCACACAACACTTCACACTGTGCTTTACAAAAGTATTCACTGCAAAAGATCCTGCCAACAACTCTAGATAATTAATATGCTTCTCCTTAAGTGACCATTTCCCTTCTGCTGATTTCTCACTGCCCAGCCTTGAAGACTGTACGGAACACACACAGACCCAAAGAAACAGAAATGAATTCGTGTTGCTGGATGGAATAGTATTAATTATTGTATGGAAAACACCGAAGTGTTTACAGGGTAACCCAACCAGAGTACACATACAAAATGAAACAATTAGTGAAACAGTGGTTACTTGAACAAAAAATCACATATAACAGATATATACAATAGACAATACATAGAAATCATAAACAATCAGATCCAACTTGAAGTACATAAACCACTATAGGCTGTAATTTCCTTGTTCTATATGTGGATTTGCACGGAAGCATAGGACAGGTAACGTCGACGTTTCGACCCAATATGGTGGTGCCAATTAGTATGCATCAAAGGGGGTCTTCATCAGGACAAAGAATGGGTTGGGGACCTGTAAGCGCAAAGAATTTGGTGTCAGGGCAATGTGTGTGTCACATGTGAAGGAAATGGTTAAATTCCCTTGTGCGGCAGAATAGCTCACCTGGGACAACGATTTAATTAATTGGAAATAGATTCGTCATCTCTCTTATGCAGGCAACCGACATCTATTTTGGTAGTGAATTCTGCAAAAATTCTGCAAAAATTAAAGAGGAGGGGCTGTAGCACGAATATGACGGACTATGTGTCAGCGTAATTAGAGTATACCTGATTTTAAAAGAAAGGCACGTACCTGAAGGACGGTAATTTTGATTTGAAAAGAAAAGTGGTGCTGTCACAACAATCGCCACGTACTGCGAACAAAAAAGGGGCACTATGATTAAGGTTGCCAAGCAAGTTAAATTAAAGTTAATCAATAAGAGCGTAATCATCGCTTGCGGGATATCTAAGGACATATGTACAAATTATATACATAAACAAATGCAAGGCTCAGCATAAAATGAACTGTTTCTAGTTCATATAAGGAGCTGTTACACCCCCAATGGTACAGCTGAAAAAATGGGGCGCGAACCCGTGGCGGTTAGACAATGGTAGCAGAATCATTTTACATGGAAACTAAGTTAAAAATGCCGAAGGCGGTGAAGAAACATCAGTTAGAGCAATTACGGCACAGTAGTTTCACAACATCGTTGTGAAACTTAGTGAAAAAACCCCGCCGTTAGTGCAACAACTTACATGGAGTCCGCGAACTGGACGTCTTTATCCGTCAAAGGCTCAGCTGCAACTGACAGCGAGCGCTCGCTGGGGCTGACTATATGACGTGTTCAACTCTGCCGTGTACGTGCGGGGACCTAACTCGTAGGGTGATCAGGAAAACCCGGGGTGGATTAGTCGGGAATGCACTCGTAATGAATGAAGGAAAACGGGATGAGCTTGTACCATATGTGGGACCCAGAAAACAGGGGACAATTTTACACAGTGCGGATAAGGGCCGACCCGCTGGTCTCATGATCGTACAAGCGTCTGTTTCAGTTATACAGGTTAAAAACCGTTCAAGACTTTTCAAGTGTAATATTTTGACATTGCCAATGAAGTTTCATAGCGCTCAACATGGGATTTACTCACAATGTGCATGTCAATAAGCACGATAATACGCCAATTTTTTTTTTAACATAATCAGACTGCAAAGCAAATACGGGCCATTATACTGATATCTTGATATTACATGCGTATGAGGATACGAATGTTTCAATTATGCAGGTTATAAAACATAACGTGTGAAGTGTCATAAAATTCAAAATGGATTATCCCACAGTGTACACGACAATAAGTGTGATAATATCCCAAACGATTGGACTGCACGGTATACATTATAGTTTCATGATGTACACTATTTCAATAACATGACGATGATAATGACATATGACGTATAAAACAATGTCAGCATGTTATACTAATTAAAAATGTCAAGTTCATATATATGCTGGGATTGCAAGAGGAAAAGATCCAAGTAATATATCTTACTCAACCGGATGGCAAACAATACATATGAAGAGGTAAGGAACAATGACCAGCAGTGATATTAGAGCTTACTCATTTGCAAATAAAACAAGGCCCAACTTACCAACCACGTACTAGGTACCAAGACAAATTCGGCCCTGCCGGCTCGGCTTTTTTAGGGGAACCCACTTGGACCAGTCAAGATCAGAATTGGGGGCGACCACCCAGATGGAATCAAACACGTGGAAATCAACGGGGCAACTCCAGGGTGTGCTTTCAAACCCAACCACAACAGAACCATGGGGAAATTCGCACCAGACGCCAGACCTATCGATGGTAACTCCCACACCAGACAATACCTCTAATCTTAATATGGAAGACTTAATCACACGCCAAGGAACAACAGAGATTGGTATGAATGTGAAGGATCCTATATTGAACATCTCGAAGTACTCTTTAAATAAAGCGGAGCATGACATCTTGGCAAGAGGCCTGTCCTTTGTTCCCACCTCCATTCCAAACTCTTTTAACATTAAGCTGGAATTGCAACAATTCTTCAGAAAGATCCGCCTAAAATACTTCTTTGTGAAAAATGAAAGTTACAAAAAGAAGATGACTGCTACAGAATTTCGTCCGCCCTCCACTTTCACACCGGCCTCTCACTTAATGAATGATAAGATCTTGGCCTACGAGAAGATAGTGATGAGTGAAGTTATGGAATTACTGAGCAACACCAAGTATATTAAACATAACATCACCAAAGAAGAAAGGCTTGCACTTTCTACATTGAACAAGGAACGTTCAAGACACAGAAGACTATATAAATGAGATCAACCAACAACTCAGCTGTACGGACAGTTACACAAGGATCCCATGTGATCCCACTAAGGAAATTGCGAAGCTGATCCGCGACCTTACTACCTCTGGTATGGAACAGGGATTCCTCTCAGAACCTGAAAGCAAGTTCCTTAACAAAACCAACCCCAGGATTCCTACCATTTATACCATCCCTAAAGTTCATAAAAACCTACAGAAACCTCCCAGGAGACCAATAGTATCTGGCTGTGGTTCCATCTTGGAACCCTTGAATCAATACCTCGACAGCTTTTTACAGCCGTTTGTTTTGGAAACAAGATCATTCATCAGAGATACCATGCACACTATCCAATTGTTTGAAGGCCAACCTTTTGACAGCTCTTTGCAATTGTTTGTAACTCTGGATGTATGTTCACTTTACACCAGCATACCACAAAATGAAGCCAGAGAAGTCATCAGGAACGTACTAGACTCCCGTCCAAAACCACAATGGGTCCCCACAGACTTTCTTGTCCAACTATTACAAATCGCAATGGAGAAAAACTACTTCATCTTCCATAACACGTTTTATTATCAGTGTAGAGGAGTAGCTATGGGGGCCGGATTCGCGCCGAGTTTAGCGAATCTGTATATGGATAATTTTGAGGACACAAGCATCTACTCTGCCCTGAATCCTTTCATTGATAATATCACAGCGTGGAAGAGATACATTGACGATGTTCTTATGTTATGGACAGGGTCAGAAGCCCAATTAATGTCATTCGTCGCATGGTTAAATTCCCGCAACTTGAACATTCAATTCACTATGGCACACAATGATAAATCTATTCCCTTTTTGGATCTTACATTAGAAGCGGAAGAGGGAAGTATTCTGATGTCTCTATACAAAAAACCCACTGATCGAAACACCTTGCTACAATACAATTCTCATCACCCGAGAAACCTTAGGGACAACCTGCCGTACGGACAATTTTTAAGATTGCGACGCAACTGTTCGAGAAGAAAAGACTACTTCAAGGAAACAGATATACTTATTGGCAAACTAAGGGAGAGAGGATACCCAAAGGGACTTCTCAATAGATCACGCAAAAGGGCCTGGTACAGGCCAAGAGAAACCCTATTGGAAGTACAATCCAAAGACCGAGGAATGGAAAAACTTATATGTGTTACAACATTCAATACTAGAAGTAACGAGATAAATAAAGTTATTAAGAAGTATTGGAATTTGGTTGGATCTGACATTGGCTACACTGAAGCCCCTTTGTTTGCTTTTAAGCGTGCAAAAAATATCAAGGACTTTGTTGTTTCCTCATATCTAGAACCACCACCCACACCAAACATAAGATCTCTGCTCCAACTACCACAGATCCTAGGACATCATAAATGTGGTCAGTGTAAGGTCTGTGAATATACCATGATTGGAATCAGCTTCAATCACTATGGAAAGACCTATTCTCTTAATCACTTTACCAACTGCAATAGTCAAAATGTGATTTACGCCATCAGATGTCCGTGCCAAATGATATATGTAGGTCAAACTACCCAAAAAGTCAAAAATAGGATCCAACAACATCAGAGCAGGATCAAGTGCAAATCACTAGGAGCACCACTACTTGAACACTACACAAATGCACGACACACACACCAAGAACTGGAGTGGTGGGTTTTAGAAAAAATCACACTACACAGGAGGGGTGGTAACATGGGCACTTCTCTTAATTATAAGGAGTGTCGTTGGATCCATCTCCTTGATGCAACCAATTCGGGTCTGAATGAACATGAGGAGACTTATTTGCAAATGAGTAAGCTCTAATATCACTGCTGGTCATTGTTCCTTACCTCTTCATATGTATTGTTTGCCATCCGGTTGAGTAAGATATATTACTTGGATCTTTTCCTCTTGCAATCCCAGCATATATATGAACTTGACATTTTTAATTAGTATAACATGCTGACATTGTTTTATACGTCATATGTCATTATCATCGTCATGTTATTGAAATAGTGTACATCATGAAACTATAATGTATACCGTGCAGTCCAATCGTTTGGGATATTATCACACTTATTCTCGTGTACACTGTGGGATAATCCATTTTGAATTTTATGACACTTCACACGTTATGTTTTATAACCTGCATAATTGAAACATTCGTATCCTCATACGCATGTAATATCAAGATATCAGTATAATGGCCCGTATTTGCTTTGCAGTCTGATTATGTTAAAAAAAATTTTTTGCGTATTATCGTGCTTATTGACATGCACATTGTGAGTAAATCCCATGTTGAGCGCTATGAAACTTCATTGGCAATGTCAAAATATTACACTTGAAAAGTCTTGAACGGTTTTTAACCTGTATAACTGAAACAGACGCTTGTACGATCATGAGACCAGCGGGTCGGCCCTTATCCGCACTGTGTAAAATTGTCCCCTGTTTTCTGGGTCCCACATATGGTACAAGCTCATCCCGTTTTCCTTCATTCATTACGAGTGCATTCCCGACTAATCCACCCCGGGTTTTCCTGATCACCCTACGAGTTAGGTCCCCACACGTACACGGCAGAGTTGAACACGTCATATAGTCAGCCCCAGCGAGCGCTCGCTGTCATTGCAGCTGAGCCTTTGACGGATAAAGACGTCCAGTTCGCGGACTCCATGTAAGTTGTTGCACTAACGGCGGGGTTTTTTCACTAAGTTTCACAACGATGTTGTGAAACTACTGTGCCGTAATTGCTCTAACTGATGTTTCTTCACCGCCTTCGGCATTTTTAACTTAGTTTCCATGTAAAAGGATTCTGCTACCATTGTCTAACCGCCACGGGTTCGCCCCCCATTTTTTCAGCTGTACCATTGGGGGTGTAACAGCTCCTTATATGAACTAGAAACAGTTCATTTTATGCTGAGCCTTGCATTTGTTTATGTATATAATTTGTACATATGTCCTTAGATATCCCGCAAGCGATGATTACGCTCTTATTGATTAACTTTAATTTAACTTGCTTGGCAACCTTAATCATAGTGCCCCTTTTTTGTTCGCAGTACGTGGCGATTGTTGTGACAGCACCACTTTTCTTTTCAAATCAAAATTACCGTCCTTCAGGTACGTGCCTTTCTTTTAAAATCAGGTATACTCTAATTACGCTGACACGTAGTCCGTCATATTCGTGCTACAGCCCCTCCTCTTTAATTTTTGCAGAATTTTTGCAGAATTCACTACCAAAATAGATGTCGGCTGCCTGCATAAGAGAGATGACGAATCTATTTCCAATTAATTAAATCGTTGTCCCAGGTGAGCTATTCTGCCGCACAAGGGAATTTAACCATTTCCTTCACATGTGACACACACATTGCCCTGACACCAAATTCTTTGCGCTTACAGGTCCCCAACCCATTCTTTGTCCTGATGAAGACCCCCTTTGATGCATACTAATTGGCACCACCATATTGGGTCAAAACGTCGACGTTACCTGTCCTATGCTTCCGTGCAAATCCACATATAGAACAAGGAAATTACAGCCTATAGTGGTTTATGTACTTCAAGTTGGATCTGATTGTTTATGATTTCTATGTATTGTCTATTGTATATATCTGTTATATGTGATTTTTTGTTCAAGTAACCACTGTTTCACTAATTGTTTCATTTTGTATGTGTACTCTGGTTGGGTTACCCTGTAAACACTTCGGTGTTTTCCATACAATAATTAATACTTTTCCATCCAGCAACACAAATTCATTTCTGTTTCTTTGGGTCTGTGTGTGTTCCGTACAGCTCTCAAGTGTATTCAGTACATGTCCAAATAAGTTTGCTTACTTCCCGACAGAACCATTGTTCTTTGCTTTCACTATTATGCCCAGGTTCTGAGGGTTACTGGGTTACCCCATTATCTTTAATGGACAGCCTTGAAGACTGGCATCTGATTCTATTACTATATCTGGAACTTCACCAAAAATTGCTCTTCCATTCCATTTATCCATTTTTCCCTTCCACCATTCCAACTCTTCTCTCACATCCAAACTCAACTGAATTGTTTGTGAGTTCTGCAGTCACCTCCTGAAATGTTGAGCCTTTAATCTCTGCAGAGCTCGATAATGAAGTGGTGCCGGAAACATCACCTGAACTGAGGCCGAAAGTAAACCCTGCTCTAGAGATATGAAACTGCTCTCTAGAACTTTTTTTTTTTCCCTGTGAATCCTCTTCGCCTTCTCTGCTGGTAACCTCAGCACACAATCCAATGTCTGTATCTGGAAACCTAAAAATATAATTTCCTAACTCAGTACCAGACAAGACTTGTCTCTGTTCACCACAAAACTCCAATCCTCTAGAATCCGGACTGCCAACTCTATCTGTTCTAAAGCTAACTCTCTTGACTCTCTCTGCCATTATTAAAACATCGTGCAAGTGAACAATCAGACTCACACCTCTTGATCTCAACCATGCCATTAATGGTTTAATCATCACGGTGAAGCACCATGGTGCTGATGTCAACCCAAATGGGAGACAGGTGAACCTCCACATCTTTCCTTTCCAATGAAACTTGGGCTTTTCCTTTAATTTTAAAGCAGTTTGTCACTGTTTGAGAAGTCAGAAAATATGTCCTCGTTTCAGTTTTTTAGAGCACTAACCATAACTTCTATAGAAAAAAGCCCCCCTCATTTTTATAATTTCTTAAGTAAATGCATAGGTTTTACAGTTTTGATTACATCTAGATGACTTCTGGCGTGCCACACTTTTGTAATAAATACAGAATGTTAGCGATCTAGGTGTTCATTAGAGCACTGTGGTGAGGCAGAGGTCAGTGGCATAGACTCGAACTATTGAAGGCAGTGCAAAAGAAAGGGGAACATCTGTGACCCAAAACTTGTAGTAAAAGCATCCACAGCACTTACCTCTGGTTTCCTGAGCATTTCATCTGCTCGCATTAAAGATCCATCTGAAAAGGTCCCTATCTCATCTAATGCCCTGAACACCTCCCTGTTCAACATCCAATCACTCGACTTCCACAGAACTAATCTGTCACGTAATTGTTGAGCCCTGGAATTTGCTGAACTATGATGTTCTGATCTAGGCAAAAATGTCAAAAATGATTTGCTAAATCTTCCAGCACCTCCGACCGAGGACCTCCCAACTGATTCACATGCAGAGGCAGCAAATTGACCATGCTGGGCAGGTGGGAGGGGCAGTGGTATCACAACGGACCATGGAGGGCAGGGGGAAGGGGAGCAGGAGCCACAAACCAACCAAGCAGGACAGGCAAAAGAGGCTGCGGCAATGCAATAGGCCATGGAGAGCCGAAGGGAGAGGCAGTGGCAGCACAACCATCCATGCCATCAGGCAGGAGACATGCCATTCAGCCAGGAGACTACTGATGTTTTGAACCCCCAAAAAGTTTAGTTTAGCATTATTCTACCTAAAATCTCTTCTTTTTCAACTTAAGTTAATGAGGGAAATCAATTCCCCAGATTTGTTTTTCAAAATCTCCCTCTCACCAAGTTCAAAATGGTGGCATGTATGGTACATTGAACCAAGGAGGACAGGAGTAATGGGGTAGGTACATGGACATGGACAATAGGGGGCAGGAGGGAGGTGGGCAGGGGCCCCAAACTGATGTTACAGGGCAGTCACCAGGGGCTGTAGCAGCACAATACGGTATTCAGACCAAATATTGAAAAAAAAGAATAGAGGAGACGGAATATTGAGTTTGAAGCATTGTGATGCAGAAATATTGTGTGCAAAAATATAGTTGATAAGAATAACGATTTTAAGATAAGAAATATTGATGTTAAAAATAACCATATATATAATATGAATGTTAAAAATATCTATGTTGTTAATACAGATGTTATAAATATCTATATTGTTAATTTCGTTGACAAAAATATAGTTCTTAATAATATCGTTTTTTAATTATTATTTATGTAGTCTAGCATATATTTCAATTGTATATGTTACAAGTTGTTTGTATAATTATTGTGAAAAAACTTCATATTGATTTTGTTTTTGTTTTTAAATATAATGTATTCGTTTATTTGGATTGTTAGTGCCGTAGTGGGTTGTGGAGTTTATTGGGGGTACAGGGTGCAAGTAATGTAATTATAATTAATAAATATTTCTTAATTAATATTAATGTTTTAATGGATAGTTAATGATATTAATTGTGTAACTATTTTGTTATTGCATTCAATTTTAGGTGTGGGTTTTAGAGTTTGTAGGGGTATAGAGTGGGTAGCAATTTAATTATAATGATTTCTAATTATTATTACGTATTTACTTGAAAAATAATGATGTCAATTGTTTAATTATCTTAATTGTTTATTAGTTTTATGTGTTATAAGCTTATTGTATAATTATTGTTAATGTTTTTTAATATAGTGTAAACATATTTAGGGGCCGATTCCGATCCTGGAAAAATATTCCCCGTACGAATCGTATTTGGATTTTTTACCGTACGAATCGTACAAGTCCCGTACAAACTGGCAAGTACGATTCGTATGTTAAAAAGTCAATACGAATCGCATTGGGTACATTCCCCGACACGTCCTCGGGTCGGAAAAGGTGTCCGACACGTCCCCGAACATTTTTACGTACGAATCTGAAAACTGAAGTCCGAGCGCGCAAGTACGATTCGTACCGTCCGTCCGATTGTACAACCGTATGGTAAAAAGACCGTCCGGAGCGAACTCCTATAGCAACCATGGAGACGTCCAAACAGGTGCCAGGTACGCGCCGTCCCCCCCAGCCCCCCATATGTATGCGCCATCCCCTCCCAGCCCCCCCACGGATGGACGCGCCGTACCCCCATCCCCCCCGCGGATGGACGCGCCGTACCCCCAGCCCCCCGTGGATGGACGTGCTGTACCCCCAGCTCCCCCCGTGCAAGGACGCGCCGTACCCCCCCCCACCCCTGTAGGTATGGTGCGGACCCCCACCCGTGTATATACGGTGCAGACCCCCTCCCGTGTATGTACGGTGCGGACCCCCACCCGTGTATGTATGGCGCGTACCCCCAACCCCGTAGGTACGGTGTGAACCCCCACCCGTGTATGTACGGTGCGGACCCCCACCCGTGTGTGTACGGTGCGGACCCCCACCCGTGTATGTACGGCATGTACCCCCACCCCCGTAGGTACGGTGCGGACCCCCACCCAGGAATGGGAATATTGAATTTTACTCCTACGCTATCCAACGCTTTGTCTACTGTTGCACTGACCGAGGCGGGAATAGTAAATTTTACCCCTCCTGAGCCTAACATTTTCCCTACTGTTGCAACAACTGGAGTGGGAATAGTATTTTTTACCCCTCCGCAATCCAACACTTTCCCTACTGTTGCACAGACTGGAGTGGCAATAGTAAATTGTTGCTCCTCCTGAGTCCAACATTTTCCCTACTGTTGCACCAACTCGAGTGGGAATAGTAAATTGCACCCTTCCGCAATCAAACACTTTCCCTCTGGTTGTAGCGAGTGGAGTGTGAATAGTAATTTGTACCCCTCATGTATTCAATGCTTTACCTACTGTTGCACTGACTGGAGTGTGAATAGTACATTTTACCCCTCTGCAATCCAACACTTTACCTACTGTTGCACAGACTGGAGTTGGGGTAGTAAATTGTTACTACTCCTGAGTCCAAAGCTTTCCCTACTGTTTCATTGACTGGAGTGAGAATAGTAATTTTTACCCTTCCGCATTCCAACACTTTCCCTACTGTTGCAGTTGGAGTGGGAATATTAATTTCTACCCCTCCTGAGCCCAGTGCATTCCTTACTTTTGCACAGACTGGAGTGGGAATAGTATATGTATTATTTGTATAATTTTATAGGTTTGTTTATGTGGTTTAGAATTATATTATGATGATGTTTTTGTGTGTTTAACAATATATATTTTTTTATTTATTAATATTTGTAATATGTAATATATTTTTTGTAAAAAGTAATTTTTTAGTTTGTTTATTTTTGTGTGTAATTAAATTGGTATGTTTTTTAGCATTGTTGCCAGTTTTTTTGTCACAGTTTGTAATTTATTGTTTATATGTATATACATATATATATTTATTTGTTCTTTTTTTAAAGTTTACAAAAAATGTGTACATTTTAATGTACATTATAGCTAATATTTTCATAATAGTAAAAAAATTATATCTGTTTAAATAAATATACACATATGTAAGTTTAAAATTTGTTTTTTTAAATTGATATATAATTTTAGATTATTTAAATATATTTAATTTACATTATATTACTGTTTAATGCTAACATATTTAGGCCCTAATTAGGATGTTAGTCGGTAAGCCTCCTGTTGGCTTACGGATGGAATTTTCGCCATCAGGATTATGATTAGGCTTTCCATGTCAGGCTTTCCGACATGGAAAGCCTGTTGGAAAGTGACTTTGGGGGCCCCCTTTTTCCACAATCTCCTGTTGGGGGCCGAGGAAACACCTATAGTGTCCCCCTGTAATCTCTGCACCATGTGGCAGGCGCCATTATAATGACTCCCATTTCTCTATGGGAGCTTATGCTGCGGGCAGTTTCCGACCGCCACATAAGCTGCCATAAGGAAATGATAGTCTGCGACCGAACCATGTGCGGTCGCATTGTTAGCGTGGTTTCGGACTGCCGACCCAAGTTCAGTCGGTCCCAAAACCGCAGCAACTCCAACCGGCATCCTAATTAGGACCTAAATGTTTACTATGTTTAACTATGTTTAACTATGTTTATGTTAAAAAATGATATTTTTGATTTCGATATTAGTGCTTAACGATAGTTTTTTCTAAAAAAAAAATGTATTTGCATTAAAAGTACAGGATAGCAATATTTTCTGTGATCTATATATTTGACTCGATATTTATGACCAACGATATTTGTGATTTTGATATTTTGTCATTGAACCACACAATATACCACACAGGACAAGCGGGAGGCAGTACAGCACAACAGACCATGGAAAGCAATATAGAGGGGTCAGGGCAATGCACGTGAACAACAGAGGGCAGAGGGGAAAGAGGGAAGTACAGCAAGCAGATCATACAGAACAGACAGGAGGGGCAGTTGCAGTACAACAGACCATGAAGAGCTGGAGGGAGGGGGCAGAGGCACGTGAAAAGACCATGTAAGGCAGGAAGGGGGAGAAGGGCCCACACATGGAAAACGGAGGGCAGGGGCAAGGGAGTATGGCAGGAACAGCAAGCTGAGCTTGCGGAATGGGCACTGGAAGCACAACACACCTTAGCGGACAACAAGGAGACTATAATGCCACACACATGGACAATGGAGGGAAGGGGGGAGGGGGTCAGGGGCAGCACAAAAGAGCATGTATGGCAAGCAGGAGGGTTAGTGGCAGCACAACAGCCATGGTGGGCAAGAAGGAGGGGGCAGGGGCATACAAAAAGGACCATGAGGGCTGAATGTAGGGGTAGGGGCTGGACACATAGAAGAGAGGGCAATGGAAGGGGGCAGGGATTCACAACAGAATACACCAGGCAAGCAGGAGGAGCATTCCATCACAACAGAGCATGGAGGGCAGACGGGGGTAGCAGCAAAATGGACCTTGGAGGGCTGGAGGGCAGGAGGGAGGGGATAGATGCATGATGGAACTCGGACAATGGAAGGCATGGTAGAGGGGGCAGGGACAGATGGCAGTCAGCTGACCTTTCTGAGCAGGTGGGAGGAGCATTGACAGCACAACAGTCACACATTGAACACTGAAGGAAGAGTAGTAGGTCCAAAACATGGTGGACAACAGGGAGGGATTAGGGGCATGCACACAGACTTCGGAGGGCAGGGGGAGGAAGGGTAGTGGTTGCAAGCTAAGCATAGAGGCTAAGCAGGAGTGCAGTAATACGGGCACAGACTAGGACAAAGGAGGACAGGAGGAGTGGGCAGGGATCCAGCTAACAGGAGGGCAGTGGCAGCACATCAGACAGTACAGGGCTTGAGGAATGCATAGACTGAGACAACAGAGGGCAGGGAGGTGGTGGGTAGGGGCAGCAAGCTAACTGTGCATGGCAGGTTGGAAAAGCAGGGACAGATCAACGGCCACATGGACAGAAATGAATGGGTAGAAGTATGGACTTGGACAATGAAGGGCAAGGAGAAGGGGGACAGGGGCAGCAAACTTGGCCAGGGCATCACAACGGACAATGACCCTGAGTCCAGCTTCCTCCACCTTGCATTATACCCGCTTAAAATCACTGAAAAAACAAAGGTTGAAGTGATGTTATTGTTAGGTGAAAATGGCATGAATAACAAAACATACCATTTGAAACCTACAAAACCACTGAAATTCACTAGTTACAGTTACCTCAAGTAACTATAACTTGTAGCCTAAAGTAACCATGGGCCTGATTTAGATTTCGGCAGATGGCATACTCCATCACAATGATGACGGATATCCCAGCTGCCAAAATGTAAATCCCATAAGATATATTGGGATTTATATTTCAGAGGACGGGATATCTGTCACTGTTGTGACAAAGTAACCCATCTGGCGAGATCTAAATCAAGCCCTATAACTTGCGCCCTCGCCATGCACTGCTTTTACCCTCAAATATTAAATCACTCATGACATATTCATTTACTATATTTAGAACATCCCTAATCACATCTGAAATACCACCATTGTTGATAATACTGTGTATGGAGGGGGCATATTTCTGTGTGTGTATAACCTAGTGGAGGTAACCACTGGATAGTAATAGTTAGGTCTGCATTTCCATAGAAATGCCTTTTTTGATTTGCATAATTTGAGGAACTTTCATGAAAGTTGCGAAGAAAGTCCTCTTTTTAGCTCAGCTAATTCCTGGAAAGTTTCAGGGTGGTCTGTCAAGCAGTGGCTGAGAAAAAGGGGGATACTTTTTCTATAGACGTTTTGAAACGTGATAGTGTGAAAACTGATTAACAGAATGATACCAAATTTGGCAGGAATCTGGATCTTGGTCCAGAAAGCATGCTTTTTGTGGTTTAGTGTAATTCTATTCAGTAGTTTTTGAGAAATTAAGATTAAAAAATATCTGTCTAACTGGATGGTTGGGTTCGTGGGACTCTTGCGAGAAATAGTGTTCTGATTTGTCTAGAGGCTTCTGTCCCTTGGGTAATCTCTCTCCCGCTATGAAGTGAAGGTCTTGCAGGAGTGAGCGCTCCGATTGGCTGGCAGCAGCATGAAAAGAAATGATGCACTGTTCATTACAGGTCTCTGTGGCTTAGACCCCTGTTCTGAAAAGTTTTTTTTTTTTTTTTTATAATAAAGGAGCATTGTAGGGATAAAAAAAAATAATAACAAAATGGTGGCCACCATTCTTTGCTTTATTAAAATGATCCCTGGGGTGGGCTAAGGCCCAGAGTTCATATAAAATACATACTAGGGAGTAGGGAATGCATGGGCACCCCCTCCCCAAACTGATATCAGCCCTGAGTACCACATCCTCAAGGGCCTGATACTTAACAGTCCCAGGACAGTGAGGCTCCCTGTCTTAGAGAATGCGGGAATACCCTGCCCGCGCTCTCCCATGCAGGGAACAGAACTTCGACTTTGTCCAGCGGGAGCAGTACAAAAAATGCTGCTCCCACCCGGGTGGGTACAAAGGAAAGGTGCCGGCTCACACCAGCATCCAGTATGGTGCTGGCTGGGAAGCTGGTAGGGGCCACAGGCGTCCTGAGGTCCCCAGTGTCCTCCAGCAAAAGTATAAGTTGTAGGTGCCCAGGGTGGGCACCGGGGAACCCAGTATAAATCAGAAAAGTGGCCAGCTCCCACCATAATGGTGGCTGGGAAGCCGGGCTGAGACTCCTCCCCCACTGCCCACTATATAAAAAAAAAGTGGGTGCACCCAAAAACAAAAGAACCTTTTTTAGGATGACTGGAGCCGCTCCTTTATTTTTCACTCCTATTTGAAGTAGTGCCCCAGAATGCCCTGCAACACAATATTTTGTTTATATTTTTTCAGCTTGATGGTGCCCCTTGAGTAAAGAAAGTCACCAACAAGCCTATTTTCATGTTGTGAGTGGCTTCAGGGAGTGTAACACCCCCAAGCAACATACACAAATTATACACTTTCTGGGTGATTGAATGCAAGACACCGGAGGGGCTTTGTATATTTTTTAAAGCACTCCCAGCTGGAGCTCTATGCTCTTTAGCTGGAATGAAGGGACCCCTTGTTGTGGGTTCTATGGCTGCACTTTGTCTGAAAAATGGTTAAAGAAAGGCTCAAAGACATGTTGATGTCATTTTAGAAAAACTTTTTTTTTAATGAGAACAATCACTTTTATTGAATATTACGTGTGAATATATAAAATATATATGTGTTTATAATTATTAGTGGCTTTTTGACAAAAGCAATAGATCTGCTTTATATATGTTTATATGGTGATCCCTTGACAAAGCCATTAGGCCCTCTTTTTGTATTTTGGTATTCTGACCCTTTGACAATGTCAGTAGTTCTGTCTTAATTAAAATTATGCTCTTAACATTGTCACATCACATAGTCAGCAGTGCACACCCGCAGGAGTTGGACGCGGCATTTGGATGCATGCCAGGCCCTGAGTCCAACCCCATCATATATGCTGCTTGGGCTAGAGTGCCCTCAGGGGGTTGGGCACAGGCCATGCATATGCACTGCGGGGCATCGAGCGCCAAAAGAGTATTGTTCACCAGCAGAGGGTTGACGCAGGGCGTTGTGGGAAGTTGGGTGCCTGCAGAGGGTTGGACGGTCAGCGGAGGGGTTGGCTCAAGGTCTGGCCGCAGGCTTTACCTTGTGCCTAACCCCAAGCTGCAAACAGCTGAAGGCTTTGTTTCTGCAGGGGTAGGGCACCTGCAGAGGTTGCGCGCAAGGCTTGGCCAAAGATAGATAGATAGACAGACATACAAATAGATAGGCAGGTAGATAGATAGATAGATAGATAGATAGATAGATAGATAGATAGATAGATAGATAGATAGATAGATAGATAGATAGATAGATAGATAGATAGATAGATAGATAGATAGATAGATAGATAGATAGATAGATAGATAGATAGATAGATAGATAGATAGATAGATAGATAGATAGATAGATAAATAGATAGATAGATAATGGAAGGCAAATCTAGAGCACTCCCCCCCTAATCTTGTCTCTAACCCTATTCATGCCAACGCTGAGTTTTCGAAATGGATAGGAGAGTCACTGGCAAAACCCTACCCAAAAAATCTTCCTGTAAGCCCCGAGGTAAAATTACCTCTCCATGGTTTACTCAGGAAATGCGAATTCTAAAAAAAGTCTGTAAGAAATCGGAAAGAGACTGGAGAAAAAATGTCGACCCTATTAAAATTTTTTAATATAAACAGACCATTCTCAACTACAAAAAGGCACTTAAAATCGCCCAAGTCAAATATTTCGAGGAAAAAATCAAATCATCTACCAACTCATCAAGGGAGACGTTTCAAATTGCTAAAAAACTTCTCAAAGCACCGGATCCTCCCCCTTTAGTAGAGCCATCAGCTAACCGATGCAATGAACTTGCAGAATTTTTTGAATCAAAGATTAAAAACATTCTCAATTCTCTTCCGTCACAAACATCTGACGCTCTTTCCATTTCTAATCCGCCTAGTTCCATTCCCCATGCTACAGCATATCAACTGTCCCACTTCACCCCCTTGACAATAGAGACTCTCTCCCCAATACTATATTCAATCAAAAGTGGATCTCCAACTGATCCCGCACCCTTTAACATCCTAAAGTTAGTTGCGCCTACCATTCTCCCTTATCTGGCGAACTTGATTAGCATCTCGCTTACCTCTGGCGTTGTTCCACCTAGCTGGAAAAAAGCAACTGTCAAAGCCCTTATCAAGAAATCGCACTTGGACCCACTAGAATTAGGCAATTTTCGGCCGATCTCGGCTCCCAGGCATCAGCAAGATAGCCGAGAAATATGTCAATTACCAACTTTCCGAATACCTTGAAACCAATGGTCTCCTGGAGCCGTCTCAGACGGGATTTAGGCCCGGCCAGAGCACAGAAACTGCGATGTTGGTGGTTGTCGAAGAAGCAAGAAAAATCATCGACTCAGGAGGATCAGTGGCAGTGATCCTCCTGGATCTGAGTGCAGCCTTCGACACCGTCAATCATTCGACACTGGTCCATAGGCTTAGAGATCTTGGAATCGTAGGGACGGCCCTGTCCTGGTTGGAATCCTTCCTTAACGATAGGTCCTTCCAGGTAGCAGATGGTAACTTCACCTCCAAGTCCACTGCCATCAGCTGTTCGTCCCTGAGTCCGACCCTTTTTAATGTTTACATGTCCCCCCTGGAGAAGATCGTCACCCCTTTCGGGATTAAGCTTTTAACGTACGCTGACGATACCCAATTGGTAGTCTCCTTAAGTCAGCAAGATCAATCCCTCACCAACCTCCACAACTGTCTTAGCGACATAACCAAATGGATGAACATCTCACATCTCAAACTTAATAATGACAAGACAGAGATAATGGTTTTAGGCAATCAGTCACTTTACCAACCCAAATCCCTGTGGCCGCCCTGTATGGACACGCCACCCAATCCGAAACAAGAAATCAAGAGTTTAGGAATCTGGCTGGATGAAGGCCTCAATTTTCAAGAAAAACGGCTGGTGTGTGCCATGGCCTTCTACGGACCGCTAGAAAAATTCTGCCATTACTTCCAACAAATCACAAAAACTTTTGATTCACGGCCTTGTGCTCTCCCGCCTAGACTACGGCAATGCCCTCTATCTGGGGGCCCCTAAAAAAGTACTATCAAAACTCCAGATAGTACAAAATACTGCCGCCCGTCTTCTCACAGGAACCCATCGTCGCTGTTCAGCCAAACCTGCCCTGAACGCCTTGCATTGGCTGCCTATCCAGGAGAGAATACAATTTAAGGCACTTTGCACGACATATAAAATTCTGCATGGTAAGGCACCACCCATCTTAAAAAACCTTATCACTCCCTATACCACCAAGAGAATGTTACGTTCTTCACACTGCAACTTGGCATCCGTAACCAGAATCAAGAAAGCCCGCTCTGGAGGTCGACTCTTTGCATATAATGCTTCCAAGTTATGGAACGCACTGCCCCCAGACATCAGAGCCCAGCCCAACCTACTCTTATTCCGTAGGGCACTCAAGACCTGGCTGTTCCCGTAATGCTTCACTCGCACCTGGTTTCTTATCACTAGCGCTGGGACGCTTACGGGCAGCCATGCGCTTTACAAATCTGTAAAATAAATAAATAAATACATAGATAGATAGATAGATAGATAGATAGATAGATAGATAGATAGATAGATAGATAGATAGATAGATAGATAGATATTATCTCTAAAATAATTTTAATAAACATATTATTGTATAATACCTGTGGGTATTTTGCATAAAACAAAATTGTAATGAATCAGCTTTATTTTACACTGTTAATATGCTAGCTATTGTATTGTCTATACTGTGTATATGGTGCAGTTACATGATATAAATATATTTGTGTGTAACTTTTTAACTTATCTTCAAATATATTTGGAAGTTGGAGGTACAATTATTTTCGCACAAAAAAAACAATGTCACAGTTGAAAAACGTTTGTTGATGAAATGTCTGAAAATGTTACAACGAAAACTCATCTTTTTTGCTTCAACAAAATGTTTGTTGCACAAATACTAATAATATTGTATGTATAGTCACATAGACACACTGGTCGTATTCCCATTTGTACATATAATAATTAGTTTACGTACCAGTACACTACAAAATCTACACATACATGCATGTGGCTCAAAGATGAAGGGATTAATGTCAAGAATGATGACATCATATATGCTACTGCAAATAGCATTGAGTGTGACTTTTCAGTCTACTTCTTTCCGGTCTGCTAGCAAAGGCAGTTTTTTTGTTTTCTCCAAAGTTTTTTATAGGTTGAAGTTGACCTGAAGGTATCAGAGCAGTTTAGATGAGCACCAGTTGCGCTACAGACGGACACATATTTATTTTTGTTAGGCACGGGGAGATTTAGTGGTTGCGCAGAATCACAGGATGTTGAGCATTCCTGCCGAGACTCTAACCCAGTTTCCCAGCTTCGAGGTCAAGCGCTTTAGCCATTTGTCGTGGGCACTTTTATACAGTGATTAGCTTTTGTGGGCAGTTGACAAAGCTACTCACTAGGGAAAATGCTACACAAGCAATAAAATTACAGGTAAATTGACATTTAACCTGCTCACAGCTGTTTCAAAACTGGTACTTTTGCTGTGTAGGTTGGACAAAGATTTAACTTTGCAGTTATCTCCATAACAAACTGTGCTGAAAAAAGTAAGGGCCTCATTACGATGTTGATCGGACCAGATCTCATGAGAATCCGTTGGTCGGACCTTCGGATTGCTATGCATGTATAGTGTATTCCAACTGACCTCTGACAGAGCGCAGACAGCCTTTCTCCGACCGCTGACATGGCAGTCTGAGAAAAACAGCACCCATAGAGCTGGACAGGGAGTTCTGACCACCATTTGGATTATGATGTGCATTTCTGATGAGCGACCGTAGAGGTCTGACTGGCTGCTTCGACTCTTTGGAAAGAAAGAATTTGGGGTGCAAGCTCACCCAAAACAGCTTCTCCCCGACAGTCTCCATCCATCGTGGATCCCTTTCTCCAGGTCCCCGCTACACCGGTGCAGCTGAACCCTGAAGACTACGACCCTGTGGGTGCTGGAATGCAGGTAAGTCCATTGATGGCATGTAGCCCCATTGACTGGACTTTGCACAGATTGCCACCCTCTAGCAATGGGGTATATGCATCACAAGGCATACCCCCAAATATGTCATGCATGTGTGTACATAGCACATTTTTCCTGTTATTCTGTACGATCTTGCTGCAACATATTCGGGGGTACGTGCACCGCCGTAGATGAGACTGCTGTGGTAGCAACGGTTGCATCGTAATATGGGTGGGTGGACATTCCCAGCCTCAGGGGTTGGGAATTGGACTGCTCCTAGGGCGGTCAGACGGGCGGTCCCACCAGCATCATAATGAGGCCCCAAGTCTTACCTCCCTCTGCCACAAAGCCTCAAACAATATTCACCAGCGAAAGGTGTTGCGTCTATACTAGCTTTATACCTGAAGTGCTTCACTTACTGAGAGGGCCAGGAGCTGTGTTCTCCATGCTGCTACAGAAAGGGCCATGCTGCCCATACGTTCTAGGCCGTTCTAGAGCCACACTCCAATGGTTCTTTCTCGCAGCATGAAAGTGTAGAGAGGAGAAACATCATTAGAAAAACAATCAATTAGCCAATAATTCCTTGGCTACATAATTACCCATGCACTACTACTTAAGGTTAGTTAGTGTATTACTAAGCCAAAAATAGCTGAACACAGAGATACCTCAACACAAGGGTATAAAAATACATAGGAATTAGCATAAAGCCAAATCTGCGCATCCAGTTTAGGCGATGCGGCATGAACAGCACAATTAATTCTAAAAGCAGATTACAGAAAATCAGGAAGCATGAGTCCAAGTTTCCCTGCATCGAGGGTTGGTGAATGAAAAGCATAAATCTGTCCCTACTCTAGCACTAAAGTGACATCCCTAGATAATGATTTTCGGAAAAAAGGGTTAAAGGTGCAGGCACATGGAGCCTCCCTAAGAAGTCTCTCCATGATCAATGGGTCAAGTAGCATGAAGCTACCAAAGAAAGAGCTTGTTCTTGGATACTCTCTCTCTGAAGGCAAGAATGGAGTGGCGAACTATCCCTACTTCCAACAACCAGTTATTCACAGGTGGCACTTCCATGGTGCACTTCGGATCGTGCCTTCCACCTTGGGCACAGTCCTGAAAGTATTTTTCCACAATGTCGACGGTATACCTTTCTTGCAACAATTTGTCCTTGGTTCCCATGCCTTCTCCAGTGTGAAGCACAACAACCTTCCTTTATTAACTCAAACCACACAAATCTCTCCTCGCTAAACTTACCAAAACAAGGATATTACTTTTCCTAAAGAATGTATTCTCCTCCTGAAATGGAAACGTGCGTAAGAGCAGAATCTGCAATGCACATGAAATTCAACTATTAATTCTAAAGCGAGAGTTTCTAGGGACTTGCATTTCAGGCCTAGGACTTCAGCTAACATAAGACGTGCCTCTTTCAATAATACAATTTGCAGAACCATTATTCGCATTTCAATTAGTACATTTACCTACTAATCAGAAAACCTTATTTGTCATGCATAATTAGTAAGTGAGAAATGTCAGTTTCACAGCACAAGTTTCACGTTAACATTTCCTGCTGGTGACATCTATTTCTTATGTTAATTCTCCATTACATTTATCCATAAACTAAAGCACGTCACATAATAGCGTTAATATGTTTCACAGTTCTAACACCTCATGTTAACAATAACTGCATGATTCATATGTGGATGTTTTCTACACGTGATTATAATGCCCCCCTACAAATAAAATGAGATTTCCGCTTCATCACTACAATTACTAAAACGCAGAACTGGTGGCAGAGGTGGTGTGGGCGATCATTCAATTGATGATGCAATTACTAATGAATGGCCTGTCCAATGTGAACGGTGAAGTCATTAACTACTATTTTCTCAGTGCTTTTATTAGAGATGTATCAAATCTGCAGTTCATGATAATAGGTACCTGTCACCTCCAACCACAATTCAAGATGTTTTTGATATTGGTAATTTTTTGGGGGTAATGTAACCCAATCCCTTCCGGTCGCTGGATACGGGTGCAGTTAACTTAACACCTTGCATGCCATGGCTATTATGACTTTTGCTTGAAGTTTTCTTGCCACTTCCAGAGAACTTCATCCAATGCATGTCATTGTTTTTTCAGCTTAGTTTGTGTACCATGAATCTTCTGCAATGCATTCATTACCTATGCAAAGAAAAACCAGCAGAACCTCTGCATAAACACAACCAACACTACAAACGTGCATCTCAGTCCAAAGACAGAGGGGAAAAAAACTTTTGCAAACACGGATTCTTATCTAGAGTCATCTCGACCTTAACAAGGTGCTAATTTACGGAAATCATTTGGAAATTGTGTGCTTGACTGTCTAAGGCGGGAGGTATGTTCCCAAACTAACCCACTACATTTCAGCCGGAATTGTGCACTGTGATTAGTTTATTGAGAAACTCATTTAGGTTTAATTCTGACAGCCCTAAATGCCCACAGCTTGTCTTGGGTTTTGTGTGTTTACAGGAGCAACGTTCATTTACATTTCTCGCAGTGCAAGTAATTTGTTGCAGTTTGCTGGTGTCAAGGTCGGGCGTGAATCAAAGTCTACCTCGCTGGCGTATGAAATGCGCCTTTCACAGATGTGGCTGTAACTGAAGTGCCGGCCCACAACGCCGGCTGTGGTTTGTTGGCTTTTTCTGGCACAACATACGAGGTCTGAACAGCTTCAGCTCAAGGTTTCAAATCCACAGAACCCGCTTGTGCAGAGACGCAGCAATTCCAAAGGCACATTTCAAGTCTTTAAAACTCCGATATTTAGATGACGCAGCGCAGTGCTGTTTAATTTCAGAAAGGCATTCGATCTCGAGCTAACATGTCTTGTGTGTTCGCTAGACATCTAAGAACTTGTATTGATTTTTCTTGGCAATATTGTCTAATAAAAACTTTAAATGACAGGTACATGCAAAATCATGTTAATCTAGCAAAATAATTCAGCAGTCATATCATAACAACATGATAATCAAAAACGTCTTATGTAATTCTCAAGCGCCCTCAAATCTTCTTTTTATATGAATGCACACTTTAGTCAGTATTCTGCATGTAGGCAATACATGGGAAGTTGTATACAGAGCAGTATGCTCGGTGGTGCCAGGTGGATACCACCTTGCAGTTTCCAAATGGGATGGCGAGGGGAGGGGGCAGGTGACAATACTTGACATCATACTGAACATTTTGCTTTTGTATATTTGCAGTTTTGCTCACATGGAAATTGAGTTATTTAAGCTACACAGAATCTCACAAATATTTGGTCACGTGTTGTCGCTTTGATTAAATGCAATGCTGCAGGTGCTAAAGTCCGCAGCGTGATAAGATATCTGTCCCATCCAAGAGGCAGCCGCATCCATTACCCCGCTGCCAAGTCAATCACTAACTCATAGGAAAGAAGTGTACCCAAATTGGAGAGAAGTGTACCCAAATTGGAGAGAAGTGTACCCAAATTGGAGAGAAGTGTACCCAAATTGGAGAGAAGTGTACCCAAACTGGAGAGAAGCGTACCCAAATTGGAGAGAAGTGTACCCAAACTGGAGAGATCAAAGTCAAATGCCCAGTTGCCCCAGCTTGCACAGACAACATATGACAACTTCTGGATCCTTCAACAAAGAACACCTCAGATCAGAAAATACCTTCAAAGTCATGAGCAAATTTCCAACTTCAATCTGACATCAGTAATAAGTAGACTTCCCTCAAAGGAGATAAGCTGGTGTTAAATACCTATACTTTACTGTACATCTCCATAGGAACTAACACAATTGCATGAATTGTTTTAAACGGTCTGCTGAACCAAATGTCCCAGCTATATCTAAAATCACCCCAAATGTCCCTTGTGATTATGTAAATGTAGAGAATTAAATGTGCCACTAATTTAAGTAAACTGCAACGTTTGCAGAATAACAATACATTTTCCGGAATAAAGTTCCATGTCCGTGCTGTCTGGGTCCTGAACAAGTCCTGGTGGTTTAGCGCATCAAGGGTTAGCATGAAAGTGAAAAAGCTAGACCTTGGATTCAGTTAACATACTTGCTTGCCAAATACGTCTCCTTGTCATGTGTATCCAAAGTGTCTGCACCCTTCAGTCTCCTCCTGCTGCAGCCCTCATGTTTACATTACTCAGGGATTTATCCAATAGCTGATGGCAATGCCATCTCATGTCTGCATTCAAATTCTTTGATGCTGGACCCCCTTGAGTCAAAAATTATTTGTCTGTCCCACCCCAAAGTGTCATAATCTGCCAACATTTTATTGGAGAACATTGAATAGCCTCCTTAATACACAAAGAATATGAACAGCATAGTAACCACAGTGCATATTTTCATTTGATTGCAGAGCAGGTACAGAAGAGTTAGTAGAAAGCTCGTTCACACATTAGATAAACACATCATAAGCATGCAAGCTTACCACACAGATGCAAAAGGGGTAACAAGGGCAGCATAGAGTCAAGCATAGGGATGGGGCCTACTCTTGTGCCTCCTAACTCCCACTAATGCATGTAGGCAGGTTTAGGGTCATAGTCCTGCTATGGCACCTCTATGTTCCTTACATATGCCAGAGATAGGGTGAGAGCAGGGCTTACTATTGGGTCCCACTGTTCCCAAATGCCTATGTGGTACAGAGGGTGGGAGAAGGAGCATGCTCAGGGCCTTGATGGAGGGTTTTCTGCTTCCAAAGACCTTTTAATTGACCCATAGAGCTAATCACCCATTAGTAGTTCATCTGCCTTCTTCAGTTACCCAATAAGTGGGATCTCAGTTCACCACCACAGATTATCTGCTGGCCAATAGAAATCCTTAGACCAAACTATCTCAGCAACACCTCACAGAATCTCGCCTGGCCCTCCTTGACACCCAGCCAACCCAAAGTGATTCCACACTATCCTTCGGACACCCCAATGCCCCCAGAATACACTTTAAGCCACTATATGCCACCCCAATGACCACCCAAAGGGTCTCTTGGAGAGCATCAAGTAACATTGCACAGCTACTGGAAACTCTTTGCAGGCCCTCACATTCTCTAAGTCTACGATCACAGATACTCAGCTGGATCTCATTGACCCCCGATCCATTCACACTTCATCTTAACCTCAGATTCACTCTATTATCCCTCATATATCATCAAAGCACCACTTTTTGTGATTGAATTCTCACCTTTCTTAAGATAATGCTATTTCTTCCTCTTTGGCCCTCAGACAGCTGTAGATACCTTTTCCTAGCTCCGTTCCTAGCCTTCACTACCCAGGAGATTTCACGCCAATCTGCCCTCTGCTCCCTTGTTAATATTGTCCTCACAGACCTACACTCACATAAAGCTATTAATTAAGTAATGAATAATTACATTAAGTTAATGATTTTGCAATTTTAGAGTGAGCCGTGTCATTTCAAACATGATCTACACACATTAAAGAGACATTTTTGAGAATAAATGAAAATCGGGGGTGTACGGACTCAACTGATTAGCACCTCCCAGGCTGGCTCCTTGCTCTAAACAAAATCTGGAATTTAAACCCTGCATATGAGAAAATGATATGCCCCTTTGTACTTTCTTTTATCTAGCACAGAACATCCTAATAAATCTGTATAACACACATTTGTAAAATGTTAGGTCTTGCTTTTAACATCTGGCAGAACTCAAGTCACCACAATACCCAACACTCACATCACAAGCAGTGAGCAGTCTAAATATCGAGTTTTAAATGTCGACCTACAAGTATATCGAGTTGTAAATATCGTAGGTAAAGAATATCGAAGTCAAGAATATCGATGGACAGAATATCGAGCCCAAGGTAAGTATTATCGAAGTTAATAATATCGAAGTCATTAATATAGATGTAAGTAATATCGTAATCAAAAATTTCGATGTCAAGAATATCAATATTTTATTAGTGTAATGTATTTTGATATGTATTTTATTTGTATGTGAAAGATTATTGTAATGTATTTTAATACATTTAAAAATAAATGTTTAGAGATTAATAATTATTTAAAATATAATTTAGCGTTTTAGTATCAGAGCGGGTTGTGGGTTTATAGGGGAATAGGGTGGGAAGTAATTTAATTATAATTAATTAATTAATATGTATTGTTTAATTGGTATTTATGATTAATTAATTGTTAATTAATTACTAATTGTTAATTAAATATATTAATTGATTAATTAATTGTTAATTAATTATTAATTGTAAATTAATTGTATTAATTGGTTAATTATATAAGTTATAATTAGTTTAATATTAATATTTCTTTATTGGTATTGTTAATTAATTAATTGTTAATTACTAATTAATTGGTGATTTAATTTTATTAAGTGATTAATTGATGCTTAAATTAATTATG
The DNA here is from genome assembly GCF_964204655.1 of Triturus cristatus. Taxonomy (NCBI): domain Eukaryota; kingdom Metazoa; phylum Chordata; class Amphibia; order Caudata; family Salamandridae; genus Triturus; species Triturus cristatus. Next base: position 959,716,500 of record NC_140590.1, read on the forward strand.
TGAATTTTTATGTGTAGTGGGTTGTGGGTTTATAGGGGAATAGGGTGGGATGTAATTAAATTCAAATAATTACTGATAATTTTTAATTATTTGTAATTAATAATAATTATTTGTTAATTAATTATTAATTGGTAAATAATTGTTATTAGTACGTTAAATATAGTAAATATAAATAATTTATTATTTCATGTTCTTTGTTGTTATTGCTAATTAATGTATTGTTAAATAATCATTAATTTGTGAATAATTGTAATTTGGTAGTTAATATGTATAAATTTGTAAATAATAAGTATATTAATTATAAAGAATGTATTATTAATTGTAAATAATAGATAAACTGATATTTAAATGTATTGTGTATTTTGTATGTGTAGTGTGTTGTGTGTTAAATGGGGAATAGTGTGGGATGTAATTTAAAGTTATTTATATAAATATTTATTTTAAATAATTGGTATTTAATAATACATATTTTGTAAATTAATTATTAATATGCTATTTTTTTATAACTAATTATTTAATTGGTTATTATGTTTATAGAATCCCTATGCTATCCAGTGCTTTCCCAACTGTTTTACTATCTGGAGTTGGAATAGTAATTTTTAACCCTACGCTATCCAGCGCTTTCCCTAGTGTTTCACTTACTGGAGTGGGAATAGTAATTTGTACCCCAACGCTATCCAGCGTTTTCACTACTGTTGCACTCTCTGGAGTGGGAATAGTAATTTTTACTCCTACGCTATCCAACGCTTTCCCTTCTGTTGGACTCACTGGAGTGGGAATAGTAATTTGTACCCTTACGCTATCCAACGCTTTCCTTACTATTGCACTCTCTGGAGTTGGAATAGTAATTTTTACCCCTACGCTATCCAACGCTTTCCCTACTGTTGCACTCTTTGGAGTTGGAATAGTAATTTTTACCCCTACGCTATCCAGCGCTTTCCCTACTGTTTCACTTACTGGAGTGGGAATAGTAATTTGTGCCCCTATGCTATCCAACGCTTTCCCTACTGTTGCACTCTCTGAAGTTGGAATAGTAATTTTTACCCCTACGCTATCCAACGCTTTTCCTACTGTTGCACTCTCTGGAGTTGGAATAGTAATTTTTACCCCTACGCTATCCAGCGCTTTCCCTACTGTTTCACTTACTGGAGTGGGAATAGTAATTTTTACCCCTACGCTATCCTGCGCTTTTCCTACTGTTTCACTTACTGGAGTGGGAATGGTAATTTGTACCCCTACGCTATCCAGCGTTTTCACTACTGTTGCACTCTCTAGAGTGGGAATAGTAAATTTTACCCCTACGCTATCCAACGCTTTCCCTACTGTTGGATTCACTGGAGTGGTAATAGTAATATTTACTCCTACGCTATCCAATGTTTTCTCTACTATTGCACTCTCTGGAGTTGGAATAGTAATTCTTTTCCCTACGCTATCCAACACTTTCCCTACTGTTGCACTCTCTGGAGTGGGAATAGTAATTTTTACCCCTACGCTATCCAACGCTTTCCCTACTGTTGCACTCTTTGGAGCTGGAATAGTAATTTTTACCCCTACGCTATCCAGCGCTTTCCCTACTGTTTCACTTACTGGAGTGGGAATAGTAATTTGTACCCCTATGCTATCCAACGCTTTCCCTACTGTTGCACTCTCTGGAGTTGGAATAGTAATTTTTACCCCTACGCTATCCAGCGCTTTCCCTACTGTTGCACTCTTTGGAGTTGGAGTAATAATTTTTACCCCTACGCTATCCAACGTTTTCCCTACTGTTGCACTCTCTGGAGTGGGAATAGTAATTTTTACCTTTACGCTATCCAACGCTTTCCCTACTATTGCACTCTCTGGAGTTGGAATAGTAATTTTAACCCTACGCTATCCAACGCTTTCCCTAATGTTGCACTCTTTGGAGGTGGAATAGTAATTTTTACCCCTACGCTATCCAGCGCTTTCCCTACTGTTTCACTTACTGGAGTGGGAATAGTAATTTGTACCCCTACGCTATCCAACGCTTTCCCTACTGTTGCACTCTCTGGAGTTGGAATAGTAATTTTTACCCCTACGCTATCCAGCGCTTTCCCTACTGTTGCACTGTTTGGAGTTGGAATAGTAATTTTTACCCCTACGCTATCCAACGTTTTCCCTACTGTTGCACTCTCTGGAGTGGGAATAGTAATTTTTACCTTTACGCTATCCAACGCTTTCCCTACAGTTGCACTCTCTGGAGTTGGAATAGTAATTTTAATCCTACGCTATCCAACGCTTTCCCTACTGTTGCACTCTTTGGAGTTGGAATAGTAATTTTTACCCCTACGGTATCCAACATTTTCCTTATTGTTGTTTTTGTTGGAGTTGGACTAGTAGTTTTATTGTGTCTGATATTTCATATGTTTTGTATTTTTTTTGCTATTGTAATATATCATTAATAATAAAAATTAATCACATTAAAAATATTGATTATTATTTGCTATATGTAATTATTAAATATTTATTAATGTTATTATTTTATGTGTATAGATGTATTGGTAATTTTTAAAAACATTTAATAATTTATACGTTACAGAAATTATTAGTAAAATTAATTATTCAGTAAGTATATATAGTATATATTATATGTACATGTTTAATTAAAGTTTTATTAAATTATATATATTAATTATACATTTTAAATATTATACAATATATTTAATTATGTTTATTTAATTTCTAAGTATAATTTGGTTTATTTTACATATATTTTTAAAGTAAAAGAAAAACGATATTTTTAATAACGATATTTTTGACATCGATATTTAATTTTCGATATTTTTGTACTTACCATGTTGTAGATAGGATGTCGATATTCTTGACATCGATATTTTTGTTGCGATATATTTGTAGGTCGATATTCTGTCTGTCGAAATTATGTCATACAACCATCACAAGCACATACCAGATACAGAAGGGGTATTTGGACCATCAGCCTTAACCCATTGTTTGATTTGGTTGATCCACATTTATACACTGACTTCCCAGTGGTCTGTTACGATTCACTATCAGCTTGCATCACATTATGGTGCATACATTTTCTTCAGTTCGTTCAAGCTTAAATTAGTCATTAGGTAAAAAGTAGTCCTTGCTTTTCGGGAGTATGAGTTTTTAAATGTTTTCTGTAGCAAGGAGAGTTGTTAGTAGGTGTAGGTAGGTACCATCAGCTAGTAATAATACAGCAATCACTAATAAGGTCCAGACAAGTCTCAATAAATTAATCCTTGCTCAAGCTTTGGTACCCTGGCAGACTAGCAGTCAGGCCTAAGTTAGGAGAGAGGTGTGCAAAGCATTTAATATCACTACAACAGTAAATAGGTAAAAGACACAACACAATACAAAATCCAACACCGATTTATATAAATAGAGGATAATGTTATCTTTAAAATGACACTGAAATTACCAAAATCCAATGTAGGGATCTGGAGGTAAGAATTTTTAAAGTTTAAAGAAAGAAATTGGCTTTCTAGTGCCAAAAAAGTGTAAAGCGTCAAACACAGCTATTTGGTCAGAAAAAGTCAAAGTTTCAGGCCAATCGCAATTGAGCATGGTTTGGATATGATGAGAGGGTTGGACCAGGTCAAGATTTTACCTTTTGACATAGTCACTTTTTGGGAGGTTTTTCTCTCGACGTAGACCGATCGGGGCTCTAGATCAGAATTTCGCATTGACGACGGTGGCCTGCTGCTGCGCAATGCCTTGGTGAGTTCTGGGTGTTTTTACGTTCGACGTCAGTGGGGAGGAGCTCAGGAGCTTTCAGTGGAACAAACCAGTGAGGTCAGGCTGAGTCGCAGTTCGACGTCACTGGCTTGACTCTCGTCATCAAGGCCAGTCTTCTTCTGGAGCTTTTTCACAAAAGTTCGCAAAAAGTTCACAAACTTTCTGATCATCTGAAAAATTCTTGAGGGTCAGGAATGGTCCATCAGCACCAGCACAGGATTCAGAAGCTCTGGTTTTCCTCTTGAGGTCTGAACTCCAACTCTCACAATGCACCTCGTCACTCCAGGAAAAACAGGTGAAGCTGGTCCAGCTGGAGTTGTGCTTTCAGTGGAAGTTGCAGGTGACTTCTCCCAGCCCTTTTCTACCTGTAGCTGCTCAGGGAGTCCACTCTTTAGGCACAGTCCTTCTTGTGTGGAGCCTTCAGATTGCAGTAGGTGCAGTCCTTCTGAGTGCAGTCCTCTGTGGTGCAATCCAAGGGTCCGGCAGGGCAGTCCTTCTTCTCCTGATGTTTCAGGCAGGCATCTGAGGGGCTACTGCAGATAACCCATATTTATTCTCCTTTTTGGGCTGACAAGAGGGGGGACACCCCAACCAATGGGGTTCAAGTTATCACCCACTGTCATAACAAATAGGGATGGGTGGTGAATTCCGCTTCGCTGGTGGAGTTGGGGGAGTTTTGGTACTCAGTGCTATGCCTGGAGCACAAAGTTTGACAAACACTCCACATTCACATTGTGGTGAAGTTTACCAGCGCCCACCCATCAGAGTCATTCATTTTTTCTCTAAAGTGAACAGAACACAAGCCCATCTAACTCGAGTCACATGGTGACTTTGCTGCTGCCAACATCACAGTGTCGCCGGTGGTGCATTTCTTAGTGATGGAGGGGCCATCACGTGACCATGTTCAAAATCACTACATGGTTCGCTATGAGGACTGGTGCCTGCAAATGGCTGATGAGCAGCGTGGCACCCACCAGCAGAGCAGCCCTGATAAGGGCCTCAGAGGCAGTGGGGAGCCCGGACTAAGAGGTCCCATGCAGATCTAGTGCCAAGGAATCTGCGAGAGGTATAGGACAGTCCGTGCACACAGAGCCATCGGAGGATGCCGACTAGAACCCCTGAACTTAGAGGTTAGTAGGATAGTGTGACACCCCGGGGGGGCAGCATGTACCCACTGAGAGCACATGGAAGCATAGCTCTGTCTATGTCTGGCACTCCAAGGGAAATGTAAAGAGGAGCAGTTAGGGCTGCCGGCTGGGATGAAACCAGTGGCTGAATGAGCATGGTATCAATGCAACTGTTGACCTCCCTCCTTGCTGAGGAGCAGTAACATGTCCTCTGCTAGCATGCGGTAAGGATTCTTTCTCTGTTAATTAAGACTTGGAGTTTTCAATTTTACATATTATTATACATTAATGCAGATGGAAAACTTTGTTTGTACCTGACTGATTTCTTATGGAAAAACAGCTCAGTTTCCGAGTGTCACCCAATATCTCTGTCGCTGCAACCAGGCCAGGATTTGTGCAGATTGGCAGCATGGGGTGAGGTTGGGGGTAATTTTCACATAAAGGGTTTTTCCTTAAGTAACTATGACTGAACAATTTTGTTTCCCATTAAGCCGAGAGTGCAATTACCCTCTTCAGTTTTATATAGCACACTGAATTCCCCTTAAGTATTGATAACAATATAATAGATCTCTGCAGAGTATGCATTCATACATAGATCTATTGAAATGTCTGAAGAAGAAGAAATATATATAACGTGCCCTTTAGAGATGACTTTGTCAGAGATGGTATCTCTCGAGGACCTCCATTAATCAGAGCCATCTGTACCCTGTTTCATGCCTCCTGCGGGCTGAAGTTGTTGATATGGTTGTGCTTTAGTGATAACAAGCATTTGCCATAGAGATGGGCTTTCTCTGCCATACCTCATCAAAGCACATCAGTGAGGAGCTGTCACTGGAGGCCGCGCCTCCTTGCCTGGTGTCCCTCATCTCTACATGATGTTGGTTACTGGCTTGTCATCGAGCGACAAGTTCGGCTTAGTGCCCCTCTCTTAATCTCATAACGGGGGCTCCCATCTGGCTTGTGGTCAATGGTAGTGGTTAGCTTGGGTCCTGTGACATCAATGCTTCTATATTTAAACTTTATTTTATCTCCCCAGTGCCCTTCCTGCCCCTGTCTTCTGCAGGAAGTAAATCTCCCCCCACTAAATGGCAGTATTGCTTCAGCCCGAGGCCTCTTCATACCTACTCAGGGAACAGCTTAGCTCAGTCTGTCAGAGAATGGCCAAACAGAAGAGGCTGCTACAGGGCTGTTTTAGGTACCTTCAGGATAGAATGATCTAAAACGACTTTCCTGGGATAGTTATTATAAAACTGACCATGGCAAGTTGTTGGATTTATTGTAACTATTATTTTGATACTTTGAATTACGTTGCCAGGCACTTTCAACCAAAAGCTAGAATTTATTAAGCCTTCCTATGTTAGCCTAGGGAGCTAGCGACACTACAATGGGGAAAAACGACTTTGGCTGTTTTTCCCTCACCAGGGCATATAAAACATATTTTGCAATGTCCCTAATTTTTATAACAAGGCACCCTACCCCTGGGGCACCTAGGCAAGACCTTAGGGGTGACCTATATGTAATATAAACATAGTTTTGGACTTTGGAAGTACATTTAATTCCAAAGACAATTTAGGCACAGTTTTACTTACAAACCAGCCTACAAGACAGGGCGGGCTTGAAGCTGACACCAGATACCACAGCCGTGCACACTTAAGTGCATTAAGTCCACTGGGGTGGGTCTATAAAGCTACATGCCATACCATATACTAGGGACTTACAGGTAGGTTGTCTTAGCCAGTTATATTACACCAATTACCATATCCCTTTTATGGACAGAGCACTGGCCCTGGGCCTGGTTAACAGATTACAGGGTGCTTTCAGAGTCAGTTACCACCAGTATCAGTCAAAAAATGGGTGTGATCAGGGCAAAAAGTTTGATTTTCCTACAGTTTGTATTTGCAAACTTTTGTTTTTTGTAATACTCTGCATGTGTCCTGCTTTCAATGTTATCAGAATGATATGTTTTTGAAAGTGCAATACTATTTTCAGAATTGGAAATCACATCCTTTAGGACTTCTCTTAGTCAGGCACCACTCTTTATTGAATAGACACATGGGGCTATCATTGGAATAAGAGAAGACTGCCCTCTTCTAAGATGGTCACCTCCCAAAAGTGACTTAGTAGTCTTAGATGAGGAGATGATCCTTGTAAAACAGCATACCCATTGCCATCCATTCAATGGCACATGGTATTTTTGTAATCTAATTTATTATGTCTTACTCAGGGACCACCACCCCTCCATTTAGAGAAGACAGCATCTTTTCAACTTTTCTCCAGGCTACTCCTTTTACATGCAGAACACAGCGATTTTCTGAACTCTCCATTAGACCTTGCAGTTCACACCACAGCCACTTCCCAACACAGTAATTTACTGCTGCAGATATAGGGTAAAAGCTAGTCTGGAGCAACGGGAGTCAAACAATGTAAATGTCCTTGCTCGTGACCTTGCTCTCTCCTATGGAGCTCCTCTGTCTCCCTGTACCTGCTCATCCTGTAGTAAATCTGTAAGATTTAGTTTTTTTTAAAAAAAAACTTTATTTTACATTTAAAATTCTGTAAGGTTTCTCTGCAGGAAAATGTGTACCACTGATTAGAGGCCACTGAGGACATTAATAAAAAATGAAGATTAAAAGTTATGCTGCATTAGGCAGCATAGCTCCAGGTCTTGTTTTACCATCCTGCATCTGACAGAGACCAAGCAGCACAGCCTCAAGCGCTCAAGAGTCTTTTCCTCTCCAAGGGTTGTTCATGGATATCCCTGCTAGTAACGGAATTGAAGATAGTAGTGATTCCCTTCTTTTAGGAAAAAGTAATGAGTTATGGAGAAAGTTTGAAGGTGCACTAATGTTTACTAAGTGATGGGGCAGGTCTGGACATGTAGAAAATATTGTTAGGGGATAGTGCATACCTCACGCCTGGGTGAAATTTCAATTTTGCCGGAGTAATCGGAGTAGTCAAAGTCAAGTAAAAATAAGCTTTATTCGAACTCACAACGTGAATCATAAAAGCTACAAAATTCATCCATAACAAAATTTTTAAAAAACAAAATAAATGTTAAAACAGGATTAAAAAGATAAAAAAGGACTGTGGAGCATGAATACAATCAGTTTCAAATTACAGCTGCTTTCTACTGTGGATGATGGCCAGCAAAAATCGGGACATTGCAGCAGATATGTAAATATTCGGTAACGCTTGCAGATAAATAAAAGCTGGTCGGCATTGTACAAAACCCAGCTGCAATAACAATGGTTTCATGTATTTCTTCCTCAACCCAGAAAGGTGTTTACAGAAGAAAACAGAGTGTATGGTGCTCTGCGAGGAAATATCATCACAAGTGCATTTCCCCAGGTCAGATGACCAGTTATTGATGGTGGGAAAGCTGATGAAAAATATTCAAGCGAAACAAGGTCATCACAAACCTATTGCGCATGTTGTGCACGTTGGCTAAGATAAATTGCATGTGGTAGCTAGTCAAAATCATCTGGTTCCTCAAGACAGAGGGTTTCATAATTTCAGATGATAGTCCTGTGTCCTTTAGTAATGATAGACATTAAAACAGCATCATCAGCATCATCGGCATCATCGGCATAAAAAAGTGCCGGAATTGGACGATGACCCACTTGGGGTAGATATACACACTTGCTTGTTAAAGTGGCGCCTACGCTGTTGAGCTAGAGATTGAACAAAAAGGGGACAAGTACGCAGCTTTGCTATACCCCTCTTTTTATTTTAAATGGCTGGGTACAATTGCCGTTAAGGCCGTAACATACTCTATACACACTGTAAAGAGAATAGGGGGACAAGGAGCGGGATAAGTAGGAGAGGGAGAAGGTCCTGTACCGGTGCTCCTGAAATCAATCCACATACAAATTAAGGTAACAGTTCCTAAAGAAATATATATGCCAGTATGGTCTACTAAGCAGGGAAGAAAAAAGGGGAGGGGAAATGACAAGTAGTCTCAGATGAGGTTCGAAAGTCGTAATGTGGTGGAGACTAGAGACTCCTGGATGGTACTAGAAGTGCCCTCACACACCCTTGCGGGTGCAAAGCATCATCATCGGGCTGTGCTCCTCGTGGGGGTGGCGCTGCAGTCCCTCACGGGCCCTAAAAGGGCTCTCTATCGGAGATCTTTTGGTGGAGTCGCCGTAGTTGTGCGTGTGGGTGTGTGGGGAGGGGGGGTGTGTAGTGGTGAAAACTAAAAAGACCTACTGGTGCCCTAACTATTTATTGGTGGGTCCAGGAGGTCTATTAAAAATTAACGGGGATTGATGTTATATAAACATACAGAGTGGGGAAGAACGGTAAATACGTCCCACTACTCTCGACCCGTAAGAGTGAGGGTTTAAAGTGAGAGAGAGGGGGTACAAGTGGTGGTCAACATGTTTCGCGCTGTTGCCGGTCCCTAATGGATCCTAGCGCTTCGTCAGGACCGAGGTGGTGATTACAAAGTAAGGGATGGGATTCAGAAAAAAGAGGGGGAGTCTGCTGTAATCCCAGAGACACACAAAAAAAGGATAGTTGGAGGATCACGGGTTATTCGTGTCCTAGACGTCGAACCCGTAAGAAGTCAGGGTCCAAGCTGTACCGGATCTTGACACCGGCGACTCTGGAGGCACCTTAGGTTATCAACGCGATTTCCCGGGGCAGATCTGTAGCCCCCGCCCCAGTTTGTCAAGATCCGGTACAGCTTGGACCCTGACTTCTTACGGGTTCGACGTCTAGGACACGAATAACCCGTGATCCTCCAACTATCCTTTTTTTGTGTGTCTCTGGGATTACAGCAGACTCCCCCTCTTTTTTCTGAATCCCATCCCTTACTTTGTAATCACCACCTCGGTCCTGACGAAGCGCTAGGATCCATTAGGGACCGGCAACAGCGCGAAACATGTTGACCACCACTTGTACCCCCTCTCTCTCACTTTAAACCCTCACTCTTACGGGTCGAGAGTAGTGGGACGTATTTACCGTTCTTCCCCACTCTGTATGTTTATATAACATCAATCCCCGTTAATTTTTAATAGACCTCCTGGACCCACCAATAAATAGTTAGGGCACCAGTAGGTCTTTTTAGTTTTCACCACTACACACCCCCCCTCCCCACACACCCACACGCACAACTACGGCGACTCCACCAAAAGATCTCCGATAGAGAGCCCTTTTAGGGCCCGTGAGGGACTGCAGCGCCACCCCCACGAGGAGCACAGCCCGATGATGATGCTTTGCACCCGCAAGGGTGTGTGAGGGCACTTCTAGTACCATCCAGGAGTCTCTAGTCTCCACCACATTACGACTTTCGAACCTCATCTGAGACTACTTGTCATTTCCCCTCCCCTTTTTTCTTCCCTGCTTAGTAGACCATACTGGCATATATATTTCTTTAGGAACTGTTACCTTAATTTGTATGCGTAACATACTCTACTCCGAGCGTACAAATCTCTAAGGAAATATACAATGGTGGAGTCAACTCCCATGCTAGGCATAATAAACTATAATTTCTCGTGAACCACAAAGTCAAAAGCAGAAGTTAAATGTACAAAAACTAAAAACAGGTATCCTTCCTTGTTGTGCATTTATTTGCCAATATGAATGTCCAGGTTAATGGCCTGTTCCGGGCAGTTATATGTTTGAAAGCCATTTAAATGTATAGGGTCCACTGACCAGGTTTCCTGTAAGCATAAGATGTTAAACTTAGATGTAAAGTCAGACCATTCAGTCATAGTACTTTTATTGCGTAGGTCAGCGACATTCCAAAACAGTACTGTGTCAGCTGCCGTGGGGGACGTAGCAACGGCAGAGGATGCCCTCAGGGATGCAGGGCCAACTACAAGGCAAGGCTTGGGAGACAGAGCAGTGCAAGGCATGGGAGACACACACACCTCATCAGACTCTGAACTAGTAGTGGATCCACTCTGTTTACCCTCATTTGAGTTATCAGAAACCCTCAGTCAATCCATGCCACATAAAGTGGAGAGGCAATAAAACCTATTAGAGGTTAGAATTTGTGGTTGTTGAGGTGCAGGATAATGTACCTGGTGGTGTGTACGGGCTACTGATAGCAGAGTAGGAAAAGGGTCTGGAGGCTGGTAGAAAAAACCAAGGGGAAGAACAGCAATCTGCTTTGTAGTAAAAGATGGTAAACTGTCTCTCTCGAGGATTAATTTCACTAAATTAGGGGATGTGAACGAGAGCACCACACAGTCTCCCTCCATAGTTTTACTTCCCGTGCCCACCCATTTGAGTCTCCTAATTATGTTCAAATCAGCAAATAGAACCCCTCCAAGCCTTGCCCTTGCATTCGACCAATTTAAGGATTTATTCCGAAGAGACTCCCATGATTCAAATGTTTAGCTAGAAAGACAAGGGACATTGGCTAAGATTACAACATAGGGTGTGGCAGCGAGTGGAAGCTCCAGATGGTCAGTTTTGGAAGTGGAAAAAACATGTGATATTTCAGGGGTTAAATGATTAGAGAGTGTGAGAATTTGGAGAATATTAATTGACGTAGTAGGGCGGTTTCTAGGGACTAGATGGGATGGTAACGACAATGGGGCAACATCCCCTACCCTCGCTAAAGATGTAGAAGGAGGGTGCTGAAAACCTTGTGTGGTGGACAGAGAGGCGCTAGTCATGTCCCCTGTTCTCGCTGAGACTGTGGAAGGGAAGTGATGAGTACTTTGTGAAATTTGCACAGGCTCCTACAAAGGGGGGTGTTGGATTGGAGCTGAGCTATGCCCGGCGTGGGGGGGAAAAGCTGGGGTTATCTGATTCCCTCCCAGCGTGTCTAAATTGGATAGCACATTCCTCTCAAACCCTTTTAGTTGCTCCGTGAGAGAGCTAAGTTCAGTCCTTACTAATTGGGTAAGGGACTGTATTAAAATGGTCAAGGATGTATAATCTGTGGGCGAGTGAGTGACCGGCATTTTAATTGGTTTAGTGATTGAGGATTGCTTTTGAGGCAGTGCTTTCCTAGGACGTTTACCTCCCCCGCCCGCACCCCCAGCACAGAAGAAATCTGAGTATCAACAGTTGATGGAGTCTTAAAACGTTTACTAGGTGGTTGGAAGTCTGGTAGGACAGTAGGGGGGATTTTGGGGTACACATATCAGGCTCCTTGCCTTCACGCAGCCTATTTACTAATAGGCTGCCAGAGATAGCAGTGGGAGTAGGAATTGCATCTGGGGCAATTGGAATCCCACCAGAGATGTTATTGTTGCAATTGGTTAAAGATTCCTCCACACTGATAATCTGTTTTTCCAAAACCCCCATTGCGCCCGTGATGTAATTCAAAATGGAAGAGGAGGGCCAGGTTTCACTTGGTGATCTAGGCATCCCCCCCGGATGGTTCCTTTTTACCATGACCACATTAGACCAAGGCTACCCGATGTGTATAATAACGTGTGTACGTAAGTCCTTTAAAATTAAAATGAAATGAAGATAAATGTCTAATCCCCAGTCCCCAGTTCAAAAGTCCGATGCCACAGAGTCCGTTAAAATAGTTCGGTATGCAGATTGTGAAGGCAAAGCCAAAGAACCGACCTTGGCTGTATCTGGGCACGCACAAGTTTATTCAAGACCATAGATGCCTGCGTCAAGTGATTAAGCCAAGGGGAGTGGCCCTGCCCTGCCTCTGCCTGTCGCTGATGGGTGCAGATGGGCCTGCCCTTGGCCTGGGCACGCCCGTGCACATTCCGCGCTGCGTGAGCCTGGGCTGCCTTTTATTCGCCTTCTGGCATGTGCCGATTGCGTTGGCGGCTCCTGCTGCATTGCCATGTGGGGTATAGAGTCCTCCCCCAACAAAGTGCTGACATGCAGAAAAGAAGAAAGGCTCCCATGCTGCAGGAGCGTAGGCTGCCTTTTATGCGCCTCCTGGCGCAAACCGATTCCGTTGGTGGCTCCTGCAGCGTTGCTGTGTTGCCGTATGGGGTATAGAGTCCTCACCCAACAAAGTGCTGACGTGAAGAAAAGAAGAACGGCTACATCAGTCTAAAACAAACAATCAAGGTTTGATACAGTCTGCCTCCTGTGCGTGATGCTTTTAATAAGGTTGGGTTGGACACTCGATGTAATGGCAGCTCTGCAGTCCAATATCGCCGAGACGTTATTCGAATTGGCTCGATGCAAACTCCACTATCTCATAAAGCCCCAGATTCTGGGTTCAGAGGATTTCAAAGGCAGACACCCACGTCACAGTCTTCCAACTAAATTACTTGAAATAGCCAGAGTGGGCTCTCTCTAGTGAAACAAAGATTGGCTGGCTAAAGCCACTAAGGGTGTGTCCAAAGTCGGGAAATAGCATCCGCCGCTTACAAACAAAATACCGCTAGGCCAACCCTTACTTCTTTTCTCATGACTGTGTCACACTTACAGCTACAATAATTCTACTCTTCAACCTCTCTACCGGAGTAATTTCCGTAGTTACGCATTACTCTTGTGATGTGAAATTGCTCCAGCGTGGAGTGCAAAATCCCTCCCTCCGTCACAGACCAAAGATCTCACATACACACATTATCCATACATTCGCTGGTGGGGCCCATAACACCAACATTCACTCATCATTAATCCATGTGGGAGGCGATTATCTTCCAAACGCTGGCATGAGAAGGAAATACCACTTTTACCCTAATGAGTACCAAATCTACACCACTTTCCGATACTCATTAGGCCCTAAACTTCACCTTTAGTATTCCTCTCATAAATCGGGATGGATTAGTTAGTTGCTGATTTAGCTTAATTTCTATTTCTCTAATTAACTTTTTCGTTTAACACATTTCAATGAATAAACAACCCAACTCATTTCTGTAGATATTCAATTTCAATCTTTATATTAATATTGCAAATTAAATCATTCATTTGATCAAGTTGCCATTCATATTTACCTATTCTGGCTAAATGTCGTCCTCTATGTCAAATCTGGCAGTCTCGCAAATCTATGCCCATCAAATTTAGTAAGTTCAGTTCATCAGCAGTTTGGGCATTAATTCAGTCCGTCAAAGATTCAGGCAAACAACTGTCCTGCAGTGTCACCGTCCTCTTCGTCAGCATAACGTCAGGAAATCGAGAAAGGCCAGAAACGAACCCGCACCAACCTCTCTATTCTACCATAATTTATAGTAAACATCATTGACAATTTGTATCGAAAACGGGTCTTCAAATGTTCTGATTGGTCAATTGAAATCGTCTGACAGGATTCCCACCAAAATAAAGTCTCTGAGGTCATTATACTTGATTGTTCCGGTTTTTAGAAGCACATTATTGTTCTTTCAGAAAAGCTGGCTTGCGTCCCAGGGCAACCTTGAAGGGTACAGTCTGGTTAGGGTCATGACGAGGCCACTGTAGCTGGCGTCAGCGCAGGTGCACTTCACCCAAGCCTTGTTCGGCGTCGGCAGTCGGGTTAGGCACCAAAGGCATCCATTAGACGATAGGCCCAAATGGTCAACTTAAGCAAGAGAAACACAAAACGTAATTAATACATAGAAATGAGTAAATGAATGTTATTCCCTCACTAATACCCATATGTGTGTGTATTTATCTAGCATTTAGCAACACTCAAGCGGGTTTATACTTACAAAGTAAAGCACAAATCACAAATACATCACAAAAGTGACGTATATCATGCAATATTCTAATTGTCTATCATTAGTATGCGTACATATTTTCGTTTACAAATTAATAAAGTCATGCAAAGCAATCCCACGTGTATTTCAGTCATGAATAAGGTTGATTAGTTAATTCCATTTCAATCCATTAATTCGATTACGATTAATTAATCAATCTAATTAATAAACATGCAAAGTGGGGTGGGTATACAAAAATTTTGTATTACCTGCTCCAGCAATCCCCCCTTTGGTGATTTTATCACCATACCACCTAAACATTTTGTTCTGTCTTACGGAATCTTTAAAATGTTTTCTTGCTCTTGATCATAATTCAGTTTCACCTACGTCTTCTCTTTTTGCTGATTCGTACATACTCTCCTTCCACTCCTCCAATTCTATCTCCTCAATTTCCCTTTCTTGTTTCTTATCTTTTCTTTTTGATTTTTCGCTTTTCACTCTTTTCTTGTTTTTATTCTTCTCACAACAAATACAGCCTAATCTTATCACTAAAATTATGCAAATTACACATGTTTATGGAAACAATATTTTACCTACAAATGTACTACCAAGCTTTATTAAAAAAAAATTAATAGCAGCTATTTTCTGTCCAATCTTTTCCCAAACACCTTCAACCTCCAGTGGTACTATTTCATCATGCAATTCAGTAATATTCTTAATATAAATTTTCAGATCTTTGCTTTCGTCAGAGTTGTTCCCACTGCTGGTATCAATGCTTCAAAAATGTCACCTACAATTTCTGCCCAAGATTCTCTCTTACTCCGCGCTAAATGATTACTTAAACTATGTACACCATCTTCTCCTCTATCCATATGAAAAAGTTTCGGAAAGACCAGGCCAACGTAACATGTGCCATACCAATGGTCTGGCAAACGATAATATGCCCTGTTCCCACAAATAAAATATAATCCAGGAAAAACTGGATCTTTACCACCTTTAAATCCCCATCCACCCATGATTGGATATGTATCATGGCACTCACTATTGCCTAGAAAATAATTATCATACACAGTTTGATTCCTTCAAATGCAAAATTTCCCTTTCTGTGGCCAATCTAAAGCTATAGTTGGACTAGCTTCTCCCTTCAAATGTTTTTCTTTCTCTATATACCAGACTGTTTACTCCACTTTCCCTTCTGCTGCCTTTCTTTGCATTTTCAATCTCCTTTCTTCAACCATGTCTAAGAATGTCTTTTCCTCCTTCTTCAAACTGCATGTCAAATTGTTTCTAAAAATATACTCTAATGTTAGTTCTTTAGTTTCTAAGAAAAATTCACCTAATACCCTAGCAGGTTTTACTTTGTTTAGTTTATTATAAGAAGGCACTTGCGCCAAAATGTTATCTACATCTGAAAAATAATATTCTAATTTCCCTGTCTGATAGAATAAACTAGCTATTACACTGCATGTTATTCCATACGTTGCTGGAAGATGATGATAAGTCACTCCTTCAGAAACAGATGCAGGTAACTGCATACATACGTAGCAGTCCCGTACGTCCATTGTCTTTACATATTCATACAATAATTTTTAAAACACATTATTAGAAAAATCTGTTATTGACCTGTCTTTATGCAAATAATTATTATCTATTCTAGGTGGAACTACCTTTGGAATTTTCCCTATATTAGTTTTGTTCTCACTATGTCCTTCTAATGACTCTATAGTGACCTTAAAAGAAATGACAAGAGCAAGGATGCTCCATAAAAGCATTAATAATCCTGTACAACAACAACACATTTTACACCATCTTTTCATGAATGTACATCTACCTTTGCTACTATCTATGTTAGCCATCTTTGTTAAAATGGACCATGTTGGACTTGGCCCTTTTTCCCCGAAATTTTTCGCTTTTCTGGGAAATCGCACGATGTGTAAATGCGAGATTGAAGCTGTGTGATAATGTACGCAGACTGAGTTTCCCCATTTTAAATATGTAATTTTTAAAATGGATGCCAAAGGTGTGTGGTTGCTCCGTTTGACGGAGCTGGGTTAACAGTCTAGTGGTTATTTCCCAGCAACCCCAGCTTTTGGAGGGAAGCCTGGCACCCAGGGTGCTCTACCCCTCCCCTAGGCCAGTTAGAGCCAGTCTCCCCAGTCGCTTCTAGAAGCTTCTGGCACTGTCTGGAAGGTGGGGTGAGGGGCGTATAAAGGGCGGAGCTGGGTTGCCATGTGCTCAGTCAGAGGGTGGACCTGAGAGAGAGGGGACCTGCCGCCAGGGGTTACCGCCACATGGGCCTGTGTGCTGGGCCCTGAGCCTACCTACCCCCCTCTACTGTCCACAGGGCGAGGGGAAGCTATAGTTGGGGCAACGCAAACCGGGAGAAGCCTACGCAGGAGTTTTAGGCGGTAGGGTTTAGTCAGGGACCTATGCCTCTGAAAGTGACAGGGCTTAGGTGCTGCCTTTTAAGTGAGTGAGGGATCCTGAACTAACCCACTGATCTGGCCCAGCGAGAGGAGAACCCAGGAACGATGGGCAGAGACTAATTAGTCCGCCTTCAGCCACCAACTCAACTTCCCCCCCTTGAGAAACCCTCAACCCAGGGCGCAGGAACCAGCAAGCGCCTCGTGGAATCCGGACTGCAGTCCCTGCGGAGAGAGAGCGCTATTTACAAGCTGCCTGTGGAAGGGGGGCGTTATATCCGGTGGGCGCTACAGTGGCATGGATCGTGCTCTGCTGGTGAGTGTTGTAATCCCAGCTGCCTGATGCCCCTGGAGCTGAGGGGGCTGCCTAGCGCTTGAAATGGAGGGTGCTACGTGTGGAGCGCCTCGGGGAAAAGGCGCATCGCCTTATGTCCTGGAGCTGAGGGGGCTGCCTAGCTCTTGGAAAGCGCTATATCCCGTGACCCGGTAGCGCGGTGTGGCCCGGGAGAACTGTTGATTTGCCAGCGCCGCGGGAGCCTACCCCACATCATGGCGGCGCTCTGCATGCACCTTTGATGGAACGGGAACCCACCCCGTATCGGCGTCTTATTTGAAAACGGGAGCCTACCCCGTGTTGCCCCCGCAAGGAGAAGATTGCGCCAAATCACCGCTGCGGCCCGGGGGGAGGCCGCGCCACAGACCCGACGCGGAAGTCAGGCAGCCGGCCGGGATGTGGGCGGAGCTGCCTCGAAGCCCGGCCGGGACAGGAAGGCTGCCTCTGAAGTGGCGCCAGGCGGGAGCCTACCCCGCGCTGGCCCAGAGCCTCGCAGGCTCCAGATTGAAGTCTCGGGTCCCAGGAGGGGGCCCGGGTGAAGCCGAAGAAGGAGCTGGCGTCCGCAGGGCTCCCCGTGAGCGGAGGAGAGCCCTGCACCTGAGGAGAGCCCTGCACCTGAGGCGAGTCCGCCAGAACCCGGGTGAAGACGAGACCGCCTCAAGGACTGCCGGTGAGTGGGGCTACATGTGGAGACCGGTCGGGGCCATTCGAGGTACGGGGTCGGTACCCGAGGCCCCCTGAAGCCGAGCGAGTGCCTGCACCAGCCCCAGCCCTCACAGCTGCACCGCGGAAGTGGGCGGCTGCACCGAAGGGGCCTTTTGAGGAGCGGGGTACTGTCTGGGACTGCTAACTTGTTAGGGAGTGCAGCGCTATGTCAAATGCTATGTTTTAAAGCGCTACTACCTTGCTATGTGCAATGCTATGTTAGATGCCATGTTTTAGAGCGCCATTGCCTTGCTATGTGCAGCGCTATGTCCGATGCCATGTTTTAAAGCGCTATTGCCTTGCTATGTGCAGCGCTATGTTAAAAGGCTCTATGTGACGCGCTATTGATTGGCTATGTGCAGCGCTATGTCTAGATGCCAGGTTTTGATGTGAATGAACTGCCTACGTTGATTCCTGCCTCAGGGGACCTTCAAGTTGTTAAGGGATATGGTCAGGTCCTGATGTTTTTATTACAGATGGTCCAGACTAACGCCTAAGGTTATGCCCTGAGTTGACTTTATTGCAGGATTGAGGCTGAGGGACTGTATCTTTATTCCTTACATACCTTTGTTATATTTGGAGGTCGCAATAGTTCTGGCAGGGGCCCGATTGGCCCTGCCCTGTATATAATTCCCCCCTGTACCTTTTAACCCAGCGCCAGTTGGCGCCGTGTAGAGATTACCGAACATACTGTGTTTTGACAATACAAAAGTTATTTTCACACAGACTTGTGTAGCGTCTCTTTTTGTAGTGTGCCTTTTGTGTCGCCTGTGTGTACTGCGTGGATGCTTTGCACATTCCCTCCAGAGTTTGCCCCACCCGCTCTGCACCACGCTACCCGTTTCCAACAGACTGTGTCTTTTGACTTAGCCTCTTTCACTTCACAACTAGTTTTCTAACCTAAGGCTCTAACACCTATTTGGTTCTACCAGTATCTATCTTTTGATTTAATTTCTTGGTCTCTTCATCAACAGTTTTCTTAATTTATTCAGTCTGGCATCCCATCATTCTTTACTTTACTCTCGTCATCCAAATACAGAATTTCCTGAACTTCCGTTTCTTCTTCTCCAATGTCGGACAAGAGAACTCTCAGGATTTCCGATTCTACTTCTTCTTCAACCACTTTCAGTACAGCCTCCTCTGCATTTCCTTGACTATCTGCCTCTTCTCCCTTTTCAGGCAGAGCCACGTACTTCCATTCAGGTGACTTATACTTCTGGTTAGGTTTCCTTGTTCTTTTACTCTCTTTATCTTCAGTTATTTCGTCTTCTTTTGATTTTTCTTGACTTGTCACTTCATTCACCTGTTCAGCTCTTGGTGAATTCACTCGTGTCAGTCTATATCTCAGTTTCCTTATTTTATTGGGCCAAACGTCATCTCTTGCAACTCTTTTTACTTTACTCCCTTTGTCATTCTTTTCATTCCTCCAAGCTCTCTTTCTTAGAACTCGACCTTCAGGTATTTCATTTTCACTCTCTTCAGACTCGGTCTCAACTTGCTTTGTCTTTTCAACGACTTCTTCTTCCACCGCTTGTTTTGTTTTCCCTACTTCTGTCCCTCCTCGGATCTCCGACACGCAATCTTCCTGCTGGCTACTTGTCCCTTCACCTAACTGGATGTTGCAGTTCCCTACACCTCCTCGGGGGTCTTCCGCAGAAATCTGTCCCTCTCTCTCTGTATCTGTCCCTTGTTCACTTAAATTTGTTATTTCAGGTGGAATTTCTCTCAGTCTCTCGTCTGGTACTTCCTTTTCACGAATTTCTCTTATTGTTTCTTCAGTACTCTTTCCTCTTTCCTTTCTGTGTTCTTTTTTAGAACCCTGCGCTTCTTGCTCGTTTCCAGAATCGCTGGATTCAGAAATCTGCAATATTCTTCTCAGAGAGCTACTTCTGGGGACCAAAGCTGGACTTAGTTCTGTTTCCCCCCTTTCAGAGTTTTCTCGTGTCTTTGACCCTTCGTCATCTGACTCAGTACTTGATTCTGATTCATCAAAATATTATTTTCCTGTGCTGTCCACTGGATTCAGAATTCTCAATGTGTGACTTGCATGGATCCAGTTTTTCAGTCCAGCACACTTCACAGCTGTTGTCGTGGTCAGAATGACTTGTCGTGGTTTTCCCCACCGTGGAACCAAACAATTACTTCTTCTGTGGACTTTTATCCTTACCCAGTCACCTGGGTTCAGATCATGGGCTGGCTTCTTTTCAAGTGTGGTGGCATCTGCTCCAACCTGATGAAACACAGAATGAACTGCGTCAGCCAGGCCTTTACAGTATTCCAACACCATGTCATCAGTTATAGTCATCAGCTTGTTGACTGGTATAAACACATGCCTCATCGCACGTCCCATGATTATTTCATGAGGACTCAATCCTGTAGTTTTGTCTGGAATTGACCTAATTGTCATGAGTACCAGAGACAAGACATCAGGCCATTTCATACCTGTGGCCAAACACATTTTCCCTATTCTATTTTTGATAGTACCATTCATCTAATCAAACACACCAGAAGCCTCTGGTCGGTAGGCACAATGTAGTTTTCGTTGTACATTCAATGCTTCACAAATTAATCCTACAATCTCATTATGGAAATGTCCTCCTCGGTCTGACTCAATTGTCACTGGGAACCCGAACCTAGGGATGAACTCTCTCAGCAGTAGCTTGGCCACTGTCATCCCATCATTTCTCGTTGTTGGGAATGCTTCCACCCACCTAGAGAATAGGCAGACTACAACCAAAACATACCTCAGTCTGTTACAGGGAGGCATCTCAATGAAATCTACATTCTGGTGAAAGGCCCTCCTTCCCGACCTATTGTTCCCAGACTCACTACTGTCTTCCTTCCAGGACTGTATTGCTGACATATTAGGCACCTTTGACAAAGACTTTCTGCTACAAGTCTGAATTTTGCATTGTACCAGGTCTGCTTAAATGACCTGATCATGGCATCTCTCCATATATGTCCCTGGCCATGATACATCCGTGCCATGGTAGACATCTTGCTATCAGGCATAACTGGTCTTCCATCTCGATAGACCCACACATGATCCCTTTCCCTTGGGGCACATCCTGCTTTTACCCACTGTCTCATTTCCTCATCTCCTGCCTCTTCCTGCAATTGTCTTACCTCTTCCCAAGTTCCAACAATGTTAGTAAACATTAAAGAGCAAGAAGACATTTCTCTTTCCTTAGCCCGATTGACCGAATTCTGATTTCGTGCACAATACTGTGCCATGTCATTGGCATACCTGTTCCCTGTGGCGATATAATCACCACCTTGACTATGAGCAGCACATTTTACAACAGCCAATTGTCTAGGCAGCTGTATCGCCTCCAGCAACTTTCCAACCACTTCTGCATTCTTAATAGGAGTTCCACTCGAGGTCAGGAAACCTCTTTGTAGCCATAGTTGGCCAAAGTCATGGACCACTCCAAAGCCATACTGGCTGTCAGTTATCACAGTCACTCTCACACTTTTCCCAATCTTGCATGCTCTAGTCAAAGCCACAAGTTCTGCTACTTGGGCTGATTTTACTCCTTTCAGATAGGACGCTTCTATTACTGCTGCGACTGTGCATACTGCATACACTGCACTCAGCACTCCTTCATCTTTTCTCAAACATGACCCATCAACGAACATCACAAAATCACTTTCTGGCAAAGGTACATCTTTTATATCTGGTCGTGGCTTTGTACAAAAATCAAGTACATCCAAACAATCATGATCTACCTCATGTCTTACTTCCACAATCTCAGCATCAGGCAACAAAGTTGCAGGATTCACATTCAAACATCTTGCAAGACTCACATTAGTTGCACCCAATATGACCTTCTCATATTTAGTCAGCTGACTGTGTGTCATATACTGAGTACGACTCCTTGTCAACAGAATCGCTACATCATGAGGTACAAACACTTTCAATGGATATCCCATCACAATTCCTTCACTCTGCTCCAAACTTCGACATGTTGCAGCCACCGCTTTCAAACGTCCAGGTAAAGCTACAGCTACTGGATCAAGCATCGATGAAAAATATGCAACTGTTCTTCTCAGCTTTCCATGCTTCTGAATTAACACAGAAAGTGCACATCAATTTCTCTCACTGCAATACAATTCGAATTCTTTCTCATAGTCAGGCATACCTAATGCAGGTGCTTCACACAAACCATCTCTCAATTGTCTGAACGCTGCCAATTCCTCTTTGTTCAATTCGATGGGATCTTTCACATCACTTCTCGTTAATCGCACCAAAGGTTTTGCGATCAAGGAGAAGTTGCTGATCCACTGACGACAGTATCCAACCATTCCCAAAAACATTCTCAATTCTCTTTGAGTCATGGGAGCTCTCATTACTTTTATTATTCTGATTCCGTCCATGGTTATTTTCCTTAGTCCTTTCTCAATGTTATGTCCCAAATACTGCCCTTCCTTCTTACAAAACTGTAATTTCGATGGTGACACTTTAAGTCCTCCATCTGCCAAATGATTCAGCAAGGCTATTGTATCTACCTCACAAGCTTCATGTGTTTTTGACGCCACCAAAAGGTCGTCAATGTATTGGACTAATACAGAGCTTTCGGGCATTTCTAGACTCTCCAAAGACTTCTTTAATCCCTTGTGTGCGCACGATGGCTCCCGGCTGCCGCTCATTACGGTGGGCGTGTGCGCACGACGGCCGGGAGCCGTCGTAATCGCGCACGCGTTTATTTCTCCCGCACAGTGGGAGAAATAAACCCGCACACAAGGGGTTAATAGCTGATTGAATGTTGAGGGGCTTTCTGTATACCCCTGTGGGATTCGGCACCATGCCAAAATACGCTCACCAAAACGAAATGCAAAAATTTGCTGACTGTCGTGGTGCAATGGGATGGTAAAGAAAGCATGACACAGATCAATCACTGTATACCATTCTGCATCATGGGGAATCTGATATAAAATCACTGATGGATTTTGTACAATGGGACAACATGATATCACAATTTTATTCACCTTTCTCAGCTCTTACACTATCCTGAATTTCCCATTAGGCTTTTTCAGTCCCATTATCGGTGAATTACATGGACTACTCATTATTTCTCTCAAAATTCCTTGCCTGATCATTTTCTCTATTACAGGAGTTACACTTTCAATTATTTCAGGTGTCAATTTATATTGCGGAACATTTGGATATGTTACTCCTTCCTTTACTGTTATTTTAATTGGATCTGCATTTCTCACTAGCCCTACATCTTCTCCAGTGAAATCCCAAACTTCTGCTTTTACAGATTGTCTTAATTCTTTAGGTAATTCATCAGGCTTGAATAGAGCATATGTTTCAGTAACTTCATTTTCTCTGTTAGCTATGGTCATCTTATACAATACATCATCATCCGGTGTTTCAAAAGCTATTCCATCCGGAGTACAAAATATAGTGCAATTCATTTTGCACAACAGGTCCCTACCTAATAAATTCACAGGACTGGTGTCACACACCACAAAGCGGTGCATTTCTGAAAATTTCCCTATGCTAACTTTCACTGGGTCTGTAAGATATGTTTTAATCTGTCTGTTGGACACACCAACTACTTGGATCGTTTCATCCGAGAGAGGAAGATTCTTAACATCAGCTGATCTAACAGTTGATCGAGTAGCACCAGTATCCACTAGGAAAGTAATATTTTCATGAGTAACCTTCCCATCTACAAAAGGTCCTGTCTGGTCTACTTCTAGAGTTGCACCAAGTACGCACTCTCCTTCCTCCCTTCGGCGCCGTCAATAGCTCTCTTCTGAGTCGCTCTCATCGCGTTGCAGCCAATACTGCGAGACTGCGCTAGCGCGTGGCGGCTTATTTACCTGTTCTTCATTGTAGAATCCCGATTCACTACTATACTTCTGTGTGTTTCTGCTCTGTGGAAAAGGCGGTTTTGGCACCTGATTCTGTGGGGGAACAACTTGCTGCTGTTGCTGCAGTTGACCATTCACCTCATGCTGCACCTGTGGGTTCAATGATGGATTTTCATTGTTAGTACTCGGGGGAAACTTACACTCGGATTTCCAATGCCCTATCCTGCCGCAATTATGACATGGAAATTTCTTTTTAGCTTCTTCAATATTCCCTTTATACTTCCCAGTATTAAATGTTGGCTTTGACCCTGCTTGTTCCACTAATTGTGCTTCCTGTCTCTCCGCTACCTTTACCTGTGCCCACATTGCCTTCTCTTTTAGCTTCCGCTGTTTTGCTTCAATTTCATCACTGAAGTATTTAGCATGTCTCAATACTTCATCTATTTTCTTGTTTTGCCAATCTACCGTATGCTGTTTAATCATCTCACCAATTTCTGGACGTAAACCATATACAAATCTGTATACAAAATGACTCAAATCCTTTTCACTCAGATTCTCATCTCCGCTAAACTGCTTAAAAGCTAGTATTAGCTAGTATTAGCCTCTCGTAATATGCATGTACTGACTCTTTACTTTCCTGGTGTGTTCGATCAATCTTTACCCAATCTGTCTCTTTAGGGGGCACTTTGTTTTTCTAGAATACTATAAACTGCTCATATTTCTGGAGCTCCTGTTTTAGGATCCCTAGGATATTCCTGGGTTGGCCAATTAATCATAAGTTTGCACTCTGTCCATAGATCTGCTGGTACAATTATGTCAAACAGACTATTCAAATCAATCCATAATACTTTAGACAATTTCACAAATCTGTCTACCTGCCTGTACCACTCAACAGGCTTCTCACGTAGTCGAGGGAAATCATTCGTAAAAGACAAAATATCCTGTCTTGTCCATGGGACATGTACATATCCTCCTCCTGGAATCTCTCTCATAGGGCATTCTGTCACTACCTTCTCCTTTTCTCTTACAGGAAATGCTGAAAATGTCTTATCTGCGGCATCATCTTGTTTTCTATACCACCTGCTTCTCCATTTATCCACGTCTCCCCATTTTCTCAGCAAAATGATTATGTCCTTAATTTGACCTATTCGTCCTGTGGTGTTCATATTCTCAATGTCCTTTTCAGTGAAATCTACTCGATATGGTTTCTGTAAGGCTTTTACTTTTTCAATATCAATGCCCATCTCATTTGCTACTTCTTCTAACCTTTCATGTAAGTTTTTTGCTCTCCAGGTCACACTCTTACACAAAAATAATAATTCTTCATCCTGATAGGTTTTCAATTCCCTACTATTAATTCTTCTAATACCATTCGTAACTTGGCCACATCAATTGATTGGGATTCCTTGTCTTTCCTCTGCAAGCTTCTTAACCATTCACTTAACTCTTCTGTCGATGGTCCTACTGGTTTTTCTATACTTCCGTGTCCAAAATCTTTTTGTGTTTCTGACACTCTCTCTATCATTGTCATACGTCTCTCTGCACAATTCTGGTCTACAAATGGATTATTTGTAAAATTCGGTTCCATTACACTCATAGTCTGCCTCCATGGATTCTCATTCTGATTCACTCTTGGTTGTTCTACTGGTTTATTGCTTCTGTAAGGGACTGTCAAACAATGCTCACTGTCCTTCTGTTTGTCAAAAAAAGGCATTACTGGACCTATTGTTACTGGAACAGTTACCGCTTCTAAATTCTTGGTCAATTCTCTTATTTTCTCAGTTAATTCCAGGGTCGTTTTAGCTAGTTCTACAGAATTTTCTCCATCTGTTTTTTCTTCCGACCTTTTTTCTACTTCTCTAGTAGCACTGTTTTTACCCAAACTTAGAGATTCTGGTTCCGATGTTATAATTTGCATCGTTTCTCTCATTGGGGCACTTGGAGTTAGTATTTCTGGTTCTGGTCGATACGGTCGTAGATTTTTATAGAACATATCATCAAGAACATCATCCTCAGACTCATTCACTCCATACCCTCTCGACTCCACATTATGCCTCTTTTCTACACACTTTCGACCTTCATTCTCTCCTACAGTTCTTACAGGGAACACACCCTCAGTCACACTCGCATCCCGCCATCTTCTCATTCGATCATTATGCGTTTCATGTTCGTATGGTCTTCCAAACAGGTACCTATATCCTCTACCATTTCTTTGTCTCTCACGTTCATGCATTTCGTCTTCCCATTCCGTCAAAGCCTTAAACTGCGTTGGTCTAGGTCTTGGTTCTAAATTCATCATTTTCTCTCTCAAATTTCTCAGAACAGCCAAATTAAATGAACCATGCTCTAGAAAAGTTAATACTCCGTCTTCCTTCGTATATCTCACCCAGTTATCCAACCAAATACAAGTATGATACCCATATTTCGCAATCATAAAGGATGCAGGCGTTTTCGGTGGAGGAAGTAACTGTCCCTCCCTAGTTTTAACTGGTTTGTCCTTCTTAAACCACTTCTTGATTCTTCCTAACCATGTTATTCTCTCTTTTTCTGGTGGATCGTAATACATTTTCTTGCCTTTCGCGTATCACTAGTCTCTCTTTACAACTGTACAGCTAGTCTATCCAATCACAGCGCGACTCACACTAACGCACCAATTCAGAGCGTCTACGTCACTGTCACAATCCTCAAATCCCAGCGCGACTCACACTAACGCACCAATAAGGAGCGTCTACGTCACCCTGTATTTCTCCACTCCTAGCGCGGCGTACACTAATGCACCAATCCGGAGCGTTTCCCAGTTCTGACAGACTGTCCAATCCCAGCGCGGTCGTTCTGACGTCAACAGCCGCTGCGGCAGCTCCTGCTCCTGCTCCTGTTCCTGTCTACCCCTCCTTTACAAATCCGCTCAGTAAGTCTTTGTTTCAATTTCTACACTTCTGTTAGTAACAACATAGAAACATCTCCATTGTTCACTTCGCTAACCAAAGAACAGCAAAAGACCTTTCTCACGAGAATTCCGTCTTTCCCGAGAGCAGCGCTTACCTCTGCCCTACTACGAAATCATTACTTCCGTTGATAAAGTAGCACATGCCTCTACTTCACCCTTCTATCAAGCATTAGCTCATTGTTTCTCTAGTATTTAAGACACATAGTTGGAGACCCAATGCTCCTGAGAAATAAACCCAGAGTTTCGCAATTAACCTGAATGCCTTTACATTCACGCTCGTTCATACAAGAAAATATAGTACATTCACACAGAATCCTGTCTTTCCCAAGAACAGCGAACAGTCTATTCTACTACAGAATTATGACATACGTTAACAAAGCAGCGCTTACCTCTCCCTTGTCCTTCTAACAAGCTCAGAGAGTACCTATTACCTTTCCAGTGATAAGCGTTATCGGAATGCCAGTTGGATCCCTGGTAACTAAGACCAGAACTTTACAGGTAACCTTCGCTTTCATACACTCTTCTCTCACACTATAAATGTCTCTAATGGCAACACACGACGATGCTACTGAATCGAACCAAGACAATGCGTCGTGCAACTTCAATTGTCACACGTTTCCCCTGTGTACCTACAGAGCAACAACAATTCCGTCTTTCCCGAGAGCAGCGCTTACCTCTGCCCTACTACGGAACCGTTACAAACTTCCGACTTCCTACATCCCAGAAGCCGTGCAAACACCAAATAACTCAACGTAACTCAACATAGAATGTTAGTACATAAATCAATACCAATCAATAACCAAAACAATAAGCAATGTACAAGCAATAATCACTAAACCAAAACAATAACAACCATCATCTTGCTACCAGAAAAACTGCTCCAGCGTGGAGTGCAAAATCCCTCCCTCCGTCACAGACCAAAGATCTCACATACACACATTATCCATACATTCGCTGGTGGGGCCCATAACACCAACATTCACTCACCATTAATCCATGTGGGAGGCGATTATCTTCCAAACGCTGGCATGAGAAGGAAATACCACTTTTACCCTAATGAGTAACAAATCTACACCACTTTCCGATACTCATTAGGCCCTAAACTTCACCTTTAGTATTCCTCTCATAAATCGGGATGGATCAGTTAGTTGCTGATTTAGCTTAATTTCTATTTCTCTAATTAACTTTTTCGTTTAACACATTTCAATGAATAAACAACCCAACTCATTTCTGTAGATATTCAATTTTAATCTTTATATTAATATTGCAAATTAAATCATTCATTTGATCAAGTTGCCATTCATATTTATCTATTCTGGCTAAATGTCGTTCTCTATGTCAAATCTGGCAGTCTCGCAAATCTATCCCCATCAAATTTAGTAAGTTCAGTTCATCAGGAATTTGGGCATTAATTCAGTCCGTCAAAGATTCAGGCAAACAGCTGTCCTGCAGTGTCACCGTCCTCTCCGTCAGCATAACGTCAGGAAATCGAGAAAGGCCAGAAACGAACCCGTACCAACCTCTCTATTCTACCATAATTTATAGTAAAAATCATTGACAATTTGTATCGAAAACTGGTCTTCAAATGTTCTGATTGGTCAATTGAAATCGTGTGACAGGATTCCCACCCAAATAAAGTCTCTGAGGTCATTATACTTGATTGTTTAGTTTTTTAGAAGCACATTATTGTTCTTTCAGAAAAGCTGGCTTGCGTCCCAGGGCAACCTTGAAGGGTACAGTCTGGTTAGGGTCATGACGAGGCCACTGTAGCTGGCGTCAGCGCAGGCGCACTTCACCCAAGCCTTGTTCGGCGTCGGCAGTCGGGTTAGGCACCAAAAGGCAGCCATTATACGAAAGGCCCAAATGGTCAACTTAAGCAAGAGAAACACAAAACGTAATTAATACATAGAAATGACTAATTAAATGTTATTCCCTCACTAATACCCATATGTGTGTGTATTTATCTAGCATTAAGCAACACTCAAGCGGGTTTATACTTACAAAGTAAAGCACAAATCACAAATACATCACAAAAGCGACATATATCATGCAAAATTCTAATTGTCTATCATTAGTATGCGTACATATTTTAGTTTACAAATTAATAAAGTCATGCAAAGCAATCCCACGTGTATTTCAGTCATTAATAAGGTTGATTAGTTAATTCCATTTCAATCCATTAATTCGATTACGATTAATTAATTAATCTAATTAATAAACATGCAAAGTGGGGTGGGTATACAAATTTTTTGTATTACCCGCTCCAGCAATATTACCATAACTATGAAAGTACACCAGCTTGAGTAATTAAGAGTAATTTGATGCAAAACTCCTACTGCAGTAGCGAAGGAACAATGAACAAAGAGAGATTAAGCGACTGTTGGCTTCAGCTGTTTGTGTCCTGTAGCATTTAGTGCTATTTTCCTAGCAAAAAATGCATCCTCTGGCCCATTTTGGATGCAAGCCGCAGTGTGAGCAGCACTTGACAGCACTGCTGTGCTGAAGCTCTGCCTGCAGAGACATCACAATGGCCTGCAATGTGGGCCTGGGTGGGGGAATGCTATGGTGACCCTGGGCCTGGCTGACGGGTGCAGTCCTTGATTTGATACATTGTATCTGCTGCGGGCCTGGGCCAGGAAGCTGAGCAAATGAGCACAAAATGAGAGCAGCATGGCTGGGCATGATTGAACAGTGATTAATTACACATGCTGCAGCTAGAAGCATGTGTGTGTAAGTGCAACCACGCACATGCAGCACCCTACCCTAGCTGAGGATGTGGTGCCTGGTGCGGTATGTGCATTACCATCTCGTTTGGTACTCCCACTGTGTCCAGGGCTGTCAATCTGGTAGTGCGAATGCGCTACCAATGATGACAGTCCTGGCAAAAATCATTGGCCAGCCCCCACATGGCAGTAAAAGATGCAAATACGTGGTGTGGTTTCAGAGTAAGAGTTGAGCCTAACTCTTGCCTCGTGCGTAGGTGCTGGGTGTCAGGATTCTAGAATGACTGACTAGAATCAACGCAAGTTTGGGACTGGGCCCTCAGTGACTTGCGTCACTAAATTGACAGTCTCTGACTGAGTCGGACTGTCGTACCTTGGGTGAACTACGGGACAGGTTAGGTCGTGTGAGAGTGAGAATTGACTAGAGTTTCAACTCCCCTTGAGGTGGTGTTAGTCGGCGTGACTCCTTTGAGCTGCAGGCCCTGGGCAAACCTCTAAAAGAAGCAACAAGTAAAGTAAGATAAGATTATCTGTTTTTAGAGTTATTTTCATATGCCCTGCAAAACTTCTGAAATTATTATTCAAGAGCACACATTTCAGGTTCTACCCTTCTAGTGGTCTTCTAACACTGCTGCCTCAGTCATGTATTTTAGTCATCATAATAATGTGTCTTTTTCACTCGTTTGATAGTATAATTGTGTTTCAAGTTCAAATCTTAGTAAGATAGCTCAGTGGGTTTGTGAGGTTAGGTAACACATTATGGACTCAGAAATAGTTGAATGGGTAATGTGCATGCTGCAAAAGTTTGCATGTGAAATACTTGGCATAGCCTTGAAACATTGCATAGCTAAAACAAACTTGAATTCTTAGGTCGTTGGTAAAATAAATACAAGTTCATCATGTTGTGATGTTATTAGGTGTCACAATACAATTTAGCTTGTGTGCAATGAAAACAATACTATTGATTTGGTTGTACTCAAACCTGTGATACATGAGACAATACAAATTATTAAATGTTCATGTTATTTATAAAACATAGAATGATGACAGGATACTCTGACAATAAAAACATAGAATGATGACAGGATACTCTGACAATAAAAACATAGAATGATCACAGGTATCTCTGTTGTTGTTGTTATCATGCACAAATCATTTGTCTTTTTAAGGGAACCAAAGTAGGCCATCGTCATACCTAGGTTTATCTCCAGGTCAGTTTGTGAAGACACGTTTGTGTTTCATGAAGGACTGCTGAGTGTGGTGTCTAGCTGTGAGTTTCACAGATGAGCAATATGCGACACCTATATATGGACAGACTCCAACAAAAGGCATCTGTTACTGCAATTAAAGAGAGGGCTAGTGGCTTTGGCTCACTATTTACAGCATAAAGTCTAGCACATAACGCCGTGTATCAGAAAAAGGGTGAAGTGCAGAAGTGTGCACATCATACTTATATACTGTGGCTCTTGTGCTGGGTCCCACCAAGGCATGCCTTAAATCTCTCATGGTGTGGAAGGCGATATTTGGGCGGCTGACACACCACACAGTTTGAAGACCGCTGCCATCGGTGTCTATCCAAAGGTTTCTGTAGGATGCGACATCAGACAGATTTAAGTCAAAGCTGTTTTACTTCATAAGATGAGATGATGATGAGAAATGTTACCAGCTTGTAAGGAAAATGTACACATAAGCAGTAAAGATGACAGCATCCTATGCAAGCTGCTTATTCAGTTGACTTCCAATACCCATATTTCCCATTCTTCATTATCTAAATGAAAACAATATTAAATATTTTACCAGAGCTCATCAAATGATAGAATTGACATAAATAAATTAAGTGCCCTGACAACAATGTTATGTTATGTTATGTTAGTTAGGTATTTGTAGAGCGCGCGGCTACTCCCTGGAGTGTCCCGGCGCTAAAACGAACAAGAAACCGCATAACCGCAAAAAGGTGACAGACACCGAAAGGCCAATAGAGCGAATTAGAGTTGGAAAAACCATGTCTTGAGCATTTTCCTAAATGTAAGTAGACTCTGAGCCTGTCGGAGGGTCTAAGGAAGGTTGTTCCATAGATGGGAGGCAACCACCTGGAAAGAGCGACCTCCGACCTGAGCAAGAGCAACTTTCGGAACAGGAGTCAGGAGTTGAGTAGAGGACCTCAAAGTGCGTTGAGGGATGTAACGGGGGAATCTATGTCTGAGGTGCGGAGCTCCAATTTGATTAAAAGCTTTAAACACAAGAATCAGAGCTTTAAAATGAATTCTTTTTTGAACAGGCAGCCAATGCAGGGAGGACAGAAGAGGAGATGTATGAGTCCTGGGGGCGACCAGAAAAATGGCCCTAGCCGCCGTATTTTGAATCACCTGCAAACGGGCAATTAAGTAGCTGGGAAGACCCAAGTACAAAGAGTTAGCATAGTCCAATCGCGAGGTAACCAAAGCTTGGACAATGGTTCTTCTATGGAGGACAGAAAGCAGGGGCAGAAAATTCTTCACCATTCTTAAAATCCCGAAACAGGTCCCTGCTACAGATTGGATCTGGGATTTCATAGAAAGCGAGGCGTCTAATCTAACTCCAAGATTCTTAACCACGGTCACGGACGACCCACGGGGGGACAAATCCTGCGGCCACCAGCTATGCCAGGTCTCACAGGGACGAGGGACAAAAAAAATAATCTCGGACTTGTCAGGATTACATTTCATTTGATTATCCTTCAACCACGAGAAAAGATCTGATCCAACTCAGAGAGGTGCCGCCTACACCACCCTCCACCAATCTTTGCACCAGTCTGTAGTGGGGCACGGTGTCAAAAGCCGTCCCTGTCAAGCGTGGTTTTTATAGTCTCAGACACTTCTAATAGGGCTGATTCAGTGCTGAAGTTAGCCCTAAAACCAGACTGACTAGGGTGCAAAAGATGATTAGTCTCGATATATTCAGTGAGAATAGAATTAACATATTTCTCCAAGACCTTTGCAAAAAAAGGAAGCAGAGATATAGGACAGTAGTTGCCAGCTTACTCAGGATCAGCCGTGGGTTTTTTTTAACAAAGGAAGAATTCTGGCGTGTTTCCAGCAGAGAGGCATATGTCCTTCCCGAAAGGCGTTATTTAAGATCCGATTCACTATAGAATTAATTGCCTCTGCAATTACCGACAGCACACTGGCAGGACAGGGGTCGGCCGGGGAGCCTGATTTCAAGGACTTCATGAGAGTTAGTGACTGGACCACAGAGATAGCAGGGAACTGCAAAAGGGAGAATTCAGAGCTTACAGCGACACTAGAAAAATCTAGATCTGCTGTTGGATCCAACGGCTGTGTTTCAAAGGAGTTTTGTATTTTTTTAATTTATCATAAAAGAAAGAGGTCATCATATTAGTCCATTCACTGGATGGTACAAACGGGCGTCTAATAATTGTGGGAGAAGCAAAGTTTTTAACAATGTTATAAAGTTCTCTACTTTTATTGCCAGCCTAGTCGATTTTTGTCGAGGAAAGAAGTTTCTTTCCCTCGCGAACTTTCCGGTAGTGGTCTCTTAAGGCTGCTTTAAAAATAAGTTTGTCGTGGGCCATGTAGTTTACTCGCCATATCCTTTCTAGATGTTTACATGCACTTTTACTTTTCCTTAAAGCATCAGTATACCAAGGGGCAGAAGCACGATTCGTCTTAGCCACTCTCAGGGTAGGGGGGGAAGTTCTGAAGCTCTAAGGGACAACCATTGTTCCAAGGACTGCACATCGCTCTCGAGAATCCCACAAGATGGAATGGGGTGGGATTGCAAAGCACTTTGCATCGCCTCAAGAGTGATTAGGTTAAAAGGCCTAAAACTACTTTTCCTGGAAACGGGACCCATTGAGATCCCTAGAGACTCTGAAATATATCAGACAGTGGTCAGACCAGGTAAGGGGAAGTGGAGCCTCAACATCTATCGGTCTAGAAGAAAAAATCTGATCTAATGTATGGCCCTTGTCGTGAGTAGGTAGGTGTACAAAAGGGGTAACAACAGGACAGATTCACATTCTTCACCCTCAGCTTTCCTTGTAAGTACATCAGGGGCATTATTATTTATTGGTGCACTGTTCATGTTTGCATCACAGTGGACCTTTAAACAGAGGCTCTAGGCGCAAATATGAGCAGTGCATCCAATTACAATGAATGCGCTGCCTCAAGGTCAGCCAGAAATGTGGGGCTGCCTTGAGTGTAACACATTTAGCGAAATATTGAGCAGCTGCTTTAATCAGCCCCTCCGTGTTTCACCATGCCGGGGGCACCCTACTGCACTTTAGAGAGGGGTAAATCTTTTGTAGGAGGGTACAGTTAATGATTGCACTAACCTGCAGAGGGATGTCCGGGGGTCCATGGGGCCCTCTTTGTCACCACCAGAGGACTGCCCTCAGGGGGTGCTCCACCTTTTTGTGGTGCACTGTCAGTGTGCCTTCTGACGGTTTCTTTGCCTTTGCACCCATGCCCATAATACAGTATGGGCATAGAGGCAAACAGAATCCCACTGTTTTGTGGGGGCACGCCCCCATACAATTGAGGGACTACTCTGTCGAGATAGTGCTGGTGCTACTTGTGTGCCAGCGCTAGCAGTATGAGGGAAGGTGCCGCACAAGCATCTGCAGCCCATTCTGTAATACCAAAGTGACATGGGGCGCACAAAGCGGGCACACACAACCCTTGCACCCCCAGGCCACTTTGTGTAATATGGTCCCAGATATCAACAATATGAGTTATTTTGACAAATTATTGACTGATCCCTAAACAAGCCCAGGATGACAATTTTGTGACATGCAAGCTTGTTATGGATATCTAGGCTTCAAATGTCATTGAGCCATGTAATCCTACACTTAGGTGTAACAAATAGGTGTTGAGCAACACCCTGCTCTGACAGCCATTTCTTCATGATGATATGCAGTAAAAATAAACAATGTTCTTGATCATCTGCACAGCAGCAACACACCCATCATCCAGGATTGTCACCACACAACCCAAGCGGAAGAGAAAATTGAGGGGTTGCACCGGCTCGAAAAACTGTTTAAATATGTGGATTTATCAAAAAAGTTCAGAATACTTTACATTAAAAATACAGCATTACTTTAACATAAGTGTTTCCTTTTGAGCCATAGGCAGTCTCTAGTCAAAGACTTAAATGAGTAGTGGATTTTCTTTAGGCCGTTATGGTTCCCAATCTATATATAAGAGCTGGCATGCAATGGAACTGCTGAGGTCGAAGATGCCAACATTTTAGTATGATATACTGTGAGAAATTGAGTTATTGGTTGAGGGGGTTGTTAACTCTTCTCAAGAAACAACCACAATCCTTGTCAGAGTGAACCACAAAAGTCACTAAATCAACCTGTGCCTAACCATCTGGTAGCTTGGCACAAAAATAGTCAGGTTTAACTAAGAAGCCCTGTGTTAAGCATTAATGCAGCACACAAACAATAATAAAATGACAACACAGCAAAAGAAAAATCCCAAGCAAATTAATAATAATAGAGTAAAATGTAATAAATACAATGAGATCAAAATGACAAAAATTCTATTACAGAACCAGAGATATGCAATTTTAAAAGTGTCTGTAAAAATAGCACCAAGAAGCAGAAAGCACTAACTATAGGTATCTTGCTGAGCTAGACCTGGACAAAGTCACAAGCTTAGGCTGACACCAATGGAGTTCAGGCTAGATACAGGGATTAGGCGAGTCCTGCTGAAAAAGTTACCCTCTCTAAGTCCTATGGGCAGAGTTCAAAACGTCAAGATTTCACAGGAGGAGCTTAACTAGTGCCAGCCAAGGCTCCAGGACCTGGGGAGGCAACTCTTGGGTATAAGGAATTCACTCAAGCAGAGGCCAGCAGGGCTCAAGCAGGTCCATTTGCAGGTTCAGGCAGGTCCAGTT
This sequence comes from Triturus cristatus, assembly GCF_964204655.1. NCBI lineage: Eukaryota > Metazoa > Chordata > Amphibia > Caudata > Salamandridae > Triturus > Triturus cristatus. Next base: position 959,751,778 of record NC_140590.1, read on the forward strand.
GCTAGTCCAGGTGTGGCCAGTTGCAGCAGGTCTGGGGCAGGGAGGCCTTTGGAGCTTACCGTGTCCCTGTTGCTCAGAACAAGAGGTCAGCCAAATGACCCTTGGAATCACTCTGGTAGTTCTGGGTTCAAGTAAATGGTCATCTCTCCTTCAAGCAGCAAGGCAGGCCTCAATCAGCAGGGCAGTCCCCTGAAAAACAAGGCAGGCCTCGAGCAGCAGGATAATCCTCTGAGAAACAAAGCAGGCCTCAGGAAGCAGGCCTTAACCCTGGAGTAAAAGGCAGCCTCCTTCTGTAGTCTTCTGCAGGTACAGGAGTGTACTGAAGAGTGGATCTGAGGGTCCACTATTTATATCCTGTGCCAGATTTGAAGTGTAAGAAACTTCTGGTGTTTTCCCCCCCATAGATGTTTCATGAATTTCCTTCCTCCCTGGCAGCTCTGTTGAAACGTAAGTGGGGCAGGGAACAGCTCAGACCCTCCCATTCTGACAGTGACAGGATGACCCTCATCCAGTTACAACCAGGTCCTATTGTTCACTGTCTGCCCAATACTCACTCCTGATGTGAAAGCAATTAACAGGCCCAGGGAGCTGGAAGCTCCTAGAAACCTCAGAAAGTTTAGGGCAGGAAAAATGCAAACTATCTAAAAGTAAAAGACACGCAATTGTTGGGCAGAATGCAGAACAAATCAAAACATTCACCCCCAGTCAAGAAAAATGGGTTAAATCCATCATTTTTTTGCTCACCATGCCTTTCCAGTTTGTTCCCAGCCATATGCAAATCAGTCTTGACCCTGCGCCCAATGGGAACAGTCCAGCCTGAACTGCCAGGCCTGGTCCTCCCTGGACTGGAAACAAGCATCCTAGGATAGGTTTCGGGCTTTCAGCCCTTATCAGCCCGGATAGCCTGACTCCAGTGGCATGGAGAGCACGGGATCCATGTCTGGGCATACCCGTCCCACTCGGGGTGACAAATGCAAAAAGAACAATTGATGGAGAGAATGCAGAACAATGTCATACATTCACCCCAGTACAGAGATCTGGGCCTAAATCCATAGTTTTTTTGCTCACCATGCTTTTCCAGTTTGGGCCCAGCCATCTTTGAATGTTGCACATGGGTAGATTTTGGCCATGGCTAAATCTCCGCCACTGGCCGGAATCCCCACCTCCGGCCCGGAAGCTCCGCCTCCGGGCCGGAAGCCCCGCCTCCGGGCCGGAAGCTCCGCCTCTGGGCCGGAAATTCCGGCCCGAGTGCGGACGTAAAGTTAGTAGTCGGAAATCCATTCTGTGAATACCAAAAGTAGTAAGTTTATTCTGTGAATCGCAAAAGTAGTAAGTTCATTCTGTGAATACCAGAAGTAGTAAGTGCATTCTGTGAATACCAAAATGGTACTAAGTTTAGGATTTTGTCTTAAGTTAATTCTGTGAATCGGGCCCTACCATCCTAATCTAAGTATTAATAATATGAAAATCACACAGGTTAATGGAAATAATATTTTCCCTATTATTGTACTACCTAATTTACCTAAGAAAGCTTTAATAGCAGCCATCTTTTTACTAATTCTAGTCCAGATACTTTCAACCTCCAGTGGTTTTATTTCATCATGCAATTCTGTAATATTCTTAATATAGACTTTTAGATCTCTGCTTTCATCAGGAATGTAAGTGCAACAATGTTGAACTTTCAGCATTCCACAGACTCCACCCTCTTTTGCCAATAAGATATCAAGGGCAAGTCGATTTTGCATAATCATAGCACGCATGGCAACAAGTTCAGTGTTTACCAAAAGGAAACGTCCAGCTGTGCTTGTTGACAAGCGATCCACTATGGTGGACAGCTTCCGAATATTATTTGCATTCAAAGATATTCCGACTGCTGGTATCAAGGCTCCAAAAATATCACCTACTATTTCTAACCAGGTTTCTCTTCTGCTACGCATTAGTAGGTTATTTGGTCCACTATTTTCTACTCTATCCATGTGAAAGATCTTTGGAAAGACCAGGCCAACATAACATGTGCCATACCAATGGTCGGGCAACCTGTAATAGGCCTTGTTCCCACAAATATAGTACAGTCCAAGGAAAACTGGGTCTTCTCCGCCTCTAAATCCCCATCCAGATGCAATAAAATATGTATCATGACACTCACTTGTCCCTATATAATAATAATCATATTGGGATCTTTCTCTCATAATGCATAATTTGCCCTTCTGTGGTTAATCAATAGCTATTGTTGGTCTAGCATCACCTTTTGTCTCCTTTTTCCCATCTATTTCCCAAATGTTTTCCCCTTCTTTATGTCCTTCTGCATTCTTGTGTATTTTCAATCTCCTCTCCCCAACCATATCCAAGAATGTTTTCTCTTCTGTCTTCAAACTGCAAGTTAAATTGTTCTTAAAAATATGTTCTAAAGTTAGTTCTTTAGTTTCTATAAAAATCTCACCTAATACATTAGCAGCTTGAGCTGGATTTAATTCACTATTCATGGGCAATTGTCCAAGAATGTTATCTATATTAGACAGATTATACTCTAGTTTCCCTACTTGATAAAATATACTTGTTAAAACGCTACATGTTATTCCATAAGTTGCTGGGAGGTGATGATAAGTCAGCCCTTCTGAAACAGAAGCAGGTAATTGCATGCAAACATAGCAATCCCTTACGTCCATTGTTTTTACATATTCATACAATAATTTTGAAAAAACATTGCTAGAAAAATCAGTTATAGACCTATCCTTGTGCATGTGCTCAGTGCTTGTTTTAACTGGAATTACTTTCTGTGAACTCTTCACTATGTTAGTCATATTCTCTGTATGTCCCTCTAATGTATTTAAAGTTACTTTGAAAGAGATCAAAAGAGCGAGTACGCTCCAAAGAAGCATTAATAATCCTGTACAACAACAACATGTCTTGCACCATCTTCTCATAAAAGTACATCTACTCTTGTTATCATCTATGTTAGCCATCTTGTTAAAATTAACCATGTCTTTTGACTAAGCCTCTTCTACTCCGCCTCTTGTAGCTTTCCTACAAGAGCTAGAACCTTATCAGGTGATCCAAATACTTCAATTTCTTATCCAATCCTTTATTTTTCTGCAAGGATCTGTTTGCAATTTCTCAGCTTGGCCTCTTGTCGTTTTTCACTTCTTTCTCGTCATCCACATACAGAATTTCCTGATCTTCCGCTTCTTCTCCGATATCGGATAAGATAACTCTCAGGATTTCCTCTGTTTCTTCTTCCTTTACCACTCTCAGTAAAGTCTCCTCTGGATTTCCTTGACTATCTGCCTCTCCTCCTTGTTCAGGCAGTGCCACATACGTCCATTCAGGTGACTTATACTTCTGGTTTGGTTTTCTCGATCGTTTGTTTGCTTCAGACACTTCTGTCTCTCCCTCTTTCTCCGGGTGCTGACTGGTTACTTCATTCACTTGTTCAGCTTCGGAGGGTTTGACTCGTGTCAATCGATATCTCAGTTTCTTAATTTTGTTTGGCCAAATATCTCCTTTAGCATTCCTTCTTGCTTTGCCGTCTTTGCTGTTTCTTTCCTCAATCCAAGTTCTCTTTCTTAGAACTCGACCCTCGGTTATTTCAGTTTCACTGTCTTCAGATTCTGTTTCGTTCGGTTTTTCTTTTTCAACAGTCTCTTTTTCCACCTCTTGTGTTGGCCCTACTTCTGTCCCTCCTCGGGTCTCCGGCACGCAATCTTCCTGCTGACTACTTGTCCCTTCACCTAGCTGTGTGGTGCAGTTCCCTACACCTCCTCGGGGATTTTCCGCAATCTGTCCCTCTCTCTCTGTGACTGCTCCTTCTTCTCTTTCCAATATTCTCTCAGGTGGAACTTCTCCTACTCTCTCATTTGGTGTAAATGTTACTTCTGACTGGATATTCTTTTCTTTTCTTTTCTTCTTTCTGTGCTCACCATTGGCGTTTTGTTCGCCTCCAAAATCTGAACCATCTGAAATCTGCAATCTTTTCCTCAGAATTTCTTCTCTTGGAGTCTGGACTAGTCTTGGCTCATTTTCCCCCCTTTCAGGGTTTTCTTTCGACTTTATATTCTCATTGCCTGACTCATCACTTGATTCTGATTCATCGAAGTATTCTTTTCCAATGCTATCTGCTGGATTTGGAACTCTTAAAGTGTGACTCGCATGTATCCAATTTTTCAATCCAGCACACTTCACAGCAGTTGTTGTGGTCAAGATGACTTGCCTTGCCCTTCCCCACCTCGGAACCAAGCAATTTCTTCTTCTGTGGACTTTTATTCTCACCCAGTCCCCTGGGCTCAAATCATGGGCTGGTTTCTTTTCGAGTGTGGTGGCATCCGCTCCAACCTGATGAAACACAGAATGGACTGCGTCAGCCAGGCCTTTACAGTAATCCAAAATCATGTCATCAGTTATAGGCATCAGCTTGTTGAATGGTACAAACACGTGTCTCATGGCGCGTCCCATGATGATTTCGTGTGGACTTAAACCTGTAGTTCTGTCTGGAGTAGACCTAATGGTCAGCAAAACTAGAGGCAAGACATCAGGCCATTTCATTCCTGTGGCTAAACACATCTTCCCTATTCTGTTTTTGATGGTACCATTCATTTGCTCGACCACACCAGAAGCCTCTGGTCGGTGTAGGATCCACATTTTAGAATATGATTAGCACAGTGTAACTAAAACTAACTTATTCGACTCAGCCCTGTAAGAAGGCCCTTTCTGCATCCATTTAGTAAGTACGGCGGAAACGGCCGAAAACAGAACCGCGGCCATCTTGGCCCTCAGCTCTCTCATCTAAAGGAGCTACAATCACGTGGTTCCCTGAGCCCATATTTTCCTCGTTCAGCAGACCCTAGTTTTAGAAGACAGGCTGAATTGTATTTACGACCGAGAAGCAAGGTCACATCTGCCAAAAGGGAGTACCAAGCAAATTCCTTCTGAACCTGGGACGAGAAGGGAGTCACCCGGTCGACCTTCTATTCTTAAAGATAGTAGCCCTTTTTGTATCATTGAAACTAGATATAGGATGAGCTCATTAGGAGCGCCTAGACTGGCTGGTACTTTTCCACTTATAAGGTTTTGTATGTTGCACTGTAATGTATAAAAGTATGAGTTTGACAAGGGGTCTTCAGTCTTCCTCGGCACACCCCTTGGGTGAGGATCGACGAGGCTCCTCTATGTAGAGTTTTCTGTCTGGCCAATAAACGCTTGAACCTTCTACGTTGCCAACTGCTCGTTATTTGACTTACATTGCGGGCCACCGGTAAGTGTGGCCCTTGGGATGAAAACTTGGATACAACATCGGTAAGCACAATGCAGTTTTTGTTGTACACCTAATGCTTCACAAATCAATTTCATGATCTCATTGTAGAAGTGTCCTCCTCTGTCTGATTCTATGGTTATTGGGAACCCGTACCTTGGGATGAATGCCCTCAACAAGAGCTTGGCCACTGTGATTCCATCATTCCTTCTGGTTGGGTATGCTTCCACCCACCTAGAGAACAGACAAAATACCACCAAAACATACCTCAGTTTGTTATAAGGGGGCATTTCAATAAAATCTACTTGCATTCTGGTAAAAGGTCCTCCCTCCCGGCCTATGGTGCCTAGACTCACCACAGTTTTCCTTCCTGGATTGTATTGCTGACATATCAGGCATCTTTGACAGAGACTTTCTGCTATCAACCTGAATTTTGCATTGTACCAGGCCTGCTTAAAAGCCCTTATCATGGCATCCCTTCCCAGATGTCCTTGGCCATGATACATCCGTGCCATGGTGGACATCATGCTATCAGGCATCACTGGTCTTCCATCCCGATAGACCCACACATGATCCTTTTCCCTGGGTGCACAACCTGCTTTTACCCACTGCTTCATTTCTTCATCACCTGCTTCATCCTGCAACTGCCTCACTTCATCCCATGTTCCCACAACGTTAGTAAACATTATGGAACAAGAAGACATTTCCCTTTCTTTTGACCGATTAATTGAATATTGGTTTCGGGCACAATACTGAGCCATGTTGTTTGCAAAACGATTTCCGGTAGTGATGTATTCACTACCTTGACCATGAGCAGCACATTTTACCACAGCCAGTTCTTTGGGCATTTGTATTGCCTCAAGCAATTTTCCAACCACTTCTGCATTCCTTATAGGAGTTCCACTTGAGGTCAGGAAACCTCTTTGTAGCCACAATGGGCCAAAGTCGTGGACAACTCCGAAGCCATACTGGCTGTCAGTCATCACAGTTACTCTCACATTCCTCCCAATTTTGCATGCCTTGGTCAATGCCACTATTTCTGCTACTTGAGCGGATTTAACTCCTTTCAAGAGTGATGCTTCTATAACCGCTGAAACTGTGCATATTGCATAGGCTGCGCTCAACACTCCTTCATTCGTTCTCAAAGAGGATCCATCCACGAAAAACACATAATCACTTTCTGGCAGTGGTAGATCTCTTATGTCAGGTCGAGGTTTCGTGCAGTAGTCAAGCACATCCAGACAATCATGATCAACATCCTCTCTTACCTCCACTCTCTCTGCATCAGGCAAAAGTGTAGCTGGATTCACATTCACACATCTTTCCAAACCCAAACTCACATTGGTTGCACCTAGAATGACTTTCTGATACTTAGTCAGCCGACTATGTGACATGAACTGTGTTCGACTCCTTGTTAAAAGGATCGGCACACTGTGAAGCACAAACACTCTTACTGGATGCCCCATCACGATTCCCTCACTCTGCTCCAGGCTTCGGCATGTAGCCGCTACTGCTTTCAGACATCCTGGCAGACCTATCACCACTGGATCTAACATTGACAAAAAATATGCCACTGGTCTCCTTTGTCTTCCATGTTTCTGTATTAACACTGAGAGTGCACATCCGTTTCTCTCACTGCAGTATAGTTCAAACTCTTTCTCATAGTCTGGCATCCCCAGAGCTGGGGCTTCACAAAGACTGTTCTTCAGCTGTCTGAAGGCTGCCAATTCTTCTTTGTTCAGTTCAAGGGGGTCTTTAACCTCACTTTTTGTCAATTTCACCAATGGTTTGGCAATCAGGGAAAAATTACTTATCCACTGACGACAGTAACCAACCATTCCTAGGAACATTCTCACCTCTCTTTGGGTCATAGGAGCTCTCATTCCTCTAATGATTCTGATCCTGTCTATGGTTACTTTTCTCAGCCCTTTTTCAATAGTATGACCCAAATATTGTACTTCTTTTTTACAGTATTGCAATTTTGTCGGAGATACCTTCAGTACTCCATCTGCCAAATGATTCAGCAAAGCTATGGTGTCTGTTTCACAGGCCTCACGTGTCTTTGACGCCACTAATAGGTCGTCAATATATTGGACCAAAACTGAATTCCCGGGCATGTTAAGACTTTCCAGAGATTTCTTCAACAACTGATTGAAAATGGAGGGGCTCTCTGTGTACCCCTGTGGGATTCGACACCATGCCAAAATACGCTCTCCAAACCGAAATGCAAAAAGCGGCTGGCTGTCATGATGCAATGGAATGGAAAAGAAAGCATGACACAAATCGATTACTGTGTACCATTCTGCATCGTGAGGAATCTGATACAAGATTACTGAGGGATTTGGAACAATTGGACAACATGACACAACAATCTTGTTAATTTTTCTCAAATCTTGCACAATTCTGAACTTCCCACTCGGCTTTTTCAGTCCCATTATCGGCGAGTTACATGGACTGCTCAGTATTTCTCTTAACACTCCTCGCTGGATCATTTTCTCAATCAAAGGGGTTACTCCTGCAATTATTTCGGGTGTCAGTCTATACTGTGGAATGTTTGGGTAAACTGCTCCTTCTTTTACAGCGATTCTCACTGGGTCTACATTCCTCATCAGGCCTACATCTTCTCCAGTGAAATCCCAGACTGCTGCCTTCACTGTCTGTTTCAATTCTGGGGGCAATTCATTTGAATTGAATATTGCATAGGTTCCAGCAACCACACTCTCTCTGTTAGCTATGGTCATTTTATACAGAACATCCTCATCTGGTGTCTCAAAGGCTATTCCGTCAGGTGTACAGAAAATGGTGCAATTCATTTTGCACAACAAATCTCTGCCTAGCAAATTCACAGGACTGGTGTCACACACCACAAATCGGTGCATGTCTGCAAATTTCCCTATTTTAACCTTTACCGGTTCAGTAAGGTACGTTCTAATCTGGGTGTTTGACACACCAACTGCTTGGATTGTTTCATCCGAAAGAGGAAGAATTTTCACGTCTGCTGATCTGACAGTGGATCGTGTAGCTCCAGTGTCTACTAGAAAAGTAATGTTTTCCTCATTAACTTTCCCATCCACAAATGGTCCTGTCTGATCTATTTCTAGAGATGCGCCAAGTACGCACCCTGCTTCCTCTTTTCAGCACCGTCAATAAACCTCTTCTGACTCACTCTCGTCATTTTGCAGCCAATACTGTGACACAGCGCTTGCGCGTTGCGGTTTGTGTAGAATCCCGTCTCCTTACTATATTTCTGGGTATTCCGGCTCTGCGGTAAGGGCGGTTTTGGCACCTGATTCTGTGGATTAACAGCCTTCTGCTGTTGCGGCGGTGGGACACTCCCCTCACACTGCACCTGTGGATTCAATGACGGATTTTCATTATTAGTACCTGGTGGATATTTACACTGGGATTTCCAGTGCCCTAACCTTCCGCAATTGTGGCAAGGGAACTTCTTTTTTGCTTCTTCTATATTACCTTTGCCTTTTCCTGGGCCAAATCTTGGTTTCATGCCTGGATTATTAGCTTGTTCAACCAGCTGAGCTTCCTGTCTCTCTGCAACTTTCACTTGAGCCCACATTGCCTTTTCTTTTAGTTTTCGCTGCTTTGCCTCAATCTCATCACTAAAGTATTTAGCATGCCTTAGGATCTCATCTATTTTCTTGCTCTGCCAGTCCACGGTGTGCTGCTTAATCATGTCCCCAATTTCGGGACGCAGACCATACACAAATCTGTACACAAAATGACTCAGGTCCTTCTCTCCCAGACTGTCATCCCCACTGAACTGTTTGAAAGCTAAAATTAGCCTCTCATAGTATGCGTGGACTGACTCTTTCGCTTCTTGATGTGTTCGATCTATCTTAACCCAGTCTGTTTCTTTTGGAGGCACTTTGTTTTTCAAGAACACCATGACCTGTTCATATTTTTTCATTACCTCTGGGTCTGGGGCTCCTGTTTTGGGATCTCTCGGGTACTCTATAGTCGTCCAATCTATGACTATCTTGCACTCTGCCCACAAGTCTGCTGGCACTATTATATCAAACAGACTATTCAGATCGATCCACAGATCTTTTGACAATTTAACAAATCTGTCTACCTGTCTGTACCACTCGACCGGCTTTTCTCGTAATCGAGGGAAGTCATTTGTAAATGACAAAATGTCCTGTCTGGTCCATGGGACATGCACATATCCCCCTCCTGGAATCTCTCTCATAGGGAACTCTGTCACCACCTTCTCCTTTTCTCTCACAGGAAACGCTGGAAATGTTCTGTCTGAGGTTTCATCCCGCTTCCTATACCACCTGCTTTTCCATTTGTCCACATCTCCCCATTTCCTCAATACTGTGATTATGTCCCTAATCTGCCCTATTCATCCTGCAGCGTTCAGATTCTCAATGTCTTTTTCCGTGAAATCCACTCGGTATGGCTTCTGTAAAGCTTTTACCTTGTCCATGTCAATTCCCATTTCACTTCCTATTTCTGCTAGGCTGTCATGTAAATTCTTTGCTCTCCAAGTGACGCTTTTCCACAAAAACAATAATTCCTCTTCTTGGTAATTTTTCAGCTTTTCTGTGAGGATGGTCCCTACAATCAATTCTTCTAACACCATCCGTAATTTTGCCACATCAATGGTATGAGATTCTTTTTCTTTATACTGCAAGTCCTTCAGCCATTCGTTCAATTCGTCGGTAGTTATACCCACTGATTTTTCTACATTCCCTGGTTCCGTCAGTCTCTGTGGTTCTAATATTGATCCTCCTACCATTCTGCTTCTCTCTGCAGTATCAGGACAATAAAATGGGTTCTTTGACACAGGTAATTCACTTTTACTCATAGTATGTCCCCAGGAATTCTCTTTTGCTCTCATCAGGGGCTGTTCTGCCTGTCTATTGTTCACATACAGGACTGTTAGTCCATGCTCACTGTCTTTCTGCTTCTCAAAAATAGGCATAACAGGACCTATGGTCACAGGGACTGTAACTGCTTCTAGATTTTTCGTCAATTCTCTTATTTTCTCGGTCAGCTCTAATGTGGTTTTTGCTAGTTCCCTAGAATTTTCACTCTCTGCCCTATTTTCCTTTCCCCGTTCCCTAAGAGAATTCCTTCTCTTTACCTCCGGAGTCACATCTTCTGTCTTAATGATTCTCAGAGTCTCCCTCACTGGTGTATCTGCGGTTGGCGTTTCTGATTCCTGCCTGTACGGAGGTGGGCTTTTGAAAAACATATCATCTAGGACATCATCATCTGTATCGTTGGCCCAATACCTCCGGGTTTCTACATGATTTTTCTTTTCTAGGCATTTCCTTCCCTCACTTTCCCCTACAGTTCTCACTGGAAACAATCCTTCAGTCATACTTGCATCTCGCCACCTTCTCATTCGGTCACAATGGGTTTCGCGATCATTAGGCCGTCCGAACATGTATCGGTACCTACTGCCATTTCTCTGTTTTTCTCGCTCATGCATCTCATCCTCCCATTCTGTCAACGCCTCAAACTGCGTAGGCCTAGGCCGCGGATCTAAGCTCATCATCCTTTCCCGTAAGTTCCTTAATATTGCCAAATTAAAGGAACCATCCTCTGGAAACGCTAAAACTCCATCTTCCTTGGTATATTTTGCCCAATTGTCTAACCAAATGCAAGTATGGTACCCATATTTCGCAACCATGAAGGATGCGGGGGTCTTCACTGGAGGAAGTAACTGCCCTTCCCTAGTCACAATCTCTTTGTCCTTCACAAACCAACTTCTTAATTTACTGAACATAGATTTTTTCTTTTTCTCTGTGAATGATAATACATCTTCCTTTCTTTCGTGAATCCTTTAGTCTTTTCTGCAACTGTACGATCTTTAATCCAATAGCAACGCGACTCTTACTCACGCACCAATCCTGGCGCGTCTACGTCACTGCCACAATCTCCAATCCTTGCGCGACTCACACTAATGCACCAATCCTGGAGCGTCTACGTCGCTGTCACAACCTCCAATCCCTGCGCGACTCACACTAACGTACCAATCCTGGAGCGTCTACGTCACTGACTAGCTGTCCAATCCCAGCGCGGTCCTCCTGACGTCAGCAGTCGCTGCAGCAGTTTCTGCTCCTGACTCCTGTTCTCAGTCTACCCCTCCTTTACAAAACTACTCGGTAGACTTTGTTTCAAATCTACAATACTTGTTAGTTACAACGTACAAACATCTCCATTGTCTGCTCCGCTAACCACAGAATAGCAAAAGACCTTTCCCACGAGAATCCTGTTTTACCGAGAGCAGCGCTTACCTCTGCCCTACTACAGAATTATTACGTCTGTTGGCAAAGTAGCGCATCCCTCTACTTCACCCTTCTATCAAGCATCAATTAACTGGTTTCTCCAGAATTAAGACACATAGTTGGAAACGCAATGCTCCTGAGAAATAAATCCAGAGTTCCGCAATTAATCCGAATGCTATTTCATTCACGCACTTTCACGCAAGAAAAATATAGTTCATTTACACAGAATCCTGCCTTTTCCGAGAACAGCGAACAGTCTGTCCTACTACAGAATTTATAACATATGTTAAGAAAGCAGCGCTTACCTCTACTTTGTCCTTCTAACAAGCTCAGAGAACACCTGCTACCTTTTCAGTGATAAGCGTTATCGGTATGCCAATTGGTTGCCTGGTACCTAAGACCAAAATTTCACAGGTAACCCTTTGCTATCATTCACACTTTTCACACAGAGAATTTCACTAATGGCAACACACAACGATGCTGCCGAATCGAACCCAGACAATGCGCCGTGCAACTTCAATTGTCACACGTTTCTCACCTGTACCTACGGGCAACCACAATCCCGTCTTTCCCGAGAGCAGCACTTACCTCTGCTCTACTACGGAACTGTCATCAATTCCCGACTTCCTACTTCCCAGAAGCCGTACAGACAACATAAAACTCAATACGACTTCAACATATAGTGTTAGTACATATATCAATACTAATCAATAATCAATAAGCTATATACATGCCAAAATCATCAAACCAAAACAATAAAAACCATCTCTAGCTACCAGAAATACTGGTGCAGTTCAGAACACAAAATCTCCCTCTGCTTCCACGGACGGAATGATTTCTCAGTTACACACACATACACACATCACACGCTGATGGGGCCCATAACACCAACATTCATTCTCTCAAACTATCCGTGCCTACAGAGGGATCTCAAATCCCGAACTACAGTTCTTTACTTGGATAGAGGAAACCACTTCTACTGAATTACCCTACCAGTTCCTGGTTGATCGGATCATTTAGTTGATAGTGAATTTGATGAAGCACTTAACTTTTAATTTACTCAAATAAACATGGCAAAGAAATAATCACCCAACACAGTTCTTAAAATAATGATTTTCTTTATCTAATTAAAATGCAGGTTAAATCCTAATAATGCAATATTATCTTTTGTCATATTTTCCTATTCTGGCTAATTGTCGTTTTCTAAGTCAAAACTGGTCCTCAGAAAGTTCATCAGAGTCCTAAAGTCCCGTCCTCTTCCGTCAGCATAAGGATCTCTAGCGAAGAGCAGCATGGAGTGTCGCATAGAGTAGCATCGATCAGCTAGGGTTAATTTCCCTCTCTAGACTACTAATATTTATACTAGAATTTACATATAACAGTAACATTTTCTTTATTCCCAGGCCACTGATTGGCTGAGTTCGAATACATTTCAATACAGTAAGAAACATTCTCCAATTTTCGCATGTGGACGAAGAACAACTTTAGGCGTATGGGAAAGGCTGTTCCCAGATCAAGAAAGTATCAGTCTATTGGAAATAGGTGGTTTTAGTAGTTCATTTTTCCCACATTGGCAACAATTGCTTCACGTTCAGGGACATTGGCACCTCGCCCAGGGTAGTCTTCATGGGCCTGGTCTGTCGGGTCATAGGAAGGCCACGGACGAAGTCAGTGCAGGCGCCTTTCACCATGGCTCAAAACGATGAAGTCATGTACTTTAGATAGGTTTCAGTCGGCGGCCATCTTTAGGTAGGCTAGAATGGTCAACTTTAAGCAAAGAAACACAAAATCGTAATTAATACATGGAAATGATTAAACAATGTTATTCCCTTGCTAATACCCCTATGTGTATGTATTTATCTAGCCATGTGCAACATTCAAAGCCGTTAATGCTGGTTTATTTAAGCGCAAATCACATTAACACTGCCTAAGCAACACTTATCGTTTTAATATGCGTACAAACTTAGTTCACTTATTATTTTAGCCATGCAAATGCTTTCCCACGTATATTCTCTTGGTTAATAAGGTTGGTTTAATATTATCACATCACTCTATTAATCATTAGAATTAATTATTAGTCCTTTTAATATAAACGTATATAAATGGATTGGGTATATAAAAAGAAAACATTTTACCCGCTCCATCATCAGCAAATGGAATTTTCCGGAAGACACTCCAGTCCTCAAATTATAATCCATTTCCCGCATGAGTCCAAATTATGCGCCACCTTCGGAAAGGGTTACTCCATTCTGCATAGCTTTCGCAGCGTTACATGTGCCAGAGAGAGCAGAATTATGCTCATTTGCATCTGGGTCACCCCTCTTTAAATGAGTTCTCAAGCACAGCAAAAGCAATACCAATAAATACATGGAAAAGGTCCCTTGGAAAGGAAAACTGCGAGCACATTCACTCTTAAAGGACAAGCTCCAAATGTGACTGCAGCAATGTGGGTTAGCCTCGGCCCCAGCACTGCTTCACCAGTTAGCTAACCACATCCTACTACCTGGCCCAATGAGAGCCAGTGAATAAGAGACGTGATGCTCACTCAGTAAGTAGGTTAGTAACTGAATGCCTGCCGACTGGGCCTCATGGAATTATCCAATTACGAAGCAGCTTACTTGTGATGACCACAGCAGGAACATGTATGTAGCCGCAGCTAGGGCGGCAGGAACTACATCTACTGTTCCATGGCTCTGGGGGATATTCTCAAGAACGTGTGACAATCATCGCAAAATTAGCTTAACGCACCTCTGCACATTGCAGTCTATTGTGACAAAATAACACCGTGTTAACGTGGTATTCCCAACCCGGCGGCACAATGAGATAGTCACACGATAACGCACTAATGTCCGCGCAAAAATCAACGGGACGCAGAAAAAATGCGATGCCCCAAATCGCGATACATAAATCAGCGACAACCAGCGACAGGCTTCCAATTCCCACGCGTCATGCGGGAAAATGCACTATAAAAGAAACAAAAAAACACACCAAAACCAAAATAAACTGCGTAGCACAATGAACGCACCCAGACCAAGTGCAGAGGACGACTTGAACCCAACAGGACCCACAGACAAGCAGCAAGGAACCTCGGGTTTGGGGAAGACCAAGGAGAAGAGGAAGAGGAAGATGCGGTTCAGTCCGCAGGAAAACAGGATCATCCTCACTGAGGTGACAGAACACTACCAACAACTGTTCGGCACCTCCAACGTGTCATTGGCAACACAAACGGAAATATAGCAGTCCATCGTGAACAACGTCAATGCAGTCGGAGTGTCGAGGAGGTCAATGAAGGAGGTCAAGAGGCGCTGGCATGACGTGCATAGCCTAACCAAGCAGAAACTCGCTGCCAACTGCAAGGCAGCAACGGTGACTGGAGGTGGGAGTCCTGCGCCACAGGAGGAGCTGAATGAGCTGGAGCAAATGGTGGCCACAGTTACCAGTGTAGAGACAGTGCAAGGAGTTGGCGGCTCGGACACAGCTCAATATGACCTGACCCAACAGCAAAAGGGTGAATAACGACCTGGGACCGAGGGTCCGGGGGAATGGACACAATGGCACTCATGCACAAGTATGTGTAGCACACTGCACACCCACAATGATTGTGGAACATGTCCCTGATACCCTTGGCACACTGCAGCACACATAGAAACACCAAGTAGGCCCCTGTCCACCATGTGCACAAAGGGGCCCCCCTCCTATCACCAATCCCACAAACTACCCATGCACATGTGCTGAATCCAGCAAAGCAGCGGCTCTGTGTGCCACACTGACATTGCAAGTGACATTGCATGACGAATAGCATAGCTGCAATCAAAATACATGACATGGTGCACGACACGACACTGAGGTGTCCCAGTGTGGATCACATATGCAAAGTATTAGGTCACACTCTGACAGATCCACGTGCACATGCGACCCCTGATGCCAACAACACATCTGCAGACAAACGATGCACAAGAGTACTGAAACCGTCCAAGAGCACAAATGACACAAGTCAAAGGCACACCGCTTCAAAGGGATAAGGGGACGCCAAATCAGAGCTGCAGGGGTGACTCACCCACAATGCAGCACACACACACAGCAATCACAGCACATCAGTATTGACGACAATGTGGTACAAAGTGCAACACTTCCACTACAGGACAGAGGACACAACTGGTGTCGCTTGTGCGCAGAAACTGGCCAATTACATCTGGCATAGGAGGAAACTGTGATGTGATACTGCATGAGTACAACCTCACATCCGTCATGTAGTCAAAATGTCCACTGTCTGCCATCAATTAGCCAGCTCACCCAAAACAGTCACAATGTACATTGTCATGCTGTCTGTCTGGTAACATGTCCAATGCGTCAACATACATGGAATACACTGTATCACCCCTTTACATTGCAGAGGGACATTCAACACCTCCTGCCGAGCAGATCAGACATCCCTTCACTGATGATGAAGAGGGCCCCTGGGCCATCTGCTAGGACACCCTCCAACGGCTCGTGGACAGCCTCCGCCCCCCACCTATAGGAGCAAGGCAGCCCAGCTGCATCGAGGTGAGCCCACACCCTGCACAGACCACACAGCAGGAAGCACCCACCACCACGGTTGGCTCACACCACATCACGGAAAGACACATGGCATTCCAACACCGTGTGTTAGACTGCCAGAAGGAGCAGGCTGAACAGGTGCAGTGGGTTTCGACCTCATGGCAGCCAAACTGGATGCCATCAGGGACCACTTACAGTCCCTATCGGACACCCACAGTCCGTTCCATGCTCTACAACAATTCTTGGCTGATCTTGCTGGAGCCATCAGTCGGATTCAAGAGCTGTCCACTCAGACAGGCTCCAGCGTGGACAGCACAGAGTTGGCACAGCTGCAGAGGACAATGGATAACATTGAGCAGATGCAGGCTGGAAGGATGGCTGCCAAGGCTGAACACCAGCGAGATGTAGCTGGGATATTCCATGCCCTGCAGATCCTCATCTTGCCATTGCTGCAACAAAGCCTGTCCCAGATGACTATTGCAGGAACTTCGACACACACATCTCCGCCCCCTGATGTGTCATTGGCACACAGTGATGCAGCCATTACACCTCCGCACCCTGATGTGTCAGTGGCACACAGTGATGCAGCCATAACACCACCACACACACCTGACACACCGGACACAGAAGACATATCAGAGGCCTAAGATGTGGATGGTAATGACTGTGTGGGAAAGGAGGTTAAAGCATTCATCCCCGCCATATGGCCTGTTCCTGCCTGGTACAGCCCTCTGCATCATGCCCTGGAACTACACCTTCCACTGTCCCCCGAAACACTCTGCGTCATTCACCTGGATCCTGACATGGACAGTCATATCTGCTCTGGTTACCAATGACACACCAACCAGGCTGCAGACTGAACTCTTCCTCCTCCACGTAACTTGTCATTCCCCAAAGGACTCTGGTTGGCCCTCCACTGGGCAACCATGTAATGTAGGCTTTGCATGGCCATGTACTGCTCCAGCTCAAACACTCCACAGAATGTGAATAAAACATTCCAAATCACACAGATGTGTTATATCTATGTTCAATCAAGTATAACAGTATGGATGAATGTATGGACATTGATTGCACAAAACTGTACACCCTAGGAAATGACATCCATGCGCATGTTTGGCCCTGACCCACATGGCCAATAAGATGACTGTGATGGTGTGAACTATCAGCGGCCTCATTGCTCATGAACCACAATCTCGCAACCCCCCAACGTTGCCCCATGTTCATGTATTAAATAGGGCTGTGTGTACAAATGACAAATTCAGTAGCTGCCCTGAAGTAGTGTCCCCCATCACATGTGACAATAGAACATCTCTTTGCATACCTACTCACACTCAACTGTGTGGACACAGCCTGTTTTGATGGATCACATTAATACACTTGAAAAGAAGTTGGACACCAAACTCACATTGCTGAAGACACGTAAGAGCACAGGTCTACCAGCACCTATCTCAACCATAATGTCTGGCTCACAGAGGTGGAGCTGTCAATGGGGACTCACCCCCAAGTGCAATGCATCAGACAGTCCCTCCCTGTGTACGGACAATGCTCTTTGAGGCACACGATTTGTCATTCTAATCAACACTCATCACAGTTGAACACTAGTGAAGTTGCGTAGACTTTATTAACATGTGCGTGTCAGTACGGTCAAGAGAAGAGCCACAGCATGCAGACCAATGCTTCAGACACTAACAGGCAGCATAGGAATCTGTAGAGGTGCAAGAAATGGGGTGGCAAAAATGAACACCAATCATTAAGGATGGCAATGTTCTCAGCCAAACTTGCCTAGCTTGACGAGTCTTGTGATGTTTGGCGTCTGCTCATTGCCCCCTGTCAGGGCACACGAGTCACAGCCCATGGGATCTGCGTAGTGCTGTACCACCGGACTGCGCTGACTGTCTGCTCTGCTGACAGTGAGAAGGTGAAGGGTCCAACAAGGTCACATGTAGCACTACATTGCCAGTTGTATACTCTCCCTCCAGCAGTATGTCAGATTTAGGAACGTTGCCAAACGATGCTGTGCAGCTCCGCCCATGGGAATGCCTCACCTTGCACAAGTGTGTGTCAACACACGTAGGTGCCCGCACATGCATTCAGTCCAGGCGAAAGCAGACATGTCCTGTGATGTGGTGGGATATGTGACCATTCTCCGAGATGCAACAAGGTGCTGGGACCTGTGCTCTGGGTTACTATCAGTTGTGGCTGCAGGAACGTAGTTACTCATCCATGAATGCGAGCGCAGCTTCATGGGCAATCAGTTCCAAGAATATGCCGTTGTCGATATCAACGAACACGAGGGAGAGCCAATCCATTGACTGGTCTGGACAGATGTGCTCCATCCATGCCGTTTCACCAATCCGCAACACAGCCCAATAGGGGAGCGCCTCGATGTGGTCACTGCACATAAGGAGTTGTGTAATCCCCCATGCACAACTACCAGCACATACGCCAAATATTAAGGCATCCCATGCATGGGTATCACAGTTACACTCCTGCTCGTGGTCCAACAGGGGGTGCACACACAAGTCATAATCCAGTTCAGCTACCATTGTGTTGGATAGGCAGACATCCATGGGCCACACAAAAGTGCATGATCGATAGTGGAACCAGGGCTGGGCGCAGGTGAGGTACGCAAGGCGGAAGCTCAGACGATAACTGATGCACAACACTGCCAGTGGTGGTGCTCCCAACAACTGCAGCATACGTGAATGGTACTGTTCCATATGACGGGGGTTGTGCATGTGCCCGGGATGGCCTGCCATTGCGCTGGTGGGTCTCGTAGAACCGGCACTCTTCTGACCTGTGGCAGTTATGTGGATGATATGCCACAGCTCAGAGCAATGAGTCGTATATGTGTGTGCAACGTTTTGAAGAATGGGTTGTTGTGTACATGAGTGTCAAGGGCATCCCATGCAGGGCTACCTCAAGCAGGGACTTCTGTTTGTGGGGTGTGGATACGTTGGTCTTTCATTGGCGCAGTTTGTGGTGTGGAAGTCATCATCTGCCATGATATCTCTCTCAGGGGTGCCAGCCGCATTCAAGACCAAGGCCGGAGGCGCAGATGTCCTTCCGCCTTATGTACTGAGACAAAGGAGCTTTCATCCATAATGTTTGTCTGACTAATGCTTGCATTTTGGAAATGTGATGTGGCTTCAGCGCTGCAATTGAGGCCAGGCCTTCGGCTTATGGTGCACCAATAGCGATATACACACACCGGTTAGCATGTATGAGCCAAGAGCCAGAGTGGCCTTGCGCTCCTTGTACAATCTTTCTCCCTCTCTCTTTATCTCTTTATCTCTATTTCTCTCTCTCCAGCTCTCTCTCTCTCTCTCTCTCTCTCTCTCTCTATCTATCTCTCTCTCTCTCTCTCTCTCCCTCTCTCTCTCTCTCTCTCTCTCTCTCTCTCGCCCTCTCTCTCTCTCTCCCTTGCTCTCTCTGTTCTTTGATGAGTGCATGACACACCTTCTTATCTAGAATTTGGCTTTCAGGCTGTGACCCACAGATTGTCCAGTGAAGATCCGCTATGACTCTTCCAAATATTTGTTTTGAGTTCAATTTGAAGGAAATATTTGGTTTGGAATTTCAATGATGAAAGATTGATTTGACATTTTCTGACCACAGATGAATGTGAATTGTTGTAATCGTGCCACATCAGGTGAATTGTTTTGTTCAGGATTTCGTAATGCTGATGTGCAGTTTCTTTGTCCAGGGTTTGCATGGGGTAGGGGCCCGGAGGGGGGGGGTGCACGGGGTAGGGCCCGGGGGGGCGTCATGGGGCTGGTGGCGGTGGGTGTTGTGGCCCTCTTTGGGCTCCGGGCAGCATGATAAGTGGCTCCATGGCATTTGTTGTTCTTCAGGTGTGGCTCTGGGCTGAGCTCCCTTTCACGGTGCAGGTTGTCGTCCGACTTTACAGCAGGTCAGAGCAGGTGTTAAATCCCTGCTGCTGACGCGCCTTATCGCCTGTTTTGGGATCTTATCACCAATCTGGCTGGTTGTTGTGAATGTTGTGAAGTGGTGTTGTCGTGGCTTTTTGCACGTGAACGCCTACTCTGCATCTCATTAGCGTTAGGTGCCGGTGTCATCTGCAGCAATGTTTTTTTAGGCTGGTATCTCAGGTAATCGGGTGATGTCGGCTGTTAGCACCAGCTTGTGAGTGGGGTGATGGATGTATCACCACTTCGGCTGCGATAACGTGCCAATAACTCAGCGATAAGTCCTTGAGAATATGCCCCTGGGTGTAGTAATCCCCTATCATATGAGTAAAAACAAACAATCCTGGCATCTTGTCATGGAGGGAAGTGGCTTGAAACTCTTCTTCATGTCTGGTGGGGGTGAGGGGGGAGGGGGGGGGGGAGTATGGTGTCAACCATGGCTTTAAGTGGGCCGGTCCTACAGGTTCTCAGCACCGGAAGTTCTACAAAAGCAGGTGCTGAGACGGGTCCATATCAGGCTCTTCATTTTTCCCTCACCCTCAGGGTGAAACAATAAATCTTAGCTCTGCAGCAGTCCCACCCTTCACTGCCTTTGAGGTACCTTCAAAGACTCGTTTTAGTTCTTTCACATGGTCTCTTCATTTCAAAACTGAAGCATTTTCGATATGCTATACTACGAAGTCATAGTTGTTACTTATGTATCTTACACAACTAACAACCACTAGCAAAGCCAATAGTCCTGGCTTTTGTAGGTGTTATGTAGATTTTTAACTTAAGTGTTTTTAAGCCACACCGTTAATTACACTGGCGACGCCCCTTTAAGAGACCCCTAGTTTTTTCGTTCCACTTAAAGCCCTGGTGCCAACATCATTTCCCTTTCTCCAGAGGAGAGACGTAGAAGAAATAAATCTACGAGGCACCAGTGTGGTTAAAAGAGTTTAACTTGAACACAACTGGACTTCTAGGCACTTGTATATTTTGTTAGTCAAAAATATTGTTTGGCAGACATGTTGTGTCCAAATTATCATGAGCAAAAAATATTGTCCCATTGGGTGTCGAGTTTCTATTGTTAAATTAACGCCTGTGGGGTGATATTCATGTAAGCAATAATTTGGACACAATATTTCTGTCAGGTAGCATAATTGTTCCAGTGCTGTGGTACCACACCTTCTAAGCTGAATAAGGTGCGGCTCACAAAGCACCCATCCCACCGGGGTGCCTTACGAAGGCGCTACATACTAATTGCACTTGCCCCTCTATTGAGAACTAATCGCATTGACTATAGACGTAGCCATCGTATAAGCCATCTTGCCTGAATAGTAAATTAACACAAACAAGTTGTGCTTATCTTGTTGTCGTGAACTGTCCTTTTCTCATTATATTATTAAGGGAAGAAAATAACTTCAGGATCTTATCGATGACAATTTCGCACAATCATAAAAATAGGCAAAGAAAGGAGGCATTGGTAGATTTTATAACATCGAATGTACAATCAGTATACCCAAAACACTCAGATACATTTAAATATTTTGTATTTAAAAACAATTTCAAAGACTTCAGATGTCAACTGCTGTTTGGTAAGGCTTACTATATTAAGCTTCGACAATTAGCATTTAATGTAGTGGCCTCTTAACGTCGAATAAACATGTTTATTACTGATATATTGCAGTTGTTATATACATTGCCATTTGCAAAAACGACGTATTTACTTTTGGCTAATCTTTCTTCTTATCGCCATCCATGTTAAGATTTGGTCAAAGAATAGTTTGTTTACAAAGATCAGTGTTCACAATGCCACGAAGAGCCCTGCCGCCTTTTACTGTGTTTGCTTATTTTTAGAATCTGTTTATTCAGTTTACGAGCACTGAATTACCGTCTCTTTATCCCTAAAACCCTCAGCCTTGGACCTAGGGTAAGAGAGCGCACAAAGTGGTATTTTTTATGTAAATGAACGAGGGACATTTTTATTAGGCAGGCCACTTTTTGTAAAGCAAATGATCTACGGAAGTAAAATCGTAGCAGCACAACCAGGGCCTCCTAGTTCGGCTGCTCAAATCATGCAGAAGTTGCATCTAACATTTGCATCCATGTCAAGTGCTGTCTTACACTTCGGGAGATTCTTGCTTTCACAAAGGCTCCCATCTAAAATGGCGCTTTGATTGACAGGCGGAGGAGAGTCAGCAGGTACACTCTCCTTGTGGTTGGTAACCACAGTGGTAAGATTGCAGGATCTGTAGGATAGAAATGCTCCTGCATCTGGGACTAGGGGCGGAATTCCACAGGGTGCATCACTAGTAGTACACAATTGCCCACAGCTTTAAATGCATGCATCACTGTTTACCACTAGACAAGATCCAACAGGAAGTCGGTGAAAGAAACGGCATGAGCAACAAAAAACAAATGAACTCAGTTGTGTGAGGTAGATGGTTTGCATCACTGTGGAGCTTATAGGCTCAGATGTGGCAGCCACCAGCTCAACAACTTGATGTTGTTGCCCACTGCTGTAGTATTTTTAAAAACCTAAGACATTGCACTGAATTAAAGAAATGACTTCCAGAATCCGAGTGTGACTCCAACAGCTACTTCTTCCTGGTGTTATTCAACACTCAAAAGGTGTATCTTTCTAAACTTTTCTTAAAAGACTTGTTTTTATATAAAGTGAACACTTCTTATATGACTTGTTTTTATATAAAGTGAACACTTCTTATATGACTTGTTTTTATATAAACTGTGTTTGTTTTTTAAGGCAGACTTAATTTGTAGTATAGTCTCAGGGAACTTCCACTTTGTGATTAGGACCTTCATTGGTCATTGGTAGAAATGTAGGTTTGATGAAAATTGTTTATAGAGGACGCAGACTCTGAATCCTCACAATGAGGGAACCCTCGATGACCTATCATTCAGTATGTCATTCACTGGACCTGGTAGTACTGCCGGTAGTACTGTCTTTATGTACTGCTTGTGTGTGTTTTTTTTAAACAAGCCACAGTTCTTCTGCAGGTGCCCTTCCTCAGGTGTCAGATGCGGTTTGCCACTCGTCACTGCCCAGGCACGTAATCCCACTCCAGCTACCAGAGTCTTGCCAACTCTGAGCCATATTTTGCCCGCCTAAGCCCATCCAGCCATGTAAAGCCCTTCATCACCGAGGGGCTCTTGTACCCTAGTGCACGCCAGGCAGATACACCAATACCCTAGCTGACCAGGAACCATCATACTCGTTCCAGTAGCCTGCCATGTTGGAAAAAGCACTTTGGTTCCCAGATATGGGATCACTTGAAATGGTGACCTGGAGGAGGACTGACCCGAATGAGCCCTCATATCCCATTACTACCGCTGTAATATTAAGGCTAACTATCTGCAGTCCCATGCCATGCAAGAAAATTACATAATCATCAAAACTGTCTTCTAATATGGTGATTGCCCCAATGACCTCAATCAATTATTCAAAAATATCACAAATGTCAAAAGAATTTCGAAAGACGTAACATTCAGAATGCGCCTGCAAAATGCACATTGTGCAATTTCTCAATTATTTTATTCATTAGGGAATGTCCCCTACTTTTCCTTCAGAAACGTTTATAAAAGTAAAACATATTTTGATATAATGCACTGCACCACTGAACATCAAGGCCTACATTTACTAACGCACTCGCATAATGCTGCAACATTTTGTGTTGCTCCTGCAGGGCATTTTAATGGTAAGCAAGTCAACACAAGGATTTGCACTATGTTGTGCTCACACAAAATATTAGAAAAATCGAAATATAATGTACTAACAGGCACATGCAACAAGGTTGGATTTTGCGAGTCCTTAATTGCCATAATTGAGGAATCGCAATTAAGGACTCGCAAAAGCCTATGCATGTAGGAATCGCTGTAAAAATAGCGATTCCTACACATTCCTTAATGGCGACTCGCAAATTGCGAGTCGCAAATAAGAAATTGCTTCCCATTCATTCCTATGGGCCTACAGGTTCATTGGAATGAATGGGAAATTGCATGCGCAATTTGCGAGTACCAATAGGACCTCGCAAATTGCGCATGCACTTTCAAGTTGCAGGGGTGTCAAAAGGACACCCTGTTGCACCCCTGTAATTGATCCGTGCACATATGTTGCGCACACACATGCCCTAAGGGCATGTGTGTGCGCAACATGAAACTTTGAAAAATGCACAAAAGTGCATTTTCAAAGTTGCAAAATACCGTGAAGTTCAGCTTCATGGTAATTTACGCCCCCTATTAGCGAAATCGCTATTTTTTTTACTTTAATGCATTGCATTTAAGGAATCTCAATTTGCCATTCCTTAAATGCAATCGAAATTTAAGTCATCGCAATTTAGAGATTACTTACATTGCGATTTTTGCATTTGGGATGATGCATCCCAAATGCAAAAATACCGGTCGCAAAGGGGCAGATTCTGAGAATGTACGCCGTTTGCGACCGGTTTTTCTTTTGATGCATGTGCCTGTCAGAGTTGATTTAAAAAAAAGCGGTTGCAAATTGCGCACTGACTTTTTAAGAATGGTCTCTGATTTTGCCAACTGACCTATGTGCTAATAGGTCGCATCGCGAAATAAGGAGTCACAGTGAGTCGCAGAATGACCTCCCCAATTAATATTCATTTGGCGGGTAGCAAATTGAGACTTCCTGGGATTAAGGGACTTTGTTTTCTGCAAAAGTCTGCTCTATGTAGGTGCTAGTATAATAGAACACTTTAAGCGTGAAACAAAGTGAGCGTCTGGCCACGCTCGCCAAGATTGCTCAGAATGACGGAAAAATAGCCAATCAGAGTAGTCTAAATACAGCGACCAATTATGATTGCTTGAAGAGATGCTAGTTATATCAGCTGAAACAATTGGCTGTTTGAGCAACTTGAATTGTCTCCCTTTCAAAGAATTAGATCTTCTGTCTATGTTTAAACCTTTCTGATTGGTTGCTGGACAGCCAATCGCCATTTCTATGACAACCTGCACCTTTCTGGACTACTCTACGCCCAGGACTTCATGGGTTCTCCAACCCGGGTCTGGTGAGGCAGGCATTGCACATTTCACAGTAGTCCGAGGATTGTTGCCATAGTCTGCCCTCTGTTTAAAATTCATTTTCCTGTCCTTTTCCATGCCCTAAACATATCCCACATAAGCACTGGCAAAGCCAATAGGTCTCACATTTTGGCTGCCAATGAAAACCTTTAGGCTTTACCAATGCTTTCTGCCAATGCTGTTTAACACTTTTAAAAAGAGAAAAAAGAAGCTTTTTGCTGATGCTGTTCTGTGTAGACAATAGAAAAGCATGATGACGTATGCATTAGTGAGTCATCATCCATGCATGTGCGTGCATTGTGACTTTTCGGTGGCCCAATGTGAATGTTTATATACTACAGCATGGAACAGCTGCTATTTTAGTTAATGTTTTTATTTACTATTTAAGAAAAGCAGGTGCCAATCATGGACATGGACCAGTAAAAAAAACCAAAATAATTTAAATGCACCCAAAAGCAATCTTCTATCTGTAAATCCTTGTTTCGCCAAAACCATGTCAGGAAAACAAGCCCTATTATGTCCTTGACCTGTTAGTAGTTAATAGAC
Source organism: Triturus cristatus (assembly GCF_964204655.1). Taxonomy (NCBI): domain Eukaryota; kingdom Metazoa; phylum Chordata; class Amphibia; order Caudata; family Salamandridae; genus Triturus; species Triturus cristatus. Next base: position 959,777,334 of record NC_140590.1, read on the forward strand.
AATTAACTTGATCCTTTGTGGATAAGGTGTATTTTGGCCCTCCCTTCATTCACCAAATGTTCACGGCCTTCACTTTTAGCGCTTATCAAAAAAACAAGCCACTATCTACACCTGTTCACGAAGTACACAAAGTTCCACCAAACTCACCCTTAGGTCATTTTTTACAAAAAGAGTCTCCCTAAAATGTTGGTTCATTATCTCCTTCTTTACTCTTTGGAATGCTCATTTGTGAAGGTTAATTGAGGAAAACGGCATATGCAGATCTGTGCACACTTCTCCTCAGTTATTGTAGTGTAGCCCAATTGAAATATATGCTCAGTGGTTTCACAAGAAACTGATGGCCCCTGCATAACTTTTCTTCTAATGGGCATAAAGAGCAATGGGCAGGCTACAGACTTTGGGCCCTATTACGTGTTTGATGGTCTCATGGCCCGCCATAACGGCGGTGGGGGTCTGAGCGCAGTGAGCTCAGTGGTCCAACCGTCGTAATATTAGTTGGGCGGATTGACTTTGTGAAGCCCGCCGCTGGACCGCCAAGTCCGACCGATAGACCGCCAACCGCCGGGTTTGTGGTCGGTAAAAGGCAGCCACCATAGGGTGATACAGGGTATCTGCACCATCCTTCGTATTACGATTTGCCTGTTCCACGAGTGGACCGCAGTGGTCCGACCACCTGCTTCAAAGTGGCAGTGATGAAGGATTTGGGGTGCGTACTCACCCCCTTTCTTTTTCATCCAGGCAGATTCCCTTTCTCCAGGTCCCCCCTTCACAGCAAGATCTTCATGCCTGGGATTCCAACCCTGTTTGCGGCGATCTGCAGGTGACATTTTTTCAAACCATACACCCATTGCTAGGACTGCCCACATATGGGCTGAGCCCTTTTAATGGGTATCTGGTATTTTCCCACATATAGCATGCATATGTGTGCATCCAACACATCTGCAGTCGTAATGCACACACATGCATTTATATATTTGTGAAAAGTAGTCCCCACCACTGCAAGATCCCCGCCTCCACACCGCCGGCCTATGGTCAACTTGTAATACGGCGGTCTTTGGACTTTCAGTGCCCTGGGCAGCTGGCGGGGGTGGAGGAGTTCCTAAGATGGCTAGACCACCAAACTCGTAATAAGTCCCTTTGTGTAACTGTATGTACCATAACAAACTGGGTTACCTTCAAGGTGCTTGATTCCACAGAAATCATGATCTGCACTGTCATAGAGAGTGTTTAACAAAAAATAATAATTTCTTTGTCAAGCAATAAAGAAGTACCATATAGATCCTCAAATCCATTGAAATCCAACTTCAAAATATTTGAATGGAGCAGACCAGGGCCTTAGACTGCTGGTGTTGTTGGGTCAGAAAGTGACTGTAACAATGTGGATTCTACTGTGTTAGAGGGAAATAACATGTGTCTCTCTTTTGTGCATTGCCTAAGCCTATGATCTAAGTCTGTCTATAAATCAATGTCTTTTTGAACACAAAAAAGCCATGAATGATATTTTGATTCTGGTCAACCATGCCCTTGACACTACACCCGTGAGACGAATCTTGGTGCCCCTTCCAGAATCCGACCCAGGTTGAATATGCTATGGTGGTAGGCACCAATAACAACAGTACCATGATTAATCTCTTCACTCTAGCACATCTGCCGCATGACCATACGGAGATGATGGCAAGGATTTTAAAAGTATGTCTCTGGCCAACCACGTTCTCTGGCACTTAATGTCAAATGGCAAGATACACAATACATGATGGCCTCTTGAGAGAACATTTGCACCACTATTTTAGAAATGCTGCAGGTCCAACCTGTCTTCTTTTCAACCTCACAGGATGATGAGTCAAAGCACAAGTTATAATTCCTAAAAAGATTTCCAATCTATGAAGCAGAGAGGTAACATCTTGTTTTGCAAACAGTTCGAGCTTCATGCAAAACACGTGTGCATATCAGCATCACCAATAGCAGCATCAAACTCCAAGCACCGAGGGCATCACTTTGCTGTTCATCTTTCATCAATTAGCGTAGAACAAGTTCAAGACAATCCGAGCCAAAGGTATGTCCCAAAGTTCACCAAAAGAACACGTACCTGCTAAAGAATGCTTTCAAAATGTTGGCTATTTTCTCACTTAAAGAAAAAAACTTGAAACAACTCTACAGCTAGATGGTCAGAAGAGAAAATTCTACAGCAAGAAAGAAATAAAAATGTACATTTGGCTCCAGATGAAAAGTCTGGTCTATAAGGTCACGGTTAAGTGAAGTAGAGCCCAAGCTGAGCAGATTTGCACCAAATTACATGATGTGTTAAATTCAGCTGGAAATAACACCAGTTACAATCTGTCTGATGGAACATTTTAAGTTATGCTGAAAATAAAAAGCCATTTTTTACCACGCTTTTGGGGATTTTGGGAAGGGAACATACCATGCAGTAATGCAAAGGAATTACCTGCATGCAGTGGTCGAGCCAATAAGATCACTGTTATATCTGAACAGTAGTCACAGGGCCCCTGCTAGTTTGACATTGGACTTTTATCTTTTTTCCTTTATTATTAGGGGGCTGATTACGATGTAGATTGGAAAGCCTCTGAATGCCAGTCGGAAGCTTTCTAAACACAGTCGGAGTCTTTCCGACCGACACGGTCGGTTTGCGCTCCGACCACCGAATTACGAAGTCGGTGGTCGGAGCGTGAACCAGTCGGTCATTCCAACATAGTTCCGACTGGCTCTTGGAGTCTTCCGGCTGGTCGGAACCGCACCGTAATCCAATATGGACGGCGTTTCTGCCATCAGGATTACGATGTCGGTTTTAAACAGCCTTTCCGTGGCGGCTTTCCGACACGGAAAGGCAGTCGGAAAGCGACTTAGCGGGCCCTGCTTGCCTCCACGGCCTACAGTTGGGGGCCAAGGGTGTACCTAGGGTGCTCCCCTGTAAATCCATGCTCTGTATGGCAGGCACCATGGGGTGCCAGCCACAGAGTGCAGGGTTTTACACACACTCCCATTTCTTGTGGGAGACTGTATGGCCGGTTTATGGACGTATCACAGGCTCCCATAGAGAAATGTGAGTATTAGACCGAACAATGTTCGGTCGCATTATATTCAGGCAGTCAGAACCGCCGACCGGAGGTCGGTCGGTCCCGAGACGGTGTCGGTCAGAAGCAACTCCGACCAACATCCTAATATGCCCCTATGTATTTTATTAGTCTTTCTTTGTTTCACTAATATGTATTTTCACTATTACTTTTCAACTCTACCCTGATCTCCTTTATTTGTGTAATATGAAGAATGTATATTCATGGATTAAACATCTATAAGGCATATTTTTTTTCCTTATTTGTTCTCTAGTTACATATGGTGTTTTTATTGGCTACACTTCTAGCCTGCTAACCTCTTTCACGCAGCTTAGGCCTCCTGCTATTCTATACCAAACGTTTTAAAATAAATTAAACAAACAAACATTTTTACTGTTCAAGATGAAAGGTAACAAAGTTCATCGAACCTCCCAGAGCAGGAGTACCGAATACCTCCATAGCACCTTAACTGACAGCAGTATAGTGGAAGTCACCATCGTGCACTGGTGTGTCTTTTCACTTTTATTTTCTTGAACATAATTTAGAGCAACAAATTAAAATAAAAGAAGGGTACAAATCTAATCCCTTAAAAAGACAGGCTGTTCGACATCTAACGCTTAACTTTTCGGAGCAGTTTCCTAAAGTTTATTTTCTGGATGCTGAATAAAAATAATAAAAAACTTTCATCACCAGGTTATAATCTGCCACTATTAGCCATTAAGTTCAGTGCAAGCAATTAGCGTGTGACAATGGTCTTTGGAAGGGCCTGTCTTAACGTGAGTGAGGTATTAACAAGAATATATCAACAGTATCTTAGACAAAAATTATTAGAAACAATCACAACATTATCATAAAGGGACGACCCCAGTAAAATCTTTCTTAAGTACAAAACCCAGCAAATAGCCATAGGAAAACAAAATATGAAAATTAGAAAATAAATAAAGAGCAATTACATTAAACTGCTTCCCTAAAATAGATGCTATTTTTAATCAGCTTAAACTAGGTGCACAATTGTTTCTCTCATCGCCGTTGGGGACTTGCTTGACTAGCAGATATGTTCTTTTTTTCATTTGTGGGACCTTCAGGCTGCCAGCCAGAGCAGATTTTGCAGCATGCATTGTGATTTTCTACTGTAATGTTAAAGAAATATCCAGTAGCCCCTTTGATTCTGCAAGAACCTTTCCAATCTTGCACTTGCACTACAGGCAGCCAGGCAACCATCTGTGCAAGCCTTCTGGTGAATGAAGAGAAGACCATGGTTATTGACGGGAAGGTGTGCAGGAGTGACGTCCTGATGATAAGCCCATCAGTTGTCAAGTAGCTTTTACTTTACTCTACAACACACTTAAATCAGCCATGTTAAGCTGTCCACCTCCCAGTTTAGATTGGACCCACGCAAATCGATCCAGGATGAATCTGCAGGTTCCTATGGTTGCCCTCTACAGATAACAAACGTTTTAGCTGCCCCGCATTGGGGGGCAGATTTACAAGAAAGTGACGCATCGGTACAGATGCGTCACTTTCCCTGCGCCACCCTTAGAAACCCTTGCGCCACCATAGATGCGCCGTATTTACAATACGGCGCACTATGGCGCAAGGATTGACAGATGCGTCAGAAATTCTGATGCATCTGTTGGCGGAAAAGTCACGCATTTGCTGGAGTCGTGTCGTAAGCACGACGCAACTCCAGCAATGCGTGTTGAGGCCTAGTCCCACTACACTGCGTCACTACTTACGCCTGCTTCAAGCAGGCGTAAGATTTTGACGCAGTGGCGTCCTAAAAGTGGCGCACTGAATTCTTGTAGATTTCACTGAGTCACTTTTACGAGGCCTTCCTGCGTGGGAACGCCCACCCTGCATACATCATACCTGACACAGGTATAATGTGACGCAGGGCTTTACAACGTGACGCATCTCCCTAGAAGCGTCACGTTGTAAATAGGCCGCATTGTTTGCGCCGCTGTTGTGTCAAAAAGTGACGCAACTGCAGCGCAAATGTCACGTAAGAGGCTTCTAAATCTGCCCCTAAGTATTTCTTGAAATGCATTCAGAAACTTGGCATGTGCTATTGATATTCATATTTTTGGTTGTTAGATGACTCCTAACACTTCAATGGTACTGCCTGGTATCTTATTTGACTGAACACAGTATGGCATGTTTTCACGGAATTATGGAAAACCTTACATTTTATCTAAGACTGCAGTCCTAATGGATCTTACCAGGACACAAAAAAAGTTGCACACATCATTTTGGCAGAACGTGAATTAGTAACGAAATGAGAGAGCCCCAAAAATGTACTTACATATTTCTGTTCTTCAAACTGTAAAAAAAACCAAAAGGTGATTTTAGGCAGTATCTCTAATTTTCATCCTATGGCAAGAAGAAAATTCGAAAACAGTAACATAAACCTTCACCCTACGAGCACATCTACTCGATAATAACTGAGTCCAGTAAATGTTGCCATTAAAGAGAATATTGATATAAAAAAAGTAATGCACATGTTGCAGTATGATGTCTTTCATAGAAAGGCTGATTGGGCCCCATGTATAACGTACAACTGCGATTGTAAACCCCGTCATTCAAAACTTTCTTAGGGTTTGCAAATGCAAAAATATTTATTGTTATGTTTGAAACTTATTTTGGATGTGGGAAAGACATTCATGACTCACTAAATGGGTTTATAGACCAATATACGTAATTGCAATTAGAAAGGGGTGTTAAAGAGGAGCTCCTTCCTAAGTGTGTTTTGGTACTATAGGAATCCATGGTTTGCAACTGCAATTGCAAACCATTGATCAGGTACTAACACATCAAAGGATGTGGTGACTTATTCATTGTTAGATATGGGGTTTCTAGTTGGCTAGGTTATGCATCTAAGCCAGGCATAACCCACAACTCTGGTCAGGGTAAGGGAGTGACACACCCAAGATAACCCCTGCTCATACCCTTGGTAGCTTGGCAGAGCAGTCAGGCTTATCCCAGAGGAAATGTGTGAAGAGTTTGCACAACACACACACACACACCAGTGACGCAATAGGCACACCACAAAAAGAGACTCCACACCAGGTTACATAAAAATATACTTTGTATTATACATAAAACACATTAGACCACTATCTCATAATTCACTTTGCCAACTATGATATTGTCATAATATCACAGGTAGGACACTAACATATAGACATATATATTGCCCATGTCACCAGAATACATTATGCCTAACATCACAGTCACAGTATTATGGTACACAGCTAAAAGGGCACGTCATGAACACTTTATGAAAGTCACCATGCCTGTGCATCACATACCATCCGAACAGATGCAAGTACATCAGGAAATTAGTTATAGGCAGATCATAACTCACTCAACATCACCATGAAGATATGGGGTGCAGCTTCCCTGCACTCTTACAACACTTAATATGGCAAAGCCAAATACACATCTATCATAACTGCTGAGAAGGCAGTTGTCATGAGACATAACAGTGCAGTTAACACCACAGAGAGCATCGCCATAATTTGTGCTAGGCTACAGAGGTCCATCATCACTTCTCAGGACACTTACTGCACCAAGCTTTACAAGGATAACCACAGGTTATCGGATCAGCAGGTGTTATCTCCCCCTCTTATTGGCGAAAACTGGTAGCTACTCCCGGTAACTACCTGGGTGCAGGGCAGGCGAAGGTGAGACCGCAATAGGTCCTGACATGGGCCCTGCACTATGACAGGGCTCTGAGCACAGCGCTCCTGTGCCCTGCTGTAATGGGAGGCTGTCGAGCCACTAGCCCATGTACTGCAGTGGGCGCGACTGTGCTGGGCAAAGAGGGCTGAGCGGAACCTCCGTCTAGGGTTCCCTTCCCCGCTCGGCTAACTGGCCTGGATTTCTGGATGAAAGGGCACACGTTGGTAGGTTGCTTCCTGGGATCTTTCTTTCCTGGACTCCCAGCTCACCGTAGCCCACAAGGCTCCGTCCGGTGATGGGTGGGGTTCCTCATGGGCTCATTGGCCGGCGGTCGTCCTGCTCTGCCTTGCCCGGAGACTCCTACTTAGTGGTGCTGGTGGACTGGGCATTTGTGGTTGAACTGCATCATCTTCGGCCACCAGGAGTGTTGCTGGGTGGCGCTGGGAACTCCAGTCGGCCGCGCAGGTAACCAAGCTTGTTCACTCCCTTTAGGTTGGTCTTGCTGATGAGCGGCTGTGTTGGCCCAGGCAGATCTTCCTCGGGCTCTTCATACAAAGTGGTTGGGGGTTCAGCCCTGAACTTCAAACAGTATGAACGCTCCCTTGGATCTCAAGGAGCGATGTGCAGGGAGACCCTCCCTCAAAGTGAAAGCGCCCAGCAATACTTGCTCCAGATAGTGCAAAGTAGCTTTCCAACAAGGAAAATGTGGAAGCTTTGATGACCCTGAGTTTCCCAGAACAGGCGGCCAGCACACACAGGCCCTTGGAGAGTGCTTCACAAGCAGGATACCACAGCAGGGTAAAAAGAGTCAGTCCTATTCCTCCACCTCAGACAGAAGCAGCGACTGAAGGCCAACCCACCCCTCACTCAGGGAAGGCAGCGCTACTAACACAGTCCTTTTGCTATTTTTCTTGGCAGGGTCCACTTGTTCCTGAAGTAATTCAAAGCCTTGGGGTTTTAGGTCTCTTACTTATATCCCATTATGTCATTGTTCTCTTTGTGGCAAGGGTCTCTGAACCCAGTCCAAACCAGTCCTGTCCTCCCTGGTGAAGCATGATCACAAGGGGAAGAGACAACATTATGAAAAGGAGACACAGCCTATTCAGGTGCGTGCAAAACTTCTCCCACCACTCTAAATGTAGATCAGGTCTATTCAGCCCAGCGATGAGCCCCCAGTCAAGGCAGGACACAGCTCAACCTCCCCCCCCCCTTGTGACTGTCTAGAGTGAATGCATTCCCCAGCTCCTGTCACTCCAAAAGCAGGCACTGAATACACTAACAGTCAGGGGCACACAGAAAGGTAAAGTAAGAAAATGACCACTTTCTAAAAGTGGCATCTTCAAACACAGAATTTAAAAACCACCGTTACCAAAAGGTGTGTTATTAAATTCTGAGATCAGAGAGCCTAAACTTCATTTTTCTTTCTTTTCCCAATTGAAAGTTACACATGTAAAAAGGTTACTGTGTAGTCCCAATGATAACCCTATAGGACAGAGAGCCTTTCAATAGTGAAAAACCAAATACACAGTATTTCACTATCAGGACATGTCACACATACCAGTACATGTTCTACCTTTTATATACACTGCACCCTGCCATTGGGGGTACATTGGGCCTACCTTGGGGGTGCCTTACATGTAAGGAAGTGAAGGTTTGGGCCTAGCAAGTGGGTGCACTTGCCAGGCCAACACAGCAGTTTACAACTGTCCGCGTGGACACTGCATGGTAGGTCTGAGATATAATTACAGGGCTACTCCTGTGGGTGGCAAAACCAGTGCTGCAAACCACTAGCATCATTTGATTTACAGGAGCTGGCACACAATGTGCACTTTACTAGGGGCTTACCAGTAAATCAAATATGCCAAAAATGGATAACCAATCATATCACAAGATATGAGAGCATATGCACTTTAGCGCTGATCAGCAGTAGTAAAGTGCCCAGAATCCTATATCCAATCAAAACAGGTTGTGAAAAATAGGAGGCAAAAGGCAACATGTTTGGGGATAAACCTGTCAAAAGGGCCAGGCCTAACATTCACAAAAAGGAAGGTGTTGCCTTGCAGTATCCTCTCCCTTTTAAATGGTGTTGGCAGCCTGAGGGAATGTAGCCAGTGCCTGCTCCCCTTTTTGTTTTCCCAAAAATGAAACCTTTTTGTATCAGCAGCAAAAGTTTGTTTAAAGATCACGGGCTGCTTTAAAAATGCAGAGATGGTGTTCGGCTGTATCATTCGGGCCACCATCCCTGTGCTCATAGCCATTCTCAAGGTGTCACAAATAATGACCTGCCTCATTATTATTAATTAATCAGGCATTCTTCAACCCCTTGCGACTGATCATTTTGCAACGCAACCCATTACATGCGTTGCATAGCAAAATAATAGACTGGTCACAAAAACCTAGTGCACAATTTGCAACTATTCTTTTGATGCATCTTGCCCTGAGCTGTGCACTTTCCTTTTGGTCCAATGGACATTAGTTGGGCTTCAATAACTTAATGATAGAGTGACAGAATATTTGAATTAGAGACATAATTTATATGTGATAATAAGATTGCATTTTCTGAGCACGAAAGAAGTGGAAATGTCTTTCACCAGTCTTGGAAAGAACCCAGCACCTGCCTCTTATGACCTCACCCAACTAATTTATATGTAAGACTCAACCCTTACGAGCCCCTCGAGAAGACCTCACAAACCTAGTACTCTACGCCTTGGATATAAAATTGACTGCTGACAGCCGATGTTAAAGATTTTTGGATTGAAGTGCTTTGGCAAGGCAAATTCATGGTCTTCAGTGCCAGCCACAGCTTCCTCCATTAATACAGTCAAATGCAGATGCTAGGATCATTAACCCAAAATGAATTGAGCATTTTTGAGGCATTATGTATTTAGCATTTATACAATTGAGATTGAGGCACTACGCCATAATTCCTATCCACTGCATTAAACCATATTGAGCATTGGGTATGATTACCCAGATTCCCAGAACGAATGCCCAGGCGATGTACCACCAAGTAGTCCATGAGAAATAGTACTTGGAAATCTATACTGCTTTGATATGAGACGCAAGTTGCCTTTTTCAGAGCGAACGCATCTGAGATGCTTGCAACAACCATGATAAACAGTGTATGATTCGGCCACAAGAAGAAGAAAAGCTCATCCAATCCACATGCACCGTCAATGAAATACGTCTTTAAATCTCATGCCGCATCAATGAACCGTAGTTTAATTCACACGTACCCTAGAGAAAATCATGCCTTCCTTCAACTGCATCATCACAGTTTAGCTCATCTACTTTCTCTGAAGCACGTTTGTGAAATAGATGTGATTGGACTTGGGCAGGCAGCTTAGGAAGGGCATAAGATTGGTCCATCTTACTAGCGATTGTCCAGACCTGGCTCTGCTTAAGATCTGGTTACTGTTCAGTATGTGTAGTGACCAGGTGTCCCATTATTTTCACATCCGTGAAGACAAATTGTACTATTTCTTTCAAATGTCCCGGTTTCTGAGAGAGTTGACTGAGCAGATGGAGGCAAGTTATCATCTGCTCCATTGGACCATTACTGAGCGGGCCTTATCAGGAAACAATTCAATTAACACACATGGGGCCTCATGTAGGAAGCCTAATACCGGTCGGTAACGGCCGATTTTCGGTAAATATACCGTTACCGACCGATATTTAGGCTGTTGAGATGTAGGGGGAGAATTTCATGATTCGGTATTTACCGAATCGGTAAATTTACCGAAACGGTAATATTACCGATTCGGTAAATACCGAATCATGAAATGAGATGTAGGGGGAGTGTGTGGGTGTTGGGTGGATTCGTTATTTACCACCAACTAAAAGTTGGTGGTAAATAACGAATAGCTGCAAAAAAGCATTTTTATGCACTTTGAAGTGTGCAATGTGGCAGACATACATGCCCTTAGGGCATGTATGTGTGCCACATGTGCACACATGTAGGAATCAGGGGTGCAACAGGGTGTCACTGTGACATCCTGCCACCCTTGATTTTGCTCCCCCCATTACCGAATCGGTATTTACCGAATCGGTAATGAGGCATACCTTCCCATTGATTCAATCAATGGGAAGGTATGCCTCATTACCGAATCGGTAAATACCGATTCGGTAATTACCGAATTTCTACGAATCGGTAATTTTTACCGATTGAATACCTACATAGCATTTACCACTTCATAAATACCGAATCGGTATGATTCGGTATTTATGAAGTGGTAAATGCCAGGCCACCTACATAAGGCCCATGATGTGTAGAATTTACTTTTAATTACCCATAGTGCCTCATTGTTTGCGTTTTTACAGTTGATGAGTGTGGTCTGTGAATTCATTCTGATGCACAAATATAGTCCTACTTTTGTGTTGGAGGAATGTTCAGGTTTTTGTTTTTCAAAACATGGTCACCCTACCAGTATGCATTTTAGTATCATGAAACACATAACTCCATCATATTGTCTAAGCAGCCATTCCACTAATGAAAAAGTTGGCTCTGATGTTCAGCCACTTTCATCCAACTTTGTGGGTAAACAACAGGTCCTGGTAGGAAGCAAATTTAGATCCCAATTGTTGACATGATTTGTGTTCACCGTCCTCATGAAGCTAACTGAAGCAAAGAGAGTACGATTACTTATTTTGCACCACTCTGACAGCCTTACATCTGAAAGAAAAACAAAATGTGTATACAAGTTGATGCGTGCAGATTTTGTGAGTGTAGTTGGGCCCCATTTTCATTACTTGCACCTACACCAAATGTGCTACTCCAATCGCAGAGGCGTGGACAATGGTTGACAGAAGTTCATTGTCTCCAATGTAAGAGCTATATTTTCTAGATTCTGTATCTTATACTTGGAGCCTTGTGTAGGGGTTTTCAACATAGATTAAGGAGGGTGGGATCCATAGTATATTTTCAAGATTCTCATGCAAAATAAATTTGTGGAATCCATGCCTTATTTTCAAGATATCCATGCAACATTTCTAAACAATCTATACAAAAATATGGTTGGTTCCAAAACTTCTGAACCTACACTCAAGATCCCTTAGTGCCCTGGGTGAAAGCAAATTTGGTACCCTTCAATTGGAGGCGAGAGGCTAGAGGAGGGGTAAGGGATTTGAGGATCTGCAGGTGTGAGAAAGAAAGAAGGAAAAGTGGGAGAAAGAGGAACATACCGGGATTCAGAGGACGGGAACAAATGAGAGTTGCGCAGATAAAGAACAGGCCCCAGCGGCCTGGAATAAATAAAAATTACTAGAAGCAATTTTCTAGGTAAGCTCAGTGCAGCAAGGCAGCCTGGTCTCGGGCCCAGATCACCCATGCCTAAAGTCGGCCCTGAGTCCAAGTTACATACTTCAGCATGTAATCACATCAGAGTAGCTAGCTTTGGTCTTACATTATTCATCTAAAATAGAGAGTGGCGCCTCCCCTGTTTCTAAGCTTTCTTGACTAACCCAGCCTGCCAGGCTTATTATAATGTGCACTTTAGGCTAGTCATGCCATAGATTTAGACTTCTAAATAGCCAAGGGGCATATTATCAAGCATGGTGTTAAAATTATCGCCGCTTTAGCGGCCGAAAACTGCCGCTAAAGCGGCGATAATTTGGCTTGATAATATGCCCTTGAGAATTCCAATAGAAGCCTATGTTCTGGTGTGAACCTGGGCTTCTATTGGAATTCTCAAGGGCATATTAATAAAGCCCATTATCGCCGCTTTAGCGGCAGTTTTCTGCCGCTAAATCATCGATAATTTTAATGCTGTTTCTTGATAATATGCCCCCACGTGCGTTTTATCTACAAAGTAACATTTTAGGGCCATATGTATCAACACATTTCCCCATAGACACAGAATGGGCAAAACCCTTTAATACATCTGGCCCTTAGAATGAAAGCGAACTTAATGACGCAAAAAACAGCAACCATTTTCTGAAACAATTTGGGAAAAAAGTAACAGTTTCTGGCCTTTCCACCATGCCTGCTGTTGCTCGAAAACTAGCATTTAATTTATGATACTGAAACCATTTTAGAAAGCAACAGATTTCGTGTTGATATTTTATTTACATAACTTGAAGACTAACATTCCCAGGCTCGCATTTTGATGCTCAACAGATTGCACAAAAGTCATGGAATTATATACAAAAATTACGTGCTCCTATCCACTAAGAAAACAAAATGCAAAAAGTAAATATTTGGTTGTCTTTGTCAGACGACCAATTCTGAAAGAAGCTCTTTTCTGGTCAAAATGCTCTTTTCCTTTCATATTTTCCCTAATTGGCCTGCCTGCTGTATTGTGGGTCAATCAACACTGTTGATTTAAGATTCATATGAGTAAATTGTGGGCGGGCTTGCAAGGGGAGATACAGCTCCCATGAAGTGGCTTGTGCGTCTGCAGGCCGCTGTCAGCCCTGCATTCTGCTGCCTCAGTAATCTGAAGTGGTCCATTCATTGCAACGGCCGGTCTTGTCTCGCAGGAACACTAGCCAGTTATGCTTTGCAGGCCACTTTCACCCAGCGCCCTTTACCATAGCTAATGAAAATATCCCTTCATTTCTATGCAAATTGCCATGTCTGCAAGCACTGGGCTGAGTGCAGGGCTTTAGGAAGTTGAGCACTTTGCAATGAATGCAAGTCTTACCTGCTAGCAAGAGTCTTTCTTTTCTGCAGGCTGTAAAATGGTGGGTGGAACCCTGGTCCAGCAGCTAGAAGATGGAGATCAGAGGGAATGGGTGCATGAAGAGTGGGAAATTAAAATGTGTGACACAAATTTTAAACAATAATGTAAGCAACACTGTATTGAAGGCAGTGCTTAATTTGTAAAAAAAAAAAGTGTTGGGGCCTTCGTCAGGTGGCCACCACAGTTTGCAGTACACATTGCCACTGTCCTTACACAACTACTAACCATCACACTGCTACCATTGTGGCAATTCAGACTGTTAGAGGCCGGAAAAGCTTTAAGAATGGCTTGGGTGGCAGGAATTAGTTGTTTTTATTGTATATTGAATCAACAAACAATTGTTTTCTGCTCATCTTTTAAATTACACAAATAGCGCCACCATGTGGCAGCTGACATAAGTGCAGGTTCCAGCAATTAAGTGCCAGTGCAGAGCAAAGGAAACCACTGCCTCAAATGAAGCACTGATTGTAGGGAAGCAAGGCCACCTGGTTGTATGATGATTTAAAATACAATGATGTAAGTTGTGTTACCAATATAAAATGAGTGGAAAATTATGAGGATCCAGATTCACTTTACTCAAAGCTGCTACCACATTAGAGTAGACAACAACATTTATCCATTTTCTTCCAATGATTTCCCAGTGCCAATATACAGGATGAGAAGTAATCCATGCAGCAACAGGTAATCCAAATGAGGCAGGCATGAACCTGACAAAAATGTGCATAAAACAGCCCGCATTAGAAGTATTCTGTTCTGAAGAGTGAAAACTACATGGCCTAATCACAAACTGCTTTTTGTAGTACATTTACTAGTACTACTGAGTACTACTAACATACTATAAAATGCTATTCACAAATCTACATGCAGAGATTACACCTCTGCATCTCTTATCTTTTACGCACTGAGATCTCCGCCTTGATTGCAGAGTTCTCAGCACACATACACCTTCATTATAGCAGTGAATGTGGGAGAGATGGGAGAGTGCCTGGGAATACTTACTGCTAAATGGGTGAAAGGGAGAGGTAATGAGGGATTTGAGGAGGCACATGCACTCATCCACAAAAGTGTTCGCCCATTACTATTCACAAACTGCACTTTTACAGTTACTACAACCAAATGGACTCAAAACAGTAGTAAACGTACTCCAGCTCAGAGCTGGAGTGAGAGCAGCATCACACAAGAGTAACCAATGGTACTGCCACAAAAATAATGGAGGCAGGGACAGTGGTTCTAGTGCTGCTTTCAATGTTACATCACTGAAGTCATAGGGATTGTGAAAAATCCAAGAGTCAAACAATGAGTAAGTGTAGCAAATAAGCCATGCCTTTTTAGGTAGGGATAGGTAAGGATTTAGGGGCTTATTTACAAGAAATTGACTTTGGGCAGTTCTGCAAGGCCTCTTGCAGTGCTGCCTTAGGCCAAATTGAAATGGCAGGAATGCACCCTAGTTACAAGATGTGGTGCATTCCTGTCCTTTCAGCCAGCGCTGGTGCACCTTTTCCAGCCATGCACCAATGCAGGCACCCTTGCAACATGGAGCAAGGGTGTCTGCGTTGATGGCAGGATAGTTTTTGTGCAGAAAGGGGCCCCTTCCTGCACAAAAACAATCCTAAGAGGTGTTTTTTCTCTTTCTATTTGTGCTGCAAAACAGAATGCAGCACATAGAAAGAGGAAAAAAATTAGAAAAAATGAAAACATTTCCCCTTGTTAGCCTGCTCTGGGGAGGCACACGGTTTTGATGCATTCCCAGATTGAAAATCTGGGAATGTGTCAAAACCTTTGGGCGTTGCATGGGAACACCCACCGCAACGCCCATGGCAGGCCTCCTGACACAGTGTGAGGCAACGCAGTGACTTGTGCTGCATTGCCTCTCTCCATGTCTACAAGGCCATGAAAAGCTATGCAGGGTGGCTTTACTTGGCCTTGTAGACATGGCTAAGCCTTGTGTGCCACCAGAACATCACAAAAAGTGACATTCCAGCGGCGCACAAGGCTTGTAAATAAGCCCCATAGTACGTAGCTGGTGGTGCTTTTTGGAGCGCACTGTCACAAATATATCAGTGAAGCATGGTGTGGTAGCACATTTGTTTACAGTCTGCAAGATTTCCATTGAATTGACGACTCAATTTGCACTGACATGCTGTTTTTCTGATAAAACTTTATTGCTCACAAATGCTAATGTATAGTAATCGGTTCTGCAAATATTTATCTTTTGCACATCACTATGTAAATTGCCTCATATTATTTTGATCCTATTAAAATCTTTGTTTCCGTAATACTTAAGGATTACAAAACGGTCTTTCATTAGTGCTTTACTAACTAATTATATGTTTTTAAGTATATGAACAGTTCATTTATAGGTATTTAAATGTTATTCTGTGCTAAAAAAAAGCTAACATCCTACAGCCTTTCATTTTACTGTTCTGATGTTAGAGAAATCACATGAAAATAAAAACAAATATTTTACTATAAAATATTTTGAACCTATTTTTAATATAAAAATAAATGTAATTTATTTTTTTCAAAGAATGTAATTAATTTGAAATATTCTATACATAACCTTTAGAATTTGCAATATAGAATAGATACATGTAAACCTTTTACTTTAGGTGGGAACTTATTTTCAATAAATCTAAAAAACAATTTCAGATACTTATCTTAATGAAATATTTACATCAAAATTAAGTTAATAGTTCAGTAGCATTTTTATTTTGTTCTGCATTTAAAATGCATATATAAAATTAATTTTCATAGAGATTTATCATCAAATATTTGTATTATTTTTGTTTAAAGTTTAAGAAACATTTTTACATATGGCTGATCTTTGCCCCTGTGTAGGAGACCTCTGCATACGTGCAAAAAGGTACTAGTAGAAACTTAATTAGGCTCCCTCTGCATTTTAGAGCTGGTTACATCTAAGGGGCCGATTACGATGTCGTCAGGAAAGCATCCCCACCGAATCGGTTCCCAAATGCTTTCCTAACATCTCGGATCGGAGAGTCCGACCGAGCGATTTGGATGCATCAGGATGCATCCGGATACGATTCGGTCAGACTCCCATTGACTTCAATGAGAGCCTGTGTTCCGAACGTAAACACAGGCTCCCATTGAAAAAAGGGGTGGTTGGGGAAAGTAGTGCACCCTGTGGTAGGCACCCCAAGGTGCCTTCCACACTGTGCATGCATGGGTAGGGGAGACCCTCACAGGCCTGACATGGAGGGTTCCAGGTGAAGAAGGGCTTCCTACAGGCCCCCAAAGTCCGATTCCCCCAGCCATTTCGTCTCGACCAAACCGATTTGGAATGGCTGTCCGAATCAGTCATTGTACTAGCTCATTTGGAAACTGTCCCATTGGGCTATACGATTCGGCATCGAATGACTCGGGCTGCCTGAATCCCATTTAGAACAGATTCGAACAGCCTGGACAGCTTCCTTGAATTGTACTCGATCGCCTGGAAAGGTGACTGATTCGGTCAGGAAAAAGGCTTCTGAATCAGATGTGAACAAATCGAATGGCGTTCGGAGCCTTGCCTGATGGCATCGTAATCGGGCCCTAAGTCTACATTTGTAGTAACTTTACACTAGACATTGTGAATAGCCACACGTTGCAAAGTTGCTAGAATGTGTAAGAGTAAATTTATTCATGTAGATTTATTCAAGAGTAAATTTACATTTGTGAATGAGTCCATACATTGTGTAAGTCTGACTGAGAAACTAAGAAGTGCTAGTTGTGAGTGCTTCCAGTGCTTCAGCTCTAAGGAAGGCAACATTCTACCCAGAATCGGCTCAGTGAGGCACAGCCTTCTTCTTCCCTATTCTAGAGCAAGCAGAAGTGTCAAATTTGCCACCTTATTAAGGCGAGATTTTACAGATTAATTCTGCCTACTCCATCAGTGTGATTCTAAGTTTGGACGGATTCCCAATCGGGTACGGTAAGGTGCCGATTCCGATCCGAGTCGGAAAGCACTCCGCCCGAGCCGGATCCTGCGTGTTTTCCAATCGAGTTTGAGTCCTGCAGTCCGACCGAGCGAGTACGATGCGGCCGTATGCTGCCAGACTCGGTTCGGTCGGACTCCCATAGAAGTCAATAGGAGCCGGTCGTACGACGCGTACATGGGCTCCCATTGACTGAATGGGTATGTCTCGCGCAAGGGCGCCCCCTACAGTGGGTACGCAACGGTGCCATCCGCACCGTACATGCCTGTGTTGGGGGGACCCTTGGGTCTCCCCCTGTGTCCGAGTCGTAGGGCTGCGGGTGACAGGGGGTCCGACGCGGATCCCAAAAGGCAACCACCTGGCCGTTTTGTGAGCCGGACACTCTGGCTTGCACAGGCTGTCCGACGCGTGCATCATACTGGCTCGGTCATAAATCACATGCATTTCACGCCACGGTTAGCATCCGACCGAGCCGTACGGAGCAGTTCGGACCCGGAAACAACTCGGTCGGTGAATTTCACGTAGCTCGCATCGTACTTGCTTGCTCGTACAGCTGTATGAGTCGAGCAGAAACCACGCGTATGGCTCATAGTTTTTACGGCCGGATCGCGTTCGGTGCCCTTCCGACCCGGATCGGAATCGGCCCCTGAGTGTATACTTCCCAGTAAAAACATATTACCAAATAAGCCTAATACAGAATTAACAGGTTCCTTTTTTAGCGCACACAACTCTAGCATGGGTGATTCCAATGCATGGGCTATTAGACCTAGTGCAAATAGTGCATGGTAAAGCCACAAGTGGTAATTAACAGCAACTTAATCCACTTAACTCTTTAAAGCTCAATAGCAGAGCAGGATACATTAGCCCCGAAATCTACCTCCCACCCTAAAACAGGGACCCTATCATGAAAAACTGCGCTGGCTCAGTACAGTGATTTTTTTGTGTTTGCACTTTCTAAAGTGCAAATATTTCTCCAACTTAATGCATGAACTTTAGACTGAACAAGTAGGAAAGAGAGAGAGGAAATCACTGCTCGCAGTTTCCGACTTGTACTGTCTGAAATTAATTGAAGAACACTGAAAGGAATTCAAAGTTATTTGTTTTAAATTTAGACATTTCAAATGCAAAAAATCTGGTGCTTGCTACTGCGCTGAGCCAATTTAGAACTCCATGATACGGCCCAGGTGGTAAATGAATAACTAATGCATAACATCACAATGTTTAAAGACACGGAATCTTCAAAATATGTACACAAAAAGTAATGTAAAAATCCAAAATACATTGCAAAAAAGTTTTTAAAAATCATCACTACATTACAGTACTACAATGACACCAAATAGAAGACTCATCTGAAAAGCATAATGGAGTGGTTCTTCACCTGTGGTCCGAGCACCACTGGGGGCCCATGAGGCCTTATCAGTGGGTCCACAACTGTTTAAGAAATAAACTAACAATGCCAGATTAATAAAGAATATACATGTAAAAAAAGAAAACTTTAAAACTTGAACATGCTGAAACACTCTGTAAATATGAAGGAATTTGGATTTGGAGGTTAAACATTAAGCGGCTGATTATGATGTTGGGTGGAAGCAACCGTCACGGTGCTGGGACCAACCAACCTCCTGTCTGTGGTCCTGACCGGCTAATTACAATGCGACCAACACTGCATGCTCCCATTCCTCAATGGGAGCTCGTGTTACGGCAGTAAACCGTCTTTAACACAAGCTCCCTTTGAGAAAAGGGAGGTGTTGTTCATCCCTGCACCCGGTGGCAGGCACCTGAAGGTGCCTGCCACAAGGTGCAGGGATCAACAGGGGGCACCTCGGCCCGCAACCGGACAGGCCGTCATGGAAAACATGCCGGAAACTATGCATCGTAATCCCAAGTGCGGAAAGGCCCGCCCTTTGGGATAACAAGCTGGCTCCGACTTATGGTTGTGAATCCCGTTGGTAGCAATTTCCTTTCCTTCTTTATACCTTTTTCTTCATTTACTGAGGAGAGTAATGTGTTCTGAGTACTTGACACCATTTAAAATCATTATTTCAGCTGTTAAACCTTCACAGGATGTTAATGCGAAGTGATTCTTCTAGTTGTTAACTACAAAGACATTGCAATGCTGTGTTCTAAGTTGTGGATAGAGATGCACAGGTGGGGGTATTGCGGACTGAGCCAGACATATTATATTTGCAGGGCATTCAATGAAAATAATTAAAATGTATGTAGCATGATTTCCTATGATTTTTTATTTTAAGTCCCTACCACCAATATTTTCTGTGGGAGGTTGTTGCAGTACCAGTGTTTGGCCATGTGTGGTAATTGACTTAATTCAGCTGTGACCTGAAGTAATTTGCCAATATTTTGAGCCACTTTATTGGTGTAGTAACTTCATAAGTGCAGTTTGTGAATAGCAATTGGCTTACTCATTTGTGGATGCATGCATCGCCCTCCCTAAGCCACTCTCTAAACCTTTGCAACTTAATAGTAAGAATGCCCTTTTTACCAGCCACCCCACCTGGTCCCCCAACATTTACTACTAAGGGCCTCAACAGACTCACGGGGGCATGAGAGTAGCAGTCCAGCCACCGCAGCACCGCCAGTGCACCGCTGCAGCCAACAGGGAACTGCCGTTCCCTAGCGGCGGAACGGTGGTCAGGGGCTCAGTAATATGCTGGTTGTGCCACTGCTCCACTGCCGTGTATATTAACAGTTTCAGGACCACCAGCGGTGTCATGGATGTCTTTTTTCCATGAAAGGCTGGTGGTCCTGAAACAAATAGGGCCTTTCAGGGACCCTTGTTGCCCATGTGCAATGGGATGCATGCAGGTGGGCACAACATGTGGCCCCGGGTGCATGCACCTAAGTTCCTGCATGGCAATGCATTTGGCGTTTCCATTGTGGTGCCCATTTTCAGAGGCATCGCCATGGAACCACTAAAAACAGCCCGTCAGACACGAGGAAATTCATAATCTGGCGGGAGGTGCGACCACAGGTTTGACGTGAGGGAGCGGGCTGCCAGTGTGGCTGTCTGCTCCTCCACCGCCAAACTTGTAATCATGCTCTAAGTAGTAAATTTACATGTGTGAGGATCACCCCATAGAAATGATTAGGGAGGTGGAGTTTGAGATTTACACTTGCATGTTTATGAATAGCGTTCTGTGGTACTTCGTGCAGTAATATTGTAGTACTATTAAACATACTACAAAATGTAGTCTGTGAACTGACCTGATAAATCTGTTTGTCTTCAATCACAAATAGATCATCATGGAGCAGTGAGTCCTGAGAAAAATTTGGAATTAAATCATCTGTTTTCAGTTTGGAATGTCAGCAGCTACTGCAGGGGACAGTGGCGGTGTGACTGGGAAAAACACAGGTACAGAAGGAACTGCTTGAAAAAGAGATTGAACAAATGAACATGTCACAAAATCTATTTCTAAACATTTGTATATAATTATCAGTTTATGTAGAGCTTATACTGGTGTTCAAGAAACATTTAAGAACTTTTAACATTGATTTTCCCATGTTCCCACAATATTAATTGGAAATGCTGTCACTATCTTAGAGATCTCGGGACCAAAAAGTGGTTAAGTGCCACAGACCATATTTAATCTCCCTTCGTGTGGTAGTACTGGGACATTGACAATTTGAATGTTTGGTGATATTTTTACATTTAGGATTTCTACTTACTAAGAAAATCTGGTTTGAGAGTTCTTTTTGCATTCTGAGATGAAATGTTTCTCTGTTATATCTGGGATCACTTTGATACCATTTTTTGTGTGTGATTCATGCCAATTTGAAGTGGACTCTGGCATCAAAGGGAAGTCATTGCAGATCTTTCAAAATGGGAGTGATGTGTTCAAGTCAAGTCCGTGGTCACCCTGCTAGTGGGCTTTGAGAGGGCCACTGTTGTTTTAGGAAGGTATTTAGTAATGCATTACTGTCATTGAAGTGAGACAGAACTAAGGCAGGAACATTGGTTCTGAAGTCTGAGAGTGGTGGGAGGGAGGGTTTTAGTTTTTTCAAAAGGCGGAATCAGAATGATGTGGTTCTGGTCAGCTTGTGATGCGAGGAACCACAGGGATGTTTTACTCAATGATTGATTTGTAGGATTTGAGAGCAGGGAGCAATGTGATTAGATGCTGAGGTCCATGAGATTTAAAAGCCATTTTTGTATTGGATGTGCGGTTCATGAAAGCAAAGGGGCAGAAATGTTGTTTGTAATAGATTTAGCTTAAAAAATAGTGAGCTTTCTGGGATTGTTCAAGAAGGCTTTTAATGTGGTAATGTCAGAAGCGTTAAGTATTTTAAGGTAAAGTCGGGTATCATTGGCCTACTACTGTATTGTGATCCAGTTGCTTTGTAGCACTGGGCTAAGTAGTTCCATGCAAAGGTTGGATAGAAACAGTGGGAACTTTGAGTTTTATGGTATGCTGTAGTTGAGTGGTAAGTGAAGTTGCCCAATATTTATATGTTTACAAACTGTGATGTTGAGGTGATGATTGAAGAAAATCACCTCAAAAACTAGTCTTCCATCCTTATTCAGTCCAGTTACTTTATGAGAAAATATAATTCTCTCTATATTACCTTTCTCCATGAAACACCACAAATTCCCCTTCCCCATAAGTTATACACAGGCTTTCATTATTCTCCTCCTGTTCGCTGCATCACAGAGGTTTCTTTAAACTCCCTGGCCCTATACACAAGTTGCAACAACTCTTCTGGTAACAGTGAAGCAATGTCTGCTGCTTCCTTTGTTAGCGATTGGTACTTGCAGGGCCAGCTCTAGGGTGGTGTGACTTGTGCAGTCGGACCTGGCCCTGGCCTCTGTGGGCGCCATGTTTAGAAATAACACAGTTTTAAAAAGCACCTGCTGCACAGTTCCTTTTGTCTCCAGCAGTTTTCAGGCAACAATAAAAATGTTGCGATAACTTAGTTGATTAATGTTACAGCTGGAGAGAGATTGGAGTTTTGTCTATTGGCAGTTTCCACTCATGGTAAAGTAGCACAGAAGGTTAATATGCCTGTTGCAAAGAACATGTACCACACAAATCACCAAACTGTATTATTTATGTGGACATCTCAGTGGGTTACTGCTTTTGTTACAGAGATCTTTTTGTACTTGCAGTTCATAGGTTCCAACTAGGCCTGGGCTAAAATTCCGTTCCGGTCGCGGAAATTGTGATAATTTGACATTTTCGCGTTCCGCGGAGAGCGCGAAAATGTCAAAATTTCCGCAATCCGCATTTAACCGGAAATTTTTTGCTTGCTCGCGCTGTAAAATAATACATTCTCGCGTGCGCGCGATCGCCTTACCTGAATCCCTGCGTTCGCCGACAAGTTTTCCCGATCCGGTCGCGTTCTCCATGAGATGTTGGATTGTTGGTGGCCATTTGCGCTGTCTCGCGACAGTTCACGCCCGCAGTGACGTCATTCGTCGCGCGATCACGTCTTTCTTCTCGCAATCATGCACCGCGAGACAAGTGAAAACAAGATGGCCGCGCCTGTGTGCAACCACATGGGTAAGTTGGCGAGCCGCAACCATGCAGAAAATACCGCGAACGGGCGGGAAAAAAACTTCCGCATCTTCGCGATATTTCCGCGTGTTTGCGGAGATTGTTAACATTTTCGCGATAATTTGCGAAAGTCAATTTCACAAATTCCGCCCACCCCTAGTTCCAACCTTAATATAGCACAGTGAGCTATGAGCTGTCTCAAAGAGCTGCATGCATTGCAAACTGCATTGTATAAGTTAGAGTGTTAGATTATTTCCTTGGTCTTTCATTATCCTAATGTTGCTAAAAATTGTTTATTTGGGTAGTAATGCATTCTTATTAGTAAAGCCAACCACTGTGGTACATTTTAAATCCTGAATTTGTGCTTCTACAGACCAAAGCACTCTGCCTGCTAGTATGGATGACATGTGACTTCTACACCGCGAAATCCTCATTATTTTATGTAACATTTCCTATAGACTGATTTAAATACATATGATTCATTGAGCCTGCATTATGTGTGTGTGATGTAATGTGGTCTGACACCTTACACTTGTATGAGTGGTGCTATAAAACAAATGAAATGCAAGTGAGAGAGGTGCAATGGAGAGATGAGGGACACTGGTGGTGCCTACCAGGGAGGGAATTCATGGAAAAGGAGGAGGGGGGCACCAACAATAATTGTCGCACCAAGCGCCAACAGCTCGAAGCCGACGCTGTGCACTTGATTGGTTGTTGCATTACTGAAGTAGAATCAAGGTTAGTCATGTACATGGTGTATTTTGAACATGAGGAATTTTAACCAAATCAAGCTGTACTGAGAAATGGATGCACATTAGAAGATGAAAATGGAAAAGGGACCTTAAAATGCAATTGTGTGCCTCACAGTCACAAACCTTCAAGTAGTCTTCCATTCCTAGTACCTGGGATGACCTACAGATGCTGGACTTAATTATTGTGCGTCAATTAACCGTAATATTTTGTTTTCTTCTAATATAACCCCTTTTGTTGCACTTTAGCTTCCGACAAAGGTAATCTTTGACTAGAGAAGGAATGAAGAACATTTTAGAAAGGGTGCTTTATTTAAATACAGAAATTCACTAGTTAAATGTCCGAACCAGGTTTTGCACCTCAGATGTGACTTATGTTATCCATTTCGCAAAAAGACTTGGCTTTTGAGCTGACCCACAAGGGATAAATATATAAGAAAGAACATGCGGAGACCCCTTCACACAAGTGTAATTAGGTCAAACTATTATCTGTATCAATACTATGTCCTTACTCCAAATCTCTTCCCTACCGAGATGGGAGACGATTGCTCTCTGCAGTGTTTAGATTTTGAAAAGGAGGGGATTACATTACGAATGCCTCTCACATAGGTTGTAATAGTACTTTTAAAACTAGTCATATGAAAGCCCCATTTTGCTTGCAAGAGTTCGACAGATATATTTGGGAACTTTAGGGACGGAGGTTATTGTGATTCTATTGGATGAGTGAGGCGACTCTAGGGGACAGCCTTGGTGGGAGTGGAAGAAAGGTTTCCTGCACAGCACAGACTCACCCAAGAGTATACAAATCATAAAGGAAGGTATTGGCAGGGATTATTTTTCTGATTCGCAGAGTTTTCTTCTGTGTTTTTTTATGCCTCAGCTGAGTTTTCTTCTTACTGTGATCATGGTGGGCCTGGCTGTGATTGGTTAAAACTGTCCCTGTGTAGCACTGATGCCCATGCGCAGTCGTGGCATCGAATCAATATTGATTGGTGGCTCAGAAAAGCGTGCCACTGGACAGTGCGTTCACATTCCAATATTCTTGTAAGCAAGAATGCTCGTCATCACTTCTGCACCAACCCTGATCTCTGTTTGTACAATACTTGCTCTTTCTCTGTTTTTGTGGACTCAGCTATGGTGAACTTCACCTGGCACACTGCTGAGCCGAGCCTTTGATAGAATTCCAGCTTGCACAACCTGGCCCTGCATGCACCACTGGGCAGAGAAATCTCACACCGCTCACGGATGAGTGACTAGCCCGGTGACTCACTGTGCGGTGACAAATACAGTGACTAATCACTACCCAGCGCTGAGTGTATTGTATAGAAATATTCTCTATGTACACATTGTTTGACTTGTGTAGTGTATTTTTGTTTTCCAAGTGGGTGGAGGGACTGTTGAAGCAATTCTGCCTCACAAAGGTAAAGTAGACACATTTGTGCGGTCTGGAGCTGTCTGGCAGATTAAGGCCACTCCTGGTTCCACATGTCTGCCCTGTCATTGTTAATGCTGGTTTCAAACATGTTTGACTTCTAAATCTTGGCCACGTTTGGTTTCTTTAGACCTCTATTGAATCACTGGCTTTCCCTAAACTCCACGTTGTTCAACACTCTTATTGATTCTCTTTTAACTAAGAACCATATTTGGAGTTAGGCAGACAGGTTACTCCACCACAAACGTGAACGATTTCCCTGTCCGCCATATTACAAGTCCAATATAGCTTATACCACTTGTACTAGGGAGCACCAGATATCTGCCATGCCAGGTTTGATGTAGTTTCCCATGTGCCAAACTCTAACCTCAATTTCATGAGGCAAAGTGTCCCTGCCTTAAGGTTCCTCGCAAAATCAGAAAATACAATTCATTAAATAATTGGATTGAGATTGAATTGACCCATTTATTAACTGAGTCTTAGATCAATAAAAAGTAAAGGCTTTTGTTACAGAATTAAAAAATAAGGTGGTACAGAGTCAGCACCATAAAAGCCCTGGGTGCAGAGTTATAAAGAGAATGCAAAATTCAGAAATTATTTTAAGTCTCATGTAGGCAGCAAAATCAGGAGAAAGACAGCATCCCTGGCAGCATCTCAATCTTCAGGAAAGACTTCTGGCTCGCCTCCAAAATCAAGGAGCTTTTACACCTATGCTTGCATATTAAATTTCAGGTTCCACAGATTTATTGTGGTAGGAGCAAATGTAGCATTTCATGAGCAATTCAGAGCAAATGTAGTTATTTATTTATTTATAAAGTTTATATAGTGCTGGCAAGACATGAAGGTAGAGTGCTTTACATATGGATCAGGGAGTTACAGTTTACATAGTTACAGAATCAGCGAGTTATAGGTTACATAGTTACAGCAATTAGATCAACTAATAACGGAGGGAGGAGGAGGGAGGGGGGAGGAAAAACAGCAGGGGGATGAGGAAAACAATGTCAGATGTCCGGCTGGGTAGATGATGGCCAACTGCGGGGAACCAGAGCCAGACTCCTCTATAGCTGCAAAGAACAGCTCCACCGGACATCAGCCTAGGTTGCTCAGGCTCCGCAGTAGGTACAAAACAGTTTTGGAATCAGCCCAGGGAGCATTACATAAAAAATAATTCCATAATGCCTTAACACCAATGCACTAACCCACTATATGAATAATTATGCAGCACCTTCTATGCTAATTATTAGACCTGGCGTTCTTGGTGTGGTGTCTTTTTGCCTCTACCTCCTGTATTTTTGACCGTGTTATGGAATTCGTTTTTTCTAGTTTATGTACTCTGGGCATTTTTCCATTGCTGATAAGTGCTGCAGTGCAAGTGCTCCCTGCGTTAATTGTGATTATAATTGGTTGACCATAATTGGCATATCTGATTTACTGGTAAGTCCCTACTAAGGTGCACTGTGGGTGCCCAGGGCCTGTAAACCAAATGCTACTAGCTGACCTGTAGCACTGATTTTGCCAACAACATGAGTAGCCCTGTAAACATGTCTCAGATCTGCCACTGCAATGTCTGTGAGTGCAGTTATACTGTCATGTCGGCCTGACAAGTGCACCCACTTGCCAGACCCAAACTTTTCCTTTTGCTACATGTAAGTCACCCCTAAGGTAGGCCCTAGGTAGCCCCGTGGGCCGGGTGCATTGTATGTGAAAGGTAGGACATGTACTGGTGTGTTTTACATGTCCTGATAGTGATATACGGCCAATTATGTTTTTCACTATGCGAGGGCTGTCTCTCCCATAAGTTATCATTAGAGCTGTCCTTTAACATCTTATATGTGTAACTTTCAATTGGGAAAAGATAGAGATTTGGAGTCTGGGTTCCCTGAACTCAGGATTTAAAATTACATCTTTTAGTGAAGTTGTTTTTTAAATTGTGTATTTGAAAATACCACATTTGGAAAGTGGCCATTGTCTTGCTTTACCATTATGTATCTCAACGTCTGGTTTAGACTCACAGCTGGGTTGTTTGTGTATTCACTCTAGACAGTCACATACCTTGATGGCCCATCAACAGACTGATGGGCCTTCCTGAACTAGAGTAGTATCAGAAGTTGTAACTGATACCTGAATAGTGCTGTGCCTGGCCTCTCACATGCTGTCTCCGCCCCCCTGTAGTGTGTCGAGAGCCAAGGCAGGCAAGGCAGGATCTTGTGGACAACAGAGACTTTCCTTTGAAGGATGCCTACTTCAAAGACCAAAAGGAGTATAAGTATTTGACCTATAACCCTACATCTTTAGAACACTTCTGAATTGAAGACTCTGCCAAGAAGAAGAACTGATGAGATGTCAGGAGGAGTACTACCACTTTGCTGTGTGTTTTTTTGCTGGGTTGGCCTGCAGTTGCTGCTTCTGTCTGTGGGCAGAGAAAGAATTGGACTTTGCATTTGAATCCTACTTTTCCAAAGTTATCAACGGACTTGTGTCTGCTTGCCTTCTGTTGGAAGTCTCAGGGCCATCAAAGACTTCACCTGCAGCCTCCCTGATCTCCACTGCTGGGAGTTGTGACCTTCCAAGAGGTGTCAGTTCCAGTTCTGGGCCCTTGGAGGTAGTTCCTGCTGCGAAAGACTCTAAATTTGACACATTGCCATTCTAGCGCCTGTTTTTCTGACGCAGCACTGCCTTGCAAGAGAAATTTCCACGCGCCGCTAACGTGCGGCTGAAGAAATCAATGCAGCGCCTGTCCGTGGCTGAAGAAACTGCTGCTGACCGAGTCCAGAATACTGAGTATCTGATGTCTGAGACCCCTGCATTGATTTCGGTGTAGGCCCTGCTGTGCAGCTGAAAGAATCAATGCATCACCCATCCGCGGCTGGAAGAATTGGCACAGCACCTGTTTCGCCGCCACTACATACATTTCTCTAACACACCCAGATTTCCATGCATCGTACCTGTGCGCCAAGGTTTCCACCACCTCATCTGCAGAGTAGAACCACCTTCGGATTTCGACGCATCCCTTTTCCTTACAGTCCGGTACTGACGCAACACTTCTCCTGCGTGCAGCAGAACTGACCCATCGCTTCCCTAGGGACTCAAGAACCAACACATCGATGTGTTTTCTGACACTTTTCTCTTCTGCAACTGTTTTTCCTTGTGAATTTTGAAGCATCAAAGGTCCTCTGTGTGTTATGCACAAATAGTTTACACATTGCCTCTGAGTTAGGCCTAACTGTTCGTGCCAAGCTACCAAGGGGGTGAGCAGGGGTTATCTTGGGTGTGTAACTCCTTTACCCTGACTAGAAGAAATGGTCCATACTTGGACAGGGTGCATTCCACTGCCACTAAGAGACCCCAATTTCAAACACGAATGTTATGTAGAGATACTTGAACAAAACAAGGTACATTAACTATAACATCTTATGTGAATGAACAGGTCATAGTGAACAAGAGGAATGGCCTTGTAAATGTTTCAAGTTATAGCTGAACTGGAGAGGGTTCATCGAGAGCAGAAGAACCATAAGAGTGGAAATAAACCAGTAGATGTCAAGTTGACTGTGTGCTGCGGATCTTGTGGGAAGAGGAGGTGTGTAGGGGAGATGCACAGAATGAGTGAAAGAGATGACTTCCATCTTGGACAAGAAAGTGCTTCTATTAAAATGTGGCCTAGTTAACATTTATCAGAAAAGCACACTTCTACATATCATAGAAAATGAATGTATGCATAGGAAATCAAGTATAAAATAGATAGTGCATGTTATCAATGATGCCCAAAATCATAAACCCACAAAAAACTTTCACAGGAGGAGCAGAGAACATGCAAGGGGAGATATCTAGAAAGGAAGGCCACGCAATGAAGGCTCACGGAGCATGTGAGACCACGTTGAATTTATTAGCGTCAGTTGATCGGCCATATTTTGGACCATATGCGATTGATGGATAGATGAGGCAAGAATGCCCATGGAACATGCGTTAATATAGCCAAGCCTGGATATAATCACTTACCACACATGTTTTGAGATAGATATGGACAAAAAGAAAATCTTTTTCATTTGATAGTAACAGGCAGGAACTCACAGGCTGTTTGCAGTGTGGAATACTGTAGAAGAATCACTGACACAATATCGGAGCCAACAATATTGTGTAACAAAAATCAGTTACAAAAATATTATTATCCTTATAACGGTAACTACAAAAATAGCATAAACAATATTGTTTCACACTAATATCCTTAAAAACAAACTAAATATTGTTTCTTTAGATATATATATATATATATATATATATATATATATATATATATATATATATATATATATATTACCTAGTTATAGTTAGGACCTAGTTTCCATAGGAAAAGCGTTTTTTGTTTTCTCAATAACTGGCGCCGGTTGATGAATCTTCTTGTGAAACTCGTGGGGCGCTCCAATCAGCTCCTATCTTGAAAGTTTTGGGGTGATTCGGCAAGTGGGGGGCCGAGAAAAAAGGGGGGCCCAAAACATGTTTTCTCCATGTTAATTCCCCTAGGAATCTTTAGACACGGCTACAGCCCGAACTGCTGAACGGAATTACACCAAATTTGGCAAAAAGGTAGCCCTTGGTTCTGAAAGAGACCTTCATTTTAAATGGTGTAAAGCCGTTCAGTAGTTGCTGAGAAAATAAAAAAATAAAGGTTTTTATATTTAGAGGCGCGGTGGATCCGCGCACCCTACCGGCCACAAGCTTTATTCTAATTGGCTGTCAACACTCCAAACCAGGAAGTGTTGGCAGCCATCTTGTGCCTTGATAACCGAGGCACAGGAAAACAGGGAAACAAAGGTGAAAAAAAATGAAAAGGGGGCAGGGTAGAAACACCCTGACCCCTTAGGCCTGCTCAGGGGGTTCCACAAGGACCCCCAGGGCCAAAAAAAAGCATTTAAAAAATAAGAAAAATTGGCGAGCATTGCACACCCAGCGCGAATTTCGTCCGAAAATTTAAAAAAACCAAATCGCGGGCTCCAGCGCTTTGTTATTATTTAGCTCCCGGGTGGGCCAAGTCCCGGGGGCATGCAAAAATGTAATAGAGGGGGCCCAGGGAGGCCCCCGCAGCCCCGGGGACCGCCACTCCCTGGGGCATTATATTTTTATGTGTGGGGGCCTCCAAGGCCCCCCCAAGCCCAGGGGACTGCCACCCCCGAGGCTTTCATTGATAATTTTGCAGGGGGGCACATGGCCCCCCCGCTGCCCCGGGGACCGGTACCTCCCGGGGCTTTAATTTTTTTAATAACACCTGTGTGGGGGGGCTCGAGCACCCCCACATGCCCCGGGGACCGCCACCTTCCTGAGGCATTCCAATATGCGGCCCCCCTCCTGGAGCCCTTCATGGCCCTGGGGACCGCCACCCCCAAGGGCCAGCTCCTGCAGTGTCCCAGGGTGCCCACCCCTGGGACACTGCTGTTTGCAATGACAGGGCGGGAGCAGTGCGGCTCCCACCCTGTCATTGCAAACTGCTTTGCTTCATGGAAGCAATGCAGATTACTTTTCCATAAGGGGAGCTACTGACAAGCAGCTCCCCTTGTGGAAAATCACTGCTGTTCCCGCAGGAGGCGGGGAGCCAGCGGGACCATGGGGAAATTGTGGTCCCCCCACTGTCCACAACGGATAGGGCCGGCCCTGGGAAATGGGGCCCCCGGGGCCAGAAGTGGCCTGTGAGGGGGGCCACGCAGCCCCCTCCCCTACAAAAATAAAAAAAAAAGGCAGGCCTGGCCCAGGGGATGGGGTCCCCGGGGCCATAATTGGCCTGAGGAGGGGCGGGGGCATGCGGCCCACCCATCGAAAATAAAAAGGCAATGGCCAGGCCCCGGGGAAGGGGTCCCTGGGGCCAGAAGTGGCCCGGGAGGGGGGCCACGCGGCCCCCTCCCAAAGAAGAAATAAAAAAAATAATAAAATAAAGGCCGGCCCCAGGGGATGGGGTCACCGGGGCAAATAGAGGCCTCAGGTGGGGGGCCACGCAGCCCCCCTCAATAATACAAAAATAAATATTTGGCCATGCCCCGGGGGATGGGGTCCCCTTCCCATTAATATACATGTATTTTTAAAAAGGGGGTCAGGCCCTGGGGGATGGGGTCCCCAGGGCCCAAAAAAGTAAAAAGAAGGGGGGCCACACAGCCCTCCTTCCCCCCCAAAAAGTTACAAAACATACAGGATCGTGCCGGAGGCCCTGCCCCCTCCCAGCAACACTCTGCAAACGCGCCCTGTGGCACGTTTTAAGTTGGGGAATTAATTCCCCTTCAATACTGTGGTCCCTGGGGGCCAACTAGCCCACCAGGTACCTCCACTAAGTGCCACTGCGCTGCGTTGCAGAGAGGTGTGCCAGGCCACGCCCCTTTTTACACCTCTCTGCAGTGCAGCTCTGTGGTGCTTACTGGAGGTACCTGGTGGGCTAGTTGACCCCAGGTACCCTCAGGATTCAAGGGGACATACAACTTACAACGCGCCAGGGGGTGCGTTTATAGAGTGGTGGAGAAAGGGGGCATGGCCTTTGTCTACCTCTCACCAATCCCACTGTGTGGGGCTTACTGGAGGTAAAGGGTAGGCTAGTTAGCCCCTAAAGGACCCCCAGCAGTGAAGGGAACTTCAATGCCCATCCAAGAGCGTGCCAGGGAGCGCATTTGTAGAGTGGTGGGCAAAGTGGGCGTGGCCTGGTACGAGTACTTGCCAGTGCTGCTGTGTGGGACTGACTGGAGGTAATAGTTTGGGAAGTTGGCCCCCAAGGATGTCCTTGGGGGCCAACTACCCCTCTTGTTACCTCCAGTAAGTCCCACACAGTGGGATTGCTGAGATGTCTTCGGAGGTCAATCAATCAATCAGAACACTTGTAAAGCGCACCACTCACCCGTAAGGGTCTCAAGGCACTGGGGGAGAGGGGTGGTGCTGCTTGCTGCTACTGCTCGAATAGCCAGGTCTTGAGGAGTCTTCTGAAGGTTAGCAGGTCCTGGGTCTGCCGTAGGAGGATGGGGAGGGTGTTCCAAGTTTTGGCGGTGAGGTGGGAGGCTGGAGGTCGCTCTTTGGATGCGGGGGCTGGTGGCGAGGGTGAGGTCGGCTGGGCGGAGCTGGCAGTTTAGAAGCTGAGTCGTCTGTTGAGCTATGCTGGTCCGGTGTTGTGGAGTGCCTTGTGTGCGTGGGTGAGGAGTTTGAAGGTGATCCTCTTGTTGACGGGGAGCCAGTGCAGGTCTGTCAGGTAGGGTGTGATGTGGCTGCGGCGAGGAGCGTCGAGGATCAGGCTTGCCGAGGTGTTTTGAGTGCGTTGAAGTCGCTTCAGGAGTTTGGCCAAGGCTCCTGCATAGAGGGTGTTTCCGTAGTCCAACCTGCTGCTGACGAGGGCCTGGGTGACCGTTCTTCTTGTTTCGGTGGGGATCCACCTGTAGATCTTGCGGAGCATGTGGAGGGTGTTGAAGCAGGAGGACGAGACGGCGTTGACCTGCTTTGTCATGGAGAGAGTAGAGTTGAGGATGAACCTCAGGTTGCATGCGTGGTCAGTGGGTGTTGGAGCTGTTCCCAGAGCAGTCGGCCACCAGGAGTCGTTCCAGGTCGAGGGGGTGTAGCCGAGGATGAGGACTTCTGTCTTGTCTGAGTTTAGCTTCAGTCGGCTGTTCTTCATCCACTCGGCGACGGCTTTCATTCCTTCGTGGAGATTGGTTTTGGCAGTGAGGGGGTCCCTGGTGAGGGAGAGGATCAGCTGGGTGTCGTCAGCGTAGGAGATGATGTTGAAGTTGTGCAGTCGGGCGACGTGGGTGAGCGGTGCTATGTAGATGTTGAACAATGTCGGGCTGAGGGATGAGCCCTAGGGTACGTCGCAGATGATCTTGGTGGCTTCGGAGCGGAAAGGGGGGAGGCGGACGCTCTGGGTTCTGCTGGAGAGGTTAGGAGGTGGTCTAGTCCAGAGCCTTGTCTCGGATCCCAGTGTCGTGGAGGCGTGTTCGTAGGGTGTGGTGACAGACAGTGTCGAAGGTGGCTGACAGGTCCAGGAGGATGAGGCCCGCGGTTTCTCCGTTGTCCAGCATGGCCCTGATGTCATCGGTGGCGGCGATGAGGGCAGTTTCAATGCTGTGGTTGCTGCGGAACCCAGACTGGGACGGGTCCAGGATGCTGTTCTCCTCGAGGTACCGGGTCAGTTGTCTGTTGACAGTCTTCTCATTGACCTTCGCCGGGAACGGGAGCAGGGAGATGGTTCGGAAGTTCTTGAGGTCAGCCCTGGGTTTTTGGAGTAAGGCGTTGATCTCGGCGTGCTTCCAGCTCTCCGGGAAGGTCGCTGTCTTGAACGTGATGTTGATGGCTTTCCGGAGATGGGATGCGATGGTGGTGATGGCTTTTTCGAAGATGTGGTGTGGGCATGGGTCTGATGGAGATCCGGAGTGGATGGTGTTCATGATTTTGATTGGGTGTCGTCGTTTATGTTGGTCCAGGAAAGCAGGGGATCGGTGCGGAAGGTGGCCGTGGGGACGGAGGTATTAGTGGTTGTCAGGGTGGTCGTGATGTTGAAGCTGTCGTGGATATCTGCGATATTGTGATGGAAGAAGGTGGCAAGGGAGTCGGACAGGTCATGCGAAGGTGGGATGTCGTTGGTGTTGGAGCTGGGGTTGGAGAGTTTCTTCACAATGTTGAAGAGCTCTTTGCTGTTGTGTGCGTTGTTGTCTAGGCGGTCTTTTAAGGAGGCCCTTTTGGCGGCTCTGATGAAGTGATGGTGTCTGTGGGTGGCGTTCTTGTGGGTTGCGTAGCTGTCTGGTGTCTGTTCATGGTGCAATATCTTCTCTAGCTTTCGGCAGGTTTGCTTGGAGGCCTGGAGGTCCTCAGTGAACCAGCTGGCTTTCTTGCTGGTGTGTCTGTTGGAGGGTTTCTTGATCAGGGCGAGGATGTTGGCGCAGTCGTCGATCCATTGTCTGAGGTTGCGGGTGGCGGTGTCTGGGTTGGTGGGGTCGGTGGGTGGGCTCCGGGCAAGGGTGTTGGTTAGCTGGTCTTCGGTGATTTTGCTCAAGCGGCGGCGGGGGATCTGTTGGGTGCGGTGGTGCGTGGTGGGTTTCTAGAAGGAGAAGTAGATGCAGCAATGGTCGTTCCAGTGGAGTTTGGTGGTGTGGTTGAAGGAGACGTGGGAGCTTGTGGAGCAGATGGAGTCAAGTGTGTGGCTGGCAGAGTGGGTGGGTGTTGTGACGAGCTGCCTGAGTCCGAGGTTGGAGAGGTTGTCGATCAGGGTAATGGAGTTGGTGTCGTTGTTGTTCTCGAGGTGGAAGTTCAGGTCCCCGAGAAGGATGTAGTCTGTGGAGGCGAGGGCGTGTGTACTGACGAAGTCAGCGATGGGGTCGCTGAACTGTGGACGGCGTCCGGAGGGTCTGTAGATGAGGGTTCCTCTGAGGGTGGTGTTGGGATCGGTGTGGATCTGGAAGTGCAGGTGTTCGGCAGTGCTGAGGGTGTCGTCGGTGTTGGTCGAGACTCTGAGAGGGTTTCTGTGGACGATGGCGATTTCTCCTCCTACTCTGTTGGTGCGGTCCCTGCGGGTGATTTTGTAGCCATCCGGGATGGCTATGGCGATGTCAGGTACCGAGGATGGGTTCAGCCAGTCTCCGTCAGGAAGGCGACGTCTGGGGAGGTTGAGTCGAGTAGGTCCCAGAGTTCAACGGCGTGTTTGCGGGTGGAGTGGGTGTTGAGAAGAAAGCATCTCAGGTAGTTGCGTTCTTTCCCAGTGGGTGGATTCATGGATCGGATGCTGGTGAAGCTGCAGTTCCGGCAGGAGAAGGGTCCTTGTGTGCGTTTCGAGGCGGCCAGGGAGCAGGTGTATGATCGTCATGTGTTGAGTGCGTGGCATCATAGCAGTGTCAGGTGTCATGGCGTTCGCGGTGGCCAGGGGTCTGGCGCTGGGCACGGTCCAGGTGTAGACGGGGGCAGACGGGCTTGCCTTAGGCGCGGCTTCGGCGTGCCAGCAGTACGCTCACTGCGGGCGTTTGCTGCGCGGCCGCCATATAAGGAAAGGTGGGAGGGAGGAGCAGCTAGGAGGCGGGAGCGGGGCGGCGAATGGACGTGCTGGGGGCGGGGCCGCAGAGGAGGCAGCGGCTGGAGAACAAAGGGGAGAGCGGGCAGGGGATACAGAAGGAAAAGGGGGCACAATCAGGGGAATGAGGGTAGAAATGAACAATAATTACAACAGGGATAGCAGTGAAAAGCAATACAGCAGTTAAAAACCAATACAGAAAAAGCAGGCAGGGGCACACTCACTACAGAGGGGGCAGAGCGAGCGCAAGGCTCGAACCTAAGCAGCGGCAGCAGCGGGCCCCTTTCTCTACCACTCTGCAAACGTGCCTCGTGGCAGACTACGGGATGGGGGATGAAGTCCAATTTAGTCCTGAGGAAGTTTGGGGGCCAAGAATCCCTCCTGGTACCTCCTGTAAGTCCAACGCAGCGGAACCTCTGAGCGTTGGTTGGACATCCAGCACCCTTTCTCCATCACTCTGCAAACGCGACTACTAGTTAAAGTAGCATATTTCTGCACCTCTGACTTAAAGGTAGTTTTAATCCCCCTGCCCTTTTATGTACTAGGGCCTTACAGAGGAGGTCATGCTAATCACAGGGGTACCCCAACACATAGTGTTCCCAAGTGTATGTAGGTGTTTTCACTGTATTCTAAGTGTCTTTTAGCATAGCACTGGCACTAGGCCTGGTTAGTGAGCGTCAGTTACCACTAGTACCCGTCTGAAAAAGTTGTGGGCACAGGATGATTTTGCAAAAAGGCCTCTTTCTGCTCCTCTGTTGGTTCTTTCTGCACATGCCTTGCTTCTTACTGCACTTTTCTTCGTCTTTGTGGACTTCTGTTGCTTCTTTCTGCATTGCATTTGCTTCTTTCTGTGCATTTTGTCTTCTTTCTTCACATGTCCTACCTCTGTAGGCATAGTTAGAAACTAGCATTTAAAAAACCTTTGAAATTCACTGAAAAAAACATAGGTTTTAGGCACGTTATAGTTAGAAATTAGCATTAAAAAAACCTTTGAAATGCACTGAAAAAACCATAGGTTTCAGGCACGTTATAGTTAGAAATTAGCGTTAGCAATTAAATCCTCTTATTAGATCTGGAATGGGGGACATGTCCATCTATGTCTACAATATATAAAATAATTAATAAGGAAATGGCGGATGATTTTGTCAAACAGACAAACAGGTGGCAAGATTTGGTACAAGCGGGTCCAGGAGATTGTGAATATTCTCTGCAGTTGAGTCAGACAGCATTTATCTCGGCTAACCTCCAAGTGCAATGTTTTAAAACTTGGTGTAATTTATATATTACTCCAGCACAAATCTACAGATGGGGGACTTCAGGGATACACTGTTCTCGGTGTGGAATGTTGGCCACTGATAGCGTTCATATGTTTGCTACGTGTCCAAGGCTGGCCCAACTGATAACTGAAATTGGGCAACGCCTCAATAATCTGCTGGGACATTCAGTCGAACTAATCCCCTAATGGGGATTAGTAATCAGGAAATGGGTGAATCAAATCCAAGTCTGGTATTTATAGCAATGACGGTGTTAAGGCTATGCCTGGCTAGTGCATGGCTCGATACTGTCCCTCCTTCATACCATGTTTTTCTTGGGAAACTACTGTCAATATACAGGTGGGAAACTGCGGTATATAAAAGAAGAAGAAACAGAGCTAGGACAAGAGGCCTTGGAATCTGGGAACCTATTACGAGATGGATTAACGTGGATGTGGATCTAATGAATTCTGATCAGATAAATTAGGTATTTAGCCTTGTGGCAACATAAATATAAATGCAAAACATTGAATGTATAACTAATGATCATGCAAAGTTTATATGTAGCTTATTATATTCAACTTGGTTTCTTTTGGATCCAGTGGGTGGGGGGAGGGGCTGAGGGGGTCAGGGTGTAATGTAAGTGTAAATCTAGACATCAATAATACTCGGTTTTGTATGAGTTGGTATTTATGTATGATGTATGATGTCTTAAGAAAAATTTAAACAAAAAAAAATCTTTAGAAATTCACTGAAAAAAAACATAGGTTTCAGGGACGTTATAGTTAGTTGGACATTTCACTCATACAAAACCAAATAAATTCCCCCGTTATAGTTTGTTCAGCTAACTATAACTCGCGCCCCCGCAATGCACTGCTGATGACGTCACATATTACATCATTCATGACATGGTCAGTGACATCACTGATGACATCACTGATGACATCTCAAATAACATCAATGATGACATCACTGATGACATCATCCACGTGATAATACGATGCACCTCCTCACACTCTAATATAACCTTTGATATACCCACTGTAAAATACAAACTATCATTCTCGAAACCATCGACACACCAATACCAGTTACTACATACGCATTCAGTGATTTCTAGGTCTACACACACATCCACTCATTCACCCATACAATCACTCTTACATGTAGTCACTCATCAATACAACACTATCATAAGCACTCATACACCTATACAGACACTCGCACACCACCACTCATCACACACCTAGTCAGTCATGCAAAGAATCAATCAAACTTCTATTTACTGACCTATACAGTTATTCACACACCACATCACTTATTCAAAGAGAAACAAATGCAAACTTACTCTCTTCTACAATCACTGATACAAATACACACTCATCCTCACAATCACTGACACTTATTTATAGTCATTATATACTTCAACTTTCACATACACTGCCTTTTACATATGGAGTTACTTGGACATTGTACCATTGAAACATCCATTCACTCACCAACACACCCATACACACACTCACCCACACATATAGCTGTTTCCACATGCACTCATGAACCCATACACCCAGTGAATCAACCACTCAAACATGTATGTACAAAGTGACACACTTCCCAAACACCCAAACACACACACTCAGGCATCCATACAAATACTCTGGCAACCAATCAATAACTCATATAAACACTCATGTAGTTACTGACCAACCCATGCAGTAGCTTATACAACAGCAGAGAGACTGATACAGACATTCACACAGTTTTGTCACTAACCCATGCAATCAGTAAGATACATGAAATAACTCACTTAAACAGTCAGTCACACACCCACTAAATCCACCATCCAGACACTTATACACCCACTCATTCTTCAATATACCTTGCTATATATATAATACATATTTAAACTTTAAAGAAAAATACATTCACTGGATGATGTCATCCTCGATGTCATCAGTGATGTCATTTGAGATGTCATCAGTGATGTCACTGACCA
This sequence comes from Triturus cristatus, assembly GCF_964204655.1. NCBI lineage: Eukaryota > Metazoa > Chordata > Amphibia > Caudata > Salamandridae > Triturus > Triturus cristatus. Next base: position 959,815,650 of record NC_140590.1, read on the forward strand.
TGTCATGAATGATGTAATATGTGACGTCATCAGCAGTGCATTGCGGGGGCACAAGTTATAGTTAGCTGAATTAACTATAACGGGGGAATTTCTATGGCTTTGTACGAGTGAAATGTCCAACTAAATATAACGTCCATGAAACCTACGGTAAAAAAAAAAATATATATATATATATATATATATATATATATATATATATATATATATATATATATATATATATATATATATATATATATATTATCTACTGGCGGTCGCCAGTAGATAGTTATAGTTAGGATCGTGTTTCCATAGGAAATCCGCAACATTCTATTTGGAATAACTTTGGCGCCGATTGACGAATCCTCGCGAAATTTTCAAAATAGGTGGGGCGCTCCGCTCCGCTCCTTCCCTGAAAGTCTCGGGGGGATTCGTCAAGCGGGGGCTGAGAAAAAGGGGGGTCCCAAAACGCGTTTTCCCCATGCATTTTTCCATAGGCCCTTTAGTCCAAGCTACAGCCCGAACGGCTGAACAGAATTACTTGAAATTTGGCAGAGAGGTAGTCCTCAGGTCAGGGATGCGCCTTTTGCAGGTCTGGTGTAAATCTGTTCAGTATTTTAAATAGCATTTAAAAGCATATATATATCTATAAGCGCACACCGTGCGCGTACGGTAAAACTTACCGTACGCGCACGCTGCCGTGCGCGAGCGCGATTCTGATTGGTTGTTAGATCTTAGGAAAAATTCGAATCGGTCGAAACCAGGAAGTGTCGGCCGCCATTTTGTCTCTCGCAGTCTGAGGGGGTGAAAAACAAAGGTGGAGAACGTGAAAAGGGGGCAGGGTGGACAGTTCCTGACCCCCTAGCCTTTGTCAGGGGGTCCCAGAAGGACCCCCAAGGGCCAAAATTTCCTTTAATTTTTTAGCGAAAAATCGCGGAGTACGCGTAGCGTGCGCGTACAGTAGAAACGGAAAAATTCCGCGAACTGCGTATCGGAGTGCACCGTGCGCGTACGGTACGCGCACGGTGAAAAACCTTAAACAAAAAAAAAAATACATAACTTAGCATTTAAAAAAAGGTAAAAATTCACTGAAAAAACCATAGGTTTCACACACGTTATAGTTAGGAATTAGCATTTAAAAAACCTTGCAAATTCACTTAAAAAACCAGAGGTTTCACACATGTTATAGTTAGCCGGACATTTGACTCGTGAAAAACCATTGAAATTCCCCCGTTATAGTTAGTGCAGGCAACTATAACTCAGACGACCGCAATCCTCTGCTGATGACGTCAGATATTACATCACTGATGACATATGTGTCTTTCCGAAAAAAAAATATTTGTAATATATGTATAGCTAAAAATTCATGGAAGAAGACATGGGTAAATAAGTGTCTAAATACAGTGATGTAATATCTGACGTCATCAGCAGAGGATTGCGGTCGCGTGAGTTATAGTTGCCTGCACCAACTATAACGGGGGAATTTCAATGGTTTTCACGAGTGAAATGTCTGGCTAACTATAACATATGTGAAACCTATGGTTTTTTAAGTGAATTTGCAAGGTTTTTTAAATGCTAATTCCTAACTATAACGTGTGTGAAACCTATGGTTTTTTCAGTAAATATATATATATATATATATATATATATATTACCTACTGGCGGTCGATAGTTAGGACCTAGTTACTATAGGAAAATGGCAACATTCTATTCGCAATAACTTTGGTGCCGATGGATGAATCTTCGTGAAATTCTCAAAACTAATTCCTTGTTGAGATCAGCTCCTATGCTGAAAGTTTGGGAGTGATTCGTCAAGGAGGGGCTGAGAAAAAAGGGGGGTCTCAAAGCGTATTTTTTCAATGTTAATTTCCATAGGAAACTTTAGAAAATGCTACAGGTCGAACGGGTGAACGGAATTACCCCAAATTTGGCAGGGAGAAGGGTCTTGGTCTAGAAAGCACGCTTTTGTTTATTTGGTGTAAATCCGTTCAGTAGTTTTTGAGAAGTATCAAAATTTACAGATATCGATATTTGGGAATTCTGCCCTCTGTCTGGCTGAGGCGTTACGAGCACGAGCTTGCTGCTGATTGGCTGCGAGCGTTTGCAACTAGGAAGTGTTGGCCGCCATTTTGTGATTCCTTTGAAGCGAGTAAGGGGAAAAAGTGCAAAAAATGTGGGAAAGAGGAGGGTAGGAGCACTGTAACCTTTGTGGGGTGTTTAGGGTGTGCTATAGAGGGGGTGCGAAGTGAACTAATCATACCTACCGGTGTGAAAGTTCTAGGCTGCAAAAATTAAGTGAGGTATTGGCTAGTGTGTGATCTTTCTAAGGTGAGCTTGTGCTCGAGGATTAAAGCGTGAGCCCACACTGTGTGTCTTATGCTGTGAAGTCATGTGCCCTGGCCGCTGCAGTACCGTTATGGAAGTAGTGTCAGCATGTGTTTATACCTACTAGGATGAACTACTGACCCGTAGTGGTGTGGAAGTCCTGGGTACGGAAAATATGTGAGTTATTGTCTAGAGTCTCATGGAAGGAGGAAGTGTTGGCCGCCATTTTGTCATTCCGTTGAAGCGAGTAAGGGGAAAAATGGGCAAAGAAAGTGGGAAATAGGAGGGTAGGAGCACTGTAACCTCTGTGGGGTGTTTAGGGTGTGCTATAGAGGGGGTGTGAAGTGAACTGCTCATACCTACCAGTCTGAAAGTGCTGGGTATGGAAATTAAGTAAGGTATTGCCTAGTCTGATGCTGCTAAGGTGAGCTTGTGCGCGACTCGAGGATTAAAGCGTGAGCCCACACTGTGTGTCTTATGCTGTGAAGTCATGTGCCCTGGCCGCTGCAGTACAGTTGTGGAAGTAGTGTCAGCATGTGTTTATACCTACTAGGATGAACTACTGACCCGTAGTGGTGTGGAAGTCCTGGGTACGGATAATATGTGAGGTATTGTCTAGAGTCTCATGGAAGGAGGAAGTGTTGGCCGCCATTTTGTCATTCCGTTGAAGCGAGTAAGGGGAAAAATGGGCGAAAAAAGTGGGAAATAGGAGGGTAGGAGCACTGTAACCTCTGTGGGGTGTTTAGGGTGTGCTATAGAGGGGGTGTGAAGCGAACTACTTATACCTACCGGTCTGAAAGTGCTGGGTATGGAAATTAAGTAAGGTAATGCAAAGAGGTTTTAACCAAAGGTAGCAATTGGTGCAACTTTAATTTTGTAAACCTAGGTCTAAGTCAATATATCTGTGTTCTGCATACCTCTTGCACCTGAAAATATAGCTATGTCCTACGATCCACACTAGCATTTTGAAGGTATGGTTGGAAGGTATGGAAAGATGTCTGTAGCTCATGCAGTTCCTTGGTAGAATAAGGGATATGTTTAAAGATGGGGAAGTACTTTTTTTTGCCATACAAAACGATACGTGATTGGGAGTTGAAAAGCATTCCTTTTTTAAAGTAGGGTGCACATTCGTTTTGTGGAAAAGCATCTTTGTTATTGGTTAAGACAAAGCAGTTTCAACGTGGAGTACATATCATAGGATAACATTTGCTCAACTGAACCACAGCTGCTACTTGCATTTGGAAGGCACTGTTCGAACTTAAACAACCGTGAACTTTTAACCTGCACGTGCCATTAAATGTTCGAGAAAATGTTGCAAAAAAATATTGTTAAGTTTAAAAAAATGTATGAACTTTTAACCTGTTCGTGTTGTAGAATGTTCTAGAAAGTGTGTTGATAGAATATGTTGCACTTCTGACTTCTATGTGTTATTGAATATCAAAAAAACGGTTTATATGGAAAATTAAAAAGAACCCATTAGAGAGAAGTTTTGAAACCTAAAAGAATCAAGGAACTATTCTAATTTGTTCTTTACATGTGTTTATGTGTGGCGCAACAAAATTATAGACACAACAGCACCAGGAAGAGGAAGAAGCAGGGAGCGGGGGGACGGGGGGAGATGGGCAGAATGGCACACATGCACAATTAGGTACAGCACAAGTATAGACAAACAATGGCCAAAATGAAAGACACCAACAAGGAGCACAAGTCACACAACCCACCAACATCACACCACTGAACGAGCATAGAAGTGAAAACCACGCTGCATTCATACAGGATGTGTACAAAGGCCGGTCGTTGGTGTTGTGGGATGTCTGCGACCGTGGTTATCATGGATGAGATGCCCAGCACGTGGCACATGGGCGAGTTCACTGTGTGTTACATTGCCAAACAGCTGCTTCTCCCTCCCACAAGCCCCCACACTTTTCTACGGTGCGCTGTTGTATCTCGTGCACTCGTACGGCACACCATTGTAATGCCTATTTGCACATGTCCTGCTACATTCAAACTACACCATCACAGTGCCGTTTGGAGGTGGTGCATGGCACTTTACAACATCGAGTGCTGCGGCCTTTGTGGCAGGCCACACCAGAACACAAACACACTTACCGCACTTCCTGTACATGGACATGTACAAGACACCCTGTTCCCCTTGCCGGTTAGGCACACCCCTGTGCTGACCTGTGTACTCCAGACCAGCACATGCCGGTTATGCATGCAGGAGGATGCGTGCATAGCTACATGTCCAGGTTCATGGCCAACGCTGAGGTGACAGCAAACTGTGATGTTGCAGGGCTTGTGTCTATCATGCTAAGACAATGACCACAGGGACACACTTGCTCACATGCTGGTTTGGGGGGCGTTGGCGGTCCTGGAGTTGTTGCGATGAGCCTTGAGGCCCTCCTGGGTATCCCTGCATCATGCTCATTGATTCTGTGGCACCTGTGGGTGTTCTAGTGTGGCTCTTGGCTGTGTTCCGTTTCATGGTGCAGGTACTCGTCCTGCTTAACACCAGCAGAAAGCAGGTGTAAAATACCTGGTGCTAACGTGGCTTATCGCCGGAATTTGTTTCGCATTGCAGTTGGTGTGAAAATTGTGATGTGATTTTTTCCGTGTGCAGAACAATATACGAATGAAGCAGTGTATCTCGTCAAGATCCAGCACTTGATGCACTATTCCCAATCAATATAAATGCAATGAGAGTTTTTAATTGATTCTGTGTGTACACTGTAAGTGCAGCCACTACCTCAGTGTAATTCAATACAGGATTTTAGCATTTAGAATAAATCGCAAAGGTGCACCTCGTGTCTTTTTGTATGGGAACGGCTAGTCTGCATTTCATTATCAGCACTTTAATGGAAGTAAAATTGAGATAAATCTAACACACTATTCAGAAGTTGGTGTAAACTGCAGATATCACCAGTATTCCCACGATAAGTGCCCCAAAATATAAAACCATGGTGGACTCCAGAAAGAATCACACAGCAGTGAAGAGAACAACCAAAAACGTTATTTATATTTTTTATAAATATATATGTAAACGATAAACGAAAAACTATTTGCAACATTCCTTTTTTTATTAACATATATATAAATGATAAACTAATAAACAAAATGTAACAAAAATAATAGAAAACAAGAAGGCGGAACACTCCTGTGGGGACCATGGATGTCGACGACAGAGCCTGGAAAATAAAGCACAAAATAAGGACGAGTGTAATGGGCATATCAAAGGAGAGAGGCACAGAGGAACAGAGAAGGAAAAAAAAGCCAGAGAGAAAAAGAGAGGTAAAGAAAGAAAGGGAGTGAGAAAGGGAGAAGGAAGAGAGAGCGTTAGAGAGATAGAAGGAAAAAAGGAAGAGAGAGAGAGAGAGAGAGAGAGACAGACAGACAGACACTGCTGCCTCTACGCATCAATGAGCAAAAAATTACCTGGTGCCACCAGAGTGTGCAGCAGTGGGCACTCCACGTGCCTGTCAAAAGTCATCCCAGATATGTCTCTGAGTCCTGAGTAAAGAATGGTGGAGACCACATCAGGTGCTTGGCGGATCGCACAGATGTCGCTGAATCATGAATGGCGGAGACCACATCATCTACTTCACGGCCCGGCAGATCTCACACATGTCACTGAGTCCTGAGTCATCAATAGCGGAGACCACATCAGCTTTTGGGACTGCTAAGCCTGTGGAAGTTACGTTCGTGACACGTGGTGGTAGGCCCTTGGTGGCCATATGAGCTTCGGGTGGCACTAACCCTGTGCATCTGAAGTCCGTGCCAAGGGGGTGGTAGGCCCCTGCTGGCTATACAGATCAGGGAGCGACTAACCTTCTGTGCAACTTTTCAAAGACTCTTTATGGTTGAGACACGTGGAGCGTCCGCCATCTAGTCAGCACTGGAATAAAGGATGTGACGTTGTCGATCTATTATATTTGCGAGGTCACATGGCCTGTGACGCATGTGCCGGATGGGTGTGGTGTGTGTGCAAACCTGCCCTGCGGGAGTGGCCGTGAGATGTTGAGAACTAGACCACTGACCTGCACACCAACAGCGAGTACGCCTGCGACAAGTAGCTATGTGGGGCCAATGTCGGAACGTAATCGCAGTGGTGTGGCGTGGCGTGCGACGGAACAGGGCAGGGATCGCTACAATAACACGGACGGCTCGTAGTACTGCGTCTGTGAGTCGAGCGGACGGGCCGCAGCTGGCCCTCTATGAGCCTGGGCGCGAACTGTTTATAACTCACACTACATAAGCATTGAAAAACCATTTTGTGATTCAGTCCTTCAGCTGGCATTTGTCCGAGGCATTTGTGAAAACATATCGGAGTTCTTGCTGTGATAGATACCCCTTTGACGCTGCCTCTCCCCACATCAGCAGGTAATGCACCCTCTTCCCACATTACCATCATACCCCCAACAACCTTCTTGGGCCTGGAAGTGTCCCTGTGCGGTTGGACAAAGAAGAATCTTAGTCATGTATAGATTTACATATAAAAAATGTATTTAAAGAAAAGAACAACAAATAAGACTGAAGGGAGTCTGGTGCTGTTGTCGCTGCCACGAAGTTGAGGTCACTGCCATTCTGGACTCAGGACACAGTTACACATGTGGGATCGGCTTGTGTCAAAGAGGGTTAGTGGGACTACGCGTCGCTGGCCTTGCATATCAAAATATGCGTCACTGATCGAAGGGAGTGTGGTGCTGTGATCGGTGCCACGGACTTGGGGTCTCTGCCTTTCAGGACTCAGGACACAGTTACACATGTGGGATTGGCTTGTGTTGGACAGTGTTAATTGGCACCACGTGTCCAAAATTCAAATTGTGAGGTCTGCTGCCCGCAGTGTAGACTGCTGAGTGTTCATTTGTACTTGAAAATGAATTCAGTCATTGTACTAAAGCTATAACTGATATAAAAAATGTTCAAGAAGAAAGGATACTAAAAGGATATTATGTAGATTTGAGGCCTGTAATAGTCACTTGCCTAGTGGACTCTGTAGTTAATGAATGAATTAATAATTTTCATTGTGAATGCAGTGTAGGCGTATGATGAAAAGATGAAATAAGTATAGAATACATTGACGAAGTGTTGTATTTTCTAAGTACAATCTTGTTAGAAATTAACATTTAAAATTGGAATTGCGAGCTGTACTGCCTGTAGTGTAGACTGTTATTCCGTGTTAGTTTGCATTTGAAGATTAACCCCTTCGATGCTCATGATGAGCTGGACTCGTCATGGCACACAGTGGTCGTGTGCTCATGACGAGTCCAGCTCGTCATGAAACATCGTCCTGGAAATCCCTCTGGTGCCCGCACCAGAGGGATTCCCTTTATGCTAAAAGAGCCTCTGGAGCTGGGGAAGAGCTTCCCCAGCACCCTAGGCCCCCCCTGGTTTCCCTGAAATGACGATTGGCGCGCACGTCTCCATGACGTCATTTCAGTGAAACCGAAACTGAAATGAGCCAAGAGGCTCATTTCAGTTTCAGTTTCTACGTGCTCAGGGGGCTATCTCAGCCCCCTGAGCATGTAGAAACTCAGGAGAGGTATCGTTGGAAAGCAGGATCCCTGCTTGGGGATTTCCCCAGGAGGGCAATCCCCAAGCAGGGATCCACCCACTAGGCACCAGGGAGGGGGGGTGGCCCCTTGGGCAAGGGCATTTGCTCCCCCATAATTATTTTGGCATGCTTAGTCTTTCTGCCCCCCCTGGGGGGTAGATGGGGGCAGTAGCAGGGATTTTCTTATGGGGTATTTGTTAGGGGTGGGGGCTGCCCACAATGGGCATGCCAATGCCCCCACCCCCTAGGCACAAAATTACAGTCTTTCTGCCCCCCCAGGAGGCAGATGGGGCAGTAGCCCCCAATCTGCCCCCCGGGGGGGGCAGAAAGCCCACTAAATGCCAGGGATTGTGTTTTTGTTGTACCATTTTTTTTTAGCGTTGGGGCTGCCCGAAATGGGCACGCCAATGCCCCCACCCCCACCACCATTATAGCCTTTCTGCCCCCCCTGGGGGGTAGATGGGGCAGTAGCCTCCAATCTGCCCTCTGGGGGGGATTAGAAAGCCCACTAGACACCAGGGATTTTCTTATGGGGTATTTATTAGGGGTGGGGGCTGCCCAAAACGGGCATGCCGATACCCCACCCCCCGGCCACACAATTACAGTCTTTCTGCCCCCCCTGGGGGCAGATGGGGCAGTAGCCCACAATCTGCCCCCCCGGGATGGCAAAAGCCCACTAAATACCAGGGATTTTGTTTTTGCACCATTTTTTTTAGGGTGGGGGCTGCCCAAAACGGGCACGCCAATGCCCCCACCCCCCACCACCATTACAGCCTTTCTGCCCCCGGGGGGGTAAAAAGCCCACTAGACGCCAGGGTTAGTTTGGGGCAAATTCGAATTAGGGTGGGGGCTGCCCAAAATGGGCACGCCCATGCCCCCACCCCCTCCCCCGCAAAAATTACAGCCTTCCTGCCCCCCCGGGGGGGGGCAAAAAGCCCACTAGACACCAGGGATATTTTTGCCAAATTTTTATTAGGTTGGGGGTTGCCAAAAATTTTCCCAATAAAATCCCTGGCATCTAGTAGGCCCTCTGCTCCCCCTGGGGGGGCAGATGGGGCATTAGCACCCAATCTTCACCCCTGGGGGGGCAAAAAGCTCATTAGTCGACAGGGATTTTTTTTAGGCAAATTTGAATTTGGGTGGGGGCTGCCCAAAACAGGCATGGCCATGCCCCCTCCCCACAAAAATGACAGCCTTCCTGCCCCCCAGGCATTAGCCCCCAATATGCCCCTGAGGGCAAAAAGCCCAGTAGATGCCAGGGATTTTTTGGGCAAATTTTAATTAGGGTGGGGGCATTGGCATGCCCGTTTTGGGCAGCCCCCACCCTAATTAAAATTTGCCCAAATAACTCCCTGGCGTCTAGTGGACTTTTAGCACCCCCTGAGGGGCAGATGGGGGAATTAGCCCCCATCTGCCCCGCGGGGGGGTCGAAAAGCCCTCTAGAGGCCAGGGTTTTTTTGGGGGCAAATTTGAATTAGAGTGGGGCATCCCAAAACGGGCATGCCCATGCCCCCACCCCCTCCCCCGCAAAGATTACAGCCATCCTGCCCTCCTGGGGGGCAGATGGGCAGTAGCCCCAAATCTGCCCCCCCGGGGGGGGCAAAAAGTCCCCTAGATGCCAGGGATTTTTTTGGGCACATTTTTATTAGGGTGGGGGCATTGGCATGCCTGTTTTTGGCAACCCCCACCCTAAGTAAAATTTGCAAAAAAAAATCCCTGGTGTCTAGTAGGCTTTCTGCCCCCCCCCCTGGGGGGCAGATGGGGGCATTAGCCCCAATCTGCATCCCCGGGGGGTGAAAAAAGCCCACTAGTCGCCAGGGATATTTTTTGGGCAAATTTGAATTAGGTTGGGGGCTGTCCAAAACAGGCATGTCCATGCCCCCACCCCCTCCCCTGCAAAAATTACAGCCTTCCTGCCCCCCCTGGGGGGCAGTTGAGGGCATTAACCACCCATCTGCCCCCGGGGGGGGGACAAAAAGCCCACTAGACACCAGGGATTTTCTTATGGGGTATTTGTTAGGGGTGGGGGCTGCCAAACGGGCATGCCGATGCCCCCACCCCCAGCCACAAAATTACAGTCTTTCTGCCCCCCCTGGGGGCAGATGGGGCAGTAGCCCCCAATCTGCCCCCCCGGGTTGGCAGAAAGCCCACTAAACGCCAGGGATTTTGTTTTTGTACCATTTTTTTAGGGTGGGGGCTACCCAAAACGGGCACGCCAATGCCCCCACCGCCCCCCCACCATTACAGCCTTTCTGCCCCTGGGGGGTAAAAAGCCCACTAGACGCCAGGGTTAGTTTGGGGCAAATTCGAATTAGGGTGGGGGCTGCCCAAAATGGGCATGCCCCTGGGGAGCAGATGGGGCATTAGCCCCCAATATGCCCCTCCGGAGGGCAAAAAGCCCAGTAGATGCCAGGGATTTTTGGGGCAAATTTGAAATAGGGTGGGGGCATTGGCATGCCAGTTTTGGGCAGCCCCCACCCTAATTAAAATTTGCCCAAATAACTCCCTGGCGTGTAGTGGACTTTTAGCCCCCCCTGAGGGGCAGATGAGGAATTAGCCCCCATCTACCCTGCCGGGGGGCAAAAAACCCTCTAGACGCCAGCGTTTTTTTGGGGGCAAATTTGAATTAGAGTGGGGCATCCCAAAACGGGCATGCCCATGCCCCCACCCCCTCCCCCGCAAAGATTACAGCCTTCCTGCCCCCCTGGGGGGCAGATGGGGCAGTAGCCCCCAATCTGCCTCCCGGGGAGGGCAAAAAGTCCACTAGACGCCAGGGATTTTTTTGGGCACATTTTTATTAGGGTGGGGGCATTGGCATGCCCATTTTTGGCAACCCCCACCCTAATTAAAATTTGCTCAAAAAAATCCCTGGTGTCTAGTAGGCTTTATACCCCAATGGAGGGCAGATGGGGGCATTAGCCCCCAATCTGCCTCACTGGGGGAAGGGGGGCAAAAAGCCCTCTAGTCGCCAGGGATTTTTTGGGGGCAAATTTGAATTAGGGTGGGGGCTGCCCAAAACAGGCATGCCCATGCCCCCACCCCCTCCCTTGCAAAAATTACAGCCTTCCTGCCCCCTGGGGGGCAGACGAGGGCATTAGCCACCAATCTGACCCCCGGGGGGGGGCAAAAAGCCCAGTAGACGCAAGGGATTTGTTTGGCAAATTTTAATTAGGGTGGGGGCATTGGCATGCCTGTTTTGGGAAGCCCCCACCCTAATTAAAATTTGCCCAAAAAAACTCCCTGCCGTCTATTGGACTTTCATCCCCCCTGGGGGGCAGATGGGGGCATTAGCCCCCAATGTGCCCCAACAGGGGGCAAAAAGACCACTAGACGCCAGGGTTTTTTTTGGGACAAATTTGAATTAGAGTGGGGCTGCCCAAAACGTGCATGCCCATGCCCCCACCCCATCCCCTGCAAAAATTACAGTGCTCCTACCCCCCCTCGGGGGAAGATGGGGCAGTAGTCTCAAATCTGCCCCCCTGGGGGGCTAAAAGCCCAGTAGACACCAGGGATTTTTGGGGCAAATTTTAATTAGGGTGAGGGCTGCCCAAAACAGGCATACCAATGCCCCCACTCCCACCCGCAACAATTACAACCTTTCTGCCCCCGGGGGGAAGATGGGGGCAGTAGCCCCCAATCTGCCCCCCGCGGGGCAAAAAGCCCATTAGACGCCAACGATTACGCTGGCTTTTTTATGTGTATGTATGTATGTATTTAAATTTGTAGAGCGCACTGCAACCCTACGGGCATCCTGGCGCTAAAGACAGAGTGAAGGAGGAAAAACGGAGGGGAGGCTAAGAATTAGGCTCTCGGGAACAACCAGGTTTTCAGCTGTCTGCGGAAAAGGGTCAGATCCTGGATCACTCAACAGGAAGGCTATTCCATAAACGTGCAGCCGCAGAGCTGAAAGCACGACCACCCAAGGTGGCTCTCATTGTTTTGGGAATCAAGGCCAACCTAGCTGAAGAGGAGCGCAACATGCGCGTAGGTGTATACCATCTAAAAAGATGTTGCAGCGGTAAAGGGCCAAAGCCATGAAGAGCCTTAAAAGCTACACACAGAGATTTAAACAAAATTCTCTGATGCACGGGCAACCAATGTAGTTCGGACAAGGCCCTAGTGCTGGAGGAGAAACGCGGTCTAAGAAGAGCAAGTTTTGCGGCAGCTGCCTGGATCCGTTGAAGTCTCAGAATAAGATATGCAGGGGAGGCAAGCAGCAGGGCATTGCAGTAGTCCAGGCGACTGAGAATAGTACATCGGACCACGGTACCTCGAACATGAGAAGGAAGAAGGGGCAAAATCCTACGTAAACCTCTCATGATCAGATAGCAGCTTGAAACTATCTTATTGACATGTGACTCCAGACTTAGCTTCTCATTAAGGCAGACCCCCAAATTACGAACAGTCTTTACTGGAACCAGAGGGGTATCCAGAGGGAGAGGCCAAAAATTGGAAGGCAGGGTAAAAGGAACCCTCCCCACTGAGCAATGTAGAATCTCAGTTTTGGAACCGTTAAACTGCAGATCATTGTTCCTCAGCCAAGTCGTCATCTCCATCATGCAATTGTGGAAGGTGGATAAAGAATCCACCTGATCACCCCCATCCAAGGAGATGATCAATTGCGTATCATCGGCATAGTTGACTGCAGAGATGTTACAGGACTTAATGGTCTGCACCAAAGGGCGCATGTAAACATTGAACAGAATGGGGCTAATAGAAGAGCCCTGTGGAACCCCCTGTTTGTTTGGCAAGAAGTCCGACTGGAAAGGAGGCAGAAAAACCGCCTGCCGTCTATCTGATAGGTAGGAGCGAAGCCATTTAAGGGCCAAGCCTGTGACTCCTATCTCCTCGAGCCGATGTAGGAGAATGCTGTGGCTGACCGTATCGAATGCGGCGGACAAGTCAAGCAATATCAAAGTTGCCGAGTGACCCTTGTCCGCCCGCATTCGCAAATCGTCCACAGCAGTGATCAAAGCAGACTCGGTACCATGCCCCGGACGAAAGCCAAACTGATTTTCCTCCAGAATCCCGTTGCTCTCAAGAAACCCTGAAAGCTCCTGGCTGACAAATCGTTCAGCTATCTTGGCTGGATAGGGCAGTAAGGAAATAGGACGATAGTTCCCGTAGCAAGCGGGATCCAGCGAGGGTTTTTTTAGAAGGGGGGAAACCAACGCATCCTTCCAGCAGGCTGGGACTACACCACTGATTAATGACTGATTAATAATCATATGGAGGTGCGGAAAGGTATCTGACCCTAATTCCTTCCAGTATTTCTGCGGAATAGGGTCTAAAGGAGAACCAGAGCAGACTTTCAAAGCCATTCTTGAAAAATTCTCCAGAGAAGGGCAGGTCCAATGATCTATACAAGGTCTCACGGATACCTCTTCGCATGGCCTGAACACCGTACAGTCAGGTGGATCCACTGTGGAAGGACCTGTTCCAGCCATGCAACTAGTTGCAGGATTAGGCTGCATGCCTTCAAGGATTCCCTTTATTTTGTTGTGAAAGAAGGCAGCCAGCCCATCACACAAATCCTGCGAGGGGATGATCTTGTTCGCCAGACACTCAGGATTAACAATATCTCTCAAAATATTAAAAACACATTTAGCACTATTCGGGGAGTTGGAAATAAGATCGGCAAAGTAGAGCGCTTTAGTGGACGCAATGGCTTGCTTGTACCTGACCAGTAGATTGCGCCAAATAATCTTATCGCTGGTCAAGTACTGCTTACGCCACTGCCTCTCTGCGTGTTTGCATTGAATTTTAAAAACTCTAAGTTCTTCGGAGAACCAGGGGGCAGACGGGGAACCTCGTGTCCTAACCCGTTTCAGTGGGGCAATCCTATTAATAGTAGTTGTAATATAGCTGCAGAGCTCCTGAAAGTTACAGTCGACTGAACGCCCTGGCACAGGGAGAGGGGTCTCCCCAAATAAAGGAGCACACTGAGCTTTCCTTCTTAGGGATTTCCAATCCCTGCCCAAGACGCTATTACTATCTTTAAGCGAGGGGGAGCAGCCCCTAAGAGTTAATAGGACTCTAAATCTAATTAAATGGTGGTCGGACCAATCCACTGGGAGGATGTTGTCCAAAATCACTACATTCTTTTCCGCAAAGATTAGGTCAAGAGCATGTCCTGCCGAGTGTGTAGGTTCCAACACATGTTGTGAAAGATTAAGATTGGCGCAAGATTGAACGATGTTATTATACGCAGTTTTCAACATAGCATTGGGCCAAAGGTTAAAGTCTCCCAGGATCAGTAGCCTGCGATGAGTGAGTGCCAAATTACCAATCACATCCAGGAACTGCTGTTGAGATTGTTCGCTCATAGTCCCCGGAGGTCTGTAGCATAAAATTCCAGTCAAGACATGGCCTGATCTATCTTTCAGTGAGAAGCCCAGGGATTCTATCTGCGAAATCTCATCGATGTCGAATGGCGAGAAATCCCAACTTTCTTTAAAAACCATCCCAGTTCCGCCACCCCTGCCATTAGGTCTAGGCTTATGAAAGGCCTTGAACCCAGGGGGGCAGATAGCGCCGAGTTCCAAATCCAGACCGGGTACAAGCCAGGTTTCTGTCATGAACAGAATATCGCAGTCATGTACTTCAATCAACAGCTGAATTTCTGAAGAGTGTTTAGGGAGAGACCTTACGTTTAAAAGTCCACACTTCAATCCTACCTGAGGAGCCGTGCCAGTAGTCATTGAAACATGCGCCAACGCCGGTACTACCGGAGTCCGGACATCGTGGCAGAACTGTAACAGTTGTGACCGGGAGTAGCACAGTCGTACAGTAGATGACTTTGTGCGGTGAATAGGCGTGTCAGTGGCATAGCTAATAGTGTTAGGCACAGTAGGCACGTCCGAGGCGCAGACGGGCTTGCCTTTGGCGCGCCTTCGGCGCGCCGCCGGCGCGCCCGCTGCGCGCGTCCGCTGCGCGGTCGCTCCAGAGTGACGTTTTATGGAGGCGCCGGCCAGAAGACTAGAGTGCTGACCTCCTAGCGCAAAAGCGCTAGTTCCGGTCGAGCGCAAGTACAAGGTTTAAAAAACGAACTTTGTGCAAAGGAGCAAGAAGCAGCAGAGTAAGTAAGTCTTTTTAAAAGCGATTTGTAATTATTTACAAACACAGTAAAAGTAATTTCAGCAGGAGAAGAAAACAACGCAGTTCCCAGTTCAAATTTTCCAACACCCCCACACCAAACACTCAATCAGCACTGTCAGCTTGTGCGCGGTCGCTCCAGAGTGACGTTTTATGGAGGCGCCGGCCAGAAGACTAGAGTGCTGACCTCCTAGCGCAAAAGCGCTAGTTCCGGTCGAGCGCAAGTACAAGGTTTAAAAAACGAACTTTGTGCAAAGGAGCAAGAAGCAGCAGAGTAAGTAAGTCTTTTTAAAAGCGATTTGTAATTATTTAAAAACACAGTAAAAGTAATTTCAGCAGGAGAAGAAAACAACGCGTGGGGGTGGGGGCTGCCCAGAATGGGCATACCAATGCCCCACCCCCAAAACAAATAGCCACAGTGTTTCTGCCCCCCTTGGGGGCATATCAGGTCAACCCCACCCCCCGATATCCCCCCAGGGCGGCGGAAAGCAGACTAGGCACGGATTTGTTTTTAGCAATATGCCTTCCTGTCGATTTTGGGCCCTAGAGCAGCTGGCACATAAGGAAACCTAGCAAACCTGTACATTTTTACAAACAAGACACCCAGGGGAATCCAGGATGGGGTAACTTTACTGGCTCTCACCAGGTTCTGTTACCCAGAATCCCTTGCAAACCTAAAAATGTGTCAAAAAAAACAAATTTCCTTCACATTTCTGAGGTGGGAAGTTTTGGAATCTACGTGGATCCACAAAATTCCACCCACCCCGCGTTCTCCAAAGTCTTCCAAGAAAAATGGTACCTCACTTGCATGGGTAGGCCTAGTGCCCGCGACAGGAAACGGCCCAAAACGCAACGTGGACACACCACATTTTCACAGTGAAAATTGACCCTTTTTTTGCAAAGTGCCTAGCTGTAGATTTTGATTCCTAGCTCTGCCGGCACCTAGGGAAACCTAGCAAACCTATACATTTTTGAAAACTAGACATTCACGAGGAATCCAGGATGGGGTGACTTGACTGGCTCTCACCAGGTTCTGTTACCCAGAATCCCTTGCACACCTAAAAATTTGTCCAAAAAAACACATTTTCCTCACATTTCTGTAGTGGAAAGTTCTGGAATCTGCGTGGATCCACAAAATTACACCCACCCCACATTCCCCAAAGCCTTCCGATAAAAATGGTGCCTCACTCGTGTGGGAGGCCCAAGTACCCGCGACAGGCAGGGGCCCAAAACATTTTGAGGCGACATCAAAATTGCCTATCACCAAACAACCTGGTTTTGCAAGGGGTGTCACCTGGGTTTTTGGCCCCGTGCTCGGCGGCCATCTATGGAAACCTACCAAACCCACAAAGTTTTGAAAACTAGACACCCGGGGGATTCCAGGGAGGTATGGCTTGCGTGGGTCCCCCAACGTTTCCTTACCCAGAATCCCCTTCAAACCTCAATCTTAGTTTAAAAAAATCACTTTTTTCACACATTTCTGTGGGGGAAACTTGTGGCATCACTGGGCTGACACAAATGTCCTACCACCCAGCGTTCCCCAGGTTCTCCCGATAAAAATGGGGCCTCACTTGTGTGGGAGGCCCAAGTACCCGCGACAGGCAGGGGCCCAAAACGTATTGAGGCGACATCAAAATTGCCGTGAGGTTTTCAGGGGATTCTGGGTAAGGAAACCTTAGGGGATCCATGCAAGCCATGCCTCCCTGAAAGCCACCGGGTGTCTAGTTTTCAGAAATGTGTGGGTTTGGTAGGTTTCTCTAGATGGCCGCCGAGCACGGGGCCAAAAACCCAGGTGACCCCCCTTGCAAAACCAGGTTGTTTTGCGATTGGCAATTTTGATGTCGCCTCACTACGTTTTGTGCCCTTGCCTGTCGCGGGTAGTTGGAACTCCCACACGTATGAGGCACCATTTTTATTGGGAGACCCGGGGAAACGCTAGGTGGTAGGAACTTTGTGTCAGCCCGGTGATGCCACAACTTTCCCACACAAAAACGTGTGAAAAAAGTGATTTTTTCAGCTAAAATTGAGGTGTGCAGGGGATTCTGGGCAAGGAAACGTTGGGGGATCCATGCAAGCCATACCTCCCTGGAATCCTCCAGGTGTCTAGTTTTCAGAAATGTGTGGGTTTGGTAGGTTTCCCTAGGTGGCGGCCGAGCACCGGGCCAAAAACCCAGGGTACCCCCCTTGCAAAACCAGGTGGTTTTGAGATAGGAAATTTTGATGTCGCCTCACTACGTTTTGGGCCCTTGCCTGTCGCGGGTACTTGGGCCTCCCACACTAGTGAGGCACTGTTTTTATAGGGAGACCCGGGGGAACGCTGGTTGGTAGGAAGTTTGTGTCAGCCCGGTGATGCCGCAACTTTCCCACACAAAAATGTGTGAAAAAAGTGAATTTGTCAGCTAAAATTGAAGTTTGCAGGGGATTCTGGGTAAGGAAACGTTGGGGGATCCATGCAAGCCATACCTTCCTGGAATCCCCTGGGTGTCTAGTTTTCATAAATGTGTGGGTTTGGTAGGTTTCCCTGGGTGCCGGCAGAGCTATGATTAAAAAACTACAGTTAGGCACTTTGCCAAAAAAGGGTCATTTTTCACTGCGAAATTGAGGTGTGTCCACGTTGTGTTTTGCGCCGTTTCCTGTCGCGGGCACTAGGCTGACTCACACAAGTGAGGTACCATTTTTCTCGGAAGATTTTGGGGAATGCGGGGTGGGTGGAAATTTGTGGATCCACGTGGATTCCAGAACTTTCCATCACAGAAATGGGGGAAAAATGTGGGTTTTTTTGACAATTTGTTAGGTTTGCAAGGGATTCTGGGTAACAGAACCTGGTGGGAGGCAGTCAAGTCCCCCCATTCTGGATTCCCCTGGGTGTCTCCTTTTAAAAAATGTGTATGTTTGCTAGGTTTCCCTAGGTGCCAGCAGAGCTATGGTTCAAAAACTACAGCTAGGCACTTTGCCAAAAAAGGGTCATTTTTCACTGCGAAATTGAGGTGTTTCCACGTTGCGTTTTGAGCCGTTTCCTGTCGCGGGCACTAGGCCGACCCACACAAGTGAGGTACCATTTTTCTCAAAAGACTTTGGGGAACGCGGGGTGTGTGGAAATTTGTGGATCCATGCAGATTCCAGAACTTTCCACCATAGAAATGTGGGGAAAATTTGTTTTTTTTTACAATTGTTTAGGTTTGCAAGGGATTCTGGGTAACAGAACCTGGTGTGAGGCAGACAAGTCACCCCATCCTGGATTCCCCTGGGTGTTTAGTTTTCAGAAATGTATAGGTTTGCTAGGTTTCCCTAGGTGTCAGCAGAGCTAGGGTTCAAGAACTACAGCTAGACACTTTGCCAAAAAAGGGTCATTTTTCACTGCGAAATTGAGGTGTGACCACGTTGCGTTTTGTGCCGTTTCCTGTCACGGGCACTAGGCTGACCCACACAAGTGAGGTACCATTTTTCTCGGAAGACTTTGGGGAACATGGGGTGGGTGGAAATTTATGGATCCAAGCAGATTCCAGAACTTTCCATCACAGAAATGTGGGAAAAATTTGTTTTTTTTGACAATGTTTTAGGTTTGCAAGGGATTCTGGGTAACAGAACCTGGTGGGAGGCAGTCAAGTCATCCCATCCTGTATTCCTCTGGGTGTCTAGTTTTTAAAAAGTATAGGTTTGCTAGGTTTCCCTAGGTGCCGGCAGAGCTATGGTTCAAAAACTACAGCTAGGCACTTTGCCAAAAAAGGGTCATTTTTCACTGCGAAATTGAGGTGTGTCCACGTTGTGCTTTGCGCCGTTTCCTGTCGTGGGCACTAGGCCAACCCACACAAGTGA
Organism: Triturus cristatus; assembly: GCF_964204655.1. NCBI lineage: Eukaryota > Metazoa > Chordata > Amphibia > Caudata > Salamandridae > Triturus > Triturus cristatus. Next base: position 959,834,416 of record NC_140590.1, read on the forward strand.
GGTACCATTTTTCTCGGAAGACTTTGGGGAAGGCGGGGAGGGTGGTAATTTGTGGATCCACGCAGATTCCAGAACTTTCCACCACAGAAATGTGGGCAAAATGTGTTTTCTTTGACAATTGTTAAGGTTTGCAAGGGATTCTGGGTAACAGAACCTGGAGGGAGGCAGTCAAGTCACCCCATCCTGGATTTCCCTGGGTGTCTAGTTGTCAAAAATGTATAGGTTTGCTAGGTTTCCTGTTGTAATGAAGGAGATATATTCACCATGTAGAATAAGTTCAAAGATACTTCATTTTGAGCGCAGAGATTGCGTTGGTGCTCCAGCTGTAGTTAGAGGATAACTGACAGTCTGGGAACACAATCATGACAAGAACTTAGCAACAATAGAATGGTGGTTGGAACTTGACATTTAAAGTGCTCACAACCAGAATATAACATATCCTCTTCCCTTTACAATTTTAAGTAAAACATACATCGAATAACACTTTTTTTTTTAAAGGTGTAAATAAATAAAAGTATTCAATTAAACAAAACAAACTTGTACTCTACTTTATAACTGAACAAGTCTAAGTCACACATAACACCTTAGGGTGTATGATATATATGTTATTTATCTATCACCACACGCATAATCTTGGAGATACCGAGGCTGACATCTTGCTCTGGGGGGCAAAGATCTGATGGGGGTAGAATCACCTCGATCTTCACTAATAATCGTGGGTGTTGTACCACATGCCTCCTCAGCACTAATAAAGAGGTAAGGATTGAAGTTACTATTTTCTTCATATACATCATCTATTTCATGATCATTTTTTTTTTGTAGAGAGCCACCCTCCTCAGATTCCAATTTTCACCATTGTATCACGTCACATGTTTAGGGTGTACACTTCTCACTCTGTATGGACCACGAAATTTTGTAAAACCGGCACAAACGCATTCAGGTTTTACTTTAACAAGATCATTGGGCTCTATTTTTGTCTCACTTAGTTTTATGTTAGATTTACGTGAAGAACCTTTTTCCTCTTTCACTATATCATGTTTTAAATTTGCTAAACCTATGCACTCTTTCATCCATGCTGGTATTAATTTGGTACTGGCAGGACGTCCCCTCATAACAACAAATGGAATTTTCCCAGACACATTATTCACTGTGGTGCGGTAGGCCCACACCAAATCATTCACCATGGACTTTACATCACATCTATTGACAACAGCCATTTGCATAACTCCTTTTACCATGCGATTCGCCCTTTCCACACCATTTCCCTGTGGGTTGTAAAGTGATGTTCGACTATGTACAATTACACAAGATTTTAAATAAGTAGTCATTTCATTAGAGATCAATTGAGTACCATTGTCAGTGATTAACTTAACAGGAAATCCCTCTTATCTGAATATCTCGGATAAAACCTCAATAGTACTTTTGGTAGTAATTTCTTTTACAAACTTTACAATTAGCCATTTAGACGTGACATCAATCATGACTACTCCAAATTTCAAAACAACGCCCAAACTCATAAACGGACCTATAAAATCCAAGCAGACAGTATGCCAAGGTATACTAGTGTCCTCAATTTTTCCTAACTCCAATTGATTACCAACTTTCAATCTTTTTTCACTCTCCTTGCATTCTACACATCTATCAACCCAATCAGATACCTGTTGATCCATGGCAGGCCACCAAAAGTGTTCCCTTAATCTTTTCTTTGTTAGGGTTTGACCCATGTGGCCTTCATGAGCCAATTTGAGTAGTAAGAATCTTAAGTCTTGAGGGAGAATTAATTTATCTTCCTTCATAATAATATTTCCTTCCTTATCAAATATGGATAACTCATCCAAAATTTTCAAAAAAGGTCTTACAGAAATTGGAACAGTGCTCTCTCTCCTACCACCTTTAACAATTAAATCCTTGACAGCCTGCATGACCTCATCCTTCAACATACTATCCTTCCATCGGTTCTTGTCCACAGCACCGGTGCAAAGTTCAACAAGCTCATCAACCGTAGCTACAGCACCCTCACACTGAAAAGACTCAACACCTAACTTGTCTACCATGTCCCATGGTAACTGTAATCTGGATAATCCATCATCTACACTGTTCTTCCATCCAGCAAAATATTCTGTTTTGTAGAGCAGCCAACCTACTTAACCTTGCTGATCCTTTACCTTCACCACCAGGAGATAGGATCTTGATAAGGGGCTTATGATCTGTTTGTAAAATGAATTTGAAACCCCATAAATACATCCTAAAATACTCCGCTCCCCATGCAGCAGCAAGGGCTTCCCTCTCTATCACCGAGTAATTTCTTTCAGAACTAGTAAGTGATCTTGAGGCAAATGCTACTGTTTTAACCCCAGATTGATGTATTTGTGCCAATACAGCTCCAATCCCAACTGCACAGGCATCTACTGTCAAGATCGATTTTAACTGTGTGTCAAATGGGGTTAAAATTCTGGCCTCACAGATTTCTCTTTTAATTTTATCAAATTCATCTTGTTGTTCGCTACCCCACCCAAATTTGTAACATTTTCTGAGAAGCATTTTGATCTTCTCAGTTTTCTCCGCAAAATTGTGCACACATTTTGCATAGTACTCTATGAGACCTAGGAACGACCTAAGTTGATCCTTGTCTGTAGGTGCTGGGGCTTTTTTTATGGCTTCAAGTAGATCACGTTTTGGTTTGATGCCTTCAATAGACAAAGTGTAACCTAAGTATTCTACTTCTTCAACCGCAAACTTAAAATTTCTCTTTTCTAAGAGTTAAACCAGCGTTATCCATCTTGCTTAAAACATCCTTTAAAACTACGTCATGGTGTTCTTTCATGTCACCAAATACTAACACGTCGTCTTGGAAATAAATAACAACATTCTTCGTGTTCTTCAGAACTGACCCCATCATTCTTTGAAAAACTCCAGCAGCGGATGCCAAACCAAACGGCATTCTAGTGAATTGAAATATTCCTTCTGTTGTAATAAATGCAGTTAATGGTTTGGAATCTGAGTGTAATTTAATTAGATGATATGCACTGCGTAAATCTAATTTAGAAAAGTATTTTCCTCCCTTCAAGGATAAAATCAATTCATTTATATTAAGCATTGGGTGATTGTCTACTACAATGTTCTGGTTTAAAGTGCGCAAGTCCACACAGAACCTGTAACTGCCATCAGGTTTGCTCGTGATAACCATGGGCGAAATCCAACTTGATGTTTCGATTTGTTCTATGATTCCCTGTTCCACCGTTTGGCTGAGCATGCGTTTGACTTCTTGTCTTGCAATTATAGGAACTTTCCTTACCTTATGCTTCATAGGAATAGCATCAGGCTTAAGAACAATTTTATGGACATACCCTTTGAGTTCCCCTATTTCTTCCGCAAACAAGTTGTCCATACTCTGGACAATGGTATCTGTAGTGACTTCATCCACTACCATCACTTTGTGGGTTGCCCAAGGATTTATGATTATATGTAGGTCGTATTGGTGTGCCCACCCTAATATAGGTGGCCCAGTATGAGCTACATATACTTTGCCTTTAACACATCTGTCATGGAAAGTAATATTTGCTACCATATACCCTATGATATCAATATTTTCGCCCTGATATCCACTAGGGTTAATGTCTTTTGGAAGTAATTCAACATTGGGTCAGTTTTGCTTGAACATTACTTGTGGGATGATCGTCCAAAACAAACCAGAATCGACCATCAACTCAACCTCTTTCCCATGTACTGTGAATATTGCTTTGGGTCTCGTTCTCCTCCCTGATGGATTCAAATTATTCTCCTCTTTTACACACAAAATTTTGTTCAAACCATCCATCACATATAGAGGTGTATTTCTCACATCACCTTGTACTACAGCTATTTTGGGTTTCAAAGTTTTGCACATCTTATAAAAATGGCCTTTACGACCACACTTTTTGCACTCCTTGTCAATAGCATAGCACTTCTTATAATCTGCAGTATGGTATGTACTGCCACTTCTAGTACACATTCTTTCTGACATTTTGTTGTTGTCTATGGAATTACTATTACTTCTTTTTATAGGAAAGGTTTTCTTTCAAAGTGTTTCAGAGTTCTTATTGGTATTCACTGCGGCAACATCACCTTGACTAACACAAGTTACTGCAGTGGTGCCATCTTTCTTTTCCATTTCTTTCATGCAAAGTTCTGATTGTTCAACCACTTTCGCAATATCAATGGCATTTGACAATGTAGGGTTCTTTGCCGCCCATAGCCTCTCCTGCATTTTCTTGTTGCGACACTGTACAATAAATTGGTCTCTAATCATTTCCTCCCTCATTGCACCAAATTGGCAATTGAGAGATAATTCACGTAAGCTTGTTACAAATTGATCTATAGTCTCATCTTGTTTTTGAGGTTGTGTGTAAAATTTATGTCTACACATTACTTGTTTACTTCTTTGGCATATTGCTTCATTAACCTAGCTTTAGCCTCCATGTACACGTTGAAGATCACCCTCCCTTCAGAGTCCACCCCCACAGGCATGAACTTGAAGGCATGTTGGCCTTCTTTCCCTAATGTACTCAATAATAATGCTGTTTTCCTTGAAGGACTGTAGTCCTTACCATCTAATGCCTCTATGTAATTTTCAAATATTTCAATCCATTCATCCCATTATATGGGGGGATCGCCTGGTTGTTGCAAAAATAGAGGTGGTGGTATTACAGTAGCAGTTTCCATTACAAGCTAATTAAATATATAATTTGTGGGAATGTGTACAATGGTGCTAAAGAAACAAACAAAAGTAAATTATACTTTCTACAATTATGTGACTCAATGTATACCTAAATAAAACTAACAGCTAATCTTTCCAAACATTTGCTTCTCGTATGTTATTATTATATATATATATTTCTTTTAATCGCGTTTAAGACATACGATGTCTTTTCCTCACTGTTTACACTTCCTCGTTGAGCTGTTCCGTTTCTGTGCCTTGTTCATAATCGCCGTGGGTGTGATGTTCAATCGTGAGTTCGTTAATATGCTAGCTTGATATTCCCTTGGTAACGCGTAGCGAGAATAATAACAGTTACCCAGAACCCCCAAAAAAATGTCTGACATGTTATTTATGCGTCTGTGCGTCAATGACGTTGATCCACTCCTTGTCGTCAGTGGGTAGGCACGCTGCTGATGTCAATTCGCTCACGTTCAGCGTGAAGTTCCTCCTTGACACAGGATTCAGTGGCGCGGGTGTGGAGACACAACAATGGTTACGCGAATGGGGAATCAGATGCCTTGTGGTTATTTGAACGGTAACGGACAACGTTCTTTATTTGAATAGTTTTGTTACTATCTCAAATATGTCTTGAAGTAAATTAAAGTTGAATACATATACACGATGCTCAGTTTGGTTAATTGTTCCACATATGTTCCGACAACAAAAGTTGCAAGTTGTTTCTAAGGGAGCCGCACTCAACTGCAATCCAAACTATAAAGATAATAGTTGTTCCATGCATATATCCCTCAACAACTAGCCAGGACATTCATGCTCGAAATATTTTCCTTAACTCGTCCCAAGTCAGACTTCTATAATCCAATTTTGCAAGGAAATTAATTTCTCTGTAAGTGTCTGTCAGAAGTTATATAATTGTTAACGATTTCAACAAGTTGCTCGCCGTATAGTCATTAATTAGTTGGATCAATATCATGAAGTTAAATTCTACTGACCGAGACAAGTATCCACCAAGACATATTTATAAGTCAATAACCAAGGTTTAACCACAGTTTCTTTCTTACTTTGTATCCGTTTATGGAAGTCGTATGAATTCTTTTCAAGTCGATTCTTGAATACGATGGATGCTCAACCAACAGGATTAATAAACAGGATTAATAATCCCTCTGCGCTCTCCTTGACTCCTTTACCAGTCGCTAGCCAATCCTCGCCATTTGTTGTAATGAAGGAGATATATTCACCATGTAGAATAAGTTCAAAGGTACTTTATTTTGAGCGCAGAGATTGCATTGGTGCTCCAGCTGTAGTTAGAGGATAACTGACAGTCTGGGAACACAATCATGACAAGAACTTAGCAACAATAGAATGGTGGTTGAAACTTGACATTGAAAGTGTCCACAACCAGAATATAACATTTCCCTAGGTGCCGGCAGAGCTAGGGTTAAAAAACTACAGCTAGGCATTTCATTGTGAAAATGTGGTGTGTTCATGTTGGGTTTTGAGCCATTTCCTGTTGTGGGCACTATGCCTACCCACACAAGTGAGGTACCATTTTTATCGGGAGACTTAGGGTAATTAAGGTTTGTAAAGCAACTGTTATTACCTATTGACTTTTGATGCATTTCTGCCTTCCAAATGAAAGACATTGTGTAAAAAAGAAGTCATTTGAAAAATGACCGATAATTCTCAAGCTAGCATGAGTATACCCAATTTCGAAAATGTGCAAATATCTACTGTTTCTAAACTCTATGATTTGTTCCCATTTCAGAAATACAGAGGTGTCTTTCATACCGATTTTTCCATGTATACATTTTCCCACAGTAATTGCTATATACCCGGTACATAATAAAAAGCCATTGCAAATTGCTGCTCAGTTTTTGACTCTGGGTTTGTCGGATTCTTGGTGAACCTACAAGTCCTATATATCCCCACAACCAGAAAGGTCCAGCGGATGTAACTGTATATTGCTTTCAAAGAGCTGTCTTAATTAGAAGAAGTTACAGGTGAAAACGTTGACACAATGGCTGTTTTTGCAACTAAATTTCAATTGTTCCTATATTTAATTGTTAGTTTCTATAAAGAAACCTTGAAGGATCTACACAAATGACCCCTTGCTGAATTCAGAATTTTGTCTACTTTTCTAAAATGTATAGCTTTGCAGGATCCATTATTGCTTTCATACCCATTTCTACCATTAACTGGAAGGAGGTTGAAAGCACAAAAATAGCAGAAATAGGCCATGTCCCAGAGAAATGCCTAAACTGTGTAAACATTTTGGGTTTCCTGACAAAAGTCTGTCATTCCCTAAAAGCTGGTAAATTGTGATTTCAGCCCCACAAACCCTTTTTTGATACCATTTGCAGAGAAAAACCCAGACGCTTTAATTTTCAGCCCTTTTTTCCCATTTTTCCCAAAAAAACCAAAATGTAGCTGTATTTTGGCTAATTTCTGGGACCCGTCCAGGGGAATCCACAAACCCTGGGTACCTTTACAATCCCCATGATGTTGGAAGAAAAAGACGCAAATTTGACATGGATGGTCAAAAAGTTACAGGGGCCTAAGCGCGCACTACCCCAAATAGCCCAAAAAAGGCTTAGCACAGGGTGGGAAAATGCCTAGCAGCGAAGGGGTTAATTTGGTCATTGTAGTAAAGCTATAACTGATATAAAAAAAAAATCTCGAAGCGAGGATACTAAAAGGATAATATGTAGGGTGTAGGACTGTGATAGTTAGTTACCTACTGGAGTCTGTAGTTGCATATGGAAATACCCCTCATTGATCAAAGGACGTGTGGTGCTGTGGTCACTGCCACAGACTTGGGGTGACTGCTATTCAGGACTCAGGACACAGTAACACATGTAGGATCGGCTTGTGTTAAAGAGGGTTGGTGGGACTACGTGTTGCCGGCCTTGCATATCGAAATATGCCTCACTGATCGAAGGGAGTGTGGTGCTGTGGTCGCTGCCACGGACTTGGGGTGACTGCCATTCAGGACTCAGGACACAGTTACACATGTGGGATCAGCTTGTGTTGAACAGAGTAATTGGCACCACGTGTCGCCGCCATTGCATATGGAAATATTCCTAACTAATCAGAGGGAGTATGCTGCTGTGGTCACTGCCATGGACTTGGGGTCACTGCCATTCAGGACTCAGGACTCAGGACACAGTTCCACATGTGGGATTGTTAAGCTTGTGTTGAACAAAGTTATTGGCACCACGTGTCGCCGCCATTGCATATGGAAATATGCCTCACTGATCGAAGGGAGTCTGGTGCTGTGGTTGTCTCACGGAGTTGGGGTCACTACCATTCAGGACTTAGGACACAGTTCCACATGTGGGATCGACTTGTGTTGAAGACGGTTAGTGGCACCATTTGTCGCCGGTCTTCCACAGTGTTGGCCAGAGGTAGGGGTGAGCAAGGGCCCACAGCCACGTGCATACGTTGGTGGACCCACCGGCCTGCGTAGTGCAGGTTCAGTGGCACCATGTGTCGCCGGCCTTCCATATGGAAATACCCCTCACTGATCGAAGGGAGTCTGGTGCTGGGGTCGCTGCAATTCAGGACTCAGGACACACTAACACATGTGGGATCGGCTTGTGTTGAACAGGGTTAGTTGGCACCACGTGTCGTTGGTCTTCCACAGTGTAGGCTGGAGGCCGCGGTCAGCAAAGGCCCACAGGCAGGTGACATTGACTTGAGCTGCACAGATTGGGAGCATGTGGTCTTCTTAACCCATTATAGTGTCTTACACAATTTGCGTCACTACTGATCTTGAATTGTGAACCATGTAACCCCAGTGTAGGGCGGAGGCAGCAGTCAGGATGGGCGCACAGCTACGTGGCGATGATTTATGGTGCAGTGAGTTAGTAGCACCTGAAGCACACAGCGTGTGCACACCGTGCGATGATGCATGGTCTGGGTGGGCCGCACTGGAAGCAAAGTGTCTTGCAAACTGGACTGCGACATCTGCAATCGCCACTGCATCTGAATTGTGAGCGCTGCTGTCCGCAGTGTAAATTGAAGGCAGTAGTCGGTACACACATAACTCTGCGGTGCTGTGCTGATGGGTTCACAGGGGGCCTGTGTCGAGGAGGCCCGCGGTTATGGTGGCAGACATGTGCCAGGGTGAGGGCTGCCGCTGTGACAGACTCGTTGGTCTTCCCGCAAGTGAACCACGCCTAGGGCCTGGCCTATTTATTCATACTGCTACGCTGGAGTGGTGTTCGTTGGAGCAGCCCACTCTGCTTCCGCTTCAAGGGGGGGACAACACAGCTACATCACCGAGATCTTCCCCTCTGCCTGAGGTAACATGGTTGCATCCACTGTGCACTTCACTGCAAGTATCAACAGCATATCTCCACATGGAGAGGATTGTGCTTTGCATAGTGAGGTCTGTGCAGCACATCAGCGTTACACTTGGCATTGTGTGCTTTATTGTTGAAGGGTGACTTGCCTCCTTCATATATAGTTGGTTGCCACATCTCCCAACATTCAGCTATTGTGTAGCTGAGGGGCATGGTGTTTTGGGAAGGTCCGTTGTCCTGTTTTGTGCTGCCTTGGTGGTAGTAGGGGGGATGGTGCGGGAGGGAGGTTCTGGTGGTGGTAGCACTGGGTGTTGTGGTCTTGTTGCGTGTCGGACCTGCATGATCAGTAGCTCTATCATGTGTTGGTCTTTAGATGTGGCTGTGTGTTGGGTCCAATTCACGGAGTAGATAGTCGACCTCCTTACACCAGTTAAAGGTTTATGTTAATTTGTTACTGCTAACTCGGCTTATCGCCTGCTTTTTGGATCGCATTGCAGATTTGGCTGGTCGTTGAAAATATGGGGAAGTGGTATTTTCGTGGTTTTTTTTGCACAGAAACGCCTACTTTGCATTTCATTAGTATTAGTTGTTGCTCTCGTTTGTGGCGATTTTGTTGGCGTAAGGTATCGATGGAAGAATGGTGAGATTTGCAATTTTCACCAAGTTGAGAATGGGTTGATAATTAAAAAAACCCCAAAAAATTGATAGGTTTCATGAACATTATAATTAGAAATTAGCATTTAAAAACCTGTGAAATTCACAGAAAAAAACATAGGTTTCAGGCACGTTATAGTTAGAAATTAGCATTTAAAAAACCTTAGAAATTCACAGAAAAAACCATAGGTTTCAGGCACGTTATAGTTAGAAATTAGCATTTTAAAAACCTTAGAAATTCACTGAAAAAACCATAGGTTTCAGGCATGTTATAGTTAGAAATTAGCATTTAAAAAACCTTTGAAATTGACTGAAAAAACCATATGTTTCAGAGATGTTATAGTTAGTTGGACATTTGACTCATATAAAACCAGAGAAATTCCCCTGTTATAGTTAGTTGAGCTAACTATAACTCGCGCCCCCACAATGCACTGCTGATAACGTCACATATTACATCATTCATGACCTTAGAAATTCACTGAAAAAACCATAGGTTTCAGGGGCGTTATAGTTAGCTGGACATTTCACTCGTACAAAACCATAGAAATTCCCCCGTTCTGGTTAGTTCAGCTAACTATAACTCGTGCGCCCGCAATGCACTGCTGATGACGTCACATATTACATCACTCATGACATGGTCAGTGACATCACTGATGACATCACTGATGACATCATCCAGTGAATGTGTGTTTTTCTGAAAATTACATATGTTTTATATATGTATATCTCAAGGTCGATGAAAGAATAAATGGGTATATAAGTGTCTAAATGGATTATTTTTTTTTGAAAAATTGATTGTATAACTGACTGATTAAGTGTATCTTAGTGAATACATGGCTTAGTGAGTAATGTTTAAATATGTAAATATCTGTATCAGTCTCTCACTTTGTGTATAAGTGGCTGCATGGGTTGGTGAGTAGCTACACGAGTGTCTATATAGGTTATTAGTTGGCTTTTTGAGTATCAGTATGAGTGTCTTAGTGTCTGTATGGTTCGGTGGGGGATATTACGTAGTGCATAGGTGCATGAATGAGTGACTCACTGTTTGTATGTGTTGAAGACAGCATGTGTGAAGGACTGTATGGGTGGATGAGTGTGTGCATGGGTGTGTTAGTGAGTGAATGGCTGTCTCAATAGTGTCTTTATGAGTAACTACATATGTTTTAAACTAGTATATGTGACTATTGGTGTATATAAGTGAGTATATGTGAGAGTGAGAGATTGAAAGAGTTCCTGTATGAATAAGTATGTGTTTCTATAAGTGATTGTTTAAAAGACTAAGTATGTGTAAGTTTCTGTAGAAGTAAGTGTGGTGGTGTGTGTATAACTGTATATGCAAGTAAATGGATGTTTGATTCTTTATTAGCATGAGTGACTATGTGTGTGAGTAACTCTATGGATGAGTGGCGTTGTGTAACAGGATGTATAGGTGTATGAGTACATATGATGAGTGAGTACATGTATGAGTGACTGTATTGGACTGTTGGTGAATGAGTGGATGTGTATGTGGATCTTAGAATTACTGAATAGGTTGTTGTAACTGGTATTGGTATGTCCATTGTTTTGAAAATTGTAGTTTCTATTTATGAATGTGTGTATCAAAGGTTATATTAGGGGGAGAGGAGGTCTGCCACTCTATCACAAGGAAGATGTCATCAGTGATGTCATGAGTGATGTCATTTGAGATGTCATGAGTGAAGTCATGAGTGATGTAATATGTGATGTCATCAGCAGTGCATTGCGGGCGCGCGAGTTATAGTTAGCTGAACTAACTATAACGGGGGAATTTCATTGGTTTTGTACGAGTGAAAAGTCCAGCTAACTATAACGCCCCTGAAACCTATGGTTTTTTCAGTGAATTTCTAAGGTTTTTTAAATGCTAATTCCTAACTATAACGTGCCTGAAACCTATGTTTTTTTCAGTGAATTTCAAAGGTTTTTAAATGCTAATTTCTAACTATGCCTACAGAGAAAGGACATGTGAAGAAAGAAGAAAAAACGCACAGAAAGAAAAAAAAGAAATGCAGAAAGAAGCAACAGAAGTCCTCAAAGACGAAGAAAAGTGCAGGAAGAAGGATAACGTGCAGAAAGAACAAACAGAAGAGCAGAAAGAAGCCTTGTTGCAAAATCATCCTGTACCCTCAACTTTTTGGATACTGGTGGTAACTGAGTCTGACTAAACAGTCCTAGAGCCAGTGCTATGTTAAAAGACACTCAGAATACAGTGAAAACACCGACATACACTAGGGAACACTATGCATTGGGGTCCCCCTGTGATTAGCATGACCTCCTCTGTAAGCCCCTAGTATATAATAGGGCAGGGGATTAAAACTACCTCTTAAAACGTGCCACAGGGCGTGTTTGCACACGTCACCTCAGGCCCCGTCCCCTCCCTTCCTCACTGTGTAAACACGCCCTGTGGCCATTTTAAGTTGGGAGATTAAGTCCCCATGAATCCTGAGGGTCTCTAGGGTCCAACTAGACCACTAAGTACCTCCAGTATGTGCCACAGAGCTGCGTTGCAGAGAGGTGTAAAAAGTGGCACGGCCTGGACCACCTCTCTACAACGCAGCTCAGTGGCGCTTACTGGAAGCACCTGGTGGGCTAGTTAGCCCCCAGGGGCCCTCAGGATTGAAGGGGAATTATTTCCCCAACTTAAAACGCGCCATAGGGCGTGGTTGCACATGGCACGTCAGGCCCCGTCCCCTCCCTTCCCCACTGTGTAAACACGCCCTGTGGCCGTTTTTTAAGTTGGGAGATTAAGTCCCCTTGAATCCTGAGGGTCCCTATGGGCAAAATAGCCCACTAGGTACGTCCAGTAAGCGCCATTGCAGAGAGGTGCAAAAAGGGGCACAGCCTGCACCACCTCTCTGCAACGCAGAGCAGTGGCACTTACTGGAAGCACCTGGTGGGCTAGTTGGCCCCCAGGGTCCCTCAGGATTGAAAGGGAATTATTTCCCCAACTTAAAACGCACCACAGGGCGTGTTTGCACACGTCACCTCAGGCCCCGTCCCCTCCCTTCACCACTGAGTAAACGCGCCCTGTGGCCGTTCCAAGTTGAGAGATTAAGTCCCCTTGAATCCTAAGGGTCCCTAGGGTCAAACTAGCCCACTAGGTACCTCCAGTAAGCGCCACAGAGCTGCGTTGCATAGAGGTGTAAAAAGGGGCATGGCCTCAGAACACCTGTCTGCAACGCAGCTCCCTGGCGCATACTGGAGATACCTGTTGGGCTAGTTGGCCCTCAGGGACCCTCAGTATTGAAGGGGAATTAATTCCCCAACTTACAACTCGCCAGGGCGCGCGTTTGCAGAGTGCTGCAAGGAGGGGGCATGGCCCTCCCAAGGCCTTAATCGGCCCCGGGTACCACAACCCCCGGGTCATGGCCTTTTTTTATTTATTTATTTATTTTTTTATTCTTTAGGAGAGGGGCTGCGTAGCCCCCCTCCTCAGGCCACTTATGGCCCCGGGGACCCCATCCCCCGGGGCCGGCCTTTGTTTTTTATTATTTACAAAATATATATATTTATAGAAACACCTAGGACATGTTGGACAAACCGTATGTACCTATCACCATGACGATTTGCGTGATATTCATTAAAAGGCGACTATGCATACAATGAATCCACGTGGAATGTATTTACACCGCTAGTGAAGCTCTGACGTGTCTGACGCCCTACCGTGCCTAATCCCGGCGCCCCCGCCTGTGGGTACTCTCCAAGTAGACACCCTTGTCGTGTCTACCACAGCGCTATGCCATACATATTACAATCTGGGATCCATATCTTTGTCACAGTGCATATGCAACGTTACACTCCCCAGCACATATTTTATATTACAACTTTAGAGACTAGTTAGGTTACACAACACTGCCCGGTGCATATTACACTCCAAGGCGCATATCGCAGAGCACGCGCTAGTGCCTGTGCTATCTCACGCTCTCCAATGAATCTGTCATTGCGCACAATGTATTGCATATTATATTTCACGCCCCGGTTCATCTTATATCACACTTTTTGGTGCATAGTTTATACCATATACTATATCTAGTTTTCATTTTCAATCGTGATCTCAGGACTATGTTCTATAGAACACAGCATCCACCTACCCTTTTCACGAGCATTACATTTTGCAATGGGGGGTGGAGGGTCAGGGGGTGTTTCTGCCAAGTGAGCCCGGAGTCACAGTCACAAACGTCCTCTTCTTCCTGAATAAAAGTGAGATTATGCTGCATACTTGTTCATATTTTAAGTAGTTCGCACAGACACACATTTTAAAAACAATAAAGTTCCTAATACCCACCTTCTCTGAATAGTTTGCTTGCTGCCCCATCCACCTCCTCCCGATCCTCTGTTGTCTGAATCCATGTACTAGCCTCCTTCCTCCTGCCATGCATGGTCTGATGTGCTGCCACTGCCCTCCAATTAGCATGATGTACCAGTCCACTCCTCCTACCCTCCATTGCCCAATTCTATGCCCCATCATTGACCTCCTGCTTAGCCTCTGTGCTTAGCTTGCTGCCCCTATTCTCCTTCCCCCTGCCCTCCGATGTCTTTGTGCATGCCCCTGCTCCATCCTTTTTGCCCACCCTGTTCTATGAACCTGCCACTCCTATCTACTCTGAGTGTTCTGTTGAGCTGCCACTCCCCTCCCACCTGCCTAGCATTGTCAGATGACTGTAACCTGTCCCTGCCACCTTCACCCTGCCTGTCCACATGCCCTGCCCCTATCCCCTTCCTCCTGTCCTCCATGGTCCATTTTACTGCCACACCCATCTGCCCTCCCTGGTCTGTTGTGCTGCAACTGCTCCTCCTGCCTGCCCCGCGCGGTCTGTTGTGAGACCCCTTCCCCTGAACTCTCTTGTCTGTGCCCAGGTCCTGACCCTCCCTTCTATCCTCCATGGTCCTTTGTGCATGCCCCTGCACCCTCCTTCTTGCCCATCATAGCCATTGTGCTGCCACTAACCCTCCCGCTTGCCATGCATGGTCTTCTGTGCTGCCATGGCCCCTCCCACCTTCCCTGTGTGGTCAGCTAGCTGCCCCTGACTCCCTCCCACCTTCCCTCCATGGTCTGTGCGTATGCCATCATAGTCTCACTGTTGCTCTCCATGGTGTGTCTTGTTTCTAGTGCCCATCCTGCCTGACCTCCATGGTCATCTTGCTGCTCCTGCCCTGCCCCCTTGCCCCCAGCCCTCTGTTTCCATGTGCAGACCCCTATTCCCTCCCTTCTGGCTTTTCTGTTCCATTGTAATGCCCCTGATCCGTCCCTCCTGCCCTTTATGGTCTGTTATGCTGCAGCATTCTCTCCTGTCTGTCAATTATGGTCCGCTAGCTACCATTCCCTCTTTCCCCTCTGTTCTCTGTTGTCCATGTGCATGGTCCTGTCCCCTCCCTATTGCTTTCTATGGATTGTTGTGCTGCACTCCCGTCCCGCATGCCCTGTGTGGTGTATTGTGATGCTGCAAACCCTGATGCCTGCCCTGTAGGGTCAGTTTGGTGCACCTCTCCATGTCCCTCCTGTCCTCTGTTATCCGAGTCCATGTCCCTACCCCAATTCCTCCTGCCTACCATGATCCAATGTACTTGCGAACATTTTGAACTTGGTAAGAGGGAGATTTTGAAAAAAAACTGGGGTATTGATTTTCCCCTTTGAGTTACATTGAAAAAGAGGAGATTGTAGACAGGAGACAGATCAAATAAAGCCCATTTGAGCTTAAAAACATTGGACGTTTCCTGGCTGAAACAGGTCTGTTGGCATGTATGGTTGTACTACCACTGCCTCGTCCTTCTGCCCACAATGGTCTATTAGATTGCCACAGCCTCTCTTGCCAGTCCTGTATTGTTGGTTTGTTGCCCCTGCCCCCCTTTCCACTGCCCTCCATAGTCTGTTGTGCTGCCACTGCCCTTCCTGCCTGCCCAGTGTGGTCAAATTGTTGCCTCTGCACTCTCCTACCTGCCTTCAATTTTCAGAGTCCGTGCCGCTGGCCTCTGCCTCTCAACAGTATCCCAATGAACAACTAGATTGCTAACATTCTATATTTATTACAAAAGTGTTGAACGCCTGACGTCATCTTGATGTAATCAAAACTGTAATACCTAGAGCATTTCCATTAGAAATTACATATATGAGAGGGTCTTATTTGGATCAAAATTATGGTTAGTGCTCCAAAGAACTAAAATGAGGACATATTTTCTGAGTTTTCAAATAGCGACAAAGAACTTTTAAATTATTTGTAATCTTTATGTTTTTTTATCCAGTTGACCACTTGATTAAATGTTGCACCTAGGGGAGAGGATGTGGTGTTACTTCCAGAGCTGCAGACTTTGCAACTGGGGAACCAGGTTGGAGTTTCTGCTTCAGCTCAACATTCTGTGATTCTGGTCAAATCACTTAATCTCACCATGTCTACAACCAAAATGAATTTGATCTTGTGTGATGTAACCAATGCTCATGTAAAGCACTCCAATACCTGACAAGTCTGCACTATATAAAACTGCAAATACACAAAAATAAGTGTTTTGCACACTTCTGTCATTGGGCTACATGTGGGTTACATCTGGGTGATATTTGTGCTGCATTTGGGCTCTTTTGACTCCGGTGGCCATCTTGGGAGATTTATTTGTTATGAAGTTTCCCAATTTCCTCATTTACTGCAGTCTCCTCAGTAGGAAATGCTTTCAGTTTATTACTTTGATTCCATCAAGAAGGTAGTCAGACATGTCACACATTTGCCATAAATTCTGAATGTTAGCACTCTAGTTGCTCGTTAGATCACTGTAGTAAAGCTACTGCTCACCACGGAAGTCTGCTGCTGGTATTAAAAGTGCATGTTTCAGTCTGCAAATCAGAATTTTTATATGAAATAGAAGAGGATTTGAGAAGTCACTCAAAATGTGCCCTAATTTTTCTTTCTTCAGCACTAATCATAATTTCTATGGCAAAATAAACCCCCTCATTGTGTTCCTTTTTAAATTAAATGTTTTAAGTGTTACCAGTTTATTCCAATCAAGATGGCTTCAGGTGTGCCATACTTTTGTCATAAGTAAGACAGTAAGCGCTCTAGTTGTTCTTAAGAACACTCTGGGACATTCTGTCATTGGGCTATACTTGGGCTACATCTTGGTGATATTTGGGCTACATTTGGGCTCTTTTGTCTCTGGTGGCCATCTTGGGAGATTTATTTGTTATGAAGTTTCCTAATTTCCTCATTTACTGCAGTCTCCTCAGTAGGAAATACTTTCAGTTTTTTACTTTGGTTCCATCAAGAAGGCATTCAGATGTGTCACACATTTGCCATAAATTCTGAATGTTAGCGCTCTAGTTGCTCATTAGATCACTGTAGTAAAGCTACTGCTCACCAGGGAAGTCTGCTGCTGGTATTCAAAGTGCATGTTTCAGTCTGCATGTCAGATTTTTTTATGAAATAGAAGAGGATTTGAGAAGTCAAAATGTGCCCTAATTTTTCTTTCTGCAACACTAATCATAATTTCTATGGCAAAATGAACTCCCTCATTTTGTTCCTTTGTAAATTAAATGTTTTAAGTGTTACCACTTTATTCCAATCAAGATGGCTTCAGGTGTGCCATACTTTTGTCATAAGTAAGACTGTTAGCGCTCTAGTTGTTCATTAGAACACTCTGGGACATTCTGTCATTGGGCTATACTTGGGGTACATCTGGGTGATATTTGGGCTAAATTTGGGCTCTTTTGTCTCTGGTGGCCATTTTCGGAGACTTATTTGTTATGAAGTTTCCTAATTTCCTCATTTACTGCAGTCTCCTCAGTAGGAAATACTTTCAGTTTTTTACTTTGATTCCATCAAGAAGGCATTCAGATGTGTCACACATTTGCCATAAATTCATAATGTTAGCACACTAGTTGCTTATTAGATCACTGTAGTAAAGCTACTGCTCACCAGGGAAGTCTGCTGCTGTTATTAAAAGTGCATGTTTCAGTCTGCATATCAGAATTTTTTAATGAAATAGAAGAGGATTTGAGAAGTCACTCAAAATGTGCCCTAATTTTTCTTTCTGCAGCACTAATCATACTTTCTATGGCAAAATGAACCCCCTCATTTTGTTCCTTTTTAAATTAAATGTTTTAAGAGTTACCACTTTATTCCAATCAAGATGGCTTCAGGTGTGCAATACGTTTGTCATAAGTAGGACTGTTAGCGCTCTAGTTGTTCTTTAGAACACTCTGGGAAGCTGCAGTAGAACACGAAGGAATCAACTGACAGTCTCTGCCCTTGTTGGATGTACATTTTTTACTGAGAATGTCTGACTGAGAAAGATGATGTGAATTTACAGAAAATATGCTCTCAGTTTAGCTTATAGATCACCTTCCAAACCTCTGTGGGAAAAGCATGAGAAAATAGTTTTCTCTCAAACATGATTCATGATATCACAGCAGAAGGCTTTTTCACATGGTAAAATCACCTTAGACCACACCACAATTCCTAAAATGAGTATGGTACCATCAACAAATGATTTATAATGTAACTAAAGTCTTAAAATCTTCTATTACCTGCAATGCTTTTTAATGAGGTGCTATCATGTATATTGGTCCCAAGATGGCTGCCAACACTTCTTGGATGAAGTACTGACAGCCAATCAGATCTCACGATGAGATGTGTGGTTAGGCTCCGCCCAGATATATCTATCTTTTTAACTCTAATTTTCTCAGGAACTACTGAACGGATTTACACCATTTAAGCAAAAGGCACGAGTCTGAACTGAGGACTACCTCTTTGCCAAATTTTGTGTAATTCCGTTCAGCAGTTCGGGCTGTAGCTGCGTCAACAGGTCCTACGGGAAAATGCATTGGGCAAATGCGTTTTGGGACCCCCCTTTTTTCTCGGCCCCCGCTTGACGAATCACCGTGAAATTTTCAGGATAGGAGCGGACCGGAGCTGGTCAAAAGTTTGGAAAATTTTGCGAAGATTCGTCAATCGGCGCCAACGTTATTCCAAATAGAATGTTGCAGATTTCCTATGGAAAATAGGTCCTAACTGTAACTACCTAATGTTATGTTATGTTATGTTAAAATGCGCTTATATAGCGCTCGGCTACTCTAAAAGAGTGTCCCGGCGCTTTCCACAAACAGCTACAGTGTATAACAACACAACAGAAAAAACAGGAGCCCCAAAAGAGAAAAATAAGAAAATCCACCTAAACAGAAAGATTAAAAAGCCAAGTCTTCAAATTCTTTCTGAATTGAAGCAAATTGGGAGTACTGCGAAGTACCAGTGGGAGCGAGTTCCACAGCTGGGAGGCCTTGAGGCTAAAAGAACGCCCCCCAATCCGAGCCTTCCTCACGCGTGGAACAACAGCCATGAAAAGGGATTCCGAACGCAGTGAGCGGGCAGGGAGATAGAAAGCCAATCTCTTCTGCAGATATCCTGCGCCTGAACCAAACAGAGCTTTATGTACCAGCGTCAAGGATTTGAACATAATCCGCTTTCGGATCGGGAGCCAATGCAGCGTCTGCAGAAGGCCAGAAGCCCGTGCGCGTCCATGCAAACCAAAGATTGCGCACGCTGCAGAGTTCTGTGTCACCTGCAGACGCTGGACCAAATAGTCTGGAAGACCCAAGAAAAGGGCATTGGCATAGTCTAGCCTGGATCCTATAAGCGCCTGCACCGTAATCCGTCTATGCTCCGCAGATAGTAGTGGAAGAAACCTGCGGAGCATTTTCAGGACACCGAAACAGGTGCCGGCCAGGCCAAGAACATGCGATCTGAGAGAAAGCTTGTTATCAAGCTTAACGCCAAGATTTTTGGCCACCAAGGAAGATTGTGCCGGGGGACACATGGCGGCCGGCCACCACTTCCGCCACTCGGGATCGATGACACAGCCGAAGAATAACACCTCCGACTTACTGGAGTTGGCCTTTAGACTGTTCCGCTGGAACCAGCCAAAGACCATATCCAGGCAGTCCCGTATTCTCTCCCCATCAAATGGCTGATCTTTAGTACATGTGAAAAGGAGTTGCGTGTCGTCGGCATAGGACACGATCTGGGCTCCGTAAGCCTCCACCGCAGCCGCCAGGGTGGACATAAAGATGTTGAACAATGTCGGGCTCAATACAGACCCCTGTGGAACCCCAACTCCCAATGGCGGCATCTCGGCGGAGCTCTGGGAAACCCAGACCGTCTGGCGGCGGCCCTCCAGAAAAGATGAAAACCATCTGAACACCGTCCCCCTTAGGCCGATGTCATGAAGCCTAGCGAGGAGCGCCTCATGGGGGACGGTGTCAAAGGCCGCCGACAGGTCCAACATGACTAACATGGCCTTGCCACCCACATCCAAGGTCTCCCTGATGATCTCAGAGACCTCCACCAACGCCGTTTCCGTACTGAAGTTCGGACGGAACCCGGATTGGGATGGATGGAGCAAATTGTTAGATTCCAAAAAGCTCGACAAGACACCATGAACATGTTTCTCGGTGATCTTAGCCAAAGCCGGGAGAAGTGAAATTGGCCTATAATTGGCCAAGACCTCGGCATCAAGACCAGGCTTTTTCAGAAGGAGGATCACCATGGCCCTTTTCCAGGTGCGAGGGACACTCCCCTCCCTCAAGGAGGCATTGAGGATCGGGTTGACCAGGTGATTCACCACTGCCGCCATCCCGGCCAAAAATTTGGCAGGGCAGGGGTCCAGTGGGGAGCCAGATTTGAGACTGGCCAACAGAGCCCGGGACATATCACTGGAGACAGGAGGAAAGTCAGCCAGTACTGCCGTAGGCCGGGACGATGTTCCAAGTCCTGCCCTGAGGCCACAGCAACCCTCCACCACGCTCTCCGAGAAGGAGGCCTGATCACATGCCCACGCATCCGCTGATACAGGCGGGGGTGAATAGGAGGAAGGGGCCGTGAACTCCTTCACAATCGTGAAGATCTCCTTACAGGAGTTCGCCGCCGCCTCAATCCTCCTGGCAAGATATTCCCGCTTGGCACCAAGAATGTCACGATGATAGGCCTTCACCGCCGATCTATAGGCGAGTTTGGCCTCCCCATCATATTGAAAGCGCCAGGCCCGCTCAGCAACCTTGCATTGACTGCGAGCCAAACGCAGCGCCTCCGTAAACCACGGCGCCGACTGCCGTATCACCGAGGACCGAGGGGTTACCCTTGGTGCAAGATCGTCTAGCCTCTCAGTCAGCCATAGCTGCAGGGCCTCAGTGTCTCTTTCCGGATCCCCCGAGAGGGGACAGGGATGTTCCGTGAGCGATTGCTCCAACATATCAGGCGTCACTCTGTGCAACGCTCTCGAGGCCGTTCTGGGCACCGTGGGGGCGCAGATGTCAGACCGCCCATTTTCCAACACGGAAAACCCAATCAATCTATGATCCGACCAGAGCACCGGCCGCATTTCGATGTCGACAATTGGGACAGAAGAGAACACTTGATCGAGGGTATGCCCTCTCTCATGTGTAGGCCCTGACACAAACGGTACCAAGCCAAGCGGAGATGTAATATCCAGCAGTTTAGCCCCATTCGGATCGTCCGTGACATCGAGATGAAAGTTGAAATCGCCTGCCAGCAAGCAATGCTGTGCAGACAGCGCCAGCTCCGAGATGGCTGTCTGTAGGTCCTCCCAAAAGGAACCCACCGGGCCAGGAGGCCTGTAAACCAGCAGACCCTTAAGTGCTTGAGCTGGAGACAGTCTGAGCGTAAAACCCAGGGATTCAGAGCCCTCAATGGAGTTAACAGGAAGAACAGAGCAGGAAATGTTCTTCCTCACCACCACAGCAACTCCGCCCCCCCTACCCTTCGCCCTGTCTTGGCGGAAAATATTATAGGTTGGAGGGATCGCAGTAAAGATGTCCGGATTGGACGCCTCTCCCAACCAAGTTTCGGTCAGGAGCAGGCAAAGAGGATTATCCCTGACAAGAAGATCGTAGATGTACTGGGCATGTCTTCCTACCGATCGTGTGTTCAACAGCAGACAGAGATGTTTTGCATGCACTTTAGATGTCCTAGGGGCGCAGCAGAGTGGCCCAGTGGGCGACCAGCCACACGCCGGGCAGCGACGTTTACCCTTGTGTCGACCGGGGAAAACAGAGCGACACAGGCTAGATGTAGTACGCAAGGCTCGAAGCGTGGCAGAGGTATAGTGTAACATACTCCCCGCTTCCAATCAGAGTCCACAGCCGCCCAGCCGCCTCCGAGACGCTGACGGGCACAGACGGGCAGGACTCTGGCACGACTCAGGCTAAGCGAAGGCTTCCACCTGCGCGTTCCGCTGCGCGGAAGGGGGCGACTTTAAGTAGGCTCTCCCGTCACCCTACGCGCGCGAGTCCGCTCAAAGATGGCGGCCGCCGCTGAAAGTAATGCCCCAAACCAAAATGGCACCCAAAATCGATCCCCGGGCCCCGGACCCACCAAAGTGGTGGTGCTTGGAGGCGCAGAGTGCGCTTTTTTAAGTGCAGTGAGGGGCCAGAGGGCGCGCGCTACAAGCTAGAAGCAGCAAGAGGCAGTAGAATTAAAAACGAGGGTAAGTGCAAAACAAATACAAACCCAGATACAAAACAGGGAAAATTGTTAAAAACACAGCGCTAGTGCAGCGCGAGCTTCACAAAGTGGTAGGTGGTCAGACCGCCAGTAGGTAATATATATGGGGAACAACCTTTACAACGCAACTTTTACAACGCACTACACTTACAACGCATTTTTTACAACGCACAATCCATTACAACGCATGACATTACAACGCATGACACTACAACGCATTTTTAAAAACTACCTTTACAACGCATTCCATTACAACGCATACTACCATTACAACGCATACCATTACAACGCATAATATAGTAATTTTTACCCCTATACTATCCAACACTTACCCTACTGTTGCACCCCCTGGAGTTAGAATAGTAATTTTTACCCCTATACTATCCAACACTTACCCTACTGTTGCACCCCCTGGAGTTAGAACAGTAATTTTTACCCCTATACTATCCAACACTTACCCTACTGTTGCACCCCCTGGAGTTAGAATAGTAATTTTTACCCCTATACTATCCAACACTTACCCTACTGTTGCACCCCCTGGAGTTAGAATAGTAATTTTTACCCCTATACTATCCAACACTTACTCTACTGTTGCACCCCCTGGAGTTAGAATAGTAATTTTTACCCCTATACTATCCAACACTTACCCTACTGTTGCACCCCCTGGAGTTAGAATAGTAATTTTTACCCCTATACTATCCAACACTTACCCTACTGTTGCACCCCCTGGAGTTAGAATAGTAATTTTTACCCCTATACTATCCAACACTTACCCTACTGTTGTACCCCCTGGAGTTAGAATAGTAATTTTTACCCCTATACTATCCAACACTTTCCCTACTGTTGCACCCCCTGGAGTTAGAATAGTAATTTTTACCCCTACACTATCCAACATTTACCCTACTGTTGCACCCCCTGGAGTTAGAATAGTAATTTTTAACCCTATACTATCCAACACTTACCCCACTGTTGCACCCCCTGGAGTTAGAATAGTAATTTTTACCCCTATACTATCTAATACTTACCTTAAATGCAATTTACTATTATGCATTGTAATGGTATGCGTTGTAAAGGTAGTATGCGTTGTAATGGAAATGCGTTGTAAAGGTAGTTTTTAAAAATGCGTTGTAGTGTCCTGCGTTGTAATGTCATGCGTTGTAATGGATTGTGCGTTGTAAAAAATGTGTTGTAAGTGCATGCGTTGTAAAAGTGTGCGTTGTAACGACATACATCCAATATATATATATATATATATATATAAACAAATGCCCGAAAGCTTTGAGAGGGCACTCGGCAGCTTACCGACCATCCGGTCTCTGCTTATGACCCTCCTTGGCATCTCGAAAGGTTTTCCGCATCGCCGGACGCATTTCGATGGTACCCGCATCTTTGTCATAGGCTTGCTTTTTCACAATGTCACAGAAAAGGCTCTCTTTTATTTCCTTTCCGGCATGCTTAATTAGTTGACTGCCCTCAGTGGGCCTCGCATAGTGCGTTTACCTTTTGTGGCATGTTGGGACATGTAGTCCCTCTAGAGCGTAAATCTTCCCTTAGTAGGTTTCTGTTTACATTTATACATTAAACGTTTATCTAGCCTTTGTAGGTTTCGGGGTGTCACGGAAGGCCTATTGCGCTGTACAGTTCAGGAACGGTTCCATTCCACAGCCTCTCTTCTCATTACAGAGATGGTGCTCCTCTCCTCGGCAGGGCCACCGAGTAATCAGATTGCTAACCAAATACCCAAAAGCTTAGAGAGGGCACTCAGCAGCTCGCCGACCATCCGGTCTCTGCTTATGACTCTCCTTGGCATCCCGAAAGCTTTTCTCCATCAACTGACTAGTTTCGATACTACACGCATCTTACTCATAGGCTTGCTTTTTCACAATGTTACAGAAAAGACTCACTTTTATTTCCATTCCGGCTATAACTATATATAGTTTAAAGTAGTAAATATTAAATATACCAAATATATCGAATTACTAGTCTCACTCCAGTTTAAGCAACAGTAGGGAAAGATTTGTACTTTGGAGGGGGTAAGATGTACTATTCCAACTCCAGTCTGCAACAGTAGGGAAAGTGTTGGACTTCAGAGAGATTAACATTACTATATTACTATTCCCACTCAGGTCTATGCAACACTAGAGAAAGTGGTGGACTTCAGAAGGGTAACATTTTGTATTCCCACTCCAGTCTGTGCAACAGTGGGGAAAGTGTTGGATTTTGGAAAGGTGAAAATTACTATTCCACTCCAGTTTAAGCAACAGTAAAGAAAGCGTTTGGTCTTCAGAGGGGTAAGGTTTATTATTCCTACTCCAATCTAAGCAACTGTAGGTAAACTACTTTACTTCAAACACATTACATATAGAAAAAACATGAACTGTTAATATAAACATTATTACCTAACATATATATATATATATATATGCTGCAGTAAGATTCACACAAGAGGGGGGACTTACTGATAATTTTAAATGCACAAGAGATGTGCGCCAAGGCTGTATCCTTGCCCCGTTTTATTTACATTGTACATAAATGGGCTAGAATCTGCCTTGACATCCCTGCAGGCCGACACCCCGAGAACAGGTGGCAGACCAGTACCAGTCTTGCTGTATGCAGACGATGCGGTGCATATAGCACATGCACCAAGAGCGTTGCAACTCTCAATTGATGGGTTTCTCTCATACATGAACGGACTGGATCTGTCCCCCAACTACACCAAGTCATATGTGGTGGAAGTTGGGTGTCGGGGGAATAGCACAACATCTTACAAGGCAGGTCCTTTTTTACTATAGCCAAGGTCACAGCATTCACATATTTTGGTGTTCTATTTGACTCCAAATCAAATTGGAATAACCTGAAAGAAGAGAAGGTAATAGATATGAAGAAAGCTATGGGAGCCATTGTAAATTACGCACATAGATTAGGGACATGGTTGCCAGGGTGATTTTAAAATTATATAAAACAATTTGTGTCTCTAAGGTCCTTTACGGGTGTGAGATATGGGGCTACAAGGCAATGACTGAACTGCAGATTATGCAAAATAAATTCCTTAGACGGATGCTAAAGGTCTCTCAAGGTACCCCTGCATACTCGGTTCATGAAGAACTAGGGGTACGGTATATTATTGACCTAGTTGCAGTCAAACCCTTGCTTTCCTGGGTGAATCTTTGGTCCAATGAGACCTCCTTCAACCAAGCTGTAATTATGGATTGCCTCTCATTAGATCATGCCTTTAAAATTCCCTGGTTAAGATATATCAAGGAAACATTCTATGCCCTAGGAAGATCGGACCTTTTTACAAATTGCAAAGCAGTGAAGAGAGAGGACAAAAAACTAATTAATGAATTATTCTCTAAGAAAGTGAATGCTGAGCAAGAAAGAAAGGAACTGACCAAGTCGACAGTCAGACCACGCGTCTTAGTTAAATCAGAGTTGGGATTAGAGCACTACCCCACTATTTTCCCCAGCACTGACGATCGATTTTTAATTACCCGTTTTAGATTTAACATATTCCATCATTTAGTGGCCTCGTCACCTGATTTTGTAGCTTGAGTTGAGGATAGAGGGCCCTGTGGCTGTGACAATAGGTCTCCACAGGATATCACATTTTGTCTTTTTATGCACATTTTATACGTATCTCAGGCGACTGTATCTTAAACCATATTTAAAATTAATGTTATTTAGACAGGCAAGAATTGCACTTTTGCACATGCAACTTTTTCAGAACGAACGTACTTTATTTGTGGTTACCTACTTTTAAAGAGCAATGATAAGATCGAGGAAATCCAGATATGATTGAGACAGAGAGGGGCGCTCGTGAATGATTTTATGTTCACACAGGATTTTGGGCAGGAACTAGCATTTATAATCATGTTCATGCAAGAGGTTTTGAAATTCAAGAGCACATTGTTTGATGTAATTTTATAGTTGTCTATCATAACAAAATGCATTTTTTATCTTTTATTATGAACCGGATATTGTTTTATTTCATTGCATCTTTTATGGCTGTGTTTACTGCCGAATAAAGATTGTTTAACAATTATCTATCTATCTATCTATCTATCTATCTATCTATCTATCTATCTATCTATCTATCTATCTATCTATCTATCTATCTATCTATCTATCTATCTATCTATCTATCTATCTATCTATCTATCTATCTATCTATCTATCTAGTTACCTCTATATATGTATATATGCATATATATACATTTGTTTAATAATAATTATAGATATATGTGTATATATTTATATATATATATATTTATATATATGAATTAACCAATTTACTAATTTCATAAACAATGTAATGATTAATTTTCAATTTAAAAATAATAGTTATTTAATTATTACTCAATTAACTTGCCATCCAATATCCCTACAAGCCTAACATCCCACACCCAAAATATAACTAGAAAAATAAGTATAATACAATTTACATAACTGATAACAGCTGGTGGTCTTCTCAAAAGGTAGATATGTGTCAGTCTATGTGTGTTTAACCAATCTTAGAGACTGAGGGTAGGAAAGAAATTGGGCTGTAGATAATTCTTCTAGCGGGGTCAAAGCAGTGTTTTTTTCTCCATTGTTTCTTTACTGAACGTTTTATAACCTTCTTGCATAACTTACAAGCTGTGCTTCCACAAATGTAACAGGTTTATACAAACATATAAATTAAAATACAGCTAGAATTCAACTGAGGTCCAATATTTGCTTTCTCATACCATCTTTGTCCGGATTCTCTTAACCCAGTGATGAAGACATATCACCTGCCCATACGGAGGCTGTAGTTTTAATAAGGGCTTCACTACAGCCTCTGCCTCTATTTTTGTATGCACCCAGTTATGAAGGAGGTTTTAGAAATAGCAATGAGTGTGGTTGTGGTCCTCTCATAAATTCAGGAATGTTTATAATATATATGAAGGTATAAGGATGATTTATAGATATGAATTCACTATGGAATAGTTGGTTAATAATATATATAATATTGTTGTTTATAACTAATAGGGTTTAAAGATGCCTTTGAGTAATATTGTATTCATGTTTTTTACAGTCCTGATGAAGTCTTGTAGTGTGTTGGCTTGGCTGCAGATGGTTTGTTTTAATGGAGCTGTGACGAAGAATTAAATTTGGAAGAGACTTTTAATTTGCGGCATCTTGGTGTCCTTATTGGATGATAGAAGAGTGGACATGTTGACATGGACATTTTTGAAAGAATTGAAAAACATCCAATTGAACGCATTTGAAAATTGACTAGATGGGATTTTTTACTGATTGAGTGCTTTCCCGATGAGGTTTTGTTGAAACACAGTTAGAATTCAAATGAGGTCCGCAAGTTGGATATACTAATATAAATTTTGTCATAGCATCTTAGTCTGGTTCTCTAAGACCAGTTATGAAGACATATCACCCGCAAATAACAAAGGCTGTGTTTTTAATAACGGTTTCACTACAGCCTCCTTCTATGTTTTTTGCATGCACCTAGTTGAAAGGGAGGTGTTAGCAATAGCTGTGGGTGTGAGTGCAATAGTAGCAGCTAACAAATTCAATACCCTTGGAGGGCAATCATCATATGGCGATCCAGACCTGAAACATGACATTTAATCTTGATGGAATAGGAGAAGTTCAAAGAATAGACACTACAGAAAATATGCTGGGCTATTAAAGCTTTGATTGCTTTTTAGGTCTCGCCTAGCGTTGCAGTGCATGCACTGCTCGCTTTGCGAGGCATGCAGTATACAGTATAGCGGGGAAGCTTCGTGGAAGCTCCGCCCACTCTGCGCTCATTGGCTTGTGTGTTTGTCCTCTGTAAATGCTGTCTTCTGATTTACTTTGAGGCTTGTTAGTCCCCCCTTATGACGATTATGTCGTCATTTGTCACCTCCCATGGCTATTGGCCCCTTTACTGGGAGTGTTACACCCGTTATGTGGCCTGTGAGCACTCCTTTTGTGCCCCCTTCTCCTCCCGCCATCACTCCTGTTTAAAAACACAGCGGCTCTCAGGAGACCACAAGCGAATCCCTAACAGTGACTTGGCAGCAACTCCTCCTTTCCCTCACCCTCCTGTCGCTGGTTTTGGGAGAGGCACAATGATCTTTCTGTTACACGCTACACGGGCACCAAAGGCTTCATTTAGCTGGTGACCCTTGCCACCGGGTTTTAAGTTGCCATGTGGGGAAGGACAGACGACGGCACATTTGCTCTTTGAGGTGGTGTTTGTCGCCGTGTCTGTTCTGGCAGCCTCTTGCACGAGGGCTGCTTGGTGGTAAAGGGATCTGCCTCTTTACTGCCGTCTCGCTCCGAGACTGGTGCTCAACAGCGCTCTCTTTTCTCCACTCTGACAGCAGGGCTGTAGTGGCAGCAGCTGGGAGGTAGGTAAAGCGCCGTTTTGCCACTGCTGCCTTAGGGACAGGAGGAGCCCGTTATTTCTGTGGCTCCGACGTGGAGTGGGAAAGCGTGTTGATGCAGCTGAAGCCGCTGGTACAGAGGGAGGCTGGCTGGCGCTGAAAGGGAGTAGAGCTCGTGCACTTGTTTAGTAGTTGTTCCCCCACCGCTGTTTTTCTTAGTTATTTAACCCCCACCGTTAATTGCTTTCTGCTGTTTTTATTAGTTGCTGTTCCACTGCCTCTTCACGCAGAACGCATTATGGTATTGAACAAAAATTCAGGACTGGACATAGTGCCCGTGATTACCCATATGCAGGTGTTCATGCTAAATCGCTGCAACAAAAGCAGACATTAAGCTCCCTGCATACAAAAATACGGATTGCTTACCTACATGGTATAAGCTGCGCTTTGCAGAGGTACATTTTCATTACATGAACTACCGATCCACATCTGCGCAACACCCTCAAATCTGTCATAAATTTGACAGTTAAAACTTCGGCTTTGTTTTTTCATCAAAACTCTGTCCGAAACTCATGATTCCACCTTATTCAAGATGGTCGTTAATCGGACTTCGTCCTTTCACACGTGTGGTTTATCTAGTGTTAGTGTTTAAAGCATCCACAAAAAATTTACACGCACACTAGTCCTTCTTTAGATTATATAATGTCGTAAAAAAAAGAGGCGGGTCAGTCTTGTTCAATAGGCCGTTAACAGGCAATTCCGGAATGGGGCGTAGTTTATACCCTGATGTGTATTACACTTTAAATGAGGACCTATCTTATTTTTTGCACTTGTGGCCGCTGAGGGAATGTTGAGTTGGAGCTCAAAACCGAAGAGAACTGCACCGAGCGGCCCACAGAGAAGCCACACAAGCATAATCGCAGGGCCGCGGACCCCAAGAGAGTCACTGGCATATAGCAGTCACATATTTATTTAATTTTAGAATACTCAACATTATATCTTATTTTCCTGAAACTCGCCTTTATATTTCATTTTAAAAGTGCGTGATTTTTCTATTTCCAGTGCTATAAAACACTATTTTCAATGTCTCCACCTAGTAAACAGTGCAGCAGATGGTAGTAGTGAATTTACAGATTATGGTACGTAGCTGCCAGATAGCAACATGTATGGTTTGACACCACCAGCCAGTCCATCCTTTTCAGCCACCATCATGATACATTCTGAAATTTGTAGGTTTTCTTTCAATATTGTTAAAGAAAGCTTGAAAACCTGACATAAAACGTGCAATTGACTGAAAAGCCAAGAAGGTCACTCAAGGTCATCTAGTGCTCTCTCCAACGTAGCAGAATCTGCAATAGCTGTCAAGTTTAAGATTTCCCAGCTCTCCCGTGATGATGCATCACTTTCGCCTCCTTTTGCCTCATTTTTCGCTGCACTACTATGTTATGTTATGTTATGTTAACCTCTTTTTGTAGTGCGCACAGCTACTAGAAAGTGTCCCGGCGCGAAAGCCAGCTGATAAAAGAGGAAGGAGAACAAGAAATAACAGAGAAGGAAAATACCTAACAGAGGATTACTTAAATAGCAGGGTTTTTAATTGTTTTTTTAATAACCTAAGGCTCTCCATGTTTCGTAATTCCAAGAACAAGGTATTCCAGGCCTTGGCCGCTTTAACAGAAAGAGAGCAGCCGCCTAGCCTAGACAAACGAAACCTAGGAACCACAGCAAGGCATTGACCCGTCGAACGAAGCTGTCGAGACGGCTCATAAAACGAGAAACGCCTCCTGAGGTATTGAGGCCCGGTCTTGTAAAGAGCACCATGGGCTAATGTCAGGGCCTTAAACTGTACTCGCTGCTCAACCGGGAGCCAATGTAGATCTCGAAGGTTCTGACTAACACTGGATCTACCTGGCATGTCCAGCAAAATTCTAGCCGTCACGTTCTGTGCAATCTCACCTCTCTCGCTCTCTCTCTCAGACACACTTTCTATCTTTCTCACACACTCTCACATACCACTTTCCCAGAGACATATATCTAAACTATTTCTAAACTTGCCTATCACACACACATTTTTCTCTCAAACTTACGCACCCAATTTATACTATCACAAACACATTTCTGCACTTAATTTATACTCACACACACATTTCTCTCGCACATGCTTTCAGACACCCCTCCCTTCTGTCACACACAGATTCACCCCTGCAAATACACACTCTTGCTCAAACTCGCTCACACACAATCGCAGCTTGCCCTTACCCTCGACATTTTTAACAGATGACAAAAAAGAATACCTTTTTTTCATTCTTCATTCACCCCCTGTGTTGCTTTATTTAAACCCCAACCTTGTAAAGAATTCCATGCTCAAACAATACATGTTGTAACACCCAGTATAATATGATGCATGGATAAATAAGTATAAGGTCCCAAAGGCGAGACCGATTGTATTGCAAATGCTTGTTTATCCTACAGCTGCCTTTACGGTCTCTGGCCCAAACGGTAGTCAGGTCAGTGCGAGGAGTACAAAAGGGCAAGCCCAGGGCATAATTTCTGACTATGCCTGATTGACATCTTTGCACTGGCATTGTGGACACTATAGAAAAGTGAAAGGGCTGTGAAATGGCATAAAAAGAAAATTAGGGCCGAATTCACAAGGATTTCTGGGGGAAAGTACAAAGGTGCCCTGATAGGGTTGCTCCTATGATTGGAGTGAATGTTTATCATTTTAGGCATTTCCAAAGAATGCCCTGAGTACTCCTAGAAATTTGTGACAGCTACAACTTTCCAGAGGCATTCACATGCATAGCCATTTCTTCATGAGGAAGTGTAAATGTGTTGCACGACCACTTATGGAAAGGTAATGCTAATGTTCACTTTTAAACGTTTTTGTTTCTCCACAAAGATATACATATTTTTGCTTATTAGGAACTATTTTTCCTACATCCTTTTAAATTTGAGGTGCTCCCAATCTCTTTCCGCCTCACTTTACAGGAGTGAGCTCAAAAGTTTTTTTCAGGGAGGAAAATCCTCCATGTCGCTAATGAGTTCCCGAGTTTGTTCAATAACATTTGCTGGAGGACCCACCCAGGGGTGCCTACAAATCACCCTTGTAACTAAATTTGCAGGAGTAAATAAAGTACCTTTTTGAGCCCATGAATCACAAATGCAAATTAGCTATCGGAAATGCATTTTGATTGCAAACTTAAGTTGAACTTAGATGCACCACTAGCTTTGTAAATCAGGCCCCATCAACCAGCAAGGACAAATTCAAAGAGTATGGATCTTAAATAACGAATGCACTAATTTGCACGGATAGACTGCTTTCATATGCACACAGATATGCATAAATCTATTTGGTGGAGACATTTAAATTACACTTTTGGACTTTATTTACACTTTAATTTTGTGAATGGCCAACAAGTAGTACATTTACTCAAAAGTGTAAATTACTCGCAAGTATAAGTTACCTTTGTGAATCAGACCCATAATGTGAAACATGTTGACATAGTTTTGCATTCTAGTTTTCAAACTAATTCAATCCTTCCGCAAAAAGATGAAAAAAAAATACCACAATTATTATGGCTCTGGGTGCGCATTTGATATTTAGACTCTCATTTTCATTGTCCCGTTTTCAAATTAATCAAATGCCTTTTGCAACAGGTTAGAAAAAAAGCAAGAAATCTATCCCAATTTTTTAATTTGTCACCATGCTTGGCAATTATGTAAAAGGCCGAAGGATGTAAGAAACAAAGCTCAACTTTGAAAACACCCACGTGTTACCGTCTGCTAGATGACCATGGCATGGGGCACATATGTATCAGTGCAAACCCTTCAGAAAGTGTCATAAAAGCAGCAGATGCCATCTTAGCAGGGTGAGAAAGCAAACTGAACTC
This sequence comes from Triturus cristatus, assembly GCF_964204655.1. Taxonomy (NCBI): domain Eukaryota; kingdom Metazoa; phylum Chordata; class Amphibia; order Caudata; family Salamandridae; genus Triturus; species Triturus cristatus. Next base: position 959,866,825 of record NC_140590.1, read on the forward strand.
TGTTCCTATGGTAGGAAGCATGCTTTACTCTTTTTAAACCAATTGCAAAAAAACCCTAATTCTTCAGCATGGTCTCTGGTGGGCACTGGAGAGCTTCCTTGATAACGATAGAGGTGGGCAATAAAACCGGTTGCTTTGGGCAGCTTGATGTGTCAATCCGGCCCTGGTAAAGGGTTTGCGAGGGCAGTAGAATTCACCTTTTAATGTTTAGAGTGTTCAGGATTTGGCTGGTGCAGCAGATGGGAAAGTCAGATGCATTGTCCTTCATGCTCGAGCCGTAGCCCTACAATGAGAAGGAGGAACAAACTTTGAACCCATACATACTAAATGATCATTTCAGCCCTCGTTAGGATGTTTAACCACTTCAGTATGGTTTCCTGGGCAAGTGATGTCACTCTGGAAGAAGATCTCTATTAGAATTATTGTAAACTACTGTGAACGTACTAACAGACTGTGCCCTATCTTTGAAAAAGCGTGACATATATATGTTTTACACTTTACAAATGCACTATTATGAAAGTATATCCTCTGTAGTCTGCTAAGAATATTATAGACTCTTTTCAAAAGTCGTGTGCATCAATATTCACCACACACAGGCACAGCTGGCTTTAGCGCTGGTGGCGCTTGGTGCGACAAACTTTTTTGGGCCCCCCCCTGACCTCCTCCTCGGATTCTCTCACTATCACCCAGCAAAAGTGCCCCTTGTCTCTCCATAGCCCCTCTCTCACATACATTTCATTTGTTTTAAAGCACTGTTAAACGCTAGCTTTACTAATCCACTCAGCTATCCACATAAAATTCAGATCTATTCTTTGCAGCAGGCATATTAACCTCCTGCGCTACTTTATGGTGAGTTAAAACTGCCACTAGACAAAACTCTGATCTCTCTCTCTAGCAGGAACATTAACCACAAGAGTTATCTTGACATTTTTATTGCGGCCTGAAAGCTGGCCACACAAGGAACTGTAGGGGAATTAATATTTGCAATGAAGAAAAATCAATAGAACAAAAACACAGCAATCATTGATCTAGCAAGCAATTAATCTTAAAGAATGAATAATACTTCAAAAAACGTAACAATTCATTTTTAGTATTTCATGTGAATTTTGAATCATTCATCAACTCCTTTAGATATGTACAAAAAATGAGAACGGGCTGTATATACAAAAATATTTACATAACAACGACGCAGTGACAAAGTGACTAAAGTGACTCTGTGTGATAGTGCAGAAGTGGATATTTGCAATATTAATAAAATACAAAGGAAGTTTTTTACACAAAAGGTCCTCGGCTAATTTATGGATAGGTAATAAGCCTTGTATGGCACACGTGCTATAATCTGTATATACAAGGAATTCCAGTTAGTTCAGGACTGTGGAACCGTCAACGTTTCGACCCTGTATCGACCAGTTGTTCTATACGGTCATGTCGGGTCTTCTTCAGGACATTGGGGATGTATAACAGCCCAATTAGAGGTGAAAGGACCGATGTCAGACAATATGGCGTGATTATCGCTCAGTGGCAATCAGAAGAGAATACCAATATCACAGAAGGTCTAGATTCTTCTTCGTCTAGTTATCTACTCTTGTTCTTCTTTTGTCATTCTTCTTAGCGTGCCCGTTGTCAGTCACTGACTTCAGGGTAATTTATTTAGCGCTGCTGGAGTCTGGGACATCAGGATATCACTTCAACTGATGTATGAAATGTATTCTCAGAGTCTCGGGGAGTCAGTCTGAAGCGCGCCACTGACTGACGAAGAAGAATCTAGACCTTCTGTGATATTGGTATTCTCTTCTGATTGCCACTGAGCGATAATCACGCCATATTGTCTGACATCGGTCCTTTCACCTCTAATTGGGCTGTTATACATCCCCAATGTCCTGAAGAAGACCCGACATGACCGTATAGAACAACTGGTCGATACAGGGTCGAAACGTTGACGGTTCCACAGTCCTGAACTAACTGGAATTCCTTGTATATACAGATTATAGGACGTGTGCCATACAAGGCTTATTACCTATCCATAAATTAGCCGAGGACCTTTTGTGTAAAAAACTTCCTTTGTATTTTATTAATATTGCAAATATCCACTTCTGCACTATCACACAGAGTCACTTTATTCACTTTGTCACTGCGTCGTTGTTATGTAAATATTTTTGTATATACAGCCCGTTCTCATTTTTTGTACATATCTAAAGGAGTTGATGAATGATTCAAAATTCACATGAAATACTAAAAATAAATTGTTACGTTTTTTGAAGTATTATTCATTCTTTAAGATTAATTGCTTGCTAGATCAATGATTGCTGTGTTTTTGTTCTATTGATTTTTCTTCATTGCAAATATTAATTCCCCTACGGAACCATTGTTCATATATGTTTACGAGGCCCAGGTTCCTTGGGTTAAAGGGTTACCCCTGTGTGCATAACTCCCACACAAGGAACTGTGCAGCAGGTGCATTTAACTCATAAATTATTGCTAAACACAGACCCCCCCTGATGTCAATGCCCCCCCCAGGTTAGCGCCCCATGCGGCCACACCGAACGCACGACCCTAAAGCCGGACCAGCATACAGGGGAAGAACCACACATGCTGAATGGAGCATTCAATACTCACCTGCTGCCATGAACAAGACACATCTCACACCAGTTGACTCCTCACTTACAACAAAGGTCTCTGAACCCATGGTATGTCCACAGCCTCCCTGTCTCAGTTATGAGCCAGCAGAAACAGCCTACCCATTTGCTGACTGACAGCAAGTTTGGTACCCGTCTCCTAATCCTGTCACCCTATGCCTTCAGAGGGCCATCCAGTGATCAATGTTACAATAGATCCTAAAACCCTAGCTGACTCATTAAACAAAAGAACATTCTGGAATGCCTATTAATAGAGATTGGTAAGGATGCAGGACTGTTCCGAGAGGATTTTTTTAGGTCTGGGCTACACAGCGCATGCACTGTCTCTTCAAGACCTTCTGTATTTTAACAGGGGACTTGGAGAGGGGTAGTTTCCTACCATTTGTTGGCTTCTTTGTCACTCTCATTTGCTTGCTTCTTATTGCTCAGGTGTTGTAGGCGTTCTTCCTCTTCATGTGTTTGTCCCTCTGCTGCAGCAAGGACGCATTACTTGTGTCCTTCCACTGCTCATTTTCTTAGACTGTACTTTTTTTCTTTGTGTTTGAACACTTTATCAGAATCCATCTTTTTTAGCTGGCTCTCAGATGTACTTCTCTCCCTATGTGTTCCTCCTTCCCCCACCCGTGTTACTGCCCCACCTAGTCAGCCTCAAACATGTTGCTGCCTAACCCCACCCGCTCTCCCTCATCTGTTTTGCTGCTTGCTGACACACTATCTCCCTCGTCCGTACTGCTGCATCCAACATTTGTGTTGCTGTTGCACCCATCCCTCATCCTTGTTGCTGCTTGACCCCTCTTTCCCTCGCCATAGTTGCTGCTTACCCCCACCAGCCATAACAACAAAAAAACAACATGATGCGGACTCTGCTAAATGCGTCATAGCACTCACTTTTACCCCACAACCTCTATTGTCTGTGTTGTCTCCCCCTGGCTCTCCATGTTTCTTTACCCGCACCCTCCACGCTGCTTCCTACCCCGCCCTCCCTCTCACTGTCAGGATTACATGATATAGCCGTTTTACTGATTGTCAATTTACAGGTAATGACAAATCTAAATAGTGATGGGTAAATGCTTACTGCAAATGGAGAGCTAGATATAAGGAAACTCAGGGTCGGAGGAAAGCTAGCGTGCTCGTCAGTGTATGCTGTGACCAGAACGAAACTGTTGGACTTGGCCCTTCTGGCAGGTTCACCCCCGAGACTTTTTGCTTTTTATTGGTAACTTGGTGTAATGGTTTTGGGTTTCTGCGCACTTTACCGCTGTGTCCCAGGGTAAAGTGCGTGCGTGTTGTGAGGTTGACCTGCCCTCCCATAGGAATGCATGGGGGAATGTATGTGTCCTGGTAGTTCCTGATGCGTGGGGTGTGCAGGCCCGAGTTTGGTATGTGCGGACTCGTGTGATTGAATGCTGCGCGATGATGTGTGCGGCGTGCATGTACCTAGTGTGGAAGTGCCACTTCTAGAAGTGGGCACTTCAGTGTGCAGTATGAAATGTGTGGCTTGTCTGGCGATTGGCTGGTGGAGGTCATGTGACGGACTAGGGAAATCCCCAGAGTCAGGAGGAGTCACCCAGTGGTGAATGGGAGTTTAGCATACTGATGGCTGGGGAGGAGTATACCTGGGTCCTGAATAGGACAGGGCTTTCCCCACACACTGCTGGCTCCGGCCCCTGTGGTGCGTCTGATGACCCTAGCCCTGCCAGTGAATAGGGAGAGGGGCTGAGCAAAACAAAGTGCTCAGGAACCAGATGTAACTGGTTCGCCCCTTCCCTGCACCTTCAGACAAAGACTTTTACTGTATAAAAAGAGGCTGTGTCCCCTTACAATTTGTTCTCTTGCAGGATCCACTTGAGGGGGGCCTGCTGCTGCTGGGCGCCAGGAGAGACCGCCACTGGGGACTGCCTCCCTGCTGGAGGGCCCTGTGAGCTGGCTCTGGGCCCAGTCTTTGCCCCCCCTGCTCTTGAAGGACTTTTCTGCTGGACCTTTTTGACTTGCAGCGCCTGGGAGCGCTTTATGGGCCTTAGAGCGCTGGGCGCGCTGTTTTGCTGTATAGCGCTGTGAGCGCTCTGATTCTGATAGCGGGTGCCCACCCCGCAATTTTGCCGGTGTCCGCCAGGTTCGGCGGGTGCCCACACCGCCGTTGTGCTCAGTTGGCGAGGGAGCCTGCCCCTCTCATTGCCGAGGAATTCACCGCCGCGGCCGGGCTTCAGCCGGAAGTCAGGCGGCTGAGGGCGGGCCTCCGGGACAACCGGAACTTAAGGAAGGAGGGCGGGAGCCTACCCCGCCTCCTACTGCAGCGTGGCGGCTGCTCCGAACCCCGGAGCAGGCAGGAGCCTACCCTGCGCCCCGGGGCACTCTGCCAAGAGTGAAGATCCAGGCGGGAGTCCACCCCGCGCTGGACCGAAGAGAGAAGTGCGGCAGGACCTGGTGCGGAGGGGGCGCGAGGCACATTGTCGGTGCCTGCCCCTCCGCGTTAAGGAGAAACCTCGAAGTCCTTCCCCGGAGTGGAGAGAGAAGAGACTACGCGGGAGTCCCCAGAGCAACGGCCCGGTGAGTGTAGAGGGGCTGGGGGACTCCGCGCCTGTGCTGGGGGTACGGGGGCAGTTTCCACAGAGCCCCGTGTGGCTCCCACATGGTGGCAGTGTCCATGAGCCCCGTGAGGCTCCAACGAGGCGCATTTCGGGCGATCAGAGCCCCAAGGCTCCAACGAAGGGGCCGAATATTCATTCAGAGCCAAGAAGGCTCTAGGGGGCATTTTTATTGTGTTAGCGCCCAGAGAGGCTCCACGAGTGACGGCGATTGGTGTTCCAAGGGCACAGTGGTGCCCACGCTCAGGTCTACAGCTGCCCAGCACTTAGTGGGCAGCTGCCGCGTTTAGGTTGGGGATCTTTACGCTTTTTGGCTTGCGCAGCTGGCGCAGCTTGACTGGGACAGGGTGTCCTCGCCCCGACAAGGCCAGTTGGCCTAGAGACTGCCACAGGTGGTGGCTCATGAGAGTTTCTCGCTAATGTTCTTTCCTAGCACCTCTGAATGTTTTATGCATCATGTGTTTCCTTTTATGACACAGCTGAATGTTTTATGCATCATGTGTTTACCTGCCCGGCACCTCTGAATGAGTTTATGTGTCATGTGCCATGTTCTGCACCTCTGAATGTTTTATGCATCATGTGTAATGTGTGTCTTCCCCCACAGGTATTGTGATACTTAGGGGGTTGTGTTCCCCTGGTACCGGTGGTACTAGGGAGGTTCTGAGTCCCTGCGTGATAGTCTCCTAAAGTGTTTAGGGTTGCGTAGGTGGTACTTTCTTGTTACCAGTAGTTACTGGTTGTGTGCTATATATATGTTATTTTTGTGCTACAGTAATTTTATATTTGGTGCTAAGTGCTAAATATCTAACAGTGCTAATTCCTGACAGTGGTCCATGTGGCCCTGTCCCCTGTACCTATAATCCCTTGTAAATTCTGCCCGTGCCTGTTGGCACAATGTAAAGTGTGTGTTTCTATCTAATGTGTTTTATTATAATACAAAGGCTATTTTTATAGAATACCTTGTGTGGAGTTTCCTTTGTGGTGGGCCTTGGGTGTTGTTGCTGGGTGCGCGCGCAAACGCTTTACACCTTGCCTCAGAGATAAGCCTGACTGCTCGTGCCAAGCTACCAAGGGGGTGAGCAGGGGTTATCTTTGGCGTGTAACTTCCTTGCCCTGACTAGAGTGGTGGTTTCTGCCTGGCTTTGGCGCAAGCCCTAGCCAACCAGAAATCGCCATTTCTAACTGAAACCAACTTCAATCTCATGGGAAACGGTAATTTGGATACTAAGAATTGTGATTGAATAAGGGAGAGTAGTGTCAGTGTCACCGCTTGCCAAAGCAATTCATGCTCAGCAGTCATGTGAGGATCATCGTAGAGCCACTGTCTTGTGGTAGGAGTGTCTAATTGGAACTTTTGACTTTCTACTTTTTTCACTATCTTGCGACTCAGATCGTTTTCACAATCACCGCCATTTGCAAAGTCTGGTTTATTTGTACTGGGTCTCTGTGCACACTATTTTCTTACATGTTTTGGGGGTTTTTGCACATTCTTATTTTGCTCTTTTTGTCTCTCTAGTTTCATCGTCAACATTGTGCATATCATTATTTTTCCTGGATTAACAAGACTGAAACTCATTTTGAACGTATGTGTATTGAACTCTCTAGTAAGTTTAAAGACTACAGCACAGGAATTTCCAAGAGAACATATAGCCATTGTTTTCTTATATTTTTAGTGAGAAAACTGCATTAAGTTTTAGAGAAGAAATGACTGAGTGAGATGACTTGTTACTTGAGCTTTTTGGATAAAGAGATTGTATATGATTTGAATGTTATGAGGTTCTTTGATTAAGCTGATATTGTTTCATTGCAGACTTCCATAAACAGATTCCAAAGGAAGTGTGACGAGTCTCCTATCAGCGTTTTCTCTTTCTACTGATTTTGCTTTTGCCCATTGTATGAGCTACAATTAGAAATCATGGTAGCTGCGTAGTGGTAATAGGATTAGCTTCATGGAACGCCTGTAGTCTGTTAACCAAATCCGTGAACTATGACACTTGCCAGTATTAAGAAAAGGGTTATGACAAAGCCAGCACTGGCTTTGTCATTGTACTTTTTTAAGCTTTCAGCCATGCTGCTGTACAACTTAGCTAAAAAACATTGGTAAAGCCAATTGCTCTCTCTTACTCTAGACCTAAGGGCTTTGCCAATGCTTGTTTTACACTGGACTCCACAGTAAGGACTGTGAGACCTATTGAGCCTGCTTGTCAGCCGGTCTACTTTACAACTAAATACCACATTTGGCCGGCAAATATGTTATGCTGAAACTTTCCCATAGGATATCTTTTCAGGTGTGCAAAACGAAACAATCACTCCACCAGTCATGTTCCAGCAGTTCCACGACAAAACGGAAACACAACACTTTAAAGAGGTTTAGAGTGAACTGATCATGCCGCTTCAACTTCAGATCAGGTTTTCAGATCTGTTTTGAATGCTGTTTCATGTCAAGCACAGAGTGTCAATTTTCTTCTAAAGCGGAGTTGCTGCCCTGTGAACCACGAGTGCATTTGGTGCGCGCCCCCTTCTTTCCAGTTGCAGAATGCAATCAGAGTGGCAGGTGTCACAGGCAAAGTCTTGTGCAATTACCCTATCCCATAAGCTGCATGACGGAGCAATGCATTGGAATAAATAACCATTATGGCCCCACAGATTAGGGTTTATGTACTGTGACAAGCGCGAATATAATGAAGCGCGCACTTAGGACTCGGCCCCCCGGGCGCCCAGGCATGCCCTCATCGAAGAAGTAAACAGGACGGCAGCCTCAACTGCTTCCGGGTCAGCGCGACGTCACTTCCGGCCGGAGCCGGCACCTCAGGGGAGGGGGCGAAGGCCTATTTAGGGCAGCTGGCCCGGGTCCTCGCCCTCTCTTTCTTTCCTGCGCCGGCCTCGGAATGCAGGGGGCTCCTTCAATCTTGTAATCTCTCCGGTGGTCTGTGCTGGTCGTCGAGTTACGCGTCGGTAGAGGATCGGTTTTCGTGAATTTGATGGACGGCGGTTGGGGGATAGCAGTGCTGCAGGTTTGGAAAGTGGAGAGCAGCGGTGTTCCCGGGGAGCCGGAGGTGCGGCGCAGCCTAGGAAGAGGTGATTAGCCATGGTGTGCTGGTAATGGTAAACGGAGCGGGGTTTGTCCAGTTGTTTTGCGGGGCAGTCGTAGGGGCAGCCTTGGTTTGTTTATGGTAGATGAGGAGGGGACGATGGTCTCAGCGGGTACCCAGTGCGCGATAGATTTGGAAAGCGCACGGGAAAGGAGTGGCCGCTTTGGTCGCTTCTCGCCCCTTGTACTTGGCTAATTGTTTTGACCCAGCGCCGGAGGGGATTAGGCAGCAGTTTCCATTGGGGGCCCGGGTTAACGATCTTTTGACTGTGTTGGCTAGTGGCCCTGACGAGTAGGTGAGTTTCCCCCCCCGTTGTGTGCTTCGGGCAGACTGTGCTTTGTGCTTGCAGCGCCGGTCCTGGCTTGGCAGTGTGGCTGCTCAGCATGGGATGATTCGAGTCGGGAAGGTCTCCTTGTGGGGAGGGAGCGCAGGAGTGTGTCGCCTAGGGTGGGGAGCCTTTTGAGTTTGTCAGCGGGGCCCAAACTCGCCAAGTGGGGCAGTTCGCCGTTTGGGAGAGTTTGAGTCGCTCGCACTCGGTCGGCCGCTGGTGATCAGTGGGTGTGCAGTTTACTTTGCCGTTCCTCGGTTTTCCCTCCGCCGCCCCTCCTGGCCTAATGGGCTGTTGTAGGTCTTCGTAGCGGACCCTCCTGGCAGAGGCGGGTTCCAGACTGGTGTCGCAGGCGATGCCGGGCGCGTCTCGGGGGATCGGAGTGTCTGTATCGGCCGATGGGAGGGGTTCCCCCCCCCTGTTTCTTGAGGTGCGGTGCAAGAGGTTGGATGGGCTTCTTTTGCGTCTCTGGGCCTTAGCACTGGTGTTGTAAACTGAGTGGCATTGCGGGCATGGCAGGTCGGGTTGGCGGGTGCACCTTTTAGCACTGGTGTTGTAAACTGAGTGGCATTGCGGGCATGGCAGGTCGGGTTGGCGGGTGCACCTTTGTGGCGGAATCTGGGAGAGTTGGGAGGGCATGAGATTTCATGGCACATTGCGCTTGGCGCGAGTGGTGGGCTGTTTGCGCAATTGTTTAACGTAGGCATCACTTGCGGGATGGCAGCATCATTTCACTGATGTCTGGGATCGAATTGATATGGTTGCTTTGAACTCATTGTGTGGGGCGCACGGTTTTTGTGGAGAGAGGGTTTTCGTGACAACGGCGGGACAAACTATGTGTGGAAGGTGGCGGGGGCCCGGCGTCCAACAGGTGTTGTCCGAGCTTGGGGGCGCAGCGCATGCCAGGCCTACCAGGTTCCTTAGGGGCGGGAACTCTCAGCATAGCATTTTGAGTGTTGCATTGAATTATGAATTCAGTCAGTGGCCTGGCGTAACTGGATTCTTCACGCGAGTGAATGCGGCAGCGATAATTTATTGGCTACCGCGGTGGAAGGTTACCGGGATATTGTGGGGGCTGAGGCGGAACAGGAGCACTGCTCAGGCCTCAGGCACGGGGGTGTGTGGGTCACATCTGGTTCTCTAAAGCTCAGTCGATCGCTGCGACTAGCATGTTTAGGAAAGGGGGCAAAAAATGTACATTGTATTGCCACTTGGAGGTCCTTCTGGGGGAAATATGGCGGGCACTCTTTGGTCTGGAAGGGGGTTGCCGGGGGCCAGGGATCTCGTTCCTGGGCTGGGTCAATCGCCGTTATCACTATTAGACGCGAGTAGGTGCGGTTGGTTTACAGTTTTGGATGCGGGGTGGCGCCAAAGAGGATGGGCCGTACAGACAGACACCTCCAAATCTTATTGTACTAATCGAATATACCATGGAAGAAATCAGCAGTAGTAACGGTTTAACCCGCAGCTGAAAGATATACAAATAGACTGCATAGACTTCCCTCCGAAATTCACCGCGTTTTCAGCGGTGAGGTTTTTCTTCTGGGTGATCAGGGGGGCCTTTAAAAAACGTCTTCGGTATTATCAAGGGGTGATTATCTCTTTCAGGCTGGCCTTGCCCTCAATACAGGTCGGCCAACGTTTAAAAGGGTTATCCCAATGTTAAAACAGAGAGATAAAAAACAGAATGCACGGTGCCATGGCGCACCCGGGCCTATTGGGTTAGTAATCTCCGGTTGCACTTTGTCCTTTGATCGATGCTTGGCTGCTTTGATATTTGACTTGCGTACGGTGTGTGTTTGAAGAAACCACTCACGAGTTCAAGAAATAGGCATCGAAGCCCAGGCCCGTTTGCAATAATGCAGCGTTTGCACTGATCAGCGATTAGGCGCGCCGCAGCATCGGGTTTCCCTGGTGGCGGTACGACTAGATATAAAGGAAAGACAAACACGCGCGGGGTTACAATTCCCGCCCGGCCGCTTCTCGTCTCCTCGTGACATGGGTCCCGTTTTTTCACTCGCGGCTCGTGAATGCCCCCCCTGCTCTCTGGCTTGTCACACATGTGCGGGGCTTGCGGGCTCCGGCTCTGTTAATGTTTAGGGTTTAAGTAGTAGGGCCCGGAAGCGATTAGCGTGATCCCAGCTTGCCCCCCCCTGATGTAACAACGCAAATATGACAGTCTGGCGTCGCAGAGTTGCTGCAGCAGTGGGATTGTATCATTGTGTGGTAATCTGAACATCTGAGTGTGAGGTATGGTGCTATCCTGCGTCCTTACGGAAACTGCACACTGACTGAAAATAGACATATAGGAATTTGTGACGCGCACATGGTTACACACACGTGTGGGCTGCCATTTATTGAATTATATGTTGACCCTGCCCTTGGAGAGGGCCACGGTGTAGGCAAATAAAAAGGGAAGGTACTTATTATTTTACAGTACCGGTGGGTTCCTTCGCGGGGTCCTCTCCCCTGTGGCTACATCGCTTCCGCCGGGGGAGTATGATCATGTGCGAGGGGTGGCTTTGTGTGTACCTTACGTAGGTCGGTCCGTAGGACAGGAGTGAGCAGTCCTGTATTACGTTTGGGGTCGGTCCCCCATAACACTGGGCCCACCTTGTGTCCCATGGTGGGCAGTATACAGCCGGGATCTGGCTGGCACGTACTAGTGCTACTAGGTGGCTTGGTCAGGTACAGGGTTCACCTAAGATCACCACAGAATACGGGTGGGACCCCTCTAGGATACGCAGGGGCGTGGTGTTCTGCATCACTGTCCAGGAAGGCATTATGTGACTAGTTTGAAGGTTAGTCGCACCCTTCAGGGGTGGTGGTTGGGGCGCATCATTGAGCTGACTTCAGGCAAGAAATCTTCCCTTTAGGGTACACTGCACCAGATAGACTTTCAGGTGGCACGGTCGTTATATGGTTTGAGCGTCAAGGGCTTCCATTAAGGCAGGTGGGCGGATGCTGTGCGGGTAGCAAACTACCAGTAGAGGCGCGTTAGGGATTCTGGTCTCAGGGAGACTCCCCTTTGCTAGGCAGAAATCATTCCTGTTTAACTGATCGATTTCCCTTGGTTAAAGTGATACAAAATAGCACATGGGGCGGTATACCTGCCCCTTGAAGTAAAACGGGTATAACACATGGTTGGTGGTCACCCATAACACAGCTGGGGCTCAGGTGCTGCGCGCTTATTCCTTGGGGTCGAGGTTGCGCTGTACAAGGTTTGGGAAAAAGAGGGGCCTTTCGGCACACCTACAATCAGAGGGCATCCCTATTTCACTGTGTTGCTCAGGTACTTGCCAGGTGACCCATCTGGGAAGAGGATGAAGCCTGCTTAGAAAGTTAGGTGAGGGCAGTTGGCATTGATGGAGTTCACGAAGTGAGCCTGTATCTGGCGCTAGGACGCAACGGGTGGTGGTCATTTTTCATGGCAAAACTTAGGGTAGTTCCTTCATGAAGAATAGGTGTTAGCAAGCGGCGGGTGAGGGGTTCCCTACTGCTAGAGCAGTCATGTGGCATCCTTACCTGATTTCACACAACACTGGCAGGGGGGTAGGGCGCCGGGGGGGGCTCCCCTAGGGGAAATTGACTGGTACAGGCATCAGGGCGGTGGGAGGCCGGACATGCCCGGACTCTGGGTTAGCCAAGGTAGGCAGGCCCCCTCCCGACGGAAGTATATAGCTTGAGCTAGTTAAGATTGGCTCTGTAGCGGCGGGTGGACATGAATAGGGGTATACAGGGCCTTGTGGGGATCACGACAAACTCGGTGTAGAGTCGGTACTTATCGCTCACAGGGTTGTCTCCCGCAGCGTTCGGTGGTGGACCTCAAGAGTCAGACTCGGACCCGCGACAGGCGCTGCAGGTTAGATAATTCACTGGCCAGGTCTTAGGTAGGGTGGTTGAAGAGAGTAATGGCCCAATGGTTACAGTCGGAGTTGCTTACTCTCAAGTTACAGGTTCATTCTCATTGATTCAGTTCAGGCAGATATCCTTTCGACAGGGGTGATCCTGGGAGCACACACAGTGGCAGCGGGCGCAAGGCGTCGTGTGGGACTCCTGTCCCCAGAATGGGTTATCTTGCATTGCAGAAGTAGCAAGACTAATCAGGTCATTGGAATTGGACATGCTCTAGGCCTGAGGTTGATGAGGTTGCTGTGGGGTGGGGAGGGCGAAGGGCGGTCTGCCCTGGTCCCCCTTGTGGCGGTAAAGAGGCCACAGAAATTGCCTTTACATTGTTAAGGGGAGTCCTCCTGCATACTCTTTAGGCCAGCACTGAGGCGGAGAGATGGTAAGCTCACCCCAGAGAGAACGGGACACCGGCTGGGGGCAAGGGTGCCAGTTTTAAAATAGGGCATGGGGCTTCCGCCCCTGGTTACTCCCTACGAACGCCCGATGAGCAGCCTGGTGGTGGAGGGGTGGGCCCCTCAGGTGGCGGATCTAGACCAGAGGACAGGGGCTCACCCTTCAAGGACGCAGGTGGGTTGCGCCTTGCGTGGTTCTCAGTTGGTTGGGGGACGCGAGCCAGAAGGCCCCTTAGTGCTGGAGCAATAGACAACGTTCTTCGTGTAGGTAAATTGAGTTCTCCCCGACTTGCGGATGGAGCATGAAGCTAGGGAGAACTTTAAATTAAAATGGTGATTAACGTTTTGAATTTGATAAATACAGATCATATCAAATTGTTTGATTTATATATTGTCATGTTTGTGTGAAGATTTGTAATAAACATGGCCTTTTTAACCCACAGCTGGTTGTTAAGCATTGTTTCGTGGGTTTGGAGGAGGGCTGGGCCGGGTGCCATCCTGGGGGGTACGAGTCCTATAACTCAATGCTGTGGCACTCAACTTTGAGAGCCCATTCTCTAGGTCTGTTAGACAACCTTGTAAACGTTCATGTGTTGCGGCCAGCACGCTTCCTGTCTGTGGTTTTAACACAGGCTGGCAGGCAATAAATGCACAGCAAGGAGGCGCTAGCATGGTTCAGTACTACTCGTATCTGCCATCGTGACGTAAAATAACCGGCACACGTGCTGATGAACCCACCGATTGGACCACCAAGTTTACAGCGAGAGAGGCAGAGATTTACAATGGAAGAGTTTGAACAAAGGTGGTCAGGAACACAACGTTAAAGACGTGCACAGTAACTCATGAATCTGAGAGTTATCCTGGGACCAGTTGTGCGGTACCCTGATAGCAATCTGCTTTCAACTTCATTAACCGGCAGATTCAATCTGGGCACACATCATGCGAATGTGTGATGGAATTCCGAATGCGTTTTTCACGCATGCCTTTCAGAACTCGGTCATTTGAACAAAAGCGTCTTAAGCACGCTTTTGTTCTGCACGCAAGTTGTTTAACAACTTGCCATAGGGGGTGCTGGATATTGGAATAGTTTAATTTACTATGCCAACTCCAGTCTGCGCAAATGTAGGGAAGGTGTTGGAATTTAATTCCAACACCACTCAACCATTGCGCCCCCCTAAAAAGGTCAATGTAATGGCTTGCGTTCGAAACACATTAGCGCTAAAGACGCATTTGTTCTGTTGCCGGCGTTGTGAAGGCACAGCGGGATTCCAGCTTCACCCTAAAGGACGTTTCCCTCCATATGCACATGCTCAGTTCAGCTCCCGAGGTGCAATGGAGGCCTGCTAGGGTCAGTACACCTCCTTTCTCGTTCAACATGGCACGCCTTTGTGTGGCTAGGATTTAGACGGCCCTTTGTATTAAATGCTTCTCTCATCTTCACTGTAATGTAGATGCAATGTATTTTACACGACACAGGCAATGGAGGAGGACACAAGGGTCATGGTTTAACCAGAGTGAAATTGAACCAAAACCTGCACCATTCTATTTGTCTCTGTGGCACCCCTTGTATTGTCTTTAAGTCCCATCCTGTAACAAATAGAGCCTAAAATGGACCTCACGTTCATTAACCAACTCATGTTCCACATATAGATGGATAATCTGTCAAACTAACTTTTTCTCAGCAATTTAGGCCCGGTCAAAGGAAAACTGAGATGTCAAATAGCCGATTTCATGATGGTATGCTGTTGGGAATGTTTGATGCACCTTCCTGGTGTGCATACCCATCCTTCTTTAGGAAGCTCAGCTTGTTATGCTGTTCATCCATCATGTGCTGCTATAGGAGTAGTAACGAAGAAGTCCTATATTTTATTGAATGGTGTGGACATTTAGACTAATGTCATTTTCTTCAACTCTGTAAAAAACACTTCCTTTGTTTAGGCAACGATAATGCACATCCGATAGATCCACTCTGTGAATTTTCTAGGAATGTGCAAAATTCTAGTAATTTGCTATTGCGTAATTTTGTGAAATTTCAGAAAAATTATGCTAAATTAAACATACTTACGTGAAATGGAAAACTGGCATTTGGCGCACTATCTTAGTATGACGCGTCCTCATGTCTATTTTTTGACGCAAGAATGCATTCCAGTATAAAAAAATAGTGTGAAAAACACAAGCGCAGCAAACATCATCTGCTCGTGTTCTGGTGGTTCACATAATTGCCATGCGCTCATGCAAAATTTTTGCCACGAACGAAGCAATAGAGTAATTTTTCGAATTTACAAGCCCAGGAGTACTACAAGAGTAAGTCCCAGCAAAATCTTTGTGGATCAGGCCCATTATGTTTGGGTTTTATGAGAGTAGCAGTGAACTATTAATTCTAAAATGTCCTGGCTGAAAAATTGAAAGGCCGGATTTTTTCTACATTCTGAAGGTCCCATGTGTGCAAGATTGTTGGAGGACATGAGATTTCATTTCTGACCTTAAAGCTGAGACAGAGACAAGGAACACAACAGTGAGGATCTTGCTCAGTATTCCAGACAGTGGTAAGTAAAACAATAGTCTGGAGTGTGCAAGGACACATTGGAAGAAAGAAATGCAGAACTAAGGTGTAAGCGTTGTCATTAATCTTCACACGGGATCCATGTCCATCCATCAGCATCTGGCTGGGACATGGCACTCACTTGTCTCATGTGAATTCATTGAACAGCTAGTCAGGTTTGGAGCAGGCATTCCACAGCAAAGTGGCTCTCCATGAGCAATTTGAAACTGTCAATGGCATACCACCTCATTCGCAGGTTAATTTTCCAATTTTTCATTTTTGCCCTCACAAGTGCCAAAGAGGTGTTGACGTGTTGACTGACATGTGCAGTCACTCAAGCAAGGTCTCGCCGCAAACGAAAACAAGCTTCTGGTGACTTTTCTGCGAAAGACGGCAATAGGAAAAAAAGAGAGAGACACTCCTTTTCCTAGAGAAACATGTCTACAGAGACACAAGGCACACTGAAATGTAGTACGAGAGGGATCATTGCTGATGAGTTGTGCGAGCCCCACGGGTCTAAGCTTAGTCCTTCCTTTTGACAGTTTAAAATGATGGCAAATAATCGAATAGCAATTTAAAATTGTTACCAACAAATATATTCTAGCCGAAAATGAGCAAAATATCATTTTTAGATAATCCGGAATACATTTTGCTCACAGTATTTTTAACAAAGTTAGATGCATTTTCAAATAAAGTTTTATTTGTCAAAACTTTAAATATAATAATTTATATGGGCATTTATTATTAAAAAAGTAAAATTTAGAAATGGCAATGTGTGTCTGTGCAGCTTTCTTGGAAAATCAGGCTCGATTGAAGAAAAACAAAGGGCAGCTGGGATTTTACCATTCTTTCCAAAACATTTTCTCACAAAAGGAGCATGATGTTGCGTGTCAAAGATCTGCTTGGTGTTCTTCCTCTCAACACAGAATACATTATAGAAAAAAGTATAACATATGCGGGTTTGAGGCGTCGCCCTGAAAAAACTTGAGACTCGTGACTTAATAAGTAAATGAAAATAGTTACAAAATGTCCCTGAAATGATCAAAGAGCCGGTCACCAGTTGTATGTTCTTGTCTCCTTGGTACCTTATAGCAGCATGCAATTTCCTTCAAAGCAACCATGAACTTGTACAGATCATCTTCTTGCAGATTGTACATCCAGGTGGAAAGATAAAGGCCCTCAAAAAGCAGATATCTATACTACAGAACGTCTATACCTCTCGCTCTGGAAAGTATCACATCTCTTTATTTTCGGTAAAATGAGAAATGATGTGCCGCCAAATTCAGCATCTGGGTGCCTTTGCAATGTGCATCATAGGGATTCATTGTAGCTACATGATCACCAGATTTTCCCTAAAACGAAAATTTAAGTGCCTGGAAAGTATTGCAAATTTCCTTCATAGTAACCACCAAAGTACCATAAATAAATACAAATTGGTTTCAAAGGTAACTTTCAGGATGCCTCAACCTAATCTTAAGACTCAAAAAATCACTAACCTGAATTAGAAAACATTATGGTGCCTCTCAAATAATCATCACAGTGCTTAAAAATAATCTTCGGCTGCCCTTAAAATATTTATCACAATGCCTCATCCCAGTCCTGCTTCGGCCTGGGAGTGTCTAATATGGATGAGGGCAGTGCTAAAGCGTCCACATTTTCTATTCATGAATAATCACAGAGTGTTTATAGGAAGGGGATTCAACTGGTGGGTGACTGACATGGAATCACCACCAACCTAAATACAGTAACAGTAGGCAAGTGTCTCTCAAGCCTCCTCACAAAAGACCAGTTTTTCTGGATCGAGGGTGCTAAATAAATATTTAGTATTCCTCATCCTTTTCGCCAAACTTAGGGTTTTTATGTATACCTGGTCCACCTTCCTGTGGAAAACTGTTTGTCTTAGTTACAGATGGTCATTGGAAACTGTAGGAGAAAGTAGGTGGAATCTGAGTAGCAGAAGAGTCTGTTTTGCCATCTTGGATGACTTTAATAGAGTCCATTCCTGCATGTCCCACTATTGTCCTTCACTAGTGTCAAGAATGGACACTCTAAAGGATTAAAAGTTATTTTAATACAACAGCAACTTGCATAAGGAATGATTGTAACGCAGATCATTGAGGCGGATCTCTGTCCGCTTTTTTCTCTCTCTAGACCCTACATATTGTACTGAGCAGATGCCCTAATTGCTGTATTCAGCAAAATATGTTTCTTGAAGGCCTGGTAACCAGCAACACCTCCATATGGGTCCAGCAGAGTAAAACATAGCAGACAACTAATGCAAACTGTGCTAACCATATCTGTCCCTTGTCTTTACTCTATCACACTGTTGACCTCTGGGACTCAAGAGAGGATAGGGTGCAACTCTTATCACTCACTGAACACCCAAAAACTTCCCACAGAGGCCTCATAGCAAGTACAACATCTGATCAGACATCTTGAAATTAGTGTTGTTGGTATTTATTTCTGTTACTATTCAATTCTAGTTCCATTGCTTTTAATTTCATAATCCATAATACTTCCTGGCGTCCCAGTTGGAGTTAATGATTTCACACTCTAGGGTCAATTGGTACCGTCTTTAATACATTAAATTGAAAATTGGGATGTGCATGTGTGCAGTCGCTGCCGGCACCAATCGGGGGTGGTAAGGCAGGGGCGAGAGGGGGGATGTTAAATAAAAAAAATTACTTACCTTTTCGCCGCTGCGTCTCTCCTCCGTGTCGGGACTCTGCTAAACAGGAACCAGGAAGCACCCAGCTCCCCTGACCAATCACAACGCTGCAATGCAGTGCTGTGATTGTTCTGAGTGCCATGGTTTGGTACTCAGATGGGGACTGGGGGCCTGGGCATGTTCTCAATGCAGGCTGTAATGCAGCTTGTATGGAGAACATGCAAAGTGCTCATGACTGTTTGGCTGGCCCCAGAGGGTGGGCAAAACAGTCATTGCGCACTTGGAGTGGTCAAAACACTTCTCCCCTGCCCTGAGAGCAGAGCAGCACTGCCTGCCCGCAAAGCAGCACGGAAACATAACCTTATTATGTTATGTTTCCTTTATTTACACTGCTTAAAAGCAGTGGGGTCACGTTCCTCTGCCTTAACGGAGGAGCCACCACTGATTTTGTGCTTTACAGTTCAAAATATGCATTGTGATATGATATTTAAGATCTGCTTCACTGGTCTGAAGTGTGTGGAAATTCTGTCCCATAAAGGTCTAACTGTACAAATGGCATATTTTGTGGCATTTACAGATCAAAACATATGACACAAAATTGGTACTACAGTTAAAATTACTTTTAATCTTGTAAGCGGGATTAATATTATAGGAAAAAAAGATTTAACCTTATCAACTACTAGTCTGCAAGTGAAGCAATACCCACACTTGAAAAACCTCTTGTTATTGATGATTATCAAGGCAAAATTGTCCTTGCTTTTAGGCAACTCAAATTAATGATATTTCCTATTGTTTATCCCTTACGATACATACGTAACAGTGGGGTGAGGAGGAACATATTTTCATATAACTGTGTCTTCTGTCGAAAGATGTCAATGTCGATTAGAGATTCAACTGAGATTACTGGCTTCAGGACTATGTGATGTAATTAGTCTGCTTACCTCTTTATTACTATAGAGTTTCTTGTTTCTGTCTTTTAGTGTAACACTTCTGTCAAGATTTATAGCTTTCAAGGTAACAGCCATAAGCATGCTTTTCTCATACCCTCATCTCGAAAATCTCTATTCAATATCTTAGATGTTATCAAGAAAATCACAATCCTTACTGCAATTCCTCCTGCCTCTAGCCATTTTTGCAAATGGAGTAGATTGAAGTTGACTCTTCGGATGTGAACTAGATGTTGTAATAAAGAATTGCATGCTGTTTTTTTTTTTATGGTACTTTCAACTCTGTAGTGCCATATCACTGACATACAATTCCAAATCTAAAAAGTTAATGTTTTCAAAGCTGTATTCTAAAGTAAAACTCAAATGAATTGGAATTCAAATATGCAACAAATTCAGTACAAGCTGATGCACAGAACCAGTCCAGATGATTATAGCATCATCTATAGATATTCCCCAATAATGTATATATTCAATCCATTTAGCACTTCCAGTACCCCAGTCATGCCTTTCCTCAAACCAACCCATGCATAGGTTTGCGTGTGAGGGGGTAAACCTTGAGCCCATGGTGGTCCCACAAAGTTGGCTGAAACAAATACTCTTTATCTGAAAGTAGCTCACTTCTGTGCCATTGTTTCAACGGAATGGGATTGTTATCAAGTGCCGAATAGCGATACGCATGGTTTAGTTGTTATACCCCTGACATCCACACATCCACAAACTCAGACATTTTTTCAGTCAGCCCACCAACACCAGAAATGATAGGCCTTACAAAGGGGAATGTGACCACCCTTATGTATTCTAGGAAAAACATATGAACAGGAGCACCTCGGTTTCCCACTTTTTAGAAACAAATACTCTTTATCCGAAAGTAGCTCACTCTCATGCCATCGTTTAAACTTAGAATTTTGTGGAGAACTAACATGAATAGGAATGTTATCAAGTGGAGAATAGCAAAGGACATTCTTTAATTGAAAGTATACTTACTCCTATTTATACAGTGACCGCAAACTCAAATCTCCAGCAATAACGCCCAATAGGATATTCATGTTACAGCAACAACCGTCTGTGACACCCAGACTGCTCTTCATGCTACAGCGATGATCATCTGCAATGCTTCCCTTGCTCCTCTTCGTCTCCTCCTCCTCTGTGAACAGAACTCTTCACACTGGACTTTAGAAAGTAAGTCTGTCAGTGGGCCTAACCTGGTCCCTGTATCCAAGTAGTGCTTCATCCCAGTCGCCCTGAACTTGTGACTTTCACCTGGTCTCGCATGACCAGATAACTGCTAGTGGTGCTTCAGGTGCTATACTTACCTTAAATCTTTAAAATTACATATCTCCGGTTCTATTGATTGGAATTTTGTTGTTTTGGTCTCAACTAATTTATTACATTTTACTCAATTTTTCTTAAATTTGTGTGGGATTTTTCTTGGTTTGTGTTTTCATCTTAGTACTGTTTGAAGTGCTGCATAAATAAATTGCACATTGCCTCTATGTTAAGTCTGACCTCTTTTGGGCCAACCTACCAGAGGGTTAAGCACAGGTTAATTTGGGGTTTGTTTGTGTTTCAACCTTACAAGAATTGTGGTTGCTGCTTGAGTAGGGTTTCACTCCCCTCAGCTAGTAACCCAATTGCATACATTGGTTTTCAGTGGTGAAATTAGGACTTGTGTTTGTGCAGTTCCATACAGTAATTTTGTGTAACACTAAAGTATTTGATACCATTTCAAGTTTCTTTGAAATTTTCCATGATTTGATCTTTTGCTTCTTTCAAGTTCACCCTCATTCTGCCTGACTGTCTGTGAACTTACCTGCAGGAATGGATTTTTGAGATCATCAACCTGGTGAACTACACTGTTGCTGAGTGAGCTACACTGTTGCTGAGTGAGCTACACTGTTGCTGAGCTCAAGGAAGTCTTCCAACCAGAAAGGGTACCAAGAAGATGGAGCTTCAGAAAGCTCTGCACCCCTTGGCACAAGATCACGAGTTGCTGACAGTAAAAGAGGACTGGAATGAGGAGGATGATATTGAGGAGCAACACCTTGGAGCAGGTCCGGCGATGCAGACCACAGGGGAGAGGGATGACTTGCCTCCTGAATTAGCAGTTTATCCTCCCAAGGCTTGTTTCCATATGAATTGCCGGACCGGATTACTGACAGGGAGTTAAGGCTGCAGATTGCCAAGCTTAAGATCGAGGAAAATAAACTGGTCATGGAAGCAGAGGAGATGGACATGGATGGCTCATGGAAAGAGCTGGACATAAAAGCTAGGCAAGCAGATTCCAGCAACAATGGTGGCAGGATACTCGCAGTGTGTGAAGGTGACAAGAAGGTTCACATACCCAAAGAGTTGATGGCCGGCTCTGTGGTAGGGGATGGGATTGACAATTTGTGTTCTGCCTATGAGATGGCCCACGAAATGCACAGGGTCCCAGAAGAGTTTTGGGGGGCATCACTCTTGAAACACATGCCTACAGTGGGTGGGATACCTTGCTCACACTGGAGTTGAGGAACCAGATGAAGTACACTGCAATGAAAAAAAAAACATCCTTGTCACCAAATTTGGACTCACCCAGAAAAGTAGCACATTTGATTCAGGCATAGCCAAAAGATGCAGAACTAAACTTGGGTGACTTTTCTGAATGGCTGGGTGAGGGGCAGCAAAGTTTTTACTGGGTTGTTTAATCTGATCTGAGAGAGTATATTCTCAGTACTTATTTTGTGGATCTGCGCCAGCACTTGGTTAACAGCAAGGTCACTGACCCTAGAGAGATTGCAAAGGAGGCAGACCTTTGGATCAGCACCCGTGTGTCCAAGAAGGTACCTGGGGCTACCCTAAGAAGGATGGTTCAGGATCCTCACAGCAAAGCGAGGTGGAAGTCAATGAAAACACAGACAAGTCCCAGAGTAAGGTGGGGGAAAATGTTCCAAGCCCCTTCTGAGAAAAAGGGGAGGTTCTGGTGGGCAGTGGCCCATGGCGCCCCATTTCCAACACGCTGCCTTGAGTGCTCTGAGCTAGGACCCAAGCAGGGCAGCTCTGTCTGTTCTAACAAGCTAACCACTGGTGGGACCTCTAATGTGGTGACTAATGTGGCCTTAGGGGGAAGTAATCCCCAGAGCAGGTCATGGACCATGCCATGATCTCCCTTAGCTGGGAGATAGACTCAGAGGATGAGCTGGTGATCCCTGAGGGTGGAAGTCATCATTTCGACCAGGTGAAGGTGAATGTGATCCAGCTCAATGCTATGAGGGATACCGGGCTAGCCAGACCATGGTAGTGAAAAGGCTTGTTTCTCCAGAGCAGTACACTGGCCAGGTGTGTTGGATATCTCAGGTACAGGGGTAGGCCTTTTTTTGTCACATGGCCCTGGTATTGCCGGAGTGGGGTGGGGAGGTGACACAGAGGAGGGCCATAGTTAGTCCCCAGATGCTCATAGACTGCATTCTGGGGAATGTGTAGCCCCCGGTGTCAGGAGAGCTGGGATGGGCAGCCACCCATGGTGCCCGACAGTTCAGTTTTCTAAGGGTAGACGCCCAAGCAGAGGGTACAGGAGCCCAGGTGGAGGAGCAGGGTGAGAGAGGACTCACCCCTGTCTCTTGTTCAGCATCAAAGGTACAGATCCTGGGCTGAAAAGCCAGTCTCAGGATCCTACCTCTGGATTGGTGGTAGGTAGAGTGGAAGTAGGGTGTCTAACACCCGGGGCAGTTGCCTCACACTCTGAGAAACCTGAGAGGTCAGAGAACCCTCAGGAGCCCACAGGGAACTCATTGCCACCCCTAAGGCTCAACGAGAGGCCTACCCAATGTCTCCACTTGGAGCTTTGGTCTGGCAGTTAATGGCCCGGGGTTAGGTTTCTGACTCTGACAGCTGTCAGTGACCTCTATTGGGTACTGTCTTTATGGGCAGAGTTCTCCTTGGGTTAGGGACGGAAGTCTGATCCAAGTTGTGGAATGGAGCACATCACTTTGTTGGCCATGGTGGTAATGTCTGCCTACTGGGATGCATCTGTGATCAAGTTAAGGTTGTGTGCTGCACAGATGGGTTCCACAAGTGAGAAGAAGGGTTCCCCATGGGTCAGTTCAGTTAGTCACAAGAGCGTTGACAGAGGAATCCAACTGAGTTTACAGGGCCATAGGACTGACAAGTGCCACTGCATAAGAGGGCCTTGGTTCGGGTTCTATCACCCCTCACCGCCACACAGCTCCACCTGTGTGCCCTGTCCCCGCTGCTGCCGCTCGTGCCCCGCTCATTCTGCTGTGTTCTTGGTTAGTGCCATTGTTGTAAGTACTGTATCTAGCACTGTTGGTTTGCTCGTCTTTACTCCATTTGTGTTGTTGTCTTCGTTACCCCTGTGCCCTCTTTTACTTTAATTGCTTTGTTGTTGTTTTACCCCTGTGCACTCTTTCACTTTACTTGCATTGTTGTTGTTTTACCCCTGTGCCCTCTTTCACCCCTTCGCTTTCCCGCCTTTGCGTCCCCTGCGGCCTGCCCCCTTGCACTCCCATTCGCCGCCCTGCTCCCGCCTCCCAGCTGCTCCTCCCTCCCACTTCCCCTCTTATGGAGGCCACGCAGCAGACGCGCGCAGCGGTCGCCCCCAAGGCCCGCCTAAGGCAAGCCCGTCTGCACCCGTCCGTGCCTGGACCGCGCCCAGCACCAGGACCCCTGGCCCCCGCGAACGCCACAACGCCCTCCTTTGCTACGACTCAATGCCAGACGATCACGCACCTGCTGCCTGGCCGGCCCGAAGCGCACCCAAGGACCCTTCTCTTGCTGGAACTGCAGCTTCACCAGCATCCGGCCCACCAACCCACCTACCAAAGAACCCAACTACCTCAGATGCATCCTTCTGAACACCTGCTCCGCACGCAAACACGCCGTGGAACTCTGGGACCTACTGGACTCCATTACCCCAGACATCACCTTCCTGATGGAGACCTGGCTGAACCCCTCCTCGGGACCCGACTTCGCCATAGCCATCCCGGAAGTCTATAAGATCACCCGCAGGGACCGCACCAATGGAGTAGGAGGAGGAATCACCATCATCCACAGGAACACTCTCAAAGTCTCAACCAACACCGACGACACCCTCAGCACCGCCGAACACCTGCACTTCCAGATCCACACCGATCCCAACACCACCCTCAGAGGAACCCTCGTCTACAGACCCCCCGGACCCCGAGCACAGTTCAGCGACTCCATCACTGACCTCATCAGCACACACGCCCTCGCCTCCACGGACTACATCCTCCTCGGGGACCTGAACTTCCACCTCGAGAACAACAACGACCCCAACTCTTGCACCCTGATCGCCAACCTCGCCAACCTTGGTTCAGACAACTCGTCACAACACCCACCCACTCCACCGGCCACAAGCTTGACCCCATCTTCTCAGCAAGCACCCACTTCTCCTTCAACCACACCACCGAACTCCACTGGACTGACCACCGCTGCATCCACTTCACCTTCCAAAAACTGGAGCAAAGTCACCGAAGACCAGCTTTCCACCACCCTCGCCCGGAGCCCACCCGCCGACCCGACCGACCCCAACACCGCTGCTCGCAACCTCAGACAGTGGATCAACGCCTGCGCAAACACCCTCGTCCCGCTCAAGAAGCCCTCCAACACCCACACCAGCAAGAAAGCCAGCTGGTTCACCGTAAACCTCCAGGCCTCCAAGCAAACCTGCCGAAAACTCGAGAAAAACTGGATTCGCGAACGAACACCGGAAAGCTACACAGCCCACAAGAACACCACCCACAGACACCACCACCTCATCAGATCCACCAAAAGGACCTCCTTCAAAGACCGCCTAGACAACAACTCACACAACAGCAAAGAGCTCTTCAACATCGTGACGGAACTTTCCAACCCCAGCTCCAACACCAATGACATCCCACCTTCACAAGACCTGTGCGACTCGCTGGCCACCTTCTTCCATCGCAAGATCGCAGACATCCAGGACAGCTTCAACGCCGTCACCACCCCGGCAACCACTGAGACCCCCGCTCCCACGACCACCACCCGCACCAACCGCCTGCTCGCTTGGACCAACATCAACGACGACGACACCATCAAGATCATGAACACCACCCACTCCAGATCCCCAGAAGATCCCTGCCCACACCACATCTTCAACAAAGCCAGCAGCACCATCGCACCACACCTCCGGAAATCCATCAACATCTCCTTCGAGACAGCGACCTTCCCGGAGAGCTGGAAGCACGCGGAAATCAACACCTTATTCACGAAACCCAAGGCCAACCCCAAGGACCTCAAGAACTTCCGACCCATCTCCCTGCTCCCGTTCCTGGTGAAGATCATCAAAAAGGCTGTCAACAAACAACTGACCAGCTTCCTCGAGGTGAACAGCATCCTGGACCCATCCCAGTCCAGGTTCAGCAGGAACCACAGCACCGAAACTGCCCTCATCACCGCCACCGATGACATCAGGACCCTGCTTGACAACGGAGAAACTGCAACCCTCATCCTCCTGGACCTGTCAGCCGCCTTCGACACGGTCTGCCACCGCACACTACGAACACGCCGGAATCCAAGAGAAGGCCCTGGACTGGACCTCCTCCTTCCTCTCCTGCAGAACACAGAGCATCCGCCTCCCCCCCTTCCGCTCAGAAGCCACAGGGATTAACTGCAGCGTACCCCAAGGCTCATCCCTCAGCCCAACGTTGTTCAACGTCTACATGGCACCACTCGCCCACGTCACACGACGGCACGACCTCAACATCATCTCCTACGCCGACGACACCCAGCTGATCCTCTCCCTCACCAAGGACCCCCACACCGCCAAAACCAACCTCCTCGAAGGAATGAAGGCCGTCGCCGACTGGATGAGGAACAGCCGCCTGAAGCTGAACTCGGACAAGACGGAGGTCCTCATCCTCGGACCCACTCCCTCGGCCTGGGATGACTCATGGTGGCCGACTGCACTAGGCACACCCCCAACACCCACCGACCACGCACGCAACCTAGGGGTCATCCTCAACTCTACCCTCTCCATGACGAAGCAGGTCAACGCCGTCTCCTCCTCCTGCTTCAACACCCTCCGCAGGCTTCGCAGCATATTCAAGTGGATCCCCACCGAAACGAAAAGGACGCTCACCCAGGCCCTCGTCAGCAGTAAACTGGACTACGGAAACGCACATCTACGCAGGAGCCCCGGCCAAACTCCTGAAACGGCTCCAACGCATCCAGAACGCCTCAGCAAGCCTGATCCTCGACATCCCTCGCCACAGCCACATCACACCCCACCTGAGAGACCTGCACTGGCTCCCTGTCAACAAGAGGATAACCTTCAAACTCCTCACCCACGCACACAAGGCACTCCACAACACCAGACCAACGTACCTCAACAGCCGACTCAGCTTCTACATCCCCACCCACCAACTCCGCTCCGCAGACCACACCCTCACCACCTTCCCCTGCATCCGAAGAGTGACAGCCGGTGGCAGATCATTCTACCGCCTCGCCGCCAAGCCATGGAACACCCTCCCCATCCACCTACGGCAGACCAAAGACCATCTGACCTTCAGGAGACTTCTCAAGACCTGGCTCTTCGAATAGTAGCAGTCCCCCCTAGCGCCTTGAGACCCTCACTGGTATGTAGTGCGCTTTACAAATGCTATGATTGATTAATTGATTGAAGCAGGGAAGTTTATCAAGGTACTCATTAGCCTACCACAGCTTTTGGCTGGGGGGAGTCATGTTGGAATTGGCCCTTTCTGCAGGGTCATCCCCAAACATTTTTGCCTTCACCCTCTTGTTTTCTGAACCTATTTGTGTTTGCCTTTAGGACAGTGTGCACTTTACCACTGCTAACTAGTGCTAACATGCTCGTGCTCTCTCCTTTAAAAATGGTGAAATTAGCTTACACCCAATTGGAATATTTAACATAATTGTACGCCTCTAGTAAAGTGGTACTACATGTAACCAAGGCTTGTAAATGAAATGCTACTAGTGGCACTGATTGTGCCACCCTCCTAAGTAGCCTTTTACAACATGTTTCAGGCCAGCCATTGCAGTCTGTGCATGTATGTACGCTAAACTATTCTTTCCACCTGAATCTGATATACAATATTTTGTAAACTTACAGGACAAAGGAGCTCTAAAAATCACAAAATATGATCTCTTTCTGTAACAAGCATTGGCAAAGTCAATACATCTCACCTATGAAAGAGCTATTGGCTTTGTCAATATTTGTTGTGAGGGGTGGGTGGGAATGGGGCAAACAGCAATGGATGGGAGGAACGAGAATGGTGTAAGCAACAAAGGGGCAAGAAACTACACAGGGGGGATAACGTCAAAACAAAAAACAACATGGCACACAACGACACTGGAGGGGAGGAGAGGGATTAGGAAGCAACAACAATGGAGAAAGCAATGGCAAGTAAGGAACAATTCAAGAAGCGGGGAAGCAGACAAACTACAATGGGCACACAGTGATGGGGAAGGGGGATGTGGGAACTAGCAACAATAACAGGGACAGAATTTTAAAAAAAGTCCCTCAACCCAGCACGAACAGTGGAAGGACACTAATCAAGAACAAGTAATCAGTACTTGGTCCATGCTTCACAGAAGGGAGAAACAAATGAAAAGAAAGTGAAACAGATACGCGCTGCCCAATCAGAAGCCAGCAAATATGAGTGGCAATAAAACCAACAACTGATAAGCAATGGGAGGGTTCCAAGCCCCCTATTAGTTAACAAAACATCTTGCAAGTGACAGTACATGGTCTTTCTCAGGTGAGACCTATATTGTAAGCCTGAATGAAATTATGAGTGTAACACATGCCTCTCCCTTATCCACAGAACTCTTTATGAAATAAGGGTAATTTTTAAAAAGAAATGTAGCTAGAAAACATCAATGAGCACACTGCACAGAATGAACATATCATGAGCAGCATGTATGCTGTCTTTTAGCACTATATTGCATGTGAAAAGTGCATGCAGTTTTACTCAGTGTCTTTTATGCAGCAATTGGTGTTGTTTATCAGCATTAAATCTATGGGCCTCATTTAGAGTTTGGTGGACAGGATGCTTAGTCATATTTCTGCGGACGGTACTCCTGTTGGCTCCACCTGTTGGCTCCACCGGAAGAAACCATACACCAGCAACCTGAGGGGCATGGGACACCAACAACTCGACTTACATGGGGCTGTTGGTGTAAATGCATCAGACAGTGGGCCCTATTCAGAGGGGGTAGTCTAATGTACTTTTTCCTGTCCGGGACCACCAGGGAAACAATTAAAAAAATGATCAACGAAACATGAGAGAAAACTTCCAGGTTGTCATCGGTGTTAGTTTTGTGTAAAACATAAAAGATTGCTGAGAGGCCGCATGAAACATGGTGGCAGCACAGCAAACATTTAGAGGAGCGTGGTGGTAGCTCCTTTGAAGGCACAGAGATCTGTGCCAGGTTGTTGGTGAGCTCTAAATATGTAAGGTGGTAGTCCACTAGGGTGGCAGAGGTACTGACCTCCGACACCACTGTGAATGAGTGCTGCCAGCCAAACTTTAAATGAACCCTTATGTCTGTAAACAAAACACACTGGGGCATGTGTTCAAGGAAGTGGTGGAGTGAGGCGTTAGAGATCATGGGGAGAAGATGTAGCCTTACGGTTAGAGCGGTAGACATCGAAACTGAGGAACCGGGTTCGAGTCTCAACATCCTGTGATTCTGGGCAAATCACTGTGCCTAACAACAACAAAAAAACAAGCATTGGCATAGCCAATAGGTCTCGCCTATGGGACCTTATAAGTGTTTAGCCATGCAACAGTTGCATAACTAAATACTTATAAGGTCCCAAAAGCGAGACCTATTGGCTATGCAAAGCGGCCGCGAAAGTGAAAGTCATCGCGTCAAGCACGGCGCGCGCGCCCGCGCACATGCACTTTAGCTCTAGGCTGGCCTGGTAGCACTTTTTGGATCCCTCTCAATAAGTCTCGCCAGACCAGCGCATGCGCTGGGTCAGGCGAGACCTAAAAAGAGGGCTCTGATTTCTCGCAGAATCTGCTCCCTGGTTACAGGCCTTCAATGAGGCGCATGGTGCAGGAGTATTTTGCACTTTAGTGAGCTATAGTGAGTATAAGAACAGATGCATGAATGTGAATGTCTTGCCAGGCAATTTATCAGAATGGCACTTGTTTGATCATGGGAACAACATTGGAAATGGTGTTAAATAAAAAAAGTTGTTTATTTTTTATTGTGATGTTGGACTACGTGTTCCTTCTCCTACATCACTGCCACAACCTGGAATGAACTTCCTCAGCACATCAGGGCTACCCTTTCGCTGCTCAACTTCTGCAAGAAACTGAAGACTTGGCTGTTCAGCTAGGAGCTCCGCCGACCATCGCATCTTTTGTGTTAGCCAGTTGTGTATCAGAGGATATGCAATGGTATTAATCTCCGACTCTAACCTTTAAGATTGAGTTGCATAACATTGATATGTGCCATAATGAATCTCTATTTAGAAGGGACACGTTTCCATATAGTGATTTGTTATACCTTTCTGAAACCATTTTGCAATTTTTTAACACGTTTCCAAATTGCAGTTGGGGCCTAACACATTATAATTGTCACTTTCAGGTCTCAGAAACTGATTTTTCAAATTGCAGGCTTTCAATCAATCGGGAGCTGTAATCACAAAATCTCTTTGTAGATCTAGCCCCACATTCTTTCTAACACTGAGTGTGTGGGATGGAGATGAATGTTGCATACATTAGAGGGTTCTGTATAACCCATGCCTCCAGTGTTTATTAAGGTGGATAACAAAGAACTTGTATAAGTCAAAACCCACATTAAAAAAAAATCGAATAGTCATGTCAGTCCTAAAGTATCCCGTGAAATGGTGAATAAAACAGCAGCTGATCTGTCGAAGGAATGTGAAGGCTAACAAATCTGAGTGATTATACGAAACCAAGACGGTTTTAGGGGTACTTTTCATCTTGCAGTCCCTGGTGGGACTGATTCACCAAACCATATTTGCGGCCATAAAATTGCAGTATTCACGTCAGCAAGGTATCCGGTTGTAAGAGCATGTACTCCGGACAGGGCTTCTAGTGGGCCGGGTCGCACTGGTGCTGAGCACCGGCAGTTTTTTAAAGGGGACCTCGAAACGGGTCTCTATCAGGCTCTGTTTTGGGCCCTGGCACAGACAGTCCGTTTTTTGGGGGGACTGCAGTGACAGCAGGCACACCGATGTACGCCTGCTCACACTGCTCACTTCTCACTAGTGGAGAATGAGAAGTTAGGGCATGACGTCACGCCAGGTGAGCCTTGCAGGGGAAGGGAAATCCTTTAAAGAGAGTCATTTTCTCTCTGGAGTTCCCTTCTCGAAACTCATGAGCAGAAACCTTGTCGTGGAGTCACCAGGGCTTTAAGTGGAAGCTTTGTCAATGTTATCTACAAGCCATAGTTGCTGCTTATTTATCTTATGCAACTAACAACCATTGACAAAGCCAATAGTCCTGACCTGTTGTAGGTATGATGTTACTTGTTGTATCATATATCTGGATGCAATGACAGAGATAGCCAAATGCAAGTCGGGCGGCACACTGTGCTAAACACAGATTTGTAGCGTACGTGTTTTTAAGCCACGCCCTTAATTACATTGGCCACGACCCTTTGAGAGACCCTCCAGTTTTTTCATCCCACTTAATGCCCTGACTCAGAGTAACTTTATGCCACAACCGCGTACAGTTACATAGCAGTGAACTCCATGCACGGGGTGGAGAATCGACGATTCTAGGCAAAGCTGACCTTATGACTTGTGTGCGCCCGTCAACCTACGAGATTGTGAGCATTCTCAAACTCCACACCGGTCCTTTTCCTCCAGGACACGGTTGGAGATGTGATGTGACGCAGCTAAAGGACTCAAGAAAATACCTTCCCAGGGATGTGAGGGAACGGAACACCCGAACCTCTTCAGGGTGTACGTGGAGAAAAAAATGCAAATGTAAACAAGACAAGCCCGGCGGAGCGTGGCGCGCGCGCTTGGCGGGGGCGGGGGAGCGCATTCCAGGCCGGGGAGCGGACCCTTTGAAGTAGGATGCCAAACAGATTGCATGGCGGCACGATGCACGTGATTGTGCGCGTGCTCGCCATGCAATCCGCTTTTGGGAGCACTTTTGGGAGCCCCTTTACTAGAGTCTCGCTGAGCGATCGCTTACGTGATAGCCAGCGAGACCTAATAATGTGTCTATCAGTAACGAAACTGGTGCTCATGTAAAGCACTTAAACAATGTTTATAATGCCGTTTTGTCACTTTTATGTGTGCTACTTCATGCAGCACAAATGAAAGTCACAAAAAGGTATTATTTCCACAGATTGTTTATGTACAGAAAGGCGGACCTTCCTGTACATAAACAATCCATGGCAGTTTGCTTTTCAATATGTGCTGCACAAGGCAGCACACATAGAAAAAGCAAAAAGGAGGAGAAGTAATGCATTTCTCTGAGTTTCGCCAACTTAACACCAGGTTTTCCCTGTCCTTAATTTTGGCGCTGCCTCCTATGTACGTTGCACTTGTACATAGGGGGCAGCATCAAAATCAATGGGTGTTGCGGTGGAACGCCCACTGCAACACACACTGCGCACCCCTTTCATGCTAACCATAGCTTGAAAGGGTCCTTATTTACAAGGCAGCGTTAAGCCACGTTAAGTGGCTTAACGCTGCCTTGTAAATAAGGCTAAGGACCTATCGCCACCACAACGTCGGAAAATGTGACGCTGTGGCGGCGACAGGGGCTTGTACATATGCCCCACTTTTGCTGTCCGAACGCAGTAATGACCACCACAAAAACGAATAGAGAAAAATAGCACACATTCAGTGCAACACCTCCTGGCCTAGTTATGCAATCTGGCCCCCATGTGTAGCCTTAAGGCCTCCTGCTCCCTCCAAGGAAGTTTCATGTGTTCTACAATTGTCATTCTGCCACTAGACCAGAGTAGACGCTTTCAAAGATCCCAGTTAAGGAAGAAAATAACGCCGCTAACAAACACACCGCATTCCAGAGTTTTGTATCTGAAACCAAGCAGCTGCCAGCAGTCTGCATGTGTGGCCATGGGTGTTGTCTCCACTGCTGAATCAGACAAAACAGGCCAACTTGTGGCTACAAAAGGAGACAGCGGATGCACGTATTGAAATGACACACGCACTTGCGTCAACTTGTTTTGCTTACTGCAGCGGGGATGAGCATGACACCCATAAAAGGTTCCGACGAAGCGCTAAGGCCGCGCTAAGAACATTTCCAACAGTGGCGTGTTGAAAGGATCCTGGTGTACAGCAGAAGCATCACGTTGCCTGTGCTTTTGAACATTTATCATGCGCATAACAAGCTTATAATTTTCGTGAGATTAAATAAAATCTCGAGGTGGAAATGTATTTGCTGGTTTAGAGATGTGCGACGTCAGTAAAGAATGTGCATATGTGTGCACCTCACTTTATATTGAGTAAACTTTGGAAACCATCAACAATTTGTCCTAGTTTCTAATGAAGTAGAGCTTTTTGGGTTTGGCATTAGCCCAGACCTGTTGATGATTTTAATAAAAGAATGTGTACAACATACTTACAAATAGCTGTTTTCAGCAAGCCCGCTTCACCCATTGTCTGTAGTAGTGTCATCCACGCTACTCTTTTGCCCACTACAGCATATAGCTTGGGATAATGGGACTGCTCACTTCAGTCACTGGCTAACTGTGAATTATGCATTCTGCGCATCCACCCACAAAGCAGTCTCCTTTTTACTGCTCCGTACTGCAATGGTTATCTGGGCTTTTTGAGGGCGAAATATATTTCTGCTTTTAGCCATTTTCCGCTTTTCGAGTGATTAGCACCCAGCAGCTTCCACCAAACATAAAGTTGTGCAAAAAACATAGCATAGCAAAGCAAAACAAGCATTAACAAAATGAAAAGGCTGGCAGCCGATGCTAAATCTATTGGCTTTGCCAGTGCTTCTTTTATAATAGGTTGTCTGTGGTCACGCCCAGCATTCATTTTTGTGAACAGGGATTTATTTACTTGTTTTTCAACATCAAACGTTCAGCTAGAGCAAGATACAGAAAACAAGAAAAGGGGGAAAGAAGAAGGAAGAGAATGATTGGAAAGGGTGACGAGGGGTGGAAAACAGAAGAACTTGCAAGAGTGGACGAGGGCAGAGCTATGAGGTGGATTCAAGACTGGGCGTGCATGGTATTCGGCAACCCTGACACTCTGCAGGGCTGGTAAATGGCTTATACCAAAAACTTAGGGGCATATTATCAAGCACGGCGTTAAAATTATCGCCGCTTTAGCGGCAGAAAACTGCCACTAAAGCGGCGAAAATGGCCTTGATAATATGCCGTAGAGAATTCCAATAGAAGTCCAGGTTGACACCAGAACATGGGCTTCTAAGGGAATTCTCAAGAGCATATTATCAAGCCCATTATCGCCGCTTTAGCGGCAGTTTTCTGCTGCTAAGGCGGCGATAATTTTAACGCCGTTTCTTGATAATATGCCCCATAGTCTGCTGCTCACATTTTTTATTGCTAATTAAGCACTACATGCCAGCTTCACGGAAATAGTTTGTCTCAGCAAGGCACAGGCTTCCGGAGCAGTGTACAAAAGAATAATTCCTTCAGGGGAGTTTGTGGAATGTTCCCTATACTGATATTTGACATACGAGGAGACAGCCCATTACTTGGAATGCATCTGTGGAACAAATCAACAGTAGAAAAATATTGGACATACCAACTTTAAGAATGCATGCATGAAACAAACAATCATGTTTAGTGCCTTTACTGCGAGGAACAAAATTTAGTGCAACAATGCATTTAAAAATGTACAAGCCCACCAAGGGGCCCAACGTACTCAGTTATATCCCAAAGGGGATCTCCCTTGTCATTGTTCAGCACATTTGTGTTCACAGTTGGGCACGTGTTGGAACTGATTGTGTCCCTTATGCATGAGGTGGATCTGGGGTAAGCAGCAGTGCGGAATCCACGGATGAGGTTACCTTGCAATAGGAGCCTAGCTTAAACCTGTGATTGTCCTTGTATCTTGTACTGGCTTAGAAGAAGATAAGAAAAATAGAATTCTCCCTTCTTTGCATTGGAAAATGAAAGAGATTTGTCCTGACGCATGTTTGAGTCCCTAATGGACAAACGTTTACTACCAGTTTATAAGTAGCAAGCTGTGATTTAACTTGATGCAGCACAATTTCCTGAATCATAATACATGACACATTTATACGCAAAAGACACGAAAAGTTGAATGTACACGTTGTACATGTTAGACACAGTGATACATGAAACTTACACAAGTGTAGTAGAAGCATTGTAAAAGCATGATTTAAAACACCCAACATAAAGTAATATTAATACATATAAATGAAGTTGCACTAATGAGTTTCTTATGCCCATGTTGCTTATTAATGTATACTGATGAAATTATGATGTAAAGTGAAGTGGCCTAGAGTTTTCTATGCTTTTTGCTGAGTGTGCACCAGTTAGAAAAGTCAGTGCAAAAATGAGTAGCAGTAAATTATAAGCTTGATATTTCACAATATGATCCTAGAGACTCTATAGTTTATAAAAAATATATATAAAAATTAAATTTTGTAGTAGGAAATTTAAAAAACGTGCTTTTATATAAACCTTGTGAAATTTTGTTGTAATAGGCTACTTCTAACGTTAGACATTTCTGTGTAATAATAATTTGTGAAAGTTATACATTTATACTTAAATTGATTTCATTTCATTATATTGAAGTCAGAGATAAATTCATTTAAACGTGCAATGCTAACTTAAAGGCTTTTTTCTAAATGCTTTTTCTTTAGTGCTAACCTTTACCCTGATTTAACACAATGGATCGTTTTACTACAAGTGAAATGTTGCTTGTTTGTCCCGTGTGTCGACACCCTGACATTCCTGAATGTTTCTTTGACATGCACCCAGAAATCTTCCTGTGGGAATAGAATTTCAGCTATTACGATCCACAGACAACTTTGCACCTTTTTACTTGATACTAGGCTCATGTGGACTCTCAAGCTTTCGTTTCTCATGAATAGCATGGGAAACTATCTCGATGTTTCAAATGACTTAGGTGGCACTGTGAGGACAGGGACATGTGATAGTCTTTCAAAGGTGGTGTGATGCCACTTTACTGGGACAAACTTCAAAATCTTATAAAAGAAGGAACCCCGCAGGAGGGGCTACGCAACCCATTCAGATTGTTCCTACTCGATACCTGAATGCCGTGCTGATCGATTTTTTAACTTTCTCTAACTTTAGACTGTCAGGTCTATGCTACAGTCGGCAGCGGATGGACTGAGCCTTCTTTGCAGAGCCATTTCCATTTTCCAATTTCCCTAGCCTGAGCCCCTTTTCTAACCTCTTAGGACCTGAGCTACTGGACAACAGACTATCCTCTGCCTTAACTGTTCTATTTTTAACTGAACTTCTTAAGAAATTGCTTGTAATTATGAATTTCGAATATCTAATACAATAACCAAATCTAATCAAAAATCTGTCTGAGTTTATTATTGAGTCCTGATGATTCTTCCATTTGAACTGTGTTGCTATTATGATTAAAATGCAATGTAGGAAGAATCACAGAGTGCTGACAGAACATCATGCAATGCAAATGACCCTGATGCACACAGTTTGACTATGCACATGGGACCATTTTGCATTTTCCTGCCCATGTCCACCATACATCACAGAGGGGCAGAGGGGAAAAGAGTGACAGTTGTCCTGCCTGAAAAAGGCAAGGTTACTCTCAATATGATCAGCTGGAAAGGGCTCGAGGTCAGAGTTATACATTGGTGAACTGAGCGAATGCTCCACAGGTGTAATCTGTGTCACTTTCTCCTGATTCTAAACACACTGGGGAACTGTAAATTTAGCAGGGTGGGAGTCAAACTAATTTATGATAGTGTCCTACTCCCCCAATATCTAAATTAGACCCAATGTCTGTTTAGCCCAAACCTACGGAGTTCTTAAAATAGATCTATATTATACTGTTACCATCACCCTAAAACTGTGAAGCAGCAGTTTTACCTGCCTGGTAAAACTATAATATTTCCAAAATGAGCATTTCAGTAGCCTTCAATCTATGATACGTCCCCAATTAAAATATTTTAGGTATTCCTTGGATGTTGCTATCCATCGCTGTGCTAGTGATGTCCTCCATTTGCTGCCAGTAGTTAAGTTAGTCTGTGCATCAGCATCCCATACATTCCTTCTGAGCCTATTTCCTGACATTGAGGACATTTCACATTTGCAGCTGGATAAATCGTGTTAATCAACAAAATCAGATAAGACATTATGCAAAAAGAAGGATTTATCTATTGAAACAGTAAAGCAGTATAAATACTTAGGAGTTACGCTGGATGATAGAATGACTTTTAAACCATACTTTGATAACTTAAAGGCCAAGGCAACTTCATTGTCTTTTGCCTTTAGATCATTGCGTTATAAACTTTCATGCCCAAGCTACAACCACTTATTAAAAGTAATGAAGGTGAAACTTATCCCTGCGCTTACATATGGGTCAATAATTTTCCGCGGTAAAGATAGGCAACTGTTGGATGAATTACAAATAAAAGGTTTACGTCAATTTTTAGGATTTCAAAAAGGTTTGGACACGCTATAGTTAGATTGGAATTTGGTTTGCTATACCAAATATTGGTAAGACAAGCTGCATTTTTTAAATGTCTATTTTCAGTTTATTTATCGGACCTTGAGTCCCTTGCATGTTGTTGGCAAGAAATGAATAAGAAGGAGTATACCAGACCATGGAGGTCATATTTAACGGAAAGTTTGAATACTTTTAAGCTCCTGCCTTTTGACAATATGATTAGAAATAAAACCACTTTAAAACAGATTTTAAATCAATCAACTAAATTGGTATCATTCATATTGGATCAGGAGCAGACTGTAAAAAAAAAAGCACGCCTGGTCGGTTATTAATTCGTATAATAAAATTGAACCCCAATTCTACCTAACTTCTTGCTTAAAACCAGCGGTAAGGGATATATTGCTTAAACTTAGGTTTGGCCACTACCCAACAAAAGATGGGCCACCTAGATGGGTATAAGTTTGGCAATCACAAAAGTGTAGATTATGTGGTTATACTAATGAAACGTTATTGCACATTGTATGTATTTGCCCCAAATTGTGTCAAGAAAGATTAACACTTTTAAAACCAATATTCAAGGAACAAGGGGTGAGAACGTGTCTCCAAGCGTTAATACTGTGCCTTCAAGGGCGTATCATCAATTTAACAGTTACATTTTTCAAATTTATTCTTATAGCTGAGAAAAACTGGCTCAGGACGATGTTGTGGTCATATAATAATAATAGAAAGCGGCTATGATTCCAACTATATTGTTTTCCCCTATACTGGCAATGTAACTTGATAAATTTTATAAAGTATCTAAGGTTCGGGGTAATTTTAAGAAGCATGGATGCACTTTATATTTTAAGCATTTAAGAGCATAACTGGACCAAATATGTGTTACTGTATGCTTTGCTTCTTTTAAGGGGCTGTTTAAAAACCAGAGAGGGGACTCAAAGATTATCTGTATGGATGGGTTTACTAATATATATGGTGAATAATAATGAAATGTAATGTTTATATTTGGTTATGAACGAAATACATATGTATGATATTTTATGTTTTTATAACAGTTATAAAGATATGTTAACACTTCATCATTTATCTTTAAGGAATGTAAGAAATTGCCCTGTTTTATCAATTGTGTTGTTTTATTGTGATGATTTTAATTAATCAGACAATAAAGAATATATATATTATATGTATATATGTGTTAATCAAGTTGGGGATACCATATCCTCTGTTTAGATAGTAAAAATGAATAATTTAAAACCCAGCATTTATGGATATTATGGGCGCATTTAAGTTGCATGTCCCTATGTGCCATCTATTTTTCTCTGAGCAGTTCCAGTGCCAAATTTGTGCCAACGTTTTCTGGTGCTCAGTACCAGCACATATTTGAGGCAGTTTGCCACATGGTGACACTGTCAGTCTTTTTTTTTAAATGTACATGAGAAAAGTGTTCAGCAGTTACAGATACAATTAGAAATACCAATACCAGGGTGCTCAGTCCATTCTTACAGCTTTGGGCCACATAGTCCAGTCAAAATTGTAAAATTTGTAAAACTGTAATAGGAAGTAGGTGTCATCGGCACTGGTATTTGAAAGCGCTGGCAGGGACCTGAAGCGCCACATGTAGCAGTGGTCTCCTGTAAAATATATTGAGGCAATTATTATTTTCAAAATTAGCCACTGAGCAATTCCAATGAACACTCAATATACTTCCCAAATGCCCAATACAGCAATGTGTTTCCTTTCTAATTGTCATTAATTGTGCATATTGTTGTTAACCCTCGATGAGTCTGAGGTACAGTACAACCTATCCTCCAGAGCTTGCTAAGTGCTGCAGTGAGGGACCTTGATGTGGTTTATCATAGTTATAGTTATTATTTGCTATCATGCATCATGACCCCCTGAGTCTAGTGAACAGTAAATAAAACTGCTAAATACAATCAACAAACTAAACTTGAAATTGAGGCCTTGAGCATGGGATGCCACAGCTGTGCTGCAAAATATGACGACATGATGACTGGCACTCCATGCTAGGCACAACCAAGACACTGCATCCACTGGGAAGTCCTGTAGCGTGTTGAAGTGGAGTCGGCCCGTGTCCTAACATTTTTCAAACATAACATAAAAGGGGGCACGGTAGGGGTACCCTGACCCCCTGGACCTTGACGGTGTGTCCCAAATAGACCCCTAGAGCAAAAAGTTGTAAAACAAATTTGCGTGTTGCCGCGATCCAGCAGGACTCCCTTCCTAAACTTGGAAACTACCCAGAGTTCCTTGCTTCCTTTGTAGCATAAATTATATGGAACTCTAGGCCTGAAAGGGTATTGTTTTGACTTCTAATGGGTGCACACTTGTACCTGGAGATGACATTCTTTGTGGGATTGCTGTGATTCATCCGGAATCCCTTGCTCCGAGAAGAGTCCCAATGATCGCGCAGATCATGCAAGAGTGCAGCGGGATTGGAAAACCTTTTTTTTTTTTTTTAAAGGGCGGTGTAAGTGTGTGTGGTGGGTTGACAACATATGGATGATTGGCCCTGGGACTATCCTACGCCGGATGTGTGGACCTGACAGATCTCAGGCTGAGATCTAATTGGCTGCCACCACATCAACAACGATGTAGTGACAGTCATCTTAGGACTCAGTCCTTGGGATGCTCTTCCCCGCTAGGCCTGCTGAGGGGGTCCCAGAGGCCTCCCCACCCCCAGGGCCAAAAATATATTTCTTTAAACATTTCGCTGCATATTCTTGGAGAACCTATGAATTTACGGCAAACATTTTTCATTTTTTTAAAGTTCTGCCTCCTGCTCTACTAAAATAAAATCCCCCTGGGGTAGGCCTGGGTCTGAGGAGTGGCACAATACAAAATTTATGTGGGGCATATTGCCCCCCTCCCGAGGCCTCTGGGAAGCCCCAGGAACCCCATCACATGGGGCCGACATTAATACAAATGGGAATGGGCATGTGGCCTTCCCTCCCTGAGACTCAATAGACCCAGAGGACCCCATCCCTCTGGGCCGATGTTAAAGGGGTGGGGCACCACCCCAAGCTTAAAAACACCCTGGGAACCCCATCCCCTATGGCCAACATCTTTAAAAAGGGGAGGTGAGAAGACGGCCCTCTCCCCAAGACTCAATTGGACCTGGGGACTCCAGCCCCTGGTGCTGACCCTAAATTAAAAGGGAGAGGTGCATGCAGCCCTCACCCTAAGCCTGTGAAGGCCCCAGGGACCCCATTCTCTGGTGTTAGCTCAATCACTGTGTCCCGGGGAGTCCAACCCCGGGACACAGTCATTTCATTGCCTTCAAGAGTGTAGGCAGGGAGACATATGTCTGTTCCCACACCTGCAGGAGCATTTTTTAAGCTTCCATCGGGTGGGCATAGACATGCCTTTCCTGTCTGCAGAAGCTCAGATAGGAAAGGCATCTCTGCTCCCACCATGGGAGCTTTACAAATGTTCCTGCCAGGTGAGAGCAGACTATTGTTTCCCTGCCTGCACTCTTGCGGGAAAGGAAGCTCATATTGCTCACGCCCAGAGGGAGCAACCAAAACAGCTGCTCCCTCTGGGTGGAAGTAAAGCCGGGGGGAACTGTCAAGGCTGCGTTGGCATTGGTGCTCCTCCAACATTCCCGAAAGTTATGTGCTATGGGTGGTAATATTCTCCCAACACATTGAGATCTTTGTTAAGTGTTCCTATTCTTATCTGATGTAAATCTCATTGTGTTCATAAACAGGAAACAAACAGCATTGTTAGTCCTGTACTAATTATGCTCTAATAGAGTTAAGCAGGTGGTCTAATGACAGATAGGTCATTGGAAATTGATTTCTGATGGTGAGGCTAACTGTTGGGAACAAGGTGGTTCACCACTTATGGTGCTGTAAATAAACTAGGGCAACTTCAACTGAATAAAGAGCTGAACAAATGCTAAACGATACAAAAATAAGAAATAGTGACAATAAATTATAGAAAAATACAAAATTATTTATTTATTATTTATGGTAGTAGATCTAAAAAAGAGAGGTCTAGTCATTATACATCTATAAGAGGAAATGACTTGAGCAATGTGTTTAACTTCAGTCATTCATCATGCATTCATGCTTTTAAATAGATTATTTGCAGTGCTTATTCTTTAGATGAAAGTACAAATCATTGGTAGAGAATATCCATTGAACACATAATTTATTGGGTTTATTGGTTTATGGGACCAGACTGGGGGGTGGGGAGGGTTGTGCTGGAGGTAGTATTTTAGGGTTTAGTGTAGTGTTGTGGTGCAGAGTAGTGTAAATGTAGGGAGAGGACTGGGGGTTGGGGGAGGGTCATGCAGGGGTACTAAATTAGGGTTAGGGTAGGGCAGTCTTGGGTCACTTATCTTTCAAACTTTTACCATGAGTATACCTTTCCCACACATGCCTTTGCGTTGTAATGGCATGTGTGGTAAAGGTATAGTCGTGGTAAAAGTTTGCGATGCAATGGTATGTCGTTGTCATTGGCATTGTGTAGTAATACCCGCATTGTAATGGCATGCGTGGTCTTGGTATGCGATGTGATGAGTCATATTCTGTGGATTCAGGAGATGTTGCTGTGTGTTTCTATTTCAGTTCTGTGATATAAAGTGGGTTGCAATGCTTTGGTAAAGGAATGCCATTTTTCATGTTGATAAATTATGGCTTGGCACGACATGAGTAACACTGTACTGTAGCGATTTTGTTTGTTGTTCTGTTATATCCCCAACCCCCGGGTTGAAAACGACGAGGGAAATTTGTTATAATAAAAAGAATAGTTGCCTTTCTCTCAAAGGTTGCAAGATTAATTTGGTTCATGACGCAATTCCACTCATTATAACTGGACAAACAGTGGCCATATTTGAAATGGGAAGTTGTGATTTGTTTTACTGCAAAGAAGCATTTGCTTCCATTTACGGCCATTGTGTAATCACAACTGTGTTTTTCTTGACTTTTGGGGGAGGAACCATCGCACCCTTGCAGGCCGCGCATCCACGTTGCCGCAGTGGCTTGGCCTGCAGAGGTTACGGAATGTGTG
Source organism: Triturus cristatus (assembly GCF_964204655.1). Classification (NCBI taxonomy): domain Eukaryota; kingdom Metazoa; phylum Chordata; class Amphibia; order Caudata; family Salamandridae; genus Triturus; species Triturus cristatus. The sequence goes on from NC_140590.1 coordinate 959,908,584, forward strand.
TCGCTGCCATGTTGGGCACTTTGTTTTAGGCTCCAGAACTCTCTGAACATTTTCTTTCTTTTGTAACTACAGCATGCACCATAGAGGCCAACTGGACTGCTTTCCTCACGCATGGAGTGAGACGGGGAGGAAAAGTGGGGGGTGTAGGAGGGGTGAAGGGGGCAAGAAGGAACGACAGAGAGAGGAATTCAGAGAAGAGCCCGCTGGATATCTCCTTCCTTTTCCCCCTCCCTACTGGGGGGACAGAACATCACAGGTACACCTGAGGCTGCACTTCTACCAGAATGTCCAGGGTTGTAGTATGTAATGCTCCACGTTCTAAACCCTAATAACTGATTACAGAAAGGCCTCGCACCCTAATATGACACTTTGGGCACAGCATTAACTTTCACTCTGCATCAGCCAATCCTATTTTTTTTAAAAGAAGGGTGGGTGAACTAATTTTTGTCTGGTCCTTTATCTCATATTTCTTATATATGCAGTGAATATGTTATTTTCCAGTCTGCCACATAAAACACATTTCTGTTTTTTTAAACTCAGGATTACCCTATGCCACGAAGGACTTTAGCTACTATCATCTTTTAAAAACTTACAATCAATTAGGTAAAGAAAACTGCAAATTACACTTAACTACCTGTCACAAAGCGCTCTATCACTCCCAGATAGAGTTTCAATTAAGGGTTGGACCGAACTTTCACAAGCTCAAGAATTGTACCAAATAAGCATTTGATGTGAAATTTTGAAAACTGTAGATATGTAAAGGAACAATATGTTTTGTGACGACGAGTGAACATTTAAAATGCAAATGCTTATTGTTTGTGGTGACGAGGTCAGGGTTCATACACTGCAGTAGGAGTTATACTGCAGTAGGAGAAAATCTGAACTCCGTGATAGTCTTTTAACAATGGGACATATCAGTACCTGCATTTATTTTGAAGATGCTGTAAAACGAAAGTTTTGTCTAACAAAAAGAAAATATGAGCCTCTTTCTTGTTTCCTCAGTGGAACGTCTGCAGCCCTATTTCCCATCTTTGACTACCCAAATGAATAAAATGTACAACAGATTACGATGAATTTGTCACACCTTTCATATGGCTGTTCTCCTTCGGGGCTATTGCAAAAAGTGCAGATCCTTAATATAAGTTAGTGATCTGAAGAATAAGAGTACACCCAGGTCCATAGCTTACACAACCATTTTAGTTATTATCTTGCACTGCCTCCTCCCCGTGATAGATTTGCCTTTTCTTAAACAACATCTTTAGCACACAGTGGGTATATGTGCCAGCCCACCACTGTGATTTCGGTTTTGTTATTTACATTCCTACAAAAATTATTTTGTATTTGATTTGGTATCATCAGTAGATCTAACCCACCCCACTCTAACCTACCCCTCCTCTCTACCCCCACTCCACTCTACCGCCACTCCACTCTACCCCGCTTTATTCCACTGCTCTCCACTCTTCCCCGGTCTTGTACTCTCTTTCCCAATCTACCCCACTCCACTCTTTCCCACTATATCCCTCTCCTCTCCACTCTACACTGATCTAGCTCACTCCAATCTACCCCACTCCAATCCACCCCACTTCAATCCAATCTACCCCACTTTGACCCAATCAACCCCAATTCAATATGCCCCACTCCACTCCTCTACTCCAATCCACCCCACTGCAATCTACTACACTCTAATCTACCTCAATCCACTCTACTCCATTTTACTCTAATCTGCCCCACGTAACCCCACTCTGCCCACTCCAATCTACCCCACTCCACTCTACCCTAATCACCACACTCTTCACCAATTTACCCCACTCCACTCCAAGCTACCCCAATATACCCACTCCAGTTCAAAATGAATTTATTGAAGGAATCTTCAGACATTAATACACAATACAATAAAACAGGAGAAATGACATATGAACTAGGTTAAGTTTACAAAAGTTATACATAAGAGGAGGAAATAATAAATAACAGGAAATGAGGAAAACTGGCTTTTACATTGAGATATATAGCTTGGGGAACAGCCATTACAACGCGGGTTTTACCACGCGTTGCTATTACATCGCATGCATTACAACGCATGCGATGTTACAACGCGTGGTAAGACCACGCATACCATTACATCGCATGCGCTTTTACAACGCATGCGATGTAATGTGGCGGCTATCCACGTCGTTGTGAGGAAACTGAGGCTGTTTCCTCACAATGACGTGGACCTCTGACGACACAGGAAGCAGGAACCGGGAGGAGAGACGGCGACGCTGGTCCCACAAGGAAAGAGGTAAGGCTGATTGTGCTTAGGGTGGGGGTAGTGGTTTAGGGTATGGTAGTGTAGTTTAGTGTAGGGGTGGGAGTAGTGTGGGTAGTGTAGTAGTGTTTTAGGTTTTAGGGTAGTGTAGGGGTGGGAGTAGTGTGGGTAGTGTTGTAGTGTTTTAGGATAGTGTAAGGGTGGGAGTAGTGTGGGTAGTGTAGTAGTGATTTAGGGTTTAGGGTAGTGTAGGGGTGGTTGTAGGTTGGCTAGTGTTATGTAGGGGTGGGAGTAGTGTGGGTAGTGTAGTGTTTTAGGGTTTAGGGTAGTGTAGGGGTGGGGGTAGTGTGGGTAGTGTTGTAGTGTAGTAGTGTTTTAGGGTTTAGGGTAGTGTAGGGGTGGGAGTAGTGTGGGTAGTGTTGTAGTGTAGGGGTGGGAGTAGTGTGGTTAGTGTTGTAGTGTAGTATTGGTTTAGGGTAGTGTAGGGGTGGGAGTAGTGTTTTAGGGTTAGGGGTAGTGTAGTGGTGGGAGTAGTGTGTTGTGTAGGGGTAGGGTTGTCACTTACCTTGCATACTTTTACCATGAGTATAGCTTTACCACGCATGCCTTTGCGTTGTAATGGCATGCGTGGTAAAGGCATACTCGTGGTAAAAGTATGCGATGTAATGACATGCGATGTCATTGACATCGCGTAGTAATACCCGCGTAGTAATGGCACGCGTGGTATTAGTATGCGTTGTATCGTCATACATCCATATAGCTTAGTATGAATATACAATTGGTTGGACAGTAACAATATACACAGTAAAATAGCATTAATACCAATAAAGGGAAGTCAAGGAGTCTGAAGAACATTTTTTTGCGATGGAGTGGGAGCAAATGAACGGAACGCAATGTTATCCAGAAATCGTGTGACAGGAGACCATAAATGTAATAGTTTCATAGCAAGGGAAATAGGATAGACAAAAACAGTATCCAGTCTGTGATTGTGACAAAGAGCATACCATCAACTCTGGAAGGATAATTTGGAGGGGTCTTTCCAATTGCTCGTAATTTGTTGAAATGCAACTGCTAACAATAGGTCCAGAATACGTAGCTGAGACATATCTATTTCCCAATCATCGGACAAACTTCCCCAAAAAATATTAGCGAATGAAAAGGAAATTGTAGTGTAAAAAATTGTGTTGATTTGAGTCCAAGTTCTCTTTCAAAATTTGAACACAGATGGACATGTGAAAAGCATATGTTTTAAGTCAGCATGCTCAGAGTGACATGACCAACAAGTGTCTTGGTGGTCAAAGTGCATTCTATGTAGGGTTGCAGAAGATAAAAGAAGTCTTTTATATATATATAAAAAAAAGAGTTTGTGTAGTGTTTGCTGCTCTGGAGGACTTCCTAATTTTTGTCCAAGTCTTGTTCCAGAGGGATATAGGCCAAACCATATCTAAATCCTGCCCCCAGGATACTTCTCGCTTAGTGTTGGCTCTGTTTATAGGGGAGGAAGTCAGATGAGAATATATGTTAGATGCCTTAGGGCCTGTACGTAAGAACTTATTCCATTCAAATTCTAAAGAAGGAGAGGGGGAAGAAGACGATTGAAAATGAGTATAAGCAGTATATACTGCAGTTTGTAAAGTCTGAAAACTGACGAGCTCGTGAAAATGGAAGAAGTGTGTCATGATCGAAGAGTTGGTGAACCCAAAGTAATTTCTTGTCTCGCCAAGACTTCCAATGTATGGGTTTTTTATTTATTAGTATAAACGTATTATGCCAAATAGTAGAAGTAAGAAAAGTATCAAGATCAGAAGGGGTAAAGTGAAGGATCGAATCAAGAATTTTACAAGAATATTTAGGAATCGGTGTAGATTTCTTTTGTGGTTTGCAGGTAAAGGACAAATATGCTTGAAAAGAAAAGGGGGAGAGAAATTATTTTTCAAGGTCAACCCACAATGGAGAATTCAATGAGGAGTCTGAGAACCAGCAAGAAAGTTGGCGTAATAGAAATGCCTCATGAAATTTAGAAAAAGCATCGAAATGTACGCATCCTTCTGATTTTGGGTGTGACAACTTTGATAGTGACATTCGAGATTTTTTGTTATTCCATAGAAAAGACGTAAGTGATGAGTTAATCTTGTGGAGGGATTTGAGTGGTATAGGTAATGGAAGGTTCGAAATAATATATAGTATAATAGGAGCTATCATCATTTTGTTGGTATCAAGTCAACCCCACCAGGACAAAAATAGAGGATGCCATCTCGCAATGAGTGGAGTTATTTTAATTAAGCATTTGTCCAGATTTAAAGGACCTGAAGTTTTCATAGATTGGGTGAACCAAATTTCAAGATAATGAATATGATAAGGGGACCATTTGAAGTTTGATATTAAAAAGTCTTCCTTCAAAGTGTACTTAGTAAGAGGCAATATTTCACATTTTTCATTATTCAGTTTGTAACCAGAGACCGCTGAGTAAGAGTCAACTTCCTGTAGAAACACTGGAAGAGAAGATTGGAGGTGAGAAAGAAACAATAAAATGGCATCCGCATATGCTGCCAATTTAATTTGCTGGGTGTTAGATGTAAAACCATGAATATGTTTGTTTTGCCTTATTCTAGATAAGAATGGTTCTAAGGCCAAGTTGAAAAGAAAAGTGGATAAGAGGCAACCTTGATGAACCCCTCTACGTAGAGTGAATATGAAGAAGTGAGGCCATTTGCAAAAATTGCAGCCTTAAGATCTTTGTACAGTAAAGAAATACCAGAGATCATTTTGGGTCCAAAGCCAAACCATTTAAGTGTATGAAATATAAAAAGCAAGTATAGTCGATTGAATGCCTTTTCAGCATCTAAAGCAATTGCTGCAAGGGAATCAGGGTCATATGAGGATTTAGATATATTATTAAAAAATAAGCACATATTATCTGTGATACATTTACCTTCTTTGCCCAGTAATTGAGGGAGAAAAGATTCCAGAGGCATAGCTAGAGCTTTAGAAAAGATCCTATATTCAACATTGACCAAAGAATTAGGCCTGTAAATTTTACAATAGTGCAGATCTTTACCTTACTTAGGAATTAGGCAAATCAGAGCCTCTGAAAGGGAGCCAGTAGATCCATGCGACCGCAGGAAAGAGGTTATAAGGTTGAACAGATGTGAAATAAGCAAATGAGCAAAGTGTAAGTAAAATTCAACCGTGAATCCATCTGGACCCAGGGCTTTGTCCTTTTTAAGAGTTTGCAAGGCAATTAGTAACTCTGCCTGGGATACATCTAGTTCCAGTGAGTCGAATTTCAACAAGGGTTCAGAAGACTGTTGAATAGAAGAAGTTAATAAGAGATATCAGAAATAGAGGTTTTCGCTTCTGTATACAACCATCTACCTTCCTCATCCGTTTGTTGAGATACAAGCTTAGTGCAAAGTGATTTATGGCACAAGGTTATTACACCATTCCTTTTACCATCTCCTGGTGAGAAGTAGACCTCTCCCACCCAACTTCTCTTTAGTTTTAAAGATTCAAATTCTGTAAGGTGTGTCGCTTGTTTTAAGACTATAAGAACATCCTACTTAGATAAATATGACAAAACACGCTGTCTCCTAATAGGAGAATTCAAGCCTCTGATGTTTCAGAAAATTATTTTCAGGGATATAAAACGTTCATATAAAAATTACTGTGAAGCAAACCTGTCAAAGTAGAAAAATTAAGTAATTGAGAACAAAAAACAATTAGTACGGACAGGATGTCATCAATGAGTGATAAACTGGAAGAGAGAAAAAATGCAAGAGAAAAAGAAATAGATAGAATATAAAATAAAGGAAAGTGCATGAGATATCCAAAAGAGAGAGTTGGCCGAGATTGAGAAAAAGACATAAGGAATGATTGAATGAAGAGAAGAAAGTAGATCATACCTACAAATAATCCCACAAATCCAAACATAGGTAGATGGGGGGAATGGGGCCACATGGAACCGATGACATGTCCTTAATCCACCAAGGAAGGCAGGGGTAGCCAGTGCATACACTACACAAAAGGGAAGGGAGCCACAAGATGAAGGGACAAGACCTGTAACGAAAGAGAATGTTTATTAATTCAAAGCAGATTTTCAAGTATTAAACTTAATACTACTAGCAATCCTACAAGAAAAATTAACATGAAAATGTCCAAAACTACATGTAACAAAGCAAGGAACATGAATCAAAGAAGTCATGTGTTGGAATTTGTAGAAGTATCCATAATGTCCACCCTACAAGCATTAAGAAAACTCTTCAGTTGAACAGGCTTCTCATAGGTAGTAGTCTTATTCTTGTAAGTGACTTTAAACAAGCAAGGGTGAAAGAGGCCAAATCGAGCATCTAGAGAACAAAGATCTGGTCTTATCGCAAGAAACGTCTGCTGTACTTTTTGCATAATCTTGAGAAAAGAACAGGGAGTTACCTGACCATGAGATGCGCTTCATGGATTTAGCTGCAGAAAATACTTTAAGGAGGTCAGTGTATTCCCAAAAATATAATAATATTCCTCTTGGCCGTCTCATCGTGGCAGTAGAAGCAGTTTTATAACCTAATTAACCTAATTAATGGGCTGGCTGGATGTTTAGAGGAGCGTGGTCCGGAAGGTTCAGTATTTTTGGAAGGGATGATTTAAAGCAGGCAATTGGATCGGAACCCTCGGAACCCTCCGGTAGACCATAGATGCGGAGATTGTTCCTCTTGTTTCTATTCTCAAGGTTTTTTACCTGCTTCTGAAGAGGTGAGACCTGAGATTGGAAAACATTAACCTTGAGGGTATTTGACTCCAGTGATGATATGTTTTGTTCAGCTATATTAAGCCTCTCCTCCATGCATGAGATGTTGTAACTTGGTATTGGTCTCTTTCAGGAAGGGTCGTAAAGCACAGATTTCCTCTAGGAGGAGGTCCATTGATACAGCTGAATTCGATTTTGGAGGAGAAGGAGGGTCTTTCTTCACATGATTGGTAGATATCTCTCCAGACGTACCATTAGAGCCTTTGTAGGGAAACTACAGATTCTGCCATTGTCTTCAAGTGCGATTTTTTTTTACAGCAAGTGATAATTTTATGAGCAGAGGGTCTTAATAAAGATTTTGCCTTCTTCAATCTGCCCATAAGAGAGGAGGATAGAAGGATCAGGCCGGTCTGCCTCCCAGACTGCTCCAACTTATATAAAAGTTATTCGTAAGCGTGGGCAAAGAATTAAAAGTATGACTTTCAAACCTGGGAGCTCACAGAATTATCAGCTCAAAATTCAAAAGCCAAAGCTCCAAACGGCCATCAGTGTGGTGATAAATCTACACTGCGCAGTAAAAGAAGTTGAAGATCTCCAAGGAAGACAGAGTAAATATAGTCCCTTTTCTTTTGGCTTCCCTCCTCTTTTATTTTTTAAATAATCATCCAAAATGTATCCAGCCAAACCATGTTCTAATTCTATGAACATGGGTACAAGAATTGCCACTCAGCGATAACTCCATCAACATGAGACACAAACTGGCAGCAGCCCTATGAGGAAGCCTCAAGCTAAAGGAATGCAGCAATGGTATAAGGAGGGTCTCACTAGATGCCTCCCGCAGCAGCCGCCGAAATTATGCCCTCTTCATCCACACCGTTGAGGTTTCTGCTGTATTTGGAGTTTCCTCACAGGAACCCCGTTATCTCAAAATGGCGGCCAGAGTCATAATGAAGCCGCAAACAGAAGAAAAGCGGCACTTACAAAGAAGGAGAAGATGACAGCATCAGGAAAAGCTTCCCTCTGCCATCACCGCATCTTCGCACCTCGCCTTCGACGGCTCACTGAAGGGGAAATTGCTAAGAAGTTACCGGCATCCGCGCCGCCCGAGGAGAGTCACTCGGGTGCCGCCATCTTCCTTGGGTGCTAGCCACGCCCGCATACCCACTCCAATATACCCCACTCCAATCCCCCTCCAGCCCAATATACCTCAGTCCACCCACTCCTTTCTACCCCACTCTATCCCTACTCAACTCTACACCAATCTACCTCACTCCACCTCAATCTACCCCATTTCTACCTCACTCAACTCTACTCCACTCCACCCTGATCTACTTCAACCAACCCCACTCTACCTGACTCCACTCTACACCCATTGACCCCACTCAACCCTAATCTACCCCATTCCACTCTGCCCCAGTCTACCCCACTGCAATCTACTCCACCCTACACCACTAACTTTTAGCCATGCTGAACAGCAGCCACACTGGTGTACATAATAGCAAAACATTTGCCAAATCCAATAGCTCTCACATAGGTGAGACCTACTGGCTTTGCCAATGCTTGTTTAAATCTTGATATTGCATTTTCCAGGTCCTTCACTGTAGTCTGCAAGTTTAGTTTAAGAGTTGGGGTTTCTGTCAACCTTCTTAACTGCTTTTTGCTTTTTTAATTGAATTTTTCCAACTCTTACACTGATACTAATTCATATAAATTAGAATACTATTAGAGGTAAATCTCAACAATTTATTTTGTTTATGCAATTCCTTTCACTGTTTCTTCTATTTTAGTAAATCTGTATTGCGTCTTTGATTAACACTGAAGCTGGGCTATAAATGAACTCCCTTTTTTCTTGGTCATACGTTTTCTTCTGTCAATAGGAGGGTCTTGTTGGACTTTCTTTTTCTTCTTTCCATATCTGCTGGTTGAGCCTTTTTCCAGGAGTGTGACATGGGGACATATTGTTGATGGCTGTGCAATAAATTGTTTTCAAATATTTTTTATTAGTCCTCCCTATGCACATATATGGATGTTGGCTGACCACAGATGTTTTGTGGCTACCAACACCTGCAATGTAGATTTAACAGCATTCTACACTATCCCTATAGTCGCATCACTTTCATTGTGGTAATACAGTTCCTGAAATTGAATGTGTAATGCATCAGTGATGTTTCTCTTGCACAACGTTGAGTGCCTATTGTCCACTTCATATTGTTTAAAGACTTGTTTAGTTAAATTGATATCTGCAGTGATCTAACTAGAGCTACCATAGGAATATATAGGATACACAGATAAAACTTTATTGTTCCCTTCCTATTATTTGAAATGAAATTGTAATCTAAATGGGAGGAATGCTTACATCTATTTGAAGGGAAGGTGTACTCAATATCATATAGATATAATTGTTTCCATATGTCTAATAAATTATGGTATTTTCATTGATGTCATAATAACTGAAAAAGTCACAAGACGTTGGAGACCTGGCTGTTTGTATAACTCCGCGGGGACCATGCACCCACTCACGTGGTCAAGCCAATGGATACCCTCATAGGTGATTAGTCACGTTCTACAAATGAACATACCATATCATAACATGTTCTCTTTCTTTGTCCAGTATATAAGGAAGATGGTATCCTTATCAGAAAAGTATGTGTCAGATTCATTACTGGATATTACAACTGTACATCACTTCCATTGTGCTTGGAAAGTTTGGAAAATTTGCCAGAATTCTGGATTGCTTGGGCTTTTTTAACCTAGGTGTACCACGTAAGAAAATTAGATCACCTGAGACTTTTCTGATGATTTGTTTTAGAAAAATTATCCTTAACCACTGCTGTCTCAGTTTACCATATAGAGGACAGAAAAGGAAAAATGTTCCAATTACTTTGTTGACAACCCATCGTACTTACAGGCTAATCACAAAGATCATTTATGGTGTGACACTCTTTCCCCAGGCTTGTAATTGGCAGGATCCTCAGCCACACCTTTATAAAACATCTACTCAAAGTCAGGGGCATTTAATTGTAGGTATGGTTACTTGTCCTATCCCACAGTAGTCATCAAGTAAAACCGCCCACTGTTAAACAGACAGTCCCTCTCATATATGAGCAATATTTGGTGACACCAGTACATGGCTTTCAAGAACCCAATGTCTGAGGATTTTCAACTTGGTGGCACTCCAGCTTCCATATATGGAGTTCTACACCCTAACCAAGGCACAGTAGAACCTATTTTTGAAAGAAAGACTTTTTGCTAAGTGCATCTTAAAAGTGGCATTGTTGGGTTAAACCATACCCATACGCAAAAGAATAGAGCCTCACACCAAGTCTTTCTCTTCATATTGGCTTGTTTCTGCTCTAAATGTTTTATTCTGCTAGTTTTAAAATGTTGCTTATCATTTGATATGGACATTTCCAGATTTATTATGAAAGAACCCTAGATCGAAGCTAGGAGACTTAACTTAAGTATGAGGTATATCATGTTAATGAATTTTCCAATTATGTCAGTTACATCACATGTAAAAAGCTTAAAAATGGACGATAACATGAATTGTAGGAGGAATTTCAGTGAACCACATTGTTTTCCTCTCTGAGCACTCTCTATACCCCTAAACAAGCAGTTTGCTATATAAACAAGTAATTCGTTTAACTAATTTCCAAATTACCTGAGAGATGTTGTGTTGTGTGGCTCTCATCAATTGTTTAGAGTGAGTCAAAATCAATGCAGGAACTGGTAAGAGCTAGCCTGCATTCAGACACTGTTCAGCTTTTATTACATCCTCTGGTGGTTCATGGTCTGCGCTATATAACTCCCCAGAGGATGGCTTTGTCCACTGAACTTGTTTTTAAAATGTTTATGTATTTCAGTTTTTCACTGGCAGACAAGGTCTCTTTTGAAGTCTTGGGTCTTCATAAGCAGCAGTTCCTCTCCTTAAGTGCTCCTCCACAAGCTCCATGCTGTCCAGAGGTGTGCCTACCTCCTTAATGTGTGTCCCTCCATGCAGTGCTTAGTTTGTAAAAAAAGAAGTGCCGGGGCCAGAGCAGCATGAACCATCCATTGCTCCCACTAGCACTGCCAATGACAGTTCCAGCATTACCAGCCTTCACACTCATACAAGTGTGACAATCCAGAGTTTAAATATACAATAAGATGACTAATGCATGTTGCCCAAGGTATTCTTCTAGCTTTGGGTGGCAGGTATTAGTGATTTGAATTTATATTTAATCATTAAACAACAGCGGTTGTGCTCCTCAAAAAACAAGACAAACAACGCCACAATGTGGCAGGCTGTCATAAGAGATGATGTTGACAACAAAGTGCTGGTGCCAAGCACCATAAACTACCTGCTCAAATTAAGTACTGCCTCCACGAACCCTGGATGTCTTGTAAGTAAACTTTTACCTTCATTGATTATATTGCTTGTGCCGCTTGCATGTGTATTCTATGACTTTTTAATCAAAGGTGCATTTACAAAATTAGTTAGTAGAGGCATATTGTTAAAGTATGTCAAGGGCTTTAAGTGGGCGGGTCCTGCCAGGGCTCAGTACTGGCAGTTCTAAAAAACAGGTGCAGAGATCGGTCCCCATCGGGCTTCCATTTTTGCCCACGCCCTCAGGGTGAAAAGAAAATCTTAACTCTGCAGCAGTACCACCTTTCACTGCCTTTGATGTAACATCAAAAAGACTCGTTATAGTTCTTTCACAGTCTCATCATTTCAGAACTGAAGCTTTTTGAATGTTATGCACAATGAAGATGTAGTTGTTGCTTATTTATCTTATGCAACTAATAACCATTGATAAAGCCAAAAGTGCTCACTTGCTGTAGGTGTAATGTTACTTGTATCATATAACTGGATGCAATGACAGAAGCAGCAAAGTACCAGTCTGGCAGCACACTATGCTATCAGGATGCTTGTTTCCGGTCCAGGGAAGACATGGCTTGGCAGTTCGGGCTGGACTGTTCCCATGAGGCACAGGGTCAGACTGATTTGCATATGGCCATGTCTGAACTGGGGTGGCGGAGTGGGCAAAAGAACGATGGATTTAACCCAGATCTCTTGACTGGGGGAGAATGTCTGCATTGTCAGCATTCCGTCCATCATTTGTTTGTTGTAACGCTTTTCGCCCTAAGTGGGATGGGTATTCCCAGACGTGGGACCCCGTGCTCACTACGCCACTGGAGTCAAGCTATCCTGGCTGATGACGGCTGATAGCCAGAAACCGGTCCTAGGATGCTTGATTCCGGTCCAGGGAAGACATGGCTTGGCAGTTCGGGCTGGACTGTTCCCATGAGGCACAGGGTCAGACTGGTTTGCATATGGCCATGTCTGAACTGGGGTGGCAGAGTGGGCTAAAGAATGGTGATGGATCAAACCCAGATCAGTTGACTGGGGGTGAGCGCTTGCAATGTTCAACACTCCGTCCATCATCCCCTTTGGTTTTGCTTAGCAAACTATGCTAAACACAGATTTGTAGCTTTTTTTTAAGCCACGGTCTTTATTTCATGAGCCATGCCCCTTTTAGAGACCCCCCACCCCAATTTTTTCATCCCACTTAAAGCCCTGGGTATGCCTGTGGTTAATTCTGTTCCTTCAGAAATATGAATTACAGTTTGCACATTTTTGTCTGATAGTTAACCCGTCCATGTGCTCATGCTCTTGCTGGACCCTTCTCAGCTTCCAATCTATTGGCCTTAATAACAATTCAGAAGTACATTTTTGTAGTTTCTGAGTTGAACTGGAACATGATCTTAGAAATCACATTACAATCTTGCGATGAACTTTATAATGATAGTAACAAACATTATCTTCAAAGAGCCATCTATAAAGCATCTTTCCCTTGTCTGGAAGCTGTCACCTAATGGCTCTCAATTCGCCGACCTCGGAAGGATGAAGGGCCTTGGTGAGTTCTGTATTCAGATGCCAGTGGCGAGCGTCGAGGTCGCTTAGACCATCTCATAGGCCATGCCTTCTTTCCTGCCGTGTTTCATTATGATACCATTTTATTCTGACACTACTTCCCTGCTGGTTGACATGTGTTCCCTGTATCAGAAGTGAACAGATTGGTTTCCATGCTGTTGTTTGAGCACCTGCCAAACAAGCAGGACCAGTGTCTGATTTGTTGACAGGTATTTGCTATTAATCCAAAACTACTGAGCGTTATTGTTATTTCAATATTAAATAAATGAGCTGTCCTAACACAAGTAAACAAAGGTGTGCACTACTTGAAAATGTAACCGCCGTTCTTTTCAGGACGCCGTTGTAAATAGCAACCTTTGGTATTTTCACCGAGACTAGACATGCATTAACAGCGCTTCTAAACTTCAGCTCGCCAACCCCCCCGGGTTACTGGGGACAAAGAAGGAGGGCTCGTTACCTCACACCTCTTTCCCTTATAAAAGTTGAAGTGTTCTTTTTTCTCGCGGATGTTTATGGGAGAAAAGTCAAATAAAATAGGTTTATGTTAATGGTCTTAAACATAGACTCTTCCAGTGCTCTGTTTTGTTTCTGTTGCAGAGTTAGGGGAAAGGCAAAAACGGCATTTGCACTTCTCAAACGTTTCTTAAGGGTGTGTGTCCCTGGCCTAAAATATAATTGTACATGGATGGCTTAAATTGTATTAAAAAACATAACACACGCTGAGAGCGGGTTAGGTTTTCTCAGGGACCCGCCACTGGCGCTGCCGAATGCTCAGGCTGCCTAGTCTTGATGCGGCCTCATGCCCCGGGCCGCCACTGGCGCTGCCGAATGCTCAGGCTGCCTAGTCTTGATGCGGCCTCATGCCCCGGGCCGCCACTGGCGCTGCCGAATGCTCAGGCTGCCTAGTCTTGATGCGACCTCATGCCCCGGGCCGCCACTGGCGCTGCCGAATGCTCAGGCTGCCTAGTCTTGATGCGGCCTCATGCCCGGGCCGCCACTGGCGCTGCCGAATGCTCAGGCTGCCTAGTCTTGATGCGGCCTCATGCCCGGGCCGCCACTGGCGCTGCCGAATGCTCAGGCTGACTAGTCTTGATGCGGCCTCATGCCCGGGCCGCCACTGGCGCTGCCGAATGCTCAGGCTGCCTAGTCTTGATGCGGCCTCATGCCCGGGCCGCCACTGGCGCTGCCGAATGCTCAGGCTGCCTAGTCTTGATGCGGCCTCATGCCCGGGCCGCCACTGGCGCTGCCGAATGCTCAGGCTGCCTAGTCTTGATGCGGCCTCATGCCCCGGGCCTAGTCTTGATGCGACCTCATGCCCCGGGCCACCGCAGGAGGGCAGAGGGAGTTTCATGACCCAAACCCTGCGGTTTTCGGGGCTCGCACTCCTGCAGCACAGTTTAAGATTGTTATTTAAAGCCAGCCTGCCAGCCCATAAGCAATGATGCAACTTGTATGACAATTCTATTAGGTGATGGCAAAGGCAATTGCTGTCATGTTTTATTTTTTTGTTAATATTTAAAACCAGATGCTTTTTATAGCATCTGTCAAAAACGGAAGAAATGTCCAATGGGCCCTGCATCAAGTTCATGACTCAGGCTCCGCAAACATGATGCCCCTTCCTTCCGCCAGGCAACACTTTCTGTCCCTTCATATGTCACTTGCATGTCCCTTTTCATCCCTCCATTTTCCCTTTGACGCTGTTTTCTGCCTTTCTCACTCTTGCTCTGGGTCAAAATTTGATGGTGGAAAATATGTCTCAGTCTCATAAAATAAATGTTCCAGTGCCCATCACCTGCAATCACCTGTACACATGAAGTACTGATTCTCTTTGCATTTTTAATTACACATCCTTGGTTCCTAAAGCACAGTGGTGCTCATTGAGATGAGCGATAATTTTGTAATAGTCAGACATGCCTCATGTGCAGTTGTGACTGTAAACATCTCTTCCACTTATCCTGAATGTAGCTTTGCTTTTTTATTTTATTGGTTATTTTACCAAAGAGTACACAAAATAAAAAGAAAACATCAAATTCGGACAGCATACATAAGCATGTAGATAAGCAGTGATGAATAAAGACTCACATGATACCGAGGGGCCGATTACGATGCAGTTCGGAACCGCATCATAATCTGCCGGTTGGATTCCTTTCCGACCACCTCATTTTGATGGAGGTAGCGGGGAAGGAATCCGACCGCTCATTCCGGCTGGCTTCCGACAGGCTCAGAGAGCCCGTCCGCCAGTTGGAATGTGTCAAGTAACATTAAGGACGGGCCTTTCTGCCCTTTAGATCACGATGACGGTTTCCTACATGGTTTCCATGCCGGTCTGTCCGACATGGAAACCATGTCAGAAAGCATCTTTGGGGCCCCGAGAAGGCAGCAACAGTGTCGAGCAGACGTGAGTCCGCCTGACATCATAATCAAGCCCTAAGTGTCAGGACAACCATAATGACGGTGCACTGGCCTCGTCAAGGCTTAGTCATCCAGTTGCTGAGGTGACTCTCTGCCCAGTGCATGACTACATGTCTGTCCAATTAATAGATTGGGTGGCCTGGAGCAAGAGTGAGAGATGGTGAATCCACCTTACTCTAGTGTCTCATCCTTCGATTCATCCATATTCTCCTTTTGAGTGCTGGTTAGGTATGATCTGAAAGGACCCCAAATATCTTTATGTAGAGAGAGACAATGGTTCTTATTGGCCTAAAAAGGTCCAGACCAAGAAAATACCCTAGAGAGGGTAAGGAGTTCAATAAAGGTGTTTAGAACTTGAATTGTAGAAGAGAGCGATAATTAATATAGAAGAGGGACATGAAGGTCAAGCTATGACAGATATTTATTGTACAAAAATAGATTTCAGGTGCTCACATATTCAGTGACAATAAGCGTGACATGAAAAGTGAGGGTGAACTTAAAAAAGACATCGCATTGACAACAATTGTTGAACCACTTAATTTTAACTTAATATAGACTCTTATAGAGGGTTCATGTTCTTGTCCGACAAGTCAAACAATTAATAGCAATACTTCCAATAATTCCCACATCCTTCTCTTCTTAGGCCTCTCGCCCTGCCAAGGTCCTTACTAAGGTGCAGTCCACCGCACCCGGCCCGCCTTTTTGATCAATAACTTCACCCATGTTCATAGACACGGATCATTCACATCGTGTCCGCATTGAAAGTAAGTGCTATTATTTGTTTGACTTGTCGGACAAGAACCCTATGTTTTAGATGGTGTTTAAGACTATTTAGGGTTATTTTGTGATTATATTCCTCCTGCTCCCTCAAAAATGACATGGAATTACGCCAGCACCATCTAATTAATTAATTTTTTACCGCATTGGAAGTATTGCTATTAATTGTTTGACTTGGCGGACAAGAACCCTATGTTTTAGATGGTGTTTAGACTATTTAGGGTTATTTTGTGATTATATTCCTTCTGCTCCCTTAAAAATGACATGGAATTACGCCAGCACCAATTAATTTGCTACCGATGAATATTGTGTTAAATGTATAAGTATATTTATTCACTACACAGCCTCAATGTTCATTACTGTTTTTTCCATTACCAGTTTTTGTTCTAACTTCTATACATTGCATCACTCTACAGAGAGCAATATGAATTATACCTTTAAATGATTGTGATGCCACACCCAGGGACCTGATTATGATTTACTTATACCTACCTTGCATTCCTTTATTCTAGATTCTAGCTGCTCACAAATTGTCCTGAAGATGAACTCAAATAACTGAGTTCGAAACGTCGTCGACCACTCACAACATGAACCCTCTATATTAAGTTAAAATTAAGTGGTTCAACAATTGTTGTTAATGCGATGTCTTTTTTAAGTTCACCCTCACTTTTCATGTCACGCTTATTGTCACTGAATATGTGAGCACCTGAAATCTATTTTTGTACAATAAATATCTGTCATACCTTGACCTTCATGTCCCTCTTCTATATTAATTATCGCTCTCTTCTACAATTCAAGTTCTAAAAACCTTTATTAAACTCCTTACCCTCTCTAGGGTATTTTCTTGGTCTGGACCTTTTTAGGCCAATAAGAACCATTGTCTCTCTCCACATTGTACCACCCCTGGTTCGCATATTGGGGTACCCTTGTTCCTATAAAACCCCCAAATATCTTTAGGCTTCGATTTAAGGGGTTGCTTCAGGGCATAAGTTACAGTATGATCATTGCATATCTCCATGTCCTATAGCCATTCCGTACTTGTAGGTACCCTAGCTTTTCCCCAGTTCATGGCCAATGGCCCAGAGGGACATTGTGGTTAAGTGCTGTACTTACTGTGGCATCTCTTCAACATTTCCCAGAAGAGTAACACAGGGGTCAGCTTTCACTAGGTGTGTTGTCGTGTCCTCAATAATCTGCAGAACATGTACCAGTAATTATATATGCATGGGGACTCTAGGCTAAGTGTAAAAAGCCATCACAGTCCCACCCACAGCATGCCCATTGGTGAGCGTGGGTGGGGTCTATCCTGTGTTGCTGGGCCAGTGCCATGTATGCCCTGTGTGGGAATTTGTAGTGGAGGCATTTGTGTCTGTAATTCATGGAGATAACCTCTGTTTGGGTGCAACAAAAGGTCCGATGGGCAACTGGTAGGGCCTCCCAAGATCTAACTTCTGGGCCAACTTGGCCTTCACAGTGCCAATAGGGTGCTATTGTGCTATGCTAGTGTATAGTCTAGAGACCCACCATGTGCAATCAGGTGAGTTAATTAGTTGTGCCAGTGGGGGGAAGTCTTGTGGCTCTTTAGTGGATCCTGTAAGCTTGTCTTTAATGGTGTTGCATTGTTGTGTGTATATATAAAGTTGTCAAACAGAGAGGTGGACCCTCCAGAGTGGAATTGGGCTAGGGAAGGAATGCCAGCTTGAATATAAATGGCACAGTTCTGTCAAAGCCATCTGAGGCAGGGAGTTCTGTACTGTAAGTTCTATCATCAGAGGAAGTGACAGATTCTGCTGCAGTTTAAGTGCCAGTGAATATAAGAACTTACCACCAACATTTCAGTGCAAAGTCTTCCATGCCCAATGAGTAGTGGTGACTGGCTTCACCTCCTGTTGGGGTCTTACCGCTCTCAGCGATAACAAAGAGGCGAGGGGATGTCTTCAGTTTGGTCATGCTCCACGGTGAGATATGGAAAGCAGGGACCTTGATTGTACCAGAATTTAGCGAAATTGCATTGTGCAGCCAGATGTTACACCTCAGGGTCAGGTGTCTTGAAGCCCCTTTCTAATACAGTAGGAACATGGTCTGCCAAGCTATTCAAGCTGGTTTACATGCCAAAATTAGTGTACTGTGGTGGGCTCTGAGGGTTGAGAAAAATGGGTACCCAAGGGTATGAGAATGTTCACAAAGAGGTATAATAGCTTGAGAAGAAGAGACATTTTTATTAGGGCTACCCGGCCTGCCAGTGACAAGGAGAGAAACAGCCATGTGTAAATTGGATGCATTAGTTTATCTACGACAGGGCCACAATTAGCCCGAATGGTTTGATCTGGACTGAGGTGGATGATTATGCCGTGGTATTTTACAGAGTCTCATAAACACTTGCAGCGACAAGGCGTTCCATTCCCAATTGCACAGCCAATAAGAAATTGTCACAAACTCCTCTTCTTCAAAAATCTTTGTTTTATTCCATGGTATCCTTATTTCAACAAGCTTTTCTTCACTGTTCACGATAAGGCTAACAATAGTCTCAATGTTTTCAAATGAAGCAATTATGCCCATCCAGGCATTTTACTGCGTCACGTGGGATAACACAATTCATGTTAGGCAGCTAAATTCTTTTAAAATATTGTCCCAATGCATTTCGGGCTATTTTTGCCCTTCGTCAGGGGTAGCTGTTCAATTGAAATGAAACCTCTATTAATCTTTCATGTCAGAGAACTGTAATGTTATACAAAAATGCACACCCTAATTCAATTATGTTAAATTAATAATTCATATTAGAGTGACTAAACCCTTTTAATCTAATTTTTCAACTCATGATCAACATAACAGGTCAAAAACACTGATACATCGTCCCTAGACATAAATTGTGAAACAACCATGTTGAGTATTCCCTGGACGCGGCGACCTACCCCACATCCATCCTCGATCTCATACCTGCCATAAATACCCGCATTACCAAGCGAATCCTCAACCACATAATGTACTCTGTTCCCACTGTTACACTACATAAATCGATCCCCCCACCCAGCTTACTCCTCAACTCTATTGCTCGAGTATGTTTCTTTTACCCCGGTAGCTTCCACTATCTGCTGGACTCTGTAACCTCCCCCAGGCTCATTCTGAACCATATACCTGCTCTTGCTCCATCGTTAATCCTAATGATACCAACAGTTCCTTTCTTCATGACCATATCACCAACCAGATACTCGAACAGCTAACTCCTTCCTTTACTCATAATTTAAGCTCTTCCCCCAACGTGACTCCCTCAAATCAACCAATCCTAATTACCTTCAACTCCCCTCTACTAAAACTACGTGTCGCACATCCCGTGCATTTAGTTTCTGACTCCTCCCTCGTGTTCCCAATTCGCTCTTTGCCCCTAGTGCAGCAAGATACCGTCAGCTAATTCTAATTACCTTCAACTCAATTTCACAAAAATTACGTGACCCACAATCCCTTTGTAAAACAACCCCCTCTTTTTTGTTCAATGTTAACAAAATGACACAAACCAAAATTACTAATTTATGCACAATCCAAATTGATCTTTCTTCTGTTAAGTGAAAACTGCAAGCAAGGCAAGAATTAATTCAATGAATGCAGTTACTGGGTGTAGCAGGATGCACACCATGTATTTCTCCATGTTTTTCATTTTATTCCATACTATTCCACTTTCGCGTGCCGACTGGACTCGTGCCTCACCTCAAAGCATGTTTACAAAATTCGTAAACACTTGCAGCAACAAGGCGCTCCATTTCCAATCGCACAGCCAATAAGAAATTGTCACAAACTACTCTTCTTCAAAAATCTTTGTTTTATTCCATGGTATCCTTATTTCAACAAGCTTTACTTCACTGTTCACGATAAGGATGACAATAGTCCCAATTTTTTCAAATGAAGCAATTATGCCCATCTGGGCCTTTAACTGCGTCACGTGGGATAACACAATGCATCACGTGCTGCTTGTGATCTAGCTACAACCATCTAGCCTTCAAGAGGGTATATAAACTGCACCCAAACCTGAATCATGGCTTGGCCTTGCTCCCTGCAGAACGAGCATCACCCTTCCCACTCACATGAGGAATCCTGCCAGAACCAAGAAGCATTGTAGTCTCCTTAAAGTCCATCTGCACCAGTGGTTTCCGTGGCATCCGCTCCCTTGAAGTCTTCCTCATCGCTCTCCCCTGCACAGGTACTCCATACCCCCCATGTCTCCCTGATTCAAGACTTCACGATCTTCTTCGAACCTCAGACAAGTTAAAGAAATAGGCTAAGTACATGATATCAGGTTAGGTCTCACTAAACCTCCTATAGTAGTAAACAGGACCGATTATCCCCATCTTAAAAAACTATAGACTATTGCTCCATTTCCACTCTGTGATTTACTCCAGTGCTTCTTGTGCGTTTATACACTGGACCTTCCCTACAACCTTGATGCTAGAACTTTCGCCACTTAAGGATTAAAGTCTTTTGTGTTTCTCTGATGAACAGTCATGCCAAGAGAAAGCACTTCAGAGTCTTTTGATATTCATATCAATCTTGTACCCCTCTCTGTGTTTCAAGTGTATCCTTAGGAGTGCAAGTCACTCCTACCTGTGCTCCAAGTGTGTCCTGAGGAGTGCCGATAACTCCAATCTGTATGTCAAGTTTATTTCTATGAGTGACACACCAAGTTGTGATTTTGGTATTTCTGCTCTCATGCTGAAATGTGTGTACTGATGGTTACTGCCTCCTCTTGTTATTTTCAGTGCATTGCATCATCGCAAAGCTAGAGATTCTGGTCCAGTGCATATCTACCTTGCAAATATAGATGGTCTCTGAAATGACACATCCTGTTATGCAGTTTCACACAGCAGCAGAGCAGATCCAGTATCACAAGTCTTTCTTTTCTTATTTTATCTCAACTCCTGTTCCCCCCAGGGAGACAGTGTGAGTTCTGAGGTTTCAGCTCCTTAACTTGTATTGTCTTCAGGTGGGATAGAAGGTCCAGCATCAGCTCCTGTTTTGGTCCGCGGTTGGGACCAAATTAGTGCATGGCATGGAGGGTCTCCCTGAAAACTGGTTCTAAAGTGAGTTTCCTAGGAATCTGACGGAATCTAGAGTGCGCCAAGGACGTGTTAAATTTAACAGGTGAATGGGCAGAGAGGGTGCGAGGTAAATGCATGTTGTCAGTACCAGATTGGACTATTTCATGGGTGGCCACCCAAAACAGCTGAGAGGAGTAGTCCATCTGGGTGTCAAGTAATTGGTTCAGTTTACCCCCTCATATGACAGTGTCTGTTAGAAATTAGGTTACTGGTTGACTAGGGTGTGAGCCCTGATCAAGCAGTAACCACAGTCCTGGTCATGGTAAGGCACAAGCAAACCCCTAACTAACCTGTGCTCAACCCCCTGGTAGCTTGGCACAGAGCATTCATGCTTAACTTAAAGGCAATGTGTATAAAGTATTTGACAACACCTCTGATCCAGTGTTTCCTGGGTCCACACTTTACTATTCTCTTTTATTTCTCTTTAGCTCAGTGCTCCATTACTTACTCGTGGTCCTCTGATGGACCCTTTTTACCCCACTGAGGGATGGGGGATCTTGGGGTTTCACTCTTCATTCATTCAATTAACAGTGCCACCAATTTGACTACCTAATGAGGACCAGGAATCTGTAGCCAAGTTCAAGGGTGTTTATTAGAAATTAGTAATTACATTCAAATAGATCATTCTCAAGATCATGCTATAAAGGTACAAGATTACAAAAGGGAGCCCAAGTCTCCTGAAGAAATTAAAGTGAACCAGAATTAGACATACAAGAAACTCTGGAAGTGAGATACAAGTTAACAACCTCAATATTTGATGTTCATAAAACAATCTCAAATTATCGTTTTAATGCATTAGCAATCTAAACAAGCCAGGCATGGTCCAAAAGGATAAAATGGTTTAGTTAGTTCAGAGAGTTTCAGAAATAAAGAGTTCCATTTCAAAACAAGGGACAAGTTAGAGGGCAGAGCAAAGCAAGGATGAGCATATAAGAAATTCAGCCAAGGGTCTTCAATAGTCGGGAATAAATGTTAGCCTGAGCTACACTTGGGGCATAGTCCACAGGGTCAATGAGGAATAGACCTCGTAAAGTCCACTCAAAGTGATAGTGGGGAATCATGGAATGGATTCAAATAGGAGTCCAATGGTAATTCTGCATAGGGTCTGCCGAAAGGGGTTCAGCAAAGAAGTCCGCAAAGACTAAGTAAGGGAAGGATCAGCAGCATCCCAAGAGTGCTAGAGACAAGACTGGAGTGGACTGAAAAAGCTCTGGCTGTCGATAGGTTATAGTCCACAAGTTAGTATGTGACATCCACTTTGTCACCTCGTCACCAGAATGTTCATTGTTCCTGTCACAATTCCATGCTGCTAACTGCAACAGTAGGGAAAAATCCCACATTGGATATTGGAACGGCAAATCTTTAATACACTCATGTCAACTTTGAATAGTCCTTTGTTAATAATACAGTTCTCGTGCTCTGGTCATCAACATTCCTTTCTCAGGCGATGTATACACTGCTGTTACAAGAAATGTATCTATTCTAAACTAGCAAAGCATGAGAACACCTGCAAAAGAATCAAGTCAGCAGAAATAACAGTATAATTGCTTTATGAAATTCCGCATGTAGAAATACAAACCTTAAGAGTAAATGCTACCTTAAGACATTAAATGTAATGGTGGACATTTAAACATATACAAATATTATATTCTTTTGTACTTTTTGTTCATTTGGTCTTCGCATGCAGTATATAATCAAATTGCATATTATTAAGTATAACTAAGAACTACTTTTGAAAGTGCATACCTGTAACATCAATAGATACATTATTTTTTCATTGTTGTTACTATTGAAATAGTGTTCTATGGGTGAGGATGATTATTAATGACTTTCCAAATGACTACATGTTATAAAGACAATCTACCACACTTCTAGGAATCATGAATGACATTTCAGCAGTGAAGTAAAGAGGATGGTTTGAAACAAATTACACATTAATAACGTGATCCTTGCAATGCATCACACATTATAATTTTAAAATCATTTAGTTGCAGTGAAGCATATATGTTTTGTTATTACAAAGTCACTTCAGTAATCAACATTAAATGATTATTTCTAGATCATCTCTATTAAATGCATTTCTAGTTAGAGAAAATGATTCCTAGGTTAAACATTCAAAAGTATTTCTTTCGACATTAGTAAACAGTCTATGTGAAAACTGTAACTTCTACAGTGAAGACTCTCTGCAATGGTGTTGTCAAATGCAACGTGTGCATAAATCATGGTGTCACGTACGAATCATATGCATGTTATGTGTCAGAAATCATTCTCGCTAGACGTTTGTGATGTGTAAAGAGTGGGCAGTTTTGCGCTGCACCACTTCAAACAGTAAATCAGTGAAAACACCACACAAAAAGAATCCCACACCAGATTAGAATAATAGAGTTGAATTTAATAAATAAAACCAAAAACAACAACAATCTAATTAGTAGAATTGGAGATATTGAACTTTAAAATTTTCTGGAGAAATTAGTGTCAAAATGTGTAAAGCACAAACTGTGGTTATCTGCTTGCATCAGACCGGGACAAAGTCACAAGTTCAGGCTGACTACAAAGGAGCGCGGGCCGCCCACAGGGTCCCAATTAGGCCCACTGAATGAAGTACCTTAAAATCTGGGTCGCGGAGTGTTGTGTGGAACTATGTCAAAGATGTGTCATGCAGCCAAGGCAATGCGTTGGTTCCGATATGTGGCGAGGCTGCGGTGCAAGGTCCTGTTTCGTCGGCAACAAGGATTCCGTTGATGTGGCTTGGGATGCAAAGTTCGGCATCAAGGATGTGGCGCGCATTGGTTCCAAAGGGCTGAGAGGATGCAATGTGGAGTTTGGCCTCCTTGATGAGGCTGCCGTCAACAAGAGATGCAAGGGCCTATGCGGAGGATGCATAGCGCAGTGGCAGTTCTGAAGGAAATGCAGACTGCATCAGTGATGCAAGTCTTTGCGATGGGACCAATCAATGCAGCAGTGGAGATGCTTTGGTTCTGCACATTGGTTGTGCCATGCAGCCGAGCAGATGCGTCGGGTTTGCTGGATCCATAGAGTCTGTCAAAGCATTTTAAGCCCACCTCCAAGGGTCTAGGACTGGGGTGGCACCACTTGGCAGGGTAGACTCACAAATGGCAGAGTCCAGGTGAAGATGCAAGGTTGTTGGAAGCTTGTTATGTCCCCAGGGCTTCGGATCAGGAGTCCAGTCAATTAGCCCATGGAGTCAATCTGGGTTCTGGGTTCAATAGATGCAGGTCCAGTCCTTCTGACCCAGGCATGAAGGCAGCAGGCAGCAGGTAGGCACAGCAGGGCTGTAGTTCCTTCAGAGCAGCAGTCTAGCACAGCAGCAATCCTTTCTGCAGCACAGCAGTCCTTCTTTCTTGCAGGATTATCCGCAGGTTCAGAAGAGAAGTGTTCTCTGCCATCCTTCTGTTATGCACAGTTGCGCCTTTGAAGTGGGGGGAAAACTTATAGAGGCTCGCCTTTGAAGAGCACAGATGCCCTGTTGAGAGGCTCTCTAACAGCACCGTGACCCATCTTCAGCTAGTTCCTGACCCTCCAAGTGGTGCCTCTCAGGACCGGGACTGTTGGTGTGGCTCATGGGCTCTTGAAATCAAGCTTTTGGGCTCTTCATGATCGCGAATGGGCCTGTTTGCACCGTAAATGCAATGCTCACAGTGAAATTCAGCATGAGCGGCCAGCAGCCCATCTCTTCTCACAGCAAGCATTTATTGCCCAAGAAGGACCACAACCGTAAAGCACCCGCCCGCTCGTCCGCGATGCCCAGCTTGCTCTTTGCACCATGCCGACCACTGTCTACGATGCCCTCCTTATTCACCGAGATCCTCTCCAACGTGACTGGGACTCTTGGCACAAAACTTGAGAAGGTAGCCCTTCAGCTGGACTAATCTGGGACTGTATCAGACCAGCGCTGTATCACGGTTGGCCTAAACCTTTGACTTTGACACGGTCCAGTGTGACTAGATATCCGTGGTTTGCTTTTTTTGCTTTCAGGTGCTATGTTGCAGTTTATTCTTTACAAATTTATAACTCTGGTTCTACTGGTTGGATTTTTGTTATTTTGGTCTTGTTTGATTTATTAAATTTTGCTCTATTTTTCTAATATGTGTGAGATCTTTTGTGTATATTTTGCTGTACACATTGCCTCCAAATGAAGCCTGACTGCTTTGTGCTCAAGCTAGCAGGCGTATGAACACAGGTTAGTTTGGAGTCTTCTTGTGCCTTACCCTGACTAGGATTGTGGTTGCTGCTTGACTGGAGCTCACATCCCAGTCAACCAGTAACCCAATTTTCAACATCTTCCTATGTTATGTTAGAATGTGTGCACAAAACAAAGCCAGTTGTGATTTAGAGTTCCAAATGCACAATCTTTAAATCAAAGCAGTCACATCAGTGGAAAATCATCCAGTGCAGAGCATTTTTCATAGTCTAAGTTGAGAGTTACATGCCTGAAAGAGAAGATTCAGATACTGATCATGCAAAATGTTGTGGACACCTGCAAATTTATGGCGGGATTGATAAATGTTTTCCATGATACCACAGAAACACACACGTCAGTTTGTGTGAACGGCTGAAGTTAGTGCCAAGTTGAGAAATGTGATGAATCTTCCCCGTATATCAAGGAGGTGAAGGTAAAAATACTTCTCCAATAACAAAATGTTTTCCCCTTGGAATAAAAGCATTAAAAAATTGTGCCAATCCACATTTCTGCCTTATTTTATGAAAGTGTTATATGACTATATAGGAAATCTGCCTTGCAAGGTGTGCAGGATTCTGCATAATTTCCATAGAAGTTTGGAAATATGTGCAAAATGTTGGTATTCATTTATAATTTGTAAATTTCCAAATTGTATTTTTTTTTTAAATTCTTTTTATTGAAGTTTTTGCCGTAACCAAAGAATTCAACATGACAGTAAAAGGTAAAAGGGATACAGGGCAAAGGGATGGAATTGGGTAAAAAAAAGGGAAACCACCTTTTTGCTTTACATCAATAGTAAATCGTGAATTACAGTTTACAACGTTACAATTACAATACCCTGCGTATCAACTTTAACAGTTAAGAAGTGTCCACACTTGAGGTGCGTCTCTCTAGTGTTGCTTTTACAGTTCTCGTGCCCCGCATCCGCCTCTTGTGTATATGTAGTTTACCTTCTTGACATAGTGAGTGAGACTCAACCTTACCTCGGGTTTAATATTCCTCTTCCCCTATCACTCTGAGCCAACTCATGAAGGGTTCCCATATATCCTTGGGGCGCGATTGGCTTGGCATTAGTTCTCAAAAGTGTGACAGTTGCTCTTTACAGTATACGATATCCCGCACCCATTCTCTTCCTGTGGGAGGTGTGGGCTTTTTCCAGTGTATTGCCACTTGTCATTTTGCCAGGAGTAGCAATAACGCCAAGTTTATGAAAGATCCCCGCAAACGTATAGACCGCTCCTGGCATTCCTGTAAGGATAAGCTCCTAGACGCGGTAGGGCCATTAACAAAACATTTGGATATGGCTGAGGAGGCGAAAGTGACGGGATCCACCATCTCCTCCGACGTTCTTTCGAATTGTGCACAGCGGGCGATTATATTTCTGACTTACTCCAACTGTGCCCTTTCGACTGAGCAGCAGCACTCACTTTTAATCAAGTTGGACCCCAAACTGGGCGACTTGGCGTCGTCCGAGGCAATAGCAGTTGCGCAAGGGGGCCTCTTCGGAGACCCCTTTGTAAAGGAATGCGGGAAGTTTGTGGCCACCTTCACTAGTTTGGACAAGGCCCAGTCCAACATTAAAAGGGTCTTCCAATCCCGTTTTTCCAATGGGGCCGGTCGTGGCAGGAGCCGCACGACCGGCCATGGTGGATTGCACAACCCCGGCAGGGGACAAGGCTCCGGGCAGGGACAGTACAACTCTAACGCCAATTACACCAATTTTTACCCGACCAGAGGGCAAAATTCCAGGGCCGCCGAGGCTACAAGAATAACGCAGGTGGACTTGCGCCCAGCGGTAAGTCTCATTTCACCTTCTCAAGTCCGTATTGGGGGTCGGCTGGCGGCCTTCCAGAAGGCCTGGGTAGCCATCACAAACGATGCTAGGGTCCTGCAAACAATACAGGGTTTCCACATTGAATTCTACTATTTACCCCGCCAGGCAGGCCTTCCTCATCCAATCAGTTTTTCCACGGCCGATGCACAGCTGGTCGACGAGGAAATTTCCGAGCTCCACCATAAAGGGGCAATCTGTCAGATTTGCACCCCAATGTGTTCCTGAGCAATATCTTCCTGGTGAAGAAACCCAACGGGGGTCGACAGCCGGTCATCAACCTAAAAGAATTCAACGGTTGGTTGATGTACCGACATTTCAAGATGGAAGGGATCCATCTCCATCTGGATGTTCTCCTTCCGGGCGATTGGATGGCTTGGTTGGATCTCAAAGATGCGTATCTGGTAGCCCCGATCCATCTCCCGCACCGCCGTTTTTTTGCAGTTCCAGTGGAAGCAGAAAGTCTACGAGTTTACCATCCTTCTGTTCGGGCTCTCCTCAGCACCTTGGTGCTTCACAAATGTTCTCCACCCAGCGGTGGAGTTTCTGCGGAGCCAGGGTATTCGGATGATTGTCTATTTGGACGACATCCTTCTCATGGCACAATGCCCTCAGAGGTTGACTCTTCAATTGCAGCAGACGGTTTTCCTCTTGCAAGATTTGGAGTTCATCACAAATGTTCTCCACCCAGCGAGGGAGTTTCTGCGGAGCCAGGGTATTCGGATGATTGTCTGTTTGGACGACATCCTTCTCATGGCACAATGCCCTCAGAGGTTGACTCTTCAATTGCAGCAGACGGTTTTCCTCTTGCAAGATTTGGAGTTCATCACAAATGTTCTCCACCCAGCGAGGGAGTTTCTGCGGAGCCAGGGTATTCGGATGATTGTCTGTTTGGACGACATCCTTCTCATGGCACAATGCCCTCAGAGGTTGACTCTTCAATTGCAGCAGACGGTTTTCCTCTTGCAAGATTTGGAGTTCATCATCAATGGGGACAAGTCAGTTTTACACCCAACTCAGAATATAGTCTTCCCAGGGTTTGTGGTGGAGTCGATCCATGCGTCATTGAGTCTTCCGTCTCGGAAGATGACCAAGATTCAGCATCTGCTGCGGCAGACCATCTCCAAGACACACATCTCCCTCCATCAGATTGCCCGGGTAGTGGGTCTGCTTTCCTCATCCATCCAGGCAATCTTTCCGGGGCCCCTGCACTATCTCAGAAGGGGCTTGTTATACGATCAGATGGTCCCCCTGTCAGAGGAGGTCAAGGAGGAAATGTCCTGGTGGCTCTCCCACATGGACGCCTGGACTAGCAGGGCCATTTTCAGGGCCGACATTGTAATAGAGTCCAACGCCAGCAGATTGGGGTGGGGCGCCTGGTCGCTAGACGAGCAAGCGTTACACATCAATTGTTTGGAGCTTCTGGCAGGGTCGTTCGCGGTCCAGTGCTGGACCAGAGGCAGGGTTCGCTCATGCGTCCTGTTGAAAATGGACAATGTCTCCGCGGTGCGCTACATCAACCACCTGAGGGGCCCTCGGTTGCAGACTAGCGAACCTGGTGAAGGAATTTTGGGGCTATTGTCTGGTGCACCACATATCCGTAACGGCGTAGTATCTTCCGGGCCAGGCCAATCAGGTGGCGGACTGGCATTCCCGGCACCTACGGGATTCCATCTCGTGGAAACTGGATGTTCGAGTTTTCCAATGGTCAGTCTCTGGGGTCCTTTCTCGATAGATTTGTTTGCGTCCCATCTGGACCATCAGCTTCCGAGGTTTATCAGTTGGAGGCCGTACCCACTCGCGGAGACAACAGACGCCTTTCTCCAAGAGTGGGGTCCGGAACGGAGCTATGCGTTCCCGCCGTTCTCCATGATCGTGAGAATGGTGGCTCCGGTCTGCCGTCAGAAGGCAGAGGTGGTGGTGGTTACACCGCTTTGGAGGTATCAAGTGTGGTTTCCGGTTCTTCTGGGACTTTCTTGGGATTTTCCAATTCCACTTCCCCTATTTCCTCATCTACTTCAGAATCCGGACGGGGAGCAGCATCGCCTGATCGCCCAGGGTTCTCTCCACCTCATGGCATGGCAGCTTTCAGGTGACGCTGGTCGGCCCCAAGCCTTTCAAGACCGGCTGAGGCCCTTTTATCAAAGGCCTGGGCTAGCAGTACCTCCAAACACTATTGGTTCGCCTGGACGAAGTGGCTACGTTGGTGTCTTTAACGGGGCTTGCATTCCGTGGTCGCAGGCGTTGTTCCCATTCTGAATTTTTGGGCAGAATTGGCGACGCACGGACTGGCATACCGAACCATTAATGCGATGCGTTCAGCCATTTCAGCATCTCATTGCCTGATCGACGGTGCCCCTGTGGGCGAAAATCCCTTTGTTTGTCGGCTCTTGAGGGGTATTCAGTTATCCTTACCTCCTGAGCCGCGTTACTCAGTCTTATGGGACGTCAATGTGGTCCTCAATCTGTTTCTGTCCTGTCAACCTAATAAATATCTGTCCTTGAAGGAAATATCTGCTAAGTTTGCCATGCTGCTATGTTTAGTTTCTTGCCGCAGGGTTTCAGATGTGCGTGCACTAGACATTTCTGCACAAGTTGTTTTGCCGGAGGGAGTGACATTTACGATTGGCCGCCAGACAAAATCCGCTTCGAGAACAATTTCGTACCTGGCTTTTTTGGATGTACCCAAGCTGTGTGTTGTGCATTGCCTTAAGGCATATGAAGACTGAACCTCTAAATTACGCCCTCCGGGCGAGAGACAACTCCTTATTGTATTAAGGAAGCCACGCAAAGCAGTCTCTTCCCCCACCATTGCTAAGTGGGTGCGTTGGGTCATGCAGGAGGCGGGTATTGACACAAAGCGGTTTGGTGCCCATTCCGCCAGGGGTGTAATGGCTTCAAAAGCGTTTTCCCTGGAGCTCGCTTGGAGGATTTGATGCGAGGACGACACATAGCTGATCCTCTCCCTCACCAGAGACCCCGACACCGCCAGAACCAGCCTCCACGAAGGGATGAAAGACGTCGCCGAGTGGATGAAGAACAGCCGCTTGAAACTGAACTCAGACAAAACGGAAGTCCTCATCCTCGGACCATCACCCTCCGCCTGGGACGACTCCTGGTGGCCCCCAGCCCTAGGCACCGCCCCCAAGCCGACAGACCACGCACGCAACCTGGGCTTCATCCTGGACTCCTCCCTCTCGATGACCAGACAAGTCAACGCCGTCTCCTCTTCATGCTTTCACACCCTCCGCATGCTCCGCAAGATCTTCCGATGGATCCCGATCGAAACCAGGAAGATGGTCACTCAGGCCCTCGTCACCAGCCGGCTGGACTACGGAAACACCCTCTACGCCGGAACCACAGCCAAGCTACAGAAAAGACTACAACGCATCCAGAATGCCTCCGCCCGACTCATCCTGGACATCCCTCGACGCAGCCACATCTCCGGCCACCTGAGGAACCTGCACTGGCTCCCCGGCAACAAGAGGATCACGTTCAGGCTCCTCACCCACACACACAAGTCTCTCCACAACCTGGGACCCAAGTACCTCAACGACCGCCTGACCTTCCACACGCCCACCCGCCAGCTACGGTCCGCTAGCCTCGCCCTCGCCGCCATACCACGCATCCGAAGAGCCACCGCTGGAGGCAGATCCTTCTCCTACCTGGCGGCCAAGACATGGAACTCCCTCCCCATCCACCTTCGGCTGACCCAGGACCACCTCGCCTTCAGGAGACACCTCAAGACCTGGCTGTTCGAGCAGTAGCAGCCCCCCTCCCCCAAGCGCCTTGAGACCCTACCGGGTGAGTAGCGCGCTATACAAATGCTATGATTGATTGATTGATTGATTGAGGCGCGGACTGGTCTTCGGATTCCACTTTTAAATGGTTTTATTTCAAACAGGTTGTGGATCTTGCACATTTGATAGTAAGTAAGCTTTGAACTAGCATAATCAGAGCCTCCGGTCCTGACATCGTATCGAAATTTGAATAGCTTAGTAACGCTAAGTTTACATTCTATTAAGGACACGGAGGCAAGGATTATCCCTCCCACGGCACATGTGGTGCGAACCCTCCCGTATGACAGTAAGTAAAGCTTTCCTAGACTGGTTTGCATGGTATGCATAATGCTGGTTTGAGGTATTCTTATGGGTTTCTGTTGTGTTATGTTTGCACGGACTTCCAAAGATTCTTACATGATGTATTTTGTTTAGGAAATGATGGTTCCAAGTTAGACCGGTGACTCTGAGGCGTATGCGCGAAGAAAGAGGAGGGACAACTACAGCGGAGGGTCTTTCTAGGATCTGTGGACACTGTGAAAGGACTGATATTGGAAGTGAACTATGGACTCATGGGAGCTGTAGTCTGACCACAGACTTGTTGTTTATTGTCTTCTAAAGATTGTTTTTTCCCGTGATTGGGATAAAAAAAATGTTTGATGGTTTTTCTAAGGCTGCTGAAAAAATGTTGTATAATAAAGCGAAGAAAGGAAAAGCATAATCCTCGCCTCCTTGTCCTTAATAGAATTGAAACTTACCGTTACTAAGCTAGGCAAATTTCGATTCAGCCCCATACATTGCTGCACCCCTGGCTTGCACCTTATGAATCTCCACTATAGGCCCGGCAGGATTGGAGGAAGAGTTTCTCAGTAGTTTGATAATTCCTCCAGTAGTCTGAGCTAGCTTAAGCTTGGTTTTGGCAATTTGTGGGCCCCACTCCATGTTTTCTGTCAGGGTGACCCCTAGGTATTCAAATATTGTCAACCTGTCCAACGTGATACCCTCTAGACTAGGGTTGGGACACAATGTCTTGGGAGGATTGAAGACCATGAATTTTGTCTTCTGAGTATTGATCTCCAACCCCCTGTTATTACAAAAGATGGCAAAGCTGTCCAAAACCCTCTGGATACCCATAGGGGATTTTGACATTAAGAGGGTTTCATCAGCAAACATCATTGCTGGAACCTTGATACCTGCCAGCTTGGGGGCATCGTTGTCCCTTACCTCAGTGAGTTGGGCAATCAGTGCATTGACAAAGAGGCAATACAGGGTCGGTGCGAGCACACAGCCCTGCCTTACTCCTCTGTCAACTGGAAATCGTGAGGTCAGGTACCTCTTTTCCAACACCTTACCTTAGCAAAGTTACCTTCATACAGTCTTATAAGTATGCTCAACAGGTAAGGGGGATCCCCATTTCTCTGAGTACCTCCCATAGCTTTACCCTAGGTACCAGACCGAAGGCCGTCTTAAGATCCACGAAGATCAAATAGA
Source organism: Triturus cristatus (assembly GCF_964204655.1). Classification (NCBI taxonomy): domain Eukaryota; kingdom Metazoa; phylum Chordata; class Amphibia; order Caudata; family Salamandridae; genus Triturus; species Triturus cristatus. The sequence continues at coordinate 959,941,059 of NC_140590.1, forward strand.
GGCTGCCACCCTCCATTCTCACCGTTTTCCAAAATATAAGTTGGAGTCTGTATATTTGGTCAACGGTGGAAGTGTTCTTCCTGAATCCGGCCTGGAATGGGCTTAATATCTCATGTTCGTCCATCCACCCCTGAAGGCGATCAAGGATTACCGGTGCAAAAAGCTTTTGTCTGACGTAAATCAGACTAATCGGTCTATAGTTAGCTGGTAGGAGAGGTGAGCCTTTTTAAAAATTCCCCTGCCACACCTGATTGAAGAATTCAGGACTGTCGGTGTTTGGACCATATGTGTTTACGATTATGATCGGGTTGTTGTATATTTCGCCTCGTGACAATATGTAATGCCACTCTGTATCTATTATTTTGTGGTGCGTCGTCCATGGGAGGCCCTTACGTATGGAACCGCCACCACACGGGAGTAGTTTGAATAGCTCGATGTAATTACTTCGCCCCATCTTTTAGATGTCAGGTTGGGTCTCGATGTGTTTGTCAGGTGTGTTTCTTGCAGAAGGCAGATATCTGCCCCATGTCTGGATAAATACAAGTGTACCAATCTTGTCTTTCTGTGGTCATTTAATCCACGCACATTCCAGGTTATGCATGTTAACGAGGTTATTGTTCGATAGCAAGGTTGGGACATGGCAATGAAGCTAGGCTGTGTACCACGGTGCATGGTTTCGTGTCTGTGTGATGTGCTGGGTCTTGGTGCACAAGCCCTGTGTAAGCAATGTCTGTCAGTTTCTAGAAGAGTGGACCTATGAGTGGTCTGTAACGTGACAGCAACAACGTTTTTACATTTGGCGGCGGTAAAAATGAACAATTAACAACTCCCCCCTCCCTCCACCCACACCAACCCCCCAATCAGGTTGTGTACATATCCCAATGAACCCCCCCCAAAAACTGTGATACACCTAGCCTCCTAGGGTATTTGAAATCATCCCCTTGGAGAATGTGGGGCCACCAGCAAACACCCCTGCCGCGTACTGCAGGGTGGCCTTGCCTGCATAAAAACAACACAAGCTTGTTATCTTAAGTAACTTGGTACATAGCTTGATAAGTGACTCCCGCCTCCCTCCCCCTGTATTGTGAAAGTGTTCCACAGCTACAGTTTGGAGCTCAGTTTACCCTCCCTAGGGAGGAGTTAACGTCTGGTAGTTAGTTAATGTCAATAATGGGGTGGCGCACTTATCTGCTTTTTCTCGATTACTCAGTGCGTTGGTATGGGACTCAGTCATTATTGCTCAAGTTGCATTCCGATGGTGCCTTTTCAGATGATTTCTGCATTTTATGCGCTTTGGCCTTTTGCTTTGCGTAGTTCATTGCGGCTTTTGCATCCGTGAAGATCTTAGTTTTGCCATTTCCATGTATTTTCAGCTTAGCAGGGTAAATCAATACATACTTGGTGCCTGCCTGTTGTAGAATTTTCTTGGCCGGGAGAAACTCTCTGCGCGCTGTCTGGACTTGTAGCGTGAAGGGTATAGGAATATGGGGTTTCCTTGGTAGTGTAGGGACCCTTGTTCTCTAGCCAGCCGTAGTATTGTGTCCCGATCTCGATAGTTTAAGACCATGGCGAGGATAGGGCGTGGTGGCGCTTCCGGCTGGGCCTTGGGCCAAGGGAGCAGTGCGCTCGTTCTATAAGGAACATTGTGGAAAGTTTTTCTCCAAACAATTCTGTCATCATGACTTCAATGTATTTTTCCATATTTTGGATGTCTGTTGACTCGGGAATGCCAATATTGAGTACATTGTTCCGTCTCGACCTTGCCTCCAAGTCTTCATTTTTGGCCTTTATGAGGTTTAGCACGGAGTCCATTTGCAATAATTTTTCATGCGCTTCTGACTGTATGTCCTCTGCATCCGATATCCTTGTTTCAAGTGCGTCTATACGGTTTCCATGTTTCTCGACACGTTGCGTTATACTGTCCATACGTGCCGCCAGGGTGTCCATTTTGGAATTGATCGCTTGGAGACTGGTTTTCAAGTCTTTGAACATTACGCGAATGTCCCCGTCTGGCACCATACCCATCGCCGCTTCCCCTGTACCTTCTGCGGTAGTGTTGTCTCCCTTTGCTTGTTTACTTGCCTTCTTATCAAACGTCAGCCGAGGTTGTCTGGTGTCTGTTTTCCCCATTGTTGTTGAGGGTGTATAGTTGCGGTTGCGGGGGAATCTCGCCAATCCTCCCCGTTCGTCTCCTTTGTCTGTCCCGGGTGCTGCCTGTGAAGTCCAGGATGTCTATTTTCTTCATCTTCGTTTAGCTACTTGCACCCCTTATGATTTACCTGTATGCCTGTTCAAGCTTCAATTACACTGTGCGAGTGGTATGCTACACCGACAGGTTGTGTTCCGCTACCCTTACTTCTACTGTGGCAGTCAGGCACGCGTGAGGTATAGTCCTCGATCTCTCAGTTAAATTAGGGTGGTGTCACACTATTGCCTCTGTACTGCTGTCTGCGTGCATGCACCTTCGTCGAGTATCTTTTGACCTGTGTATACAGATTTATTTTCAGTTCTGTTTCCCCTAGTGTGACTTTATGTTCACTTCACAGCACTTTCCGTCGCCTCTTGGTAGCAGTTTTGCCCTGTGGCGTGGGTTTATGCCGGTCTCCACAGTATAGTGGTGGATGCGTAATGTGTGATGCATTAATGGTGTCCGGGCCTGACTCAGGGCTGCGCAGGGCTCTGTGTTTGTTAGCAGGTCTTTTCCCTCTATGACTGATCTGTTTTCACCCCCCGGAGCCAGTGCGTATGTGTTTTCATTTAATCTGCTGCCTGGTTGTCTTTGCGCCAGTTTTCCCTCCGCTGCATGTGGGGCCCTAGCCGCTTGCCCGCTATGCCTCTCACCTTGTAGTATCTTTAAATGTAGGGACGGCTACTTCTTTATGTCCAGTATCACTTAGGCGATCTGTATGCTTCGGTGGGGCTGTGCACATTCTGCTGCCTGCTTTCTCTTTCGGTGCTTTCCCGCCAAAGTGCTCCGCGCCAGGCGACAGTTTGCCCTGTGCCGGCATGCCCTCTCACTCGAGCTCCCGGCTCTCTTTCCTGCTGCACGGTTAGGCCTCAGCAGGCACGGTCTCTTGTGTAGTCTCCGCTGGCGCCATGTAGTTGTGTTGCCTCCGATGCCGGATTAGATGCCTTCCTCGCTTCATAGGGTCAGGGTTGCAGTGTCCCGTCTGGATTTTCTGTGTTTTTGACAGATTTTGGTGAAATTCTTGGGCTCGGCCGGCGGAGCTGACTTAGAGTGCGGCCACTTCGCTGCACAGCGTAGCCACGCCCCTTAAATTTCCAAATTGTTAAACATACATTTGTGCATTGGGTGTTATGCAGTTCATATCGATAACCCTTTTCAATGTCTATTTTTCTCCTTTAATAACTCTTATTGAATCTTTTGGTATCGTGTCTACATCATATGCTGACATCTCTCTATTGATCTTGTCATTAGACAAGAACTCTTTTGGCTCTAAGTTCAGTTTTAAAAACAGTTTCCTAAGTATTGTCGACTTCGTGGAACTTAGTTCACTTACATGCAATACTGACAAGACAGAGATACTTTTATTTGGTCAGGATACATTTTTTCTCCTCGGCTGGAGTGGCCTAACAAAACCTCATCCTCCTCAAGTTAAAGCGGCTCGTAATCTAGGTATCAAATTTGATTGCTCACTCTCTTTTCATTCTCAAGTAATATTAGTCTCTATTACTTGCTCTTTTCCTTGATCAAATCAGTAAAGATATATTTTTAATACCTTCCTTGATAGCAAGGAAAACAGTATTCCTAGCACTCATTACTTGAAGACTGGACTACTGTAATAGCTTGTATTTAGGAATTACGAAACACCATTTTTCTCTGTACTGGGCTCCACAATTTGAAAACAGCTCCCTGTTCCATTTAGATTTATAGACAGTGAAACGTAATTCAGGAAACATCCTAAAACCTGCCTTTTTTCGTGCTACCTGATGATTTCTGCAGACGTCACACCGACTGATTTCAATGCTCACTGCCTTTCTCTCGGACCTTAATGTTACACCCTTTCCTGCAGGTGTTGGTCAACTACTTGTGTTCCTGAGTCAGCGCCAAGATGCTCAGTCTTGAATGGCAGTGCACTCACTAAATACCCCATATCATATCATATCATTTTTTCTTCAATTTGATATTTTTATAAAGCGAAAACCTAACAATTGGATGTCATTCCTGTGTCTTGGTGTGTAGGCAACATGCCTTGTTGGCTTGCTCCCTCCTTGTGAGTCTTTCAAATTTGCAGCCATCCCAGGTATGTGCTTCAGGTACTGTGCATAGCATCAGACACCTTGAGATTACAGGCAAGCTAACCATGTTTGCTCGGGTGTCTTATAAGCCACACAACAAACGTTGCAGTGGAATTTAGTGGATGGGAGGCAGGAATCATTGAATTCTATAAATGAAGGGGTGGTGATTAGTTAAGCTGCTGAATCCAGGGTTACCTAGATTGGTTAAGCACAGGGTGCATACATGACATATGGTGGCAGTGCCTGCCAGGCACCGCCGTAGAGATTACAATGTCCCCTTCCTCCTGCCGTTTTATGGCGGTTAACCCGCCATGAAAAGGCAGGTGGAAAGATACTCTGGGGCCTGTATTGGCCCCCCTTCCCCCATGGCCCTCAGCTGTGGGTTTTGGGGGACACCTATGTTGCCCCCTACATATCCCTGCACCATGTGGCAGGCACCGCATGGTGCCTGACACATGGTGCAGGGATATGTGAAGTGCCAGCAGCACCCACTACAATACAAAACATAGGCATTGCGACCGCCGTGGCAGCGGTTGCATCCTAATACCTATGGCGGGACTGCCAACAGCCTGTCGGGCAGTCCCATTTACGGAAGGGTGGCTGTCGGACAAAAGTCCGACCACCATCCTAATCAGCACAATTGTGAATGCCCTTTCGTCGTAAGCAGTTTATGGCAGGCTTCTCCAACGAGTAGCTCATGAGCTCTCCTGTTACCTATAAGTAGCGCTCCTGTGTCCAGTCCAGCCAACTAAATTAGAAGCTTTTGCTTGGCTGAATTAATATATGTATACCAACATTTTAAAGTGAAAATGCATTTTGTTCGTATTTTTATGCTATTTGGAGAAAAAATGGTTGAATTTCCAAAATATAGTTAAAGCTCATATTCGACTGATAAATCATTTGGTGTTGGGGAGACTTATTGCTAATATTAATTATTACCTAGGTGCCAGGGATATTGCAGCTATGACTGCCTTCATTACCCATTTAAAGGCATTCCAAGTTGTCAAATTGTTTTTTTTTACATTGCTCCAGGAAATCCTGCCTGATGCCCAGAGGTGATCACTAGAGCTAATCTTGCATAGGGTGGCCACTAATGTAATCTTGTCTGATGTGGTCAGTATTTTTTTTTTCAATGTTTTTCTTCATTTTATTTTTTTAGAAATCTGTTTATTGAGTTTGCAGGTAGCATCACATATTACATCATACGAAATCAACGAGCATCGTAACATATATCATGGGGCGAAGTTGCAGTGCAAAACACATGTAGTCTGGCCATAGTACATCAACCGGAAAGGGAGTAACAGCGCCCGACTTTACAGCCGGCGGGGCTCTGAACACATCTATCTCCACGCGTGATGCTATGGCTACAGACCTAGCGGAGAGCATCTGCTCACCAACTCCTGTACTTGTTACGTGCTAATCCCGGTGCATCCCCAAACAGTTATACAAACAGTGCTAAACTCCCCGTTCAATAACCGGGTGGCCGTCTTCTCAACAGCCTAGCAACTAAAACAACTACCAACAGCAGCTCGCAGGTTCTAATCTAGACGGCCCTCCCCTGTTGATCCCCTGCCCCGGCAAGTTCCGACCCCCCCCAGCCCCCCCCACCAGGACCGGTTCAAGCACTAAGATTCGATCCTTGGCATGCTCTGTTCTCACTTTAAGGCCTGCCTAACACACTAGCGCAGCATCTCGACCAGCCGGACAGCCCCACATCGCCTAACGCAGTCTCTACAGCGCACTTCCGCTGCCTCCCTGGGCCACCTCCTCTGATTGCAGTAAAGTCCGCAGCATCTCCCCCCATTGGGGTGCGATGGGCGTCATTCTAAGGCCCAGTGTCTCCTCCCGCCTAAGTGCCACCTCCTCCGCCTTCGCCCACACCAGCAAAGAGCTACGCCATGCTCGCATATGTGGCGCCGCGTCTGCCTTCCAGCGTATGGTGATAAGTCGCTTTGCCACTATGATCCCCAAATCGAGAAAGCAAGAGGCCACCTTAGCCGGGGGTGGCCGGTGAAAGAGATGTAATAAGTAAGTGGGCCACTCAGATGGTATTTCCCGGCCTGTACACCTGCGGAGCTCCCCATTTACGGCCTGCCAGTACAACTGTAACGCAGGGCAGCCCCACAGCATGTGGAGCAGGTCGGCGTCAACCACTGCGCAGCGGGGGCAGCATGCATCCACGCGATGAAAATACTTGTTAATGGCAGCCGGCGTGAGGTAGGCCCTGTGCATGACAAAGAACTGTATTTGACGAAATCTCATGTTTCGAGGTACCCTCCTCGGCCCCTGCAGCACCCTTTCCCACTCTTTATCTACCATAGGGCGGCCAAGATCCCCCTCCCATCTCTCGTGCAGCCCCCCTAGGCTCGGCGCCGCGTGCATCCGCAAAGCCGTATCAAACCATTTGATTAGATGCCCCCCTCGGCCCAAAACATGGAGGTATTGCAGCACTAAGTGCTGTTCCGGCTCTTCCCGCAAGTCCCCCCAGTGACCCGCCAGCGTCTCTATCAGGGCCCGGTGTTGGAGAAACTGTCCCTGTGCCAGCCCCGTCTCTGCCGCAAGGGTTTCGAATGGCAGAAGGCCCCCTTCATGGTATAAGTCCTCCAATGTGTGGATATCAGCCGCGTGCCAATCCCTGAGTTCTGCAGTTCCAAGCGTGCCTCGTCCGCAAGGGGAACCCTCCAGAGGAATAGCCGGGGCATATGGGATTCTGGCCCGTGTCAGCCGGAGACATCGACGGTAGCATTTATACGCCACCACTAGTAGCAGCGGTTCGGGCTTGAGCGCGCTCGTGGTCGGGTGAAAGATTCTGAGGAGCTCCGTTACTGCCAGCGGCGGGTTCACCACCGTCGCCGTGTCTTCACGGCATCTGTCAGCTAGCCAGCGGGCCGCCCATTGTAGCTGCGCTGCCAGATAGTAGTTTTCAAGACTCGGCATCCCTAGCCCACCCTGGCCCACGGGAAGACACAGTTTCGGCAGCGCGACTCTGTGGCGCGCCGTTCCCCATACGAAATCGCGGAGGGAGCGCGTGAGGGGCGTGAAGAAAGACACCGGTAGATACACCGGGAGGTTGGCAAAATAGTACAGCAGACGCGGCAGTACTACCATTTTGACAAGCGCTATGCGGCCGGTCACCGATAGGGCAAGCGTACTCCAGAACACCATCTGGGTTCGGACCGCTGTCACAGCGCGTCCCAGGTTACCCTCCACCAGATCTGCCGGGCGGCGATATATCTGGACACCCAGATAGCGAAAGGTGTCTGGCTGCCACTGGACCCGCACTCCGCCAAGGTGGTAACCAGGATCCTGGACGTCGTCTCGGAAGGCGAACAGACAGGATTTAGCGGCGTTGACTCGGAGGCCTGAGAGCTGCTCAAAGGCGTGTAGGATGTAGCCCAGCCTCGCCGGGACCGCAGACACATCCCTGACATATACCAGTAGGTCATCCGCGTAAAGAGACACCTGATGGGTAGAGTCTCCCAGCGGAATGCCATCCACCAGTTCCCTACGGAGTGTCGCCGCTAGCGGTTCCATTGCAAGCGCAAACAGGAGGGGCGACAGCGGACACCCCTGCCTAGTACCTCGGCCGATTTGAATGGGGTCCGAGACATATGGGCCAGTACGCACGCGCACCGTGGGTCCCTTGTACAGAAGAGCCGTTAGCTGAAGAAAGCCCAGCCCCAGTCCGAAGTGTGACAGCGTCGACACCAGGTATCCCCATTCCAGGCAATCAAAGGCTTTCTCCAGATCCAGGACCAGGCAGCCCGCTCTGGGCCATTGTCGAGTGCTCTCCTCCATCACCCGAAAAAACCACCGCAAATTAAGCGGAGTGTTGCGTTTGGGCACAAAGCCGTTTTGATCGCTGTGCACCAGCGTGGGCACCACCGGCGCCAGTCTCTCCGCCAGTATCTTCGCCAAGATTTTATAGTCTGTGTTGAGCAAGGCGAGCGGGCGATAGGACCCCAGCTGGGTGGCGTCCCGTCCTGGTTTCAGCAGGGAAATCAGATAGGCTTCTTTCAGCGATGCTGGCAGTGTGCCCTCCTCTAGTGCCGTCAGGTAGAGGCTGTGAAGCTTCGGGATCAGGGACTCACGGTAAGCTTTGTAGTATTCTGCCGGAAGCCCGTCCAGCCCCGGCGCCTTCTCCGAAGCCAGAGCGGAAATAGCCTCCCCTATCTCGTCTACCATAGGGGGGCACTCCAAGGCCGCATGGTGCGCCTCCGGAACCCTGGGCAATTCCCCTGCTTCTAAAAACTCATCCAGGTCGCTCGCACTCCTGGTATAATGCGCCGTGAACGCCTGGTGGATTTCCCACTGTGTGTGGACCAGTGTTCCATCCGGTCCAGTAATTGCCCCGACCGGTATTCGAGCCGTCTCCTGTCTAATGAGCCAGGCCAAGAGTCGTCCCGCTCTGTCCGATGTAGCGTGCACCCGGGATGAGTGAGCCGCATAATTAAGGCAACGAAGCCGCTCCAAGAGGTCGGCATGGCGTGCCCGGAGGGCTAGTAAGCGACCCGAGTCAGTGCCCCCCCTTCACCATGCAATTCGCTCGAGAGGAGGCAAGACTCCAAGGCGGCGAGATCACGTGCCAACTGTTTTTGAATATTCCAGGTCGCGCCCAGACAGTGCCCCCTAACGCATACTTTATGGACATCTCATTCTATCAGCTCGCTATCGGTGGAGCCCTCATTAAGGTCGAAATACTGTTCTACCGCCGTGCCCAAGGAGGCCCAAAATTCCGGGTCCTCCAGTGCCGCTGTCTGGAGGCGCCAAGTCGGCACCGGGGGGCGATCGGGCTGCCACCGAAGCCCCAGGATGAGGGGATTGTGGTCCGAATGTGTCCGACCCATGTATTCCGCGCGGGTCACCCACGGCAGCACCGAAGGGGTGCCCACCACTCTGTCCAACCGGACGTGGAGGCCATGTACCGCTGAATAGTATGAATAGACGCGCTCATCCGGGTGGCCATGCCGCCACAAATCAGTGAGAGTCCAATGCGACAGCCAAGCGGTAAGGGCTCTGGCGTTTGACCCCACCTGCGTGCCCCGCAGGGGCGGGAACGACCGGTCCATGTGGATATCTAGCCCGGAGTTAAAGTCTCGTCCCAAGAGCCAGGGGAGGCCAGCAAACGGTGCCAGTACCGACGACAGGGTGGCGAGGTAGGCCGGCTGCTCTACATTCGGCGCATAGAGGGACCCCAGCAGCAACTGTTGACCATCTATTCTGCCGTGCACTAAGGAGTACCTCCCCCCAGGATCCACCAGCGCCTGCAAACAGACAAACGGGGTACCCGCCCTCACCCATATCAAAGTGCCTCTAGCGTGTGCCGAGCATGTAGTGCCATATACCTGCCCCCTCCAGCGCGTGCGCAGCCTGCCCAATTCCACTGCCGTCATGTGTGTCTCCTGCAGGAGTGCTATTGCCACTGCGTGTCGCTGCATGTATGCGTAGACGGAGTATCTCCGCGCCACTGTGTGCATGCCCCTAACATTCCATGTAATTACAATGGTTGCAGCCATGTGGAAGTCCTAAGGTAAGGGTAAGTCTGTGGCGGGGGCTAAGGGCGTCCCTCCGGGGCAGGGAGCAGCGGGCCGTCGCCTAACCATGTAGAGAGCTGCAACATAGACCTTTCAACACAACAACGCACAAACATAGTACCGTGTGCAAGAACAAGCCAAACAGGCGAACTAAACCGCCAGGGCGATACCCTCTATGGGTATTCGTCCAAACCATTAAACAATGCTCACAAAGTGTAACTAAGCCCAATTGCGGCTAAGGGGGCAGGCAGATAAGAATCCCTACGCGTGGGTGCACCTCCACAACGGTGCCTGTGCATATGCTAAGCTAAGGGACCCTCAACTTCAAAGCGCACCACCTAACCGGGAGAGGCAGAGTTCCCCCCTCCCCCACAACCAGCAAGGACGGGCGGGTCCCACTTCAGGGGGCCACTCCACTGCGGAGGGGCAGGGGCACAGCGCCCACCCCAGTTCACCAGTCCCGCCAGCCCCCAAAGGTCCAGCAGCATGTCCCTTCCGTCTGCCTCACACCCCCTGATCACTGTTCGGGTGGGAGCCGCAAGGTGTCAATCCGCTGGGTGCAGGACCTATCGTCAAGGAGTACCCCTGGCGATGACCCCAGATGTCCGTCGTGTTCGCATACTATATCATAAGATCTGCCGTCTGCGGGGTGACCAGCGGTAACAGCTGATCGTCTGAGATCGTAGTCGATGGAGATGAGGAGCCTCTAGGCAACACATCGCCCCGGTCCCGGGCAGTCTCTCCACTCCCGCCGTCCGGCGATCCGAGGGTGGCCACCGCTGCCAGCGCATCCTGGCGTTCCAGCCTGCACCTCTCCGGGCTGGGAGCCACTCCCAGGCTTCGCCCCTCCGCGCGCCGCTGCCTCCTCCCTCTGCGCTGGCGGGATCTTCTACCACGTGGCATGGCGGCCTCCTGGCTCCGCGGTCGTCGGCCATCACAGCGTCCCGTGTCCTCCAGCCAGTCCCAGACCTCGGACGGCGTGTCAAAGAAGCGGGCACCATCCGCAGTGATCACCCGCAAGCGGGAGGGGAACAGGAGAGCATATGATATTTCCAGTTCACGCAGGCGGCGCCAGATAGTTGCTGCGGCGCTTCTGCACCAGCGCGGTGTAATCCGGGAAAAAGTGTACCTGTCCGCCTCCAACAGTGACGCTGCCTATCCTCCTGGTCTCGCGGAGCACCACATCCCTGTCCCGGTAGTTAAGGAGTTTGAACAGAAAGGGCCGCGGTCGGGATCCCGGGCCGGGCCTCTGCACGGGGTCCCTGTGTGCGCGTTCCACCACAAAGTGCGGAGAGAGTTTCTCAGAGCCGACCAGACTGCGCAACCACTCCTCCACATATTGCTCCGGCTGCCTCCCCTCCTCGCCTTCCGGCAGGCCAACCACGCACACGTTGTTGCGCCGAGAGCGCCCTTCTGCATCGTCCACGCGGTCCTCCAACGTATGGACCCGGTCAATGAGGTCCTGAAGGGTAGCTGTGTGCGTGGAGACAACCGGCCGCACCTCCTGGAGAGTTTGCTCTTGCTGGTTCACCTTGTCCGCCAATTTGCGGTGGTCCGCGTGGAGCAGCATGAAGTCGACTGTGCGGGCTTCCAGCGACGACCGTGTATGTTCAAGAGAAGAGCCGATCCGCTCCACCGCGGCCAGCACCGAATCCAGCTTAGCGGCCAACATCTCAGTGCGCGGGGCTGCGCCGGCCTCTCCAGGCGCCTCGACGGGACCCGGCCCGGCCACCGACGTCCGGCCTTCTCTCTGGGCAATGCGCAGCCTGCCCATTACCAATTGTTGTGCAGTGGGCATCCGCCCGCAGCCCGGTCGACCAGCAGGCAGGACCCGTCCAGTCCCAGCCAACCTCTCTGTCTCTGAAGCAGCCGCCGCAGCAGGGCCCCACCACTTTCACGTGTCGACTGTGCCGAAGAAGGATGGAGGAGAAGGGGGCCAGCGGCGCGCCTCTCAGCTGTCTTTTGGGCGCGGGACCACCGCGGCCACCGGAGACCACCCGCCAGGCGCCTTCAAGGCCTTCTTCCGGCCCACCTCTCTGTGCCTGATTTTTCTCGCCCAGTGCCTAGGCCCAGGCCCAGTCGGCACCACTCTGCTCCGCAAGGCGGTCCCCAGCCACGGCTCAGCGAGCGCCGTTGCAGTCACAGCTCCACAGCGTGGGGGGCCTCAAAGTGACTTCTGGCCGCCGGTCTCACGTTAACGTCAAGCACCCCGATCCCTCTTCCACAGGTCCCTCAGGGGGTTTGAGTCTCCTGGTCTGTTAGCCCCGCCGGGGCTGCGCCGCTCCCTCCACCTGTCACCTCCTCCATGAGCCAGTAACACACGCGCTGCGCCAAGGGGTGCAAGTCTTCACCTGTCCCCTCCAGGCAATCGGGTGCCAGACCACAGAGTCTCCACCGCCCAAGCTCCGGGCGTGCCGCACCCCAGCAGTGTGCGATCCGAGGGCCCCCCGCCCGGGGGCCAGCCGTTCCAGTGTCTGTGTCCTGGGCCTCCAGGCTCTCCGCCGAGCAGCCAGCCGCCGATGTCCCCCCCGCAAGACTCACGGGGTGGGTCGCAGGTGAATGGGCGATCTCCCTCTGAGATCCGACCTCCTGTGTGACACCAGATCCAGCGCGTCAGCAGCTGCGGCCCAGGGGTCCCTCGGCAAGCCGCGGAGCACAGTAGTGCGCGTAGCCGGTCACGGAGCTCCAGCTCCTCCCCCAGCCGCCGGTCGTATCTTTCAGGCGGTCCCGAGCCGCCGCTCTACATCCTCGCGCGCCGCTCGGCACCTCTATGTTGCGGTAGGCGAATGGGCTACCTCCGCCCAGGCTCCCGACATCTGAAGGGGGTCCCGTGTAGGATATCTGCCAGGATTAAGGCACCGACGCGCCGGAGCTTCACAGACTTGCGGCCATCATGGTCGCGCGCCAAGCCACGCCCGTCTGATGTGGTCACTATTGTAACACTACAATACTAAGAATAATAGGGCCCGATTCACAGAACTAACTTAAGACAAAATCCTAAACTTACTACCATTTTGGTATTCACAGAATGCACTTACTGCTTTTGGTATTCACAGAATGCACTTACTACTTTTGGTATTCACAGAATGGATTTACGACTACTAACTTTACGTCCGCATTCGGGCCGGAAATTCCGACCCGGAGGCGGAGCTTCTGGCCCGGAGGCGGAGCTTCCGGCCCGGAGGTAGAGATTTTGGCCATGGCCAAATCTCCGCCACTGGCTGGAATCCCCACCTCCGGGCCGGAAGCTCCGCCTCCGGGCCGGAATTTCCAGCCCGAGTGTGGACGTAAAGTTAGTAGTCGTAGATCCATTCTGTGAATACCAAAAGTAGTAAGTGCATTCTGTGAATACCAAAAGTAGTAAGTGCATTCTGTGAATACCAAAAGTAGCAAGTTTAGGATTTTGTCTTAAGTTAATTCTGTGAATCGGGCCCTTAGTAACTCAGTATTATTTTAAATGAACGTAAGTAGCTCTTATTAAAGAAAAGGTTCGACACCCCTGGTGTATGTGTTCTACAATTTGCCTAGATTTAGGAAATATAAATAAGAAGAGTTATTTACTATGCCACACAAAAGGTCAGAAGAAGAAAAACAACTTAATTCTGGGAGATACAAGTCCTAGGTCAGCTACCAATTATGTTTCCATGTGATTAGTTAACATTTCTAACTGATCCTTTTATATGGTTTGAATAAAAAAATTGGAATTCAAACGGTTGAAATAAAAATTGCCTTTTTGCATTGAAGAACAGGTTGATCCAATATCTATGTTCAAATCTAGATTTAAGACAAAGTGTTTATCACGTTACTCCCTTCAAGTTTATATTCTATTTTACTTTAGCATCCTTCTATCCTCACTTTTTTTTACCATTGCCCTCCTCCAAAATCCTTCCAACATCTCTTAGTGCTATACAATTCCCCTGCCTTCTTTTTTTTGCTTTCTATCTGCTTTCCTTTGTCGAATCCATTGCCCTCTGTAATTATTTGTTTGATCACGATTGTTTTTTAGTCTTAGTTATGACGATACAAGTGGAACCACGTGGCTGAAACCCAAACTGGGTACCGCTACCAAAAGCCTTGATCACCACTCAAAGAACTGTCAGACAAAGGACAGTAAAACTTGACTAGAAGACTGACAGCAGCTATCCATGCAGGTAAGCACGGTTGGGGCGGTGCAGTGTAGAGAGGCGGGAGGGGTTGTCACAAGACGATGGATTCTGAATTATTTATTTATTTATTGGGACATGCTGGAGGTTAAAACCAATATAAACCTTGGCACTATAGCGATGCAATCATTATCTGGGAAGGTGCTCTCTCCACGCCCCTACGGTATCCAAAATCCTGCACCTGAATCAAGGTTATAACCGGTGAAGTAAGTGAGAGGTTTTGTCATCACAATTTGCTGCAGGAAAAACCTGGCACAAATCATGATTCAAACACCACTAGTCTGATTTTTGCACAACTTGGAACCTGAAACATGAACATTAATCTGGGACAATATATATTCAATGATGCATTGTTATCCAACCATTGCTAAACAAACCCGGAAGAAGGTGGCAATTGGATACCTGCTAAATGCCACACCCTCTGATACCACACATTGCCGGTGCGGTATTACCTAACGAAACTGACAAGAGACTCTGGGGCATATGTACAATCCCCTATCACCATCACAACATCACTTTCAGAGATGTTGGCATGGTGATAGGGGCTTCGCTTTATTTACAAGGCAACGTTAAGCCACTTAACATGTCTTAACACTGCCTTGTAAATAAGGCACTCTTTCACGCTATGCTTAGTGTTAAAGGGGTGGGAAGTGGGTGTTGTGGTGGGCGTTCCACAGCAACGCCCATTGATTTTGACGCTGCCCCCTATTTACAAGGTCAGCGTAAATAGAAGGCAGCCCCAAAATTAAGACCAAGGAATACCTGGTCTTAAGTTGGCGAAACGAGGAGAAATGCATTATTTCTCCTTGTTTTTAGGTCGAGGACCGCCGGTCTGCCGAAGGCAGAACCGGAAGTCGGAGATTTAATGACTTGGAGAAGAGGGGCTTGAACCCGCCCCTCTTCTCCCCTGTTCTCCATTGGCTCGCCTCTTGAATGCTGGCCAGCCATTGGAGAAGAGGTCCGTCACTCCGAACAGGCCCCGTCCTTTTCGGATTCGGGGGCGTGTTTTTTTCAAGAAATCTAATTATCTCCTCCAGCCAATGGCAGGAGGAGAACACGCCCCCGAATCCGAAAGCTCCGCTGCCTTTCTCCGAGGCATTTCTGCTTCGCCTCGGAGAAAGGCAGTTGTGTCTCTCTCTCTGTGATTTTAAACTTTTGTACAGGCACTCCAAAGGTATCAGAGCGCTGGCTTGAACCCGGTTCCCCCGAATCAAAGTCACCCACCCCTGCCATTGCCTCAGATACTCTTCATTGCCCTGTTCTGCCACATCCCTCCTTCCGCGCTAATCATACGATCATGTACTCACAACACGTGGTACAAGTGTATGAAGCCACACACTGTCCATAATCATGTATGTACCATCAACATGATCACACAATCAGACAGTGTTCACTGGTATGCAGACAACATTTGCCGAAGGTTTACAATTGTGAAAGCGCAGTCTTTTGAGTCACGCCCCTCTCTGTAACGCAGGCGTTGTTGTTTCCAATCAGTTACAATAGTAAACCATAGACTCGTGTTGAGCCCGCGCGTCGTACACTATTAGTTCAGTCATTATGGAGCACTCAACAAAATGTTGACGCCACTGCAGAGCTGCTGGATACTGCTTCCAACACGGGGATGTTTACATCCTCCTCCAGCAAGAGGCACGTGGGGTGTGTAGAAAGAGGGGCGTGTCATATTCGCGCTATATAAATGCAATTACAAATTCCCACACCCTACTATCCAGCAGGCGTTGGCATTGAAATCCACTTTCAGGTGCTCTGTGCAACAGAAAGATGTTGTCGGCTGTAGCAGACAAAGAGCACATTGTGATCGGTACACATGCTTTAAAACCCCTCTGCGTTTGTGTCCCGGTAAGGGGGCTTATCCACGCCTGGTGGATCGAGTGCTGCTGTTTTTTTACACCAAAGTTCACACGACGGTTCGAATCTTGCCCTGCGACCAAAGGTGAACCGCGGGTTTCTCTAATCGCCAGGTTTCCTCGCCACTGACAGATCAAATAGTCGTTCATAGACGTGCAGCACAACTGCCGATCAACAAACTATAAACATTTCACAACGTTGACCTTTTTCACAATCGCGTTGTAGACATTTACGGCGATTGTGCGTGCACTAGACAAAGAAAGCACCTGTGGACATTTACAAGACACAAAAACAAATCTGAGGTGTGTATTGCAACACGATGCCTGCTATGTATAGACTTCTGTCCCTAATTTTGCAAGCGTGCGTCCAGCCTCCTCTGGCACTCAGTATGTAGAGAGACAGGGAGATCTTGACTCACTGCAGTCTCCCACGTCGGGTCCTCTCAGTATGGACTGTGCATACACTCAGTGCAAGCGGAACTTCACTAGTGAGACGAAAAGAGATTACATTGAAAAATGACCAGTATTTTCCTGTTACAATG
Source organism: Triturus cristatus (assembly GCF_964204655.1). NCBI lineage: Eukaryota > Metazoa > Chordata > Amphibia > Caudata > Salamandridae > Triturus > Triturus cristatus. The sequence goes on from NC_140590.1 coordinate 959,957,423, forward strand.
AATGTAACGTACTCTCTTCCCTTTGCCACCCTATCTCGTGTTCTTCGTTTTCTTAGTATCCCCGTTTTCTTTGTGCCCATGCTATTCAACACTCGCCTCTCTTAGTGTGACGTCAGTGATACTAGCAGCCAATGACGCTGCGGCGGTCGACCGCGAAGCGCAGAAGTTGTTGAATACAGAGGAGGCTGCTGAAGTGAGTGAATCAAAGGTGAGAGACAAGAGGAGGAAGATGAGAACATGCATTTACAATGCAATGGTCTCGGCATTGGTAAAGTTAGAGCTATTGGCATTGCTCATGACATTATTTTTGTTTATGTTTTTGTTTTTAAAACATTTAAAGAAACGGCATTGTCATGAGCAATGCCAATAGCTCTAACTTTAACAATGCCGAGACCGTTGCATTGTAAATGCTTGTTGCTTTTTCCATGTGTGCTGCCTTGTAGAGCACACATGGAAAAAGCAAAACGCCTCGGATTGTTTATGTGCAGGAAGGTCCCCCTTCCTGCACAGAAAGATATATTTTTTTTAAATTACATTTTGTGACTTCCATGTGTACTGCATTAAGCAGCATACATAGAAGTGACAAAATGGCATTTAAAGATTGTTTATGCAGTGGCGGTGCGTGCATTGGGGGCGTTGGGGCGTAGCCCCCCCGCCCGTAGCTCCAGGCGTTTCCAAACTTATTTAAACTCAAGACGCTGAGGGAGAACCAACTGACAATCATGTCAGTCAGCATGACGTCGGACCGCCCACCCCCTTCAGAGTCTGAAGGGGGTGGGCGGTCCGGCGTCATGTTGACTAACATGATTGTCAGAGTAGACCAGGGGCAACAGGCAGCAGCACAAGTGCGCATGAGTGGGGACGGGGGGCGAATTTTCACCCGTGCCCAGTCATGCACACTTGTGTTTGCACTGGCTTGCGCATGCCCATTAGGAGCCCCTCGGTCTCCTAATGGGCAGGCGGCGGGCATAGCGTAAGCTGTGCCGTCAGCCAATCCTGGCGCTGCTGGCAGCGCCAGGATTGGTTGAGAGGGGTTGGCAGGCCCCTCCAGTGCCGTTCGTGAAGGCGCCCAGGGGAGCAGTCGAGCAGAGGTCTGAGAAGTGGCGTGGACCGGCTGCAAGTTTTTTGCTTACTATATTTCATTGTTTCCTCAGCCAACACGACTATGTATGCTGGGGCTTGTAGGACAATGTTGTTTACAATTGAAAATCGTTATTTGTCAATGTGCCCGCCTTTAAAGCGTCCCAGGATATCTCATCTTATTTAATGTTTCTGTTAAATGAGCACAGGCGCTCTACTTTGTAGCCTAAATGTTTGGAGATGGAGTATTTCCAAGGGCATTTTAGTAGAGGGTTCAGTTCTTACAGCGACATTATTAATTGACATATCTCAGTTGATCCTGACTCGCGTCGCGTTCTAATATGTAATGTACAATCAGAGAAGCTTGCAGGGGTGAGCAGGAAGTGTCTTCAGATAGGTTGCTTCCCCTTATAATTTGTGGGATTCCCGTCTGATCTTTGATTGTTATTCGTGAAAATAATAGAGGCAACATAAACCGGGGTTGTAGCCTCGTAAAAGCCAAAATGTAAAAGAAAATCTACCAAAGTTATCCATTTCAAGTTACGTCAATGAGTATTCCTGAAAATAAAAATATATATTTGAGGCTGATGTATGTTTTTGGGGCAAAAAGGTGAGCGTATCTCACTTATAACGGGCTAACAAGTATCGAGCAATGTAGTCACCTCGCCAGAAAACTAAATTGCGTTGCCTTCCAGAACTGCCTATCTGGACTATGAGAGACATGACAGGTGCATATTATAGGGTACTCGTGTCAAGGCACAAAGACAGGGGCTCGAGCTAAACTCGTGAGTCACTATTATGGGGAAATGAAAGCTGAGGTGAACTGGCAGATGAGCATTAAGATAGCTGTTCTCTGAGGAGGAGAAATATTTAGTATTGTTGGCAAAAAACTGTTCCTTTCAATATAATCACTCTGTTTTACAAGCATGGGCAAACATTTGTAGCTTTAAAATATGGACGTTTCCAAATTTATTTTCTTAACTTTCAACGCCACAGTAAGTGGAAATGTTTTAAATGCCATGGTGTTGGAGAGAGAAAAAAACCAGAATAAAAGTTTTCTTAATAATCTTTGATTGGAAATAGGCTGTGGTGGGCTGTCACTAAACTCCAGTAAAGATATGTCTGTCCATTTAGAGAGTAAGTTGTCCCAGAAGCAGCTTTTGTGAGCAATCAAAAATGTATGAGTTAAATGCTAAAGTGTACACCAAGATACCTTCATCATCTAATCTCTTTGTAGTAAATACCTCAAGACTGGGATCTGCAGTACCAACAAGTTGAAGATAGTGGATTTTAAGGTCACTAAGAAGCCCATGAAAGTAAAAAAAAAATATTCCAGATTAGCTACATTTAATACCGGTGGATTCCTGTTGTAGCCATTCGAAAGATGGCAGGATTTTTTTCTATAACAGTCAGCGTTTTCGGTCATCACAATATTTTTCAGCCATATTCTCTATTACCAAATTTGTAGTGTAGAGTTCTGCTCTTTCGCTGTCGTCATTGGCCAAAAACAATAGAAGATATGTGATCATTGCACTGCATTCATAAAAGTAGACTACTCTTGAATTAATCCAATAAAAATCAATAAAAAGAAGAGCAATAACTATTAATGAGAACTATGGTTCAAGCATTCTTTTGCATGATGGCAAATGTCTAATGCAGTGCTTAATTCATAATGTTAGCAATATGTGTAGAACAGTAGGCACTGTTTATAGGCATGGAGCACTGTGCACAACAATGGCATCCACCACAGAACATATGCCTCCATGTATCTGACTTATATTTCTGGAAGGGTGGAAGGAAGGATGGAAGGATAGCTAGATGCATATGTGGATATAGTGATGGGTGGATGTGTGGAAGGATGTATGTATAAAAGTGTGAAAGGGTGGATGAAGGGATGGTGGCTGAATGGATATGTGGGTAGAAAGATGAAGAGATTGTCAGATGAATAGACAGAAGGGTGAAAGGATGGATGGAAGGAGTATGAAGGGGTGAAGGGAAGGGTTCCTGCTTATTTACCTTTAGTGCTCGTTGCGATTAAAGATTTGGTTCAAGAGGGGGATATTTTAATTTTCTAGCTATTTCCTTGTACTATGAGTTATGACACTGTATTCAAATTTAAATCCTAGTGTTTGTAAACCCCAAACACAAAAGTGCAAGAACCTGTAAACAACCATTTGCACTACATGTTTAGACTTTGCACCGTAATCTGAAGGAGGCTCACAATGGCATATGTAGGTGGAAATTGGTGTGCAGGTCTATGCACTATTAATTATTGGAAAGTATACTTCCCACATCCAGTGTTATTTGAAAATAAGGTGCACGTTGCTTTTTGCATAGTTCAGGATTTTTTTACTGACAGGGATGCATAGATTGCATGGTCCAATTTTTCCTCAAAATGTCTAGATTATACAGTTCACATCGGTGATGGTGCCAATTAGGCAACTTTTTATCTGCTTAGTTTAAGTCATGAAGGGCGTATGGTAGGTTGGTTACATTTGTCTCACTTTCTTGAGGTAATTGGACTAATTGTAAACTAACATTTCCACTAACCGTTGTAGAAATAACATTTACACCAAAAGACAGAGGAAAAAAACAAATTTTGACTCCAGTTTATTGAAATATTGATGCAACATAGCACTAGTGTAATCCATGTAAACTGAACATTTTGGTTTTAAATTGCTCCAGTGCAGTCTTTGTGATACAGCTGGATACCGTGCGTTTTCACCCAGGAATAAAGGGCCATGAACATTTTAAAAAGATTTGGTTGGTAGAACTTGTGTGTTACTGAAATGTCTTACTAAATGAAATAACAATTAATATTCGAGAATATATAAGGTTGAAAGCTCTTTTGGTGCTCTACAAATGCATTTCTATCTCGCACACAGCAATTATTCTTTGCTTGTCCACCAACTAGATACAGAAGTCATTTTAGCTGCAGAACAATTCACCAAAACAAAAGAGTTGTGGCGCTGAGCGAATAGTCAGGTTGGATTAAATCTCCAAGCACAGGAAATCGCCTCTCACATTCTGCTTGTTAATGTTCAGAGCTAATCCAGGTTAGAAATGCCACCGACTTCCAGCTGAGGCCTGCAGCTGTGAATATAAGGTACAGGGCAGATGTGCCCTTCCTTTCTTCCATTTAATGACTGCCGAGTGAAAGTTGAAAGTCAGAAACTTAAAGTCAAGAATTTAGAATATTGTGTAGTGCACAACAGAGTTTCCAACTAATCTGGTGTAGGCAACTGTATATTAATGGAAAATGCAAACTATAAGGTAGAATATAGCTTCTTTTTTTGCAGTTTTGTATAGCGCAACCTTGGCCCAAGGGTATTAGAGGCATTACGGATTTTTTTAAAAGCACAGTTAATATGTGGTGTAAACACCACTGTTCCCCCCCCCCCGCACCCTCCTTTTTCAGTTTGGGCTCGCTCGCTTCGCTCGCTGTACTAGGATATCATTTTCCGCCCACCACTTTAAAAATCCACCAGCCGCCACTGTGTTTATGTACAGGAAGGAGGGCCTTCCTGTACATAAACAATCTTTCCCCTGCACGCAGACACCCTTGCACTATGGTGCAAGGGTGCCTGCGTTGGCGCTACACTGCTAAGTGTAGTGCCAGTGCAGGGGTTAATGCAGGGCTAAACCATATTCTCGTAAATATGGTGCAGCCCTGCGTTTCTAAAGTGGTTGAGTGAGGCATTAAGCCATGACGGCTAATGCCTTACCTTGCCACTTCCTTGAACATATACCCCTCAGACTGAGCCCCTAAGTTTGAGAGCCTGAAAAATAGAGTGGCAAATGAGAACTAGCTAACAGTGACAAGGCATGCCATGGAATGGGGATTATTGCTAACAAAATGATGGAAGCAAAGAAGCACTTTAAGTGTAGGCAAAGCTCAATGGGCCCGATTCAGAAAAGTAATCTGAGGCAAAATCCTAACTTTACGACTTCCGGTATTCACAAAATGCATTTAGGAGTAGTAAAGATAGGAATCCTTACTTTAGTACTCCTAATTCCTAAATGCCCTTTGTGAATACCGAAAGTCGTAAAGTTAGGATTTTGTCTCAGATTACTTTTGTGAATCGGGCACTTTGAGATGATACTGAGGGTTTCCATGTAGTAGCCAAGGGCAAGAGGTATACAACTGTAATATGTGCACTTGCTGAAACTTTGGAAGTCCTCCAGATAATCATGAAGTTTGCATATTCATGCCCTTACAGATGGCTTTTATCACCCCCACATCTCCTAAGGGTCCAACGATGTTTTTACTGCTAGTCGTAAATGTGCAACTTCCACAAATTATTCATACTTGACTGATCACAAGCTACATTTGTTGCCATCAATGTATGCAGATACTCGTAGTGTGAATCACAAGTTGATATTTGTACCCGCAGGTGCACCTTTCGCACTCCAAAGATGCTCATTATCATGAAAAGGGGGTTGTAAATGCAGCCCTGACGCGAGTGTGATCAGCCTTTTCATGTCACACATAAAATGTTGTAATACTGTAACTACCTATGCCTGTGTGTTAATGTGCTCTCAAAGTCATTCAATGGAAACCAACTGACTGTTCGCACCAGGGTTATGACCTACAAGAAGCACATTTATGCAGTGAAGTGCTAAGTGACCTGGAAAAAGTCCACAATAAATAAGAATGTTGTCTATGCCGGAGGCTTGCGTTGTTTGTAGGCCAGAGCTGCATGGGGATCACGGTGAAAAGAATTCTGTTTGCTTATTTCTGTACATAATTCCACCTAAGATGAGCCAACACCCAAAGCAAACAAAGTCTTTCCAGTGACTTGTAGTAAAAAAAAAAGGACTGTCTCAGAAACTGCCAATAAGGTTGGGAAGGCAAATTACCAAAGGCACGTGAAAACAGGTGACCTCTCTGCCTGAAGTCCACAAGAATGCTGGAGTAATGTCTCTAATTTTTCATCGTGGTAAATTAAGCGGTACTTGGGATTGCAGAGGCACGAGGCTTTGTTAAAAACGTCAGCTCAAAAGTTAAACCCATTGATGCTGATTAACAGGCTCTCCTGCCTTGCACACCTCTGCACTGTGGGAGGTCTTCTTTTGCGGTTTTAATACATTTTGCAAGCCTTTTATAGCTCTTTGTCATATATCCCAGTAGGGCACTTGCTCTGATGACGTGATTAGACATGACTTGACAGACACGGGGTAAAATCAAGTCAATTTCACTGGCGCCATGCGATTTTGCATTGACAGGGAGCAATTTTGTGGCAATATTTGCACTCACAACAGTGCAAAAACAACACTGCCCTCAGAAAAGGCTGCAAAAACAAAAACAAAAAAAGAATCAATTGATCCTGTAAATCTTGGCTCAAAACCAGTGCCATTGTGAATCTGCCCAGCAATGAGCCACTCCAATACAAGAGGTCAGTGGCGGCTGATAGGGAACGGGAGAGGTAGAAAGAAACCTTACACGTCGCAGCTGCCACCCCTCTTCCATCACAGGAAGCATCCCGGGCGCCCCTAAGCCAATCACAATGCTGCAATGCAGTGTCACGATTGGTTTCCCTAAGCCAATGACAATGCTGCAATGCAGCATTGTGATTGGTCTGAGCACTGTAGTTCGGCACTCAGATGGGGACAGGGCACTAGTGCATGTTCATTACCAGGCTGTGCATTACAGCCTGGTCAGGAAGATGCAGAGTGCGTGTGACTGTTTGCTCGGCCCAAGAGGGCCAGACAAACAGTCATCCGCACTTAGGGAGTGAAACCACTCCTCCTCCTGGCCCCTGCTCAGGCCAACCACACCCCTCCCTACACCTAGGAACGGAAACATAAAATGATAATAACGGAGGAGCCGCCACTGGATAAGGTAAGACAGTCCTTGAAGTTTCATAAATCTTTACTAGTTTGTGATCATGTGTATCGGTCTTTAGTTACATATCTCTCTCTATCAGATGATGGGCTCACAAATTCAGCTCCCTAAACAAGTACTAGCGCATGTGTCCCACTCTCCCACCCACTGCTAGTCGGTATATGATTTGGGGGGAGTAGGGAACGTATGTTTCTTATTTCTCACTCCTAGTCCTCCCACTTTTGTCCCCGGTGCAATCTCGTAGCGGCTCATTATGATGTTGGGCGGACCGCAACCGACCAACCATTGGTTGTGGTCCGCCCAACATCTGCCCTTGCAGTCCACCCGCTGCGTTACGGTGCGGCAGACCCAGGCATCGTGCGGAGGGACCATATGCTGCTCTTTCAACTGGCTCTTTCCGTTGGAGCGTCAGAAGGCAACATAATCTCATATTGATGGCGGAGTCGGCCTCTGCTCCGCCGTTGGGATTATGATGGCACTTTCTCACAGCCTTTTCATGTCAGCCTTTCCAATATGGAAAGGCTGTTGAAAAGTGACTTTGGTTACGGGGCTTGGGGGCCTATCCCTGCACCGTGTGGTAGGCACCGCATAGTGCATGCCACATGGTGCAGGGATGTTTACAGACATCCATTTTTCAATGGCAGCTTGTTCTGCGTGCCTTTTCCGTCCACCGCACAAGCTGCCATTGAGAAATCGATGTTTCTGAGCGTCCATAGGATGGTCACATCCAAATTGAATTATCAGAACCGCCGACCTATGGTCGGGCGGTTCCAGTCCGCTACATTGCATCCAACCAACATCGTAATTAGCCCCTCTGTATCTACTTCATGCCCGTCTCTTTGATTGGTCTGACTCTACATTGACCTAACAGACATTGTACTTTTTTATACATAACCACAAGCATGTCAATTTTTGCACTTATTTTATCAATGCATTATGTATAGAGAGGCACAAATGAACAGCTGTGTGTATCTAAACACTCCATGACTGTGCTTGAGGGAGTCTCGCAGACCCTGTTTAGGCTTCTCTCTGTCTTTGTCCTTATCTAAGAACCAGAAGTGCAGAGTTTTTAGAGAGCATGATTGGAAAGAGGCAGCTAAGGGACATTCGGCTTAGGATAGGTACTGGGAGACTAACTCCCTGCCTAGATGCATGTAAAACAAATAGTTCTGTATTCCGCAGAACACAAATATACATGTAAATACGTCTTGCAGTAATCAGCGGCCCTCTTTTTTCATTATTCTGGGCCACTTGTACTATTTTCTGCTCGCCAAATGCTGGTAGTAATTTGCAACCCTTCAAAACAGTAAAGGTTATTTATGTGACGGTCTACCCAGGGCCGGACTGGGACCCACAACCGGCCCTGCAAAGTGCTCGGCCACTCCCAACCCCCCGTCCCCCCCGGGTGTAGGGGTGCCACCGAGCTCTTTGCCAGGGCCGGTTTTTGGCCGATTTTGTTACAGGGCCGATTTTGCAACTATGCTGCAAAAATGGCCCTGTAACAAAAACGGCCCCCAGGGGCCCAAAACCGGCCCCTACCCGTGTGGCGCACCGGGGATTGACCGGTACCCGCTACGGCCAGTCCGGCCCTGGGTCTACCTAGGAGACACTTTCAACTCCATCAGGAATCAAAACCTTAATGATCTGTTTATTTAACCTTTACCCTGTACTTGTATTTATCATCTTATAGCAGTGTAAACAACAGGTGTGGTAGCGCACAGTTTATTTGTCCTCAATTATCACACTAGAAATCATGTCATGCCAAGGCTCTCCTGCCAGGATTAAACCCTGTGACATGCAGTTCTGGAAAGCATTGCAGGAACAAGAGCGTACCATATAGGAATGAGGGGCTCAAGCACAAACTGACAGATCTCAGCACACTCAGGGGCACCCATCAATTTTTCATGCAGTGCAACACAGTAACCCACCTTGCTGCGCTGCACTGTGTGAAAGGGCAGAAATGCGCTGCATTTGACATCACGCAATGCATTCCTGGTCATTCCCTGTGCTGTCACAGGGGTGCCTGCATTGTAAACAGGATTGTTTTTGTGCAGAAAGGGATACCTTCCTGCACACTAAATCCTCTGAGGCATTTTTCCTATTCCTATGTGTGCTGCAGAATGCAGCATACATTGAAAGAGGAAAAAAGAGGAGAAATATAGGTATTTCTCCTCGTCAAATCCCACCTGGGAAGGCGTAGCATTTTGACGCATTCCAAGGTCTACCACTAATTGTAAATCAGGGAATGCGGCAAAATCCATGGGTTGATGCGTGGGAACACCCATGGAACGCATCCCTGGGGCCAAGTAATGCACTGCATCGATTTGCACTGCGTTGTGTTGCTCTAGATTTATCAAGCCTTGCAGGGCCACGCAAGGTGGCCTTGCGTTGATGCAATAAATCTGAGTTTGTTGTGCGCCGCCCTTGCACCTTGTGTGTGGTGCAAGGGTGACACAACAACAGTGATAAATATGCCCCACAATCCCTATCTGTTAGCATCTCTGGACACAGGTAATGAACAGAATCCAGTGGTCTATCAAACGGAGACCTGCAAGCCAACTAGCTTTCCATCTGAGAGCTCTCTGCTCCGTCTTTGCAAAATGTGCATATTGCTTCAGTAAGTGTAGGTAATAAGTGATCTGCGCACTTGTAAGTAAATAACCACGGTAGTGTCAGTCAGAATCTGAAATGCGTGGCATTGATTTTAATGCTGCATCACATACATCAGACCTTTTCAGAGCTTTCATTGCTCTCTGCCACCCGGGCACAGACTCACACTCACATGCTGATTAATGTTTTGCATTATTGGCGGCTTGTAATTGTGGTTTCTGTAAAGAGGTCCGGAACAAGTTATGTTAAGACCTTAAGCTGCATGCTTTTGTTGTGTTAAGATTTTATCAGCACACTCAATTTCCCAGTGGATTCTTTTAGTAAACAGATCTCTTCAGGTGTAATTTACCTTAGCCTATGAAAGTCCTTAATCACCAAAGAATGGACTGTAATCTCTAGTCTTAACACAGTTAGGGTAAAGGTGCATCCAGAGTTGACCTATATTGTGGCTTGGTACATAAGAAATGTGGTATTGAAGTAAACTGTAAATAAATGTGCCTGTCTACTTTTTAGCCACCATTAATGTTACTACACCTATCTTTCTTTAACAGAGACCTGAAAGCTGATAGTTTACTTTAGACTTAGCCATCACAATTGAAATGTCCATTTCATTGCAAGCACAGATATAAACTACAACTTCGATGGCATTTTTCTCTCAGCGATAAAGACAATAGTATGCAAAAATCACAAAACATGACATCTGTAAACATTTTCTCCAATACCATGACTCTACCACCCTACTTCTTAGATTCCAAGTGTACGTAACTGAGTCACGCAATGGTGGTTAGCCTTCTTGTCCTTTTACAAGAGACACAAATCAGCTGCCCCTATACTTATTATCCGCCCATTACGATAGGCCAGTGTGGTGGACAAGAGCAGATGTAGTTACAGGAAGTGGCACTTGAACATTTGATGACATTTTGACTACTTGGAAGTACCCACTCCCTCTTAGTCAATGATCTTGGAATCAAAACCCAAATAGGGATTTTTACTTCACAACAAACAGGTATCAGCCTTAGGCCTCTACTTTTAAAACAAGCATTTGCAATGCAATCGGTCTAACCTTTGGGACTTTATATGTATTCAGCTATGCAGTACATTAGCTTGGGTGCTAAAACATCCACTGTTCTTTATCATGGAGGGAAAACCAAACTTCAGTTTATATAATTATGCTAGGACATACAAGAAACCATCTGAGAAAGGGCATTGGAAGAGATGTTAAATACAAGTGAGTGGCAAAGTAAACGGTGTTTATCTTGCTTTCAGTAATAATGAAAAGTTCAGTGATTCACGTTATTAAAGCACAGGTTATAATTAACATAAAATGTTACTCAAACTAGTCTTGTTGGCTGTTTTAACTATACTGTCTGAAAATAAGCACTGATGTACAGAAGGGCATATGTGCCCAACTGGTATCATGGGTTTAAAAGGAGGTAAAGGCAGTTGGACCAATACATCTCGATTACCTTAAGCAGCTTAAACGCCTTGTGCTAGCTGTGGCTAATAAATTATAGGTACCACAATCAAAGGACCTCACGCCCTTCCTGTGGAAGCTCAGGGTACAACTAAATAGATTGGTTACAAACCTCCCATTGAACAGGTGAGAACTTTAACAGATACGTGTTTCAGAGTTGAGTGATAGAGTACACTATACATCATCGCAAACTGACACTTGCTTCTCGCCTGATTTCTTCAGGGTGTGGGTCAAAACCAAATACTTTGCCTCCTCTTCTTTGACAGTGTTGTTGTGCCTGAATTCTGTCAAACTCACCCTGGCCCCACAAGAAGCTTGTGTACGCAGGACCAAGAAAGACAGTTCTGACCCCAGCTCTATAGTATCACCTGCCCCCATACAGACTCGCCTTCTGTGTACCCTGACCTCCCCTCATCCTCCAGCAAAGGGACCGTGAAGGTCTTCAAATGGCCTGAGGGCACCATGGATAGTGAGAACTGAGGTGAATGAGAGAAAGGCTGGAGACAAGCAGCCAACAAATCAGTGAAGAGCAACAGATATAAAAGTGCAATGACGCTATGAATAATAATCAGAAAAACAAGACTAGAAAATTAGAACTCCATGAATAAAAATTAGGGAACTAGAAATAAGACACGGGGTGATCATCACAACATAAAGGCCACAGTGGAAAGAAACATAAAAAGTAAGGAGCACCGACGAGAACAACGCCTCCGTGTAGCCACAGGTGACCCGCTGTCGCACCCTCAGCAATGGCGGCTTGTACCTGGCTTGCTGGCTGGTGTTCCTGGTGATTCCTGCTGCTGTTGCAGCGCGAAGCTTTGAGCGCTTTCCGTGTGGGAGGGCAGATCCTCGATTTCTGATGCTGGGACTGACGCGTTTCTCGAGTGCCTTTGCTCCAGCTCCAGCTCCGTGTTCGTGACCGGGAGGCTTGGCGGCTGTGGAGAGTCGACTGCCTTTGGACGGGGCAGCAGCCCAGGCAGCATCGTCCGAGAAGGTGAGGTGGAGGCGGGTACTTTCTGAAGGGATCCCTTGGCGGCTGCCTCCCTCGTCCACTGACCCCCCGAGGCTGGGAGCAGCTGCCTGTCCCCTCTCGCTTGTAAAGCCCTGAACTTTTTGTAAGAAATTTAAAGATATATTAATTAAAAGAGGCATTAGTAGGGAAAGCCTCTCGAACATAACGGGGGAAATAAATAGAATAAATAGAGCGTTTTGTGGAGCTTCTGGAGAAGGATACAACCGACGGAGCGGAAGTTCTAAGGGGTAATTAGGCATTAGGAGGGCCTCTCGTGACGGTGTTAGGAGCAACAGATAAAGGCGAATAAAGGCAAGGCAAGGCTGCAAAAGGACACGAAAAAGACACATCGCAGCCAGAGATATAAAAGAAACAGAAAAGGCTGAGAAATGGGTAAACCTCTGAAACATGTAAATGTCGCTGCCAAAACTGACTCCGCAGCCCGTCTTAAGGCCAAAACACACCTAGCTCAGGCAAAAGAAGCGGCCCGGCTGGCTAGTAAGGAGAACAACACCAACTCATACAGCCTTGATAGTTCCCTCGAGAGCTCGGAAGAAGACCTACTTCCAGTTACATCTCCGGAACAGGTGGAATTATGGATTGATAAAACAAATATGAGTGAAACCGCAGCCATGTCAACCGAGTCCCAGCAAGACAATCCGCTGACAGAGGGTTCTAAGAAAAAAAAAGAGGCAAAGCAATTTTCTCTATTCCTGAAGAAAGCTACCCTACAACCCCCCTCTCCAAGTCAAAGCTCCAGTTCAGCCACGAAATTTTCTAAAGACCCATCAGTAATACCAGCGTTGCCAGCACCAGCAATAGACTTGGCATCTAACAATCAGGAGAAATCACAATGTAACTTGGAACCTGATCGCATGGCAGTTTTGGAGGCTAGTATGGGTCAAGATCCAAGTCATGATGGGACAACCTCATTAATCGTATCAATGGAAATGACAACTCCCAGCACGAGTGAGTCTCGGCCACAAGGAACATTAGACAAAAGTAGAGCGATCGCCATAAATATCCCTGTAGATTCGACGACCCCTCAATCTAAGCTACAACAAAAAATAAGAGCTATCTGGAAAACAAACTGGAGGATCTTGAAAATCATTCTCGGAGATCCAACCTCCAGATAGTTGGGGTCCCTGAAGGTATTGAAGGCTCTCAAACCTTGCAATGGGTCAACTCTTTCATTAAGCAGAAAGTTCTCCCGGAGTTTGAAGGAGATCTCACTATTACCAGGGCTCATCGTGTTCCAGCCCATCCTTTCCCTAACTATACGATGCCACGGACAATATTGTTAAATTTTGCAGATTTTCGAGTAAAGGAAAGAATATTGACAGAGACAGTTTTTAGTAAATGAAACTATTAAATGTCGTATTTTTTCTGATATGACTGCTGCTGCGCGTAGAATAAAAGAGTTTGTTAAGATCCTTCATTTGTTTAAAGCCACTGGTGCCCAAGCATCAATCGCTCAGCATTCAAAGTTGAGAGTTTTAGTCAAGGGAAAGTTCTTTATGTTCTCTGATCTGGAAGAAGCCCAGGCACTATTAAAAGAGATCTCGCAAGGATCTCGGGCCTAAAGGAGTGGTCTAGATGTAGATTTGTCAGACGGGAAAAAAAAAAAGGGGGAGAGATTTTGCAAGGATTCCGTGCCTAAAAGAATGGTCCAAATGTGGATTTGATATATGGTAACGATAGAGGTCTTCCTTCCCTCAATGTAAGGTGCGCTTGCTAGCTTGCCATTCTCTGATAGTGACAAAGTATTGTTGGGGGCACAGGGTCAGCCGGATCACTCAGGGTGTAATTCTATGACACCCATGAGGTTAGATGGGAGGGGTGAAATGTGGTCAGCGTGGTTGGTAGGGATTCTTCCACATTTCCTGGGGTGGGTTTCTATCTCTAGGGGTGGGAAGGGTGGGGGCGGGACAGGGTTCACTGCAGAAAAAAGAGTAAGAGCAAAAGGTACAGATAACACACAACTTAAAGCTTTGATAGAAAGATCTTATAATGGAAACCAGTAAATGCAAGATCCTATCAGTTAACGTTAATGGAATTTTAAATCAAAAGAAGTATGGTGCTCTTATTAGATGGTTGACATCATTTAATCCCCAAATGTTGTTTTTACAGGAGACACATTTAAAATCGAATTCTCCTAAGTTATTTATACCCAGGATCTTTTCTAATGTCTTTTTTGCATCTGCAGGCCTAGCCATGAAAGGAGTTGCCATTTATTTCTCTAGAAAACTCCCTTGGGAATTTTTACAAATCCATAGGGATGTACATGGGAGATGGAGATGGGTGGTTACTAGGCTACAGGGGAAGATCTTGAACTTTATAAACTGTTATGGTCCTGTGTCGGACGACATCCCAGCCCTGGTTCAAATTAATGAGCTTTTGATAGGATCCCCTGGCCAGGTTATTTGTAGACGGGACTTCAATTTTATACAGGACTTAAGAAAGGATACTTCTAACAAAAACAAAAAACAATTGAAACCAAATACCAAAAAGTTAGTGGAAGCCATCAGACAAGCATATCAACTGGTAGATCCATGGCGGGAAATCAACTCGGATAAAGAATTCCATACTTGCTATTCGCATCGCTTTCGGACCACGTCACAAATTGATTTTTTTCTTACATATAGATCCCTCCAGATCTTAATGGCTGATATTGGGTGTAATCCTTTTTCGGACCACGCTTATATTGGGCTAGAAATGGTGCTCGGGGGAGGGAGTAGGGAGCGGCCTAGGTGGCAGCTGGACCGGCTCCTCCTCCAGGATCAGGACTGGGTGAAAGATTTTAGAGAATGGATCTCTGAATATTTTAAGATCAATGAGAACACAGCGGAGCCCTTTTCAGTATGGAGTGTGGGTTTAAGGCGGCTGCTCGCGGTCAAATAATTGCCTTTACGGGCGCCCAATCAAATACCCGGAGGTTTAAGATAGCTGAATTACAAGCTGAAGTGGAAAAAGAATATGCCCTCCAACTTCAGTTGCTTCCTAATCAACTTGAGCAGGCAAGAATAGCGTTGAGGGACTATTTTGTTCTAGAGAAGATATGTAGTTCACAAACATTTCAACAAAGGGTCTATGAGGAAAGCCAGCAAATCGGTAAATTCCTGGCCAATTCAACTAGAAAAAAACAAGAAGCAGCCATAATATCGAAAGCGCTCGACCCGCAGACTGGTCGAGATGTAGCCAACAGCGGCGAGATCCCCCAGATCTTCTTGGAACATTTCCACCAACTTTATTCGACTGAATACCTTGTGAAGGAAGAGCTGATCAAGGAATATTTCATGAATATGAATATTCCTAAACTTTCAGATAATTGGATCAATATAGTGGGATCTGATGTGGAATCCGCTGAGTTCATGGCTGCCATCAGAGCAACAGCTGGGGCGAATGCATGGGGACAGGATGGCTTCCCTATTGAATTTTATAAAGTCTTTTTAGGGGAATTGATCATTCCCCTGAAGAAATTATTTAATTATATAAAAGAGGGTTGCTTGGTTCCAACATGTTTTAAAGAATCAATAATTGTATTCTTTGTTAAAAAAGATAAAAACCCGTTGGATGTTAACTCATATAGGCCCATTAGTCTTCTGAATTCAGATTATAAGATTCTAATGAAAGTGTGGGCAGAGCGCTTTCTATTTGCCACCCAAGAGACAATTCATAGTGATCAGACTGGTTTTATTGTGGGTAGGTCTATGACGGCAAACACCCAGTTTTTAATACATGCCTTGGATTATTTTAATACTAATTCTATCCCGGCAAGTATTGTTATGGTCGATGCAGAGAAAGCTTTCGACTTAGTGAATTGGAGAACCCTGTTTTTTGTCCTCGGGCTGTTTGGCTTCCCAGCTCAGGTTCTCAACATGCTCTGTAATATCTACCAGGGTGCCACGGCTCAGGTAGTTATAAACTCGAAACAAGCAGGGACTATAAAAATAAAGCGTGGGACTAGGCAGGGCTGTCCGCTTTCGCCCTTGCTTTTTATCTTTTTTATAGAGCCTCTCGCAATTAAAATAGGAAATAATGTTGCTATTCAAACACCTATTTCTGACATGCCTAGGCTGAAACTCTTCGCAGATGACATAATTTTATATTTGACCCCGGACAAAGATAATCTCAAAATGGTTTTAAGGGAATTTAAGAAGTTTGAGCTAATCGACGGTTATAAAATAAATGCAAATAAAACGGAAGTTCTTGCCCTCAATACAAATTTACATTCTTTTCCATCTTGTTTGAGGATGCAAGCAACTAAGCCAGATCCAATCAGATATCTCGGGATATATGTGTCTAGCCAGTACCAACAGCTATATCAACTGAATTATTTAAGAATGAAGGAGAAAATTAAGAAACTCTTGGAACAATGGCTTCTACTCCCCCTATCGATAGTGGGTAGAGTTTCGTTAATTAAAATGTCTATACTCCCGTTGGCTATATTTCTTTTTTCTAATGTCCCAATTAAGATTAACCTGTCTTTTTCTAGAGAATTAGAAACCTTATTTAGAGAATTTGTCTGGGGAAAGAAAGTACCAAGGGTCAAATTGACAGTGGTCCAATTACCTATTGCACATGGGGGCTTAGCTTTGCCTCATTTAAGAACTTATTATGAGGAAGCCTTTTTAGACTTAGTGTCTGGAGTGATGGGATCTAAATGCACTAAAGATAGCTTCTTTTTAGATAGAATGATTCAAGAAACGGATTCGCAAACCAGAGTGTTTTTAAAAACTTCCAAACTTCCTAAAAAAACAAGGTATAAGACTTTGAAGGAATTTGCTTTTAGACTTCAGTCATTTTTTAAAAAGACGGGCTCTTCTGGTCTCCAATATTTAAAATTGAGAGAAGCTCCATGCTTCGGCCTCCAGTTTCGATCAAGACACATCAACAATTGGGAAAGCTGCGGACTACTTGAGCTAAGACATTTCATAATTCAAAATAGGGTGATTTCCTGGCCAGAGGTAATGGTTAGGACGGAAAACCATCGGAAACCCCCCTTCTTTGAATATTTGCAAATCGCTCACTTTCTAAAAAACACAAGTGGTATCTTTGATGCCCCAAATCAACTGATGGTAGTCCTTTATGGGGCTAGAGGGAGTGGTGTGGGGAACTGGTACTGGTTGCTACATAAACAGGGTCAAACCTCCGTGCTAGAGAGCCACTTGGTTCAAATAGATCGTGACTCTTTCCCTGAATGACTGGGAGACCCTATGCCATCTAGGAAGTAAATCGCTGTGCGGTGCAAATTTTAAAAGGATGTCCTTCCGATCACGGTGACTCTCCTACTTAACTCCGGCCGCTCTAAAAAAAAGATTTCCAGGAGTTGAGAATAAGTGCTTTCGCTGTCAGACTGATGGGGAAGGCGGATGGCACCATATCTTTTTTGCATGTCCACGGTTGAGGCCCTTTTGGGAGGCAATATTTGCAGATATTAAGCTAACAATCGGGAAGAGTGTTTTGCTGGAGGCCGAGGCCGCTTTATTTGGACTTTGTGGGGATAGAATGATGTTAACAGGGGCTGAGAAAGTTTTTCTATTTATTTCTTGTACTGTAGCCCGTTCTTTAATTCTTCAGAATTGGAAATCTAGTGAAGCCCCCTCTCATCTGAAATGGTTTAACAAAATGAAGAGGTCTCGAAAATTTGAAGAAGCCTATGCTAGACAGGTCGGGGCCACTAGGAAATTCTAAAAAAATTGGACGTTTTTTATGGATTTAGAAAAGTAAAAAGAGGGACTTTAACACTTGTTTTATATAGTGATGCTGTAGCATTTGCACTTTTTTCACCATTGCACTTTATTAGATGATCTGTTTATGGTTATTGTTGATCAATGATGGTAACAGCTGCTTCAGCTATATTGTTTCTAAAAATTGATCCTGATGTTGTAATAGTAGCTGCCATTTGTGATAAAAATGCACCCGCACTTTAATTGGTATTGCACTTTAGAAGCACTTGCAACCATGTCGGTTGCTGCACCTTTGCTTAGACAATATGCACATTGCTAATTTTCGACTATGATGCTACTTGCTGCTACAGCTTCACTTTTTCTAAAATTCTATTATGAAACTAGAAGTTATTGCATCTGTTTTACAAAAATGGTTTTTATTAATGACTTTAAGTAGATTATGTATTTTATGTACCTAATGCTTTGCTCAATAATTGTTTTTTTTAAAAAGGAGCATCGAAAATATAAAAGGAAGATTAGAAAATGCACAAAAATAACAGTGCCAGCAGGAAACTATATTGTGAGTTTAGAAAACGTGACAATCTACAACTAATATAAAGGCAGAAATGCAAAAAGTACTGGAGTTAGAAAAAGGAGCCTAGAAGTATTACAATACTATAAATAGAAAGGGGCAATGAATAGACGAACGGGTGACGAGCAATAAGGTCAACCACAGCAAAAGGTTCCGAATCATGGAGGCGCACAGGGACTCAAACATAAAAAGGACAAATAGGCTACACACAAGGAAAATATTTAAGCAATTTGAATCAGAAAATGTAACTGGAAATAAGCTAAGGCGATTAAAATACAAATATGAAGAAGTGGGCAAAAATAAAAAGAACTAGACAATGGATGAGTAGGCGCATAAAAAGAAATGAGTTAGGCTAGAAATAGAAAAACTCGCTGAGGCCACCAAAAATAGGCAGGGGCTCTACGTCGGGAGGTGGCCCACTGTAAAGGGAGATCAGGGGGACCTGCTGCGGCCCCAATCGAGGATCCCCTTATGACAGGTGCGTGACCAATTTGGACGTCCTCAACCAGTGGAAGTGCTGTGGCTGCTCCTCAGCGGGTGTGTGACCCTTTGCAGTGCTGCTGATGGCTCGGTTTATCATGCAGAGTTACGTGGGGGCTCATTTGTTTGGCTGGGGCACCAGGCTATACAGAGGTCAACTGAGGCGCCACCTGTCGGACACTGGCATAAACCTGAGAACGAATTCGTGGGCTACACCAAAGTACACTAGCTACGAAACACAAAGCCAATCAGATTAGTCGGTAGACAATATGGCGCAACAAATTCCCTTTGGAACCGCTTCATATAAAGGAAATGTTATGAAACCTCGGGCACGCTCTTCTTCAAGACTATTAATAACAGCCATAAAGCAAACGTCAATTAATGATCAGTCATACTGCATGTCTTTCCCTATATGTAATATCATTAGGTTTACACTTCAAATTCAGAGCACATTCACTTATTAACAAGCATTTGCAATGCAATTGGACTTGCATTTAGCGAGACCTATTGCATTGGAAACGGGACTGCGGGTGGGCAAAAAGGCATGAACAGGAGTGGGGGGCCGAGAAGTCACAGACTGTGGGAGAAGGGGAGGCACGGCAAGAAAATAGCATTGAAAGTAAAGGGGCCAGTAACCATTGAAGGATACAAATGACGACATGCTCATCATAAGGAGGGACTAGCAAGCCTAAAACCAATCAGAAGGTAGCATTTAGGACATAAGCCAATGAAAAAGATGGGTGGAGAGTGGGTGGAGCTTCCAAGAAGCTTCCACGCCATACTGATTACTGAATGCTTCGCAAAGCGATCAGCGCATGCACTGCAACGATAGGCTCGACCTAAATATGCTATCACAAGTCGAAGCAAATAGGCAGGAAGTTTCCAGGCCTTGAAGAAAGCCGTGCTGGTTAGATTTAGCTGAAACATGGAGGCAACTACGATTACGAATTGGATGTATGAACCATAGCTTGTCATAACCAGGTAAACTGAAATTATGCACTGGGGTGGGGAAAATTATACTGCAGGGTTGAGTAAATTATGTGGCAAGACAAGGCATACTATGCCGTGCTATGCTGCACATTTTGTGGTAGTATTTCATCAATACTGTGCCATTTTTACACTTGTTAGCACTGTCTGGTAATTGGTTGCCCCTCATTCGTACCAGTGTAACGCCCAAATATAGCGATAAGCAACAAAAAGGTGACTAGCCAACCTATGTAAAGAGCCTTATGCTGCAGGGCAACACATGTTGCCATGTTTTTAGTAATTTTTTAACTATTTTAAGTGGAAACATTTTTTGGGATTAAGATTTGCAGATTATGCAGCAGAAGATGGATAATGTGGAAAATGCTGCAAATCTATAATTATGCAAAAATGCTGCAGCCTCACTGTCACAAAATTCCAGTGTCCCGGATCATAACACTTCCCCCATTTGCATTTTTGACCATGACAATAACTTGTCGAGTCCGTTTGGGTGATATTTACCTAACTGAAGAAGGGGAAGGCACCTATGGTGAAGCAAGCCACTAATAATAACGGGTAAGAATCCCTTAATATCTTATTGTACTCACAAAGAAGCAGGTGCGTCCACAGTGAACGGATTCCCTGTATTAAGGGCATATGCACCTTTTTGTGTTTGTGCATATCTGATAAGGAGAACGTGTAATGGTCAAATACTCTTTCATTCTGAGGTAATTTTTTTGTCCAAAATTTCTTATTTCTTGACAACAAATAAAAGTATTTGTACAAAATTCATTTTCTCTGTTGTCATTTTTCATGACACCCACATTCATGTTCCTTATAGGAAAAGCTGTTTTATAGGTTTACCATGCCAGACAAAACACGTACCTATCAGTCCAAGGACGTGTAAACGAGCCACTCCATCCGATAATCAGGCCCCACATGTTTAATTACAGAGGATACTCCCTCAAATCCTTCATGGTGTGTTTTGACCCCACATGGAGTCTTGATCACAAGATAACACGGAGTGGTCAGCTACCTTTTTTAAACATAATGTGCATATACAGAGAGAAGGCAGACATTCATATAGGTCGAGACACAATGATATTAATTTGCGTTCAAGTAGCACAATCCAAAAATGGATTTGTATTGAAACACTCTAGAGCATTTTAATACTTCAAGATCATACAGCATGGCACACTGGCAGATGATTCCCATGCTGCAGATTTCTTCACTGTAACAATGTCAATAATAAAAGTTACTCCACTGGCTCAGATAGAGTATCTGCTGTAATAATACATTTGGTGCCTGATTATCAGATGGAGTGGCTTGTTTACACATCTTTGGCCTGATAGGTTCATGTTTTGTCTGTTTATAATTGCAATGACATACGCATACAAGCCTCGACCCATGAGGCTGGGCATTCTCATCGTTCCAAGTCTGCTTAAAAAAAAAATATATATATACACGCTTCCTGATGCACTACTGGTTAGGGGAAGAAGTCCACTTTAGTCCTGAGGCCCTCAGGAGGCAAGCGGACTTTATCTCCCAACCAGCAGCATGCCAAGAAGCATGTGTGCAGAGTGGTGGAGAAAGGGGCATGGCCTCCAAAGAGGAGGTCTTGTTGGCCCCCAATGACCCTCAGCAGCCAAGGGGACTTTATCCCCTAACCATCAGCCCACCAGCGGGCACGAGTAGTAGAGAAAGGGGGCATGGCTTTCATTGTGTTTCCCCGCATTTTTTTCTTTTCTTATTTTACGGACAGGGGGCTGGTGGCCCTCTACCACTTCCCCAGGGCCAGGTATTTTTAAAATGGGGAGTGGGCTGCATGGCCTCCCTCCCCAGGCCAATTACGACCCAGGGGAACCCAGTTCCCGGGGCCCAGCTTTTTTTTTTTAAATGAAGGAATGGGAGCCATCTGGCCCTCCTTCACTGGGCCGATTTTGGCCGTGGGCCACCATTGTCCAAGGTTTCCCCTTTAAAAAAAAATGAATATAAAAAAGGGAGGGGGGATGCATGGCCACTCCTGGGCCAATTTTGGTCATGGGGACCCCATCCTCTGGGGTCTGGCAACAATAATCCGTGCCCTGGTCCCACCCAGGGAACCCAGTCATTTATGCTGGGGACCCAATGGTCCCTGCTGGCTCCCCGCATCCTGCGGGACCCGGCAATGCTTTTGGACAGAGGGAGCTGCCGAACATACGGCTCCCTCTGTCCAAAAGCAATTCAGCTCTGCTTCAAGTAAGCAAGAGTATTTTACATGCTCTCACTTACTCAAAGCAAAGCATAGTTTGCTATGGCTTGGTGAGAGAACTATAAACTGCAGGGGTGGGCACCCCGGGACGTTGCTGGAGCCGGCCCAGGGCAATTATTGGCTCCAGAAGGGGGGCCACGTTCACCTCTCTTTTTACTTAGAAAGACCGCTCTGAGGAGGTGGTGGCCCCCGGGACCATGAAAGCTAAGGAAGGGGGCTGCGTGCCCCTCCCCACATGTTAGTATTTTGGAAGGTGGTGGTATGGGGGCCGTGAGGACCCAATACAAATATTTAAGCCCAGGGCAGGTGGTGGTGAGGCCCCCCTAAATGTATTTAAAATGGTGGTGGTCCGGGGGGGTCCATGGGGTCCTCATATTTCTTAGATATTTGCCCCATGGAGGTGGCAATCCCCGGGGCCCTGGGGCCCATGCTGAACCTATACTAAAATAAATCCCAGGGAGATGGTGGTCCCCGGGCAATATAGATACCATGCCCTGGGATTTGGCCCAGCCAGGGGCTGATAATGAACAAAGTGCGGGAGCTCGCGCTTTGTTTTTTAAAAGGTTTTCAGCATAAGTCGCGGATCTAGCGTGACTCCTGCTGATTTTTTTTAAAATAAAATGTTTTGTGGCCCTAGGTGTCAAGAGGCCTAGGGGATCAGTGTGTAAATATAGATATAAATATATATATATATATAAGCAGCAAGCTGATTTTACGCTTTCTGGTCTTGGGTCCCTGTAGAACCCTGATGGCAGTTTCCACTGAGAATATATTCAAGCGGCATTGGGAACTTCAAATACTTTGAAGGGGAGCTGGTAACTTTTTAGAAACTAGAAGAAAGTTTCAGGTGTTTTCAAAGTTATTATCAAGTAAAAACGAGGCTTCGTGATTACTAATTTTTGACAAACTTTACAATTTGAAGTGTAAGAATCAGCTAACTTACAGTCTTCACAGACTGTCTTTTGCCCATGGATATGGATGACGACTCGCAAAGGCGGCTGGCAGCACAAACGCTCTTAGCAAGGGCACCAGGTAAAATACAACAGGGGATGATAAGACCGAACACTGACGTTACTCTCACAATGAAACTTAGAAAATACGAGAAATTAAAAAAATCTGAAACATCAAAATGGTGGGAGGCGATCTCCCTCCAAGACTATATAGACAAAGGGATGGTACCACGTGGATTAAGAATCTATACCACACCATCATATGAATCCCCTAACCCTCGTATGTTGGAAGAGTGGTCTGAGAACTCGACGAAAAGTTCAAGAACTATGCTCTGCATTCTTGTCAAATATGCATGGGAAGATCGGGAGAGCATAATGAAAGAGATACTAGAATTAGAAGAAGAACTTAAAACACACAACGAACAAGCTATAATCAAAAAATTCAAAGAAGAATTGAAAACAAAACTCACGCAGCATGAAGAGGACATAAAAATAAGGAAACAAAGAAAGCTGCATCGAGACTGCATAGATTATGAAACAGGTCGTATATTAACTTATAGCAGGAAGTACGATCACATGTATGACATCCAATCATCCAAAATAGATAAGGATACAACTACTATCACGGAAACTACGGCCCAAACGACCACTACAATTGATGACTCGGATACAGATCTCTCAGAAAGAACAACCAGCACATCATCTGAAGTTGAAGTAATAACCAGACCGGCCACTTTTTTGGACGAATTCCGAGTGCTGAAGAAGGGGCGGCAGTCGGGGAGACCAACCCCTCCACAGGAACAAACACCGAGAGGAAGAGGAAGAGGAAACCGTGGGAGGGGAAGAGGACGAGGAAGAGGCAGGGGCGCAGCAAACAAAGGAGAACAAGGCGAAAGCACAGAACAATCAAGAGGAAGAACCGCAGAGCCAATGGGAACCAGACGGGGAGGCTACAGGAAGAACCAATGATGGATGACAACACTATGGTAAATAAAACCATTATAAACCTCACTAACCGACACCTGTCTAACCTCGAAAAGAAAACACTTTGTCTTGGTCTATCCTTTTGCCCCACGGAAGTCTTTAACTACTCTAACACAAGAGTAGATATGTTTAAATTTATCCGTAAGCTGAAACTTACCAAATGGCACACCCTCAAAAGTAGCACATCTGATCCTAGCTACTTATCTTTGAACCCTGATGACCAACCAAGCCTCACTGTAGGAGATGCCAACATGGTACGAACCATGCAGAATCTTGCGTATGAGATTGACACAGATGATGGCAGTGAAAATACATTCGCAGAGATAAACAATATTATCACCGACAAAGCAGCCATGACGGGCTTTAAGCCAAAATCAATATTCTATCCTATGCTCCCACACGACAACATTGATACGTTCCATGATATAGTCACCAAATCACTTCAGGATTGCAAGCATAAACGATATAAAGGAAAGGACAATTCCTTTAACCTTACCTTAAAACAAAGATCAATCATCACTACATTGGGTAATGACCCTAACCTCGTCATTCGCCCAGCTGACAAAGGGGGGAATGTAGTTTTGCAAGAAAAAGAAATGTATCTCAAAGAAGCGTACAGGCAACTGGATAATGATAAATTTTATTCCAAAAGCAGCTCAAGAGAATACAATGAAAGTATAACTACAACATGGGAAAACTTGTCTATATGGCAGCAGCAGGGTCTTATTTCATGGGAGGAATTCTTATTCCTCAAAAGAGATTATCCCAAACTCCCCATTATTTATTTTCTTCCCAAAGTCCACAAAGACCCACTTGTACCCCCTGGAAGACCAATTGTCTCTTCAATTGGGAGTGTATTTGAAAACATATCAAAGTATGTCGATCACTTTTTACAGGACTATGTGTTTAAATTACCCACACATGTCAAAGACACCAAAGACTTTTTACGTAAAATCGATAATATTGTATGGCATGAAAACTACATGTTTCTAACCCTAGATGTATGCTCTTTGTATACTATTATTGAACACAGTCAGGGTATTAGAGCATGCATACACTACCTCAATGAGAGAGACATAATGTATCTTGACCACACTAAGATGCTTACAGAGATGATGAACATGTGTCTTCGCAATAATATATTTCTGTTTAACGGTGACCTTTACAAACAGATTACAGGTACATCAATGGGGACATGTTTCGCGCCCAGTTTCGCGAATTTGTTTCTGGGTCTGTGGGAAGAAGAAGTTCGCAAAAATGTCAAATTTGCCACTCATCTTAACCAGGTTGAAACCTGGTTAAGATACATAGATGACCTGTTCCTTATTTGGAAAGGTAGTAAACAGGAAGCCACGGAATTTGTAAACCTCCTTAATGACAACCCCTACAATATTGTTTTAACTCATAACCTACAAAAAGATGAAATAGAATTCCTTGACATCAAAATCTCAGTTAAAGGCAACGCCTTAGAAACCAAACTTTACCGGAAAGAAACAGCCGGTAATAGCCTTCTTCATGCCCGCAGCAGCCACCCTGATACCCTTAAATGGAGTATACCTTATGGGGAACTGCTGAGGGCAAGACGAAATTGTAGTGACAACGAGGGATACCACAAGGAAGAACAGATAATGCTCAAAAGATTCAGGGAACGAGGTTACCCGGACTGGGTACTAAACAGGGCTGTTTCGAAAATCGAAAATATAACCAGAGACGAAACATTAGAAATTCAGACACGTGAAAACACGATGGAAAACAATGAGACAAGGGTGATCTTAACTTTCAACAGAGATTCCAGTAAGGTTCAAAAAATCCTAACTGATAATTGGAATATCCTTCAGAACGACTCCATCATAGGCCCTAAAATTAGCATTAGACCCAAAATAACGTACCGCAAAAGTAAAAGTTTGCGAGATATATTAGTACATGGTGACATTACAATTAACAAAGACCCATTTCACTATAATTTGAAAGGCTTCCATCCCTGCGGACATTGCAAGGCATGCAGAAATAGTAAGATGGTCAAAGAATTGAGTATACCTGGCAGAGTAGGTACTAAAAGTATTACACAATTCCTCACTTGTAGCACGACATATGTTGTATATGTACTTGAATGTCCTTGTGCTAAAAGATATGTAGGGAGTACCACTCACATGGCCAAGAAGAGAGTTCTAGAACACCTGAGAGCAGTGAACAATAAGGATCCACACTACCCCATTGCACGGCATTTTGCTGAATTCCACCTTTCGAATAGCAATTTACTCAGTTATTTTGTTGTAGAACAAGTGAGAGTGGGGAGGAGGGGAGGTAACAGAGAATTGTCCTTGAGGAAACGTGAATCTATGTGGATTATGGACCTCGAAACGAAATTTCCGAAAGGCCATAATCAAGATGAAGAATTGGCAACGCACTTGATAGAGGACTAGCCCTGTTGTGCTGCAGTTTTCATCGTATTGTGCATGTGCAATTTTTTACAGTCTGTGTAAATGTTTATGATAACATGATAATGGCAATATTTTAACTAATATTTTCTTTTCTCTGTTTATCATTTCAGGAGGAAAGGAAGGGGCCCTTTATATCCTCACGAGCACTTCACGGGCTCCTACCCTTTTCTTCAGTTCCATTGGAATGAAATCTGCAAAGAGTAGATATGATAACACTCCTTTTATATTTGGACTTTACTTATTCTCTTCTTTCACTAGATTTGTTTCACATATTCTTTCTTTTCTAGTTTTTACGTTTTATTGAATTATATTGTAAGAATCACACCTGCACCATAGTACACTTTAGAGTACACTTGGATTTATAAGCCGGTTCAGTTTAAATGTATGCTTTCTTATTCTCTAACTTCCGGCATTAGCGTATCCAGAATTTCAATTGATTGAAGCAATCATTTTTGTGCTTGTGAATAAGATAGCTCCTTCCTTGGTTCATCATTCAGTCACTAAGACGAGTTGTATTGACAAGTTTTGATGAATTATCGTACTGTATATAGAGTAATGAGGCCTTAATTCAACTTTTTTTAACCACTTGGTTTTACTTCTACATAATCACAAGATGGCCGCTCAGATTATTTTACAGCAACAGCCGACAGTATATGTGACCATAATTACAATCGTTAACAAGTCACTATGACGAAGAGTATTGACATAGGTTCAGCGCATAACTGTCACAATGAATATTAGGCCATTCTGTTTTGTATATTTCTGTACATGGTTAATGAATGCCTTTCGGTTTGTATATTATGACACCTCTTTAAGATGGCCGCCATGATTACGTATTGATTTGCACTGTTTACCGGCAGTCCCTTGACTATGTTGATTTCATCTTGTACTAATGGAAGCGTGTGATCCGATACCACACTGTGTGACCAAGGGAGCGTGTCTCCCGAAACGCGTTACAGTGCGAATTAAAGTTACCTGTATAGCGACTGAGAGTGCGTTGTGCTTACTAGCAGATAACCAGTATACTAATTGCGGTGGCTCTACCGGCGTAGCGCACCACCCAACAACGGGCGAAATCCCAGGAGGAGCTGACAGCGTTTTTTGAATATATATATATATATATATATATATATATATATATATATATATATATATATATATATATATATATATATATATATATATATATATATATATATATATATATATATATATATATATATATTACCTACTGGCTGTCGCCAGTAGGCAGTTATAGTTAGGACCTATTATCCATAGGAAATTCATAACATTCTTTTCCTAATAACTAGAAGTACAAACACCCTGACCCCCTAGGCCTGCTCAGGGGGTCCCACAAGGACCTCCATGGCCAAAAAAAGCCTTTTATTTGATTTTTTTAATCGCTGGACGCGCGGAGGATCCACGGATCCGGCTGTGAAAAAAAACCTGCTTTTTTATTAATTAGCCCCCGGGTGGACCAAGTCCCGGGGGCATCTTAAAAATATATGTGCGGGGGCCCAGGGGGACCCCCACAGCCCCGGGGACCGCCACCCTGGGGCTTTCTAAAAATATTTGCGGTGGGGCACACAGCCCCCCTACAAATCCGGGGACCGCCACTGCCCTTTCGCTAAAATATTTGTGGGGGGGCTCGAGCCCCCCCACATGCCTCGGGGACCACCACCTCCTCAGGGCTGTGCACTATGTCAGAGGGGGGCTGCACGGCCCCCCTCCTGGAGCCCTTCATGGCCCTGGGGACCATCACCCACCAGGGCCGGCTCCTGCAGTGTCCATGGGGTGCCCACCCCCGGGACACTGCTGTTTGCTATGCGGCTCATACCCTGTCATAGCAAACTCTGGTTAGGATTTTGAAAGCGAGAGCAGGGAAACCTGCTCTCGCTTTCAAAATCCAAACCAAATTGCTTTTTCATACGGGGAGCTGCATGTTAGCAGCTCCCTGTGTGGAAAAGCAATGCCGGCTCCTGTAGGACGCAGGGAGCCGGCAGGACCTTGGGGTCCCCAACGAAAGGCCAGGCCCCAGGGGATGGGGTTTCCGGAGGCCAGTAGTGGCCCGGGATGGGGGCAATGTGGCCCCCCTCCACCATTATAAATATTTCTATTCCATTATTTTTTTAAACATGGAAAGGCCAGCTCCGGGGGATGGGGTCCCCGGGGCCATACATGGCCTGTGGAGGGGGGCCATGCAGCCCCCCTCCAATAACTTAAGTTAAAAAAATAAACTGGTCATGCCCCGGGGTATGGGGTCCCCGGGGCCAAATACGGCCTTCCAATTTTTAAATAAAAAATAGGGGTCAGGCCCTAAGGGATGGGGTCCCCAAGGCCAATAAAAAAGGAAAGGAAGGGGGCAACACAACCCCCCTTCTTTAAAAAATAAATAAACAAAAAGACCGGCATCGCCCCACCCCCTCCCTGCAGCACTCTGCAAACGCGCCCCCTGGCACGTTGTAAGATGGGGAACTAATTCCCATTGAATACTGGGGGTCCCTGGGGGCCAAGTAGCCCACCAGGAACCTCCAGTATGCACCAGGGAGCTGCGTTGCAGAGAGGTGTTCAGAGGCCACGCCCCTTTTGACACCTTTCTGCAATGCAGCTCTGTGGCGCTTACTGGAGGTACCTAGTGGGCTAGTTGGACCCCAGGGACCCTCAGGATTCAAGGGGACTTAATCCCTTAACTTAAAACACGCCACGGGGCGCGTTTTCACAGTGGTGAAGGGAGGGGGCAGGGCCTGAGGTGACATGTGTGCAAACACGCCCTGCGGTGCATTTTAAGTAGAGGATTTATGTCCTCTTCAATCATGAGGGTCCCTGGGGGCTAACTAGCCTACCAGGTACCGACAGTAAGCGCCACAGAGCTGCGTTGCAGAGTGGTGTAAAAAGGGGCGTGGCCTCTGAACACCTCTCTGCAACGCAGCTCCCTGGCGCATACTGGAGGCATAAATGTACTTTTAGGTTTGAATGGTGACAACGCTGACCCGAGATGATCAATGTGAAGTTCTTCCTCTTCTCGTCCTAGATGGCGGCTATGTACTAGATTCGCGAGTACGTCTTCTATTTTTACACAGCTGGGGCGGAAATCGCCCGAGTCTACCGGTCTTTTAAATAAAGGTTGTTGGCGATGTTCAGCTGGCAAAGATTAGCGGCAGGGACGATTTTCGGCACATATTAGCGCTTCACTAGGATACGTCTTCTCTTACACGCGTTTCATCTTTGTCCACAAGTAAGTAGATACCTGCAAGTACACTCTTGTTTTGGTATTTTCCCCGCAATTTTGAGCATTTGTATTAGACTTTTCCACATTGGGTTCTCTTTGCAGATTACTCCCATAGAACTGTAGAGCCCTTCCCTCGTATTCCGCTGTCATTGGTCTTTCAGTTTATCTCTTTTATACGTTTATTTTGTACCCTGACATCATACAACCAAAATCTTTTATATATGCCTCTAGGTTTCCCACGGAACCTTCAAGACATTGGTTTCATTTTCCTGTTTTGGAGATTCTAGGTAAATCCTTTCCTCTACCTCTTTTCTTATCTGACAACTACATTTCATTTTGTTTTTAGGTAGTTAGTTGACCTTGGTTGTTGTCTTATCATCTTTCAATCTCAGAGCAACATTCTTGATTCTTTGGAGTCGCGCTTGGATTTGTTTATACATCATTTCAGCCTACAATCAGTGAGTTTGTTCAGAAATGATACACGTATTAATTACCATCACGGTTACCTTAAAATCACGTGCCATGCAACTATCTTTCTGTCACTTAATAACCTGATTTTTAGCACTTATTGCATGGGTGGCAATACACATTAAAGTTGGGTGATTTTCCATGTTCCTTTTGTGGCACTGGCGTCTCCGTTATCTTTCTTTTTGTTCACTCATTCACTTAAAAGACTCACTATATCTTTTTATACATTCTTTCTTGCCTCTGATTGAACGCATATCAGCATCTTTTCCCTCTCTGGGCGCTGTACTCATAGCGGTCGCTTGATTTATTTGTTGACTTATTTGTTCATTTGTATTATTGAGATCACATTCTTCATTAGAGTTTTGTCATTGTTTTTTTCATATAGGCCACTGAAGAAGGGATTGTTATATCCTGAAATGAATTGGGCAAGAATGGCAAGATGAGATGTTATGTTCATTGTTCTTTTTTGAAAAAATCTTTTGGAACATTGTTAATTTATTCTTTGGGGAAACATCATTGGATGCAAATGATCTTGCAATGTTTATAAATATGGTTCATTACAGTTTTATTTTTTGTGTGTACATAAACTGATTATTTGCTGACTCCAAGGTTTGGAGTGGTGCACCACCAAAGTGTAAACAAAGTTGTTTTTCAATAAATCTCAAAGTCTTTTAGTGGGTTATCAAACACAGTCTTTAATTGCAGAAAGGTTTGGTTTTCAGGAAATTGTTAGCCAACGCGTTTCGTTCATGACAATGAACTTCTTCAGGGCATGAGAATGAGTGTCATCTCGTACGTAGTAAGGGCGTGTTGATTGCCTGCCTGGGCCTCCTTGATAAGGGCTTGCGGTCTTCGTGATGAGAGAACTGCTGCTTTCTGCTCCGTCCAGTGGACTTGTAGCATTGGACTTGTAGAGATCCACTGGGATCCCATCAGGACCCGAGGCCTTCCCACCAGCACTTAGGGAGAGTGCCCTGCTTACTTCATCAACATAGAAGTGTAAATCTAGTGACTGCATGTTAGCTCCGGATTGTTCACAATCAGTGGCCTGAGCATTGGGGTGGCTATCATATATCCTGGAAAAATGTTCAATCCATTGACCCTCTGTGATGGACACTTCGATTGTTGGGCCCCCAGCCGAAGACAGAAATGGAGTTCTAACAGCTTTGCAAAAAGTGGCACCATCTTTCATTTGTGAGGCTGAGGTGAGCAACTCCCATGCTTCACTTCTGAGGACATTTTTCCTCTCTGAAAGGGTCAGTTTATAGTTTTTTCTGGCCTGTCTGATTTTAACAATATCCTTTGGACTCTTATGCAACTCATGCTTCAGGATGGAATATGCACGAGTGCAGTTGGAGTCAAACCACCGCTGGGGGGCTAATCTTTTTCCGCATTCTTTAAACATTACTACCCTTGCCGCTGCCACTATCTCTTGAAATGATGATAAAATGCTCTCAGGGGATGCTAATTCATTCAGGCACGTGTCAAAGGCCGATCTACACCTTGTAAGTAGTAGTTTAGTTACTACTTCGGGATCCATCATATTCCAACGAAGGGTATATCCATTCGCTTTAGCAAGTTTTAAATTAGCTAAGGCCTCATCTACAACCTGATCGTCTCTACCTTGTCTCCTCGTAGGGAGAGTAACAGTGATACATAGAGGGAAGTGATCGCTAACTGAATTTGTACCCACTGAAAAGGTAAGGAGTCTGGAAGCAAAAATATATACACTCATACACCTATATCGACACTCACACACCGCCACTCATCCATAGAGGTACTCACACACCTAGTCAGTCATGCAAATAATTAATCACACTCCCATTTAGTCACCTATACAGTTATACACACACCAGCTCACTGACTCATACAAATACTAGCACATTCTTACGCTCTTATACAATCACTGATACAAGCACACACTCATTCATACAGCTACTCTCATAATAACACATTCTCACTTATAGCCATTTATTTACTCTAACACACATATATACTGCCTTTCACATATGTAGTTACTCACACATGTACCACTGAGATATACATTCACTCACAAACACACTCATACACACACTCACCCACCGTTACAGTCCATCACAGATGCACTCTTGAAACCATGCACCCAGTGAATCACCCACTCACACATCTATGCACAGTCACACACACCCCACCCACACAAACACTCAGGCACCCATACAGATACTCAGACAATCAATCAATAACTCATATAGACACTCATGTAGCTTTTCACAAACCCATGCAGCCGCTTACACACCAAAGAAAGACTTATACAGACATTCACACAGTTTAGTCACTAACCCATGCATTCAGTAAGATACGTTTAATCACTCATTTATAGAGTCAGTCACGCACCTACTAAATCATCCATTCAGACACTTATACACCCACTCATTCTTCAATACGCCTTTCCCTATATATATTAAACATATTTCAACTTTACAGAAAGACACAGTCACTGGATGATGTCATCAGTGATGTCATCAGTGATGTCATTTGAGATGTCATCAGTGATGTCATCAGTGATGTCACTGACCATGTCATGAGTGATGTAATATGTGATGTCATCAGCAGTGCATTGCGGGGGCGCGAGTTATAGTTACTGAACTAACTATAACGGGGAATTTCTCTGGTTTTGTACGAGTGAAATGTCCAACTAACTATAACTTTCCCTAAAATCTATGTTTTTTCCAGTGAAAAAAAAAAATTTATATATATATATATATATATATATATATATATATATATATATATCACGCTCAGGCTTGGTTGGTCGTTCAATTGAAAAGCACTCGACAAACACCACGGTGCTCCAAGCATAACACCTTTAACTGTGAAAGCAGCAGGCAGACGTTATCCTTTCCGTGTTAATAAAGGTGTTATGCTTGGAGCACCGTGGTGTTTGTCGAGTGCTTTTCAATTGAACGACCAACCAAGCCTGAGCGTGATTTATTGGCGGCGGTCGTGCAGTCGAAGAGCACCACCCTGAGAACCTGGGGGCCCCAAGGTGTTGACATTTGCCAGCCTGTATTCGGGGACCAGCATCAAGGAATTGAGGATAACGTCGAAATGCCGGGGCTCATCTGGGAGCTCTGTTCAGCAGGACATTGCATGCTTATTGAAGCCGGCACCACATTGCCCATAATGCTTCGCTTTATGCACACGTGACAGCCGATCACCTGGCGTGCCGCGTTGTGCATTTAAGTGGGGAGTGACCGGAGGTGCATTTTTCCGCTACCAGCCCTGAAGAGAGGATTGCCTCGAAACGCGTCGGCGTACGTGGTGGGAACTGTGAAAGCAGCAGGCAGACGTTATCCTTTCCGTGTTAATAAACGTGTTATGCTTGGAGCACCGTGGTGTTTGTCGAGTGCTTTTCAATTGAACGACCAACCAAGCCTGAGCGTGATTTATTGGCGGCGGTCGTGCCGTCGAAGAGCACCACCCTGAGAACCTGGGGGCCCCAAGGTGTTGACATTTGCCAGCCTGTATTCGGGGACCAGCATCAAGGAATTGAGGATAACGTCGAAATGCCGGGGCTCATCTGGGAGCTCTGTTCAGCAGGACATTGCATGCTTATTGAAGCCGGCACCACATTGCCCATAATGCTTCGCTTTATGCACACGTGACAGCCGATCACCTGGCGTGCCGCGTTGTGCATTTAAGTGGGGAGTGACCGGAGGTGCATTTTTCCGCTACCAGCCCTGAAGAGAGGATTGCCTCGAAACGCGTCGGCGTACGTGGTGGGAACTGTGAAAGCAGCAGGCAGACGTTATCCTTTCCGTGTTAATAAAGGTGTTATGCTTGGAGCACCGTGGTGTTTGTCGAGTGCTTTTCAATTGAACGACCAACCAAGCCTGAGCGTAATTTATTGGCGGCGGTCGTGCCGTCGAAGAGCACCACCCTGAGAACCTGGGGGCCCCAAGGTGTTGACATTTGCCAGCCTGTATTCGGGGACCAGCATCAAGGAATTGAGGATAACGTCGAAATGCCGGGGCTCATCTGGGAGCTCTGTTCAGCAGGACATTGCATGCTTATTGAAGCCGGCACCACATTGCCCATAATGCTTCGCTTTATGCACACGTGACAGCCGATCACCTGGCGTGCCGCGTTGTGCATTTAAGTGGGGAGTGACCGGAGGTGCATTTTTCCGCTACCAGCCCTGAAGAGAGGATTGCCTCGAAACGCGTCGGCGTACGTGGTGGGAACTGTGAAAGCAGCAGGCAGACGTTATCCTTTCCGTGTTAATAAAGGTGTTATGCTTGGAGCACCGTGGTGTTTGTCGAGTGCTTTTCAATTGAACGACCAACCAAGCCTGAGCGTGATTTATTGGCGGCGGTCGTGCCGTCGAAGAGCACCACCCTGAGAACCTGGGGGCCCCAAGGTGTTGACATTTGCCAGCCTGTATTCGGGGACCAGCATCAAGGAATTGAGGATAACGTCGAAATGCCGGGGCTCATCTGGGAGCTCTGTTCAGCAGGACATTGCATGCTTATTGAAGCCGGCACCACATTGCCCATAATGCTTCGCTTTATGCACACGTGACAGCCGATCACCTGGCGTGCCGCGTTGTGCATTTAAGTGGGGAGTGACCGGAGGTGCATTTTTCCGCTACCAGCCCTGAAGAGAGGATTGCCTCGAAACGCGTCGGCGTACGTGGTGGGAACTGTGAAAGCAGCAGGCAGACGTTATCCTTTCCGTGTTAATAAAGGTGTTATGCTTGGAGCACCGTGGTGTTTGTCGAGTGCTTTTCAATTGAACGACCAACCAAGCCTGAGCGTGATATATATATATATATATATATATATATATATATATATATATATATATATATTTATTATCTACTGGCGGTCGCCAGTAGATAGTTATAGTTAGGACCGTGTTTCCATAGAAAATCTGAAAATTCTATTTTGAATAACTTTGGCGACGGTTGACGAATCCTCGCGAAATTTTCAAAACTAATGGGGCGGTCCGCTCAGCTTCTACCCTGAAAGTCTCGGGGTGATTCGTCAAGCGGGGGCCGAGAAAAAAGAGGGGTCCCAAAACACGTTTTCCCCATGCATTTTCCCATAGGACCTTTAGTCGAAGGTACAGCCTGAACGGCTGAACAGAATTACTTGAAATTTGGCAGAGAGGTAGCCCTCAGGTCAGGCATGTGCCTTTTGCATGTATGGAGTCAATCTGTTGAGTATTTCCTGAGAAAATTGCAGTTAAAAGCACATATATATCTATAGGCACGCACCGTGCGTGCACGGTGCGCGCACCCTAATGTGCGCGAGCGTAAGTGTGATTGGTGGTTACATGTCAGTCAACGTTCGAATCGGTCGAAATCAGGAAGTGTCAGCCGCTATTTTGTTTGTTTTGGGTGCGAGAGTGAAAAAGAGAGGTGGCGAACGTGAAAAGGGGGCAGGGTAGAGAGTTCCTGACCCCCTAGCCTTTGTCAGGGGGTCCCTAAAGGACCCCGAAGGGCGAAAAAACATTTTCTTTTTTTTTTATTAAATCGCACGGTGCGCGCACCGTGAAAAACCTAAAAACATAAATAAATTATTACATACATAACTTAGCATTGAAAAAAACGTACAAATTCACTTAAAAAACCATAGGTTTCACACACGTTATAGTTAGGAATTAGCATTTAAAAAACCTTGCAAATTCACTTAAAAAACATAGGTTTCACACATGTTATAGTTAGGTGGACATTTCACTCATAAAAAACCAATGAAATTCCCCTGTTATAGTTAGTTCAGATAACTATAACCACCGCGACCGCCACTCTATCACAAGGATGATGTCATCAGTGATGTCATGAGTGATGCCACTGACCATGTCATGAGTGATGTAATATGTGACGTCATGAGTAGTGTATTGCGGGCGCGCGAGTTATAGTTATCTGAACTAACTATAACGGGGGAATTTCATTGGTTTTTTACGAGTGAAATGTCCACCTAACTATAACATGTGTGAAACCTATGGTTTTTTAAGTGAATATATATATATATATAGTTGATGGGACATTCTTCTAAATTTGTTTTAACAATATAAACAATTGAAATCAAATGGCTCAAAAAGTATGCTGGATAAATCCCACAATACCTATATGAATTATATAAATTACAAAGTGCAATGTGCAATGTGCAATTATTTGATCATTGAGTAATTAACATTGTTGGTATAAATACCTCACTATTACACAAGTACAAATGGGCATATAAAAACAAACCTAATTTTTGGTGGTTTCTATTCCATAAAAAGGGCTTATTCCTTTGCATACAATCTAATCACTACACAGTGTTTATATATTAATCAAGATAAATCTTTGACTGAATATGCCTGTGACTGTCCTAGGAAAGTTTTTTCCGTGCCTGTAATCTATAATAACCCTCTGCATTGTAATAACAGAACTAACCTGAGACGTATATGTTTGCAGGGAGACAGGCAATGGACCACTGTATTGTACAGGGCATTCATTCGCACTAGTTCTTGATCATTAATTTAAAAAAAGGTGGATTATGAGTATTTTCACTTTGTTTATAGCCATGAACCATGAAATATTGACACCATACAAAACGATTTCTGCGAAATAGTGTCTAAAAGTGTTTTAAAGTGCTTGAAAAAATAATAAATAAATAATCACAATTATATTTATTGTGATTAAAAACAATCTTAAGAAATCAGAGTTGACTTAATAATCCGGATTTTCGTGAGGGAGTTAGGAGGGAAGTTAAAAACTCAGTTGCCAATTCAAAATATTGAATAAATGCATTCTCAACTAATAAGATAAAATACTTATTTAAGAGAAAAAAATGTATGCAAGAAAAAACATTGGGTTCTACATCGTGGTTATTAGTTGTGTTAATCATTACTTGAAATGGAGTGGGAGGGAGTAGGGAAAATAGCCAAGAATACAATGACAATAAAAATGTGATCATCAGAGATATTGGTATCATATAAGCATGATCAGGTATAAGAGGGTTGCAAAATCGATGGCCTTAAAGTTTATAAAAAAACATATCATAATATATAATCAACAAGATGCCCAAGCATGCAGGGGTGCACTCAGAGCAAGTCGACTCCATCTGGCTCATTTCCCGCAAGCTGCACCATTCGGCTCACTCCCAGAAAAATACACCATCCGGCATCATTAAGCAGGAAATGAACACGCAAAGCTGCTCCTTAGTTGCTTTATTGTGACCTGACGCGTTTCGAAGCACTAGCTTCTTTCTCAAAGGTCTCTGTTAAAATGGCAGTCTCAAGGAGCTCCGTACAACAGGTCATTAGTTGACCTAGCAGGCCCAGCCCTCAGTGGGCCCCGCTGCTGAGTGCGTCTTGCACTCTGGAAAATGTAGTCCTTGAACGGAGTAAAATCAAACCTTTAGTAGGTCTTGAGTAACTGTCAATATTAAACATCTTTGGTATGCCCTAAGTGGGCCCAGGAGCAGCTTCCATGTTCGCGCCTTTATTGGTATGCATGTCGCCAGCATGCCAATTCCTTAAGCAGCTCTGCCAATACTGTGCCTGACGCGTTTCAGAATACAATACATTCCTTCCTCAGAGGCAAACTTGGAGCTTTGATATTTACACGGCAGCCCAGCCGCGATGGATGCACCACCCTGCTAAATTGGGGGCGATGGGCTTCGCATCACACGGAGCCGCTGTGTGGGACATCGGGTGTGGATTAATGAGCAGAACGACATGCTGAGGCTCATTTGAGGGCTTTAAACTTTTTTCACCAGCTAACAATCAAGGCGCCCATTTGGGATTTTATCTGTGGACTACATGACCCATAAGGCCACGTCGGTCAATGGAGCAGCCCATCGGAGGGCGGGAACTGTGTACTTAATGGCTGTGGTTCAGCTGTTCCTGCAAGACTGTCGAGCCTCTGAGGAAAGTGCTAAAGGCACTGAAACGCGTCAGGCAATTCGACGACAAGAAACTGGAATCACGAATTGGCATGCTGTTGCTGTTCTTTACCAATAAATGGCTTACTGCTACCGGGTGTGGAGTGCATCTATGCCTAGGAGGCAAACTTGGAGCTTTGATATTTATGCTGCAGCCCAGCCGCGATGGATGCACCACCCTGCTAAATTGGGGGCCATGGGCTTCGCAACACACGGAGCCGCTGTGTGGGACATCGGGTGTGGATTAAGGAACAGAACGGCATGCTGAGGCTCATTTGAGGGCTTTAAACTTGTTTCACCAGCTAACAGTCAAGGCACCCATTTGGGATTTTATCTGCGGACTACATGACCCATAAGGCCACGTCGCTCAATGGAGCAGCCTATCAGAGGGCGGGAACTGTGTACTTAATGGCGGTGGTTCAGTTGTGCACACACAAAGAGTCCACGGGTCTGGTGAAAGAAGAAGAAGGAAGTATGGAAAACTGAATGATAACACTCAACAGCACCACTATCTAAAGTGAGGGTCCTCTTAAAGAGAACCTAATCCCATCACCCACCGAAGTGGCATGCTTCATCGTATGGGATCTCCTCTTAACCGCAGCCTGGTGTGGTTAAGGAGCTACAACTCCTTGGAAATAGCAAAGGAGGAGCTCGCGGATGTTTTCAGATGTATAAGGAGGACTAGATCTCCCAAAGATCGATGAGGATGCCCATAGTTTGGTGAATTGTGTGTATTGCAGTGTCGATAAAGAGTGGAGTTAAAATTGATTACGAGGGGAAAAGGTATTTATTAAGAGTCTCCAAGTGTCAAGGTTAAAACGACAGCTGAGGCGCGGTCTAAGCAAATTGGCGAACGCACAGGTGAAAAAACAGAAGGGCGGTCTACATGTTTCAGCTACATTAGATCAAACTTGTGATCATGGCTTTCTTCAGGACCATAATGTATGACTACTGCAGTTAAATCGTGTGACTAATACGTGAATAAGTGAGAGTTAATCACAAAGACAAAAAACAACAAATAGTCTAACGATACAACCAACTGTGTACCTGTGTATTGTATTGTTTAGAAAACACTACAGGGATACGAGGCAATCACCCGTATCAAATCGGGGATACCATCCACCGCTCCTGGTAACAACTCAGGGTGTGAGGCAACGCTCTGTCCGTCGTTACCCTGGGCTTCCTTCCTGGTTGCTCCGAGTGGTGATGGTGGTTCAGTTGTGCCTGCAAGACTGTCGAGCCTCTGAGGAAAGTGCTAAAGGCACTGAAACGCGTCAGGCAATTCGACGAGAAGAAGAAGCTGGAATCACAAATTGGCGTGCTGTTGCTGTTCTTTACCAATAAAGGGCTTACTGCTACCTGGTGTGGAGCACATCCATGCCTAGGGGGCAATCTTGGTGCTTTGATATATATATATATATATATATTTATATATATATATGTATTTAATAACCATCACAAGCTCCATGCTCATTTCTTACCCACAGCATAGAGACTGACGAATTCCCCATCATGTCACAAGACATCAGCCATTTTGGAGTTACTAGGAACTGCATGCAGTTACATATTCCACACCATTTTTACAATTATTCTTTTTATCTTTTTAAGGTACGTTGATCACATACATTATATGTTGGCCATATTTAAGTGCTTCAATCAAATCTTGTTGTACAAGCGCCAGAACATCGTTCCAACCACTACCAACAATTACTCTAGCACAATACCATATTCTATTCAATGCTTATACATATAGCACATGACACCAGCGTCCTATTTATTCAGTATGTTACACTGGCATATGAGCAATTTGTAAGCATATTGCCACAATCCTCGGTGCCTGTTGGTTGTTGTAAGTGCTGCCTTTTGGTTCCAGTTTGGTCCTTTCTATTAATATGCAGTGTATCTCATAGTTAGTACTAGTTGCAAACAACCATATGCTCTTTTCTCCTCCTGTTCATGTACTTTCCATGTTCCTTTTAATTTCTATCTCTTTTATATGTTGTTTAATATTGATATTGAATGTAACTCTTATTGCTGTACAATAAAGTGAAAATGCAATCTACCTGTATTAAATTATACTTGGGGATACTGAGTACTAACTATTCATTATGGTTAATACCCCTTTGACATTGCACTCCACCACTCTGCAAATGCACCTCCTGGCACACTACTAGTTGGGGCATGAAGACCCCTTGGTTCTTGAGGATCCTTGGGAGCCAACTACCCCTCTTGTCTTCTCCAGTAAGACCCACATAGCTGGATTGCTGAGAGGTTGTCAGAGGCCACGGCCCCTTTCTCCAACACTCTGCACTCTGTAAACACGCCTCCTTGTGCACAACTGGTAGGGGGAAGTAGTCCACTTTAGGCCATCAGGAGTAAAGTGAAATTCATTCCCCAAGCAGAAGCACACCAGGAGGTGTGTTTGCAGAGTGATGGAGAAAGAGGGCATGGCCTTCAAGTCCTCTCAGAAATCAGGCTGTCTAGGACTTACTGGAGGCAACAAGAGGGCTTGTTGGCCCCAAAGACCCTCAACATTCAAGGGGATTTCCCAACCACTACTGCGCTAGGAGCTGTGTTTGCAGAGTGGTGGTGGTGAAAGGAACGTGGCCTCCGGTGACTTGACCGATTTTTTAAAAATTACATATTTTTTTTTAGGGGAAGGGGGCTGCATAGCCCCCTTTTCTCAGTCGATTTTGACTCTGGGGACACCATCCCCCAGACCCCAACCTTTTCCTTTTTAATATTTATTTAAAAAGGGAAGGGGGGCTGCGTGGCACCTCTTCCCTGGGCCAATTTTGGTCCCCCAGACACCATCCCCTGGGACTCACCCAGGGCCAGTGCTTCATATTTTTTCTTTTTTTAATGGGGAGTGGGCTTGCGTGGCCTCCCTCCCTGGCCGATATTGCCCTGGGGACTCCATCCCCTGGGGCATGGCTACCTCGTTGGGGACCCTGGGGGAGCCTGAAGACCCCTACTGTTCCTGCCGGCTCCCCACCTCTTGCGGGAGCCAGCATTGCTTCAAGACAGAGGGAGCTGCTAACATGCAGCTCCCTCTGTCCAAAAGCAATTGTCGTCCGCTTCGTGGAAGTGAGAGCATTTTTCTTTAGCAAACTGCAATGTCCTGGGGTGGGCCCCCCAGGGCCCTAGGACATTGCTGGAGCCAGCCCTGGGGGGTGGAGGTCCCCAGGGCCATATAGGGGTCCTTGAGGGGGGCCCAGGCCCCATCCTTTGTGAAGTAAGCCCCAGGGCGGTGCTGTACCCCAACCCCTGAGGCTTCAGGGGCCAAATGGCCCCCTGCATTTCACTGAAATAGCCCCGGGTGGTGGCAGTCCCTGGGGCTATGTGTGTGGGCCAGAGCCCCCCACACATTATTATTTCATATAGCTCTGGAGAGGTGGCGGTCCCCGAGGTTTCAGGGGCCAAATGACCCCCTGCATTTCACTGAATTAGTCCCGGGGAAGTGGCAGTCCCCGGGGCTGCAGGGGGCCCATATGGGCCCAATCCTAATTTCCATAATATCCCCAGGGCCTGGCCCACCCGGGGACCTAATTAAATTGAGCGCGGGAGGCTGCGCTTTACTTTTTCTTTTCATTTTCAGCGGGAGTCGCGAATCCAAAGTGACACCCGCTGAATGTTTTTAATAAAAATGCTTTTTTTGACCCTGAGGGGTCCCTGTGGGGCCACCCTAGGAGGCCCTGGGTGTCAGGGTGTTTCTACCCTGCCCTCTTTTCTTTTTTTTAAATCTTTTTTTGTGACTTGGTTAAACCGAGTCACATGATGGCTGCCAACACTTCTTGGTTTGAAGTGTTGGCAGCCAATCAGATCTCAGGCATGAGATCGGGAGGGGCCGCGGATCCACTGCAGCCACAGTTGCATATCTGAGAAATCTTAAAATTTCTTAGCAACTACTCAATGGATTAACAAAAAGGGCCTTTTCTGGACCAAGAGCTACCTTTCTGCCAAATTTGTTGCAATTCCGTTCAGCAGTTCGGGCTGTAGACATGTCAAGAGTTTCCTATGGAAATTAACATGGTGAAAAAGTGTTTTGGGACCCCCCACTTTTCCTCTGCCCACTTGATGGATCACCATGAAATTTTCAAGACAGCCGCTGAAGTGAGCGTCAGTCTAGTTTTGATACGTTTATGAATATTCGTCAACAGGTGCCAAAGATAGAGGCAACTGAAAAATATATTTTTTGATAGAAATCAAGGCCTTACTATAACTACCTACTGGTGACCCCCAGTAGGTAATACAGTGTTAGAGTTTGTTTGTTTTGCTGATGCCAAAGATGTAATCAATTATGTAATTTACCAAGTTATGAGTAATGCAATATGTGAGATCATAAGCAATGCTTGGCCGGGGCACAGGTTCTAGTTAGCTCAGTAAATTTAACTGGTGAATTGCAGTGGTTTGTTTAAAAAAAAATAATAATAATTGTATTTCAAACTCTAACTACAAAGGCACTTTAACCTTTGTTTGTTCAGTCAATATATATTATTGTAATTGGATAGTGGGATTAATCGTGTGTTCTCAAGGAAACAATTTAATGAATTTTTTCCAGTTTCTTTGTGGTTGATGGAAGTAAAGGGAGATGGGCTTGACCTTTAGTGGGTCATAGGTTTCTGAGTCTATGCATATAATTGGTGGCATCAATTGTTTAATTAGAGACGATTATGCCCTGTGCAGACTTATGCAATCACAGATGTA
The DNA here is from genome assembly GCF_964204655.1 of Triturus cristatus. NCBI lineage: Eukaryota > Metazoa > Chordata > Amphibia > Caudata > Salamandridae > Triturus > Triturus cristatus. Next base: position 960,000,091 of record NC_140590.1, read on the forward strand.
GTTGCGATATTGGAATGGTATAGAGGCTGTAATGACACAGTGAGATCAATTCCGTCCTTTTAAGGACGTATGCCTTTCGACAACAATCTTACGCAAACCCACAGTGGGCAATACCTCATTATATGCCAATAGGTTGCACCCCCATTCACTTAAGAATAGCACACCCAATAGGGAATTACTGAGAGCCAAAAATAATCTGTGGCTCTACTGAGCAATATGAGACAGCAAAGAGGGAGATATGTGACAGATTGGCAGAAAGAGGGTATCGACGACCAGTCTTTGAGTTGGCAAAAAACAAAGTCAGAGAAGCAAAAAGAATAGTCTTATTATTCAAGCAAAACAAACCCGACAGGAAGGATGTACAGATAAACAGATTTATCACCACATACAATCCACACAATAAAGATTTGAGAAAGGCTCTCAATAGACACTGGCATTTAGTAAGGAGGAGATGTCACCACCAGACCAAATATAACATATAGGAGACCACCCACATTGGGGAATAAATTGGTGAAAACATACATTGACAAGCAACAAAAGTGGCTTAAACCTAGCAATGGTTTAAAAAAATGTACCATACTAAGTGCAAAGCATGTCACCAAGGCAAGAATATAACTGATATCAAAACCTGCTTTGGAGAATGTTTGACTATATCTAAACCACTATATTGCAAATCGGAATTTGTGGTCTATCTGTTAGAATGTCCTTGCCCGAAGGGTTACATTGGGAGTACCAAGTTAGAAGCCCACAAGCTTGTTACGTGCACTTAAAAATGCAGATACTACATATCCGATGGCCAGGCACTTCATGGAGTATCATAACAGAGACCCTCGAAGCTGACATATTGCATATTAGACCAGTTTTAGAAATCCATTGGAGGAGGGGATAGAGAAAAGGCTCTCAGACAATTGGAGTGCAGGTACATCCTCAGGATGGGCACAAAAGAGCCAAAAGGCATTAATATTGATGAGGAGATATATACCTTTCTTTAAAATAGTGTCTATAAGCAACTTATGATATTCCCTGTTATCATTTAGGGACATTTTGTTTTTCCTTCAACTCCGTCTTTATATCTTTGCATGCATTTTGAATCTTGATTTTAATATTCCTACAGTGTTTACAGTCCATACGGCAATGTAATAACAATAGAATTGTTTATTTCTATTTTAGGTTGTTCAGGATGAACACCGTGAGGAGATTCCAAGAGAGCTAAGATATCTATATTTTTCTTTTCCTTGTTGAAAGATTTTGCAATTTTGTTCTTATCAGCATGTTGCCACTCTTCCTCTTGTATATTCAGATCTGATGGGTGTGTACCCAATGGGGCATAATCTACTTCTCTGTTTGAGATAATCTTTGATAGTTTTTGTTTGACATTTTTATGATATCTTTGATACACTATTGGCATTTCTTCTCCTACATATTAATTTGGACAGTCCTGATACAAGGGAGACATCTCAAATAACCAACTACAAGAATGACTCATCTGTCCAATGGGGCTATCTATCGATTTATAGCTTTTGCTAGGACCATCAATTTGATTTCGACTAAGCTCAATGGGGCGATATAGCTTGCTCGTTTAGTTTGCACTCTTGCAATTTTGCAATTCACTTTAATTTTTTAAAAGTTACTGACAGATGAGAAATTTCATTATAAATATTGCTTTTAAATGGGCCTGCTGATATGGCCAGGGATTCATAAATTTTTTGTGCAAACAACAAGGTATGTCTGAATGCTACAAGATGGCCGACACCTTTATGTAACAGTGGTAATGGATGTAGATGCCTCTTTCTACGTTTATTGTCGGTGAAAACTTTATTTAACATTGACTGTTTGGCCCAAAAAAATGTGATGAACAAGGCTGTTACAGCCAAAACACGTAGACGTTTGTCTGTCTACAAGCCACCTCTGAATAAAGAATTTCCCATTACACGGGAGTGCTGTCTCCTTTTGCAGTTTCTTGGCAGCTGTGTGATAAATATATATATATTATCTACTGGCGGTCGCCAGTAGATAGTTATAGTTAGGACCGTGTTTCCATAGGAAATCTGAAAATTCTATTTTGAATAACTTTGGCGCCGGTTGACGAATCCTCGCGAAATTTTCAAAACTAATGGGGCGCTCCGTTCAGCTCCTACCCTGAAAGTCTCGGGGTGATTCGTCAAGCATGAGCCGAGAAAAAAGGGGGGTCCCAAAATGCGTTTTCCCCATGCATTTTCCCATAGGACCTTTAGTCGAAGGTACAGCCCGAACGGCTGAACAGAATTACTTGAAATTTGGCAGAGAGGTAGTCCTCAGGTCAGGGAAGTGCCTTTTGCATATATGGAGTCAATCTGTTCAGTAGTTCCTGAGAAAATTGCAGTTAAAGCACATAAATATCTATAGCCGCGCACCGTGCGCGCACCGAGCGCGCACGGGGCGCGCACCCTAACGTGCGCGAGTGTAATTCTGATTGGTGGTTACATGTCAGTCAACGTTCGAATCGGTCGAAATCAGGAAGTGTCGGCCGCCATTTTGTTTGTTGTGGGTCCGAGAGTGAAAAAGAGAGGTGGCGAACGTGAAAAGGGGGCAGGGTAGAGAGTTCCTGACCCCCTAGCCTTTGTCAGGGGGTCCCTAAAGGACCCCAAAGGGTGAAAAAACATTTTTTTTCTTGTTTTTTTAATCGCGGGGTGCGCGCACGGTGATAAACCATAAACATTTTTTTTTTTTAAATCTAGCATTTAAAAAAACCGTACAAATTCACTTAAAAAACCATAGGTTTCACACACGTTATAGTTAGGAATTAGCATTTAAAAACCTTGCAAATTCACTTAAAAAACCATAGGTTTCACACATGTTATAGTTAGGTGGACATTTCACTCGTAAAAAAACAGTGAAATTCCACCGTTATAGTTAGTTCAGATAACTATAACTCGCGCAACCGTCACTCTATCACGAGGATGATGTCATCAGTGATGTCATGAGTGATGCCACTGACCATGTCATGTGTGATGAAATATGTGACGTCATGAGCACTGGATTGCGGGCGCGCGAGTTATAGTTATCTGAACTAACTATAACGGTGGAAGTTCATTGGTTTTTTACGAGTGAAATGTCCACCTAACTATAACATGTGGGAAACCTATGGTTTTTTAAGTGGATTATATATATATATATATATATATATTCCAAACCCCAAAAAAGTATATTACATACGCTCTCAGGAAGAATAGGCAAACAAAGATCTGAATATCCAGTTTAATCCACACAACGCGTTTCGGCGAAAGCCTTGGTCACGTGTGAAAGTGCACAATAGTACAGACACTGATTAAGTTTTCACGATCAAAAATGAACATAAACATAGGACAATCTTCACTTTGTATGAACCGCAAATGTGGCGGCCATCTTAGAAGGGTAAGAATACACTTGTACGTTTATGCAACATTTTGCAGATGCCATCCAAATCTATGTTTGAAAATAATAATACCAACGCCAGGCCAGGTGCATGAAAGCAAATAGCAATAGAAATAAAAATTATGCACAATTGCGTCAATGTACTTGAATTTACGTCATACGGCTTGAATACAATTGGAACAAAGACAGTAACATGACATCCTGGATATATGTGCAGGCATACGTATAAATAGTTTGCCTAGGGAGATTGGCAAATTATACAAGTGTTCCATGAACAAAATATGTATTAACACAACCCTATGAATACAGCCAAAATATCAACGCCAATTGGCGCATACTGTTAACACATGGTCCAGTCAGGTGCAAAGTTCCCACAGATACGATGCAACATGTGAAATACACGTGCTAATGTAATCCGAAGCTGTGGATGGTGACATAAGGAACAACATAACAAACGTGTAAAAGTGAGGGTTTCCGATATGGCAATCCCTGACCTAAACAACAATATTACTGTAATTGAGGCAACGTATAGAGACCCTAAAGAGTATTGGGGAATGGCGTGGTACCAGGCAGGTGCCCCTAATGTAAGGTACTCCTAAAGAATTATGGCCAATGTAGATCGTGCATATGCCAGTGATCAATACTAAAAACAACATACTTGGGATGTGACATGTGTACATTCATGCCGGATGAAAAGGGCAGGTTGCCCGTGCTGGTGAATAAGTGAGAATGGGCCCCTTCCTTTTCTCCTGTAAGAAATGAAGGGAGAAAGGACAAAAAGTTAAAATCGAAAAGACGGCATCCAAAGTTAGTACTAAATGTATAAAAACATAAGTAACATTTGACAATAGCCGCACATCCAAACAAGGGAAAAAGAAGCAGAAAGGCATACAATAGTATCATCGTATAATTGCAGTTCAAAACACTGGCGAACAGACACAGCTTAAACATCCTCTTAAAATGCATCTAGAAGAACCCCCAATAAATGCCTTTAAACATTAAGAAACACACAAAACATACGAAAAATGCAAAAGTTGCATGCAAAAAATGCCTTAAAAACAAAGTCCACAAGGAGGTGAGTAACAGCCAAAGAATGCGAGATATATTCTTAAGACCTTTCTTTGAGGTGAATGGATAACTCCTCATCCATATTAAGACCCCCCGGGATTTTTGTCTGGAAATCTATAATGTATCTGGATTCCCGCTGTCTTAAGGTGAGTACCCTGTCACCACCTCTAGGATTCCTGGGGATGTGTTCGAGAATTAAAAAACTCAGATCAGAAACATTAGAAAACTGTTTTTCTTCAAAATGACGAGCCACGGGGTATTTGGGTTCATGGTTAGAGATTGCTCTTAAATGTTCCAAGACCCTCTTTTTAGCTGGGCATGTTGTACTGCCAAGGTACCATAATTTGCAAGGACATTCTATCGCATAGATGACAAAACTGGTGCTACATGTCAGAAATTGTGTGATCTTTCTAGTTATACCATTGTATGTTAGACCACCTCTGAACTTACTATATCTGCACGCCTTACAATGGCCGCATGGATAAAATCCAATCAGGCCATGACTTGTGGAAATGGGATATTGTGTAATGGCATTTCTAACCACTAGGTCACGAATATTTTTGTTGCGTCTGTACGTGATGATTGGTCTCACGGAAGTACTGCTTCCCAGGACGCTATCACTTTTTAGAATATCCCAGTGCTTGGCAAGTATGTGTTTTACTTTGTGTGAATCTGAGTTATAGGTGAGGATCACCTATGTGTTATCATTTTCCTCCTCCGATTTGGGCTCTATTTTCTCATGAAGAGTGTCTGTTCTTTCAATGGATTCTGCCCGATCTTTGGCTTTTCTGAGAACCCAATTGGGATAACCTCTAGATAGGAATCTCTCAATGATATTGTCCCTCTCTTCTGCATATGCCTCAGTGTTGTTACAATTCCTTTTTGCCCTCAGTGGTTCGCCATAGGGTATGCTCCACTTGAGTGCCTCAGGGTGGCTGCTGAGGGCATGCAAGACTGTGTTGCCTGCAGTGGCCTTCCGAAATAGGGAGGTGCAGACCCTACCGTGTTTGATTTCTAGGCATACATCAAGGAAGTCCGTCCTCTCAGCGCTGATGTTCCCTGTGAGTAAGATGTTATACTTGTTGCTATTAAGTTTCTCAATGAATTTCTCAGCGCCCCATGAGTGCCATTCCAGATGATAAACAGGTCATCTATGTAGCCACATGATGATCTGTTGAAGATCTTTCTTCAGGGTGGTACTGCCAAAGATCTCATGTTCCCAATAGCTCATAAACAGATTCGCAAAACTCGGCGCGAAGCACGAGCCCATTGCAGTACCATTGATCTGCCTGTAGAGGGCGCCGTTGAATGAAAAAATTGTGTTATTCAAACAGAAATGTATCATTTCAATGATCATCTTACTGTGTGCACGATATCTAAGTGGCCTCTGTTGTAAAAAATTCTCACATGCCTCTAATCCCTGTTGGTTGTCTATGATGGTATAGAGTGAGTGTACATCGAGGACAATAAAGAGTTTTCCCAGAGATTGATGATGCTTAAATCATAAATATCTTGAGTAATGGGTGTGTAGAATTTTTTATCATTAAGTTGGCGTAAGGCCTCATCAATGTAATCCTCTCTGTCAAGAATAACAATATTACCGCCTTTATCCGCTGGGCGGATCACAATGTTAGTGTCATCATACAGCGATTTAAGTGCTTGTCTTTGAGTATAGGACAAATTGTTAAGATTATCCCTGGATCGTTTGTTGCTCTTATGTCTTAAATCCATGAGTGCCTGGATAGTACACTCATGGAAAGTGTACTATCATGCTGAAACAATCTTCGTTTTTCACCTCATTGTAGTGCGATCAATAAGACGACACTGGTGCAAATTTGGACACCAGTGTACTACCAAAGAGTAGACGACTTTTTGGAAAACTCTCTATCGTTTGCCAAAGGGAACTCTCTATTCCAAAGAGAGGGGAAGTTAGGCAAACAAATAAGCATATATTTTCTCCAGTTTAAACACAACATGGAAGAAGAAGCAGAAAGGAGAGCAGCCGCTCTGACTTTATTCAGTAGAAAACCAGGAACCACTGGCCAACAGGGCAAAATGGACAAAACCGACCCCAAAATTCAACTGTTCGAAGAGAAACTTAAAAGATTGGAAAAACTCAAACGAACTGAAACATCAAAATGGTGGGAGGCGATCTCACTGCAAAATTATGTGGATCAATCTATGGCACCCAGGGGCCTAAGAATGTTAATCACTCCAACATATGAAGCACCTAACCCCAAGATGTTGCAAGAATGGTCAGAACATTCAGCAGCTAGTTCAAAGGTGATGATGGAAATCCTAATTAAATATGCCTGGCAAGATAGAGAAGAAACTCTGAAACTTATCAAAGAGATCATGTCTGAATTAGCACATTTGATGGACAATAGCACATTAAATAAAGCACTTGATCCAATGAAAGAACGCCTCACAAAATACGAGGAGGAGATAAAGGCTAGAAAGCAAAGAAAAATGAACCGTGATTATGCCGAATATGAAAGTGGTAGGATACTAACCTTTAGCAAGAAATATGATCATCTGTACAAGGCTCAAGCCCCTTCAACTGCAGAGGTAGACACCACTAACAAAATAACGGACAATTCTACCGTAAGCGACACCGAATCTGATGTTTCAGAAGGAAAAATGTCTGGCGAGGAACATATTCCAAAACAGATCAATTTTTTAGACGAATTTCGGGTCATGAGAAAGGACCAACAAAAAATGAGAGACAATCCATCAACGAGAGCGAGAGGACAAGGTCGGGGTCAGGGTCGGGCAGAGGACAAGGAAACGCCGTAATCGAAAAAAGAGACTTAAGCAACGATGGCAGTACAGACAGAGGAAGGGGTGCTATGGGAAATCGAAGAACACGCTCCAACAGAAATTACTAATGGATATGAACACGGTAAACAGAACAGTAGTTAACCTGTCTAGAAAGGCCCATTAGTGAGCTGGATAAGAGAACTCTTTGCCTCGGTCAATCCTTTTGCCCATCGTCATCATTTAACTGTACTGATACTAGAATTGACCTGTTCAAATTTGTGAGGAAACTTAAACTTAAAAAGTGGCATAAACTTAAAAGGTTAAATTACAATCAGACTAGACATCACAATACTAGGATAAATGACAACAATCTTACGATTGGGGATGTGGACACTCTTATTGCTATAGCCGAACTGGATATTGACAGTGATCTCACCAGTGATGAAATTGGTACCACACAAATCCTTGACAATATGGAACTAGAACAAGGGGCAGCTGCTAGGACAGAATTTAGGGCTAAATCTACATTCATACCCATATTACCTCATGACAATATAGACACTTTCCATGAGTGTACTATCCAGGCACTCATGGATTTAAGACGTAAGAGCAACAAACGATCCAGGGATAATCTTAACAATTTGTCCTATACTCAAAGACAAGCACTTAAATCGCTGTTTGATGACACTAACATTGTGATCCGCCCAGCGGATAAAGGCGGTAATATTGTTATTCTTGACAGAGAGGATTACATTGATGAGGCCTTATGCCAACTTAATAAAAAAAATTCTACACACCCATTACTTAAGATATTTATGATTTAAGCATCATCAATCTCTGGGAAAAACTTGTTACCTGGAAAGATAGGGGACTCCTTGTATGGGAGGAATTTTGTTATTTAAAAAATGATCATCCCAAACTCCCCATACTGTATTTGCTTCCAAAATTGCATAAAGACAGCACCAAACCACCAGGGCGCCCTATAGTTTCAGCCATCGGCAGCATCAGTGAACATATATCCAAATACGTAGACCATTTTTTGAGGGACTTTGTAACACAACTGCCCAGTTATTTGAGAGATACAAAAGATTTTCTTTGTAAGATTAAGAAGTTAATTTGGAATACAGAATTTCTCTTTATTGTTCTCGATGTACACTCACTCTATACCATCATAGACAACCAACAGGGATTAGAGGCATGTGAGCATTTTTTTACAACAGAGGCCACTTAGATATCGTGAACACAGTAAGATGATCATTGAAATGATACATTTCTGTTTGAATAATAACATTTTTTCATTCAACGGCGCCCTCTACAGGCAGATCAATGGTACTGCAATGGGCTTGTGCTTCGCGCCGAGTTTTTCAAATCTGTTTATGGGCTATTGGGATCAAGAGATCTTTGGCAGTACCACCCTGAAGAAAGATCTTCAACAGGTCATCATGTGGCTATGCTACATAGATGACCTGTTTATCATCTGGAATGGCACTAGGGGGGACGCTGAGAAATTCATTAAGAAACTTAATAGCAACAAGTATAACATCTTACTCACAGGGAACATCAGCGCTGAGAGGACGGACTTCCTTGATGTATGCCTAGAAATCAAACAGGGTAGGGTCCGCTCCTCCCTATTTCGGAAGGCCACTGCAGGCAACAGTGTCTTGCATGCCATCAGCAACCACCCTGAGGCACTCAAGTGGAGCATACCCTATGGCCAACCGCTGAGGGCAAAAAGGAATTGTAACAACACTGAGGCATATGCAGAAGAGAGTGACAATATCATTGAGAGATTCCTATCTAGGGGTTATCCCAATTGGGTTCTCAGAAAAGCCAAAGATCGGGCAGAATCCATTGTAAGAACAGACACTCTTCATGACAAAATAGAGCCCAAATCGGAGGAGGAAAATGATAACACACGGGTGATCCTCACCTATAACTCAGATTCACACAAAGTAAAACACATACTTGCCAAGCACTGGGATATCCTAAAAAGTGATAGCGTCCTGGGAAGCAGTACTTCCATGAGACCAATCATCACGTACAGACACAACAAAAATATTGGTGACCTAGTGGTTAGAAATGACATTACACAATATCCCATTACCACAAGTCATGGCCTGATTGGATTTTATCCATGCGGCCATTGTAAGGCGTGCAGATATAGTAAGTTCAGAGGTGGGTTAACATACAATGGCATAACTAGAAAGATCACACAATTTCTGACATGTAGCACCAGTTTTGTCATCTATGCGATACAATGTCCTTGCAAATAATGGTACATTGGCAGTACAACATGCCCAGCTAAAAAGAGGGTCTTGGAACATTTAAGAGCAATCACTAACCGTGACCCCAAATACCCTGTGGCTCGTCATTTTGAAGAAAAACACTTTTCTAATGTTTCTGATCTGAGTTTTTTAATTCTCGAAAACATCCCCAGGAATCCCAGAGGTGGTGACAGGGTACTCACCTTAAGACAGCGGGAATCCAGATACATTATAGATTTCCAGACAAAAATCCCGGGGGGTCTTAATATGGATGAAGAGTTATCCATTCACCTCAAAGAAAGGTCTTAAGAATATATCTTGCATTCTTTGGCTGTTATTCACCTCCTTGTGGACTTTGTTTTTAAGGCATTTTTTGCATTTTTGCATGCAACTTTTGCATTTTTCGTATGTTTTGTGTGTTTCTTAATGTTTAAAGGCATTTATTGGGGGTTCTTCTAGATGCCTTTTAAGAGGATGTTTAAGCTGCATCTGTTCGCCAGTGTTTCGAACTGCAATTATACGATGATATTATTGTATGCCATTCTGCTTCTTTTTCCCTTGTTTGGATGTGCGGCTATGGTCAAATGTTACTTATGTTTTTATACATTTAGTACTAACTTTGGATGCCGTCTTTTCGATTTTAACTGTTTGTCCTTTCTCCCTTCATTTCTTACAGGAGAAAAGGAAGGGGCCCATTCTCATGTATTCACCAGCACGGGCAACCTACCCTTTTCATCCGGCATGAATGTACACCTGTCACATCCCAAGTATGTTGTTTTTAGTATTGATCACTGGCATATGCACGATCTACATTGGCCATAATTCTTTAGGAGTACCTTACATTAGGGGCACTTGCCCGGTACCACGCCATTCCCCAATACTCTTTGGGGTCTCTATACGTTGCCTCAATTGCAGTAATATTGTTGTTTAGGTCAGGGATTGCCATATCGGAAACCCTCACTTTTACACGTTTGTTATGTTGTTCCTTATGTCACCATCCACAGCTTCGGATTACATTAGCACGTGTATTTCACATGTTGCATCGTATCTGTGGGAACTTTGCACCTGACTGGACCATGTGTTAACAGTATGCGCCAATTGGCGTTGATATTTTGGCTGTATTCATAGGGTTGTGTTAATACATATTTTGTTCATGGAACACTTGTATATTTTGACAATCTCCCTAGGCAAACTATTTATACGTATGTCTGCACATATATCCAGGATGTCATGTTACTGTCTTTGTTCCAATTGTATTCAAGCCGTATGACGTAAATTCAAGTACATTGACGCAATTGTGCATAATTTTTATTTCTACTACTATTTGCTTTCATGCACCTGGCCTGGCGTTGGTATTATTATTTTCAAACATAGATTTGGATGGCATCTGCACAATGTTGCATAAACGTATAAGTGTATTCTTACCCTTCTAAGATGGCCGCCACATTTGCGGTTCATACAAAGTGAAGATTGTCCTATGTTTATGTTCATTTTTGATCGTGAAAACTTTATCAGTGTCTGTACTATTGTGCACTTTCACACGTGACCAAGGCTTTCGCCGAAACGTGTTGTGTGGATTAAACTGGATATTCAGATCTTTGTTTGCCTATTCTTCCTGAGAGCGTACGTAATATACTTTTTTTGGGTTGGGAATAATTGTTCCGGCACGCTCCAACGGAGTGTACGCCACCTTTCGAGGGTCCCAGCGCTCCAGTAGGAGCTGTTTGCATGTGGATATATATATATATATATATATGTATATATATATATATACATATATATATATTACCTACTGGCGGTCGCCAGTAGGTAGTCATAGTTAGGACCCTGTTTCCATAGGAAAACCGCAACATTCTATTTGGAATAACTTTGGCGCCGGTCGACGAATCCTCGCGAAATTTTCAAAACTAATAGGGCGCTACGCTCCGCTCCTACCCTGAAAGTCTCGGTGGGATTCGTCAAGCGGGGGCTGAGATAAAAGGGAGGTCCCAAAACGCGTTTTTCCTATGCATTTTTCCATAGGACCTTTAGACACAGCTACAGCCCGAACGGCTGAACAGAGTTCCTTGAAATTTGGCAGAGAGGTAGTCTACAGGTCAAGGAAGTGCCTTTTGTAGGTTTGGTGTAAATCTGTTCAGTAGATTCTGAGAAAATAGCCTTTAAATCAATATATATATCTGAGCCAGCTTACGGTGCGCTTACGGTGCGCTTACCGTACGCGTACGGTGACGTGCGCGAGCGCGATTCTGATTGGCTGTTAGATCTTAGTAAACATTCGAATCGGTCGAAACCAGGAAGCGGCGGTCGCCATTTTGTGTGTTTCACTCAGAAAAAAAAGGGTGATAACTTGAAAAGGGGGCAAGGAAGAGAGTTACAGACCCCCTAACATTTGAAAGGGGGTCAAAGAAGGACAGAAAAGTACAAAAAAACCATTTATTAATATTAAAAAAAATCGCGGGGTACGCGTACGGTAAGCTCACCGTACGCGTACGGTAAAAAAAAAAAAAAAAATGAAATGAAATGCAGATTTAAGTGTTTAGATATTAGGGGGCTCTAAAAAGAGCCGTTGTGTTTATTAAGTGATTTTTTAGTGGTACCTACAAGTAAGTACCGATGCAGAGTCTAAGGTTCAAGAGGAAGACTCTGTTCCCTTCATCAGTGAAGTGTACACCATCTCCTCTATAAATGTCTTGCATGTCGTAACGCAAGTTGTTGTGGTAAATGGAACCCATACCATAGTCACGGAGGAAAGCAGAAACAGATTTGTTGACGTGCTTTCTTGCTTTGTCAATCTGTGGACAAAAATGATTGGACCAGTTCCATTTTTGCCTTTGGCATATGTTAGAAAACACAAAGGCAGTTTTAGGGAAAAGTGAAAACAGTTGTGCAAAGGTCTCCTTCATAAGCATTTCCAGACCTACCCCAGTCAAAGTGCCTAGGTCATTGCCACCACAGTGCACTATTATGAGGTCAGGGTGTTGGATTTGCATGAAGGATTTCACCAATGGCATTAATTGGTGCCACTTTAACCCTCTCTGACCAATCCATTTAATGTCTACATTTGGCAAAGCAAGGTCTCTCACCATACCTGTTTTCTCTGCAAACTTTTCACTCCAGAAAACATAGCTGTGCCCTACAATCCACACTGTGAACATCTTCCAAGGAGATCTGGATGCACTCAGGAGGTGTATTTCAGTAGAATGGGAAAATGAAATGAAAGACAGTTTGGAAATGGAGGCATACATATTTTTTTAAAATAAAATGAACTCATTGGCTGTTTCATACCATTCTACACTAAAAACTAGGCTGTGTGTGTCAATTTATAGAAGCATGATTTGTATTGGTACAGAAAAATGTGTTACCAAAGAACATTAGTATGGATTTGCTGTTAGGTTAGAAAAGTCAAGCACTCTTGCTCATTGAAAATGAAAAATTGTGTGGTGAACTTCTGACCTGACTGTAGACAGCAGTGTTCCATGAGCTGTTGCTATGGTAGCAGGCAGAAGTCAAGTTGGGGGAAGGGTACTAGGCTGAAGTCAAGTTGGGGGAAGGGTACTTTTTGAAAAGGGTTGGTTTTCAACCAATAGAAATGTGTGATTACATTTGAAAAAAAGGGGGAAGCACTGAGATTTGAACCTAACATGTATATGTGTGGAAAAAGAGAGGGAAACTTTGCCATTATCTGGTTCTGCTGAGAGGAGAGAGGTGTACAGAACAGAGATCCTGGCTCTGATAATCTGCTGTTTGAGTGCCACATTTCTTTCACAACTAACTAATTTTAAAGGTGAGTTAAGAGTTTGAGAGGGGATGTATATGGTAAGTTAAGAAATGAATAATAGCATTGGAATTCCTTTTGTTGAAGTTGTGTTTATCATTTTGTGTTTTGGGAGAAATTTAAATGTGAGGAACATGTAAAATAATATGGACTATGTTTTCACCATAAATTAAGGTGTACTGGTATAAATAAGGAATACTTTTAGGGTTTGAGGTTCCAGTCAGTAATGCAAATACATTCAGCATCACTAAGGCTGGTTGCCCTTGCTGGAGTGTAGTCAGTCACCCAGGTTACACATGTTGCTGGTCTCAGAAAGCTGTTTGGCATTGCTCTGGTGATTTTACATTTGCATTAGATGGAAAGGGGGAGCTATTTTTTTATGCAGAAGCAGACTCTTAGCACACAGCCAGCTACTTATCCTGTGGAATCATGCACAGTATTCACAACCGAGTGGGGTTTGAGGTTGCAGTCAGTAATGCAAATGCATTCAGCATCACTAAGGCTGTTTGCCCTTGCTAGAGTGTAGTCAGTCACCCAGGTTACACATGTTGCTGGTCTCAAAAAGGTGTTTGGACATGTGCTTTTTTGAGAATCTGAAAAGTGGATTAGAAATGTGTCAGATTGTAAAAGTACTTATCACTTGCCAAAAAAAAGAGTAGTAAGTGTGCTTTCAAATTGGCAAAGAAATTTCGTTTTCTGACTAATATGAAAACATGACTCTGTGTGCAAAGAGGAATTACAGGCAGAGATTTATTGTGTATTGCTCTGGTAATTTTACAGTTGCATTAGTAGGAAAGGGGGAACTATTTCTTTTGTGCAGAAGCAGACTCTTAGCACACAGCCAGCTGCTTATCCTGTGGAATCATGCACAGTATTCACAACCGAGTGGGGTTTGAGGTTGCAGTCAGTAATGCAAATACATTCAGCATTACTAAGGCTGGTTGCTCTTGCTGGAGTGTAGTCAGTCACCCAGGTTACACATGTTGCTGGTCTCAAAAAGGTGTTTGGACATGTGCTTTTTTGAGAATCTGAAAAGTGGATTAGAAATGTGTCAGATTGTAAAAGTACTTATCACTTGCCAAAAAAAAAGAGTAGTAAGTGTGCTTTCAAATTGGCAAAGAAATTTCGTTTTCTGACTAATATGAAAACATGACTCTGTGTACAAAGAGGAATTACAGGCAGAGATTTATTGCGTATTGCTCTGGTAATTTTACAGTTGCATTAGTAGGAAAGGGGGAACTATTTTTTTTGTGCAGAAGCAGACTCTTAGCACACAGCCAGCTGCTTATCCTGTGGAATCATGCACAGTATTCACAACCAAGTGGGGTTTGAGGTTGCAGTCAGTAATGCAAATACATTCAGCATCACTAAGGCTGGTTGCCCTTGCTGGAGTGTAGTCAGTCACCTAGGTTACACATGTTGCTGGTCTCAAAAAGCTGTTTGGACATGTGCTTTTTTGAGAATCTGAAAAGTGGATTAGAAATGTTTCAGATTGTAAAAGTACTTATCACTTGCCAAAAAAAAGAGTAGTAAGTGTGCTTTCAAATTGGCAAAGAAATTTCGTTTTCTGACTAATATGAAAACATAACTCTGTGTGCAAAGAGGAATTACAGGCAGAGATTTATTGCGTATTGCTCTGGTAATTTTACAGTTGCATTAGTAGGAAAGGGGGAACTATTTTTTTTGTGCAGAAGCAGACTCTTAGCACACACCCAGCTGCTTACCCTGTGGAATCATGCACAGTATTCACAACCGAGTGGGGTTTTAGGTTGCAGTCAGTAATGCAAATACATTCAGCATCACTAAGGCTGGTTGCCCTTGCTGGAGTGTAGTCAGTCACCCAGGTTACACATGTTGCTGGTCTCAAAAAGCTGTTTGGACATGTGCTTTTTTGAGAATCTGAAAAGTGGATTAGAAATGTGTCAGATTGTAAAAGTACTTATCTTTTGCCAAAAAAAAGAGTAGTAAGTGTGCTTTCAAATTGGCAAAGAAATTTCGTTTTCTGACTAATATGAAAACATGACTCTGTGTGCAAAGAGGAATTACAGGCAGAGATGTATTGCGTATTGCTCTGGTAATTTTACAGTTGCATAAGTAGGAAAGGGGGAACTATTTTTTTTGTGCAGAAGCAGACTCTTAGCACACACCCAGCTGCTTACCCTGTGGAATCATGCACAGTATTCACAACCGAGTGGGGTTTGAGGTTGCAGTCAGTAATGCAAATACATTCAGCATCACTAAGGCTGGATGCCCTTGCTGGAGTGTAGTCAGTCACCCAGGTTACACATGTTGCTGGTCTCAAAAAGCTGTTTGGACATGTGCTTTTTTGAGAATCTGAAAAGTGGATTAGAAATGTGTCAGATTGTAAAAGTACTTATCTTTTGCCAAAAAAAAGAGTAGTAAGTGTGCTTTCAAATTGGCAAAGAAATTTCGTTTTCTGACTAATATGAAAACATGACTCTGTGTGCAAAGAGGAATTACAGGCAGAGATTTATTGTGTATTGCTCTGGTAATTTTACAGTTGCATTAGTAGGAAAGGGGGAACTATTTTTTTTGTGCAGAAGCAGACTCTTAGCACACACCCAGCTGCTTACCCTGTGGAATCATGCACAGTATTCACAACCGAGTGGGGTTTTAGGTTGCAGTCAGTAATGCAAATACATTCAGCATCACTAAGGCTGGTTGCCCTTGCTGGAGTGTAGTCAGTCACCCAGGTTACACATGTTGCTGGTCTCAAAAAGCTGTTTGGACATGTGCTTTTTTGAGAATCTGAAAAGTGGATTAGAAATGTGTCAGAATGTAAAAGTACTTATCACTTGCCAAAAAAAAGAGTAGTAAGTGTGCTTTCAAATTGGCAAAGAAATTTCGTTTTCTGACTAATATGAAAACATGACTCTGTGTGCAAAGAGGAATTACAGGCAGAGATTTATTGTGTATTGCTCTGGTAATTTTACAGTTGCATTAGTAGGAAAGGGGGAACTATTTTTTTTTGTGCAGAAGCAGACTCTTAGCACACAGCCAGCTGCTTATCCTGTGGAATCATGCACAGTATTCACAACCGAGTGGGGTTTGAGGTTGCAGTTAGTAATGCAAATACATTCAGGATCACTAAGGCTGGTTGCCCTTGCTGGAGTGTAGTCAGTCACCTAGGTTACACATGTTGCTGGTCTCAAAAAGCTGTTTGGACATGTGCTTTTTTGAGAATCTGAAAAGTGGATTAGAAATGTTTCAGATTGTAAAAGTACTTATCACTTGCCAAAAAAGCAGTAGGAAGTGTGCTTTCCAATTGGCAAAGAAATTTCGTTTTTTGCCTAATTTCAAACCATGACTCTGTGTGCACACAGGAATTGTTTTTAGATATTTAATTTGTGAAGGTGTTATTGTGATTTTCACTTGTAGGAAAGGGGTACTTAGTATTTGAAGATTTGAAAAGATCATAAAAAATGTAGTAATATATTTAAATAAAATAAATAATTTTTTTTTTAGTTTTTTTCAGGTATTGCTGAAGAGCAGTGAACAAAATTTAAGATGCCTACAAAATCCAGACTAAGGAAAAACCACAAAAAAAACTATATTTGAAGACAACTGGAGGACCTAAGTTAGCTGGAGATGCTCATGTTGGGAAAAAGAGAAAGTCTTCTCGTAAGCAGACAAAAGATTTTTTAAAGAACATCTTCAAAAAAAGGAAAAATGTACAAAATGTCTGTACTGGAAAGAATGTTTTATATAGAAAAGAACAGGAAAAAATTGAGCATTTAGTTAATGCAAATATACCTTCAGAAACAATAAAGATTAATTTAAACAGAAAAACAGCGTTTAAAGAGATACGTAGAAAAATGTTGAGAGAAGAGTTATGTCCAATTTGATAAAGGATGTGAAGAAATATAAGCAAAAGGCTAAATTTTATAAGAAAAAAAAAGAAATTGAAGCCATTGCAGCTAAGGCATTAGAATTAAAAAGGAAACTATTCATTTTAATTTTGAATAGGATGCGTACATTAGATAAAATGGTTAATGTACTGAAATCACAAACCAAAAGGAAAAGAGAAGTGAAAAGAACAAACTTTTGTAAAGTGTTTTTAGGAGAATGGATGCATAGTTCAAGTAGTGAACCTTTTTTTAATGAAGAGAGTTATTTTCAAAGTAATAGTTTGCTGCATGCAGTTGACACCAGAGGTCGTGCTTACGAAGTGAAAAATGGTTCTATAATGGAGAAGGAGAAAATGGTTCCAAGAGATGAGGTACAAGTGATGGCGGATGAGGCTATGGGGAGATGTCCTAAAGCCCCAGTGTACACTTGGAATTGTAGTAGTATTTGCACTGTGCGTCAGGAATCTATTGATAAATTTCGTGAGTTTCTAAGAGAATATAGTAAAAAAAGTGTAAAACAGAAGATTAAGGTGCTTCTAAGTCTAGATCCATGCAGAGTGAGAGAGAATACTGGTTTGCAGGGTCATTCTCTGGCTTGTCTATCTAGAAAAGTGTGTAAAAGTGTTTTTCATCATTTTAGGATGCTGGCTGTTCATCATACTGAAATGAGAAAGTTTGTGAGACGGTTGTATTTTGCTAAAAGTCCAGCAATAAAGTTAGATGGATTGAATAGGGCTCTGTTCCGTGGATCGGTATCAGATGTAGAGAAGGTTATTGATGAAATTCAGTTTTGTTACTTTGGTCCTGAACAAGACAGTGCAGAAAAGGACACAGTAAATGAGGAAGAAGTGGAAGAGAATGTAGAACCCTCTGTAAGTAAGACATTTAATGATCACATAACAAAATTTGCAATAATCTCTAATGAAAGACCAAATATTACTTGTATTTGCAGAACTCATTATAGAAAACAAACCAGGTATGTTGATCTCTACAGAAAAAGTGAAAATGAAGATAATTATAAGTGGAAGGATTTTGCCACATATATATTTCTTGAAAATTGTTTTGAATTGGGTGAAGATCAGCGTATTTGTAAATACTGTTACAACAAATTAGAAGAAAATAGAATGCCGACCAGAGCTGTACATAATAATTTAGAATTGGATGCTATTCCTGCCGAACTTTCTGAATTAAATACATATGAGTCTATACTTATTCAATGTGTTCATCCGTTCCAGACCATAGTGCGTATGGAGCCAAAAACTGGTAAAGTACCTCCTTCAGATTTAGTAAGAGGTTTAAAAGGAAGAGTGGTGTATTTGCCCTTGGATTTGAAAAAAAATATGGAAACTAT
Source organism: Triturus cristatus (assembly GCF_964204655.1). Taxonomy (NCBI): domain Eukaryota; kingdom Metazoa; phylum Chordata; class Amphibia; order Caudata; family Salamandridae; genus Triturus; species Triturus cristatus. The sequence goes on from NC_140590.1 coordinate 960,018,571, forward strand.
TAATGCAGATACTTTGGAAACTGAACCATTAGTTATTCTGGTTAATGGTGTACCTACAAAGAATAAGAAGATTTGGCAGGAGCTGGTAGATGTACGGAAAGTACAAAGAGCAAATTTGTATTTGAAAAGGAATAACAAATGGTATGAATCAATTTATATAGAAGAAGAAGAAGAAGATTTACAAGAAGACACAGAAACACCAACTGGGCAAATTGAAAAAGTGGACAAATCAAAGGAAGAAGAAGTTTATGAACATTTTAGCATACATCCTCTTCATTCAAAAGAAGTTATGGGAGACAATATTGATCTGTTTCAGATGAAGAAAGCAAAAGGAACTCCTGTGAGTGTATGGGAGGAGAGCTTGGAAGCTCGATGTTTTCCCCAGCTGTTTCCTACAGGAAAAGGAGGACGATACGATGAACGTCCAGAACAGATTCCAGCTTCTGAGTATCGGACTACAAGACTATATGCAGAAGATCCAAGATTTCGACAAAGTATTCCTTATTTATTCCATCTTTTATTTGAAAGCGACTTGTCTGCATTATCATATGCAGTAAATCACATTTTAAAAAGTGGAGTACATTTACAAAATGTGTCTGCTAAGGATTTTATGGAGAAAGTGCAACACCGAGATGATCATTTGGAAACACAACTGATCAATCTGATGGCTTGTCAGCGTGGGACAAATGAATATTGGTACCGACGCCATGGTGAATTAAAATGCATGTTACGAAATTTAGGAACACCAACATGGTTCCTTACTCTAAGCTGTGCTGAGTACGCTTGGGATGATTTACTGGATTTTCTACGAGAGGCAAATTCAAACATTAAAAACATCGAATACAAGACAGCTGGAGAACTGTGCTCATTGGATCCGGTTAATGTTTGCAGATATTTCAATCATAGATTTGAGGCTATGATGTCCTTCATCTGCAATAAAAAAAATCCACCTCTTGGAGAAGTAGAGGATTTCTTTTGGAGAAAAGAGTACCAGGCAAGAGGTGCTCCTCATATTCATATGCTGTTGTGGATCAAGGATGCCCCAAAGTTTGGAACAGATACTGATGAAGCAGTGTTATCTTTCATTGAAGAATATGCAACATGTGCTATACCAAAAAGCACAGAAGAGAAAAAGTTAAAGGAGCAAGTTTTACGTTTCCAAAGTCATCGGTGTGGAAAATACTGTCGACGGAAATACAAGAGCAAAGATAAATACTACACTAAATGTCGATTTGGATTTCCTAGACCTGTTCTTTCAAATGGAAGAGTAAACAGTTTTATGTCATCTGTGAGACATACTATTACAAGAAAATCACCTAAGAATACCTACAACCTTAAAAGAAAAGAAGAATCAAAAAATATAAATGACTACAACCCAGTCATTTTATCCATGTGGAATGCTAACATGGATATACAGTATGTAGCTGACAATTCCATTGCTGTTGCTCGATATGTAACGTCTTACATTACTAAATCAGAAAAAAGTGAATTGAAGGAAATGTGGGAAGAGATTTTTCACGAGAAGACTGTCAGTAAGAAGCTGTACAGTTTCAGTTTAAAGATGTTATCGCATCGAGAAATTGGATCCTACGAATGTTCAGATGGGTTATCTTCTGCAAGTCTCTACTCGAAATCAAGAAGAATAATTTGGGAAAGTTTAGGCCTTGCAGCAATGAGAAATCGGGTACTGAAATCTGTTGGAGAAATTGAATATTTGGCCGAGAATGACCCAGAAAGTACAGATATTTTGAAATCAAACATGTTGGACACATATCCAAGAGAATTCATCATCTGGAGAACATGTGTCTCTATGAAGTGCTGCAGAACTACATTTATTCACAGAAAGCCGCAGAAGACATCAACAATGGAAAATATAAAGTCATTGGTGAGGAAGGGTGTTTGGTGAAGCAAACAAAAGGAAGTTTGATAAATCACAGGAAGCTGAGTTGCGACACTACTGACAAAAAGGAATTTTACTACTTGGCTCTTTTACAGCTGTTTAAACCATGGCGTACAGAGGACGAACTACTGGGAGAATTTCAAAGCTATGAAGATTCATTTAATGCTTGCAAAGACAGCATACAATGCAGTACATTCACAACTTATGTGGAAATGTTAAATGAAGAAATTGAACAGGAAACTACAATTGCAGCTGAAGTAGCTAGAGACAGTTCTCAAGACAGCCAAAGTTCAGGAACACTCAGTCAAGATCCCCTAGGACAACCAATCGTTGAAAATGAAGCTGCAATAGCCATGAATGAAGTGGAAACGGCTATGAATCAAGCTCAAGAAGAATTTATAGACTTACCAAATTTGGAAAGACAACTGAATGAAGAGCAGCAACAAATTTATGAAGAAATCAGAAACAAAATTGATCACGGATTACTACATGAAAAAAAAGAGTGCTCATGCACATCATTTCATCCAATCAGGATGTATGTAAGCGGACAAGCTGGAACTGGAAAAAGTTTCCTAATAAAAGTCATCAGAAGCTACCTACAGCAAAAAACGGATTCTACTTTGTCTTGTGTGGTTACTGCTCCAACTGGGTTAGCAGCATATAACAAAATAGGAATCACCTTACATCGTTTGCTAATGTTACCAGTGGAGCATGAGAACAAAATACAATACCACAAGCTAACTGGAGAAGCATGCTTGGAAGTTTCAAGAGTATTGAAGAAGATGCAAGTTCTCATTATTGATGAGGTGAGCATGGTATCAAACTTAATGCTTGCCTTTGTGCATTTAAGAATGCAGCAAACTCTAAGGACAGACTATGATGTGTTATTTGGTGGAAAACATGTCATAGTTTTTGGGGATCTTCTACAGCTTACTCCAGTTAAAGGACAACCAGTGTTTAATACTGTGACACATGAAGACACAAAGAAGTCATTGGGAAGCATCGGTAATGCAAATATTTGGTCCTTCTTTGAGTACAAGGAACTTACTACTAATATGAGACAAGCAAACGATGAAGAATATGGAAGTATTCTGAAAGATATCAGAATTGGACTACTCACTGAAGCTGGCACAAAAGCATTACAGAGTCGGTTGCTACATAATTTATTTCCAAAGGAAGAAATAGTTGCAGAGAAGATATACAAGAACATTGCAGAAAAGAAAAGTGTCATCTGCTTAATGCCAACTCTACGTGAATGCTCAATATTCAATGAGGAGCTTTTGAAATTGGAAAAGGAAGATATCAGGAAATTGGAAGCAGTGGACAAAATTCAGGATGGAAGAATTACTATCACATTAACAGGCAAACTGAAAAATAAATTGGATTCACTAGAGAAGAAGATTTCCAAAACTGCTGGATTAGAAAAAAATCTATATGTTTGCATGAACTGTAGAGTATTTTTAAGGAGAAATTTGGATGTTGAAAAAGGTTTAGTTAATGGGGCTATGGGAAGAGTTGTGGGTTTTATTAATTATCAGAAAAAAGATGGAATTGAATGTTTAAAAATAAAATTTGATCAGATAGAAGAAGTTATAGACATTTGTCGTTGTTCAGTTCATTTCATGCTTGTAAAAGACTTATATGTACAAAGGAAACAGTTTCCGTTTTCTCTAGCATATGCTGTAACTATTCACAAGTCTCAAGGATTGACTGTAGATTGTGCATTTGTAAACATTGGTTCAACTGTGTTCAAAGAAGGTATGGCTTATGTAGCTTTGTCACGAGTGAAAACATTATCTGGTTTATTCATGATAGACTTTGATGATTCAAAAGTTAGTGCTGATGCAAATTGTGTAAAGGAGTACAATAGATTAAGAAGAACCTATGCTCCTCATTTAGGTCAGTATCCTGTGTTAGAGAAACGTGTAGTTTCTCGTAAAAGGAGAAATGAGAATATCTGTAATGAGGATGTAGAGAGGAGGAAAAAAAAGAGGAGTGATGTAATTGCAAGCAAAAAGAAAAAGGAAAATGAAGAAGAGGTTGTAGGATGTCATTTTGAAAATAGCTCTGGTGTCAACTGCTACGCTAATGTAGTGCTGAATGTTGCATTTTATCTGGAAAGTTTGCAAGAGCAGATAATAGTAAATCAGAGAAAAAGATTCTGTTCTGAGTTGAGTCTCCTTTTTCAAAAGCTGAGTAATGATAAAACTCAAATAGAAAGTGCTACTGAAATTAGAAAACTTTTAGATGAATGTTCAGGATGTACACAGTTTTCTCAAAATGTACAGCAAGACGCACAGGAATTCTTGTTGTATTTTCTTCAGGTACTGGAAGAAGAAGGTGTACACATTGAAAATTTGTTTGGTCTCTCTTATAAATGGGAACATAGTTGTGAAAACTGTTTCAATACATGTGGCTCTAATGTTGATTCTGAAAGGTTTATATATTTAACATTGCCAGAGAGTAAAACAGTCACTTTTGCTAAATTAGTTAAAGATGCTAATCATAGCATGGAATGCGGTGAGTGTAAATCTGACATGTTTTCAACGTTAATTTTAAAGGAATACGGACAGTATGTAACTTTAATGATGCAACGATGTAGAGCTGATGGTTCAAAATTGGATACTTTAATAAAGAAGTTTACAGGACAGCAATTATCAATTTCAGGAAAAACTTTTGTAACAGTTGCAATAATTTTCCATGAAGGACCTACTGTAACTTCTGGTCATTACACAGTTTATCTAAAATGTAAAAAAGGCTGGACAATGTGTAATGATTGTCAATTGGTTTTTAAGCAACGTTTGCCGTTTGATTTAGCAAATTCCTATCTAATCTTCCTGAAACCTAAATTTTAGAGAGAATTGGCAACATCTGTACAAAACAATTTTACCATTTTATTGGATTACCATTGGAATTTTCAAATTTAAAGATTTTTAAAATTATCATTTGGCCTAAAGGAAAGGTAACCAATTGTATTGTGGACTTATATAATTCTTAATTAATGTTTCGGAAAACAACATTTTAGAGAGAATCGGTAACATCTGTACAATTTAAATTTTTGTATTTTATTGGATTACCGTTGGAAATTTAATCAAAAAAGATTTTTAAAATTACCATTTGGCCTAAAGGAAAGGTATCCAATTGTATTGTGGACTTAATTAAATCCTAATTAATCTTTCGGAAACCAAAATTTTAGAGAGAATCGGTAACATCTGTACAATTTAAATTTTGGAATTTTATTGGATTATCGTTGGAAATTTAATCAAAAAATAATTTCAAAAATTAACATTTGGCCTAAAAGAAAGGAAACTAGATGTATTGTGGATTTATTTGAGATATAATATTTTTGAGATTATGCTTCTGTAAGAAAATTGTCAGACGGTATTTTTTAGAAATAGTTTTTGTTATTAGATGATATTTTTAATGAATAATATTTTGCATTTCGATAATGTTATGTTTAACTGAGAAGAGATTCTGGGCTTTTTTTAAACATTCTTTGAGATTGTTATTTTTTTTTTGCCCGCTGTTAAGTGATGAATGCAATTGCTTTCACGATTTATAGTGAAATGCAATATATTCTGAAAACAGCAAAAAAAAGGCAAAAAATTGTTTTGGGAAAATATGTAAATATGTGTACTGTATTATAAAATGTTTTATTAAATATTAATACTTTTTTCTTTTTTTTCAGATTGAGAAAGAAAATTTTCGAAAACTTGAACCATTTTTATAGCAATTAAAATTATATTTTAATTAATAAATAATTTTTTGAGTGGGTATGGTAAGTCAGAAATTTCATGGTCCCTTTTTTCCACTTCTCCACAATCACATTTTCAGTTTTTCATTGTAGTCTCTCAAGGACCTTGTAATGTGATAATTGATTTTTAGTGGTTTTTTTAAAAAAAAAAAAAAATTACGCGTACCGTACGCGTACGGTAAAAAAAAAAAATCAAAAAAAAGTTTTACAAAATATATTAAAAAAAGTTGAAAGGTAAGGTTGGCTCTTAAAAGAGCCGTTGTGTTCGTACAGGGACAGAGGAAAGAAAGAATGGAATATTAATCGGTAGGACAAATGTGCTGGTCTATTTTATTGTTAACTAGGGCAACACTGGTCTCCCTATGACAAATTAGACCATAACAAATGGCGCACCGCATTGTAACCCTCGCAAACCGATGGTTAGTTTCCAGAGGACCAGAAAAAGGAGATGCTCCCCCCACAGATGAAGGGCTCAGCTGACCTGCCGAAGATGGACTCGGCCCTGCAGATGATGGACCAGGCTGAGCTGCTGTGGATGTGCTTGGTTGACTTACTGAAGGGTTTCCTCCAGTATGTCGAGCATATGTCCTACCGTGTACATCATGAAGGTGTCTCAACATAGTGTGATTCCCGAAGGAATACTTCTTGTTAGGATTCCCTCTTGAAAGTACACGGTCACAAAGCTTACAAGTCACTAAAGGTGCATTTACCTTTTTCTTGCCCTCTGGAAAAGAAAAATACTCCCATATGAAAGAGCTCTTTTGTTTCCTCCTTCTCTGCCTCATGGTAGTGCTGCTAGCCTCACTCTCAGAAGAGGTCTGCTGTTCTGCCATCGTATCACAAAGACAACTCAGCTCCTTCTCCTAAGGGATCACAAGCAGAAATGAGGGGAATGGGTGTGGTGTAGGAGAGTTCTAGAACTGAAAGTAGTAAAAACCAATCAAAAGTGTTGTTTCTTGATCACATGACCCAACGTGCGCGTACGTTACGCTTACGGTGCGCTTACGGAGCGCTTACGGTAAAAGTACGCATGCGCGTAAAAAAGACACGCGCACGCGCACATGAGCAAAACAGGCACGCCCCTTCACTTCCGCGTAACATGCGCGTGCAGCGTACGCGTTACGCGCCGCGTGTGCGTGACGCACGTCTACGCAAATTGCGTAACTGAACGCAAGCAGCGTAGAAATCTAATGTACTAAAAGCAAGACGTGCGCTTACCGTACGCGCACGTTAAAAAAATACAAAAAAAAAAAAAAAGAAAAGGGAAAAAAAGATTCACTATGTTATACTACTAAATCTTACCTGTTTAGTTTAAAAAAAAGGTAAAAATAAAAAATATATTGTAGAATTTTTAAAATGTAACCATAGTCTTTAAAAAAGGATATAAAATTAAAATAAAAATATGTAAAAAACATTGCAAAAAAAAAAAAAAAGGTAAATATAAGAATTAGCATTTAAAAAACATTGCAAATTCACTGAAAAAACCATGGGTTTCACACACGTTATAGTTAGGAATTAGCATTTAAAAAACCTTAGAAATTCAATGAAAAAACCAAAGGTTTCACACATGTTATAGTTAGCTGGACATTTCACTCGTAAAAAAACAATGAAATTCCTTCGTTATAGTTAGTTCAGCTAACTATAACTCGCGCGCCCGCAATGCACTGCTGATGACGTCACATATTACATCACTCATGACATGGTCAGTGACATCACTCATGACATCACTGATGACATCTCAAATGACATCACTGATGACATCACTGATGACATCATCCTTGTGATAGAGTGGCAGACCTCCTCTCACCCTAATATAACCTTTGATACACACATTCAAAAATAGAGACTACAATTTTCAAAACAATGGACATACCAATACCAGTTACAACAACCTCTTCAGTAATTCTAAGATCCACATACACATCCACTCATTCACCAACAGTCCTATACAGTCACTCATACATGTACTCACTCATCATATGTACTCATACACCTATACATCCTGTTACACAATGCCACTCATCCATAGAGTTACTCACACACATAGTCACTCATGCTAATAAAGAATCAAACATACATTTACTTGCATATACAGTTATACACACACCACCACACTTACCTCTATGGAAACGTACACATACTTAGTCTTTTAAACAATCACTTATAGAAACACATATTTATTCATATATGAACTCTTTCAATCTTTCACTCTCACATATACTCACTTATATACACCAATAGTCACATATACTAGTTTAAAACATATGTAGTTACTCATAAAGACACTATTGAGACAGTCATTCACTCACTAACACACCCATACACACACTCATCCACTCATACAGTTCTGCACACATGCTGTCTTCAACACATACAAACAGTGAGTCACTCATTCATGCAACTATGCACTATGTAATACCCCCCACCGAACCATGCAGACACTCAGACTGATACTCAAAAAACCAACTAATAACCTTTATGGACACCCATGTAGCTACTCACCAACCCATGCAGCCACTTATACACAAAGTGAGAGACTGATACAGATATTTACATATTTAACATTACTTACTAAGCCATGTATTCACTATGATACACTTAATCAGTCAGTTACACAATCAATTTTTCAAAAACAAATCATCCATTTAGATACTTATATACCCATTTATTCTTCCATCGACCTTTAGATATACATATATAAAACATATTTAATTTTCAGAAAAACACACATTCACTGGATGATGTCATCAGTGATGTCATCAGTGATGTCATTTGAGATGTCATCAGTGATGTCATGAGTGATGTCACTGACCATGTCATGAGTGATGTAATATGTGACGTCATCAGCAGTGCATTGCGGGCGCGCGAGTTATAGTTAGCTGAACTAACTATAACGGGGGAATTTCATTGGTTTTTTACGAGTGAAATGTCCAGCTAACTATAACATGTGTGAAACCTTTGGTTTTTTCATTGAATATATATATATATAAACACACACACACACTCCTCTATGACTCGTTGCATGGCGGCAGAGGTAGAGACTCATCCAAGGCCAGAAGATGGGGCAGAAAGATTTATTGGTGAACAATTATTTAGCTATAAAATGCAAACTAAAACTTATGCAGCTGATGCGTTTCGGCTCAACAGCGTTAACTGGGTATATATATATATATATAATGTGTGTGTGTATACATACATATATATATTCACTGAAAAAACCATAGGTTTCAGGGGCGTTATAGTTAGCTGGACTTTTCACTCATACAAAACCATTGAAATTCCCCCATTATAGTTAGTTCAGCTAACTATAACTCGCTCGCCCGCAATGCACTGCTGATGACGTCACATATTACATCACTCATGACATGGTCAGTGACATCACTGATGACATCTCAAATGACATCACAAGGTTGGAGTTTCTGCTTCAGCTCGACATTCTGTGATTCTGGTCAAATCACTTAATCTCCCCATGTCTACAACCAAAATGAATTTGTTCTTGTGTGATGTAACCAATGCTCATGTAAAGCACTACAATACCTGACAAGTCTGCACTATATAAAACTGCAAAAACACAAAAAATAAGTGTTTTGCACACTTCTGTCATTGGGCTATACTTGGGCTACATCTGGGCGATATTTGCGCTACATTTGGGCTCTCTTGTCTCTAGTGGCCATCTTGGGAGATTTATTTGTTATGAAGTTTCCTAATTTCCTCATTTACTGCAGTCTCCTCAGTAGGAAATGCTTTCAGTTTTTTACTTTGATTCCATCAAGAAGGTATTCAGATATGTCACACATTTGCCATAAATTCTGAATGTTAGCACTCTAGTTGCTCATTAGATCACTGTAGTAAAGCTACTGTTCACCATGGAAGTCTGCTGCTGGTATTAAAAGTGCATGTTTCAGTCTGCATGTCAGAATTTTTTAATGAAATAGAAGAGGATTTGAGAAGTCACTTAAAATGTGCCCTAATTTTTCTTTGTGCAGCACTAATCATACTTTCTATGGCAAAATGAACCCCCTCATTTTGTTCCTTTTTAAATTAAATGTTTTAAGTGTTACCACTTTATTCCAATCAAGATGGCTTCAGGTGTGCCAAACTTTTGTCATAAGTAAGACTGTTAGCGCTCTAGTTGTTCTTTGGAACACTCTTGGAAGCTGCAGTAGAACACAAAGGAATCAACTGACAGTCTCTGCCCTTGTTGGATTTTCATGTTTCACTGAGAATGTCAGACTTCATTCTCACGAGTGAGAAAGACAATGTGAATTTACAGAAAATATGCTCTCAGTTTAGCTTATAGATCACCTTCCAAACCTCTGTGGGAAAAGCATGAGAAAATAGTTTTCTCTCAAACATGATTCAGGATATCCCAGCAGAAGGCTTTTTCACATGGTAAAACACCTTAGAACATACTACAATTCCGAAAATGAGTATGGTACCATCAACAAATGATTTATAATGTAACTAAAGTCTTAAAACTTTCTATTAACTGCAATGCTTTTTAACGAGGTGCTATCATGTATATTGGTCCCAAGATGGCTGCCAACACTTCTTGGATGAAGTGCTGACAGCCAATCAGATCTCACGATGAGATGTGTGGTTAGGCTCCGCCCAGATATATATGTGATTTTACTTTTGATTTTCTCAGGAACTACTGAACGGATTTACACCATTTACCAAAAGGCATGACTCTGAACCAAGGTCTACCTTTCTACCAAATTTGGTGTAATTCCGTTCAGCAGTTCGGGCTGTAGCTGCGGCTAAAGGTCAAATGGGACATTGCATGGGGAAAACACGTTTTGGGACCCCCTTATTTCTCAGCCCCCGCTACATGAATCATCCCGAGACTTTCAGGATAGGAGCGGACCAGAGCTGGCCAAAAGTTTTGAAAATTTCGCGAAGATTCGTCAATGGGCGCCAAAGTTATTCCAAATAGAATGTTGCGGATTTCCTATGGAAAATAGGTCCTAACTTTAACTACCTACTGGTGACCGCCAGTACGTAATATATATCATTTCAAGCAGACTTTCAGCGTCTATGAGAAACAAACGAGCCACTCTGGTCAGCGTTTGCTTTTCACACTTGCTTTATTTTGGCCACAAGAGAAAATTTGCGTTTCGTCCTCACTCGGTCTTGGTCAAATGACCAGATGGCCATTTTCCAGCTATTTATATTGTCATAATTGCATCACAGGCGTAGAAAACATCCTGCAAAAGCCTGCATGTTCACTTTGATATGCACATGGTTTGTAAGTTACATTCGTAGATACTTTTCAGAATATTGTAAATAATTCCATAGTGGTTGGGTCAAAAAAAAATAAAAAATATATATATATATTTCCTGTGTTGAGAACAATGATTCTTCACCAGATTATTTCTCATACGTCAGTATAGTCTACCAACCTTGCAGTTCATATTATAGACGTCCAAACCCCACTTTGAAAAAATACACATATATATATATTCACTGAAAAAACCATAGGTTTCACACATGTTATAGTTAGCTGGACATTTCACTCGTAAAAAACCATTGAAATTCCCCCGTTATAGTTAGTTCAGGCAACTATAACTCGCGCAACCGCAATCCACTGCTGATGACGTCACATATTACATCACTGTATTCACTAAGATACTGTTAATAAGTCAGTTATACAATTCATTTTACAAAAAAACCCATCCATTTAGACACTTATTTACCCGTTTATTCTTCCATTAACCTTTAGATATACATATATAAAAAATATTTATTTTACAGAAAGACACATATTCACTGGATGATGTCATCAGTGATGTAATATGGGACGTCATCAGCAGTGGATTGCGGTTGCGCGAGTTATAGTTACCTGAACTAACTATAATGGGAGAATTTCAATGGTTTTTTACGAGTGAAATGTCCAGCTAACTATAACATGTGTGAAACCTATGGTTTTTTCAGTGAATATATATATATATATAGATATATATAAATATATATATATAGTTAGAGTTTATTACTAACTTAGGTGCTGCTAATAATGTAATCAATTCTGGTGAATTGCAGTGGTTTTTGGTTCTTAACTATTTTTTAAACATTTTATTTCAAACCCTAACTACAAAGTCACTTTAACCTTTGTTTGTTCAGTGCATATATTTTTTTTAATTTGCTAGTGGGATTAATCGTGTGCTCTAAAGGCAACGATTGAATGCATTTTCTCCAGTTCCTTTATGGTTGATTGAATTAATAGTCATTAGGCATGGCCATTAGTGGGTCATGGATTTGTGAGTCTGTGCATATGATTGGTGGGATCAATTAATTAGAGGAAATTATGTATTGTCAGTTTTCAGGTGTAAGACTTTCAAAGAAAGAAAGTTTACGGTATTTGAAATGAAGTGTGGGCAATTTGCACAAATACAATAATAGAGATTGATAATAATAATACTAATAATACTAATAATAGTAATACTACTACTACTACTGCTAATACTACTACTACTAATAATAATAATAGAGATTAAGGCACTCATGCGTTTGATTTACCGTAGACTGTACTCAGAGAGAGCAGAGTGGTGCAAAGGATGAGAAGTAAGGAGTGGGTCACTCGAAACAAAATAAGAAGAGGCACCAATCAGAAGTCATGGTCAATTTTTTTATTGAAGGTTTTAGAATGCAGAGGAGTTTTTTTGAGATAGTATGCAACCTGAGAACAGAATCCCGGAGGAAGTAACAACATTTTTTTAAGATAATGCTATATGAGCGACATATGAATATGATGCTTCATTAGAGACTTTTGAAGAATCTAGTGAACTATCTGCCTATTGGTAGCCTACGTCTAGACCACAATTTCAGCATGGACCTCTGATCAGCTCGGGGTTACAAGCATAAAGTGATAGCTATAATCAGACATAGGGAAATATTGAGAGTTTTAGGCTGTACTTGAGTGAAAAAGTAACCTCATGATCATAACAATGTGAGAGAATATATGAAAGACTTAACGAAAAATATCTAAAAGGGCATTCCAAAAATGCTGGAGAGGATATCTTTTGATGTTTGCCCTTAAAGTTTGGTTTAAAGTATTAATTACAAAAGCAAAGTGGGCTCCATTTTGGATGCCCTGGTTTAGTAGAACACATGACAGTGGTGAGTATAGCTTTCCAAGACAGTAGAAATATATTACCTGCACTCTTGTGGCTGGTGGGTGGAGGACCAGATGCTGAAGAGCCTAAAATAGAAACAGGCCTACATTTACAAATTTCATAAAGACTTTGTTACCCAGAATTTGATGATTAGTTCTTTTTTGGCATTCATTTGGTGAATGGCAAAGGTAAAGGTGGGACTCTTATTTCTGTTTTTTAAGGTAAGGAAGTTTGTATGCCAACCTGCTCTAGATAGGTACAGCAGTGTTTCAAGCACAGTCAGTATGAGAACGGATTTCTAATGTAAAAACAAGTCTGATTGGCTGAGGTAGCTGTTCTTCCTGTCATTCATGTTGTTCGCAAACGGTATGAGAGCAGCCGCCAAATGATTCCTTGATACTTATGGAACATTGTGCGCTGTCTGAATATATGAATGATCGGTTTGTGAACTGAAATAAAATGAAAAACAAAACATGAACTTGCGGGGGACTGGGTGGACCATTGTGAATGCTCATATCTTGCTGTGCATGTCTTTTTTCCAGGGACATGCACTCTCAATATATTTATCACAAGTGAACAGTGGTGAATGTTCAGCGATCTTCCACATTCTGTGAAGGCATCAATGATAATAAAACTATAACAATGAAAACATTTGCATACAAAAGAAACATTAAGACTAAGATTGTGTAAAACTTAAAAAGTGTTCACAAAGCCACTAGGTCTAGTAGTGCATCTTCAGTAATTGAGGGACTAGGCACTTAATAAGCCTTCATACACACACTCTGTCACTCATCAGTGCACCTATGCCTCTATTCATCCACCAATACACTCATTGTAGCATTCACTTACTTATTCCACAATACAAACCATACACACAAGCTCAACAACAGATGCCAGATAAATTAAAAGTATAAAAGAGAAAACATCCTGCTGCGTAAACATGGCAGACACATGCTTGCATAACAAATAAAACTGAATAAAGCAGTTGGTGTCCATCTTGCAATGGTATTGTACGTTGTGTATCATTGCTTTACTCCCAGCATGGCCTCCATGTTTATAACCACTGTATTGGCCATCCTGGTATGGTAAAACACTAAAATACCTTGGACACCACCATACCATGATGGTTTCCTGATTTAGATGCAGTGGCTGGGCGGGATATTGTGCAATGTAGGTAAAGTGCGTGGATCACTGACATAATATTGATACATCCAATATCGAAACACAAAAATATCAGAAAATAAATATTGATAACAAAAATATCGACTTCTTATACATAACTAGTAATACAACAAATATCAAGAACACAAATATCGTTGTTAAAAATATTGATTTGTACTTACATTAGAAACACAAATATCAGAAACAAAAATATTGTCATCTTTAAATAAACATATAAAATGTAAAAATATATAGAGTCACAAAATATCGACTTCAATTATATCGCCCAAAAATATAATCATCATTAATAAATATAAAAAAAATATTTTGTACATCAATCATTAGAGATTTCATGCACATTTTAAATGAAATATAAATATATTACATCACCAAAATATTTATCATTCACCTCGAATTATATAACAAAATCATAACAATCATAACAATACAACCCTAAAAATAAATATTTAGGGCCTAATTATGAGTCTGGCTGTCCAAGGACCGCCAAAATTACGGGGGCGCCGCGGTGGTGGTCCAGCCACTGCCGCACCAGCGGTCTGACCGCCATATAACAACCTCTGTTCCCTGTGGGTGGAGCAGTGGTGAGAGCCTCAGTATATGCTGGTAGTGCTGCTGCGGCACTACCATGCATATTACTAGTTTCAGGACCGCCAGTGGTGTCATGAAGGTCTTTACTCCATTAAAAGGCTGACGGTCCTGAAACAAAGCGGTCCCTACAGTGCCCCCTGTTGCCCATTTGCATGGGGATGCATGCAGGGAGACACAACATGTACCCCCTGTGTGCATCTACCCCAGTTCCTGCACGGAATGGACTTTACAGTCTATGCCGGACCTTTTTTGGGTGTTTCCATTGCGGTGGCCATTTTCAGAGACTCTGCTGCGGGCCCCCAAAAAAACCTGCCAGACACGAAGAAACTTGTGATGTGGCAGGCAGTGGGCACATGGGTTTGGTGGTGTGGTAGCAGGCCATCGGCATGGTGTTCCGCTCCCGCATTCCCAAACTCGTAATCAGGCCCTTAGTGACTTTGTCAAAGGAGACAACACCAAAAACATAAACAGTGGGATAATTGGCTTTATCAAGGGGTAAGCATATAAACATATATAAAGGAGATATGTTATCTTTGTCCAAAAATCACCAATAACTTTAATCAAATGTATATTTGAATAATTCACACGATGCAATGTTTAATAAAAAGGGATTGCTGTAATGCATGTTTAATAATCAACGTGTCTCTGCGTCTTTCTTGTAACATTATTGAGCTCATGAAATGCAATCATAAACACAACCACTTGGGGAGAGGAGTTGGCCTAACGGCTGGGGCGGTCGACCGTGAATCTGGGGAACTGGGTTTGCGTCTCGGCAATGACGTTGAACATCCAGTGTTTGTGGGCAAATCACTTAATCTCCCCGTGCCTAACAAAAAATGAATGTGTATTCATGTAACATAATTGGTGCTATGTAAAGCGCTCTGATACCCGATACTGGGTAAAGTTAGTGCTATATAAAACTCCATAAATTTTTTTTTTAAAAAGGGCCTTGCTCTTCAGCTGAGCTACAGCTAGGAGTGCTTCAGCAAAGTTTGGTAGGCTCTCTTGGGGTCATTGATTTAATTACTAAGGAGACTTACATGTTTTTAAGCAGTGAATAATACATAATTGAGTCTGGATGCTCATTTATTTTTCACTTTATCTTTTTTTTTACATTTTTTGTGGGCGTCCCAGTGCTTACTTGGGACATGCCCATCTTTAATTTTGGTTGGGGGGCCACAGGGAGAGCCCCAGGTCACCCACGGCCCCACCCAGCTCTCTGGCCAACAATCGAGGAATGGGCCCATGGGCCCTGAAGAGGCTCGTGGAGGTGGGCTGCATGCCCCCAACCCTATAAAATCCTTTGTGGCACTTGCCGGCCCTGGGGTTTTTTTTTTAAAGTGTGGGAGCCTGCAGTTTTAAAACATATTGAGCATCAGATTTGGGGTTGCACTGTAAACTTGCTGCAAACTGTTTAAAAAATATGTGTTTTTGGCTCCAGGAGGAGCCATCTGTGACACCCCCCACGAGAAATAGGGGGCATGGTATCCCTACCCTACCCTCTTGTATCTTTTTTAAACATCTTTCTAGGACAAGGGATTGAGTCCCAAGTCCTAAAATAGCTTTTGCCACATCGTTGTTGATGTGGTGGCAGTCAATTATATCTTATCTTGAGATCTGTTGGCTCCTTGGATTCTCTGCAATGTAAAACATATGTTTTGAGGCTTAATTTCTTACAAACTACGGAGCCGATTTACACCAAATTACAATCAGCTCACGTTCTGGACCAAGTTCTAGCTTTCTGCCAAGTTTGGTGTAATTCCATTCAGCGGTTTTTGTGGTATCGCTGTTCGATTTTCCAAAGAAAAAATATGAATGGCGAATATGCATTTTAAGCTCCCTTCCTTTTTTCTTGGGCCCCTCTTAATGGATCACCCCGAAACTTTCCAAGAAGGAACTGAGGTGGATAAGACTATTTTTTTTTAAAGTTTTGAGAAGATTCGTCAAACAGCATCAAAGCTGTAAGGGCAAACCAATAAATGCTTTTCCTATGGAAATGCACACCTGTTCATTCTCTGTACTTTTTTGATCTCGCATTTCCGTAATCAATTAAATGAGGATTCATTAATATTTTGATGTTGTAATTTGGAGAATTTATTCCAGGAACTATTGCATAAACTGCAGGAGCTGTCCTCTCTCTGACAATCTTTCTCCATGTTGGTAGATTTTGGGGTGTAACCACCAGACAGGTTCCCCTGCATTGCTACAAAGCTTCTTGTCTAGCTTTACTTGATAACCCCACAGCTGCACACCCCTACCTCTCTAGTAGCAGGTTACCTGAGAGGGTTAGGCACATGCTCAGCCTACAATATATTAAAAACACACAGACAATCACTGAAAAAACAAAGGTTTAAGTAGCATTTTAGTTAGGAATAGTAATATAGTGATTAGTTTTGTTAAAAAACAAAACAAAAAGTCAATAAAAAAAAGTGACATTTTATTTAGGTGTTGAAATTAGCTAAGAATGAATAATTAAAAAACGAATAACCACTGAAATTCACCAGCTGTAGCTTAGAGAACTAACTATAACTTGTGCCCCGGTCATGCGCTGTTTATGACTTCACATATTACACCACATCATTGATGACATTACTGATGACATCTATGCAATGCTCAATCACAAAGGAGGGACTCTGGGACTTTTGGACAGGTCCAGCATACGTACCCAAATGTAGTAAAGATACAGAAAGTATTCTGTTCCTAATTACAAGACAAGGGAAAACTAGGGGAACCGGTTTTGCATGGTCATGAGAAGTAGGAGGACGGGGATTCCTCCTCTTGGAATTTGGGGCCCTCACACACCCTTCCAGTACCGAATACACACACTACTCTAGTTACCACAACACCTGGACCATGATAGATTACTGGTTGCTCTCCCCTGGCGTCACTTGCTGGTACCACTCAATCGCAACACTTTCGAGAACATACTTGGATCACTCCCCGGTTAAACTTCTTCTTACGGTGCCCAGACCCGATGGATACGAACGGCAATGGCGCTTTCTCAGTCGGGCCCTTAATAATGACCTCTTTCACTCAGAGGTACACGAGGCTATTGAAGACTATTTCACCATCAACACGGGCTCGGTAGACTCCAGGTCAGTTCTATGGGAAGGCTTTAAAGCCTACATTAGGGGTGTTTGCATTGCCAAGCACGCCTGAGTCCTAAAAACTCTCTGTTCCACTCTCTCCCGCCTTGAACGTGACTTAAAGGCCATAGATAGTGACATCATTAGCAACCCCGCTACAGGGTCAACAAATAGCCGGCTGGCAAATACTATTTCTAGGCAAATATTCCACCGCACAACGATATGGCAAAGGTGAACATCCAGGCCAAGTCCTAGCGCAGCTGCTCCGCCCCCCAGACAACAAAGCCTACATCACCGAGCTGACCTCCACCGCTGGTCAGACGCTTACATCCACCACTCAGATTCGTGACGAATTCCTCGGCTACTACACCTCGTTATACACCTCAAAACTAGGGCAGGATTCCACAGCACAAGCAAATTACCTCTCAGAAATTGCTCTGGTATATTTAGAGAAACATATGCAGGTCTTCCTCGCTGAAACTATTTCCATTGAGGACATCACTAATGCCATAGAGGCCATTCATGGATCCTCGGCCCCTGGCCTGGATGGCTTCACTGGGGATTTTTACAAAGCATACAAAGACCTTCTAGCGCCTCAGTTGATTGAGGTATATGCAAAAAGGACTCGAGAGACAAATTCTACCCCCACCTTCCGCGAGGCTGTCATTATCCTTTTCCCCAAACCGAGCAGAGATCCATCCTTATGTGGGTTGTATCGCCCCCTGTCCATATTGAATTTAGACTATAAAATCCTAGCCAAAATCCTCGCCATGCGGTTATCTCTATTGATGGAATACATTATTTCTCTGGCCCAATCCGGATTCGTCCCCCATCGCTCCACCTCCCTGAATCTCAGAACGCTATTTTCGGTACTTCCCAGGATCAACCCTGAGGCACCAGCAGCTGCCATTTTATTGGATGCTGTGAAAGCGTTCAATTCTCTTGAAAGGCCCTTTTGTGTGTCAATCATGCGTAGTATGGGGATGCCAATGGGATTCATTGCCACCACGGAATTATTGTAGAGGCAACCCACTGCAAGACTCCACCTAAACGGCACCCTCTCACTACCCTTTTCTTTATCCCACGGCACTCGTCAAGGTTACCCCCTGTCCCTACTATTGTTTATATTGGCAATGCACCCCCTAATTCGACACTTCCAGGAGAAACATTTGCAGATGGGCCTCCAATTCAACACTGGCCCCTTGTTAGTCACCCTCTATGCGGATGACACAATCCTCTGTGTTCGGGAACCTGGCGTTAACCTGGAACCCCTTATCAGGCAAATAATTAGCTTTGGACAGCACTCTGGTTTAGGCATAAACTGGCATAAGTCAGTTATTTTTCCTTTAACCCCTGGCACACAGCGATGGGACTGTGAATTCCCCCTAGAGTGGTGCACGGATTCTGTCAAATACCTGGGCATTCATATACATCTAGACACAGCTCACATTATCCGCCTAAACTATGACCAAGCTAACAGTGCCCTGGAGATGCAGGTGGAGCAATGGTTGAGGTTACCGCTTTCAATGGCTGGTAGAGTGGCTCTCATCAATATGGTCGTGCTTCCTAAATTCTTATACCTCTTCAGCAATATCCCCATTCCCCTCCCCAACAGGTCCTTCACTACATTTCGCTTGCATCTTATAAAACTGAGGTGGAGCGGGAAACAGCCCTGGGTTAGATGGCAGACTCTGACCCTTCCATATGAGAGAGGGGGGTTTGGGGTGCCTGATTATTATTTAGTAGCTCAATGTAGTTACGCCTTCGCTTGGTTCCACCCCGACGCTAGGATCCCATATCTCCACCCCGAGGCAGATTTGGTACTGCCTGACACGCTGTCAACGGTATTACCCAGCGGCATACCCAGAGACCCCAATAACATACAAACGGTTTCCTCCACCAGCTGGGCGTGGGAAAAGCTGAAGCAGATTGCCGGCACATCTATTCTTTATTCCTTGGCACTCCCACTTCCCAATGCTCTCTGGCTACCGATCACGGGAGAGAGACTGGTGCAGCACACTTTGGCAACATTTTCGATCTCCAAAATTGGGGACCTGTACCCCGGTGGACACACCTTCTCTGTAGTAGACACATTTACCCCTTTGTCCACAATCATCGAAAACCCGGGAGGGATACATCTTATATCCAAACTGTACAAGGCCTGCTCCGAGATCATCCCAGTGCAGGATGACACAATTCGTGAAGATTGGGAGACAGATTTAGGCCACCAAATTACAGATGATCAATGGGCCAAATGTTGCACGGTAACCAGGGAAGTCCCCTTGAACAGTCGGCACAAGCTGCTACATTTCAAGTTTCTGTGTAGAATGTACATCACCCCGGCCAGATCCCATAGACTTGATCCTTCCAGATCACGCAATTGTCGCAAATGCAACACCCCCCATGCAGACTTTGCCCATCTTTCGTGGACATGCCCCAAACTACTACCATTTTGAGAGGTGGTGCACAAAACACTGGGGGATATGATCAAGCTGCCCCTCATCCCCATTCCTGAGATTGCATTACTGGGCTATGTAGCAAACTTTCCCAAGTGTACACGTAGATTTGCCGCTCTTAGTTTGCTGCTCGCCAAAAGAGAAACTGCACTACACTGGGGCCGAAAAACAGTTCCCACACTGCAGGGATGGCTTAATAGCCTAGCATTTTGCAACACCAATAGTGAGCTCTACTCCACCATAGTGCCTGGATCCTCCCGGCCCAAAGACAATCGGGGGCCCTTCAGGGCTTACACCCCAGCTAGCCGGCCCGGCTGTTGCCTCTCAAGTAGTGCAATGCATTGTTCCGACAGGTGTGGGATAAATACTCTTTGCACCGCACGTACATATTTCACAACCACCTACTGGAGTACACTCGAGAGATGATTTCTTAAATGCTTATATTTGCTTGGATGAGATCGGTCAGCGAGAAGGATACACAGTGGGCACTTGGGAACGACCTATGTATGTAACATGCATGCCTTCTGAACTATTCCTGCATACCTTTGACGCTATTCCTTGTGTATGAAGGTCTTGCGGGCATGGCCACCACTGCATTACATTTTTGTATTTATCTGTCAATGTAACAATGTCAGTGAGCAATCGTGTTTGTATTGCAGAATTGTGACAAAACGGTAAATAAAGTTTTAAAAAAAAAACAATGATCAGGACAGCAACTGGAAAATCATTGTAATTAAATTTATAGTCAAGGACTATAGAAGCCTCAGCAGCATTGTACCACAAAAGGAAAGTCATATCAGACAAATCTTTTTGGGTAATTGCTTTATGAATTATTGAAAGAAACCATCAATAGAAAGTAGAGTTCACATAGTATCATTATACCGAAAAGCAGCCTGACAATGGTACAAAGTGGGGGAAATTTGAGTTATTATGGTTTTCAAGTTTAAATTGTATAAATAGAATAGGTTTCCATTATAAATAGATAAACAGAAAAGAGAAGGAATTAGAAATAAGGAGAAAGTATAGAAAACCGGGGAAGAAGGAAGGGAAAGAAAAGAAGACTCTAACTAATTATGCAAGTCACCAAAAATATAAGTATCAATTTCAAAAATATTCTGATTACAACATGCCTGCATTTTTAGAAATGTTATTCCAGTCACCAACAGAAGGGAAGTGTTTGGGTTTCCAAATGTTTAGGTTAAATTCCTTGGCTGCCATAAAATCTTGAAACAGTTGTTGTTCTTTTATAGATTCAGAGACAATGGTATTGAATGAAGTAAACAAAGCATATGGGAATGGTCAGACAAATCTAATTGTCTATGTTCAATGTAATGTATTAATACTTCATTATATATTACGGTGTTGTTTAACACTTTTAATCAAGATGAGGAACTTTGAGATGGTTCCAAGTATGAAAATCTTGTAAGAAACTCATTGAGTGGCAAATGGCTGAGAGTGATACTGCATGTGGTCTAGTCATAAAAAAATGAGGCAACAGTTGACATTCCCCATAGACAGGCTATATTCTAGTGTCCTTAAAAGCATTAATAAGAGACATTCAGAGGAATCACATCAAATTATCAAAGATATATAATTTGTTCAAGAAGAGAGGCATGTCCTTGCTCCTTTTTAAACTCAGCTGAAAAGAATTGGAAAATGGAAATAAAATGGAAAATAGACAAAAACAGAAAGTGGAAATGACAAATACTTGTAACAGAGTAGTTTGGATATTGAACAGTCTCACATTCTTACAAAGCCCCACACAACACAGGACCAGAATTCCTGAACAGCTGCAGACACTGTTATCAATACACCAAACACCTACGCTCTGCTTCACTCTCACTCACACATATTCCCCAAATCTGCCAAAGCAAAACTGGAGGTCACTCATTCTCCTACATTGCACCCAAAACATGGAATGACCTTTCTCAACACATCAGAGACTCCTCTTCACTTCTTGAGTTCTTCAAGAAGCTGAAGACATGGCTCTTTGTATAAGCACCCTGGGGACCACAAACCTACACACGTGGAAACAACCTTTACAACGCAGTCATTACATCGCACTACCTTTACAATGCAGTCATTACAACACAACATCCTTTACACCACATGCCATTACAACGCAGCCATTACATCGCATGTTACTACAATGCATGTCATTACAATGCATGTCACTACAACGCATGCCATTACAACGCATACCATTACAACACATAGTTTTTACCCCTACACTATCCAACACTTACCCTACTGTTGCACTCACTGGAGTGGGAATAGTCATTTTTACCCCTACACTATCCAACACTTACCCGACTGTAGCACTCACTGGAGTGGGAATAGTAATTTTTACCCCTACACTATCCAACATTTACCCTACTGTTGCACTCACTGGAGTGGGAATAGTAATTTTTACCCCTGCACTATCCAACACTTACTTTATATGCAATGTAATGGTATGCTTTGTAATGGTATGCATTGTAATGGTATAATGCGATGTAATGGAATGCGTTGTAAATGTAGTTTCTAAGAATGCGTTGGGATGGCACGCGATGTAAAATCATGCATTTTAATGGATGTTGCGATGTAAAAACTGCGTTGTAAAGGCATGCGTTTCAAATGTTTGCGTTGTAACGTCATACATTCCTACACACGTATCCAAATGCCTGGATACCCTCTTGGGTGATTAGTGCGCTATACAAATTAATATAATATAACATGCATTAGTGTATTTTATGAAGATATTTTCATGTACATTTTCACAGCCAAAATACTTTAAGAACATTCGATTGGTGTTACTATACATTTTGGTATCAGTGTATGCGGATTTCCACTAATTCAACACCAAACTAGTTGGGCCATCCGGGAATGTGGGGATTTCCTGCTCCATATGCTTATTCGTCTGAATTTTCTTACCGTATTAGTTGGTGAGATGGTGACAATCAAGCTTTCTTCATATTTCTTAGCCCCTTCTTTTTTTTAAATATCAACAGGCTTGAAGATTTTTCCAGTATAAGCCATTCTGCAAATGAGCAACTGGGCGATATCTTTAAGTTAAAAAAATTAATGTCAAGGATGGTCTAAGACATGAAATTGATTTTGGCTAATCGGTGGTAATGCAGGTCTGTTAGGATGAAACAGGATTTGCAATTGGACTTCGGCTCTAAAACTGTTAACTTCTTTGTAAACTATTTAATGAATAACTCTTCTAAACTGCTCCCTAAAGGTGTAATGGCTGCACCTCAGAAGAAGAATTATTTATTGGACTGCCCATAAATGTTTCAGTGCCCAGATCCCCCTAGGGGTGACTGACTTAGGATTTACATATGCTGATTGATTGATTGATTGATGGATCAGTGAAGCTGGATTAGATGAATACATCTGTCCACCTTGGTTATCCCAGGAATGCCGTGGCCAGTATGAATGAGTCTTCTCTTTTTCACTATGCTCTGCTATTTGTGTATAGTGGTATCAAGTCAGTAGAAGCCTAATCTTGGAGGTCACAGGACACCACACCTGTTGTGTGTTATTTAGGTGTGCTATCCCCATTCGCTGGTGGTGACTAGGGATGTTGGCGAGCTTTACTTTAATTTGATAAATCTGGCCAGAATTCATATCTTGTGAAAATTGTAGCATCCTTAACAACTTTTGCCAGTAGACTAGCGTATGGCAACTAATAAGGTTAAAACACAATGCACTGCATACTTTCTGACTCTACTGCAAGTGATCGATTGGCTTTTGGAACCCTTGGCTACAAGCACAGAAGCCATATTTCATCTGTAAAGTTGTATCCTTATTTAATTACAGTTTTAGCATTGATCTAATTCTATTAGGTTTGTCTTATTTTTGATAATGTTGTGTTACTGCTGTCTTAGTTTTAACAAGGCTGGCACTGAATACAATAAAATGTAAAAGTATTTGGATGTACAGTGCTCAGCACAGAGCCTGTGGAATTTAGGATAAGGCATGACTAGATAGTGGAAACACTGTCAATAATCTACCACAAAATGAATGAATGATGTTAAAATAAAAATATAGGAAAAAGAGACATTTATATTTGTCCCACTTGCAAATAGTAAAACGAAATATAGCCATGCATTGATATACCAAAGATGAGGTACATGAATGAGTGGTGATGTGTGAAGCAGCCACTTAGTATCTATGATTATATGCAAGGTTATTCTTTTTTGGGCTAAGAAATTTTCAGTGGAAGTAATGGTTGGGAGGTGAAGATGTAAACATAGTGAGAACATTAGAATATTGCGCCATCTATTGAAGACAATTCAGCAGCAATGGACAAAAAAATATGGTAATGATCCTCTGCATTCAGCATTACAGTGGCCTCTGGACTTGCTTTAGGGCTGGCGGCGACCGGTGCAAGTCTTATTTGCCCCCCCCCCCCATGACCTCCTTCCCTCACTAACACTCTCAGTGCACCTCATCTCTCCATAGCCTCTCTCTGACATGCATTTCATTTTTTATAGCGCTACTCATAGTTCATTTGCACTCAGTTCTGTGATCTGCATGGAACACGATCTTTGCAGCGGGTACATTAACCCACTGCACTACTTTATGACAAGTCAAAACTGAACTGCCACTAGACAAAATTCAATCTCTTACCAGTAGGAACTTTAATCACCAGAGTTACATTGACATTTTTATTGTTGCCTGGCAAATGCTCGAGGCACAAGGACGTTCACATGCTTTTAAACCCATAGTTATTTTTTAACACAGTGCCCCCAACCAAAGTCAGCGTCAGGTGCGACTGCAGTGGTCGCATCAGCCTAAAGCAGGCCCTGAGTGGCCTAATACATAGCTTCGGTCTCTCACTCTTGTCTGCCTCGCTTCAGAATAGGTGGAACTGCACAGAGGGACGAGGTCCCATCTGAATTATTGTGATTGTCCACTGGTGAGTACATCTCTATGTCTAAAAGAAGATAGGGCATAGCTCAGAATTAGACCATGAGTAAAGTAAATGTTGTTAATCATTATCCTATGAGAGGAGGTTCAATATGCAACATGTATTCTGGGAAAAAGAAGAGTTTAATGTTATATGATAAAGGTATTCAAACTATTGAGAGGACAAATTCCAGTACACGTGGAAAGAAGATTTAAGCAGGCGACGTTGGCTAGAATGAGAGGTCCAGGGGCTCAATTATGTAAAGGGCACACTTTCCCTATTTGCGTCCAGCACACATCAAAACAGATGCGCCGGGCGCAAACAGGGTGAGTGCGCCCTATTACATGTAATGTGAGGCCCCTAGGGCAGTCGCGAACTTGCGTTGCCCTGAGGGGCAGTGCATTCGTGTGAAAAACTGGGAGGCTGCTTTGAAGTGGTTCTGTGTTTTAAAGTTCAGATGGCATTCCGCCTGCAGTTTTAAGGGGGATTAGAAATCCTCTTGCAGGTGGGTGCAGTGAGTGACTGCACCTGCCTGAAAGGGTATGTCTGGGGAGTCCATGGGACACCTTCACCCCTTCCAGAGGGCTACCATCAGGGGGAACATTGACAGTTTACCACCTTGTAGTTGGTGCACTGTCAGTACGCCTCATGACAGCTCCTTTGCTTCTGCACCCGCATCTATAATACAGCGCTGGTGCAGAGGCACAGGGATACCCTCATTTGCATGGGGCCACGCCCCCATGTAAATAAGTGAACACCCTCAGAAGAGAGCTCTGGCGCTTTATGTGTGCCAGCGCTATTGGTATTACAGAAGGGGACGCACACACATCTGCAGGCCCTTCTGTAATACCAAAGTTGTTCAAAGCTAGTGCAAATGCCCGTTGGGCCCCCGGGGCAATTCCATAATATGGCCCCAGATGTGAAACTGAAGAAGGATCACAAGGGTGAATGTCTCTGGGGAAACACTGCAGAGAATCTGAACAAGTATCCAAAATGTGGAACAACTTCTCAACAAAAGTAATAGAGTAAAAAAGAGCAGCTGAATTTGATAAAGCCTCTAGCAGATAAAGGTTGATGATAGTACGTATTCAGAGGATAGAGCTAAAGACTGTATGTACTTTATATAAAGAGCAGGGAGGGCAAGGAACTGATTGGATGAGCATGGCAATCTTCATATGTAGCTAAAGTCCTCATTTACTAGGGAGAGTCTAAATGTCTTAACACATGTCCTAAGTCTGGAAGAAAGGATCTGATTCATGGAAGGTTTCATCCCGGCTTAAGAAAATCTCACAATAGTCTTAAAGGGATCCTTCCTGGCTTACAGCAATCCTAACACTGTATGTTCTGGCTTTAGGCAGTGTTAAGCTAAGTAAAACATTAACAATTCAGGCCTTAGAGTTCAGTGACACAGGGAACAGCCATAATAGCACTATTCCACCGGCTCATAGCATGGCTTCCACAGCAAGTGAACTGGAGAAGATGACTGAGCATTACTTCAGCAGCAGTTCTCCCATCTCATGGTTTAGTACTAAAGAAACAGCCACATATTGGGGTGACGTTGGCCTGTGACACCCCTAGACTCCACTGCAACTTCACTTGATGCACTGTTCATTGCTACGCTCCTGCCTCTACCCTTTCCAGTTGTAACCCTGGTTTTAAGTCAAGGAAAATTAAATTTTGCAGGTGGTGGAAATACCAGGTCAAATTCCTCTCGAGGAGGCAATAAACTACATAAAATAGCCTGAAAAATGTGTCTGATCTGTGTGTGGAGAGAGAGAGAGAGAGAGAGCGTTAGAGAGTGTGTGTGTAAAAATGTTGTCATTCCTTCATTTATTCCTACAGGCAGCTTTTTAAGGAGGTGTTCAATAAGCACATTTTGTGCCAATCTTCTCTTGTTTTTATTATTTTCCATTTAGGGAGCGTGGATGGCATGATGTTCCAGATGGGGGGCGAGGGATGTTCTCACAGTGAACAGGCGTATTGCATTAGAATGACACAGAATGTTTTCAACTATTGTACACAGTGTGCGTTTGTGGAGGAAGACATAATGTTGCGTGGTACGTGTGTTTGTGTTGTGCATTTAAGTCTGATGTTTTTGATTCTGCAACCGAGATGGGGTGACAGCGTGTGTGCATTGTGGTTGTGCGTGTGTGCCTGTGTGTGGGGTGAAAAGGCAAGTGACATGCCTCTCCCAGGCGCCAAGGGATTGTACCATAGCTAAATCACGTAGTTCAAGGGTGGCTTCACCTGCAGAAAGAGGTTTCCAAATTCCAAAAGCTTTTATGTCAATATTGTATAGTTCATCCACTAAAGGCGTCGCCCAAAACTTGGCTGTGCAGTGTTTGGCTGGCCCAATGTGCATGAGTAACCGCCTACCTTTTTGTTTAACGCTGCAGAGGCATAGCTGGCAAGCTAATACGTTTCTCTGCTTTATTGGGAGTAGAGATCACATATCTCTAAAGGCTCAGAGATTACAACCAAATCCCTAAATCTAGGCTATTTTCTTTTTAAGGAATCTCATAAACATCATATTATTGAAAGAAGGAAATTGGTGATTACAGGACAAAAGTTGGACCTAAGAAGTCCATAATGTTGCTGCTTTCTTTAAGACAAAAGCCTTTGAAATGTGTATTCTTGTCCTGAGGCAAGTTACCACGATCTAAGGGAAACAAGACTTTCTCAGAGGAGAGAAGCCAAAAGGTTCTGTGAGATGGAAAGCCTTGTTTTTCTTCTTTGCTGTTTTCATTTCAGCAATGCCCCAAAGAAGGAACAGTGGACCCACACATGCGAAGATCATGTAAAGAGAATGTAATGAGATTGTTGAGAACATGCGGGGTCTTCTCCGGCCCTGACTAGCAACAGAGGCTGCTCGGCATTGTCACGGTTCTTTGGAGCACAGAGAAAACTTAAGCTCACTCGGTGGGAGGCAAGGAGTTATATACCCCATTAAACCTTAGAAAAGCAAAGGAAAAGCTGCTTCCAATTATCAGGATAAAAATTAATGAAATAAAAAGCTACAGACAGACTGTGCTATTACGCAATAAAAAGGGCTCTGTAGGCATTAACAAGCTAACATGCAATAGTTGCATGGTTCTAACTGGGCCCTGATGGGCACATGTGGTGATTCTGTACTTAAAATATATCAAGATGAATGAATTAAAAATCCTTGATAATCCACGTTAATTTTCTTACTGTGGTTCCCTGTTAGTAGAATATAAAACTCCTATTTTACGTGGACGAATTCAGCGTGCCTACTGTTTTTAAACACTGAATAACTCTTTAGGGAGACATGGTCTAATTTGTGAAAAGGTGGTATACAGAACTAGGTGGAATTTAATGTCTGTCACTCACATATCAGATACCTTTAGGTCTGAACAAGTTATAGCATTCTGGCCAGTAATGTCCAAAATGGAACACTCATTTTTGTATCTAAAACCTGCCTACTTTTTATTTTCACAGCGGAGACAGTAAATAGTCTCCATGTCTGAAAGCTTTAGTAAACAAAATAGAAGGTAAAACCACAAAAGGTGCATCACTGACTATTAATAAGTAAGATGAAAGTGTCTGTGTTGGTAAATAAATACAATCAAAAATGTAAAGGATATTTATATTAGAGTTGCAAAAGTGATTGACTGTCATAGCAGAAGCAGGACAGCAGGTGCGGCCCCTCCGCTAAGGCAGAGGAGCGTCTACCCGCTGCTCTCCGAGCACAAAAATTAAAATGATAATAACATTGGTATTATCTATTTATTTTTCATAGGTTCGGGGCTGGCTTAGGATGGGGCGAGACTGGTAGCACAGGGGGAGAAGTGGTTTGCACATTCCAAGTACGCATGACGGTTTGGGAGGCCCTTGGGCCGGCCAAACAGTCAAGTGGGCTATTTTGCACATTACCATTTCATTGAGCCTTCTTGCACAGGTGGATTATTTTACCGCTGTTTAGGCGGAGCCGCCATCTTAGGAGCCTTGAGGTTAGCGCTCTAGGCTTCCTCATTGGCCCCTATTTAGGACGATGCCTTTGCGACCGCGCAGCAGACGCGCACAGCGGGTGCGCCGCTGGCGCGCCGAAGGCGCGCCTAAGGCAAGCCCGTCTGCGCCTCTCTCTAAAGCCTGTCTTCATAGTCTTAAGGCGGAAGATACTTTTAATTGCAAAGAGTGTCAATATAACTGGCGCATTGAACCTGCGCATAAGGCTAAGGATAGCAGGCTCATATGCGGACTGCTCAATACTAGGTCAATGCGGAAGCATAGTCTTGATTTATACGAGCTGCTTACAGATATGGAACTGGATTTGTTATTTCTTACTGAGACTTGGCTCGACCCTGACTCTGAACCGGACATAGTGGCCTCTCTCCCTACTGGTTACGCTATGGCACGTTTAGATAGAACTGTGGGTAGAGGTGGTGGAATAGCTATAGTTTATAAACAACCACTACACTGCCAACTCGAACCTCTTGCTATCACTGATAGTGAGACGGGTGCCTTCTCCATCAAAATTAATGATGGCAACACACTGAAGGGCATCTTGGTTTATCGTGCTCCGGGTCCTTTTACTCATTTCTCTAACAGCCTTATTGATGGCCTAACTGAGGCCGCTCTACGCAGAGATAAATTCATGCTCCTAGGCGATCTTAACATCCACTGGGATGACCTACTGGACAAAGGAGCAACTGATCTCTGCCAGCAACTACAGTCCCTCCAATTAGAGATCAAATCCAAAGCCCCCACCCATCAAAAGGGACACTTACTGGATCCCATCTTTGCTAATTGGGAAGATATTGAAATTAAGGCCCCCGTTCCTGTTTCTTGGTCTGACCATTTTCTTGTGCCTTTCATATTAATTATCCCTCTGAGCAACATTCATAAGAGCACTAACTCTAAATATATGAGTCGCAAATGGACTGCCTTCTCTAAATCTAAGTTTGACAGTGCTCTTACTAAAGGGGGCAAACCAGGAGGTGAGGATGCTACTTCTGCATCTGAGAGACTAGAAGCTCGCATAAACAAGGCTTTAGATGATACTGCCCCTCTTTGCCATAAAAATCCGCATAGTAGGCATCAGAAATCCGCCCCTTGGTACAGTAAAGAATTACGCTCAGTGAAAGTAGAATGTAAACAACTTGAAAGGCAGTGGAGACTAGCATATCTTGATCAAGCAAAACAAAGTTATATAGATAAACGCAGAGAATACCATACCCAGATCAGGCGTGCCAAAACTAATTATTTTTCCGGTAGGATAGGTGAAGCTAATAACTCTACCAAGGAGCTTTTTAAAATCTATAAGGAAATTGCCCTTTGTGGTTCTTCGGCTGACCCGTCCCTGGTCTCAGAAGATTCCTGCAATCGCATCGCTGCCTTCTTTTCGGATAAAGTGGCTACCATCTATGCCACTTTCTCGGGAGGGAAGGAAAAGGGAACAGCATTCAATGAGAGCAGATCAGTCGATATAGGTACGAACAGCCTGACTAACTTCCTTGTTCCTTCCTCGAACAAGCTCCAGCGGATCTGCCGTTCGATTAAGTCAGGATCCCCACGAGACCCTGCATCTCCCAAGCTTCTGGCAGAGAGTATTGAGACCCTTGAACCCTATATTAGAGATGTTCTGGATCTCTCCTTCAGTTCTAGTATCGTACCTCAAAACTGGAAACAGGCTGTAGTACTCCCGCTCCAAAAAAAAAACAACCTCAGTTGGGACAGGATGGACAATCTCCGACCCATCTCACTCCTTCCCTATATGGCTAAAGTGGCAGAAAAGGTGGCTAACCTTCAACTTATGGCCTTTGTGGAGAAAGCCAACTTGCTTCATACTACTCAGTTTGGCTTTCGGGCCTGCCACTCTACGGAGTCGGCACTACTCCTGGCCACTGAGACAATTAGGAAAGGGGTCAATGAGGGGCATACTATGGCCCTCATTCTATTAGATCTTAGTGCAGCTTTCGACACTGTAGCACATTTCACCTTGCTACAGTGTCTTAACAAAGGAGGAGTCACAGGTTCGGCACTCAGGTGGATCCAATCTTTTCTTACTGACAGGGGATTTCAGGTTAGACTGGGAGAACATTACTCTCGTATGTTCTCTCTTGATCAAGGGGTTCCTCAGGGCTCTGCCCTGAGCCCCACTCTGTTTAACCTTTATGTCTCCCCTGTTGCCACTATTGTGGAAAGTCACGATCTCCAACTAGTGTCATACGCCGATGATACACAGCTGGTCATCTCGCTGTCACGAGCACCTGATGTTGCGGCATCCAGCTTCAGTGCCTGCATGCAGGAGCTTGCATCCTGGATGTCTAATAACTGCCTGAAGCTGAATGAGTCCAAAACTGAAGTGCTCGTGGTGGGAGGTGTACCGAATGTGTGGTCATCGGCATGGTGGCCAGCCTGCCTGGGATCCACTCCCGTGCCTTGTCAGCAAGCGAAAAATCTGGGAGTGTTGTTTGATAACGACCTCTCTTTTACTGCCCAGATAAATCGGGTGGTTGGAATTTGCTTTGGCATGCTTAAGAGCCTAAGGAAGATTCTTGATCTACTTCCAGTTAGTGCTAGGCAAACCCTTGTTCATGCCTTGGTCACATCCAGACTTGATTATTCTAATCTTCTGTATCTGGGCGTGACAGCAAAATGCCTTAATCGTCTCCAGGTACTTCAAAATGCCACAGCCCGGTTGGTATTGAGGCTTCCTAGAAGAACGCCATCTAAAGCTGCCTTGAAGTCCCTCCATTGGCTGCCGGTCAAGGAGAGGATTGTCTTCAAGGCACTCTGCTTGTGTCATCGCATCATTATGAGCAGGGCGCCCACCCCCCTTTGTAATCTCATTACCCCCTATAGAACGGAGCGGATGCTCAGATCCTCGGCCACTGGACTAGTTGCCATCCCCAAAATTCGTAAAGCTCGAATGGGGGGGAGATCTTTTAGATTTCTTGCGGCCAAAAATTGGAACTTACTCCCGATAGAGCTGCGTCTCGAACCCTCAGAGACTAAATTTCGTAAAGCACTAAAAACTCACCTCTACCGCTCTGCACTGATATGACTTCCGGCTTGATTTGCCTCTCTTTTCCTCTCAGCGCAGGGACACGCCGGGGTGCGTAACCATGCGCTTTACAAACTTCCATAATAATAATAATAATGTTCCTCACCAGGCTGTAATACACAGCTTGGTGAGGAACATGCCCAGGCTCCCTCTGCCTGTCTGTGCGGCGAACCACGGCACTCAGATCAATCACAATCATTGCAGCATTGTGATTGGCTTAGAGGAGCCTGGGTGCTTCCTGCATCCGGTACTCACCGGAGAAGGAGACATGAGGGTGGAGAGACAGTCACAGTGTCTGTGAGGAGGTAAGTGGTTTTTTTCGGCCCCCCCACCAACCACCCGCCCCTGCACCGCCGTTTCACGCCAGCCGCTACTGCAGGGCAGGTCCTTCCATAAGGCGAGGTAAGGCTGTGCTATAGTCTGACACCATAAGGTGATGCAAATGACAACAAAACTGCCTTTTAGTTAAGTGACTGAGAGAATCTCCAAGAGCAAGATGCTCATTTGACTGGAGCACCGAAAATCTTTGCACTATTCCTGATCAGAAGCCCAAAAAACGTTCTGTAGCCAGGTGGACAGACAGACGCCAGCTCATCCGGGGGTGGGGGGGAGGGTGTGGATAGGACACACTCAAGAAGGGTGGGGAATTCCCTTAGTCAGAAGAAGGGTAAAATATGAAATCTGTGTTTTGTGCACAGGTTTTCAGAAAAATGGAGAGAAAAAAACCACAAAGCAAATAAAGCGAACAGGGCACCTGGTTTGCAAGGGAGTGGCGTTAGGGCATTCAGAATAGCCACTTGACCTCACCTTGAGCCCAGCAGATTCTGCATAGCTGTGCCCAGCATGTACTGAAGTCACAAGGGTTGGGCTCAGAAGGCTGGGTGACTGAACACCCGGTGAAGGTCACATCTTGCGCCTGTGGACATTGTGACAGGGTGACTGGAGCAAGATGCGGCAAAGATCACATCCTGCCCCCACTGTCCGCTTGCATTTCTGAAGATGGTGCTCAGGGGATACTGGGAGCAGGGATGATGGATAATTGACATGCGAGCATGGCTAGGCACACTGTTTTGTTTCTTTCAATTTTAAACCAATCGAGACAAGGACATTTTTTTATTTGAAAATATGGTATGGATGAAATGCAATATCTTCTTGAATGTGTCCCAAGAACATATTGTTGCTCTGTTCATTAACAGGAGACTATATTTAATTACCTATCTGTGGTGTCCATCTTTAGGATGGGGGGTAAAGTAGTATATGTGCAATTCATGTGAAAGAACAGCTGTACTCTATTGATATGAGCAAGGTTGTTCCTACAGCAACGAAGAGCAGTCTTGTGGGGGCATTCACAGTTCGACAGTCGGTGCTGACTTGGCAATAGCTGATCCCATTCCATGCCATGGAATCTACGCCAAGTGGTGTTCAGATTGGGTGAAGCAAGATCAAGAGGACTATCACCGTTCTGCCCGAGTCATTCTGGTTTACATCATCTTTATTAGTTTTACCAGCAAATAAGCTGCAGCAATTCACATTGTCATACACTCCTTGTCTTAGTGAATGTTCATCGGGGCAAGGTATCATTGCAGAACAATACTGAGGTTGAGGGCAATTATTCGTTCTGGAGACTGCACGATGTAATTGTGAGCATTCTCTTTCAGATAAACTTCCATGACAGAGAGGAAGCACCTAAGGGGGGTCGGGGAAGGTGTTGTCCTGAAGAGTAGATGAGGCAATGGGTGTCCCTAAAATAATATTCAAAACAGCATTTCAAATAAAAGTAAAAAAAATCTCAAAAAGGTTAGAGATCAGTAAGTTAGGAAACCGTGAAGTTTAATTAAAATATTAAAGTGCCATGCATAGGCAAAAATATAGTTAATCTCAATAAATCAGTTTAAAGGCTCTGACAATATATTGCTGCAAAGACTCTTTAAAATAGATGCAGCAATGAACAAAGTCTGGAAAATAAACTCAGTTCAGCGTGTGCAGCAAGTCAATTGAAAAGCGGGCAGCATCCCCAGGTGAAGAGACGAAAAAGAGTCTGGCTCATCCCCCATATCAGGTCTGTACACAATAAATGTTACAATGGAAAGCATTGGAAAGCAAACAGTCAGCAGTGGGTGGGCAAATGTTACAACACATTGCCAAATCAAAATATAGTATTATAAACCGCCATATAATACCATCGTCCTAGCACTCTCCCACTTATAGCCAGATGTAGGAAGCCAAATAGCGACCGTAAACGCCGAAATTCACAGAATTTCAGCCTTGGCGATCGCAATTTGGCATTGAGCAATGTAGGATTAAACCTACTCGCAAAAATTGCGATTCCTTATTTTGCGATTGCATTTAAGGAATCACAAATTGCGATTCCTTAAATGCAATGTAAGTAGCACAAAATAAAGTGCACTTTGGCCTTAAGGAATCGCTAATTATCACCAACTTCAAGTTGGTGGTAATTAGCAATTTCCTTAGGGCATGTATGTGAGCCACATGTGCACACATGCACATTTCAGGGGTGTCCTTTTGGAACCCTTGCACCCTTGAAATTGCGCCCGGAATTTGCAAGTGCCTCTTGGTTACTCTCAAATTGCGGGCTCAAATCCTATTCATTCCTATGGGCCAAGAGGCCCATAGGAATTAATGGGATGGTATTCCTTGATTGCGAATCTCAATTTACGATTGGCAATTAAGTAATATTAAGGAATCACATATATTTTTGCAATTCCTACCTACATTCAATTTAGCGAGTCCTTAATAGCGATTCTGTAAAAATCGCTATTAAGGACTCGCTAAATTGAATTTACCTACATCTGGCCCTAAATGAATAATATTATGATCCCGTCTAACATAATTTCATCGGAAACAACCGCACAAATCTGGTTATATAATACACGTCTGTCTCTGCTTATATTGATTTGCTCAGTTGTTTTCAAATTCTTTCTGTCGTACGTTGCCTGAACACGTTCCATAGCAATAAAGTGAAATATCATATGGATGTACTTGGCTTGATTCTGTTTGCACCTAGGGCATTGCTTTGCAGTAACGCAGGTTACATGTTTGTTCTATGCAAGGAGTCTTATTTCAGCCTAGCACTATGAACTGCTTCATGTATATAAGCAGTCACAGCTACTACCTGGAAGCAGCAGTGGGCGGGTGGGGGGGTTAATGGCAGAGGTGATCGGATTAAAAGAAACTTACCTCCCGGCCGGGACGGCCAGCCGCCGCCGCCTCTCCTGAATCCTCTTCCTGGCTTCTTGGGAGAGATAGGAAGCAGAAAGCTCCAGGGCTATCCGCCGCCAATCACAACGCTGCAATGCAGCATTGTGATTGGTCTTAGCGCTGTGACACAGCACTCAGCCAGGGGCTGGAGCGGGGGGCATGTTCTCCAAGCAGGCTGTAATGCAGCCTGCACGGAGAAGAGGGAAAGTGAGCATGACTGTTTAGGGCGGGCCGAGAGGGCCAGCCAATCAGTTGTTGCACACTTATGAGTGTTCTACCACTCCTCCCCTGCTCTTCAGCCCCGCCCTACCCCCTCATGTAACCTGCCGCAGCAGGAGGACAAAATAAAATAATAATAACATTACGTTATTTTCATTTCATTTTTTCCTTTCTTTTGCTGCTTCAAGGCAGTGGGGCGACGCTCCTCTGCCTTAGCGGAGGAGCCGCCACTGTACCAAAGTATCTTACCAAATTCTTCATAGGATTCCTGAGCAAGGTCCCACTCTCATCTGTTGTGACCTTGGATAAGGCATCCATCTCACTACTCAGCAGTGTGATATGTATTGTTGAGATTGGTCATTCTCTGTTTCTCAACTCTACCACTTCTCAAAGGCTGGTGATCTCTCGGTGCTCAACAAGGGCAGCCCCACTGTCTTTAACTGCCTTGACAGGTCTTCCATTTTAGAGAAATAATATAGCTTGAATGCTAGTTGTTACTAATTTTGTAAATCTCTAAATCTCTTAAGGTTCAGATTCTTGAAATGTTCACTTAATTTATCACATCCAAGATGTAGCCAAACAGAGACATAAATATAATTGGCAGCCTTGATGACACCGCTGTGCATCCATATGGATGTTACAGCTGTGTTAGTGTTTACCAATCTGTTTTACAAGTTCTCTGTAAACTCCATCAGATGACAGATGCTGCTTGTGAGCGAGTCAGTGTGTCTTGTGGCTTGGTCAAAAGGATGTGTCTAGTCTGTTCAGAAGAAACTCCATTTATCAAGAGCAAAATTACTGGTTTGTTATTTGGGATACCCTGTTGCACAGTAGGTACAGTTTTGCCACTAAGTTGTTTAAATCCCTGCTGAGCGAGCATGAAAACATCCTTCACTGTACGAATGTTTCAAATATGCACACTACTCCTATTGGTTGTCCATCTCCATAGTGGTTTGGAAATAGCATGGGAAATGGAGTAGGGTCATTATTTTCCCTAATGCCTTTCTCTGATTACTAATAGTGGGAGCTAAATTCACAATTCCATGGAATTTGTAAGTGCAATTTCTCCTCTTGATTGTGAGCCAAGAAGTCTTCTATGGCATGAAATACCTAAGAATCAGAGAATCAGCCAGGGAATGGGAGCCTGGTTATGTTCTCCACCCAGGCTGTAATGCAGCCTGGCTGGAGAACATGCTAAGTGTGCATGAATGTTTGGCCGGCCCCAGACTTCCGGCCAAACATTTGTGCGCATTTGTAAAGTGTGCTCACCACTTTCCCAGCTCCTGTGTCAAAGCAGCCCTGCCCCACCCTTCAAGGCTGCCACAGCAGGACAAAATAATTATAATAATAACCTTGAGTTATTATCATTTAATTTTTCCTTTATTTTGTTGCTGCACAGCAGTGGGGTGATTCTCCTCTGCCTTCGCTGAGGAGCCGCCACTGATTAACAGCGCAACCCATTTGACTACACAATGAGGACCAGGAATCGGTAGCCAAGTTCAAAAAGGTTTATTGTAAATTAATAATCAAGTTCAAATACACCACTATTAAGACCATGCTGTAAAAGCACAGAACAACAAAAGGAAGTTCTAACCTCCTAAAGAAATTTTGATGGACTAGTAACAAAGAGACAAGCGGTTTGGTCACCTCAATACAAAAGAGTAGCATCAATATCTGGGGCTCAGAAAATAGTCTAAGGCTCTCTCCTCTACATTAGTAATCTAAATCTCCAAAATCCAGTCCAGGTTAACAGGGTGGTTCATGACCTAAAGAATCAAAAGTGACAAATTTGCATGAAGAAATTGAGGACAAGGTAAAAGAAGTCCAGGGAGGAAAGTGTAAGCATCTCAGAAGCTTGGTCTGTGGGTCAAGAATAAGTGTTAGCCTGAGCCACATTAGGAGAGAATCAAGGAAAGCATTGAGGTCTAAACCCTTCAATGCCCCAGGTAGTAGGAAATAAGGGAAAGCGTTTGCAAGGAGTCCGCAGGAGAGATCTACATAGGGTCTGCAGAAGGCTTCAGTAAAGCAGTGCTGAAGTCCGGAAAGGTTCCAACTGGGTTCTGAAGTCAGATGGGGTATGAAGGGATCTCTGAAGTTCAAAGGGGTGACCACTAATATTATATCTCACAAAGTCTTTGGGTAACACCTCTTGTACGCCTCATCATCAGGGGTTCATTGTTCTCATCAGTTCTCACGTTGCAGACTGCAACATCTAGAGAAAGTCACACGTCGAACATGGGAACAACATCTCTTTCTCACACTGGTTACAGGTTTGACACATTGCTGAATAGGCCTTTCAGTTAGCGCTTTGGTTCCCCATGTACTTTCGTCAAGGTCTTCTTCTCAGGTTCCTTACTCTATCTCTAGTACAGTAAGGTATCCGTCCTAAACTAACAATGCATGTGAATACCTGTAAGAAATTCCATGTTAACAGAAAATGGAAAACAGTATTTTATGAAATGCAGCATGGTAAAATACATGCCTGAATGTTCAGTACATGTTGGGATATTAATTCAATGGTGCATATTTAATATGTGTGTGCACATTTAAACACTAATGAATATAAGTTTCTAATGCATGGTAGTGAACTCATATTACATGTAGCATACTGTAAATCTTTTTATAATAAATCAAGCCTAAGTATGGCTAAGAACTACATTTAAATGCATATACACGTTACATCGTTGTCCACATTAGAGAAACTTTATCGTTCAAAATAAATTCACATTCTACATATATGAGGATTGTTTAATCTAATTTTCAAGTCATTAAATTTTACTAATATAGCATAGTATATGTTTATAAAAGTCGAATTCCATCTTCATTATGAGTACATTAACTTCTAAGGGGTTGATTCTGATGTTGTTCGGAAGGGCTCCAAATTGGATTTGTGTTTGCTGAATTCGATTCGGAGCCCTTGTTTCTGACCGAATCGTACACACTTCCCAACGACTGAGTACGAGGCCTGGAACCGGTAGGGCTGTCCGAATCGGTTCTGAAAGGCATTCGGACAGCTCGCGTCTTTCAGAGCCCAATCGTACAGCTCTATGGACTTGGTTTCCGAACGAGTGAGTACGCTGACCTATTGGAACAGCCGTTCTCATTTGGTTTCTCCTGAACAAATCGGCTGCCGGAATCTGTCTTTGGAGGCCCATAGCAGGCCGCCCTTCACCCAGGGCCCTACGATTCGGGCCTGTGGGGGTACCCAAGGGACCCCCTTTTCCAACCATGCACTATGTGGCAGGCACCATTGGGTGCCCGCTACAGGGTGCACGATTTTCCCCAGTCACCCCTTTCTTCTATGGGAGCCTGTGTTCTCGTTCAGAACACAGGCTCCCATTGAAGTCAAAGGGGGTCTGACCGAATCGTATCTGGGAGCATCCAGATACATCCAAATCGCTCGTTCGGACTCCCCCGAGCCGAGTCGTTCGAAAAGCATTCCGGAACCGATTTGGTAGGAATGCTTTCCGAACAAGATCGGAATCGGAATCGGGCCCTAAGTGAGGATGGTTCCTTGGTTCATTAAGACTTTAATTAATTGGTATAATAGCATGATAAAACACACACATAAGTACATTCTCTAAATCTTTAGTAAAGGCACTCTTTAATGGTGATGTTAAATGTAACATTTTCATGAATCATTAAGTCACGTGAGAAATATATGCCAAATGCACATCAAATATCTCTTAACATTTTCGTTATGTCTTTGTGATGTGTTCAGAGTGGGCAACTTTGTGCTTCACCACTTTATAAAGCCGCCACTAAGGCTATTATTTATAGTTTGACAGACACAATACTCCATCACAAACGTGATGGATATCATTCATTGTAGAAGTGTGGTACGGCCAATTACACTGGTAATACAGTGAACAGGATGTCAACCACGTTTGTAATGGAGTATCCTTCTGTAAAACTTTAAATCATGCTCTGTGTCTAGCATTGAGATTTTATAGTGACTTTTGAGAACTACTGACCATTTGGATAATGTTAGCAAAACATATAGGAACATTTATACTTTTAATCCATTGACAATGGAGGGCAGTAACACTAGGGAAAAATCACTTCTAACCTATAGGAATGCATTTAAATAATCACAAAAAGTTGGAGTTTCTTCTTGTGTTGCAGAATGCTTACTAGACTTGCTCCTATTTAATGGTTAAGACACTTAGAATTCAAAAACCTAAGATTGACTAAATGGATCATATTTTGTTTACTTGGAAAATTCCAGTGGCACATTTCACTATAGTGAGACCATCTAAACTTTCAGTTTATTTGAAATTAGAGTTTTATAGTCTACTAATATTTTGAGAATTTCTTGGTTGTTGGAAGTATTGGAAGTTTGATCTAAAAATATAATAAATGAATAATTAATTTTGGAAATTCCTGTGCAACATTAACAATTTAAACTAACAGAGAAAAACCATATTTGGTGCACCCTGGATATTTATCATTAAAAAGCCATTTTGGGCTATAAGATGAGAAAATTATATATTTTTTTGTTTTGGAGAAAATTTGCATTAACAAGTTGAACAACATACCGAATAACATATTCCAAATCAGACCAGACAACCTTGAAAGAGGGAAAAGAAATTAAAAAGGGGGAAAAAACAGTCAACATCGAGAGGGGGAACAAAAACGATAGAGTGAAGAGTGCGTTATACATGACCAGACTTCAAAAATAAGATTAGATAACATTAGAAAAATGACTAGCCCGAACCAAGCACATCCAACCCCACAGTGGGTCTTGAATCCTCTTTAGCATGGTTCTAAATTCATCATTATCTAATAGAGACATCTCAAGAGAGCACGTAATGAAGAATTCGTGCCTCAAAAGCATAGGAGCAGGAGAACTGCTTAATAGCCAATTCGGGCCAACACCATTATAGCCAGAGACTTGACAAAAAATATATCCCTACAAGGTTAGGTGGGATTGAAGGGGAATGCCCCAATACTATTAATTTAGGGTCCCAGAAAATATCAAAATAGAAGATCTGATTGAGCTTCCCCATTATCTTATCCCAGTAGTTGTTTATCCACAAATAAGCTACAAAGATGTGACCGGCTTCTGCGCACTCTGACCCACAATGGAAGCATTTCCTACTTTGTCTCAATTTCATAATGTGAAGGCAATAAAGCATATAATAAAAATCAATGCTAAACTTGTTATGATGTATTTTGACCCAAGAGACATTAAAGACACTCTGCAAAAGAGAATTAGTATGCTTAATGTCGTCAAGAGTCACCCTGACCCCTAGGGGCCTACTCCACTTCAGCCCAGAGTTAAAATGAGTCAGCACTACAATCGACCTCCTCCAGAGAGATCATTTTGTAAGCCTAGCTAATACTCTCCTTGTGAGGGCTTCTCATCAGATAGTCAAGGAAGTTATTCTGAGCGTAGAAAATCTCGTCCATCTTGAGAACGAATAAGAAATGTCAGAGCTGTAAATATCTAAAAAATCCCATCCGAGGGAGGGAGAACTGTTGACGCAGAGTCTCATAGGATAAGAGTACGCCATCCTCGTACAGTTGCTTCAAAGTAAGGAATTTAGTGTCCTCCCAAAACTTGAGAAAGCTATGATGGACAAACAGAGGCATATTAGATTTATAACCCAGCGGGGTATATGTATTGAGAAGAGTGAAATGCGGAAAAACATTTTTAAGATAAGTCCAGATCATGTGGAACACACTCAAGGTGCCAAAACTAGTCCTCTTGAAGGACACACTATCAATAATGCCTATGTGAGGCATAATAGCATCCCCCGCAGCAGATTATCTGGAAACATTCACCCCAGAGACCATGGTTCCCTGCTAATGCCCTTTGTGAGTCATGACATAAAAGCAGCAACATAGTAGAACTGTAAAACTGCTAAAGAGATCCTTCGCTGTCCCTGGGTAATTGAAGAAACTGCATACTACACTGGGGTTTCTTTACACTCCAGATGAATTTCAGCCAACACACATTGATTTTTATTAAACAAAACATGGGAATATAGAGGACTATACACCTAAAAAGGTAGGGATATCGAGGTAGGATGATCATTTTGATATGGTTACACCTCCTATACAATCTCAGATGTAGTCTATTCCATTTAATAAAGACCCCAATTGACTGTTTAAAACTTTTACCAAAAGTATACTCTATGATCTCTTCCATCCGAAAGGACAATTCAACACCCAAGAATTTTGCCCACTACACCCACCACTTATCATGAACAGGAGCGGTGACATTCATCATGACCTGCATTTTGGTGAGATTCTGCTTATATCTGGAGACAAGACCAAATTTGCTCACTATAGATTCCACTGCTGATAGAGCAGCAGCTAGGGTAGGAGTTAAAATAGGCACA
Organism: Triturus cristatus; assembly: GCF_964204655.1. Taxonomy (NCBI): domain Eukaryota; kingdom Metazoa; phylum Chordata; class Amphibia; order Caudata; family Salamandridae; genus Triturus; species Triturus cristatus. The sequence continues at coordinate 960,060,358 of NC_140590.1, forward strand.
CCATCTGCATAGGCTCGAACTTTAAAATCAAGACAACATAAGTGCAGCTTACTAATAGCCTCCATCAATTTCAGAGCTTGAATATAAGGCTTGATATAGAGAGCAACATGTTGGGGTGAGAGAGGACAAACATGCTGAGTGCCTCTGGTGATTTTATAGGGGTTGTGAGAAACCGCAGCAGAGAACCCTAGCCTTCAGACCTTCCTACAATAGCATGGCCCAGAAAATTATCTAAGAGTAGATTAAAGGTATAAGAGAGCAGGAGAGAGTTTTGCTGATGGTGCATTTGGAACTGAATTCCTTAGTTCATTAAACACAAGTCGACTTGATTAGAGAAATAAAGAGGGATCAGTGTGAGGTGAAAAAAGTTGCAAATAGTGCAGGCTCTGCTACTGCTGTAAAGGGTCTGTAGGGGTGCAAGAATATTGGCCTTCACTTACAGGACCGGGAAATCATTTATTAGGGAAATTTTCAGGCTTTGCAGAACTAAGGAGATGGCTTGATATTAGGTCAGGGCAAAATGTGGGTTATGCTGGTGTAATTAGCATTATTTTGGTAATTTCATGATAGGGCCTAATTAAGGTCTCAGCAGACGGGTTACTTCATCACAACAGTGATGAATATCCTGTCCACGAAATTTAAATCCTATTAAATCCTATGGGATTTATATTTCGGCAGATGGGACAGCCATCCCCGTTGTGACAGAGTAACCAGTCCACCGAGTTCTAAATCAGGCCCTTACTCTTGTTACACAAAATTCCCAACATAAAGTCACATTGCATGATTGCACTTAGGGCTCCCAGGTTTCCATTTTTACTGCTTTTTGCAGATAAATACAGACAGAAAACAATCTATTTTCTTGCCTGTATTTATTTTGAAATACAGATAAATACGGAAAATAGGTCTTCTTTGGATGATACCCACTACAGTCAATCAAGAGCACCAGGTCAGTAGGTGTGCAGATTGTCAGGAAGGGGAGTTAAAAAAAAGAAAAACATATTTCCTTATGAAGCTTCAATAAGTTCAGATATAAAGCTGTTTACACTGTTCTACAATACAAATCTGTTCAGATGACTGTCCTGGCCTATGCAGACAATGCCGTCCTGATAACAAGGACAGGCTTAGCACTCCAATGCCTAATTGACACCTACGTGTGTTTTATGTCATCCATGGACCTTAAAGTAAATGAGTCAAAAACCTTTATTCTGGTATCAGGACTTCCTCCCCCTAAAAATATTCCATTGTTCCATATTGGGACTTTAGCTGCAGTGGAGACCTTTTATTACCTGGGAGTTGTTTTCAATAGTAAACAAACCTGGTCATACATGGTGGGTAATAGGGCGCAAACAATGAAGTATACCATGGTGGCAATCTCTAGTTTTGTTAAGAAATTGGGCTCAAAGCCCCTAGCAACAATAAAATATATCTAAAATACCAAAACGTTCTCGGCAACGACATATAGGGCAGGGGTCTGGGGTATAGCACCAATTGATACTCTACAGAAGTTAGAAAATGGGTTACTTAAGAGGATTGCCTTGCTCCCTCTCTCATTTTCAAACTATGCAACTCACTTAGAGATGGACTTATTATATGTGTTGGATGTAGCAAGGGTTGCCCCGATCATGCTCTGGCACTCTATATGGAACAGGAACACAGTGGACCTCAATCAGACCATCATTCAAATCTGTCTTTCATGGGATAAGGCACATAAAATTCCTTGGCTAGAGTACGCTAAACTAACTTTGTATTCACTAGACATCCCCGAATTGTATTCAAATCCCAGCTCACGCTCCAGATTTCCAAAAAAGAGACTAAAGACATTATTTTTAGCAAAGCTTGCCTATGAAAGGAAGGAAACTCAGAGGGTGAAAACAGCTGTAAAATTTTACTACCTGATTCCATCCTCTAACAGATGGTGAATACTCATACATGGATGCGGTATGGAATACGCACCATAGGTTTATCCTTTTAAGGTTCCGCCTTTACCTAATTCCTCTGATGTTGAGTTTTCCACTGAAAAAGTATGCTTTTACCGACCCGATCACTTGCCCATGTGATAACCTGTCCGCCCAGTGTGACCTTCATCTCTTTTTCTTTTGCCATTTTTATATGGAACATAGAGCCAAATTCATTTCACCTCTTCTCAGGCGGTAACATTTCAAGCAATGTCGTGTCGCCCTGTTCTTCATGAAGCAGCTAAATGACTCTTTTGTAAGCTTTAGCATAGCCTCATTCCTTTGGGCCTGTAAGCGAAAGAGACTCTTACTTGAACTGGAAAATCATGGTAATTTTTAGCACCACATTCATTTGACTTCCAGAATCACTATGTTAATAATGAAAAAAATAGCATAATACATGTAATAGTTTTAGGGTGTTTCTTTGATTTTGAATCAATTGTCTTAATTAACCTTTTATCTCTCAATTAATTTGGTAAGTAGGAATCTGTAGTACTTTATTTGACCTTCTAATGCGCTTTTTTGAACAAACTTGAGACAGTGAATTGCTTACCCTTGCACAGCCTAACTTTATATATCTTTTGTCCCTGGTTGCAACTTGAATTTTGCAAATTTTAATTGATGATAGTTTTTATTGTAATAAGAAGAATGATACTGTATTATTTTAATATGTACACTTTGATGATCTATGTTTTTAAATATGATTGAATAAAGTCCAAATTGATTGACTGTATTGTACTGTATATAGATAAAACCTGTTGGGCATTCAAATGTAAGTGTACATTTATCAGGTAAATGTATGTGGAAATATGCCCATTGCAACTTAATTTATACTGTAAATGTAAAATAAAAATAGATAAGTAAGGAAAAATTAGCAAAAAAGTAATATGGATAAATAAAGACTGATATGATAAAAAATGTGATACCATAAAACTGGCAGCCCTAATTATACACTGTTTGCTGTAAAAATGTATCAGAAATGTGTCGTTCACAATACAAATTTACCGCAAAAGAACAGTGCGAACAACAGAGCACGAGCAGCTGTTGTTTGGGGTGTTTTCTGTTTTATTGCACAATTGTCTTTGCACCAAATGCCTCCTTGCATCCAAAGTGTACACGAGTACGCACTTCATGTAAAAATTCAGCACCAAAAGCATTTAGGCATTTCATGTAATTACATGTAATTTCAGGTAATTTTGTAGAAAGTAAAAACACATATTTCACAGACCCCTAAATTATTTGAATATGACAAGTGTCCGAATTTGGACTGAAATTTAAAAAAATGATAGGGGGGAGTTTTCTGGATGCAACAAAGACCCAAGGAAATTAATGGCTGATATGAAAAAGTCAGGTTTGTGTTGATTAGGTTTGAGGGGTTTGGAAGAGAACTGGTTATTTGATATAGTAGAAGCCCTGGTTGAAGGAGCAGACAGGCTGGTCAGAGGATTGTAAAGGGAAAGTAGATCAGACATAGTCTTAACTCGATGAAGAGGGGTAAGTTGATGTGTTTAGTGAGTGGGTGTAGATTTATATTTACATATGTGTATTTGTTAGCTGTTTTTTCTATGGTAAATAAGCTAAAGATGTCATGGGTTTTATTCTACCTAAAGAAAGCACTGATATTCAACTCAAACACACATCTATAGTCCCTTACTATATTGCCCTGCAAGAGCATAAAACAGAGGTTCATTTTCTTGAATCAATACATACAATAATATTATTAATTTTGTATTTGAATCATTTTAGTGTGTTGCAAAGATCAGGAGAATTCCATTGTTGCATTGTCCGTTTCTTTAGTTTTATGTCCTTAGTAGAGTTTTTTGCCTGGCTTGTGTCATTTGCTTTCAAAGGCCCGCCTATCTTTTTAAGCTGTTTTCTATTTGCACTTTTATTATTTCCGGATTTGTACTTGGAGACTTTTATAATGCAGTGAATTGTGACTTTAATAGATTTATAAACGAGGTGCTCTAGTGAGTTCTCTTGTGCTTGTCTTTTGTATAGCACCAGAAGAGTGTTACTGGAATTTAGAAAATACTTAGTGCTCAGTTTAACAAACTGTTACTTGGTTGGTGGTTTATGGTATTTTGCTCCATGGATTAGTGAAAGAGTTACCTGTGAGAAAGTAGGCAAGGGAATGGCAGCTACTGCTAATTTGGGCTATGTCATTAAATGTGAAGGTTTAAAATTACGGGGGAATACTTCATCTAATATTTGCCCCTTTTAATGAGGATGCTATTTTAAATTAAGGGAGAAGTCTTTAAATTGTAACCCTTCTATGGAAAACCATTGAGACCTATGAATCAAGACTTGACAAAAACACTTTAACCATACCAGGTGCTTTGATTCTTGCAAGGGTGCATAGGTGCAAAACGAGGTCTTGAAGCAATTAGGGTCTCTAGCCTTCAGGATACAACCAATGCCTTATTTATTTCCACAACTTACACACACACTCACATGTTTTGTGTCACTCATATTCATAAAGTATTATTGCTATTATGGCCTTTGAACAAATTAAGAATTTGCCTAAAATAAAGTTGGATTTCTAGGGTTTTGTGTGCATGGATCTCATAAACCCCGAAATATGCTGATCACAGTGGTTTATTAAACGTTGTTCTAAATCATTGGTCTTCAAACTGTGGCATGGGCCCCTTGGCTTTGGGCAGGAGGAGCATTTATTATGTCCCTTGTGAATCAAGACAAAAACTGTATCGAAAATAGGGCTGTGGTTGTAGTGAAAGAAAACAGAGCGGTCACTCTGTAATGTGCCATCAGTAATGTTTTTGTCACTCGTGTCCGGTAGATGTCAAAAAGGGGGATGAGGGATCCAACTTACCTACAACAAGCAAGTTGTCAATCATGTATTTGATTGGAGTTTTAAAATAATGTTAATGTTCGAATTGATATGCATGTTAAGAATGGCAGATTTATTCGAATTATTGATACAAAATATGTTTAATATTTACGGGAGGTGGCACGTGACATTTCGTTCACATGAGGGGAACATGTCATTGAAGAGTTTGAAGACCCTTGCTCTAAGTACTATGAAATTCAGATGCCCTATATCTAATATGAAAAGTCACCATTATTAATGTAGCCAATAGAGAATTCCCTCCCATCTAGACTTTGGGTTGTAATTCTCTTGTCACTTTACAGTTACAAAAAAAGTTTTTTTCATGTCATGTAAAGCACTTACAGGATAGAGGTGTACCTTCTAAACCTAGCAATCACTTGGAATCACTATTGACAGTGATAATAATCATCATAAGAATAATAATATTAAGAATACTAATAATAATGATAATAATAACAATAATAATAATTATTATTATTGTATGTCTGAAGCATTTTGTACTACTAACAACATTACTCTTATTGTTATTGTTATTATCATTATTATTGTCTTTAATATTTGTATAATGCTATCAATACTGCTAACATATAATAATGCTAACACTAGTAATAATAAGAATTCAAACAGTAATACATATTATTCTAAGGCTATTACTGTTATTCATTATTGTTATCATTATTATGATTATTATTATTTGAATTCATACTTGTTTCTATTATATTATTATTATTAATATCAATATAACTATAATTGATATTATTCTATACTATTAGTAGTAAAAGCATCAGTAGTAGTACTGGTAGCAGTAGATTGTTTCTTGGATTTGTGGAGTTATTGAATTAATGACTATCTTTATCCATGTTATTAATGCTTACAAAATCAGTTTATTCAGACAACTGGCTTTAACGAGTTCTACAAAATCAGTTTATTCAGACAACTGGCTTTAACGAGTTCATCAGAGTAACTGTAAGATTAAAGAAATATTTAGTTATCTCTTATATGTTTTTCGAATAGTACAAACGACCATTATTTTTTAATTTTTTTTAATAGAATCTATAATAAAATATTTTAAAAAAGTGGGTACTACATAACTTAAAACTACTTAAGACCACTGGCATTTAATGAATAGTGGAATTATATGCATCAATGCTTTTATTTTGAGCAAAGCTTTACTGGATTTCTGTCAATTTCTAAATTTTGTTGAAAGGTTTTGTATATATTTAATCCATAGATGGATGATTAGACAGACAAGGCTTGTGCTTTGTTGTATTATTTCATTTTCCTGAGATTGCTCTATGAAGGACCTTATCGCTTAGCGGAACAAAATAGTTTTAATTATATTGTGTATGATTGTTGGTGCAACAAACCAATGAATAAAAGACAAATAGAATGTGAGCATTTAGTTCAATTTTCAGTTCACATAAAGAGAGTAAAAGAGAGACAAAATGAGACCGAAAAATAGATAGTGACAGTTAAAAAGGCATTGATGACAGATAAAAAGAGACTGGGGTAATTTTAACTTCTCTAGACTGACATACAAAGAGTTAGGGCAACGGAAGCACCACTGCACCAGTTCCATCAGTGCTCGCATGCAAAGTGTTTACCTTACCTAGTGGAGCATTTTCTCCAAAACATCTCCTGCAAATCCGTAATGCCATAGAGAATCTCCGCAGTCGTAAACTAACAATTAACTCGTAGTTTGTGAATACCAAAAAAACTTAAACGTACGTGTAACTTTGTGAATCAGGCCCAAAGAATGTAAAATTACACAAAAGTGTAAGAGTAAGTTACATGTGTAAATTACTCAGAAGTGCATGTTATCTTTGTGAATAGCCCCTGCCGTTTGTGACTACCCCAGGCAAATCAATTTGGTAGAGACATGCAAGTTACACTTTTGATTTTGTATATAGCCAACAACTAGTAAAGTTACTCAAAAGTTGAAATTACTCAAACCTTTGTGTAATAGACTGTGAATCTGTGCACCAGCCTGAATGTATTTTTGTTTAAATGAGCTTGCATAGTTTAAGTTTAAGTTTAGTTTTATAGAGCGTGCAAATGCCCAGAGGCATCTCAGTGCTAGCAAACAGTCACAAGCCAGAAAACTCAAACAGATTAAGTAGCAAAACCCAATTTTTTAAGCCCTTTCCTAAAGTGTAGCAGGTTAGACTGTGTCCTTAAATGCATGGGCAGCGTATTCCATGCTTTTCCTGGAGACAGTAAGAAGCTTCTCCCCCCAGAGTGCTTTTTTAAAACCTTGGCACCCTTATGTTTTTGGAGAAGGCAGAGCGTAGTGTTCTGTTGGGAACATACCAACAAATCTTTGGCTTTAAGAACATACCAACAAATCTTTGACTTTAAGTTATCCGGTCCAGTTTCATGCAGTGTTTTATGTGCCACACAGAGAGCCTTAAAAGTAATACTCTTCTTCACAGGCAGCCTATGCAAGTTAGCATTTGCCTGCAAGGCTGAATGAAATTTACTAATAATTAATAGCAGCTGGGCAGCAGCATTTTGTAGAATCTGCAGTTTGTATAGCAGTAGCTGTTGTAGGCCCACATATAGAGCATTACAATAATCGATTCTAGACTATTGCCAATTTTAGGAGCTCAAAGGGGATGAAGGGGAAGATTTTCCTCTGAGTTTTCAACAGCTAGAAGCATGTGGAGGTGAAATGACAGATGTGATCTACAAAGGTCAACTTATTGTCGAAATAGACTCTGGGATTTTTAACTTTCCTGACTGGACAAGGCATATTTCCTAGATCACATGGCCTCCACATGGAGTCCCAGCCAAATAAAAAGGACTTCTGTCTTCCCTGAGTTAAGCTGAAGACAGTTTTTTTCCTTTATCCATTTTCCCACCTCCTGCATACAGTTGCAGAAATGAGTGGCTACCTCAAGCAGGTCAGTGGAAAAGGAGACCACTATGTGAGTGTCATCAGAATATGAGACTATAGAAACCCCGAAGGAGCTTGGTAGCTTAGCCAGTGTGGTAACATTGAGATTAAAGAAAGTGGGGCTAATGCTGAGCCCTGAGGGACCCCACATCGAAGAGAGAATGGCTTGGAGACACAATTGCCAAGAGTAAGTGCTTGCTCTGCTCCTGCTAGGAAGGACCCAAGCGTAATCAAGCGGAGTCCCTGATTCCAATACTCTCGAGGTGGGCAAGCAGTACTTTATGATTGAAGGTGTTGCTAGCTGCCGACAAATCCAAAAGAAGGGCAGCTTCGCAACCACTGTCAATTATCTCTCTAATCTCAGTAGCTATGATCAGTGCTGATACCGTGCTATGACCACCTCTAAAACCATGCTGGAATGAATCAAGCAAATGGTTCATAGCTAGAAAAGAAGACAATGCTGCATTCATAATTTTTTCATCTATTTTGGAAGAAAACAGAAGTAGTGAGATTGGGCGATAACTACTAACTTCCAGAGGATTTAGTGAGGATTTCTTTATTAAAGGCATGATTGAGGCCTTTTTCCGAGTTGTAGGAAAGTGTCCATCTTTGAAAATATTATTTATGAGAGGGGTAAGATGTGTAGCCATTGTCTTATGGACCAAGTGCAGACTTTTAGGCGAGCAGGGGTCATTGGGTGACACAGATTTAGTAACGTCAATTAACTTGCGCACCTGCTGCATTGACAGATAGGAAAATTCAGTAACAATTTCTTGATAGAAGATAGAGTCATTCCACTGGGGTTCAACTGCAATCCCTTGGGAATTTAAAGTAAATTGGTTATAAACTTAATTTACCTTCTGTTGGAAGTAATCAGCCAGCTTATCACAGAAGGCTTGATTATGACCGGAGGTATTTTTATTATGCATGCTGTTTAGGGCGTTAACTGTATTAAAAACCTCTCTGGTCGAGTTTTTAGCCTTATTGATTTTTGCGGAAAAATAATTCGATTTTTCAGATATGATCAAAGCTTTGTACTCTGCAATGAATTGTTTGTATAAGTCTCTCTCTTGTGAGCTGTAAGTTTTCCTCCATATTTCTTCTTGTCTTCTGCATTTTTGTAATTTTATTTTAGCAGAGTATCAGGAGGGGGAAGGCTTATCTCTGAGAATTTTGTATGTTTGCATCGGCGCTGGTGATTGAACAATGTTGTCAATCCAGGCAGAGTAATTAGCAACCACTGCATCCTTATTAGGCCTGGGAAGCAGCGTGGAGTTCTGCTCCGCAGAAATCCGTGGAGCGGGCCAAAAACTCAGTGAGATTCCATGGAATTCCACGGGTGGGCGGAGCTGCTCGATGCACCCTTTCGCACTACATTTTTATATTCATGTAGCGCGATTCACGTTTCTCCGCTGAAAACTGCACTTAAATGGACCACACAGTTTGCATGGGCACGGCCATTTTGTTTCTGTTCTGTGCATGGTGCTGCTGGGCCTGTCTTCAATCCGCACTTAATCTTTTCAATCTCTTTCAATCCTCCCCCTAGCCGACTCAGCCACCCCTCATATTTCTTTATTGTATCAGTGTGTGTCTTTGTTTAGTTTTTTTGTCATTTTCTTTTGTGTTTTTCGTGACTTTTTAAGTTATTTGTACTTTTTTTTGGTTTTCCGTTTACTTCCTGAATTCTTACATTCTTCCTTCCTTTTCCTATATTTTTGTTTTCTTCCCCCTACCCAGCACCATGGCAGAGCAGGGTAAGGGGGGTGAGAGAGGGCGCGGTGGCACCAGTTTAGCTGCAAGCTGCACACCTTGAGGATGTCAGCACCGCCAAGGTTTCAGAGCCGGAGGTGGCAGCACCTGTTTTTTATCTGCAGAGCTACATCCCCTCCATGCTAGAAGCAGGCGGACGGCCTGCAAGTGGGTATGTTCTGCGGGAGCTTTGGCTGCATTGTGGGAGGGGGCGCTTTTGTGTGTGCCACAACACTCAAGTCCAGAGCACCCAATAGCAGTTGACGCACCGCTGGGCTGACATTATTGACCGCGAGCAGGACCTGCTAGACATTGAGACTGCGGGGCTTGGTGAGTAATTATTTGCTGTGTTAGTGTTCTACAATGCTCAAATTTATTTTTCAAATAGCATACTGTTCACACTCAGAGGTAAGTTAACTTTATGTTACAAATATTATGTGATACAGTTTGAGCCAGGCAGGTACTCGGCGCTACCTAATGGTACTCATTGGCATTCGCTTGGGATGATTATATAAGAAGCCATGCACCCCTGTCCTTTCATTAAGATATCAATATCAGTGAGTTAGTATTCTCTGTGACTTTCTTATGTAGGTCTTATAGTCCCAAGCAAACTCATTGTGATGTGTAGTATACATATACGTATAAAAAAAAGGGAGACTGAGTTGGCCCATCAAGGGGTTGAGAAATGCAAATGAGAATCAAAGATCATTTGTTGCAGTGCATTAAATCCAAATGTAGTTTAGGTTTAGGACATTTGAAATAGGGTTTAGGATTAGGATGGTCAACTCGGTATGCAATACTAATACTATGGGTGTTCTGATTTAGAAAAGTACAATGTTACTCTGTTTGCATATCAAAATATTTTTGGGGGATTTACTGTACCACCACTAATCTATTTTTGTTAGCTTCTTTGTTTCAGCACGCAAGGGCAAGAAGAGAGATGGTTCTTCTGAGGTGGGTTAGTGAGTCGGGAATGCCACCACCAGAGCAGCAGGCAATAGTTCTGCTGATCCCATTAATTCCTGATATTATTATGATTATTATTATTATTTCCCAAACTTTTACCTCTGCCACTATTAAAATAATTTTAATTTTGCCTAGTTTATTTTTTAAATAGTGTCTCCTTTTTTATCAACTCATCTATCAAATATTTTTTAAATTCTTGTTATCACTGCAGTATCCTTTTTTTCTGTATTTCATGTTTTGGTAGCTGACCTGTTTGTAATAATCTGTAGTTGTCTTCTGCATCGTTAGTAAGCCTTCGTTCTCCCTTATATATCTTGTGGTACTGTAAGACTAAGAGAACAGAAATTTGGTACTCTACTGTCTACTGTGAAAATGGCAGGCCCACGTAATCTAGCATTATTCACCACCTATGCTTGTCGAGAAGGCTTTCTTTTTTTGCTCATGCCCAAACAGTTAAAACGAGAGAGTGGCCATGGTCATGGTGGACCCCCAATGATGTGTTATAATTAATGTATGCAGTATACCAGCAGTTTCCATGACAGTGCAGCATGGCAGGAAAGTATGAGGTCCCATTGAGTTTGCCAACCAACACCATATGTCCTTCATTGACTATTATTCCACCCCTTCATTGCGTTTCAATGACTCATTGCTTTGTCGCTCAATTATGAAAAGTTTTTGGTTGGCTTCACTACCTGGCTTTTGTCAACCAACAAAATGCCAAAAGTAATATTTTTGATAGAAGATACTATTCACCGAGCTGTAGTGATGTATTATGGTTGTATTTTGCTAAAAAAAAAATAATAATAATAAGGGGAGGCGTATCTGGCATTTAAAAATATCTAATATTTCTTTCTAGCTGCACAGACCACCAGTGCCCGGGCCAGCGCCAGTTCTGCAGATGTGGAGGCATTTGGAGGGGGCGATCCAGTTGTAGCAGGGATGGGCAGTGGTAAGTCACATTGCTTGCTTATTAACAATTACAATTATACCCACTGTAAGGGCAGCATGACTCGCAAACCCCCCACTTTAGCAGCTACAGAGGTAATTGAGTTCTTATAGCCTCTGCTATCTACAAATCAGCTGAGAAAAGCTCATAATAAAAGCTACAAATGATGGGTTGAAGTGAAAAGGGAAAGATGGGTGGAAGGTTAAAAGAAAGGATGGGTGAAATGGTATATGAGTGAAAGGATGCGTGGGTAGGTAAAAGGATGCATGGGTGGGTAAATGGAAGGATCAGTGAAAGGATGATTGAAATGGTGGATACTGAATGGATGGATATACGGATGGATGGAAATATGGATGCATTGGAAATTTTGGTGAAAGACTGGATGAGATAAGGTAAATCTTAAATGCTGGCTGTCAAAGGGTGAATAGAACAATGAAAGAATGAATGGACAATTGCTTGGATGAAGAAACAAGGGATCTCTTCTGGAGAGGGGCATGCTCACTTACTTTGCTTGCTTGGTTTTTATCAACGCCATGGTTCAAAGTGGAGGGTATTTCGATTTGTTGTCTGCTCCTTTGACTCACTGTATTTGCAAGGCAGGTATGTATCCCACCTATCATCATTCATCACCGTCCTCTCTGCCCATGGCATTTCACCACCCATGACCTAAGTGCAGCAATGTTCAATTTGTCACTGCAGTATTGATTGTGCAATGTTAGTCTGCTTCAGTTAATGTGGCACTTACAAAGTATTCAATGCATTGCAAACTGAAAACAATGTGTGTCTCCCTTCCCTCCCGGTCACCTCCTAGTACTTATTATTCTTTTCTAAGTTCTGTTCCAGCCTACCACAAAATTGAAAAATCCATTCTTGGCATGTGCCACATTTTTCTGGCCATGCAAAGTGATTTATATATTTGATAGTTTCCATAAACGATTTATGCCTATTCCAATTTTTCCTTTTTGAGTTTGGTCAACTACAGTGACTGAATAAGCCAAAGGTTAGGCACAAGATGACGATCAGTGACACCCCACTATTCTTTATGAAAAGCTCTACCTACCTGGCCTAATCCCTCTAACTTACCCTGCAGTAGAGTAACTTAAGTTTCCTTTTCTTACTGCCAAGCAAATTCATTTGTTGGAAATAATTTGTGGTAGCGGGCCAGCCAGGGAGTAAAGTAGGACTAAGTACGTGATTTCAAGTTTTGCAGATGGGATACTCTGTGATGAATTTTCCAAATACAATGTATATATATCCTGTTCCTTTCCTTAAACTGCAGTGCACTGTTTTTCCTGCAATCTATCTGCAGCAGAGAGGGCATTCAAATTGTATATGTTACATTGTAGTATCTAATTTATTATTCATCAGCCTCTTTAGAATCAGGGTAGAATTGAAAAGCATTTGGAGAAAAGCAGGGCCTTTGGAATTAAAGTGAGATAATTGTCCATTACAGCTGCACCAGCTGCAGACTTCAGAGAGTAGCAAAGCACCTGACGCGCTGGCCAGCATGCCTCCATTAATATAGCACAACTTGTACTCCATAGTGCATAATCCCTTACTCATTAATGACAGATAATTTATTTTTATTTTTCCACACAAAGGGCCTCATTACCATGCTGGTCGGACCGGGCTTCCGCGTTCCTGTCTGAAGTGGTTGGACCTTTGTGGACTTGTCAGAAGTGGTCGGTCCGACTGGTGAATTACGATGCATTCATCCTGTACTCCGATCGACCGCTGAATGACCGCTGACTCTGACAGCTTTTCTCTGACCGCCAAACAACATCCCTAGGGCAGTACAGGGATCTCCGACTGCCGTACGGATTATGATGAGGGTTTCCGATGACTCGACCGTGGCAGTTCGACCAGCTGCCTAAACTCATCAGAAACAAAGGATTTGGGGTGCATACTCACCAAAATCTGCTTCTCTCCAGCAGTCTCTGCTGTGGATCCCTTCCTCCAGGTCCCCCCTACACCTGGGCAGCTTAACCCCGAAAACTATGATCCTGTGGATGCCAGAATCCAGGTAAGTCCTTATGCGGTATGTATCCCCATTGACTGGCAATGTGCACATTCTGCCACACTCCAGCAATGGGGTACATGGTGCACAAGGCATACCCCCACAAATGTCATGCATGTGTATACAATTCACATGTTTAATGTGAGTTTTGTACACATTTGCAGTGACATATTTGGGGATATGTACTCCGCCGTAGATGGGACCGCTGCGGTAGCATTGGTTACATCGTAATATGGCAGGGTGAAGCTTCCCAGACTCGGCGGTCGGAAGGTCGGTCCGACTGGTATCAGAATGAGGCCCAATGTGCCTGTTTAGTTTTTTTTTACTAGGTAAGCCTTTAAGAGAAAAGAAATCTGTTTTTTAATCTGGTGTTATTCTGCCTTAATTATTTTCAGACAGTCAGTTCATTCTATGTGAGGCATATGTAGGTAAAACGTGGCCCTGTGACTCTCCTAAGAGACCAGCAATGTACTGATACTGTGCCACTATATAATTTTAAACAAGTGTTTGCACAGAGCATTGTTTCCAATTTGTCTTTTTTTCTTTTTGTTTTTTTCTTCATATAGCTACTCCTGATGGTCCAACACCTGCACCTACATGACAGGAGGTAGAAGCCCAGTGGCAGAGGCTGGAGACAATCCGCGGGAATATTGTTGGCTGGTGGCTCTGGAGGAAGAGTAGGAGGAGGCAGAAGCATCTGCCACTGCCCCAGGCCCCAGTTCCTCTAGTCAGCTGCAGCCTCCCAACAACAACACTGCCAGAGCCACTGGCAGCTATCAGGTGCCCGGTTCACCACCACTGCTGGCCCTCCCCCACTCAAATTGCCAGTTTTCGCACCGTGTCCTGCAGCATCTGGCTTTGCTTGAAGAAAAGAAGGCCAATATTAAGCAGAACCTAGACCGACACCGGTCCGCTTAGAGGATGCCCTCCTCTAAATCTTTTCAATTTTTTTGTTTTGGTGGGAGGGACTTTTGTTGTGGGTGGAGAGGATGGGAAAGGGAGTTGGGACCGCGGTTTGGACTTTGGACAGTCAATATTTCTTTGGATATTGGTTGGTGACTGTGAGATTTGTTTGGGTAGAGGGGTGGACCTGTTATATGTGGAAAGGGTGGGGTTTATTGTTAAAAAAAAATTACAAGGAAATAATTATTTTACTTTATTTATGCCTCGATTCCTTTTTTTGGTGTTTTACTTTGCACTGCTACCTTTTAGCGCAGCAAATTTTTTATATCTACTTTAAAAAGTGTAGACTTGTTAGTTATACCCTTGTCCTACTACCCTCTGCAAATATATTGACAACTAGGGGGGATTGCCATTGCCTATATTGCCTACGACAACCTAGATAAACATCTTCAGAAGAAGTTAGTTACTAACTGAACTAGTTCACTTCACTCCATAGTTCTCTTACCTGAATAGATAAACCGAGGGCTGCTACCTCGCTCAGTCTTCTTACTGCAGGGTTTCCAAAGGTGCCATCTTATGGTGGTGGTAGTAGTAGCAGGCTAGCGCACTAACAGGATTTACATGCAAGGTCCCACTCCCACCTAGGTGAACTCCAGCTGTAGGATTAATCAAAGGATTATCCATCACAGGCAACTAGATCGAAAGAAAAGAGAGTTAGTGCAATATATTATTTATATCATAACTTTAGAAAGACTGAGACCCGACTACCACCATGACACAACAAAGAAGACCAGATATGATAATAAGAACTAGCAATAGTAGCTTCTTCTGAGCATTAGGGAGGTACTATTTAATTAAAACTAAACTTACGAAATCATTGACTCGCTAGAAGTGGACTCAGAGTCAGGAGTGGACAAGGTTAAGCATTTAAGCAACACAACATAAGGCCTGAATGATGATGTTGACAAATGATGTGTGAGTGGGTGGGTAAATGGGACCAGTGTGGGCCATCGCTCAGGTAGTAGAAGATCCCACAGTGAGTTTTTGTTGCTTTCTCCACATCCGCCCCACCAAGTGAGTGATAAATTGATGGTGTATATTAACTCACACCTCAATAAATCACACAGCCCAGGGGAAGAGTGTTAGGGGTTTGATGAATGGATAGGAAAGGGGATTTGGGGAAAGGTATGACAAAGACAAACACTACACAACAACAGTATTCATCAGGGTGATGAGCAGCACATCATCATCAATCTGTTGTGGAAGGAAATGAAGGAATGAGTATGACACAGTTCAGTTAAATGCATTGCAAACAGCCCTTCGGCCCCAGAGACGTAAGTTATTATTATATATCTTAACGTTCTGGCATCTAGGTTTGGAAAATAGAAATTATGATTGTTTAAAGAAAACTGATGCTCTATATCCAAATTTGGCAGTGCATCTGCATTCTTCTCAGAATGTCTGTCAATCTTGGATAACTGGCTGAAGCGGTCCAGTAAGTTAAGCAGGAGTTTTATGGGGAATTCGCCTTTTGTGCAGAAGAGAAGACCTACAGATTGTAAAACAGAAATGATACAGTAGAGTCAAGGAGAAGGACAGAAGGTAATCTTCGTCAGGAGTGTACCAAGAAGACTCAGAGGCAGAGCAAGAGCATTGTCTGCTCCAATCTTTCATTCAATAATCATGTGCGATCGATTAACTAAGAAGTGAGAGCAATTTACAATTACACACAAGTGGCTATAGCAACCAGCTGATCGATCTCACAGCTGTCATCATAACATTTAGCCAAGAGCTTGCATAATGTGATGATTTGACATCACGCCTATCTCCAGTTACTTACAACAACAGATTCCCCTACCCAACCACAACCACATAATATAGGAGTTTCACATTTGAGTCAGCATACACACCCAGCAGCATTGCATTTCCCAAATTAATGCATCTCTCACCAGTCCAAGAGCTGAAAATAATGCAGGCTTCTGATTCAGTAATCGGTTTGTTAGTACCTCCTTAGTACTGCCTTTTCTTCATTTGTGACCTTCCATGGTTACTGGCCCCTTTACTTCTGTTGTTACATGTACATGTTTATAAGTCTGTAAGCAATCTTTTCTTTTGTCCTACTGCAGGCAGACGTGCGCAGCCGGGACAATGATGGCCGCTTGTTCTAATTTGCTTTAGCTGGGTTTGTATATAGCTCACTTCGGAAAACAAGCTGCCTCTCTGAGTTTTAGGAGTGGTACAATAGCTGTAGAAGTTTATATACTCATTAATTGGTTGATGCCGAGTGGTTTGATCTCTACCAAAGGGCTTTGCGGCAATCGGTGTGTTCTGTCTGATGCCATGCGATAATTCACTTTAAATTAAGAAAGGAAAGCCTCGTATAAGAACCTTGGATCTTGTATGTCTGGATTTTCACTACGATGTGTAAACTGTGCATGGTGTCTTCTGCAAGACATGAAATAGGCACTCTTCCGGCCAAAGGTCAGTGTGCTCTATATTTAGATGCACATGTTTATTTGAGGATGATATTTATTCAGAGATAAAATAACTCAGGGACAGATTAAGTAACATCATTATTTTCTAAGTAACGCTTTCATACTGGAATTGTTTATTTACCTTATATGCCTTTGATATATATTGAGGCATACACTGAAGCGTGCCTCGTGTATAACGAGTGCACACTTCATGCAGTGGTGCCATGGTGCCTAAAGATGTGTTGAAGGCCCTGAAGTGACTGTGAGCTGGGGTGTACCTGTGAGGATTGTGCATCACACAACACACCACATGACTGCACAATATAACACATCCTGCCTTGATAAATCCTGTGTGGTAAGAGTAACATCTATCATGAAATTTAACATACCTTACAATGCCACCTAACATCGAACATCACATATGACCAGCAGACAGCTCTCTGACACCAGGGGAAAGCACACATGGGCGAGCCACCGACACACAAAACTAACCTCAGGACACCCTTCCTGGTGACTTCACTTACATATGTGTGGGGGTGAGATTAAGAGCACACACACCCTCCCAGGGTGGGGGTCAAGGGGTTAGTCTCTCCATCTGCTTGAACCTAAAAGAGCATCTGTCCCTCTTCTAATCTGAGGCAGCCAAAAACGTAAAATATTGCTCAAAAGTCAAGCATTGCGCTATACAAGAACCACATACCATACATAACATAGCATAACAAAACATAACACAACATAATACATAGTGAATAACAGGATATGACATATCATAACAACCTCTAATTTCAAAGCAGAATTCTCAGTAACAGAACTTATATAATATAATATGTTACGTACATTATAACGTAGTAACACAGAATATGCAACATAACATGCACCATTACCGGAACCACAAGTGTAAAATCACAAATAACATATCATTACAACATGCATTTGTTTCTTTTTTTAAGTTCAATAAAAATTTTATTAGTCAATGAAAAAGAGTAAATCAATACATAACATCAATTAGGAAAGCGAAGGGAGAGGGAAGGTGGGAAAGAAGGGGAAAAGGGGAATACCAAAATGTAGCATGTAAGAGAAAATATACAATAAAAACAATGATCATGGGCATTTGAACATTTGAACATTTGAACATGGGCATTTGAAAAAGAAGAGAAAAAGAGAAAAAAAACAGTATATTAGAAAATCTTGGATGTGGAAAGGGTATCATGGGGGTTTAGAGACCTCTTGTTGAGCAGGCGTTGGACCAGATGAATGGGCAGCACATTTATCTAAATACAATGTAATGGGGAGCCATAGGTCTGCTCGTTTAGTTGCTAATTGAACAGGAAAAACAAAAGCATTATCGAGTCTATGATTGTGACAGACGTTGTACCACCACCCTTTAAAAGAAATATTAGATGTATTTTTCCAATTAACAGTAATCTGCTGAAAGGCTACAGCTAATAACAAATCTACAATGCGAACACACATATCTGCAGTATCCCAACCCGGGGATAAACTACCCAAGAAAAGGTGAGTGAGAGAAAAAGGAATACAGGCATGAAAAATAACATTGACTTGAGCCCACACCTGTAACCAAAAGTCATGCACATATTTACAGAGAAATATCATATGAAATAAGGTAGCATTGGGGGAGCCACACGACCAGCATGTGTCTGGGGTAATAGGAAAGCGTTTGTGTAGTGTAGAAGGAGTATGAAGTAATCTGTTGTAAATAAAAAATAAGGATTGCGTCAGGGAGGCTGCTCTGGAAGTTTTACGGAGTTTTGCCCATATCTTATCCCAAAGAGATACCGGCCATTCTGTTTCAAAATCAATCTCCCATTGAAGCTCGACCTTGGATTTAGGTCTGAGTGACTGGTGCGAGTGAAGATATTTATAAATAAGGGATGCTTTGGGAATCGTAAGTAGGAGAGAGTGGAGTTGGAAAATGGGGGTTTGTTGAACAGGGGAAGGAGAAGAAGGACCCGAGAACCTCTCATAAACCTCTAGAACGGTATTTTTAAGTAATAAATATTTAGGGACAAAGGATAGAGGTAAGCCAAAGGAAGAGCTGAGATCAGAAAAAGAGAGAAAGATGGAATCAGAGAGGAGCTGCGAGATCCATATCAAACCTCGGGATCTCCATGATTTCCAGTAGAAGGGTTTATTACCAATTAGAAGATATTTATTATGCCAAATGGTGGAAGAGAGGAAATCAGCAACAGTCGTGGGAGGGCCAGGGGCAGCAGATAGTAAGAGCTTAAGGGTATATTTGTGAATAGGAGTAGGAATCAAAGAAGGTTTACGAGAGAAAGCAAGATACTCTGTAAAAGAAAATGGAGAGAGGAGAGTACGTTCAACCTTAATCCACAAAGGGCAAGGAACAGTAATATCTTGTAACCAGAGGGAGGCTTGACGTAGTAGAAAGGCCTTCTGATATGCAGGAAAATCAGGGAAATTAACACCACTCTCAGAAGCGGGTCGAATAAGTCTAGCAAGAGACATTCTGGATTTTTTAGAGCTCCACAAAAACGAAGATAACGTTGAGTTAATCTTTTTAAAGAACTTCATTGGAATAGATACCGGAATATTGGATAGCGTATAAAGAATGATGGGAGAAATCATCATTTTAATAGTATCAAGACGGCCCCACCAGGAGAGGTATAAGGGGTGCCACCTTGCAGTAAGGTCTGTAATTTTTTGTGTGCATTTAGACAAACATAAAGAGACAGTGTCAGGAATAGAGGGGGTGATATATAACCCCAGATATTTAATGTGGGTGGGGCACCAAGTAAATTGAGAGTCACAAAATTCTTGCTTGAAAGTGAATTTGGTCAGGGGTAGGATCTCGCATTTATCATGGTTAAGTCTATACCCAGAGAGGGAGGAATAATTTCGGACTTCATCCAGAAAAGCAGGGACAGATTCCGTGGGGTTAGAAAGAAAAAGTAAGATATCATCTGCATAAACAGCAAGTTTAAGATGAAGGTCCGCAACCTGAAAGCCATGGATAGCGGGGTTTTGACGTATTCTGGATAAAAAGGGTTCTAAAGCAAGATTGAAAAGAAAGGGGGAAAGGGGGCAACCCTGGCGAACGCCTCTACCCAGACTAAAATAAGAAGAAATTTGGCCATTGGCAACTACTGCGGCTCTAGGGTGCGAGTACAGCAGGGAAACTAAAGAAATACATTTAGGGCCAAAGCCAAACCAAGTAAGGGTGTGAAAAAGATATCGCCACTCAACTCGATCAAACGCCTTTTCGGCGTCAAGGGCAATCACTGCAAGTGAGTGTTGGCAGTGGGAAGACTTTGATAGAATATTAAATAAAAGTCTGGTGTTGTCCGTAATGTGTCGGCCCTTAACAAACCTGGATTGCTCTTCACCAAGAAGATCAGGAAGTAGGTGGTCCAATCGGACCGCCAATACTTTAGCAAAAAGTTTATAGTCAATATTGACTAAAGATATGGGCCTATAATTTTTGCAATATTGTACATCTTTCCCAGGTTTAGGTATTAAACAGATATGAGCATCTGAGAACGTCCCTGAGGAAGCACCTTGAGCAATAAAAGTATGGAGAAGGGAATGCAAGCGTGGGATCAACAACTTAGAAAAATGAAGATAGAATTCAACGGTAAAACCGTCAGGGCCAGGAGCCTTATTAAGTTTAAGGTGTTGCAAAGCAGTGAGCAATTCCTTTTGTGTAATGTCAGATTCTAAGGAGGAAAGGTCAGGAGGAAAAGTGGGTGGCGTGTGAATGGTGGAGAAAAAATGAGCAAGGGAGTTGGGAGAGGGTTGAGTTTCAGATATGTACAATGTTTCATAAAAATGAGAGAACGCAGCAAGAATATCAACATCCTTATGCTTCAGGGTGTCATTAGAGTCATAAACAGATTCAATATTTAACTTATTATGCTTAATCTTTAAATAGTTAGCTAGGAGCTTCCCTGCTTTATTCCTGCACCCATAAAATTTAGCAGTAGATTTTAACAAGTAAAGGGAAGCGTCCTCCGTAGATTTCTCATTAAATTTCAGTTTTGCAGCAACAAGGGCTGTCAAGCTATCCTCAGAGTGGGAGGTAAAATATGTGTGTTCCAACTTCTTAATATTTAAAAGGAGCTGTTTGGTGGACCATCTGGCAGCCCTGCGTTTATTCACAACGTAACTGATGATAAAGTCACGTGCAGCCGCTTTAAAAGCATCCCAGATAGTGTGTTCCGGGATATCGGTGTGGTCGTTAATCAGAAAAAAATCATCAAAAAAGGAGGTGAAGTTAGCCGTAAACTTGGGATCAATTAGGAGCGAGTTATTAAATCTCCATCTTTTGGGACCATTGACCTTAGGGAACACATCAACTCTCGTAAGGACGGGAGCATGATCCGAAAGCAATATCGGGCCTATCTCGGAATGTAATAGTGATTGAGCAAGGTTGTGGGAGAAAAAACATAATCAAGTCTTGACTGGGAACGATGACAGGGAGAGTAGAAGGTGTACTCCCGTAGTTTGGGATTGCAAAGGCGCCAGGAGTCCACCAACTTATGCTGTGAGATAGCATGGCTAAATAGCTTATGGGGCTTGTTGGGAATATAGGGGGCCGAGGA
Source organism: Triturus cristatus (assembly GCF_964204655.1). Taxonomy (NCBI): domain Eukaryota; kingdom Metazoa; phylum Chordata; class Amphibia; order Caudata; family Salamandridae; genus Triturus; species Triturus cristatus. The sequence continues at coordinate 960,081,698 of NC_140590.1, forward strand.
TTTCCTATCAATAAAGGGATCCAGAGGTTGATTACAATCCCCCGCCAAAATAAAGTTGTGATCCATAAATTTGGTTAGGAGTGGAGAAAAATCAGCCCAAAAGGAGGGCTCACCCGTAGTTGGGCCATAAACATTAAGAAGGGAAATTGGAACACCTCTGAGTGATAGCTTGGCATAACCCAACGACCCGAAACATCCGATTCTTGGGTAAGAACCTGAAATGAAAGAGACTTGCGACAAAGGATTGCCACACCATTCCGTTTGCCATCACCCTGTGAGTAAAAGAGTTCACCCACCCATCCACGTTTGAGCTTATCTGACTCTACATCATTTAAGTGCGTTTCTTGGAGGAATGCAATATCAACATTCAATTTGTCTAGGTGTGACAAAATTCTTTGACGCTTGATCGGGGAGTTAATACCCTTCACATTCCATGACAAGATATTCAAGGACATAACAATAACCTATCTACAAAAAATGTGAAAAACATGACCAAAGAATGAAAAGCCCATGTGTCGTAGAAAAGACATAAAGAAAGAAGAAGAAAGAGAGAGCCAGTGTAGATATTCTGGAGAAGAAGAAAAGAAGAGGATAAATGAGAAACTGAAGAACAGGTGCACCAGGGGGAACAAGGAATGCAACTCTTACATAAGCAAAAGATTCTAGTCAAAGATAGTGTGCTAAAATATAAACATGTGAACAGGAATATGAACAAGAGAAGAGGAAGAAGGGAGGGATAAAGGGAAAAACCATCAAATACGCAAGGAAAACAAATAAGGGAATAGAGACAGAACATACCTACGAAGGAAGGGTACGAGGAAGAGTGGAGGAGGGAAGGAGCCACATGGGTGGGGCAGCACATCCAGGAGCAGCAAGGCAGGGACCAAGAGACATCATCAGACATGGGGAAAAATTCCTGTAAGACGAAAAAGGAGAACAAGAATTGAAACAAATCAGGAAATCATGCGGGAACCATGACTAACAAGAAAACAAGGGACAACCATCATGCATAAACAATAACAGGCCAGCAAAGTAAGCTTCTGGAAAATCAGACAAATTCGAGTGAACTGCAACTAAGAGAGAATCTCTGAAAAAGTACAGGATAAAATGCAACAGCCACATAAGGATTATGAAAGCATTAGTCAACCATAGGCGGAGGATGATGATCCGGAGGCATCCATGGAAGACGACTTGTGCGCATTGATGAAACTTTGTAAGCGCACTGGGTCTTCATAGGTTGTAGTCTTGTTGTTATAGGTAACTTTAAATAGACATGGGTGATAAAGGCCATATCGCGCACCCATCGCCCGTAGATCTGCTCTTAGGCTCAGAAAAACCTTGCGACGGGTGGCTGTGGCTTTAGCATAGTCCTGTGCGAAAAACAAGGGCGTGCCAGACCAAGCTAAATTCGGAGAAGTTTTAGCCACCGCTAGAACCATCAAGAGGTCAGTGTATTCCAAAAAGTAAATAATGACCCCTCTAGGTCTCTGTGAGGAAGAAGCAGAAGAAGGTGGTCGACCCAGCCTGTGAGCACGTTGGATGTTAAGGGCCTTGTCCGATGACAGATGCAAAAGCTTGGGAAGAAACGACTTGAAGAAGGCGATTGGATCAGATCCCTCAAGTCCCTCAACCAGGCCATAAATACGGAGGTTATTGCGCCTATTCCTGTTTTCCAACTGTTCCACTTGCTGTTGAAGGTCTGAGACTTGAGACTTTAGATTGGAGACCACAGAGGATGTCTCTTGAAACGACTGAACAGATTTTTCAATCGAAGTTACCCTAGTTTCCATTTGCGACCAATTATCCGTAAGGACCTGGAGTTTAATATTGGTTTCTTCCATGAAAGGACGCAAGGACCTTATCTCTTCTAACAACAATTCCATGGACACTGGTCCTGAGTGCTTTGGAGTTGAAAGAGAATTTGACTTGAGTCTTTTTGTGGTAGATTTAGAGTTATTCGGCGTATTCTTGGAAGGATCCATTGGCGTGTCTGAGCCAGACGAGTTAAGAGAGTCTTCCAGTTGCGAAAAAGCAGAGAAAACCTTAGAGTTCTTCACAAGCTGGGGTTTGGTCGAACGAGGCAAGTGCGACATTGATTTAAGTCTACCCATGTAGTAAAGTCGCGAAATGACTGACACAGTAGATGTCACAGGAGCAAAAATGAAGACAACACAGGATATAGCACAGCAGTAAAACGGGGGAAACTGAATATTTTATGAGAAGAATGCGGCCAGTTCCATAGCACTCAAGTAAGTACAGTCGTCAAAGCATATATGAAAAAGCAAATTAAGCCATTCATGAGGAAATCAAGGTATTATGTATACGGCATATAATGCAGAGAATTGGCATCAACTCACCGCATAATGTAAAGCGGGTTTAATCCACATGACAAAGGATGACATGAAACGTCTCACGACACACCTCTCAGGAATCCTCAGTGAGTAATTGTACCAATAGCAGAGAGCAACCAGGTATGCTTCATATAGACACCTCACCACTCATAGGCGGATTCAGAGAGCAGTGCAGATATAACAACTATGAAATTATGCCTTGGAGAACAGCTTAGTAGCAGTCATGTGGAGCAAGGGCACTTTGTGAAGGGACGCTGTGACTGCATTGCGCAGAGGACGAGCAGTTCCATAAGGCAGAGGCTCGGTGCAAGGGAGCAGAAGCAGATAGGTAGCTTATGAGCCCATTAAAGGTGTATAGTTAGGCATTCAAAGCGCTGGGCTAACGGTGAAATAACCGCCACAAAACGCGCGTCATTTAGCGAATCCAAGATGGCGGCCATATACGAGAGAATCTTGTCAGGACTTACAAGTTCCAGTTACCGTGTCACAAAGGCATGAAAGGAGTCTCAATGACGCTTGGCGAGGTCAGGACATGTTCCGACGCTTCTTCAGTCGGTCGCCTTCAGGAGACGTAAGCAGGAACCGGCTCATCTCTCAGCACCGCCTCGGAGCTCTACTCGAGCGCCGCCATCACCCGCAGGCGCCAAGCCACGCCCCCAACATGCATTTGTTTCTTAAAATGCTTCCACGCTTACTATCAAATTTTTATAAAACAAAAATGTTTGTGGGGGAAACAAAGAAAAAAGCACCAAAGTTTTTATGTTCTTTTTGTATTCCTCGTAATATGAAATAGGTACAGGTTTTTTTGGGGCTCCGCGTAGTAACTATTTTTTCTATAACGCAAAATGTGTAATTGCAGAAACCTTTTGTTATGCCTCCTCGGTACCGTTGTTACGATCAACTATCCTATAGACCAGCAGCTTAATTAAAAGGATGCTGGTATCTCACGGCAGCCGGATGACGGCCGAGCACTCCACCAACAGCCCGTGGGTGTTTAGCATCCTTAAAAAGCACCCACTCCCCAGTGTCCCCAGCCCTCCACTGACAGACGGAGCCGGGGGCTTGCCTTCCCTGCCCATGTAGTAGTTTAGTAGTTTATCGATTTCTGATTAGGACTTCGGGACTCGGCGGAATCCGAGCCCCGCAGCCGAAGGCTTGCCGGCCTGGCACTTGTGCACTAAATTTCCCCTGACAATGCAGGTGCTGTCTGGGGGTCGCTGCTACAGGCATCCCTCTTAATTGAACCCGGACCCTGCAGCAGGGTCCCCCAGCACTCCCCTGTACCCTCTGTGCAATATTAATGATGGTGAAGGACCCTTCGAGCGAGATGGGGGCTTGGTAGGATGTACAGCCGCTGTACTTAACCATGACGACTAAAGTCCCTCAAAACACAAACACACAAAACTTACATGTAGATACATGTATATAGGAGGACCGACCTTTGACCGTAACGGAGCATGTGTTTACTATTCGAGTCCAAAGTGCGCCTAGATACTAGCCTATGTTAGATAGCGGGTCGAAGTGAATATATCAGCGCTTGTAGTTATTCGATCAGGTCTGATTCCCACAGTATGTGTTAAACATGCATGCACGCGAACAGAACACATCATACCTGTAGGTAAGAGGAGCAGCCAATGAAGCTGTATTTACTATTTTACTTCCACCGCCCCAGATTCTGGACTGGGTTATATACCAGGTGAAAGTGAATGTATCAGTGCTTTTAGTTATTTGGCCCAGACGGGTCCCCCACTATTTCTTACTCATGAATGCACGGGCACACACAGAATCTTTTATTTGTATGGACCAATAATTAACAATATCAGCAGGAAGGTTGAGACTTGCTGTCACATTTGTCCAGATTCATCCATTGATAACTCTGGGAGATAGCCTATTTATCTGCCTGTCTTAGATCTGCCTATCCATGGAACTATGTCAGGGCTACTGGGATTTTTACGATTCTGTGGCTGCAGGATTTTTCCCCTCAATAATTATGGATTTGTCATAGTTGCCCCATAATCCGTCATCTGCAGCATAATTTGAAGATTTTAACAAAAAATGCTTCTACCTCAAAAAGATCAACATTTACTAAAAATGCTTTGGCTGCTCAGTGGAGGGCCCAGGTTCAGTTGTTTGTTGCTGTACTTGAATGTTAAAGTGGCCCTAATTAGGTGAAACATTTGCTAAGACTGTGTTAGCATATGGGAAATGACAAAATCCTAAACTAATACTGTCCCAAAATGTGCTGCATTGCGCAGCATAATTTGAATTTTCTTGCTGCATAATTTATTCAACTGTGCTACACAATTTGGTCCTCTTTTGCCTCACAATTCTAGTGGCCCTGAACATATGTACTATCTACCTAGCCACCCAGCCATCCATCAAGTACATATCTTTGTCTGTATGATTATTTGTTGAATGCAAACTTGTATTTCTTGCTTTAAAAGCAGTTTAAGGCCTACTGTGATATCTGCGCTTCTTCAGCGGTAATTTAAAACAAGCATTTGCAATGATATAGGTCTCGCATTACAGATAGTTTGAGGTATTGGCGTTGCAAATAATAATACAACACCAACAGCTCCTACTTTCAGTAATGGGAGACCTGGTGCATTGCAAATGCTTGCTTAACTGGTCCTGTAGCAGATACGACAATGTGATAGCTTGGCCCTTCGTACTATTCTCCTTGCTGACTTCCCATGCGAAAACCTCAAAAGAAAGTAGCATTTCTGTCAGGCATTTGACAAGGCCCCATTTGTCCAGCTCAATGATTATGCTTTTTCCAAATGCATTCCCTCTTTGCATGACATACTCATTGATCGGTTTGTTCAGCTCAAACAGACGTTGCAACATGTAACAGGTAGAGTTCCAACTTGTTGGCATCTTCGGTGTGAGGGCTTTAACTGAGACTCTATTAGCGCGCTGAATGATCCTCAACTGCTTTTGGGCTTTAAAAGAATGCCTGAAATGAGTGCAGATTCTTCTGCAGGTAGTCAGTAAGTTACTAACTAGGTTTTCTTTTTTTGGGAAAATCCTGGACAGCTATGGTGATGCAATGTGCCAAACTCAGGACCATGAAATATTTGCCATCTGCCAGGGCCTTAACTATATCACTGCCTTTGTCAGCGGCAACAAATCCAATTCTGAGACCTCTGAGTCAAAGCGATTCAAAAACCTTGCTGTTAAAGTCTTCCAATATGTTTGAAGCTGTATGGGATTTCTCCATGGTGAACATGGCGGCTGTTGCATGCGGCTGAATGCCCTTAAATGTTTCTTCAGTGCAGATACCTGTACATAACTGATGCCTAACCCCCACAAAAGAGATCCAATGTGCAGTGTTACACATGTAATCAGTGACTTGACAACTGGTCCACATGTCTGTTGTCTGGTGAATAGTGTGAACAGCACTCTGCTGCAAAGCCTGTCCAACCTATTGCAGCACTTCATGATGGAGCACTGAAACAGCAACTCTGGCAAAATAGGTCCTGCTGGAAACCTTCCATTTCAGACAGATGGCCAGCACAAATTTAAAAAAAAAAAACACTCCATCCACAAAAGAAAAAGGGAGGAGATCCCTTACTAACAGTTTAGGGGTTGAGTGGTTGTGTTTGTACCACCCCTCATTCCTACGTATGCCCGTAATAGTAACTTGGATTTTTTTTCTGGTACCACTGATGCAGGCCACTCCTTGAGAGAAGATGAACCAGCAGGTGGTAGACTTAAAGTACATTTTTTTGGGACAGTCACTGTTTGCTGCTGTGGTGTCTCCATCTGACTCTTGTTCTTGTACCATTGTGTGCTTGCTGAGGTGGGTGGTACTGGTGTACTGCTGGAAACGGGGCTGCTATGTGTAAAGATATCACCCTATTCTTCTTTATCACTTTCACCTCCCACTGTGATTAGAGCCAATTCCCCTCTCTCACCACCTTCATCCCCACCACCAATTATTTTAAGGTGCGACTCAGACCGGATTGCGTTTTGTTTTTTCATACAGGTCGTTTAGCCTCCAGTACCATTGTGTGAAGCAGGCTTACCTCAACGAACACTCACATGGTAAATGGAGTATTTTGCAATGTTCTCCTCCTGCTTGAAGCTAAAGCAGTCCCAAACTGAGGAGATGAACTTTTTCAGTGAGTCACTGGTGACACTGCCAATGCCCAAAGAAATGGAAGTAAGAGGGGTATCGATGATTGCCTCCCTGCAGTGCATGCTACTGAGGTAGTGGTAGTTGCAGGTCTCAGCGGGGGGCTTACAAATATGGAAGCTGGTGGCAGTGCCACATCCCATGAAGCAGATTGAACAGGAGGGGTAATGTTGCTCTCCTCTGGGCCAGCTTCCATGATAACTGGCTCATCATCCTCATCCCCTTCCATAATTCTAAGGCATTCAGGCACTCTCCTTTTCTCTTGCCTCTCCAGGCATGTCTTGGACTCAGTCGGGGTCCACTCCATGTCCAGATCATAAGAAGGGGGGCTTGGAGAAGATGATGGAGTACCCTTCCTTTTTCTTGCTGGAGATCTGGAAGCCAGTGGTTCTAAACGAGGAGGTTCTTACTCAGCAGGAAGTTCAACCTCCTGTTCTGCTCTCATCTCAGAAAGATTTACTGCTGGCTTCAGCTGTTGTCCAATTTCCAGCAATGATTGACTACTACTTTTCAAAACAGACAAATCCAATTCAATGTCACTGCTTGTCGGCATATACATGATTGTAGTGGCCGCCTCACTTAGAAACATGGGCTTGGGCTTATGTTGGGGGGTACTTTTGATGCGGGAGTGCTGCTCCCAGGAGGTCAGTCCGGCAGGCACATGACCACAAAAAAAGGTTTTGGCCGACATACCACTGGTGGGAATCTGCCTCTTCTTCTACTCCCCATTGGCCACTCTCTTGGCAGCACCTTTCTTTGGGGCCATCTTGAAGCTGTCAGTTGGCAGTGGCACTTAGCTGCATAAGCGAAAGAGATTGGAGTAGTCATGTCACGTGTTGTGTGGTCACGTCACTTTGTAAAGGCCTTCTGTCTGGCAGTACTGTGGGTGATTTCGCTTGTACACCTAAAAGCCATCAAGCAAGAAAAACATTCAGTGAAATGTGGCATTGTTGCAGTTTAAATTAGTACAGAGAAAGACATGCAGGCCCATGGTAAATGGAAACTGTCTGGCTAAGCTACAAAAAATGGCCACGGGCCACATCAAAGAACACATGCAGGCCTATGGCAAAATCACACTGGCTGGCTACATAAAATGGCCACTGACCACATGGTCAAACACCAACAGCAAACAAGAAGGCAGGCCACAACAAAGAACATATGCAGGCCTATGGAAGAGCCACATGGTCAAAGAACAACAGCAAGCAAGGAGGCATGAACACATGTAGGCCTATGGCAAAAGCATATTGGCTGGCTAGGCTACACAAAATGGTATCCAAACATGGCCTACCAACAACAGCAAGCAAGGATTAATGTCCACAACAAAGAACTCATGCAGGCCTGTGACAAAAGCACACTGGCTGGCTAGGCTACACAAAATGGTCACCAAACATGGCCTAACAACAACAACAAGCAAGTAGGAATGGCCACAACAAAGAACTCATGCAGGCCTATAGCAAAAGCATACTAGCTCGATACACAAAATGGTCACAGGCCACATGGTCAAACAATAACAAGAAAGAAGGCATGGAAAACAAAGAACACATGTAGGCCTATAGACACTGACTACACAAAATGGCCCCTGACCACATGGCATTGATGACAAAGACAAATGGTGGCCTATGGCACACACACACACACTTGCCAGACAAAAGAGTATATCTCAAAAACAAAGTCCTTAAATCGAATAGTATATATGCAGAAGATAAGAGAGTAATCCTTCCAGCTCCAACTCCAAATGAAAAATGACCAGGACCTGGACTAAGCATTGGGAGGAAACTGCTGGATAGGAAAACATTTTTTGAGGAGATTTAGCTGCTTCTCAAGTAGAGAATTTGTTTGAGGTGCAGCCGTGGCCACTCACAAAAAAGACGCAGGCGCGACCAGAATGGGTGCTAGCGCCTGACAAAATCTTGTACTCTTGCTAGCAGCCAGCAAGTCTCGCATCATTCACCAGTGTGCGCCAACAGCAAAAGAATTCCGCTAAGAGCCGGATGGCGATATTTAGCAGTAACTCTGTGTTATATGTGGTGTGAGGGGTTCCTAAATTCCATCAACTCTGTGAGTGGAGTGAATTTCTCTGCCCAGGACTAATCTATATCTTTCACCAAATTTGGGGGCCAGAGGGGTTTGATAGGCTATTTGTCAGTTTGTTAAACTCGATTTTGTGACAGAGTCTGGTTTTAATTGTGTGTGGAGTTTTTTTTAGTGTAGCCTCATTCGGCACTTCTACATTGAAAAGAACAGTCTTATGGTCTGACCATGTCAGTAGTAATACAGAGGTGAATTAAAGTGTGGGGCTATAAGTGAAAATGCGATCAAAGATGTGACCACTTGAGTAGGAACCATTTGTGCAAGTTGAAAGTTTGACATGTAATCAATTAATAGTTCAGTGTCCCTATTTGTGATGGCTTCAAAAGAAAATTAAAATCACTGAAAAGCACAATATTCGACAGATGGGAGCAGGTCACTAAAAGAGCACTTAAAGATTGAAAAATGTTGGCTCTGGGCTCCTGGGGGGGGGGGGTAAAGTAGAATAGTATTACAAGTACTATTTTTAGACATTAAAGGCCTCATTTATGAGGAATTGGTGTAGGGCAGTGCTTTAAGTATTTTGCTGTGCTGCCCTACGCCAATGTGAAACACCAATGTAGGCACCCTTGCACCATGGTGCAAGTGTGCCTCTGTTGCAAGCAGGATTGTTTTGTGCAGGAAGAGGCACCTGAGAGGCGTATTCCTCTTTTTAAGTGTGCTGCAGAATGCAGCACACATGTAAAGAGGAAAAAACAAGGAGACATAAAAATATTTCTCCTTGTTACCCCTGCTCTGGGGAGGCGTAAGGTTTTAGCACTGCTCCAGGTTTACATGATTAAGTAAATCTGGGTCAGCGGCAAAATTCATAGGTGCTGTGTCGAAAACCCAACGCAACATGGAACGCCTCCTTGATACATAGTAAGTCAAGGCAGCGACTTGCACTACTTTTTCTTACTCCATACCTATAAGGCCATGCAAAGCCACGCAGAGTGGCTTTGCGTCGCCTCATAGATATGATTGAGAGATTTATGGCACCGGAGCATCAAAAAAAGTGACGCTCCAGCAGCGCATGCCTATCATAAATAAGCCTCTAAATATTTAACACCAAAAGTGTTGCCATGCATCATAGTTTTTGATCTAAAAAGCCATTTTCATAGCTGAATGAAGGAAGGAGAAATACTTGTGTCAGCAACATAATCTTCTCGGATACTGTAATTTAAAAAGAAATGTTTACTTGTTCCAGAATTTTTTTGTATTCTGTAACTTTCTCACACTGATTTGACTAGAACATTGGAGGATCCTCAATAGGTAGGAATGCTAAAATCGTAAAAAAATTGTTTTTGTTTGGCGAGATTCAACCTCAAAGTGACCATGCTGCACGATATTTAAAATTAATATTCACACATTTTTAATATTGCATAAACTCTTGTTTTAGTTTATATGTTGTTAAAGCTGTTTTGATGAACATACCTTCCTTTTTTGTTATAATATCAAAATGCATTTACAAGACTCAGATATTTAGAATTACTCCTGTGTGTGGCAAAGGCAAACTACACATCTGGTCTTGTTTAAAGGCAGTCTAAAATACCATTCATATTGTACAAGATGACCATGAAAGTCAAAAACACCTGAATCATCAGCCTGTTAACACAACTTTAATAGTTCTCGTCATGCAAAGAGCTAGAAAGTAATCTTTCTTTGAAGGTCCATTCCGAAAAGAAAGGAATTCATACGCTAAAGCATTCCACATTTCATTAAAAAATAAATACACGACTAAGGCATTATCCCTAATTCTTAAGAAAATTAAGTGGTTTTATGGGAGGAATTTTCAGCATAAATACAAACAAGGCTGCTGGATCAGGCCTTTGGTTTTGTTTTGGTGGTTGGCTGGAACGCTTTAGCCGAGCTTGAATTTGCCATGAAATCTGTGTAAGATTCAAATGTTGCTAAAAGTGCTAAGAGGAAGGAAACGTGGACACATTTTTGAATCAGTCCAGGAAATTTGTGAAAAGTAAATTTTCTCATGTCTATTTTTGGAACCTATTTCACGAATCTGCGATAAGCATTTATTGTGTGTCTTCTTAACATACATACCTTTACTGCTTTATTGCAGAGAAAACCTGCGATACACAACAGTTTGATGTGCCATATTTACTACATTATATTACCGCTGGGAAATACAGTGCTAGCATGTGTGTAATAAATATAATATGAGGGCTGGTAAAGAGTGGCAAAGAGTGGGGTGCAGTTAACTTTCACATTCGTCACAAGTTAGGTACAACACCTCGGACCCTGAGAATAATAGGCTGGCAAACAGTTCTGCTTCCAAATTAAAATGTAAAGTTATGTTATTAAGATTTCTAAAGCGCACAGATGCCTCCAAGGAGGCTTCCTGGTGTTATCCACTGGTAAGATGACTGCAGAGTAGGAGAGAGCAGACTGGGCTTAGAGGGAGAATAGCCAAGTCTTCAATTGCTTCCAGAAGCTTAAATGGTTTGGAGTCTTTCTTAATGAGGACGGCAAATAGCTCAATAGGTTGGTGGGTAAGGACATGAAAAGAGCGTCCTCCCATCCTGACTCTTCTGTGTTGGGGTATTGAAGCCAGAATCAAGCATGCTGAGCGTAAGGCTTTCGTAGAGGAGTTAGATTGCATCAGAGCAGCAAGAATTTGCACCCCTTGTGTTTAGAGAATCTTGTGGGAGATGCAGAGCAACTTAAACTTTGTGTGCTTCTCAATAGGGAGCCAGTGAAGCTTGAATAAGATCTGAGAGGCCAAACAGAATTTGGGGAGAAAGAAAAGAAGCTTGGCAGTAGCATTTTGGATGACCTATAGTCAGTTCAAGACCAATCGTTTGCCGCCCAGGTACACACTTTAAAATACTCAAGGTGTGATGTGATAAGGGATTGAACAATCAGCTGGCGAACTTGTAGGGTGAAGAATCCCAAGATGGGTTTAAGGCTTCTCAGGATGCCAAAGCAGTGGGCTGCTATGGGTTTAGCCTGGATTTCAAAGGATAATGAGCCATCCATCCATACACCAAGGTTTTTAATCACAAATTTAAGTTTCGGAGTAGGTCCTAGCACTTCTGGCCACCAATGGTCTCCCCTTTGGTGGGCATGACTGCTCAGCAGAAGGATCCAAGTCTTATTAGCATTAGGTTTTAGACAATTTTCATGCATCCAGCTTGAGACAGCTATAATATAGTTTTTAAAAATTTTGCTGTCGTCGGCCAACTCTGAGGACAAAGAAATGATTAACTTATTATCATCTGCTTTGGACACCAATGAGATTTTTAACTGCATCAGCCAAACGTCTTACGTAGATATTAAAAAGAGTGGGGCTGAGCGCCAAGCCCTGGGGGACACCGTGTGCTAGCGCTCTTTGGGAGGAAGTGAAAGGTCATAAGTAAATATGGCCAAATTTTGGCCTCAGCAAAGCATTGATTTTTCTTTGACGGTATAATTCCCAGGGATGTTTTTTTGCCAATGAAATGTAAAGCAAAAAAGCTTTCATATAGTTTAAAAAAATAACTTATTTGTTCATGTCATAAAAGCGAACCACACTATTAGAAAATAACAAGGATATCCTTTTAAACAAGCATTTGCAATGCAATAGGTCTCGCAATCTTCAGAGTTAGAACTACTGGCTTTGTAAATGACAATGTCTTTTATCTATGTGTTTTGGTTTGGAGTGTAGTAGATGTATGAACAGAGAAACAGCTGCAGCACTGCCTAGAGGACTTAGAATGAAGAATTACCACTGGGACTAGAGAAAAAGCTGTAGCACTGTTTAGCAGATTTAGAACGAGGTGTTACCGATGAGACCAGAAAAGCAGGTAGAAGCACTGTGTAGAGGACTTAGAATGAGGAATTACTGACAGGACAAGGTTTTTTAAAAAGAACCCTCACACATCAATCTGGTTGGTGTCATGCTTCATCATAGGGTTCCCAGTTGGGTCGCCGAATGCTACCCAGCTGTGCTGCAACACCTGATTACAGTTTAGCTGGTCTTTTGTTTTCATGTAATGGTGCTGGAGGTGATGTGAGATTAAAAATACCTCTGGGAAACTCACTAACCGATACTTTTATTCCCAGTGGCCCAGGGTATGTTTAAATACAAATGAGATGGGTAATGTTTCAGAACTATTATTTATGTCTGATTTATCCCTTGGTCAACATGTTTCGGCTCTCAACAAAAATTTAAACTGAGCTTTCTTCAGGACCTCTCTATACTTAATGTGGTGAAAAGTGAAAAATGTGAGTGGTAAAAATTATAACCACGTGTTAATGCATTTTTGCACACATGCTAAGGTGTGCATTTCATGCTAAGTGGACTGACCGTGACTCCGGGTCCACTGTTGTTAGAGTACCTGTGAAGAGAAATTGGACAAGAAGATACAACATATAACATTTAAAAACAGTGGTTCTTTTGTTTGTTGTTATCAATTTCATTCTCTTAATACCCATGTGGTTACAGAAACATTCGGTGTCACTCATGCGTGCACAGCCACTCATACATATGTAAAATATTCAGCGTAAAACATGCTGGATTGCGACTTGGTGAGCATGCCTGGGTTTTTAAATTATCATAGACGCGCACTGCACCGCGTGTCAACTATCGCTGTGGGTGAGTGATAGTGACCGCTGTTTGACTTGCATGCTTATTGCCGATTTGGTGAGCATGCCAGTATATCTTATTTAGAATACGCGCTGCGTGAAGTGTCAACTATCCCTAAAAATCAGTGATAGTGACTGATAGTGGCCGTCTATGAACCGCGTGAGATTCACTGGCAAGCACGCTGCGCGTGCTGTGATGTATAGGCTTTCAATTGTGATACTGAAAAAATGGGATCACTAGATGGTATTCACGTAAATCACGATTTTCTCATAGCCGTTCGGTTCCAGGGAGGGGTGGGCCCCTATTATGTGCTCTAGATGAGGATTAAAACATAGATGAGGATTCTGCAATCCAACAGAGTTCTGAGGTGGCAGATTAAAAAAACAGCAGAGTTAGCTTCTGCATGGAAAGGTCTTACTTTGTCTTGGTGCTCGCCCACTTGTCAACCTATGCCGGCATCCTCTGGAACTGGATGTGTCCCGGGGCCGGTATCCGGCGAGTATTTAATGTTCTTGAGCGAGTGCCCTTCCTGATAGGCTGCGTCACGCGTTGGTGCGAGCCCACATGAGTGACCGGCAGCCACCACACATCTTTCCATCATCTAAAAAAATTATCCATTACATCCTAAGTTGGACTTTGAAAACAATTAAATTAAGAACAGTTTGTCCAAGCCACTATCTCTTCCTTGTTCAACCCAAGTTGGAGTTTGCTCCTTGCTCCTTCCATTGGTATATTTTTGTTTCAATTGCTGTTTTCCTGATGAAGGCACTTGGATCACCGAAACATTCATAAACTCGATCCCATGTAGAATCAGTGACGATCTAAGCCACTCATTTTCCAATTTAAACACATGAATTGTTGAGCAAATAAGTGTTATAATGTTCGACATGTTCACTGTAAGACTATCTGTAAATAATGAAATAAAACATCTGTATAATGTCTCAGACTACACATATGACAATGATTAGTGTCTGTGTATAGAGGTACATTATGGTATGAATGCTTGTATGACTGAAAGGTATGAAGTGTAGTGTTATTTTTTGTAGTTTTGAAACACACTATGAATAGTCTAATTGTTCATGTTATTGGTTTTAAATTCTAAATGTGATAATAAAATATGTTCAATTTTTTACATTATTGAGTTACTTGTTTATATATGTATACCACATATTTTGAAGTAAATAATTGGTTGCCTGGGTTTTCTCACATACAATAGTGTTTTCCCTGCCCTGGGAGCTTCCATTACTAGCATGGGGTCCTGATTATTACATTCACATAATATCACAACATATCACCTACATACACCACATATATGTGTGTTATGGATTTAAAAAATTGCTACTTATCTGTCTCCTACCACCACGGGCACCCCCATCAGTCCTTCACTGACAGGACACCGCCAGCCCAACAGGAAAATCCAAATCTGCTTGGTGGGACCCTGCCGTCGAGACGACGGCAGGCAGTTCACCAACTCGGAAGAGCGCTGCAGAGGCGGTCTTCTGTGTATCGCTCATACATCTAAATGTGCCAGGCAGAAGAGCGTCAGCTCGGCGGAGTACTCCATCTCGCAACCGCGGCGGGCCGGTGGTAGAAACCGGCAAGATAGAAACCAGGCCCTAAGTCAGAAGGTAACATTTCTGACTGGAACAAACCTCTTTCTGTATCCAAGTTGCCCTGCATAGTAGTTGGCCTTAAATTGCATGTAGGTCCAGTTTTTTGCACCCAGATGATGGCAGCAGATGATCAAAGCTTTTTGGTGATATTTTAATTAAAATTTTAGAATTTCAAATCTCTGACTCCCCTTACTGGATTTTTGTCATTTTGCTGCCATTTTATTCATTAACCTATTCTTTATTTTTATAAATTGGGGTAGGAATTTTATTTTGCGATGTTTTTGACTTTTAACCATTTCAGTACTTCTAAATACTTTACACATTTTCTTAAGTTAAGCTTAAGTTAAGGCTATTTGGTCTCTGACATAGCTAATAGGGGTTGAGCTCAGGTTTACATAATTTTAATATTTAATGAACCTAACAGGAATAGTGACCATTTACTTGAGGTGGACTACCATTCACCCCAGCTAATAATACACTTTCTCACAATCTCCCAAACTGGGGTTTGTTTCTGCATAAAATAAATCAGAAATGTGCTGGATGACTGTCATGAGTTTCATGGGTATCAAAAATAGTATAAACGGCATTGTAAGCCCTGCCTTAAATATGGTTGCCTTCTTCTGACACCATTAATCTGGAGTTACAGTGGTTGGTGGATCGCTGGCAAAGGTGAACCAGCTAACGCTCCGCCATCAGAAACCAAGTGGTTCTTTTGACTCTGTTATCCTGAAACCCTTCCTAAAACCTTCAAAGAGAACCTGGGCTGCCGCCAAGATGCTGGGGTGTCACGGCTTCCACAAGGAAAGGTTTCCGCCTTCTCCCGGACTTTGCAGGATTTTTAAAGCAAGGAGAAAGTCATGTTACATCAGTTGCAGAAGACTGTTGGGCAGCTGAATTTCGCTTTCAGGATCACTCCCACCAGCTGCCCATTTTCATGATCCATTGCACAGGCAATGTCGGACTTCAGGGAGAAGCACCACCACACCAGTTTGTCAACTGAGGTGTATCAGGACATGCATATCTGGCTGGCATTCCTGTGAGACTTCAATGGCACAGAGGTGTGGCCTAGCCCGACCAGTACCAATGAGGAATTAGGCCTTCTTACAGATGTAGCAGGTAGCAAGGGTTTTTGGTGTCATTCTGGACCTGGCATGGTGTGGGCAGTGCTGGCCAGCTGCCTGGGTGGAGTCAGGCCTTATTGCTAACAAAAGTTTCCTGGAGCCTTTTCCCATCCTGGTGGTGTTGTCCATCTGGCTGGATCAACTCCGCAACCAGTCGGTCATATTTCGGCCTGATAACATGACAGTGATCAAGTGCAATAACCAGCAGGCTGCCAAATGTAAAATGATACTGAGATTGTTGATGGAGATTGTTCTCAAATGCCTGAAACTGCATGTATTGTTAAGGGCCAAGCATGTCCCAGGGGTGCTGAATAATGTCCCTAATGCTTTGTCTCAAGATGCAGGTATTTAGATCCCACCAGTGTATCAGTCAGTCAGAAGCAGCAGAAGCCCCAACTCCTTTTCTGGACCATCTGTGGCAACTTGGTGCCCAAACCTATCAGACCTCGTGGCAGGCTATTTAGAACCCAAGACAAGGCAGGCTTATGAAGGGGCATTCAGTACGTATTGTAGTTTCCTTGGGGAAGGGTGGGTGAGGTTGTGGTCTGAATCTTCCTCTATCCTGTTTGTTTTTTGGAGCACTGAGAAATGGGGGGTGTTCTGCAGGTTGCTCGTGACTCCACATGGCAGCAATTTCTTTCTTTTCTAAGAAGCACGGCCACCAGGACCCAGCCGGAGCATTCATAGTGCAGAGGGCTTTGCGGGGATTGCAGTATTTGCAGGGGACCCAGCTGAATACCATGTACAGCATTGGTATAGGCACACTAGCTGCAGTTCTGAGTGTCCTAGGGAATGTCTGCAGGACCACCGAGGAGACTCACCTCTTCAGGACAGCTTTTATGTTGGCTTTCTACAGAACTTTCAGGGTGGGGGAATTGATGGCCAATAACAAAAAAGATTTGCAGGGAGGGCTGCAGCTGGCTCACGTACACATTTCTGAGGGCTCGTTGAATATTGTGGTACTGAGCTCCAAGACAGACCAGCTTGGCAGGGGAGACCACATCATTTTGCACAAGGTACCAGGTAATGCCTTCTGTTCCGTGAGCAACGACAAACTATTCTTGGCACAAAGGCCTAAGGGGGAGGGAGGCCCCATTTTAGTGCATCCCGACGGCGCCCTTTTGACAAGATTTCAGTTCTCCAGGGTACTTGCGTTGGTGCTCAGATGGCAGGAATTGACTCCATGGATTTCAGTCATTTATGCAGAAATGGGGCAGCCACAGAGGCGACAGTGAAAGAACTCTCAGGGCAGGCAGTGCAGAGGATTGGCAGATGGTCCTCGGAATGCTACAAATGGTATGTTAGGTTGCACATGCTGTAGGTACTACTCAGGGTGTAATAACTGTTTTCTTTTCGTTTCTCACAGTTTTCCTGTCTTGTGATGCAGGAAGGAAGTCTGCTGTGTCATGTGGATTGCCGAATTCCTGTGCAGCCATGGTGCACACTACGGTGCCAGAGTTGACGGAAGTGTGAGTAATAGGCCATTCTTATGTGCAACGGATAAAACATGTTTTTTCTGCAGGTGACTTTGATGACCGGGCCCACCAGACAGGCTTTCATGTGTCTTTCCACAGGCAAGGGGGTCTCTGTTTGGGACAGTTGAGGAACACTCAAGAGTCATGGCTCCGTCAGGGGGGATGCCTCCGGGGGTAGAGGTGATACATCTGGGGGGCAATGATTTTGGACACCTTGACAGGAGAGGTTTATATGATGCATTTTTCACCGAAATGGGATGGCTGGCGAAGAGATTCCTGCAGTCAGTCATAGCATGGTCCCACATCATCCAGAAGTTGTAATGGCGAGGAGGGGAGTCGGTCTGCGCCCTCAATCACTTTGTGAATTGGATTAATAAGAAGATGAACAAGTTGTTTAGGTCACCAAAGCTGCAAATGTTCCGGGATGGGTGCATACAGGTGGAACGCTTTTTTGTACAGGATGGGGTCCACCTATCAAAAATAAGTAAAAAGATTTTTCCTAGAGAATATTCCAGCATGATTGACTCATAGGCAAAGCTGTGCATGATCTTCTTGCGGGGGGGGGCAGATAGTAGGTACACTATGCTGGCCTGTGGTGGGTGAGGTCATGATTGGTAGGGCATTTTTACAGTCTATAGAAGGCATCCTTTTTACTTGGAATAGGTGGGGACAGCAGTCCCTGAGGGTCCTGTAGGGGATGCTTCCAGCAAGTTGGCTAGATGGTACGGGAGTATAGGAGTACACGCTGCTAACAGGCCTTTATGCCAATCCCCGCACTGGTGCGTGATTGCCAAAGCTAGCAGCAGAGGCCCTTGGGGGGAATATTGATGGGGTAGGGGGTGCCTGTGATAGATAGCCTTGAGGGCATACAGGCCCCCTGCGCAAGATCACTCCGGGGTACCTCACAGGTGGACCAGTCATGATCTCACTCAAAAGCACAATGCAGGATATGCAGGGACATACTAGTTATGGTTAGGAATGGCTATGTATTAAGGTCTATGTTAAGGTTAGCCATCCAACAAATTGTAAATAATAATATATGGGGTGTTATGGGTTTACTGTGTATTAATTTGTAAAAGTGATATTGAAAGTTTTATATTTGATGTTTTTTGCTGTGTATTAATAGCAGTGTTGGGTTTTAGTGACCCCCTAACCCAAAAGTTTAAAAAAGAAAGTATTGTGTGTTGTCTGTGCCAAAAGGGGTTGATGGGGAGACCCGTGGGGAGGAGACCCCATGGGGATCCCTTACCTGGTATGTGGCGGGCACTCAGCAATACCTGACCATATGCCAAGGTGACCCTGTCTAGGGGGCAACACGGCTATGGCGGGATGCCGGTGCCTGTCCGTGGGGCTGGGGGCGGCGATGTATGATACCGCCAGCACCAGCCTGCAAGACTCACGGGCATTGGTTGGCAGGTTCTCGGCAAATCAGAAGTGGTTAAACACTTCCTAGTAGCCTGGGAACCATTTAGCTAATTACCCCGCCCCATTAAAAAGGAGGCAGAGCAGCGAAGTGGTCTCTTTTACCGCATACCGCTCTAGTACACAGAAGCTGCTAGGCCAGAACTAACTTTGGTCCCGATTCACAAACGTAATCTGAGAAAAAATCATAACTTTACGACTTTCGGTATTCACAAAGGGCATTTAGGAGTAGTAAAGTTAGGATTCCGAACTTTACTGCTCCTATATGGCCTTTGTGAATACCGAAAGTCGTAAAGTTAGGATTTTGACTCAGATTACGTTTGTGAATCGTGCCCTTTGTTTTTATCCTGCCCACCATCCCCTTCAGCAGCAGTTTGTTGCTGTGTGCTAATGTTCAACTATATCCCACTGGAATCACTGTTCCTAAGAAAGGGAGGATAGAGAGAGAGACTATAGTTGTACTAATACAGTGGTTGTTGGGGACAGTGTGTCCTGATCATGATGCCCTCACACAGCTGAAGGATGTCATGCTTCATCATTGGGTGGTGCTCCTTGTTGGGCTGGCGCTGCAATGCCCTACGGGTCCCCTGAAAGGTCACTTTGTCGGAGATCTTTTCAGGGTAAAGCCTCATGGGTGCGAGGGGGTGAGTGGCAGTAAAGTCCTAATGTGAAATCTAAAAGATGACTGGAGGGTAGCTAGACAGTTTAATAAGGAGAAAACCCCTCGGCCCTCAGTAAAAAACAGAAGGTTGTACTGCTTAGAGGGGATTAATGGCCCTCAGTAGCTAGAGAAAATATAGCATGCCCCTAATGGACATGTTTTGTGGTCAGACCACAAAACATGTCCATTAGGGGCATGCTATATTTTGGCAGAGGGATTTTCTCCTTATATTCTGGAGAACGAGTCATCGGACCTTTATCTAGCTCCTTGTCCCCCCCCTCTCCCTTTTCCTTTTCAGCTTTCAGGAATTAAATGACATGTTTGCTTATTGTTTTGTTCATGCTCATTTGTATTTAACCTCTTTTTCTTGCAGTGGAAGCAGTGTTTGCTGTATTTATTGTTGTGTCCTTGGTCTGCAGGTGAGGTCATGATTAGTGGGGATTTATGGTCCATAGAAGGCATCCTTTTAACTTCGGATAGGTGGGGACAGAGGTCTCTCAGGGCACTCCAGGAGGTGCTTCCAGCAAGTCGGCTAGATGGTGTGGGGGGGTGGGAGTGCACGCTGCCAACAGGCATTTATGGCCAATCCCCACATGGGAGCGTGGGCGCCAAAGCTAGCAGCTCAGGCCTTTGGGGGTTTTGAGGGTGTAGGGGGTGCCCGAGGTAGGTAACCCTGCAGGCAGATGCCCCCCTGCGCAAGATCACTCCGGGGGTACCTCACAGGTGAACCAGTCATGATCTCACCCATAAGCTCAATGCAGGATACGTAGGGACATACTAGTTATGGTTAGGAATGGCTATGTATTAGAGTCTATGTTAAAGTTAGCCATCCAACAAATTGTAAATAATACTGTATAGGGTATTATGGGATTCCTTAGTATTAATTTGTAAAAGTGGTATTGAAGATATTTATATTTGACGTTTTTTGTTGTGTAATAAATACGGCCAGGGTTTTACGACCCCTGACCCAAAAGTTTCAAAAAGAAAGAACTGTGCCAAAAGGGGGTGATAGATGGGTTGGGGGTAGGGTGAACCCCATGGGGGTCCTTTACCTGGTCAGGGGCGGGCACTCAACAAAGCATATGCAGGAGGTGGGATATGGTAGAAAATAGGGCATCCAACAATTTTTGTCAGGTGCCCTGCTTTCACTCACCTATAAATGAGCCTCTAAGTCATTTGCCCAGAATCACACCATTTTTGCTCAAGTTCTAAAGCTGGAATTCAAAATCAGGTCTGTCTTTGCCAAGCGCGAAATATAATGAAGCGCGCACTTAGGACTCGGCCCCCCGGGCACCCGGCCACGCCCCTCTCCTTTGGTGGTTCTCGTTCTTTGGAGAAAAACGCAATGGCAGCAAGAAGTACTTCCGGGTCAGCAGAGCGACGTGACGTCACTTCCGTCCGGGGCCGGCGCCTTGGGGGTTGGGAGGGCGGGGGCCTATTTAGGAGAACTTGCCCTTGCCCTCGCCCTCTCTTTCCGACCGCGCCGGCCCCGGTATGCAGGGGTCTCCTGTAATCTCGTCCTGGTCGGGGTCGTCGAGTATGCGTCGTCGGAGGACCGGCGCTTGTGGCGCTTGAGGGACGGCAGCTGTGGTAGAGCATGGCTGCGGGTCCAGAAGTTGGTGAACAGAGGAGTTCCATAGCGGCCTTGTTTGCCGTAGAAGCGGCGGGGAGTTCGGCGCGGCTTGAAAGAGAGGATTGCGCCATAGGTGTGGTGGAGCTATGAGGTAAAGGGAAGGGAGCCTTTTGTTTGTAGTAGAAGTGGCCGGGAGCGCGGCCATAGATGGGCGCAATAGAATTAAAAAACGCGCGGGAGTGGAGTGGCTGCTTTGTCTCTGTTACCCGCGGTCCATCGCTAATTACGATATCCCGGTATCCCAGCGGCGGAAGGGATTGGGCATCAGTTTCTTAAATAGGCCCGTGTCTTCGTTCTCTTGCCTGTGGTTACCTGTACTTCGGACGATGAGGGGTGTTCTTTGTTCCTGTCGTGGTGATCAGGACCCTAGTTCACGGGTTCGATTCCCTGTGAAAAGATTGGACTGGGTTTAATTTTCGTTTGTAATTGACTTCTTTCATTTGCGTGTTTTGGGCAAACTTTCCTTAGACCCATCGCCTCAAATATTGGTTAGATTACTGCTCTGAAGGGGGTTTGTTTGGCTGGGTATGCGCAGCGCCAGCCTTGGGTGGGCATCTTGGCGGCTCAGCATCGGGTGTTCCAGGTCATGAATGTGGCCTCTGGGTAGCGCAGCATAAAGGGTGATTTTCTGCAGGTGGGGGGGGGGGGGGCAGCTGCAGATAGTTGCGTGGAGGGAAGTGGTCACGGACCTCTGATTTAGGATATGGAACGTGTCGGTGGTTTCGGCGCTCACTGTGCTTGCATGGGTGAATCGCATCTCAGGCCGTCGTAATTTGATTGCATGCGATCGGAAACTTCACTGGGTCTCCGGGTTGCGGGATGGGCGTGCGCGTCAGCTGCTCGACCTGTCGCCATTCAAAAGGTTGGGCTGCCCCTCATGGGAAACGCTGCCTTGGTACTTGCACCCCATAGATGTGCATGGCTATGTTTGCTAACATGCATGTATAAGCATCAGCGCGTGGGTTATCAAGATTAGCTTTTTGAGCTAACAAATAATGTGCTGTGCTCTTTCCTGTGCCAATGTTTGTTCATGTAGTTTGGTGGACTTTTCCTAAGGTGACAACTGAGGGTCACTGGGGATTAATCCGCACTGTCACTCATGGCTGTAAATGTCCACGGTTTTACATGGCCTGCTCTCTGTAATGACTATAGACATATCAGCTTTCCAGTGGCCTTCGTTCGCTGCCTTTGCAGAGCACCAAAGCTTTACACTGCCTTTGGTGTGGAAATCCCTGTTGATTTCTAAGGTTTGAAACGGCCGTTTGTCCGTAGGTTGCCATAGGCGTCCAGTGTTTACATTTGCATTGGTTTGTAAGTCATACATGTCCATGGCTTCAGGCAGCCGTGGTTCCATGGGTGGTAAAAGATGAAGCCCAAGAGATCCGTGGTTTGTCAAGTCTGAGGGTCTTCATTGCACTTCGTTACTCTACTTGTATGTTGCTAGTTCGTCACTGGGCCTTGGGTTATCGTATATATTCAAGGTTTCAGGCCCCTTTCTATGTTCTGAAGGGTTGTTGATAGATTCCTTCTCACTACTGCTTACTCTACTCGTAAGTAGTCTACATAAATACCACAATACCTGTTGACTGCTCCAGGTTTATAGAAGTGTTTACTACAGTGTCTCGTAGGGCCCAGGTTTTGAGGGGAGTGTGCCTCCTCCATACAGCGGTTATTTGATCAGCATTTCATTATATTGTGTGGGTGCTTGCTACATCAGCAAGTCGCCTCCGGGTGCAGTGATTACCTGGACAACGCTTTGTGAGTTGCAGTTTCTGCTCTGTGTGTGGTCAAACATCATATTGAACTATTTCAGCCTTTTGCTTGGCACCAGCGTTGCTTACTCAGGGGGCGACTTCCACAGCACCCTCTTCTAGGGGGCATTAGCTCATGGTGAATTGCTAATGCCCGGATGTCGGCTGAACAGCGATAGATCGTTCGGGTAGTTTGCGCTTCTCCAGAGGCCCGAAGGGGCTATGGATGAGGAGGGCTAGGCTTAATAAGGGTTGGGTCAAGCTGCAAGTAACGATTCAGGTCTTCAAGGTCGTTGGGCAGATCCTGAGTGATGGAGCGGACCCTGAGTAATTGTGCTGTGTTACATGTTAGACCGGTAGTACTAGGCAGGTACTGCCGTTTGCGGCTCATCAGGCACGGGGGGCTCGAGATAGGATGTCTGGGAGTGCCTTTTGTTCCAATCTTGTGTTAGTTGCAATTGGTAACCGAGGGCATCTAATAAGTGTCGGTGGGGCCCTCGGCTGGGGTAGTCATCAGCGTTTCTGAGGAGCCGGGCTTGAATTTCGGCGGGAGCACCTGACATCGCGCGATTCAGGGCAATTCGCTTAGTCCCGCGTTTTGGCGGGCCGTTCGGTAACATGATGGAGCCCGTGAGGGGGGCTCGGAATCCGCTTGGCTAATCGGTGGGATAATATACTGCCAAGAGGGCGGCGGAAGACATTTGATGGGTAGTGCAACATCTTGCATACTGGGGATTTTGTCTCAAGTCTTGCTGAGGGACGTTGCTAGGAAAAACACCAGGGTTGGCACAAGAAGGGGTGGACCTGTTGTGGGTAGACTTCGACAGGTCGCTCGGCGGAAGGTTCAGGTTACAGGAGCATAGGAGTGCACATCTTGGATACCAAGGAGTCAGATGCCCTGCCGTCTGCTAATTAGGGTTATGGTAAATACGTGGTTTGCCTACAATAAACATCATCTCACTATGTGCAGGGGGCACATCTTTGCCGTGGCTGGCATTAGGAGCGGTTCATTGCTGGATGACATCGCTGTGCTAATTCTTTGTTTTGAGGACAATTAGGGGGCTAGCTTCATCTTTAGTATGTAGGATCTTCTGCGCCTGTGCGCCACAGAATAGGGTGAACGTAGGTATCGCAGGGAGGAATTGGTAGTTGCTTGGGCCCCCCTGTTGCCGGTTGGCGAGGGGTTACATTTGCAGTTGGGATTAGATTGCGGGGTCGCGGGAGCTCTGTTAGGGAAGGGGATCTGGCCTTAGCACGGCAAGCACACTCAGAAGGCAGTGTGGTGAAGGCAGTGAAACGAACCTCACCATTTGGTTCTCTGGGGGCTCACGCAGGGCGGATTTGCTAATGAGGGGGTGCACGGAACTTCTGGGCACCGGTTACAGCATCGGAGGGTGTTCTGTAGCTTCAGCAAGCGGGGGGGAAGGACGGGTAAGGTCCGTCTTCATGAGGTTTTTTAGACAACATGTAGGGCACCAGTCAGTAGAGGATGCTTTATGCTCCACTGTTCATCTGACCAAGAGGGGGCACACAGGAATAGGCGGGCCACTCTTTCCCGGGGTTTCGGGTTGGACGCTGGGTCACTTCGGCTACATTTGCTTTGTGGCCATTACGTGAAGCCGGGCTGGCCTAGGGACTTGGCTGCTCACATAACAGTGATACTAATTAAAGGTCCAACGGGCATCCATTTGGGCAGCATTTATGCGGCTCGGCCGTGGTAGTTGGGAGGGGTATCCCAGGGCAGCCCCTGCAATGGTCAGGATTGGGGGCACAACTGCGGGTGGGCATTCGTCATTGCCAGACTAGGGGGTTTCGGAATACGGGCAACTCCTTCAGGAAGAATAGGTATTAGCAAGTCGTACGACAGACTTCCCTTACTGAATTTTGGGGGGCCCCCCCCCCAGGCGGAGCAGACTAGTGGGGGCTTCAGGACTAGGGGCAATGGGAGGCCTGCAGTTCCTGGGCACTGGTATTCTAAAGTAGACAGGCTCGCTCCCTACAGGAGGTCATGACCGGATCATGTTAAGAAATGTCCGGGGACGGCTGGATGATGCCCAGGGTGGGGGGAAAAAATGCTCAACAGGTATCAGGGGCAGTCTGGTCAATAGGTAAGGTATATCGCATACCGGACGAGTTCCTGCAGCAGTGAGAGCAAGGAGGACGGGTCACTAGGTTCAGAATTGGGGCCGCGACAGGCGCAGCTAGCGAGGTATTTCACCGGGCAAGATGGAGGTAGTATACTTGCCCTAATCGGTGCAGACACAGAATCATTGGCCTGTGCGTTGTTTGGTTCGGACATGTCATTGGTAAGCAGCAGCTCGAGTGAAGCGGGGCGGTTAAAAAATTGTCTCCCTCGGGGGAGTGCCTGGGGTGCTACGGGGATCCACAACGCTTTAGCAGCTGGCTGAAGACGCCAGGTGGGACTGCCGTCTCCTTGAGTTGGTTTGTCCTGCAGTGATGAGTGCATAAGAATGGCGAATCAGGGCATTTGGCTCAGTGATGACAGGGTTACTGTGGACTAATGGTCACGGTCGGAGATTCTTACTCCCATGGTTAAAGGCTCAATTCCCATTGATTTTGTTTTAAATAGATGTTTCTTACTCCAAGTCTGAAGATTGATGGGAACCTAGGGGTTCAGAAGTTGCTTTGTGGTGGGGAGGGCGAAGGGCGGTCTGCCCTGGTCCCCCTTGTGGCGGTAAAGAGGCCACATAAATTGCCTTTACATTGTTAAGGGGAGTCCTCCTGCATACTTCTTAAGCCAGCACTGAGGTGGAGAGACGGTAAGCTTACCCCAGAGAGAATGGGACACCGGCTGGGGGCAAGGGCGCCAGTTTAAAAATAGGGCATGGGGCTTCCGCCCCTGGTTATTCCCTACGAGCCCCGATGAGCAGCCTGGTGGTGGAGGGGTGGGCCCCTCAGGTGGCGGACCTAGACCAGATGACAGGGGCTCACCCCTCAAGGACGCAGGTGGGTTGCGCCTTGCGTGGTTCTCAGTTGGTAGGGGGACGCGAGCCAGAAGGCCCCTTAGTGCTGGAGCAATAGACAACGTTCTTCGTGTAAATAAATGGAGTTCTGCCGGACTTGCGGATGGAGCATGAAGATAGGGGCAACTTGAATATAAATATGAATTAACAATTGAATTTGATAAATCCATATCGTATTAAAGTGTATGATTTATATATTGTCATGTTTGTGTGATGAATTTGTAATAAACATGGCCTTTTTAACCCACAGCTCTGGTCGTCAAGCATTGCTTTGTGGGTTTGGTTGGGGGGCAGGGCCGGGAGCCATCCTGGGGGGTACGAGTCCTATGCCAAGCGCGAAATATAATGAAGCGCGCACTTAGGACTCGGCCCCCCGGGCACCCGGCCACGCCCCTCTCCTTTGGTGGTTCTCGTTCTTTGGAGAAAAACGCAATGGCAGCAAGAAGTACTTCCGGGTCAGCAGAGCGACGTGACGTCACTTCCGTCCGGGGCCGGCGCCTTGGGGGTTGGGAGGGCGGGGGCCTATTTAGGAGAACTTGCCCTTGCCCTCGCCCTCTCTTTCCGACCGCGCCGGCCCCGGTATGCAGGGGTCTCCTGTAATCTCCCACCCACCCGTCCCTAAGGATAGAGCTTGGGGAGGTGTTGGATGCGGCATATTCTGAGCAGCGGTAAAGAGGCCACATAAATTGCCTTTACATTGTTAAGGGGAGTCCTCCTGCATACTTCTTAAGCCAGCACTGAGGTGGAGAGACGGTAAGCTTACCCCAGAGAGAATGGGACACCGGCTGGGGGCAAGGGCGCCAGTTTAAAAATAGGGCATGGGGCTTCCGCCCCTGGTTATTCCCTACGAGCCCCGATGAGCAGCCTGGTGGTGGAGGGTTGGGCCCCTCAGGTGGCGGACCTAGACCAGATGACAGGGGCTCACCCCTCAAGGACGCAGGTGGGTTACGCGAGCCAGAAGGCCCCTTAGTGCTGGAGCAATAGACAACGTTCTTCGTGTAAATAAATGGAGTTCTGCCTGACTTGCGGATGGAGCATGAAGATAGGGGCAACTTGAATATAAATATGAATTAACGATTGAATTTGATAAATCCATATCGTATTAAAGTGTATGATTTATATATTGTCATGTTTGTGTGATGAATTTGTAATAAACATGGCCTTTTTAACCCACAGCTCTGGTCGTCCAGCATTGCTTTGTGGGTTTGGTTGGGGGGCAGGGCCGGGAGCCATCCTGGGGGGTACGAGTCCTATAAAAGTGAGAGATTTGACAACTATGCCACATCTCCATTTTTACAACACAGAAACATGGTATCATACATGTATACATTGTCCTGATACACTCTTTCAAAGGTATTGCGTACTTAGGACTCTAGCTCACCTTCCTGCTCTTTGATTTCAATCCATACAATTGAAAATTGATTCACATTCAAGTGTCCCTAAACTTCTGCTACAGTAGCACCAGAAATCTCTGTGCAGCTTCATACTCAATGCACTACTGTACGTTCTCCACTTATGCATAGTGTGTGTTCTTTAACTAGTCCATCTGCATATAATCATCTCCAGAGTCAAAGAATGAGTATTGTTTTTGGCTCTCACCACACTCAGCAGATCCCGCACCTATTTTACGAGGCCTCTGAGCCACACTTTAAGACACATTTAACACTTTTACAAAGTCCTTGTGTTCGCCATCATTACATCATCTACCAGTATTTTCAGTGCATTGCTTGTTTTGGTGTTTTCAATGCTCTTGTTTGGTACAACATTTCTGGCTGGGCTTCACTTTCACCTATGGACATGTGTGTGCCCTTTTGACTACAGTTAAGAGAGTGGTGGGCCTGTCTTCTGGGCTGCAAGGCCTCAATGCTGTGCCTAGCTGGAAATTCACAAACTGCAGGTCGCAATCAGGATAAATCACTGTTGGCGAAGTTTAGCACAGTATGCTGATTAGACTGTTACTTTACCAAGTTCCGTACCATGCTTCACTCCCTACCATGCACTGACTATTTCGTACACCTGGCCCCTTGTATTTCACACTGTCCAGTCTATTGAAACTCAGGGCAAAAAAGCTTTACCCAGCTGTGCGAGCCAATACCACCTATGAAAATCAGGGTTACAACAAGTTTCATTCTTTTAAAGTAAGGGGCATATTTACACGCCCCTTGCGCCACTTTTGCGTCACTTTTCCCATGTTAAAAGTGACACAAAAGTGGCGCAAGGGGCTTGTAAATCTGCCCCTAAGTGCATTGGGGAGTCAGTAAGACACAAACCACATGCACAATGTATACAGCTTTCAAAGGAAGCAAACTCATCTGCGTATTTCTGCATCTTTAATGGAACTAATTGAACCGGACCTTATTGTTATTGGCTGTTTTCGATATGCTGCGCTGTAATAACATAAAACTAAAAAAAAATAACTTAGCCTTCCCATTAACATGAACCGTGCCGCATGCCATATTCAAGTCTTTCATTGCTCATTTGTCAAAGTTGTTTGTGCAGTTTTACCCCTGGAACTTTCAGAAATTGTTTCCTACCGCCAATTAAAACGTGTTGGTAGCAGGTTTGGAAAGGTTACAGTACTTAAAGCTGGCAGACTACCGCTAAGCTGCCCCTGCCCTGTGCGCTGACTCCTAACCCTGCCCTGAGGTGAAGGAAACACGAGAGGCCCAGCTCTGTGCTGCAATTAGCCCTTCTGTTCCAATCTGCATCACAATGCGCGCACGAAGCGTGCTCCTACAGATGTGTCCTCAGATATGGGCCCAGGCTGGGGGATCCCCTGTCCTACTCATCTCACCTCATTAGCTTTCCATTGAGACCCGTGAAGCGAACAATCGCTCATTAGTGGATTACGAGTAATCACCCGCGCTGCTTGTCATTGCGGATGTGTAATGGGCCAATTTGCTGCGGTGAGAATGCCCGTCTATTGTTCTGCTCGAAGTGAAGAGCTGCCATTAAAAAGTCATGGCTTTACGAGAAGCCACATATGAAAACCTACTGTAAGGAGAGCCCCAAATCATGTGCTCAGGGCTTATGTTTGTAAACCAATAGGGCCAAACCTACAGGGCTTTTAGCAGGTAATGCTGCGGATCCACTGAGGAGACAGCTGTGGTGACCCGGGCTAAGGTGAGCCATGGTCCGCCTAGGAGTTTGCCCTGCTAATTTAATCTGCACATTATCTATCACAGTGATTTATGCTGCTGCAACCAATCACCAACGATATGAATGCAATGTGCGACCTAGTGTCAAGCAGCAGCACATCACATTCTACTATGCATCTGATTTCGGCAGTGCATTGAAGCTGGCTATCCAGCTCACGCGCAGGGGAATGGATGGCCCCAAAAATAGAGGTGGCCAGTCCAGCTCGGTAGGCTTCAGGCTACTTACTGTGTGGTAAACATTGTACGTTAGGACCCAGAGTGCCCAGGCTGGACCGCATCCCACTAAACCCATACGAATCGATGACAAGTCATTGACTAGAGATTCGCTATGAGTAACAGGTTGTGTTTATTACAGTGCAGGTAACACACAACATAACACAAGCAAAATGAAGTGTCAAGTGAAATGTAGACCAAACCACCACCAGCGATCTTATCAAAACAGCATTGTAGAATACAACACAGTTAAGAAAATATGATGAATCAACATAATGCATGTATTGAAACTAACACTTAAGGTGAACAAACCATTATTTACAATGAGGCCCTCCTCGAGCACATCACAACACTAAAGACTTGGCAACCTTTTATCCCAGTTAGACAACACGGGTGAAACCACCTGTAACTCTGAGGGGCGGTCCCAACCCTCTATACCCTTGTCTGCGCCCCACGGTCCTGCTCCTCCAACATCAGGCTGTTCCAGGAGTTTCAAGACATGTGACCAAGAGGAAGGCATTGCCAACCTTTTCTGTTATTAGAGCTACATCTGATCAGTTAAAGTCGTCATGAGCTACTGAAGGCCATGTAACTCGCACATTGTTACCAGACACACCTCACCCGGCTTTACTGACTTTTATACCTAATATCACTGGAGCCCGATACTATGCTTTGAACTAAATATTGTGACTAGGGGGACTATGATAGGGCTGCTAGGTGCGTCAGTGATTGCATGGTCTGTGGGAAAGTATGAACATGTGTGTGAATGAATATGATGTATGGGTGACTGAAAACCTGTGTTGTATGTACTTGTGGCACAGGACATACCTTTCGACATATGTGGTACAGTTCCATGCACAGCACAAAAAAACAACCATTTTTGTAATGGGAGAGATTTGAACTGCAGAAAAATGTTTTGCAGAAATGTTCATAATAAGGAAATAATTTCTGCACTTTATGAAGCCTTTTTCTGCTTTAAATTTCTCCCAGTTACAAAAATGGCTGTTTTATGCAGTTATAATACAGCAGTGTGTCTACCGGCTACTGGGAGCAAAATGCCTGCTGTGTGTAAATGTGACACTTTGAAATTGGAGAAAATTCAACAGAAGAGTTAACTTTATGTTTATATGCAATCACATAAAACTCATCATTTTCATTTTCACTCATGTCAAAGTGTCTTTACAAAAAGCAGGCATTTTACTCCAAGTGACCTGTAGACATGGTGCCTTATTTATAAGAAGAAAATACAGTCATTTGCTTACATGTGAGGAATTTAAAGTGAAGTAACATGCCACATAAAACATTAGGACATATTTAGCTCAATTTAAAGTAGGGAAAAACATTAAGACAAAGTTTCATAAAAACAGTTTTCTTCACTTTAAATTTCTCCCATTTAAAAGAAAATGACTGTACTTTTCAGTTAAAAATATGGCACCGTGTCTACCGGTCACTGGCAGCAAGATGCCTGCTGTTTATGAATATGGCACTGTGAAAAGGGAGAAAAGAAAATGAAGATTTAACTTAGTCATTAAATTAACTCTCCATTTCAATTTTCTCTCATTCAAAACATTCTTAAATATCATTTTGTTCTCATGCTCTAATTCTGAGTTGAGAAGACTATTATTTAAAAGTTATATACCTCAGTGCTTCAATTCTGAACGTCTGTGACCCACATGGATCATACATATGAGTGGAGCAATGCTCATTATCAGGCTCTGTGATCTGCAGTCTGATAATAATGTAAAATAAACATAGCCTTTCTTTAACTCTAAAAGTGAAACTAACACTTATTTATTGCAGTTCTTAGTTGAAAATGAAGTCACGGCTGGGAGCTACTCTGAAGGTTTCTGCGAGCCACTAATAGCTCGTAATGGACTGGTTGAAGATAACGGCTATGAGCTGTAGCCCCATTGTACTTAATTCCTATGAAAACTGAGGGGCAGAAGGAGCTTTTATAGAGGGGCAATGAGGTAATGGGGAATAAGATCCAGGGCCAAACATCTGCAATTGGTGAAATCATTGGTGGTTTCTGATATATTTTGGATAGATAGAGAGAAGCATTAGCTAACACTTTTGCAAGCTCATCTTCATTTTAAACCAATTGCAAGTGATCATGTGGACTGGCACAATCGCTTTGGTAATGTTTGAATGAACAAGAGGAATATGAAAGGTAAGGCAATGTGGGTGGTCCAAAGAAAAGTGAGCAGAGTGCTGAACATCGAGGATTCAAGACTGGGCAGATAGGGGTCAATAATGTGGCACTTAAGGAGGTGTTCCTAATAGAGTCCTAACACCCTTAAGGAATCAGGTAGGGGAGCTGATCAGAACTACTAAGAAGGGGGACCCCTGACAAATGATGGAGGCAGGTATGGCAGGGGAGATAAGGACAACCAAAAACAAGAAATACCTGCCAGAATAGTTCAGAAAAGGCCCTTGAAAGGGTCCTAATATTAGTAACCAAACACCGGTGCAGACCGGGACAAAAGTCAAAATAATCCAACAATATTGTTATTTAATCACAATGGTTGATCATTTTTATTTTCTATATAGTCAAAACCATTTTATCGATTATATACACATACATATATTGCAAAACAACATTCCAAAAATAACATTAATACAATAACTATGTCCCACACGCCTCATACGGAAACCACAATCATGCTATCACACATTCCACAATGACATCATCATATATACAACACCAAACAGTTTTTATTCACAAAAATAAAAAAACTTCAAGATAATAAAACTGCCACGTGATGATTGGATGACAGGTTGACAATTATCATCCACAGAATGTGGGTAGTAATATTTCAACTATCCAGCAACCTTAAAAACGCCTTGAGGAAAGCTGATCAGAGTCATAAAGTTTTTCTAAGTGAAAGTGCAAGTCGTCTAGGATGGTGAAATTGATGGCATTTAATATGTACGGAAATTCAACTAGTTCAGCGCCAAAGCAAATTCTAATGGTGGTCTGCGGAGAAATTGCAGATACAACTATTGGTGGCAAGTATTACACCGAAAAAAATTGAAAACACACATATTGACTTTATATATTTTATAAAGTCAAACATATTGATAAAAACTATAGAAGACCACAATATCCCGAAAAATGATTAGGTATATTGAATTTTTACAATTATACACTACATTAACTTTAAAACATTTGTTAACTTTAAAAATACCATTACACTAAAAAATATACATAAGATATATATACATTTAAAATATACTTTCAAATAATTGCAAAAAATTATCAATATATTTACAAAATAAAAAATACAAAATGTATACAATAGCAAACTAAAAAATTAAACCAGCAATTTATTTAAGAATAAATACTACAAAAATTGACATTGAACTAACGTTTCAAATAAAATAAAAATATAAATATAACAATGTAAAAATTACTATTCCCAATCCAAAATAAGCAAAAGTAGGAAGAGTGTTGGACTTCGAAACGGTAAAGTTTAGCATTTCCACCCAATTTAAGCAAAAGTAGGGAAAGTTTAGGCTATGGAAGGGTTAGATGCACTATTCTCACTACAACATAAAAAAGTAGAGAAAGTGATGGACATTGGAGGCATCAGATGTTCTGTTCCCACTCCAATCAGACCAAATGTTAAGAAAGTGTTGGACTTTAGTAGGAACAGATTTACTATTCCCATTCCAATATAAGCAAAAGTATAGAAAGTGTTTGACTTTGATGTTGTCATATTTACTGTTTCCACTCCAATCTGAGCAACAGCAGGGAATGTGGTGGACTTTGAAGAGGTGTTCACTATTCTAACTTCTACATTGTGTGAATAAAACATTTAAATATATGCCAAATAAATGAAAACATCTTTAAAATATTTAGTTTATTCATTAAATATAAAACAAATGCAAATTAATTTAAGAAATCAAAAAACAAATAACAAAAAATTAAATTTTGAAAGATATTTTACATTGAAACACATTTCTCCCTACCACCTTATAAACAAACCCGACAAACACTTTAAATTAATAAAAACAAAAAATATTATAAAATGAAAAATTATTGATATTAAGTTAATTATTAAATCAAACAAATATCAGAACAGGTAAACAATATAAAATGAGCACAATGTGATAAATACCTACACTGATCAACCAATTAAAAATGTATTAAAATATTTACAACTAAATAAAATGGAAATTAATCAATTATTTAATTTATATAATTAATTGCCAGGTAAAGAATAAATTACTTTAAAAATTTGTTATAATTTAAGAACACAATTTTACATTTTAAACAACTTCCCACCCCAATTCTCAACAAACCTGAGAACCCTTTACCGAATTAACAATTTCTAATTAAATGTTAAAATAATAAATTTTTATATAAAACCTTACAAATTTTACTAAACCAGATTATATGCAATTATAATTATAATATCAGTAACATCCCAGTGGCAACAATGGCAAGATTGGATGGTGCCAGATCCGGTGGTCCTGGAGGTGGATGCGGTATGGGTACAGACAGTAGAAGATGGACTTGCCTTGGGCACACTCTCAGTGCATCTTTGACATTGACATGTAATTTTGTCTGATAAATAGCCCATCATGAGAAAGTGGGTGTTGTTGTGTTGTATATATAAATGCACTTGATGTCATACAGTGTCCCTGGCGTAGCTCCGTAGCACCAGGTACACTGTGATGTAATTGGAATGTAGAGGGGAGAGAGCGGAGAGAAGACGGTTGGTGGCCTACAAGGAAGATTGCTCTTGTATGATGCTCCTGAAGTTTCGGGCCCTTGATTGGAAAAAAAAGAATACTTTCAAAGACAGAAAGTGTGTGTTCATCACTACAATTATGGCGACGAGGATGGAATTTGCACAAGAATGATGGGTCCTAAGTACATCAAGCAGCAGCATCTGAGGTAAATACTACAAAGACAGAATAGTATGAAGATGTGGTGAACCTCTAGAGTACACTGAGAACACGTCTGAACGAACAGAGCAGCACTGCAACTTTGGTGATATATATACTTTTTATTTGAATACTGGGTGAACCAGTGCTCACTCAACGGCCACTGCAGGACTTAAACTTACTTGTGCATTCAAGGTTGAGCGTTAGAACTTTCTGTTCATGTCACTACATTCTGTGCAGCAGTGCATCACTGTGGATTAGCACTCCCATTTGCGTCGGCGTGCTATGGGCAAAACGGAGGGGGGTTATGCATAGGTGCTGCGTGATTCCACCACCTTGGATTCCCCTTTGGTCTGCGTTACTCTCAGTGAAGCTGTGTCGCTGTAGCAACATGACGCTGGATGCGCGTCTTCAAGGAAACAAATAACTTCTGTAAGGGCATGTCGCAGTAGCAACAGGATGCCAAAAGTGCATCCTCATGAAAACGGATGTCGCACTTTGCACCGCACCGCATATATTAATGCACTGCATGATTCTCAAAAAATAATACCTCTGATGTGATAGGGACAGATAAGAGAATGTACGGTACTGTGCATATTATACAATTAACAAAATCTAACTATTTCCGGTTATGTGTCTGCATTACTACTGGCATGGCTTCCACAAACTCATTGAACTTGACCCCACCTCAACTGTTCACACCATTATCTGGGGAAAATTCACTAAATAGCAGGAATGGAGGAAATATTTTTTAAATTGCATCACTACATTTGATGACGATGAAGATTTCATGCCTGAAACAAAGAAAAAAATACTCTATCACTGTTTGGGGCCTATTTGGTTGAGAATATTCAATCATATTGCAAACAAGCATTAAAAATGCAATAGGTCTCGCCTTTTATTAAGTTAAAGCCATTTGCTTTGCTATACAATACCATTAGCAAAGCAAATGGCTTTAACTTAATCAAAGGCGAGACCTATAGCATTTTTCAATGCATGTTTTTTTAAGTGACTAGGAAGCGGCAGAAACCGCAGACTGACAGCGTGCGCAAACCGAGGAAACTGTCACACACGCATGACTCATGTGCACTAAAATAGTTTATACCGCTGCCTCCTGAAAAGGGCAAATCGTTAATTCACCAGAGCAAAGTGGCACAAAAAGCTACGTGCACTTATTGTGTTTTCTTTTTTTTAAACGCATATTTTTTTTTAAGTTCCAAGTTATTTTATTTGTAATTGGAAAAAGCACTTTCCTGCGCAAATTTTAGTTTTATCTTATAAAAATGTTGGAAAGCCATCATTGCTGTGCAGATAACTGTCTCCATGAGCTTGGGAGCGCAGTAGGGAATCTTTTCGAAGGATCTGTTGATTCAAAGCTATTCCAGTTAAGGCCTTCCCAGACTGACTACTTCTTAGAATCACATAATAAAGCATTTCGTTAACTCAAATCTCATATAACTCAAGTCTGAACTGAAAATGGTTCAGTAAGTTTCGATGCAAAACAGTTCAGTAAAGGATCGTTTATAATGCGCATCAGCATGTTATGTATGTGCTCATCAGATACAAAAGGCGTGTACACAGTGGCAATTTTATCTCAATAAATATTAAACTCTCGCTTAGTTGGCCAAGTTACACCTGAAGAACAGACGAGCACAGCATGAGTAGTGAGGATCGGACTTAAAGAAAAGGAAAATCAATTTGTAGAAGCCAGTGCAAGTGGTGGGTGAAATAGGCAGGCAACTTTTACGTCTACGAAAGTGAGGGAAGTCACAATCTGGGTCACTGGGTCGGGTCCAGATACAAACTGGGAAAGAGACTCGCGGGTGAAGGCAGAAACACAGAGAAATAGTTAGCAAGCGAAACATTGAGACACACAGTGCCTTGCTGTGTTAAAAACACTATAACCTAATGAAAACAAATAAACATAGGAGTGAACTAACTAGGAACAAATTCCATATTCGATTATTGTAGTATATAGTTGACTGCAACAATCATTTTGCCCCTATGCTTGCCAAATTGTCCTGTACCAGGAGGCCCCCTGATCGTATCTCAAGAGAAACAGAATCTAGCCATCCCCGAGACACTGACAGTTAACCCACCTCTTTTGTGTGACCCAGATCTGTAGCAATGCCCAGGTTCAGCTCTATGTGGGTACAGGTCACGCTAGGAACACTCATGTGAGACTCCACCGAGCCATCCTCCAGTGCCGCGGCACGACAGCATGCCGTGTGGCGGTGGTGGGAGGGTCCCCTGTCCTAGAGGGGTCACACCCGACTCTGCACCGCTCTTTTTCATTTTTATCTCTCGCCAACTTGCTCCAAGAGGGTGCGCTTGCGGCTAGGATCAGGGTCCAAGTAGCATAGGTCTGAAGACAGGCAGCTTGCTGAAGTATGTAATACAGAGCCTGGAGACAGCATACAGACATACACGTCCCCACACCAGGCAGCTGAGTAGGGAATCTCTGTGATGAAAACAAGGAGTAAGATAACAGAAAGGAGATTTAGAAAGAAGAGCGAGGATGGCTATGGGGTGGGGGGCAGATGCGGCGACAAGGGACTTGGTGAACCTATCATTCGATGTAGGAATCTGTAGTGAGGGGTTCACAAACACTTACAGGGTAGTTACCGCTCTCGCAAGTATGTGCATTTTGCCCATTAAGTAAAACTGCCCGTTCTCATCTAAGATGACGACGATAGCTGCAAGCTTTTAATCTGTGTGGTGGAGCCACTTCAGTCTGGTATTGCTGCCCTCATGGGAGGGGCCAGTGCTGGAGGCTTGATGTTGTAGATGCAATGGGAAGAAGCGGTGGTTGCAGCCAGGCAAGGGATTTAAAAAATATTTAAATCAGCGCACAGTGCTAGTTTAGAATAACGCTCAATATATGCAGCGAAGCACGAGATTTGAAAAATAATGCAATCGGCGCGCACAGTGCTAGTTTAGAACAACGCTCATTATATGCAGCGAAGTACGGGATTTGAAAAATAATGCAATCGGCACACGGCGCTAGTTAATAACAATGCTCCTTTTGTGCAGCCAGGCACCACATTTAAACAAGTACACAAACATGCACACCGCGACAGACCACACGCAGCCCGCGCAGCAAGACAAACCCCACTGACGGTATGCCTCGCAAAGAACGAGAAATGCAACACAAACAAGCGTGGTACCGCAAAGGCAGCTGCGTGTTTATTTTTGCAAGTGAAAGTGCTATGCGAAAATAAAGACGCGGCTGACTTGGCCAAAGCCTAATGTGAAGAAAAAAGTGCTGTTACTGAGTAATGTAATCACTGCTGTGTAACGCCAGCCTCCAGGGACAGGAGATGTGCACGCATATGGAGTGCACATCTCTTGTCCGTACGCGTGCAGATCTCCTGTCCGCGCGTGCCATCTCCTGTCTCCCTTCGGCACAGAAAGCGGCAACAATAGATCTCGCCAAGGCGAGCAGCGCATGCGCTGCATCGCTTGGCGAGACTTAAAAAACCTAGAGAACCAGGCAAGTTAGATGTACTTGTTAATGCACTGGAAGATTTGGATATATACTAGGTTTGGGCAGAATTTGCGTTGTCGCGCTACGCAAAGCTCCGCAAAACTGTAAAAATTCTCTGCGGCCACGCAGTGTTCCGCGAAGACGCAGAATTTCTTGTTCCACCCGTTTGCGATGCTTTTTTACTGTTTGCGAACGCTGTTTGCATGCTCGGGGGGAAATATCTCACAAACACGCATTTTGAAAGCGCAAACAAGCAAAATATTACACAAAGCAGCGGATCGTGCAATTTTTGGCAATCTCGCGTTCTCAGCGGAATGGGAAATTACCCAAATGACCCAAATTCCACGAGCGGAACGGAATTTGCCGCCCAGGACTAATATATATTATGCCCTACATTGTGCATGGTAATAGTTATAAATAATACCAAAGAAAGCAGTCAAAGGAAGAATGAATAGACTAATCTGTCCCTGCTTTAAAGAACTTAGCATTAACATGCTGGTTTGACACATTACATGACGTGTTAATTTGGGACCAGATTGTCATGCATGCAGCCAGTTCATCTATTAAAAAATAATCTTTGGGCCTAGGGAGAGTCTTCTATGCAAGAGGTGATTGAGGTCGTAAAATGAGCCAAACTTACAGGAAGGTGTGCTAAAGCTGTATTGTCTGACAAGAAAAATGATCTCACTAGTGAGAATAAACAGGAAACCAAAGATGTTTTCAATAAAATAAAGTCAAGGAAGAAGGTTGGTGCATCAACTGGAGAAGAAACCAGGAAACCTAATCTAAAGAAATCAGGGTTCAAGAAAAGACATTCAGGATATAATATTGATAAAAAATTTGAGCGGTATGTGGTCACAGGTCATTTGGCAAATGACAAGAAATGTCCAGCCTGAAATAAAAAATGTTCGGGTGTACCATATTACGGCATTTTCAAAAAGTCTGTAAGAGGAGAAAGCGTAAGAGTGTGGAAAAAGCGTTGGAGGATGATTCAGATTCTTAATCTCAAGCTACAGATGAAGATGACACTAACATGTGTTTTAAGTGTCGATGTGTCCACATCTGTGGTCTTAAAGTTCTGGGTAATAGGAAAAAAACAAATATGAGTTAACTGGAATCTCAGTCACAGTACATCATAGTTAACATGAAGGTGTGGCTGGAGAAATTCAAACCAGAGTTAGGAGACGGATTGGAATCTCTAAATATTTCTCCCAAAAGTTTCCCAGGAGAACCCATTGTATTATTAAGCTACAGGAAATTGCTATGTGGTTCAAAAATCAGGAGTCAGAATGTAGGTTGAATGTCTCAAAGACAGGCCCATCGGTATTGGGGTGGTGGGATCAGGGTGATCTAGGTATTCTCATGCATCCCAGCAGTCTAAAACCAGTGTTAGTAGTTCAGGGTGAGTCAGGTGAAGATACACACATTTTAAAAGCCTATCCTGAAATCTTTTCTGGCACCATAGGGTAACTCAAGGGGTTCCAGCATAAAATCATTTTAAAAGACAATGCTATTCCCAGGATGCTCAACCCAAAAAACATTCCCATGAGTATCACAGAGAAGGTATCCAAAGAACTGGAGAAATTGCAGAACGCAGGTAAAATTGAATCGATAGAATTATGCGATTCGGTAGCTCTGTTGGTTGTGGCATGACGCGTCAATGGTAAGCTCAGGTTATGCGTACATCAAAGAGGCCTGAAAAATAATATATCAGTTGACCAGTTTCCTCTTCTGAGGATTAATGAAATGATGTCTGTAACAAAAGATATTAATTGGGTTACCACCATAGACTTAACTTCTGCTTATCACCAGGATTCCCTGCACGCTGAGAGTCGCCAACAAAGGCCTTAATTACCCCTTTCGGATGTTTTCAGTTTATTCGAGTAGCATTTGGTCTGGCATCAGCAGCTGCAATGTTTCAACGACTGATGTTTAGATTATTTAAGGACCTCAGAAGGGTGGTATTTTTGCAGGATGATATTCTGGCAATAGGGAAAAATGAAAACGGAGCCTGATTTGGGAAGGTTTTGGATATATTGAAGGATAGAGGTCTTATGCAGAATACACAAAATGTAAATTTGCAAAAAATACTCTTACAGACCTAGATCATGAGATAAGTTTGAAAGACATGTGGCAACCACAGATGCAAGTGGTAAGAGACTAGGGGGTCTATGAGGATGGTGGTTGGAAAACCATTCCAACCGCCGTGGTAGCGGAAATTAACCATCAGTAGGTACCGCGGGAAAACTGGCAGTCAGATTAGGATCAACCGCCAGAAAAACCGACCGCGGCAGAATGATGCCACAAAAGACCAACGGTAGCGGGCGGAGCAGGTGAAAATCCATCTGCGGCGGTCAGATTTGTGGCAGAAAAACCCAAACCCGCCGCAAGGCTAGCAGATTGCCCACACGCACAATTAGGATACCATTGAGGTGACAGCAGAATAATCCGCTGTTTCCGACCACCGCGATTGCAAACAGTGATGAATGGGAGAACCGGTGGAAGGGCTGCTGCATACCCACTGCCACGGCCGCTCCGGAACTATTATGGTGGTTGACAAAAAAAACACACAACAAGGCCACCAAGTGTACACATCAAACTAGCTCAGCCCCCCAAAACACCTAATACACCCCAATGACACATCCCCATGGCAACTAAAAAAATACAAAGCCCAGGACAACCCACACAACACACCTGACAGCAATACTCCATTTTGACACACCCACAGAGCTGAGTATAAAACCCGCCCCTTCCCTGACCAGAATCCTTTGCAATACTCCACACCTGAAGGAACTAACCTTTCAGCACAAAGGAGAGGCAACCCACCACACTTCTCACCAGCACAACACACACACACCACACGCAACACCACCACCACCTTCAGAACTGCACTATTCACACATTTGCACACCACACACCATGGCACAAAAGAAAATGCCCAAATTCACTGACAATGAGTTCTCAGCCGTGGTAGATGAGTAGAACCACAATTGTTTGGTAACCTGGTCCAACAGACACCATTACCCACCAGAACACAAATCTGGGAAAGGATAGTCAACAAAGTCAATTCAGTAGGGACCACCCCACACACCAAGAAAGAGATCATGAAGCGGTGGCATGACCTCAAGAGGTGGGTGAAAGAGAGGAACAACAAGAACCGTCAGCTGGCTCAGTTGACTGGCGGTGGCCCTCCCATTCCACCAAGAACATTCACTGCATGGAAGGAGGAGGTGCTTACCATACTGCATCAAGAGAGTCTCACAGGAATAGCCGGGGAGTGGAGGCTGGTAAGTACAAACAAATGTCTACCATCAAGCTGCTATGTACTGTCTTGCACAACTAAAAAGCTACACCTCCTAGGCCCAATTCCATTCATGTGCATCACACACTCCCCAACACATGTCTCACAGATCCAACATTCACTCCCTCTCATTCACCCCAAAGGTAGCTAGCAACATTCCTTGGGTTGCATGTGTACAGGCAGCCAGCACTACAACTCCCACCAGGCCCCCTGTCCCACAGCTGAGCAGGATGGAACACTCCTACACCCAAGAGCCATGTGTAACCATTCCCCCCCCCCTCTGCTCCACAGGGAGCCAGCCATTTTAACAGGGAGGGGTGTCTGTGGATAGGCAGCCAACACTACAACTTCCACCAGGCCCCCTTGTCCCAAAGCTGAGCAAGATGGAGCACAACACCCACCCACAACCATGTGGCAGCCATTGAATCTCACTCACCAAACTTACAGGTAGGTAGACATCTTCACAGGGAGGGGTGTTTGTGGGTGGCAAGTCAGCACCACAACTCCCACCAGACCCCCTTGTCCCGCAGCTCAGCAAGATGGAGCACTCCACCCCACTCAGAAGCATGTGGCAGCCATTGCATTGCTCTGTTCCAACTTACAGGTAGGTAGCCATCTTAACAGGGAGGGGTGATTTTTCACATCAGACTTACAGGTACGTGGCCATCTTAACAGGGAGGGGTGTTTGTGGGTGGAGGCCAGCACTACAACTCCCACCAGGCCCCCTTGTCCCACCACAGCTGAGCAAGATGGAGCACTCCCCCATCCACAACCATGTGGCAGCCATTGAATCTCACTCATCAAACGTACAGGTAAGTAGCTATCTTCACAGGGAGGGCTGTTTGGTGGCTGGGAAGCAAGCACTACAACTCCCACCAGGCCCCCTTGTCCCACAGCTCAGCAGGATGGAGCACTCCACCCCACACCCAGAAACATGTGGCAGCAATTCCCCGCAACTGTGCCACAGAACAGGTAGGTAGACAGTGCATGCACCCTGCCATTTCTCTCTAAAAACATGTAGCCATATAACCAAACCAGGTCTCACATCCCACTCAACTTGGCATAGATCCAATAGCCACTTCCAGTGTTCAGACAGCTAAGCGTATGTAGCTGTCACAGAAACCAAAGTGTGACTCATCAAATCACATGTTGAAGAAATTCATGGCATAATCATGCACAGCAGTGAATGCTATCTGTAAGTGCCATGGGGGCAGAGCATCAAGGCCCATATGAA
The DNA here is from genome assembly GCF_964204655.1 of Triturus cristatus. Lineage (NCBI taxonomy): Eukaryota > Metazoa > Chordata > Amphibia > Caudata > Salamandridae > Triturus > Triturus cristatus. The sequence goes on from NC_140590.1 coordinate 960,123,782, forward strand.
AACTAAACAAGCATGGTCAGTAGTAAAAAGAAAGCAAAGCACATGATATGACAAAGGTATGCATGAGATTACTATGGCTAGTTCAAGCTCAGATGTAACGTCTTCCATACAGAGTAAACAACAAAGACGCTTCACATAAAGTTGTTGTGCTGCTAGTCATTAGATGACGACATGTCCGTGTAATCACACAATCTGTACGTCGCGCATGGTATCTATTGACATGTCACACCATGGACAAGTAATGTATGTACCTCCACATTATGTCATGATGCTCAGTACCGTGCAGCCATACAAAGTGATGTCAATGTAAACTGTGTGGTGTATAAAATGTAACATCCAAACGTCTAACACCAAGCATGTGTGGTGCACTTCAATGACCATTCCCCCTCTTTTCCACAGGTGACCAAGAACTGACAGCTGCCGATGAGAACACCAACCTGCAGAGCCAGTCTCCCCCCCAGAACATGGACTCTCTGATGCCGACTCCCTAGATTCCTTGGATGTGGACCCAGAAGCCGGCCCGTCAAGAATGCCAGGACGCAACCGGTCCCGGGAGCCCACTGTCCCCCCGCCACAACCTCAGCAACAACAACTGTGCTGACCCCTGCTGTAACGACCTATGCAGCCTCCACCACCACCACCACTACCACCACCAGTGCTGCCAGCAACACTGTCCCTGCCTCAGTGGATGCCCACACTCCCCCACAATCTGAGGAGGGCAGGGAGAGTACACAGGTGCGTACAGTGGTGACGCCACAGGTCTGGGACAGCAGTGCAGGTGGGAGGGCAACTGGGCGCCAAAATCTACCCGACACTGGGACCGAAGCCCTGGCCAACATCGCCAGAGTCCTTGGGGCATATGAACAAGCCCAGGGACACATGGGCCACACTCTCGAAGATTCATGTGAGCTCCGCCTGCTGCTGAGGTCCATAGACACATGAATGGGCCAAATCGTGGACCTCTTGGGCCAGCTCTGGGTGACCTGAGACACAGGCCTGTGGCCCCAACAACTACTCAACCATCCTCCAGTGGCCCGCAGGATGACAGTTCCTTCACCTCCCCTGTGGCCACAGAGAGGGGTGGGTCCTCAGACCCCGCTGGGCCCACAGCAGAGGCCTCCCTGCCAAACGCTCAAGGGGCCGTCCAAGGAAAAACAAGGGAGGAACACGTGGCAAATCACCTGCCAAATGCCAGTCAAAGAGCCAGCCATGATGGCACCCCTCTTCACCTTGCCATTGATTTTGTTGATTATCCTTATCCACACTCACGTTGTTGGCAGGTGTCTGTTGGACTGGGTCACAGCATCAATGTGGTGACTACTCTATTGTCCCATCTACCATCACTGACAACTCATTGATTCCCTTTTCACCTTTTTGTAAATATTCACGTCCCTGTCACATATACCCATTGTAAAAAAACACTCCTTACACACCTATGTTTTCGTGTCTGCTCCATGTTTTTCACAGGATGTACAATGTTGACTCTAATTACAATGTACCAGGAGCAGTGATTGTTGGGTGGCATAGAGAGGCTGAAGGGACCTAGGAAAACACAAGAGAGACAGTGAGAACAGTGGCAGGGTATAAGATGCTGCACCAATTACTTGTGTTCTTGTACAATATCTAATACATATTAGTTATTTCAACCAGTAGTGATCCAACAAATGCCCACCTCCCGAAACCAGCCACCAATTTGGTTTCAAATATAAAACAGATATACAGAAAGAAGGGAGAGGCAATGCTATAATAACCAAAGAGTTAATCTCTTTCATTCATCACAGACGATGACAGAATAAATGATATTCTGTAGCCGGAAATGTTCTTAGTCTTTTTTATTTCAGTTTTGTATGTATAGCAGCAAAACAGCCAATGCATACAAAGGTCCGGCGTACTAGATGCCGGACCTTTGTATGGAAGAGGAGTCTCCACGCTGAATAGGGGTAGCGATTGAGCGCCGCCATTACTGTCTATTACTCGAGGTCCTTGGACTTACCATGGGTGTGGACTCAAACATATAGAAGGGCAACTTTTTGATTTTGAAAGATTGGGCGATTGAGCGCATTCACTTATTGGTGTGGTAGTAGGACCCGCTGAATTGGAAAGAGGAACGTGGACCAGAATATGTATCTACAGTAACTCTGATGCTAAATTATAAAAGTGTATATCCTAAAATTTGAAAGTGTCTAGAATGAGTATCAGGAAACTCTGAGCCGAAGACTCTGCGAAACATTATTGTTGCCCTGAAGAAGCCTGAAAGGGTGAAACGTGTTGGCTGTTTTGCTGCTATACATACAAAACTGAAATAAAAAAGACTAAGAACATTTCCGGCTACAGAATATAATTTATTCTGTCATCGTCTGTGATGAATGAAAGAGATTAACTCTTTGGTCATTATAGCATTGCCTCTCCCTTCTTTCTGAAAACACAAGAGAACAATATTCACTTGTCAGGTGATGGCATCACAGCCATTACAGAACACTTGTCATCAAGGTACTGAAATCTGCACACATTACAATGAGCAACAGTACTAACATAGACATCCTGTAGCTGTGCATAACTACCCTGTCCCAAAAACGTTAGCAGCCAGCACAGAGCCAACAACAGGCAGCAGTCACAAAGCTCCCCTAGGCCTTTTTACCAACAACAAAATCAGCAGACAATGCCACCGTTGTACGTTTTCACTCACCTTCAAGGGAAGTAGCGGTTGATGAGCTGTTGACGCAGTTCGACACCTTCCTCCTCTCCACTATTCTCGTCACTGGACATGTGTGGGTTTGCAGGCGGGGGCCTCGGCTGCTCATCATCGTCCAGGAGCAGGGGGATCACTTTGCGCAAGGCCAGGTTGTGGAGCATGCAGCATGCAACTACGATTTGACACACCTTTTGGGGAGAGTACATCAGTGCACCTCCCATCTTGTCCAGGCAACAAAATCGTGACTGAAGTAGACCAAAAGTATGCTTTACCACACGACGTGTCCTCCCATGGGCATCATTGTAGCGGACTTCACCCGGGGTCCTGGGATTCCTCAGTGGGCTCAGCAACCAAGGCCGGTTGGGATATGCAGAGTCACCTAGGTGTGAGATACACAGAGCAATTTTGTAAGATAAACAGTAGCTGAGAACAGCATGTCACACATACAGCACACTACTTGACTCTGCATACTCACCCACAATCCACACATGCTCTGGATGCAGATTTGCCATCAGCTGTGATACGATGCTGTTACGCAGGATGTAGGAGTCATGGGCTGATCCAGGAAAATTGGTACAGACATGTGAGATTATGATATCCGCCTGGCATACCACTTGCACATTAATGGAATGGAAATGCTTCCTGTTCCTGTAGATGTGCTCACGTGCCTGTGGTGGAACCAGGCCAACATGTGTGCAGTCAATGGCACCAACAACATTAGGGATGTGGCCAAGGACAGAAAAATCACACTTCACAGCCGCCAAGTCACACCTTCCTGGGTAAATGAATGTATTTGTCCTTGTGGGTCATCATGGCGGACAGGACATCACGTAGCACCATACTGAACATAGGTTGCGACACCCCATCTGCGTTGGACACTGTGTACTGGAATGAACCAGTAGCAAAGAAATGCAGGGCCGCCATCACCTTACACGTTGGTGTCAAAGCAGTCAGATAGGTTCTGTGAGGCCTCAGATGGGGCTCCAACAGAGCACATAGGTCTTGTAGGGTCGGTCAATCCAGACGGAATTTCTGTAGGATGTCCTCATCCTCCATGTCTGCCAGCACTGTGAATGGACGATGCACATTTGGTCACCTCCTTGATGAGATGAAAGGGGACACATGTCAATTCAATCCCCCTATGAGATGTGTCCGACATCTTATGTGTTGACTGAGACAGCGCCAACAATGACTGGCAACAAACTTCAGCTTACAGCACAACTTACAGGTAGGGACACCTTGATCTAAACTAGTCGTACACTTGTCCAGTATTCACACAGTGAGTACATCCAAAACAGATTCAGACTATGTGAATGCCAAAAGGTACATTTCAACATCTTGTGTCACCAGCCCTGAGAGTAGTTGACACAGCACATGTGTGAGACAGCAACACTGCTAGCTTCTACATAGCTGCTGTGCCTGCCACATCTTCTTACCTAAGTCGGACAGCGTACACATTAACAACACAATGTTAACAGTGTGTGCATAAAGAGCAAGTATTAACATGAGTTCAGCAATCTACATTGTGAAATAGGCACATTATGTGGTCAGACCTTCATTACTGTGTGTTGCTTATGTCACACATTGAAATGTGTACATATGTGAGAGTCCAGCTCATCACAGATCTGTGTACATGCACAACTATTTCATAAGTGACATGTGAGTGAGTACATGACCGTGCCTGTAATCCTGTGCACTGACATGGCATGTGTAGTCATCAGTGGGCTAAATGTCACACTAGCATTGGTTAGCACTATCTGGTGGCATGATTCATGTGTCTACTGTTCAATGTTGAGAACTGGCCATTGACACTGCCACAGCATGATATGTCCATAGGTCCCATAAGCGTGCACCGCCACCACAATCATGGCCATAGGCACCAATATCAAGTGGCCAAATCATGGCAGCGACCGCCTGGCCCCTGCGGTGTGTCACCGCCAATGCCCATGCCCATACATCCAATGGGAACCGCAATTGTGGTAGCCAAATGCAATTTGGAAAATGGCGGTAGGCGTGCTCCACTACGGCGTGCTCCGCTACGGCAGGGCGGGTCATTAGATGCAATTGTAAGATGCACAATAGCGGTAGCAACCGCCTGGCCCCAGTGGCGTGTCACCCCCAATGCCCATGTCCATACAGCCAATGGGAACCGCAATCGCGGTAGCTAAATGTAATTTAGAAAATCGCAGTCGGCGCGCTCCGCTACCGCGGGGCCGGTCATTGGATGCAATTGAAAAAAGCTGACCTTGAACACCAATTGCAGTAGCTTAGTACCACTGAAACAACCCCAGGGGGCTATATATGTGTGGGAGAGAGCCACACATTTCCACTGCTTCCAGACACTGCTGACTGACACCCTTCACCACCAACTGCTCCTGTTCCTGTCTCCTGGACCCAGTGATGGCGAGGACTGAGAACATCAGGGCCCGTCCCTTCACCACAGAGGAGCTGGAGGTCCGGGTGGACGAGGTGCTCACACAGTATGGGAGGCTATATGGTGCTCCTGATGTCATGGTAAGTGTTTCAGAGTGAAAGTAGGGGAGTGCAGAAAGTGCACATATGATGTTGATCAGGTGCAGTATGTGCCTGAGAGTGAGGGTTTGTGTGATACACTGCCTAGCATGCTGACTTCAGGGAAAGGGGTTTGTGGCCTATTTTACACATTTGCCGGGCTGCATATCAGGATGGGAGGGACATGCATTATTTTTGCAGCCATACAGTGACACTGCAAGTTTGGTAAGTGGGAGTCAGGACAGAAATTGCCTTTGCTAATGGATGTTTGGGTCCATGAGGTTCTTCACAGGTTCATCTGTGACATTACAAAGACTTTCCATCCCGAGGGTACTGATGGAAATGTGTTTGACTTTATATTGCCACCATGGTTATGTCAGCATTATGTAACAGAGTGAAATGCCTGGCAGTTCTGATGGCCCACGTTAGACCGCACTGTGACCCCCCCATGCCTGCACAGTTACTACCCAATTTGACAGGGACCCATCACTGAATTGACAGAGTGAGACATATGGGTTGTCTGCTACACTATTCCTCAATGAGCTATCTTAGGCCTGTGGATTGCACAAGACAGACCTTGATAAGGGTGTGAGATTGTAAGATCGTGTCCCTATATGTGACCTACATGACACAGGTAGCCATTCACAGGCCAAGGACATTGAGGGGTGTGCAGTGTTGGACAGTGAGTCTGCCACGACAAATCATTTGCAATGTAATGTATGTCTTGCTCCCTCACATACTGCATTGCAGATGTGGGCCTTCTTTACCTTGCATTCTGTGCTGGCATTCTGCATGTGTATGAGATGGCCAGGTACTGTGTCCATCCTCATACCTGCATGCTTTTAGATATGATTATCTCATGCTAATGTACTACATGTCATGCTGTATTGTCTCTGCTAATCATATCTGAATAGCTGTGCTGAGTGTGTGCATGCTCCTGTACTGAGACACAATGGTACATAACACAGTGTCACTGAAACCTCCTCTTCTTGTCTTCCATGCCTGCAGCTCAAAATCCACCAGCGTAAGGCCGTATGGAGGGCCATTGCATGCAAGGTGCAGGTTCTGGGTGTCTCCAACCGACGGGACACACACTGACACAAGAGGTGAGATGACATCTGCCGGCTGAGCAAAAACAAGGCAGGGATGACGCTGGGGCTGCTCCCTCGGACTGGCAGATTGGCACGCAGGAGCATGGCACCACTAATGGCCCGCATCTTGGCAGTGACACAGACAGAGCTGGATGGACATTTGAGGGCCTATCAGCAGCAAGTTGGGGGTGACTATTCTGGGAAGGGTGACTTTGGGTGTAAGTGACTGCATTTATTCCAACCCTGAGCCAGTGAGTAGCTCTGTGATGTTTCTAGTGTGATGCAATGGCTTGTAAGTGGCCTCTGTGTTGAGTGCAGCTGTCATGCATTTACGCCACATTGTCTCTGTCTGTGTTAGCTTATTGTCCCATTGATCCCAGTATGTGTTCATGATTGTTTTGAGATGATACAATTCTTGTTTGGGTTGGGATATGGTGTCTGTGCATTGGTCCTGAGTGACAATGTTGTGTACTCCTGTTCTATCTGGGGTCCCATTGCCTTTCCAATGTCTGGTTGGCCATATGTGGGCTTGTTGGACTTCTGTGTATGTTGTTTGTAAGGTTTGTGTTTGGCTATTGTTTTTGTGTCTGCATTGGCTCAGGAATCCCTGAGTGTGGGTGTGATGTTTGTGGATGCACCCTAGGGAGTGTGATTGGTTGTCAGTGTACTCACAGGACATCATTTGCACCATTTTGTGTGTTTAACACTGGTGTTGAGTGCTGCAGGCATGAGGTGGGTAGAGGAGGGGCATGTGTGAAGGTCCAACTTGGGTTTGACAGTCAGGGAGTGTGACAATGTGCCATGTGTGTTGTGATGATGACATACACATGTCAAGTTGGTTGACACAGATGTGTGGCTGATCACTGTTTGACTTCGGACACTACCTATCATTCCTGTGCCTATGCATGGCTTGACTTGATGTCTCCCTAAGTTGTTGAACAGAGGTCACTTTGGTTTAATTTCACTCACTGGGCCAACCATGTCTGATTTTATGACCTAAGGGTAGTGTGATATGTTCCTTCTCTTGCATGTGATGTACACATGCTTTGTGGCTTGCTCCATAGCTTTCCAGCACAGTCCACTTCACTTTTGGCTGGCCCATTTATTGTCTTCCATTTCTGCTGACATCTGGTATGTGTATGTGGCTGTGTGTCAGCATGGGGTGTGTCTGAGTGACTTGACAGGCAGTGTGGACAGTTCAGAGGATGTTCGTGTGCAGTTTGAGTCTTCATTTTGTGATTGGACTCAGTTTGCTTGACATGAGTGGAGGGTAGGAGTAACTAGGAGGGATGCCCTGCCCCATAGCTTCTGTGCACCCCCACCTTCTAAGACAGGCTCCCTGGTTGTTTGGTGTGTGAGTTGCAGGGTCTGGCTAGACCTGGCAGATGAATTGTGCAGGAGGGGCACAGGAGGAGCACACAGCATGTCTCCAAATGGGTGTGGGGGGCGTAGTGTGTGAAGGGTGGAGGTGGAGCCCTGTAAATCTTTTTAGACTGCCCATGCCTGGCGCTGGTCCTGCCTACTACATTGTGCGCGGGTTTTCCAGTGTCTGCACCGAGGCAGTGACATGACCGGGACATTGCAGTGATTTCGCGGTTGATGGGTGACTAGGATGAGGAGGGGTGATTTTCTTGAAGGTAGGACATGTGTGGGTACACTTGAAGATGTGTTCCTGTCCCCACCAGAGTGTTGTATTGTGTGTTGTGGTTGTATGCGGAGTTGTGTGATTGCGTACCTGCGGCGTTGTACGCGACGGTCCATTATTTGCTGGTAGTGGAACAGGTACAGCACCGGAAAGGCTTGTATAGCTGGATCCATTGCGGTCGGGATCGGATGGAGGGGACCGGGATTCTGGTTTCGAGCTCCGCTGTCGTGCTTCCGCCGTCTCTGGTTGGGTAGTTTCTCTGATGCGGTGTACCGGGCTGTTTGGGGCATCCTGATTTGTACGGGGATGGGACGTCATACCGCACGGCAGTGGGTCTCTAATGACTCCCACCACCGCAGGGGCGGGCGCATATTTCTGGCGGTTCACGTCGCACTGCGGCAGACGAGAAATGGGCTATGTTTGCCCATGGTAATATGGCGGGCGTGAAAACTGCTACTGGAGTGCGGAAAATGACATTTTCCGCCAGCACCGCAGATGTGCCTCCGCCCACCATCCTAATGAGCCCCTAGGTGCGGTGCTGAGACAAATTGATAGGACGGGCCAGGAATGTGTAGTTGCATTTTCATCGTGCTCACTAACCTCCACAGAGGAAAAATACTCTGTAATTGAAAGAGAGGCTTTAGCCTGTGGGGTGGGGGGAAGAACATTACAGGGCATACATTTGGGGCTCATGCATTATGCTGCAAAGTGATAATATGCCATTGACCAAAGTGTTGACCACTAAGGGATTGTTGAATGCTTCTCAAATTTTTTATTTTATCATTATAATGTGCAATATGTACCAGGAGTTAAAAATAAAATTGCAGACTTTTTAAGACAAATGCCGCTTTTTATAAAAGCAATGTCTGAGAATGAGTATGAAAGGTGTTGTGTAGCAGAGATTGCTGTGGTAATGTGTGGTAAAGGAGAAGCAGTGGAAAAAGATGTGGTATTACAGAAGATAAAAAGGGTCATATTCTCAAGAACGTGTGATAACTACCGCAAAATTAGCTTAACGCAACTCTTCACATCGCAGTCTATCACGTGAAAATAACTCTGTGTTAACGTGGTATAACCCAACACAGTGGTACCATGCGATAGTCTCACGATAACACGCCAAATGTATGCATTAAAATCAATGCGACACCGCAAACACGCGAAACACAAATGCAAAAATAGTAGCGATGACACCAATCGCGACACAAAAATCCGTGAAAACCAGCCACAGGCTTGCACTGCCCATGCGTCATGCGTGAAAATGCACTACAAAAGTTGAAAAAAAACATTCAAACTAAAGCCAAACAACAGGAAAGCACAATGGAGGTGGCTGTAGCAAGTACAGAGGACAACCAGAACCCCACAAGCCCCCCGGAGGACCAGCCTGGGACTTCGGGGTCAGGGAAAGGCAAGGACAAGAAGAGTAGGAAGAAGCGATTCAGTCCGCAGGAAAACAGGATCCTGATAACGGAGGTGATAAAACACCATCAACTACTGTTGTCACCTCCACTGTGTAACTGGCAACTAAAAATGGAATATGGCAGACCATCGTGGACAAGGTGAATGCAGTCGGAGTGCTGAAGAGGACAATGGAAGAGGCAAGAGGCGCTGGAATGATGTGAAGTGCAAAACCAAGCAGAAACTCGCAAACAACCAGAAGGCAGCAATGCAGACTGGAGGTGGGAGTCCAGCGCCACAGGAGGAGCTGGACGAGATGGAGGCAATGGTGTCCACAGTCATCAGTGGGGAGACGGTGGCAGGAGTTGGGGGCCCGGACACTGCTCAACATGACCATACACAACAGCAACAGGGTAGGTAACGTGGGGGACGGGGGGAGATGGGCACAATGGCACACATGCACATTTAAGCATAGCACATCTGCGGACAAACCATGCCCCAGACCCCCCAACTCCCACCAAGTATGCAACACCGCAGCACTGCATAAGCACAGAAGCCAGAGGCACACCGCATGTAAGGGATAAGGGGCAGCTAAATCGGAGCTGCAGCGGCGACTCCCCCAAAATGCGGCACACACACATTACATGCAGAGCACATCACAATTGACAATGACGTGGTACCAACCGCAACACGTCTAAAGGTGGGCGTAATGTGCATAAGGGACCTACGCGGTGAGGCATGGAGATGGAACCAATCTCTGCACCCTCCGCATAGTTCCCTTACACACATCCCGCCTCCCGCCCGCAGTATTAAATACATAAAAAAATAAATGTTTAAATAACCTTACCCTATCGGTGGTGTCCCCAGGCTTCATACCTCTTCCAGCGCGTCTTCTTCTGAGAACTGCACATTTAAACATTTATTTTTTTATGTATATAATACTGCGGGCGGACAACTTCCGTTATGCCCCGAGTGTGCGGAGATTTGCCCTGTTTTTCTGCCTATTATCGCGGAAGGCAGAAGGGCAAATCTCCACACATTCCATGGGCAGAACGGAGTTGTCCGCCCACCCTTAAACACGTCCACAACAGAAAAGAGGACACAACTGGTGCCGCATGTGCGTAGAATCTGGCCAATCACATTTGGCATTGCAGGGAAATGTGAGTTGAAAATGTACAAGTACAAACACACATCCGTGATGTTGTCGGAATGTCCACTGTCCTGCATCAAATAGGCAGCTCCCCCCAAACAGTCACAATCTACACTGTCATGCATTCTGAATGTAAACATGTAAACATGTACAATGCGTCAACATACACGTGAACACAATGTTAAACTGCATCTTCCCTTCACATTGCAGGGGGAAATCCAACACCTCCTGCAGAGCAGGCCGAACCTCTCTTCTCTGATGACGAAGAGGACCACAACACCTTCGACTCCGACGCCCTCCAACAGCTTGTGGAGAGCCTCCGCAGCCCACTTCCAAGAGCAGGGTAGCCCAGCTGCTATGAGGAGAACCCACCCCCTTCACAGAACACACAGCAGGCAGCACCCACCACCATGGCTGCCTCCCAGGACCCCCACGACGAACACATGGCCTTCCAACGCCATGTGTTGGGGTGCCAGGAGAAGCTGGCTGAACAGGTGCAGGTGGGGTTCGACTGCATGGCAGCCAAACTAGATGCCATACGTGGGTGTCTAAGTCCCATCACGGACCACTCACAGTCCCTAATGGTTACCCACAGTCCACTCTATGAACTCCAACGAACCATGGCTGACATCGCTAGAGTCCTGACAAGAACGACTGTCTAGTCAGAGTACCTCCAGCGAACTCGCCCAGGAGTTGGGACACATGCGGAGGATCATGGAGAACATGGAGCAGATGCAGGCGGAAAGAGCGGCTGCCACGGCTGCACACCAGCGAGAGGTAGCTGGGTCCCTCAATGCCCTAAAGACCCTCCTCATGGCATTGCTGCCACAAGGCCTTGTGCTGATGCATGCTGCTGCTACCACCCCATCCACATCTCCGGCCCCTGATGTGTCAGTGCCACATAGTGCGGCAGACATTCCACCTCCCGCCCCTGAGGTATCACTGCCACACAGTGCTGGAGACAGGACACCACCACCCACATGTGAGGCACATGCAACAGCAAAGGACAAAGATGCGGATGAATCTGCCTTCGTGGTCAGAAGGACGCAGTAGCATTCATCGTCGCCATGTGGCCTGTTACTTCTTGGCTCTGCCCTCCGCATCATCACCTTCCACTGTCCCCCGATGCACTCTGCGACACTCACCTTGGACCTCGACATGGACTGCCATATTTTGTTTGGTCACCAATGACACAGCTATCAGACTATGGACTGAACTCCTCCTCTTCTGATGTACTTGTCATTCACTGAAGGACTCTGAATGGCCCTCCATGGGCCACCAATGTAAAGTGCATGTCCCTGTACTGCTCCAGCTGTGACACTCCACTGAATGTGCAATAAACATTCATATTCACACAGATGTGTCATGTCTTTCAAGTGTGGAAGTATGGATGAATGTAGGGTCAGTGATTCCCCCTTATGTCCATGTTGCTCATGTTGTGGGATTTGGGTCACAGGGTGACACATTGCCATTTGCGGTCTGGGTGACACCGACACTACAACAGTGACACATCCATTAGTTACTTCCTTGTCCAGCCAAGGGCAGAACCACACTCAGAGCCCCGGGGTCATTGTTCACACCATTACGCTGGACTGTCATACGCCAGGACAGCCCACTCCACTTACGCTCACAGGGGGGGGACAACGCCACGTGTCTCAGGTCTTCTCTGTAGGGATCTGCTGCTCACAGGTCTAGTTGTCAGCATGCCACAGCCACTCCCTCACGACTGGTTTACACCCACACCACACCCATCCGGTACAGACGTCACAGGATATGTGTCCCTGCCAATAAAAAGGGTTTGGTGCCCGTGCTGGATGCCATTTCCACTCTCTGACTGGGTGTCTCTGTGTGGTTATCATTTATGCATGAGGGCCTAGGGCACTGACACCTCACATTGCCCAGTGCCGGGGGTGACATGATGGCATCTGCACCATGGGACTCAATCATAAGGGGTCCATGGCTAGCGGTGCACAGACTTGGTGGCACCGGATACACTGCGGCAGGCACAGGCACACCGCCACAGGACAGTGTCTTGCAGTGGACTGAGGTAGTGGCACCTAAAGGGCTGAGCAGGTGTGCAGCCTGCGATGATGCGCCGTCCTGGTGGTCCGGACTGGTGAGGATTAGTGTGAGCCCTGCTGGACCGCAGTGTGTGCCTGAGCCAGCGGGCAGTGTGGGCCTCCTGCCAAGTGGCGCTGCCTTGTGGTTCACAGAGTTAGTGGCACCTCAAGAGCTGAGCAGGTGTGCAGCCTGCGATGATGCCGTGTGCACTGATATGGTCACTGCCATTGCAAAATCAGGACCCAAAATCAAGTGTGTGACCTGGTGGCCCGTGGTGCAGTGCTGCATGATGTGGAGGGTGCCATGGTCTCAGGCCCCGGGTTTGGAGCTCCCACCGGCACGTGGTGGGCCCTCTTGGAGACACGCCAGTGGCGGAAGGTGAGCAGTGAGGCCTGGTTGCGCAGGGATGGGCAATCCCCGCTGGGTGGCGGGAGGGGCTGGGGTGCAGCAGCCTGTGTGCGCAGGGAAAGGCAAGCAATGATGGCGTCTGCAACTGTATGGACTCTGCCATTCATGTCTCTGTAAACTGTTTCAGATAAGGGACCTGGGGGACTGCAGTGTATACCGGCATGTGGTTGGAGACACACTGGTGGCAGCAGGTGAGCAGTGAGGCCTGGGCCCGCAGTGTCGGCACTCTCTCTCCCTCTCTTTCTCTCTCCCTCTCTTTCTCTCCCTCTCTTTCTCTCTCCCTCCCTCTCTCACTCACTCTCTCTTTCTCTCTCATTCTCTCTCTTTCTCTCTCACTCTCTGTCACTCTCTCTCACTCTCTTTCTCTCCTTATCTCTGTATCTCTCTCTCTTACGCTCTCTCTCTCTGTACTTTGATGAGCGCATGACACACCTTCTTATCTAGATTTCTGCCTTGCAAGCAGTGACTTACAGAATGTCCTGAGAAGACCTGCCATGACTCTTCAGAATTGTTGTTTTGGGTTTATTCAGTAATAAACGTATTTTTTGGATAGTATGAGATAAATGTATGATTTCCCTTTTTCTGTCCACACAGATATGTAAGGTGTTGTGATTGTGGAACTTCAGGTGAATTGTTTGGATCATGATTTTGTGGAGTTGATGTGCAATATCTTTGTCCAAATGGGGGCGGGGGGCAGTGGGGGTTGCCTGGGGTAGGGCTCGGGGGGGGTGTGGTCCTGAGGGTTGTGGCGGTGGGTGTTGTTGCCCTATTGGGGCTCCGGGCTGCATGATCAGTTGCTCTAGGGCATCTGTTGTTCTTCATGTGTGGCTATGGGCTGTGCTCCCTTGTCTGGTGCTGGTTGTTGTAAGACTTTGCACCAGGTAAGAGCAGGTGTTAAAATCCTGCTGCTAACGCGCCTTATCGCATGTTTTGTGATCTTATCGCCAATCTGGCTGGTCGTTGAGAATGTTGTGGAGTGGTGTTGTAGCGGCTTTTTGCACGGGAACACCTACTCTGCATCATTAGTGTTAGTTGCCGGGGTCATCTGTGGCGATGTTTTTTGCTATCGCACGCAAACTGGTGATATGGGCTGTTAGCACCAGCTTGTGAATGGGGCGATACATTTATAGCAACTTTGGCTCCTATAAAGTGCTGATAACTCGGCGATAGATCCTTGAGAATATGCCCCAAAGGTGGGTGATTGAGGGCTGGCCTAGCAAAAAAGACCTTGAAGAAGATCTGTGTGTCTACTGGGAATTGAAGCATGAACACTCAGTTGAGTAAAACAAAGTATTGCGTAATGGGACAGTAATCCTGCCTGATTTAATTAAAGCCAAATTACTCAACATATGGCATAAGGTACATTTGGGCATAGCCAAAATGAAGAGTAGAGTCAACAACTTATCTTGAGAAGAAAGTCATAGAGTGTGGGTGATGAAATAACTCTGAAAACAATATTTGCAACTTTCAAGCCCCCTCTGTGTCCCATCGAGAATCTGGAGATGCCCTGGGAAGGGATTTGATTAGATATTTTGTTCTATTTATGAGGCAAGAGAGACTAAGTATCACATAGTGCTATTTTGACCACTTTTTCAAAATGGCCGGACATAGATATAGTGCCTAAGACAGATACTCAAACTGTGGTATGCTTCCTAGACAAGATAGTTCTGAGAGAAGGGTTACCTAAAGTGATTCTAACAGGTAATAGGCTCCAGTCCTCATTTAAAACATTCAATTCATACTTTAAAAGAAATGGAATTGTGTGCAAAACCACTGGGAACTGAGCTGTTGAGTGCTTTTACAGAGTCATAAAGAATACTATACAACTGGCAAAGGAAGCAAGGTTATCCTGGAAGTATGGAGGACAGTGTGGGCATACAGGGTATTGCCTAGTGGGTCCACAGGGTTGAATCCTTCTGAACTTATGAGAGGCAGGGGCCCGTTCATGAAAGACAATGTGGGGTTGATGTCAAAATCCAAGAAAAGTATGTGGACACTTATCATGGTGAAGTAACAATTGTTCAGAGTGCAAAGAAAGAGCAAGTGATATTATAATAGGAAACATAACTGTAAACAAATTAAAGTACAGGAAGGTGACTCGGTGAGAATTAAAAAATCTGGAGTACATAGGAAAAGTGAGGGAAGATTCTTTCATCCATTAAAATTAATCAAAGTACTTTGCAATTCTGTTTTGCTTAGGCAAGGTATAGCATTTGAGTAGGATTTACCTATACAAAGGGGAAAATAGGGATAACAAGGAATCAAGATCTGAAAATTCAGACTGGATGTTGGATGAGCTCCAGAAGTCAGGATGTGAGGTGGAAGCAGGTAGTGATGTTGTACATGAAGATGATAATGATGGCCATGACGGTAATAATCGTGTCGGATGGGAGTGCCATCCCTCTACCTCATCCGCTGAACACTGTAGGGATTCATGCCATCTTTCTACCTCATTCAATGAACAAAATAGGAGTGCACTCATGATTGATGATGATACAAAACCGGGGAGACTTGGCAGGAGGACTAATAAACCTGCACAGTTCAAAGACAATGTGTGTAAATAGTATGATGTAAACAGGATTTATTGGTGAGAGCCTACTGCCTTGTCATGGTGTTATAGTTAATATTCTTTGCGATGCATGGCAGCCTTATAATATGTACAGCATTGTTTAAATTTCTGTATTTAATTCATGTCCTAGATCTTCATATAGGGGAAGGGATGTGTTGTGTTGTGTATATAAATGCACTCGATGTCATACAGTGTCCCTGGTGTTGCTCCGTAGCACCAGGTACACTGTGATGTAATTGGAATGTAGGGGGGAGAGAGCAGAGAGAAGGCAATTGGTGGGCTACAAGGAAGGTTGTACTTGTATGCTACTCCCGAGCAGTTGGGGCCTTGAATGGACAGTAAAGTATGCATTCAAAGACAGAAAGCATGTGTCCATCACTACAGGTGTAGCTAAGCAGGACCATTCAAGCTTGACCTCTCACCTGCAGAGCTTTGTTCAGCATCAAAAACAAGATTGATAAGCAAAAAGCCAAGCTGGAACGCAGCTGCTGCAAATCTGAATGCCAATCTCCCTTGCTGTCAGATCTTACTGTCAAACAAAATGCTATTAAAAAAGGACAAAAAATCCGAAAATCATAAACGTTTTGAAGCGGCCTAACAAGAAGTCATCTAATCGTCAAGGAAAGGCGGATAGAGCCCAGGGCCTCCATAAGTACAAGGAAATAAGAATAGAATCAATTTTCTTACAGGGTGTTGCATATGAGATAAGTGAGCTAAAGACAGAGGCACCCAATGTTTTACATTGGTGACAGGCATTAGAGAATCAGTTTTGCTGCAAATACAACAGGTTTTGCAGGGGTGCAATATAGAATTATATTATGCTATCAGATCTGTGAATAAACTAGATCTGTGAGTGACAACAGCCACAACTCGTACAGGTAAGAGTAGTGGGGTCGGGTGGGGGGGGGGATTTCAACGGACAATGACAAGGGAAAATTAATTATTTATTTAATTTTCCCTCGTCATTGTCTGTCGAAATCCTTCTCCAGCTGGTCCCACCGCTCTTACCTGCACGGGCCACAGCTGAGTGACAACAGGCAGAAGATGATTGAGCCCATGCCCAAAATGTTCATAAGTAATGTACACCTTAAAAACAGCTGGACTTATCAAATCTATTGGGTTTATCTCTAACCAATGTGTTAAGTCTCTCCTCACCCATATTTTTCAAATCTTGGGCCAGCAATTTGGGGTAAACACTGTTTCCTGTAATTTCTACTTCTGGGCTAAAGTGAGTCTAGCAGCAAGTAGAAAGCAGTCACCCTTGTCCACCATGAAAACAAAGGACCTATGGGCAGATGTCATCCATTCACCTCCCTTACACCTCTTTGTACCTCTTTCCAAAATCCATCCCCATTGGGCAGGGCCATCCACATGTGCTCCAAATTGCCCCTCCAGCCACAACACCTTCAACAAACATTGGAGCCTCCATCCCTTTCTTTCGGGCTCATAGGGGCGTGATACTAATTCCTCAGAATGTTATAAGAGTTTTCTTTAAGTTTTGAGCAGATAGACGTTTTGATTGCCCTGAGCCAGATAATAGACCATGCATCAATGAAGATTTTAAGTTCAATGTTGTTTTCTCATTTTTCCATATAAGTATGTGGATGTAAGAAGTAGCACTGTTGTGGCAGTTCCCTAGAGCCCTCTTATCTTATCTCTGGTGAATGAGTCCATTATAATACTGGGATTAGATTAGATTGGTCAGCACTAGATGAAACATAATACTTGATCCTTGGCGACATACTGTGGCTTTTATATGTCTTTAAGCAACAGGAGTCGTTTACGCACCCAAACACTAAAGTGTCTATCTATTGCGCCCAGATGTTCTGGGTTATAATTGATTGGGGTTGGGAGAGGAAGGAAAATCACCACTCCCCTGTTTTATGTAACTCGAGGTCACTGCTGAAGCAGAGTGAGAGTTATCTTCACAGGAAGTCCTATTTCAGGCTGCTCCTCAGGGACAATGACATCTAAATATTAAAGAGTAATACAAGAGTATTCCTGCTCTAGTTTAACCCATTGTTTGGCGATTCTGACAATAGACTACTCTCGGACACGTCTTAGAATGAGCTGCACGTATGGAAGTTTTGAGATCTGGTAAACCCAGCTTTCCATCACCCCCATCTCTTAACAGTCCACAGAGAGCTAAACTGGCTAGCCATAATATATTTTTCACTCCATGTGAATGAGTCCTGATAGGGAAAATTTTAAAGTTAGTCATGCTTTCTTCTGCACTAGAGTAGTGTTTTCTCCAGGCAGCAGCCTTAAGAATAAGAACCTTTGTTTATCAATTTTCCTTTCTTCCATCCCCCTGTGCTGCACCACCTGATTACCGAGTCCAGCGGGCAGTGCTGCTTTCCAATGCTGCTACTATGGGCCAAAATTTATGCAAAAAGTGCTTATAGCAAAAGAGCAAATTGGCAATATCAGTGAAACATAGACAAAAGACCGGTATGTTGGTTAAATCATTAAGTTTGTCTATGTGCAGGGGGCGTGGCTTGGCACATAAACAAGATGGCCGCACTTTCTTGAGCTCTGTCAGAGCTCTGATGGGACCGTTTAATTAAATATGCTTTTTCGGGTGATTTCTGGTCACCCCGCAATGGCAACTGGTGGCGGAACAGCCGGAAAGCTTTGAGAGTGGCACGGAGGTGTTTCGGTTTGCTTCTGAGGGACGCTTCGTGTGGTGACCTTTCTCTGCACGTCAGGACACCAAAATGGCAGCTGTCACGGTGATTTCGGGTTTACACGGACCAGACCCATAATAATTTGGACAGAATATCTGGAGTACTAGCGCTCTCTCCTTGCTACGTGAGGTATAGTTCTGGTGTTTTATACCTCTTTAGGGCATGTTCCACACTTTTAAGGAAACATGCTTAAAATTAGATTGTGTGTACATAAAATGGTGGCCACTGACAGGATTTTCTCGAAAGTTCTAAGGCCTAATTAGTGGCCTATTATCCGGCTGGTGGTGCATCTGTGGGGGTGGAGCGTCTAATGGACAATAGTTTTTCTACACTATCTTAAGCCCTTGAAGTTCACCTGGAATATTGCCGGCTGTGCAGGGTTCACTCCGCATCGTACCCTGTAACCAGTTGGTGACTGATATTATCTAGGGTGTCATTTGCCTGTGGATGAATTTTCCCAACGTGTATTCATTCCTTGGTATATTCCTTCTGGAGTGTGGTGTGTGCAGTGCGCTCACATTTCTGAGCTCGAAAAGGGTTATTTGCCTTTGAGTCTCTCGTGATGTAACATTCTCATTCACTGATCAGCCTTCTTTAGTGATTGAGCAATTTTCATGCAATTTACCGTTGTGTGGATCTTGGGTTTCTTAGCCACTTCGTGTGGTTCCTGTGTCTGGTTCCAATGGCTGAGAGAATGGGCGTCACCTCCAAGGAAAGAGACTCTAAGGGACATCCAAAGAGGTCTAAACAGAATTCATCTACCCCGGAGACACCAGCTAAAGGCGCTATGGACTCCGCTTCGACCTTGGACACTATTCTACTCAAACTTAATTCCGTACATGATATTGCTTAGAGTACCAAAATGAACACTGGCTTACTTCAGATTAAGGTAGCGGCAATTCGGGCTGACCTTAAGAATCTTTCACTACGTGTCTCCAATGCAGAAATACGCATAAGTACTGTGGAGGACTTCACGAACAAACAAGCTAAACGTGTCCAAAGTATGGAGCACTCCTTGGACTCATTAAGAAGAGACCTCACTGAACAGGAGGACAGAAATCATAGAAGCAAATTACGTATTTTTGGATTACCGGAGGACTTTGAGAAATCTGCTCCTTCTCTGTTGGATTTCCTGATATCCTGGGTCCCAAAGGTTCTGAACATCTCATTTCACAAGGATTTTGAAATAGAACGTGCTCATAGAGTGCCGACTTTTAAACCTAAATCGTTATCCTCTCCAAGACCGGTGATTTTTAACCTCTTCGTCATCAGCATTCTGAGCAAATTCTGGCCCAAATGAAGAAGATCAAGTCTTTGCAATGGGAAGGTCACAGAATATCAATATCACACGACTTTGCCAGAGATACAGTTATTCGTCGTAAGGGTTTCTTGAATCTATGCAAAAGACTCATCAATATGAATATTCCTTTTTCCTTTGCAGGTCCTTCAAGATTCAGAACAGGGCGTTCATGGATCTATTATGAGCCTTCAGTGCGTTCCACTTTTTTGGATAATTTTTTTATGTATCAGTTGTCTTTATCTATGTTGTTTTCTGTATCTCTATGAATGGCTTAAATGTTGTCTCTCTCAATGTGCGCTGGTTGAATCATCCTGTTAAGAGGGCCAAGATACTTGATTATTATAAAAAATTTGTCTGGTGATGTTATTCTACTTCAGGAGACTCAAATAGCCTTTAAAGAAGCTTTGCTTTTGCGGAAGGAGTGGGTTCTCGAAGTTGCTTGCTCTGAAGCCTCTGGTAAAAAGAACAGGGTTGTGACTAAAATTCCGGTCTATCTATTGTCACTGCTGAACATGACACTAATGGTAGATGGTTACTTTCTCGTTTGTCCAATGGTTCAGATGATTTATATGTCATGAATATATATGCCTCTAATATTGATGACCCTCTTTTCTGGGATTCCATAAATAAAAAACTATCTGACATTCCTCAAAACGCTAGAACTATTGTTGGCGGTGATTTCAATCTTCCCTTCGATCCTATTTTAGATAGACAGTCCGCTTTCAAGTTTCACGTAAGCATTTGTTTAGTAGGTGTTCTTCTCATCAGCTTGTCGACACATGGAGGGTGCATAATCCTACGGGTCCTGATTTCACATTTTTCTCTTCTCCACATTCTAGTTTTTTCTGGTATCGACTATCTTCTAGTTGATGCTGCTCTTTTCAAACATACCAGTAACGTCATGATTCATCCAATCGTTGTTTCTGATCATGCAGCGGTTTCATTGACGATTCATAATGTTACTGGTAAGAGAGGCCCTCGTACTTGGGTTCTTAATACTGAGATTTTGGACGATGAGGAGGAAGTCACAGAACTCAATAGGAAGATTGTCAATTTCTTCAACGATAATGTGTCTTAGGGTTATTCCCCAATAGTTTTATGGGATGCATTTAAAAGTTCCATTCGGGGTCATGTTATCAAATAAATGCTGCTAAGGCTACTAGTGTCGTAATTGCGAAAGAGGGCAAAGATCATTCTGATCCTAAGAATTTTCATCCAATTTCATTATTAAGTATGGAAGCTACATTTTTGCCAAAATCCTGGCTAAGCTATTAGAGGGTCATATCCCTAGCCTTATTCATGATTCCCAGACTAGTTTCGTAAAGGGTAGACTTGCTAGAGATAATATTCAAACGTTTTGTCATATTTTGGAGAAAGCTAAACTCTCTACTTTACCTTCGGCGGCGATTGCCCTTGACGCTGAAAAGGCTTTCAGCAAAGTCTCATGGCCTTTTTAACGAGCAGTGCTTCAATCACATGATTTAGGTGACTCTTTTATCACTATGATGATGTCTCTATATGCGCAACCTAAAGCTAACATCAGAGTCAATGGGGCTACGTCTTCTTTTTTTAATCTATGTCAGGGCACTAGACAAGGGTGCCCTTTGTCTCCCCTTCTCTTTCTACTGTCTATAGACCCACTTCTCTGTCTTCTCAATTTGAATCAGACTGTTAAAGGCTTTCAATTTGGTTCACATACGCTTAAAACTGCTGCATACGCAATGACGTCCTTATTCTTTCAGAAGATATTGATGCTGCACTTCCTGCTATCTCCAATACTATTAAAGAGTTTTTGCGTTTCTCAGGTTATACTCTAACTAAAGAAAAAACGGAAATTTTCCCTCTTAATTCGTTGTGCTTCCCTTCTCATATGGGCGATTTGGGATTTAAGTGGCAATCAACTCGTATTAAATACTTAGGAGTTTGGTTTTGTAAAGACCTTCTTGATACTATTTCCTACAATGAATCTCACATCATAACTAAAGTTAAAGACCTTTTAGCCTCCTAGTCTCCGAAATATATCTCCTGGTGGGGAAGATTTCAAACTCTTAATATGATGATAACCCCGATTATTAATTTTTTATCCTCCATGCTACCTACAAAGCTCTTTTCGTCCTTTTTTCATGAGATTGATATACTCACTTCAAAATTTCTGTGGAGTGATAAGCGCACTGGAATTGTGTATAAACATCTTAGGAAACCCTCTGTTCTGGGTGGATGTAATCTTCCAGATTGGAACTTGTATCAAATTTCCTTTATAGCTTCTCAGGGTGGTCTTTGATTTTTGCCGGATTCCCAGCATACAACCCCGTGGATTTATATTGAACGAGACTTATGTGCTCCTCTTTCTACTCCTTCCTTTCTCACTGCTTCTAAACTTGTTCTGGCTCATTCCCAACACATTATCTCAGATACGGTTACTGCACTTAAATATATTGACAAAAAAGTATCCAAACCCATCCATAAATCGAGATGGTCCTCATATGGTATAATCCTAAAATTGTTGCTGATATTGACTCTAAGACGGTTTCTTCCTGGACTATTAATGGTCTTTCATTGGTTAAAGATCTTTATGACTCTAATTATGATCCTCTTCCCTTTTCTTCTTTGGCTAGAGAAAATAACCTCAATAATATGGATTTTTAATCTTTTTTTAAATTGAAGGTTGCTCTTCCCAAAATATCTCTTTCTACATAGTCGGTTACTGTCTCCCTTCTTCCTATGTAGTATTGCTCACATAATACTGCTTCGAGAATACATAAGTTTCTATCTGCTCCACTTCCTTCACAGTCTACAATTACACAAGATAAATGGTCTCATCATTTTGATAATGATATTTTTAAACATATTTCACAAGAGACTTGGCAGTTGATTGGGAGGCTTTCCTTACGTAATAAAATGGCTCTCTCTCTTATCCAATCTAAATGTTTTGCATTGAATCTCCTGCATTGGACCCCTGCTTGCTTCCATAAATTGAAACTCAGCGATAACGATCTTTGTTGGAATTGCAATTTGGTTCTGGGCACTCACCAACATATGTTTTTTGAGTGTACATTACTGCAACTCTTTTGGGAGTTGGTACGGAAGCATTTATCACTAATCTTTAATATTTCCTTGGAGCTTTCTCTACCTAT
This sequence comes from Triturus cristatus, assembly GCF_964204655.1. Classification (NCBI taxonomy): domain Eukaryota; kingdom Metazoa; phylum Chordata; class Amphibia; order Caudata; family Salamandridae; genus Triturus; species Triturus cristatus. The sequence goes on from NC_140590.1 coordinate 960,146,425, forward strand.
AATTCTATTGGGACCATGGGCTACAACAACTCCTTTCCCCCTTGATACTACGGATATGCAGTTATTGGATCTACTATTATCCATTGCTGTTAAAGTTATATTAGCAGAGTGGAAGTATTTTATTCTATTATCTTATCATACTTGGTGGACATGGGAATCATACCTTCGTGAAGCCCATACTTATGTTGAAGAGAAGCATTATACTCCTTAAATTTCTCGTAGTGTTTGGAGGTCATTGGATGAATATATAAATCTGTCTTCTCGAAGATTGGTAGCTCAGTACCCCTTTGATTCTATTAAAATTTACTTCTCTTATTGAAGCAATTGTCCCCATTTCTTTCTTTCTTCTTTTTCCCTTTTCTGGTCTTTTTTCTTTCCTATCTTTCCTCTTGCTTTTCTATCTCTCTATCTTTTCTTCTTCTTCTACTTTTTTTTATTATGTATTTTTATTTTTTGTTTCAGCAATATAACTTGGTTTTGTTATAAAGTAGTATGAGATGTTAATCTTTTATATTACTTCTACCCAGGATTTGTAATATTTTTTCAATGATTACCCATATCATATAATATATTTATCTATCCTGCTTTCTTGTAAATCTATTTCTCTGTTATGAATTTTCTTTTCAACTCTATATTTATTCAAGCTTAATGTATTAAATGTTTCATAATGATATGTTGTATTGCATTTTATTATAAATGTATTAACTTTTTAAATAACAATAAAGCTATTGGAACTAAAAAGAAAAAAAAAGTTTCTCTATGTGCAAGCTTGTCTTTACTTTATTATGACAAAAGGGTAAAACATTTGAACAGGCAAAGGCAAGTGGTTAAGAGCTTTCTGTTTTTATGACTTGCTAAGATATGCAATTAGCACACACTTCCTATAGAAAAATTAGATAGAAATCAGCAAATATAACAATGTCACTGTGTCAGCAAGGTAAATACATTAAAGAATTGTGGCTCTCCATTGCAAGCTACACGTCATGTCACATCTGCAAACTAGCAAAATAACAACTTGAAATCCTCTCATCAAAACTTAATAGAAACACAAATGGGACAATGGGACAATACCATTGGTTTAATGGGCAGCACATGAATGAAAAGGCAAAGAATGAAATCCATATGATAGCCAAAGGTTTATTGGGTTGGACCTGAAGCCAACTCTCTGTTTATACTTCTTACTTCTAAAACAAATTAACAGTGGCGGCTCCTCCGATATAGCGGATGAGTGTCACCCCACTGCTTTCAAGCACTGCGAAAAGAGGAAACTTAAAATTATAATAACTTTCAGTTATTATCATTTTCTGTTTGTGCTGCTTTTGCAGGCAGGCAGGTGGGCAGGGCTGCTGTGCTCTTGGAGCAGGACAGGGGAGGAGTGGTTTGCCCACTCCTAAGTACACAATGACTGTTTGATCGGCTCTCTTGGGCCACCTAAACCAGTCATGCGCACTTTCCCGTTCTCCATGCAGGCTGCATTACAGCCTACATGGAGAACATGCGCAGGACCCCATTACCTGGTTGAGCGTCGAACCAAGACGCTCAAAACAAACATTGCAGCATTGTGATTGGTCAGGGGAGCCTGGGTGTCTACCAATCACAACACTGCATTGCAGTGCTGTGATTGGTCAGTAGGGCCTGGCTGTGCTTTTTGTTCATTGAGGAGAGCAGGATCAGAGACGTGGGACCCGGGGGGAAGGTAAGTACATTTTTATTTAATATGTGCATCCTCGCATGACCCCCTGCGCCCGCCCCCATCCCGCGACCGGGAACCATGCCAGCCGCCACTGCAAATGAATTATATTAGGTCTTCAAGACAGGAGTATGTTGCCAGTGGAAAACCTAATGGGCGGTCTCAAAATCAAGCTGAAAAGAGACAATAATTAAAATCAAGCTTAAAGTCTTGCTCTGGCTTCCTATGTCATTAGGAGCACGTTTTAGGTTCTATGCTTTGTGCAAAAAGGTCTAGGCTAGGTGCTGAAACAGGTCTCACAAATATTTTCTTCAAAAGAGTTCTCTGGTGTGTCCAAGCACATGCAATTACAAATCAATCGGCAGGCGCCAAAAACTCTGGAGAGATCCTTCAAATCACAAGTCCACATTCTGTGCAATGCGCTCATCTCAGCGCTGCAAGCAGAATACAGTGATCTGAAATTCAGAGAGTGCCTCAAATATAATTGTTCCAAAATACTTCAACTAAAGTTTGACTCAGGCAATGAACTGTGGTCAGTACACCACCTGCACAACAGACACAGCACTCTAAACTCATTTTGAATATTAGCACGACCACCCACAAACAGCAGCAACTAATAAAGTTCTGCTGAAGCAAGTAACTGAAGAAAGGGAAACATATAGCCACCTTTGCAGCCAAGAGCTGGTACTCAGCAATTCTTTGGGAAAGCTGTAATTAAAGAAAGTAGCATTCAGGACCCGATTCATCACTGGCCTATTTTCTAACTGCCTCACATGTACCATCAACACTACACCCATGCTAAGATACTTCAGTCATATCTGCGCACCACCCAGACCAATATACTGCATAGATGAATGACTTTACATTGATCCTTTCTACTAATATAAAATGAGCTTATTTTTTACCTATTAGAAAACAGTAATCCTAACTCATAAGCAACACATCAACACTAACACTGACCAATAAGCAAAATAATCCCTCAAATAGCTGCAAGAAAATAGCAATCTACAAACCACTAGTAATACATAAATTAATACATAAATAAATAACAATAGATGAAGAGAACAAGAGTCACCAATGTGCAATAACCTGTGTTCTGCAGGAAGGGAGATTGCTGAGCACTGGTTTCCTGGTGGACTTCCTGTCAGATCACAGAGTCACATACGAGGATACTTGGATAACCTTCTATTTTATGGACAGATCAAGCATCGTTTCCATAGCTCCATTCTGCCTTGTACATTCAACATCAAGGCAGGTGTACGTTAGGGGTCAACCATCTTGCCACTCTTTTTCCATATTTATGTCAGTCCACTCCTAGAATTAATCAAATCTTCTTACTTTACATGCTATAATTACACTGATGATACCAAGAGAATGCTTAAATTTGAGAAATCTAACAACCTTAAAGTTCTAAAACAAGGTGACTGCCACAGAGACACTGACAAATGAATGACAAAGAATCAACTCAAACCTGACTCCGCAAAAACTGAGATCCTAAAACTCAGCGATTGGAAGAACTATGATCCCTTTGCAATCTAGCCTGAAGAACTGTGTGAACCTACAGCAAATTCTAAAATAGTAAGATATTTAGAAATTATCATGGACTCTATCCTCTTCACGAACCCACAAATTAATTAAGCACCAAAATAAACATTCAATATCATGCAGTAACACCGATGCACTTGGGAGGGAGGGGTGGAGGGGGGAAGCAGGCCACAGACCAAGTATTGTGTGTAAAAGGCCGCTTTATTGGAAACAGGTGCACATTACAATAATAAAACCTTGGCCGAACGCCTTCCAAAACTAGACCTCACTAAATATAACATGCCTAACCCCGCCCCCCGCCCCCTCCCCTAAATTCCTTCGAGCCCGCCCCCGCCCGTACATTACAACATTACAACAATATAAAACATTTACATTCCTGTATAACCCCCCCAACAATCTCTAAATACAAACCTTCCGTTAACCAAACTCCCCTGGCTGCCCCTTTACAGCTATCGGCCCCCAAACTGTGTAACCGAACTAAAATTACCAACCTAACCTTTCCCTGTCGATAACCCAACTCAGCAACATAACTCGACCAACCTCCGGTAAAACTTTCCAAAATTCACCATAACCCCTGCACAGCACCTGCTCCAAGCGACAAAATAGGAAAATAGACAAAACCCCCTGCACACCTGTCCCCAGAAAACCGCCTGACAAATACGAAAAAGGAAAAAAGGGGAAAATAGAAACTGAAAATTCAACACAGGAAAAAAGGGGTGAAACAAAAAAGCGTTTTTTGAGGGGGGGGAGGGAGGGGACAAAAAACGCTTAACTAGCCAAGCTCCCGGCCACCAGGTCACCAAACCTAAAATGGTGGCCGGGAGCCGTCGCCCAAGGTATTTATACCTGGGCTGTATTTGGGCTCTATTTGGGCTACAATTGGGCTGCATTTGGGCTACATTTGGGCTGGAAACAAGCCCAAATTCAAAGAAGGCGCACGGGCCAGCAAAAAACCCCCCCCACACCCCCTCCCAAACTGCCCGGGGGTGGGGACTCCCTGCGGTCGCCTACCCACCCCAAGCCCCCCTTGGGAGGGAGGGGTGGAGGGGGGGAAGCAGGCCACAGACCAAGTATTGTGTGTAAAAGGCCGCTTTATTGGAAACAGGTGCACATTACAATAATAAAACCTTGGCCGAAGGCCTTCCAAAACTAGACCTCACTAAATATAACATGCCTAACCCCGCCCCCTCCCCTAAATTCCTTCGAGCCCGCCCCCGCCCGTACATTACAACATTACAACAATATAAAACATTACATTCCTGTATAACCCCCCCAACAATCTCTAAATACAAACCTTCCGTTAACCAAACTCCCCTGGCTGCCCCTTTACAGCTATCGGCCCCCAAACTGTGTAACCGAACTAAAATTACCAACCTAACCTTTCCCTGTCGATAACCCAACTCAGCAACATAACTTCACCAACCTCCGGTAAAACTTTCCAAAATTCACCATAACCCCCGCCACCCAGAAAGAAGGGGGGGGGCGGAGGAACCACCCCCCACTCCTCTTTCTGCCCCCCTAACAACAAAGGGCTTTAAACACCACGAGCCGTATTCTGCACATTCAAACCCCATCGCCACGAAAAAATTCTACCGCCTCAAAACGGACATCTTTGTGCGTCACTCTCCCAAAGCCCAAATCTCGACAAAACCTGGAGATCTCCATATTCACCTTCTTCCGGGACCTGTCAATAGCCCTGGTATTCAAGGCCCCTCTCCACACCCTCCGCGGGACCAATTCTGTCCAGAGAACATGACAACCTGACCAATGCTCCTTCAACAAAGCCAAATCCCATTCCAATGGTATGTTGCCACAGGTCATTATCTAGCTCACCCCATTTCGCTTCTGAATCCCAAGCCATACGGGCCCTAAATTCCTCGTCATACTGTGCCCAAGCGTAACCATTACCTGTAATCTGGGCTTTGCGTATAACATCCATATACTTGAATATTGCCACGCAGCGCTCGGGAAACTTTTCACAGTATACACTGGCATAAATTAAGAATGCCGCCGTCCAATTCTCAATCGTCAGCGGCACCTTTGGGCGCTTAGCCAATTCGTACTCCTCTTCCTTAGAGCCCTCCTTAGCCCTCACCTCCCTGTGTAAAAGCTTCAAAATCTCCACATATTCGCCCTTCCAAATACGCTCCTTTGTTGCCAACATTAAATGAGCACCTAGGGGTTTAGTCACCCCCATATAAGGGAGCTTCTTAATCTTGAACTCTTTGCTCTGTGGCTTGTCCTTTCCCTCACCTGCCTCTGTATTTGACCCAGTCTCAACCTTGGCCCCCGGCAACGCTCCCTCCGTCCCCGTGCCAACCCCTGTATCTTTCACATATTTCCCTCTATATAATCTCCCCTCCGACACACCCCCTCCCCCATCCTCCTCAGACCCCACAGACACCATTATAGGTTTGGCCCGTGTTTTAGTGCTCTCACCTGGCTCTAAAGAGGGTGTGCGGACCGACTCCGACCGCCTCGCCGACCTCTCAGAAGAATCCTTTGGAGGATGCACCCTCACCGACGGGCCGTGCTCTCCTTTGGATTTCACCCCCACGGACTGTGCAATGGGTGCCACACCCGAAACCTGTAACAGACTACGAGAAACATGAGAGTGTCCCCCCTCCTCATAACCCCGTAGTTCCCCTTCCTCGGGGCTGTCTTCCTCGTAATCGAGCAATATTGGCTCTGCCACCAGCAAGTTCTCCTTAGCAAATTCCACCACACGGGCCTTACCGGACCCTGAATTAGTACAACCGGCCTCCGCGGCCTTACTACCACCTTGCGGGGGAGCCGACTGTACACGCCGGTCCTCCCCCCTACTGCGATTAACGTAACAATCCATTCTATTTGAAAACTCCGTCCACCTTGACCGCCGTGACGTTGGGGCCAGCGAGGTCGCGCCGGACCTTCGTGAGCTGGCCGCGACGGGATCCCCCGCCGGTACGGAATGTGCCGCGCAAGGCCTCATCCTCCCTTCTCCTCGGCGATAATGGGCCGCACCTCGCCCTACCGAGTCTGCTGCTCTGCCACATGTCCTACCCTGTAAAGAAAAAGTTTGGACTGGTGTGCCGGGAGCTAGAAAACTACCTGGCACCCGCGATCCGAGACCACTCAAAAAGCCTTCGCCCGCTAGACCATCTCTAGAACACCCCGCTCACTCCGCACCCACCAACTGCGACGACACCATCACTTCCTCATCCCCGCTCCACTCCAGCATATCATGCCCCAAAGCGGACGCCGAAAACTCTCCATACCCTTCCCCCAGAGACATCGCCCTGCCCAACCTCATCCGTCCGCGACCGCTCGCCCCATAAACCACCCTTGCCACGTCACCCTCCACTTTATCCCACCCCTGAGTGCCTGACCACCCCGATGCACCCTCCCCACCAAGACCCCGGACACCTTCAGCCCAGGAAGGAAAAATGTCCAAACTCTCACCCTCACCGGCCCCCCCAGCTGAATCATCTGCTCCCAAGAACCATCCTTCCCCTCCGACCCCCCCTTCCCCCGCCTTCCCCAAAAACTCCTCGCTCGGCGAATGCCAACCCACCCCTCCCGAAGCCAGTAACCTTTCTGAAGCCCCTTGCTCCCCTTGTAACCTCAAATCCTGCGCCTGACACCACCCCTCCACTTGCGCCCATTCCCCCTCCCCCAGAGAACTCGCCCCCCCAGAGAAAACCGCGCCCCCTACGTACGAACCAGGAGAGAATAACAAGGGGCTACTAGGCTCTGGCTGCCCAAGCACCCGGCGCCGGTCACCCACCGCGCGCGCCTCATACGACTTTACAACACCCACACCGCCTGACACTTGCACCCCAGAAGACCCCGCCCCTACCTCATGACCCCCAGCACTCCTACCAAAACAAAACCCGTCTTCCCCCTCACCCCCATCTGGCCTGACAGCATGAAACTCCCCACGCTCCAAAACCGGCACTTGCATCAAGTCTACCGACCCGCCAGAACTCAGCGTGCGTCCCCCCTCCCTCGCGCGCACCAAATTCACCTCCGGGACAGACGCCGCGCGTCTCTTCACGCCGCGCCCGCCTCCGCGCTTAAAACCTACCGCAGGGGACGACAACGAGCGTACTGGCCCCACAGATAAGCCCGCCCGCGCCCCACCGCATTCACCACATCCGCCCCCTCCTCCGACCCGCACGGATGACTATAACGAACGAGGGCCGCTTTTTTCATACGCGGGCGGCCCCGTTCACTCACCGGCATTTGTCTGGGACGCTTCGGTGACGTACAAGCAGCAACCGCAGCCGCCACTCCAGCCGAGGCCTGCCGCGTAGGGCGCGACGGCCCCGCCACATCCCCCACGACCAAATCCATCCGTCCGGCCTCGGACAAGAGACGAAGTGCCTCCAAAACCCGGTAATCATGTGACGCCATCGCGAAACAATAAGACTGCACTATGAAAAACACGCAAAAAGACTCTGACAAAAAACGCTTAACTAGCCAAGCTCCCGGCCACCAGGTCACCAAACCTAAAATGGTGGCCGGGAGCCGTCGCCCAAGGTATTTATACCTGGGCTGTATTTGGGCTATATTTGGGCTACAATTGGGCTGCATTTGGGCTACATTTGGGCTGGAAACAAGCCCAAATTCAAAGAAGGCGCACGGGCCAGCAAACCCCCCCCTCCACACCCCCTCCCAAACTGCCCGGGGGTGGGGACTCCCTGCGGTTGCCTACCCCCCCCCAAGCCCCCCTTTTCAACATCTGAGATTCCCTCAGGTTCCCGGAAGCCACTTCCCTTCTCATATCAAGACTTGATTATGCCAAGGACCTGTACTACAGAATATCAAATTCAGACGTGGAATGCCTCCAAAAGATCAAGAATACAGCGGCAAGACAACTCCTTCATGTAAAGCTTCAAGATCACTTTACCTGAATGAAGGCTCTTTATTGTTTCCCTCTTGCTAGAAGGGCTACTTTAAAAATACTCTGCATTACACATAAGGCAACATGTGAAAAGGACCTATTTTTCAATAGAAGAAATGTAAAAGTGTTCTCAGAAAAACATTGAATTTCAGACAAGCACCAGAATCAGTCATTCTACTCTGTAAGAAAAACATCAAGTGACGGCATGTCCTTCTCCATCAACAAGCTACTACATTTGAAACTCACATCCAGCAATTATACGAGCCATTGATAATCACCTAGAATTCAGAAGGATAGTGGAGCTCTGGATATTTACCACTTCCAAAAACTTCAGATCAATATTACTCTGCCAACTCTGATGCAAGGAAGGAATCAAATAATCCTTATTAGTACTTTTGATGTCAGCCCTTTAGCATGAAAAAGCAAAGATAGAAAAGACTACAAGGACCTCATTCTCAATAACGGCATTCACAATAATAAATCTAACCATGCAATAATAGGCACAAGTGAACAACAAAATGGTATCCCTTCACAATCTGAAGCATAATACCCTAAAGTTAGATTCTATTAAAACATATCTCTGAGAACTATGAGAAATTTTGATATTGTTATCACGTAATCTTACTCTTTTTCCTTTCCTTAAAAAGGAACCCCTGGCATGAGCTCTTGGTTCGACCACTCTGAGGATAGCTCTAAGGTGTTGAATTTCAGGCCGATTGAGCCTGAGGAGCTGCCCATGTTATGTGTTTCAGTGAAGTCAGGCTCGCCACTGGACCCAGCTTCCATGTCTATTTTGGAAAGAGGGGTGGAGGTGGTTCATCTAGTATTAGGCGAGCTGATGAACAGCTCCATGGTGATCCCAATTTTAAAAGAAAAAAATGCGGTTGGATCCCACTAAGCTGAAAAATTACCATCCGGTCTCGCTGCTACCTTGATTTTCCAAAATCACAGAGAAGTTTGTTAATAAGCATTTTTAGCTTTATAGAGAGTCACGAGCTACTCCTCAAGACCCCACCGGGCTTTTGTCCCTCATACAGTACTGAGTCAGCCATGTTGTTGGCAACAGAGCCAATCTGTCAGATCATGGAAGCAGGCAATTCTGTGGCACTGTTATTATTGGATCTCAGTGCCGCTTTTAATACCTTGCCCCATAACATCCTGAATGAGAGACTCTGGAAATGTGGAGTGGGCCATAAAGCACTGAGCTGGGTCACCTCTTTCTTGCAGGGGCGCACCTTTCAGTTGTCGCAAAAACATTACCAGTCAAAACTGCTTCCATTGAAGCAAGGAGTGCCACAGGACTCGTCCATGAGTCCAATATTGTTCAATGTGTCCATGCGACCGCTAGCGGAAGTCATCGAACACTATGGACTTACCATCATATCTTATGCGGATGACACACAGCTTATCATCACGCTGTCACAGAACTCTTCCCACAAGGCTTTGTCTTTATGCTTCTGCCTAGCAGAGGTTGCCAGGTGGATGGACTGGAATTGTCTCAAGCTCAGTGCTGGAAAGACCGAGGTTCTGACCTTGGGCAATCACTTAAAAATGTGGTCCACTGCATGGGGGCCCGAGTTGGGCACGCTACCTGAGCCCAAACCCAGGTCAAGAACCTTGGCATTTGGTTTGACAGAAAGCTGTCTTTTGCTAGCAAAATAACTGCGGTGGCAAGAAAATTCTTTGGACTGCTCAAAATGTCGAGGAATATTTTGTGCCTTCGGCCGAAGTTAGCAAAAAAACAGTGGTTCAGGCCCTGATTGTTTCTAGGCCCGAATATTGCAATGTGTTGTATCGTGAGTCACACAGGACTAGGTCAAGAAACTTCAAAGAGTGCGGAATGCTGCTGTGTGTCTGTTACTGAATTTACTAAAGCATGCATCGATGGGGGCCGCACTTAAGAAGCTGCAGTTGCCTACGGTGAAGAAGAGGTCTACAGTCACAAGGCATTTGCTAACAAAGCTAACAAAAACTACCTCCAATCTCTGGTTAGACCATATGTACCACTGAGAAACTTAAGACCGGCAGGGGAGATTTTATGTTGGCGTCTGTTCTCAAAGTAAGGAGAGCACATTCAGGTGGAAGTTCGTCCAGTTATTTAGCACCCAAATTGTGGAATGCTATGCCATTGTCAGTTTGTCAGGTCCAGTCGGAGTGTGTTTTCAGGAAAAAGCTTAAAACTTGTTTTATTAGTTTGGGATCTATTGGGGTTTAATGGCTGCATTTATGCCTGTGGATACCTTTACCTAGTGCTGGGACACCTCATTTGAGGTAGCTATACACTTTAGAAAATGTATTATTATTATTATCGCATGAGATGCATGCTAGCTTGTGAACATGGTTCTGATAGAAGGGACAATGGCGGCCACTTCGAATCCAAAGACCTATTGCATTCCAAATATTTTTTTATATCGCGATCTTGCTGATTTCTTTTTCCGGGGGTATAAAAATCTCCTGACACGACCCAGGTGGAACTTGAACTCACAATCCTCAGCGGCAGATGCCTTATCCTTTAGGCTACTGGGCCAGCTGTGGTAAACATTGGGTACAGGAAGTCTCATGGCTACTCACACTGACCGGAAGATGAGGAGGATCAGATGTAAATGGGGGCTTCCCGAAAGGTGAACCCAGCAGAATGAGGGGGAGCAGCCGGGGTCCCTGACCCGACGCATGGGCTTTGTACTCTGAGGGGCCAGGACCCTGCTGCAAAGAGCTGGGGTGGCCGCAGAACACATCAACCATTCGCCTCCTGTACCTAACCCCTGGACAAGGGCTGGTGAACACGGTGCCTCTCCCTTTCCAGAGGTACCCTCTTATCCCACGCACACTTGAGAGGACATCAATCAAAGTTACTCTGATCTACTGACTACTTCTGCCATTTTTACTTTCTAATTCTCTGTTCTGATGGACATGGGGAACTACATATCCCAGGGTGCACTTCGGCAAGTTTTAGCAATGCCTCGAGCGAATCCGCACAGAGCATGCTCTCTACTGAGACAAAACTCTTCACAAATGGATTACTAGGTGACATGCATGGTCACCTTGTTTTGTTACCCCAGCCCCCATCTGAAGCATTGTGCTCAGTTCTGGGGGACTAGAATAAGTCATAATCTCCGGCCTCACCTGGAGCACTGAGCCAAGTTGTGGAGTCCTGAAGTATGTCATCGTACCCCCTGACATCACCTGCAGCAATTTGCCAGCTTCCGGAGGTCAGAAATATGTCATAACCCCATACCATCTGAAGAGTATTGTGCTCAATCCCGGTCCCTTTGAAGTCAAGGGGAAAATGTTGGGAACCTGTGAGATTTGGGTAAAGGAAAGGGTTGAAATTAGGGTAATGATTAGGTTTAGGTTAAGAACAAGAGTGTTTGTAAGGTTAGGTTCTGGTGTGGGTTACTGTGAGGGTTAGGGCAAAAGTTAGGGTTGGTAAAAAATAACACATGAAGTGGCAGGATTATGGTTAGGGATAATTTTGGGGTAAGAGTTGAGGTTAATGGAGCAAGAGCATGTTATTTGTGGAAGTTACCGTGGCAGGCAATCCAGTGCCAGACAATTCTTATTAAATGTCATGCTATGTTATGTCAGACATATGTGTATAAAGTATCAAAAGAAGGGGAGGCAATAGGAGTGTCCTTCTAGTAGCATATGTCAAGAAAAAAGAGCCCGTCATGGTAGTGCATGCTGAACCTCCTGCGGGTGAGAAAAAGCACAGAGCTTTTTTTATATAACCCTCACCCACCAGGGTTGCTCCTTGGTAGCATGCTTCATCAGTAGAAAGTAAGAATGTAATGACCTTTCTTTCCACAAACCTAAATGTTTCAAGCCATTCCCAGTGGCTTTTCTTCAGGACCAAGGAACTCTCCCCTTCATTCCACTTCTGACCAAGTAATATAATTATAAAATAATATCATTATCGCAAAGTGACTTAACATACTCTGCATGCTCATAAATATACTTATCACCTACTTGGTGTTATTGTCTGTCAAACATATAGAAAGCAACATTTTCCACCATAGGTCCTGTAGTCACACTTGCATCAAGGCTTTCCCACGGCTGAATGACCTCAAAGAACTACACCGGGCCTGAATTTGCGATAATTATATTATTTGATAAGGAGTCTAATCGGGGAGTGAGTTCTTTGGCCCTTAAGTAGAGTCACTGGGATTGGCTAGAAACACGTAGACCTGTAGAAAGAAGGGTTATTACATCCATACTTTGTACTTCTCTTCCCCCTTTTCAGGTCAAGCCTGGGAGGCATGCTGTATTGAAGAATGGAAAAAAAGCTCTGCCCATTTCCGGCCCATCTTTTCAATTGTCTCCTGTTACAGTCCTTTCAAAATTGTTGCTCTTCATTGGTGAATAGGCTTACTAGTCCCTCCTTGGTACTGCCTTGTCTGCATTTGTAACATTCCATAATGACTGGAATTTTTACTTGTGGTCTTACACGGTCTGCTTTATCTAGTTGGTGAGCAATATTTTCTTTAATGTCTGCTCTAGCAGCCATAACAGGCTCTCCCTAACCCACCCTGTTTTCTGACAGCGCAACGCCTGATCATGGACGCTGCGCTTTATTTAAAAAAGGCTCCCTGCACAGCATGGCACTTTTGCACGCACTGTGCTGCTTAACAAATGCTTTATTCTTTTTTAATGTGCCCCATGCGGAGCTTTGAATTCAATATCAATCACACACCTTTCTTTACATGAGCCACATTTAAAGAAAGGGGCGTGGCCTAAATTAAAGTGAAAGCTCGGCATGTGGTGCTTTAACCAAAAAAACAGTTGTTTGTCAACTTTTAGGGATAATTCTCTAACAGGAACGCGCTTGAGTTGCATCACACTACAGTGAACAAGGCCCGGACATAGTCTTTGGACTCGGCAGTAGAGGTTGTTGTACTAAACCTAAATTCTAGCTTTGATCTCGGCTCTATGGTTGTGTGCTTCTGTAGCCCGTCCCTCAGTCCGGTTTTCTCCAACTCAAACCCGAAGGCTGCATGACATAATTGAATAGACAAGCAATAGGTCTTGCATTTGCGAGAGTTTAAGCTATTAGCATTGTAAATGACAATGCCTTTTATTTATGTTTTAAAAAACAAACCATAAATAAAAGGCATTGTCATTTACAATGCCAATAGCTCAAAGTCACCTAAATGCGAGACCTATTGCATTGCAAATGTTTGTTTTACTGACCACTAACACTGGACTTTCAATGAGCAGCATGCTAAGTGCCCGCAAAGAGCTTGAGTGCCTCGTAAGGGGTAGTAAGCGCTATATAAATACCCATACCACACTTCCAATATATCTATATGACCTCTCGCTATTTCTGCCCCTCAGTAACCCTGCATTCATTGCACAAGAAAACCTGGCACTATTCGAAAAGAGTGCATATTTTAAATATAAAACATGTCTGAAGGAGGATGTCATATTTTAGACGGTGTAGCTTTCTTTATGCTGCAGGTTTTTCACATGAAACCCATTGGTAACATCCTTTGCCCCTTGGGTAACATCAGCCAATCGGGCATTCGCTTCTGTGGAGCCACCGCTGTCCTGGAACAATATTCCATTATGTTCACAAACCCAAAATACTTCAGCGCCCGGTAAGATTCAGACCCAGCTTCTGTCGGCAGCTCCCCAAAATGATTTATATAAATTTCATTTCCTAATCATGCTAAACCTGAAGAATGGCAGTTGGAGCCCATAGGTAGCAATTAGCTGTCCCTGAAAGGAGATAAGAACATAATGACTGGTTGAGGGCACGGATTGGGTTATTCAGGAAGCCGGGAGCATTTGGCAGGCAGGCAGGGTACCAGCGCCATGTTATGCAAGCGGCACCGCGCGAGCCTTATCCGCGAGCCCGCCGCCGTCCAAGACGACATGATCTCATTGGGCCTTGTATTGTACGGTAGCTGGCACGGGTTAAAAGAGGCGTTCAGAAAAGTGCACAACTATGCTGAACACTGAGCAGGGAGGAGTTAGAGGCGGAGGTTGGGAGCAGGGGAGTGGAAGGAGTAAAGCGCACAGTATGAATAATTATAATCCTTTCGGAGAGTGTGGTAAACTGACACTGATGGCTGAGCACGTATTCCATAGAATTATTGTTCCACTCATTCACTGGAACCTAGAGTGCAGTATCGTTTTTCTGCTCCAAGTAAGAGGATTAAAAACAATTGCATAATGCTTTTCACCGAGTTAAGTGCTGTGGCTTGAAAATCCTGTCAAATCTGGTAATTTGGAGTAATTAGCAGTGTCATGTTGGAGCAAGAAGTGCCACGAACTGAAATGTTCGATGGGTGTACGTCAAATAAATCTTACTGTTTGTCGTGTGAGTCTAGGCGCGGTCACTGCAATGCTTACATAGATAGTTATTCAAGTTAAAATATTTGTATATGCTTTACTTAAATATTTTTTTCTATATTGACTTGGATTCTTGTGGCAGGAAAGTAACAGATTTTGCATGTTTTTTAAGAATTTGCATTCATTTCAAAATAGTAATATTTGGTAAGGCACCCAACACAGCCATTACAGAAGCATTATAGCTCAGGGAATTCTGTGCTTGCTGCTAAAATAGGTTGATAAAAATGAGTCACTCAGGCTGGCGTAGAGGTCCACGCCACTCGTGACGACGTAGTTTAGCTCTGGGTTTACATTTAACACTTTATTGTATTTTAATCATGGCTTTCTTTTAAGGGCCCTATGCAATCCTGGAGTCTACTCCAATTCAAGTAATTAACCTCACACACCTGAAAGCAAATATTTGTAAAATAAAAGTTCCTAAATGGAATATGTGAGTCCTGGTGACTATTAAAGTAGTCGTACCCCTGGCTGGATACTAGTAATTGCTTTTTATCCTCGACGTTAACGGGTAACAAGTTATGTGGAATTAAACATATGATTTGCTGGGGGGGGGGGGGGGGAGGCTTTTGCCTATGTCGGTAATTCGTTAATACATCAGGAGACGTAAGCGACAAAAATAAGACTGCGTTTGAAGAGCTCAAACTTTGATTGTTTACAGTTGCAGTGCCTGTCAGATAAAGGAATCAGTGAATGAGGCTAATGCAGCGCCGCGAGACCACCCATGAGCAGAGAGCCTAGCACACTTTCCTAAATTGATGCTGGCTTGTGAAGGCCTTTGGCGTTCAGGGAGGTGTTCCTAAGTGGCTGTTCACAGGAGGTCCTAAGACTCCCCACAAATAACTAATCGTCTTCTGCTCTTTTCAATTATCTTAAACCTTGACTGTTACACTAATAAGGTTTCTTCAAACCTAATGACCCAAGGTGAATTCCAGGTAGGAGTCAACAGCATGACTGAAGGCTGTGCCCTCAGTCTGAGATAGGGACAAGGATCTCCTTCCCCTGACGGACATAACTTAAGGCATGCCGTGAAAAAATAGCATCTGTAGTGAGGCCCTGTGCAAAGTGTTCGACTATTCTCCTCGAACCCTTTTTTAACCTTTGACTCTTCCGTGGGCACTCTGAAGTAGCTCATTGATCTGCATGTCATGTGTCACAAATATTTAATAAATCCATGAAAATAAACAAACACAAACATAGTACTACTACTACGACTAATAATAATAATAATAACAATGTTCAAAACCTTAGGGCGTAAAAAGCAAGTTAAAGGGCCTCATCCACAAAGTTTTCTCTGTACCGTGTGTAGCTTACACGTACAGCACTCTTGGCTTACTCCTGAATTTCAGGAGTAGGCCTCACTGCTTATTCCCGATTTACTCTTGGAATTTCAGTAGATGGCAAGAGAGTAGCAAGAGTAAATCGCATCAGAATGTCTGTAAACCAGCCCTTTAGCGTTTGATACAAATAGATGCAGTGATTAACTTGGTCCGCATTTGTCTTCATAAGAGTAAAATTACTGATAGAAGTTCTTTGAGTAATTTGTATTCAGCTGTGTAGGTCAAGAAGCAAGAGTTAGCTTTGATATTGCAGGATTAAAATGTAAGCGCACTGGCTGGTTCTACTGATCGAGTAAGTATTAGAAATTGTTATTTAAAGAATATATTTGAATATTTATTTTAACATTTTTAAATGTCTTTTTCCTCATAAAAATGGTGTAGTTGGTTGTACTATTATAGGTTATATTTTATTATGTACTGATAATGCTTGGATTAGTTATAATGTTTTTCATCTTATGTATTGTCTTTTTGATTCTCTTTATTAAAGCATTTAAAAAAAAAGAAAGAATTAGAATCTTGCTGGTGTATAATGTGGTCAAGGAAATGACACAACATTGTGCGCTAAATCTGAGGAGAAACGAAGGGCTCCCTTGTGCTGCGTCGTCATTGCACATGGCCAAAATAACAGTGAATCGCAGTGCTAATTGTTGACTAGCTTACTCAGCCTCTTATCTGTTCCTCAGCCTTTCTTTGATCAATCAATCAATCAATCATTTGTAAAGCGCACTACATACCCGTGAGGGTCTCAAGGCGCTGGGGGGGGGGCGCTACTCATCAAACAGCCAGGTCTTGAGTATCCTCCTGAAGGTCAGCAGGTCTTGGGTCTGTCGTAGGCTCAGTGGGAGGGTGTTCCATATCTTGGCGGCGATCTGATATAGTGTTACAACCTGCATTTCAGTGTTAAATATGGTTACTAATTAATAAATTAAATAGATTTCAAAAATCGGTCGAAGGCAAGGTATTAGAAATTTCCTACATTACCTTTACTAAGAATAAAGTAAACAAGCATTGGCATAGCCAATAGGTCTCCCCTTTGGGACCTTATAAGTGTTTAGCCATGCAGCAGTTGATGTAAGGATATTGTGCTGCATAACTAAATACTTATAAGGTCCCAAAACCGAGACCTATTGGCTATTCCAATGCTTGTTATTTATGTGTTTTGAAAACCTGCTAGCGATGCGTAAACAGGCACTTTGTACTTATAGTGCTTGCTTACTGGAATCCAGGCTGGCAGTAAAAGAGGCGCAGTTGCTGCCAGCTTTGCTTCTCGTAAGCAAGGACTATAAGTACAAAGTACGTGTTTACGTATCACTTGCAGGTTTTCAAAACACAAATAAAAGGCGTTATCATTTATAATACAATATCTCAAACTCTCGCAAATGCGATACCGATTGCATTGCAAATGCTTGTTTTATTTTGTATATGTGATTATGGCATGGCTAACTGCAGCCGATTATACAAAAGAGTGGCAGGGAAGTATAAATACTGTTTCAATTGCACTGCTCACAACAGCCAGCTCTGTGTTAGCTGCAAATGAAACGAGCACCGAGATCTTCTGTTGCTGCCAAAATTACGATTACATATGTGAATGAATTTAGATATTTAAAGAAACGAGCTCCCCCTGAGTTCATATATTCTGCAAATGCAACTGTCCCACCTACCTCTCACACAGCTTTTCACATACACCCTAGTAGTCAAAGAATGTCACCACTGTCTTTGGAAAGATGTGTCAGCCCTGGATCTTTCAGGACAGTGCAAATGACATAAGAAAAGGCTACACTTGTACGCCTGTTTTCTTTTTTTGTCTGGCAATTATAGTGGTACCGGAGAAAACTTTCTAAAGCTACATGACGTGCAGTCCTATTTTGAGAACACCCCGAAACTGCCTCTGAAACGATTTCTCTACAACCTGGACCCAATATTTAAAATCCTCTTTCCTGCTGTAGTGGAAGAAGTCTGCTGCACCATTTACTTTAAAGCAAAATGGGGGTGGACAACAAGCAATGGCGGGGACAGAAGCAACACAAAGGAGGTTGGGGGTTAGGAAAAGCAACACAGGGGAAAGACAAAACATCATCGGATGGGGGAAGCAAAGCAACACCTGCTTTGCATTATTACAGAGGCAAAATTGCTTGTTGTTAGTTATTTTCTGTAAGTTGTGTTCTTGGAGATATGCACAGCGAGCTACTACGCAATTTACAGAAAATAAAAACAAGCAATTTCACCATAGTAATAAAGGGAGCCTGACAACGATTGAAAATAACTATTGAGTGATACAATACCTTCAGGGCAAGCTTGCGGAATAACAGTGTGTCTGCAAAATTAAGTTGGTTGGGGAGCGAGGACACAGCCAATCAGTGAGCCCTTTGACACTGGAACCTCCCTGCAAACTGCTGACTAGGGAGCTGGGTACCCATCTTGGAGCCTCTGCGTCAGCTCAATATTTTGTAAATATTTTTACATTTTTGTAAAGTACATATTGTCCCCCACCTGCACAAATGTTATTGAAAGAAAAAAAACTGTGATTATAGCGATAATGTAGAGGTGGTGGGGCGCGCACGAACTGTTGTGTGAGGGATGAGGGGGTGAGGAAAGAAGGCACATGGAGATAAAGTATACAAAATATAATTTGAATTAAACCAAAACAAAAGCAGCGATCCTGGAGGCGTGGTGGGGGCGGGCAAGTAGTGTTTTGGAAGGAAGGGAGCCTTTTTTATTTAGCTATCTGATTTACTAAAGGGTGGCAGTCTATTTTGGTGCCGGGGGCAATTTTCTGTCCCAGTCCTACTCTTCACCCAATCCAGGAATACATAGATAGCACCAGTCACTGAGCAGCTTTGGCAAACCCGCACGACTGGCATCTGAAAACAAGTGACATAGTACATCTGGTTCAGAATTTTTACAACAACAAAAAATGATTATAAACGCACACGCACCTTGAAAGCGCTGTGTTGTCAGCTTCCCTGACGTGGATGAAGCTTGCCACTGGGATCAAAAACTGTTAAGGGTGGGGAGGAAGCTTGGCATAGGAAGAGAAGATTTCTACCACCGGTATAAAAGAGGTTTGCTTCGCGGAGGAAGAGGAGCTGGGTAGGCAAAGAACATGAGAATGGCTCGAGTTGGAAAGAAGTTTGGCATCTGGAGAAAAGTAGCTTGACAGGAGGAAGACATACAATATGGCGACGCAGTGGGGACGTTGTGGGTGGCTTGGAGATGGGTGAAGCTTGACTTGTGGAGAAACAAGCAAAAGGAAAGTGATTGCGATCGCGCGAAAAACATAAAAGCAGGGGTGCGCGCCGGCAAACCCGCGAGTGTGACGCCAAAAATTAAAGCAGGGGTGCGTGCGCAACGGGGGAAAAAGTGAAAGCTCCAGATGGCACCTCGTGCGCTGAAAGATGTCGGCTGCGCGCGTGCACGCTCGCGTGAACGCAAGCGCTAGGCCAGCCAGCAGCACTTTGAAAACTCACGTACTAAATGTCTCTCTGAGCAGTGCATGCGCGCTGACTCAGCGAGACCTAAAAAGAGTTTTCTTCTTTAGTGGTCATGAGGTAGTGTGGCAAATCATTGAAGTTAAGATTAAATTGACGCTCTAAAAATAATGTCCAATGGAGTGCACAATTTAGGAACCGATTTAAGTATTGGTGGTTGGGCCGTTGTTCCCCCAGGGCATCCGAGGTCCAGACAACCAGGTTTATAAATGACCACCAAGCTAGCATCAATAAACCACCATGAAGTGTATCTAGAGGTTATAGGGTGCTCAATTCTGACAATGAGCTAACTTCTGCTAGTCCACTATATAAAGGTAGACTGATATGAGGCAGAACAGGGTAGGCATCAGTCACTTGCAACCATCAGCCAGTAGGGGAAGGGGTGGGATGCACTGGGCACATATAGATGTAATAAGGCATACACTGCAAAAATAAATGATCTAAACCACGCAGCAGCCTCTTAAAAACAGACCACCTCATTTCCAGTTCCTTGCTCTGAAAGTTTGATGCATTTCTACTTTGATTCCGTTTGGTTTGTTTGACTTGAACATTCATTTGAGAGCGTATTGCTTTAAGGCTTGCATACTGTATTCAACTCCACATATAAACTTGTTACTTATTTCCCCTGTGCCGCCACCAACACTTGTAGATCATCAAAGGAAGGATGCATCTACTAAGTAGACCCAATAAGCTTAATAGATTTTGAAAACAAATCAGAATTAATAGTTGAGGTTCCCCAGAGAATATGGAACAAGGTGGTCCCAGTACCAATATATCAATCAAAGACAATATAAAAAACAATAACAAATAAATCGAAAGATTTGAAAAATGTTCAAGTGTTATTTAACCCCTTCGACGCTCATGACGGAACGGTTCCGTCATGAGCGTCGGTTGGGCTGTGCTCATGACGGAACCGTTCCGTCATGAGCCCGCCCGCGCAACGAACCTTCAGCGTGGCGCGGGAATCCGCGCCACGCTGAAGGGGTTAATCACACTGAACGTCTATTGCAGATTTTTGAGATCACAATATACAAAAAACATTTAAAACCATCATTGATGTGCCCAAGTAAGTGGAGAGGGAAAAGGGCAGTGAATTGTGTGAGGTTGTGAGGTAAGTGAAAGATATTACTAGCAGTTGTTTACAATCAAATTGTTGGGCATGCTTATTCAATGCCATACATTTTACACATGGTTCATATCACAATACACTACAATAAAATATGTACAGCCATGTAAGACAAAAGTCACAGTGCGACATGCGCTGTTGGCGTTACTGGCATCAATGGTGTGTCGACGTTTCGACCCCTGGATTCGTGTAGATATTTGTCAAAACCTTACTGGTGGGATCTTCCTCAGGACGAAAGTGCAAGTGGAAGGGAAAGGGCACCTAGAAATGCAATAGAAAGGGTTTGGTTTGTCAGATCTAAAAATTAATTAAGATCAGGACAAATTGAAAAGAGGTTTTGATTTATAGTTACCGTGTCTGCCTGAGTTGGCAGTATTCAAAGGCGCATGAAGTCGTCTAAGAAAGTGGGGTACATTGCCTCCGAGGAGTACGATGGAGAGAGTGGTAAACACCTGTAAGGATAAGGTGTCTGTCAGTAAGGCCTCTACCAATTATGAGGTCCTAAATAAACCCTGAAGGGTATTGGAGCCAACTTACTCAGCCAATGGGAAGAAATCCCTTAAGTTTGTAATTAGAACGGAGTCCAAATCCTGCTAGAGACAACCGTGGTCAGGAGACCAAAGGTTAAAGCATAATGGCTTAAATAGGGATGTCTGTGACTGCTTTTATATAAAACAGTTTTTTTTTTTTATATGCAGCCCATTTTCCTTAAAGGAAAACGGGATGCATTTAAAAAATAAAAATGAAACTTTTAAGTTTCATTTTTGAAGGGCAGGCAGTGGTCCCTGGGACTCAAAATATTTTGAGAGCCACTCACAAAGGGGAAGGGGTCCCCTGGGGTCCCTGTTTGCGAGTGGTTTGCCACCCTTCTGTGAAGGGTGGTAAACTGCGACTGTTTTGCAACCGCAATTGCAGTCTCAAAACAGTCACACAAAGCCTCAGGAGTCGCTATTAGGAAGGGACGCCCTTGGAAAACCCCTTCCTATTAGCGAGCTGCTAATCCTATTTTGCGAGTCGCAAACATGTCTAAAACCCATTTGCACCCGCAAAAAACGTTAGTGCATCTGGCCCTTAGTCCATTAAGAACTCTGTTTAGGATACTGCATTGTTTTTAATTCCTTGGGCATGGACTCACACAAGTTAAATCTGCGAGCATGTCTGTAGCTATCACGCAAAAGTGAATGAATCTATTTTCACTGCCTTTCATATTGTGAGCTGTTTAAAGTGTGCAGAAAGTACATTATATTTTAGCCCATTGGAACCCTGCTTGCCTGCACCAGAAACAAAGCTAAAAACGCAGTGTAGTAGATGCCTTAATTAAACCCAGCAGATCCATGTTTAACGAATCATGCAATCCAAGTCTTTCAGTGCACAAACAAGATGTTAACATGCATCAAGACCTCTGACACATCTAATGTATGCAAACATATGTTAAAGGTTTACACACGGGACAGCATGTCCAGAGATGAAGAGGGCGATTCACAAAAGCATTTATGAGTACTGAAAGTAGTACTGTAAGAGTACTCTTTACACGTTCATACATGCCTTGGTGAATTTACCCCGAATTATACAACTAAATTGCAAAGAGGGCACACTCCTTTGTATTTGTACTGTTTGTGAATATTCCCTGAGTATTTCCATTGTAGATGTTTGGAGATCAATTCACAAAGACGTAAAAAAGAGTACTTAAAAGAATACATCTGTAGGTACACCAGAAGCCTTTTGTGAATAGGCTCGATATGTTGGCACTATGCTGTTTACTGATGCAGTGGGACGGGTATGCCCAGACGTGGGTCCCTTGCTCTCCATACCACTGGAGTCAAACTATCCTGGCTGATGAGGGCTGAAAGCCCGAAACCGGTCCTAGCATGCTTGTTTCCAGTCCAGGGAGGACTTGGCCTGGAAGTTCGGGCTGGACTGTTCCCATTGGTTGCAGGGTCAAGACTGATTGGCATATGGCTGGGTCCAAACTGGAATGGCATGGTGAGCAAAAAAACTATGGATTTAGGCCCAGATCTCTGTACTGGGTGAATGTATGACATTATTCTGCATTCTGTCCATTAATTGTTCTTTTTGTATACTGATGCACAGAATGTTTTAATAATGTGCGGCCTGAATTTCTTTGGTTTGAATTTTGGGCATAATTTTGACAACAGTACTTTTGTTTTTGTTATATTTTTCTAATAAATGATAACATCATTTGTAAATTTCAAGCTGGATAAAGGCAACCTATGTGTTAACCTGGTTCTAGGAATTTGTGGTAGCAGCTAAGAAGCTGAATCTTACGAAACTTAATATTGCAGATTATACTAATTAGTGTATTTCACAGTCTTATTTAGCATAGACAATCCTCGAAGCACAATTATGCAATTTTTCAGTCGAGTGGCATCAACATGTAATAGTAAAACATAACAATCCATTGCGAAACAATAATGTATCGTCTTAATCACCAAATTGTGCTCAGAAATTGTGCATTGTGTTATGCCAAGCATAAACTAAGGAAAATATAAGTGTAGGAAAAACATAATGGAGGAATAAGGGCACACTTATGCTACGTTACAACTCATTGTAAAGCGCTATGTTGTTCACAAGTTGTACAGAGCGCTAGGTGTGTAATGAAACAGTGGGAGGATCACAACACATTTTTGATCAATACTATTTCAGGTCCTTGGTGGTTAGTCATAGCAGAGCTTGCTCAAAACACCTTTTACCACTGTATTATAAAAACTCAATTCTAGAGGTAGTTATATGTGACAAAAATGTTTGTGTATATTTGTTGTGTGGCATTTTTTTGTGGTGATGGTTTGTTTTGTTATATTTGTACTGCTGTGCATGTGTGCTGCATTATTGCAATGCAATTTTGTTGTGTTGTACTGCAGATGTTATGTTGAGTTCTGACTGCTGTTGTGTTGTGACCTGCTATGTTTTAATTGTGTTGTTATCATGCTTTGTGTATGCTATTTTGTTATGTTTTGTTGTTCACTCTAGATCCATCAACAAATGCTGCTACATTTCCAGCCAAAAGCAGTACACACTTGTTCTGTCATGTTACGAATATTCCTAGAGTGCACATTCACCAAACAGTTTCACGGCACTAAGGTAACTGCAACATAGCACATGACTGGTTGTTGCTCACAAGCTAGCCAAGAAGTAGACCTGATTTCAGGTGGAAGGGTGTTCCAGATGAGGGGGCAGGAACCGAAAATCTTGAACCACCAAGTGTCTTTTTATTGAAGGCACAAATGGTGGGAATTTTTAAACGCATATTCCTCAGATTGCAAGTGGGGGTGTATTTTTGTATGAAAGCCGAGATGAAGACAGGGCTACCAGTCTGTAGTGATTTAAAAATAAGGCAACCGGCCTAAAAAATGGGGCTCTGTTCTACGGGCAGCCAGTGTTGTTTCCTCTGCAGGGGGGTAATATGAGAACTCCGGAGTTGTTGGTACGGATGTATGACGTTACAACGCATGCTGTTACAACGCATGCTGTTACAACGAAAGTTTTACAATGCGAGTGCATTGACAACGCAGGACATTACAACGCAAGTCTTTACATCGACTTGCACTAGATGGCGTGCTAACATTAAAAAAGTGTAATTTACTATTCCAACTCCAGTCCACGTAACAGTAGGGAAGGTGTTGGGATAGTAACTACACTATTTTTTTAATGTTAGCACGCCATCTAGTGCAAGTCGATGTAAAGACTTGCGTTGTAATGTCCTGCGTTGTCAATGCACTCGCGTTGTAACAGTTTCGTTGTAATGGTAGTGCGTTGTAAAAGTTGCGTTGTAAAGGTTGTTCCCCTGTGGGTACAATAGTCAGCTGCCTGATAGTTGAAGACAGCAGTTCAAATACTTAGGAAGACCCAAGTAGATGGAGTTAGCATAGTCTAACCTTGAGATGACCAATGCAATGATAGCCTGAGTGAGGGCCTCGAAGGAAAGGAGCTTACTGATCTTTCTTATTTTACTAAGTTGTAAAAAACAGGAAAAGATTACAGCACCTAGTTGATGTTTCATAGGAAAATTAGCACTGATCAGTACTCCGAGGCTCTCAACTAATTTCTTGGGCAGAGGAGGAGAACCCATTGTGGCAGGACAAAATGTGGACCTCCACGGGTCATGTTTGTTTCTGGTGATGACAATCGCCGTCTTATCAGAATTCAGTTTAAGTTGGTTATTATTCATCGTGAACAAATCAAATTTATCTTGGAAAGATGTTTCGCATTCCCAGGAGTTGTCTATAGTGAAGATCAACTCCATCTGCATAATTGTAAACCTTGACCTTCATTTGGTTCAAGGAGTTCATCAGCGGCCAAATAGATAGATTAAAATGTTAGGGAGACATTGAGGATCCCTGAGGAACACCACAAGCCAACCTGAACTTAGGGGAGCAGAAGTTGCAGAGCCTAACCACCTGGGACCGGTCTTTCAGAAAAGAGATAATCCAGTTCTGCGCAGTGCCCTGGAGACTTGCGGCCTCGACACTGTCCACCAGAATATCGTGGTCGACCATGTCAAAAGCTGCCAAAAGATCAAGAAGCACCAATCGCTAGGTGGTTTCCCTGTCAGCTGCCTCACATAGGTCATCCATCACTGAGAGAATGACTGTCTCAGTGAAGTGGGCCATCCGAAAGCCCACTTGGTGGGGATCATGAAAGTTAGTTTCCACCACGAAATATCAAATGCATTTGGCTACATGAGCCTCGAGTACCTTTGCCAGGTAAGGAGCAAAGTTATAGGGCGATAATTTATAAAGATAGAGGATCATTGCCAACTTTCTTGAGTGGAGGAATCACTATCGCCTCCTTAAAAGAGCTGGGGACCCAGCCACAGCTCAAGAACTTGTTGAAAAGGGATATGGCTGAATTAGGGAAGCAGGAGACAGCAGTTTTTAGGAGCACAGGGGGAGCAGGGATCATTTGGAGAGCCCGATTTCACTTTGTTCAATAGGTCAAAAAAATGCGCCTTGCTGATGGTGGGCAAAACAGTAATTGTGGCTGAGTTGAAGACTTTCGTAGATGTAGCCGAATGAGAAGGGCTAGATAGGATACCAGCTTTAATATTAGTAATCTTATCAATAAAAAATTAGTTGACGGCCTCACATAAATTCTGAGTGAGAGTGATTGTAGGAGTCACTCTATCAGAATTGGAAAATTCAGCCACAATTTTGAAAATTTCCATAGCCTTATTAGTCGAATTAGAAATTTTGTCTGAAAAAAGGCAGATTTAGCTTGTATAATGAGCCTTTTGTAGTGCTTAAGAAGAGACAGGTAGGCTACTTTTTAATCGGTGAAATAGTATTTCCGCCAATTTCATTCAGTATGACGCAGTTCAAGTTTTGCTGACCTTGAAAGCTTCTGTGACATAAAACTATTTACAACATTATAACATGCTGAAGTACTGCTGCTCTGACTCTTCAACTACTTATGAGATCACTCAGTCCAAAACTGTGACAAAGAGTGCCTTAACGTCTCTTTCCCATGCTCTCTTTATGTGAGCCCAGGCCTCAGAAGGTGAAAAAAGAGAATGTTGCACCAAAAAGAGAGGTCATGCACACTTCCTTTCAGGCTTGTAGGAAGAACTGGATTCAGTGTCTCACCACCATCCTCACTACTCACAGTTTACTTGATCTCCTCCAATAAGGAACTTGTGCTCTGCACTAAACAGAAACTGCCCTCTTGCATGTGCCTAATTTCATAACATCACACATCACAGCCGCATTTAACACTGTTGATCACCTCACCCTACTGAGATAGGTTTTCCTCTTATCTAGCTGATCATTCTTTCTCAGCATCTTGCTGATCCTCACATTCCACCACTCATGTTTCCAATGTGAATCCAAGAGTAAGTCTGGGGCCCTTTTGTTTTTTCTCGTTATACCTCATCCATCAATCAATCATCATCTTTTCCGGGTTTTCCTTTAATCTCTATGCTAATGATGCCCAACTCGTTCTCTCTTTTCCCTTGTATACTGCTCACCTACAGTCTGAGGTCTCTAATTGCTTTACAGACATCAGTCACAGGACGGCTATCACGTTACTTAAGCAAAATGTATTTGATATGGAAATCTACTTTGATGCCTCTCGTGCATCTGCCGCCCTCCCTAACCCTATTCATTTCTGATAGATATTCTACATCCCACACTCCAAGCCAGAAGTCTTGGAAAACCCTTCAAGGCTATGAATATGAAAGCATTCATAATCAACAGAGCTACAGCGGATTTCAAATATTAAACGTATGAAAAAGTAATCCATGTATCTCCTTCACACAGCAAAGTCACTGATATCCTCACA
The DNA here is from genome assembly GCF_964204655.1 of Triturus cristatus. Classification (NCBI taxonomy): domain Eukaryota; kingdom Metazoa; phylum Chordata; class Amphibia; order Caudata; family Salamandridae; genus Triturus; species Triturus cristatus. Next base: position 960,173,141 of record NC_140590.1, read on the forward strand.
TGTCTTTAGCAAACGTGACTACTGCAGCAGCACTTTACCCCACTAAGCAAAGAGCCCAACTTTACCCAAGAGCCCTCTATAACCTTTCCAAATTCCCTCTATCAAATCTGCTTGTCGCCAGGCAAAAGCAGGGCTCGCTACAAATGTTCTGATCCTGTAGTTCAAAGTAATAAGTGAATCCTCTCTTAAATACTTCTCAATTGTGAATACATCTGCATCAACGCGTAACCTGTGCTCTGCCATCCTTACTCTCCTGGTCGCTCTCAAAGTTCTATGTGCAACTTCCGGATTTCAGTCTTACAGGACCTTTGGAGTGAAGCTCTTTCAGGGGATAAATGCAAGACAAACCCACACAACAGTATCCCTTTAAAAAAAATGGCCATGGGCACCACTGTAATGTGTATGTGTGAGTTATTTGAACTGTCATGTCTGTTATACATCCACCATATAACGATTCCACAACCCCGTCCATGTATTATCAGCCTATCATAAAACTGCTTGTGAACTGTTTGCTACATACAGCCTTTCTTCTGGAAATGCATTTATTGCTAAAATAACTAAATACATATATAACGATACAGATATCTAGAAAGTAGAGACTAATGAGCCTGTGAAAAAAGCAGCTTAAATACCAGAGACTAAGATTTTGTGTAAATAAGCTATCAGGGCTTGATTCACAAAGAAAAGAAGGAAAATTCGGTGGGAGTAGTCCGTTTCTGCGTAATTTATGTTCCACAAATTGAAAAAGCCTGCCCCGGTTACACCTGTAAAGTTACACCAGTTGCAGTTCTCCAGATGTGATCCTGAAAACCATTGCAATTATTTCTCTAATGTTTTTGAACAATGTGCATGTATGCAGAGATCAGTTGTGCACTCTCAATTGCCAGTCTTTGCGCATGGTACAATATTTATTTTTATTTTTTACACTGGGAATACATTTTTTACCCATGGAGGATCACCTTTCCCTTCACTCTCACGATGTTTGGTGAGTTCCATTTTTTGCCTGCCAATTAAGGCTATGGGACAAGTAACTGCATGATCACCTCTTGTGAATTTCGTGCTGTCATATCCCCTTCCATTTGACCTCGAAACACCCTTTTACAAGTACAAATCACTTTGTGAGTCGGACCCCTAGAGAACAGAGATTAGCCAGCTCTCGACATATAGAATACAATCTAAAAACATATCAGACAGCAGGAACACTTTGCCTCTGATTGCTAACAGAAAAGATATTCATGGTCTGTGCTGACCATATCTTAAGCCTTGTATTGTAGTCCAGTCATGTTTGATTTGTATTTGAGGATGTACAGTATTCCCTTGCTATCTTTACAAAGTGTGCTATGTTGATGTCGCAACTCAATCCAACTCATTTGTATGTGCCAAACACAATACATGTTCCTTATCTCTTCCTTCTTAATTGAGAAAGTAGAAGCATAGCATACAAGTCAAGTTCAGAGTACTCAAGAACAGTACTTCCCAGAAGCCCACCTTCCAGCAGCACTAACTCAGGTTAAGGAGATTAGGTGCAGTACTGCTGGGAAGGTGATATGGAACAAGAAAACAGGAACACTGGTGAGAAGCACTTCCTAGATTCAGGCCCCATGAAGCACAAGAAGAACATAGTGAGGAACTGGCTTTTTTCAGGTTCACCTCTACTTTTTGACCCTCTCTTTGACCATTATCTACTGGTTTAATGATTCTGTAGTACACTGGGCCCTGCTGACCAATCCTCATTGCATGTGCTCTGATCCTTAAACGTGTGTGTTTAATTGGCTTATTCCCAATTGGCATAGGTTAACTTATAAGTCCCTAGTATATGGTAAAAGGTGTACCCAGGACCTGTAAGTAAAGGTGTCCCTCATGGACTGCAGCACTTGTTGGGCCACCATGAGTGTGACGAAGTAAAGCATGTCTCCTAGCATGCCACTGAAGACTGATAGAGCAGTTTTAAACTGTTAACTTGACCTTTGGCATTTAAGTAATGGTAACGCCCAAACCTTCCTTTTTAAATATATATAAGTCATCTATAAGGCAGGCCTTAAGAGCCCTAAGGCAGGGTGATATATATTAAGAAGTAGGATATGTGTTTTTACATGTCCTGAAAGTAAAAACACCACATTGTTGTGTTTACTGTAGAAAGGGTATTAGCCACATTGGCAAGTACAAGGTTACACTCTGACAACTCAGCAGTGCTAACTTCTAAATGGGACTACTAAATATGATACTTTGAGGTATACAAAGAACTGTTACTTGTTGCTCAAGTCAAATTTAATGTAACTTTTGCACAAATGTCAATTTTAAGAAAATTGTCACTTTGTTGTTCAAGTTTTTCGGTGACCGCTGATACAAGCAGCTATCCTTGAAACAGCCTTCTGCCCTCCTGGAGAGAGGTGTGAATGATGTTCAGGAAGGAACACAAAGGATTGACCAATCCATAAGGTGTGAACTACCTCTGACAGTAAAGCCAAGCAGAGTGTGAGCCCAAAGATTAGATTTAAAGTGGCAGCCACCTTTGAATGGCAAATGATGATGACACAGAGGAGGAGCTGCTCTTTTGTTTTTTGCAGACAGGCTGGCATATCGGGCAGAGAAGGAAAATGTGTTGCTAAACCCTTTCTTCAAGGAGAGTAAAGCTTTCAGGTAGCCAGACTGCTGGGATGGGCCAGGGAGTTCCACAAACTAAGAGAAGGGTTCTGCCATGTTGAGAGTGGGCGAAATAGTGCACCTTGAGATAACTAGATGCCACTCTTTACAGGAACTTGTCATCAGGCAGGAGGGACCTGGTAGCCCAATTGGCTAGCTAGCTGCCCCACCCCCCTGAGCTCATAGTGGGCATAAAAGTGGCACCTTTGGCACTCAGACCTTGGTAAGTCTGTACTGAAAATTGGACTGAAGAAGGAGTGCCCTGCTGTTCCCTGGACCCAGCAAAAAGAGGCTGGACCAAGACTTGACTGCACCTGATCTCCTCTGGCTAGCAAAGAGATGACAGTGCCTGTGGTGCCCTGCTCAAGGAAAAGTCATCCCAAGCCTCATAAAGAAGAAGTGTCTTCAAGAGTCAACTGTCTGACTTCCTGTTACAGGTACAGGGCCACAAAAGCTGGAAGAAGCCTGCATTGGTGAGTTGGTAACCAGGAATGCCTGAACGCCACCGACCCCCAATGTGCAGCCTGGGATACCAAGTCCTTACCCTGAAAAGTTGCACCAAAGTCTGCTGGACCCAGGAGAGTCGTCGGAATGCAGATGGGTCACCCAGCAAGTAAGTTATCACAAGTTAAAAGGAACTGCTTGCTTACTGTAACCAGAGATGTGAGACAAGTGGCAAGTGGTTTTGGTTGAACTTTAACAGGAGTTCGAGGGATTTTTACCCCTCTGGCCAAAATTGCCCAACTGTGTCCTTCAGTATTTTTAGCATCCTATAGCCCATGCATCAGGACTACTACATTAAAGTCCATAGTGGTTCGTCCATAGAGCCTGGGACTGGACTGAAGACTGCTTTGATTGTGAGTTAACTGCTCAACCACGCCTCTTTGTCCCCTGTGACTTGCTCCCTTCTAAACTTAGTTGCCCAAAGTGGGCCAGAGTAGTAGTTTACAACTTTCTCAAAGTTGTACAAAGGTTGCACTGCAACAATTAACTGCACTGAATGAAAAAGCTGTGATTTTTTTGTTCCTTTATAAATTCATATCTCCGGAACCCTCCATTGGAATTTTGTTGTTGAGGTGTCTAGTTAAAATAAAAATATAAACTATTTTTATAAATTGGTGTCAGAATTGTATTGAGTCTTTTTTCTTTCTTATTCAGTTGTTTTGGTACTTCTTAATGTTTTACTCTTGTTCCATTGATAAAGCCTAACTGCTTGGAGCCACAAGTACCCAAGGTTGAGGTAAGGGTTTTCTAAGGAACCTGTGTGGACCCAGTACAGGTCGTAAGTTTATTACACTGTGAGGTCTCACAAGCACACCATATAATAAACCTCTTTCCTTACAAATATGAGATGTATTCACCAATATGTTCCATGCATGGCCATCTTTAGTTATGCTCTTTAAACTGCATAATAATGATATATGGAGGAGAAAATACAAACAAGTAAGCTGGGGCACTTTCTGTGGTATACTGATGGCTACAATAGTCAAATGCAATCCAAACTAAAATGATACACTAACCTTAATACTACTTTACATTGCCTCAAATAAAGTATGACCATGTAATAGATCCCACTGTACACAAATCAGGTTTATGTTGCTTCCCATGCTTTATGAATAGATAGTGTAGCCAATGTTGTACTGTGTGCTACTTCATATAAGGTCGTAGAAACACAAAGAATGTCTCTGCACACTTCTAGAAATGGGACCAAATTACCACTTTCGCTCATGTAATCTCAATTTCAACAAGAGCACATACTCTACATAAGAGGCCTCCTCTATTGAAGCTAGAATACAGCATTGCCACAAAACCCAGTGTTATCAAAGTATTGGAAAAGACATTGTCCTACCAAATCTTAAGAATGCCTTCACATTTGCCTTCTGTGTTAGACACATTTTTCAGCACGCATTCCTGGAAGCAAGGGACCACAATACCCAACCTCTCTTCAGGAACATCCTTGAAAAATGAGCAAAGCAATTTAGGCATGCCCCCTTTTACAGCACATCATCCAAAATGGCTGCCGCAATGTCCCATAATCTCACAAGTGTTCCATTTATCAACTCCTGAAACCTGTTCAGAATCCTGGCTACCAGACGCATCCATGTGAGTTCTATTAAGGAGGCCTGGCACTGCCAACAGTTCTGCACTGAAGAACGAGCACAGACCGAATGAAAAGATTCTCAGGTAAAGTGTGAGACCAACTGTTAGCTCCTCCTTACCTGGTGGCAGAGTTTGGCATTTCCGATGCAGTTTCTTGTTTTTTATTCCGCTGCAGCACATCGTCATTTTGGTTTGAGGCCATGCAGCTTTGCGCAGTGTGTGTCCTGGGCAAGTTTGCTTCCTTGCAGCAACGTTTCAGTAAATGCCATGAGGTTGTTGTCACCCACAGCATCTCTGTAATGCTGCAGGCATTGAAGATTAACTCTTAATAATTTAGCAGGGCATGCCAGAATTGCTTCCTTTCGTTAAGGTCTGCTGTTATAAGTATTTTGTTTTTAAAATGCCCAAGATAAGATGGAGGCTTATCATTTCTTGCTTCTTTCCACAGGTTTACTTCCTCTTTTAGGCTATAAAAAGAGGACCAGACCAGTTCAAACTCGCATTGCAATTATGCTTGTTTGCCTGTTGCATGCTCATTTGACTTCCTGGTTTTTCTAGCCTGGCTTGGTGAAAGGATTTTTTCACAGTATCCAGTTATTTTCCCTCCCATTGTGCTTCTCTTCTTGTCAGATTTTTTACTACCTGTGACAAATCTGGAGTCTGGGGTTGCTTCAGGAAGTGGTTGGCCCTTATTTCACCTCAAGAATAGGCTTCAGCCATTGCCACAAAGACCTGCCCTTTACAACAAAGTGGACACAAGTCTCAACCCGAGGATACACCTAGGACAGATAACTGGGTTAACAATGACAATACACCATTAGTACCTGAACCCAGTCCTGACAATTTCCTGGTTCACTTACACTGTGCTCTGCCACAAGTATGGGCACCTGTATTAGATAAGATATTCTGTTTTCTTTTTTAAAGTGATCTAGTACCTAGATCAGGCAACTAGCAACATTGTTCTGCTGTTCAGGCTAGCTTTAGAAAGGGAATAGAAACCATTGATCAGGCAACGAGGCTACAGATATGAAGTGAAAAGTATGTCCATCTGAAATAATGTCACTGTTTCTGTCCAGATCTGAAAAATGTAAATGAGAAACCCTTGTATGGTTGGTTGGATCAATGAATAATATATATTTTTTTGTTAATCATTTATAGTTTTTATATATTGTTTGGGTGTCTCTGTGCCCATCTGGGACTCCCATGTGTTCAATTTTGCTCGGGTCTCTGGGCAGAGCGTAGTTCCCCTGTGGCCCCGCCGAATTGATGAAAGCAGCTCCATAGGCCCCACACGAGCCAGCAGCCCTATATTTCATTTTGTTTATATCTTAAACTGGGGTGCCCATCCTGGGGCACGCCACAGCATTTTTTATGTTAGGGGCTGTGGAGGAAACTCACAGGATCCTAGCGGCCCCGTTGGAGCCAGCAACATTTTTTAAAAATGTTTGACTGGGGTGCCCCGGTGCCCACCCAGGGCACCCCACAGCATTATTAAGGTTGGATCCACAGAGCCCCGGAAGTCCCACTGGCTCCACTGCTAGCACCTGTCCCAGATGCGGCAGGAGCCAGCATCGCTCCAACCATCCTGGAGAAGATGTTCTTGTATTCCCACCGGGCAAGACCAATTTTGTGTTTACCTGCCCGCAAGAGAATAAGCAGAGAGAAACGTTTGTGCTCCCATCTGGCAGGAGCAGCTTTCTATTCCTGCTAGGTCAGAGAACAATAGACTACCCTGTCTGCGCTCATGTGGGCAGAGAAACAACTGTTTCTCTGCCCTCATCAATGGGTTCCCCAGGACACTGTCCAAGAGCTGGCACTGGGGGATGGGTTGCCTGGGCCATATAATGGCTCCAGAGGGGGGGTTGCACACCCACTCCCCCAATTTGTAACAGCCCCTGGGGCTTTAATGAGGCTCAGGGAGGGGGGCCACGCACCCCTCCCCTTTAATTAAATATAGGCCCTAGGAGATGGGATCCCTGGGGTCTCAAGGAGTCTAGGAAGGGGGGGGCAGCAAGCTCCTCCCATATAAAATAGATTGTGGTGCCCACTAGTGCCTGGCCCACCCTAGGGGTTTGGTTTTTAAAAGGTGGATCCACCGCAAATTTGCTTTAATATATATATTTTTCAATTTGTTTTTGGGCCCTGGTGGAGTCTCTTTGGGAACCCCCTTCCAGGACTAGGGGGCAGGGTATCCCTACCATGCCCTCTCATCTCTTTTTTATTTTTATTTCCAGGATAGGGGACTCTGTCCCCAAGTCCTAAAATGGCTGCTGCGACATCTTGTTGATGTGTTGGCAGCAAATCAGATCTTATCTCAAGATCTGCTGGCTCTGCAGATCCTTCGTGGGATGAAATATCTATCACCCTTATGCATCAAGCCAAAATCCAGTCGGTAAAATACCGAATCGTTAATAGCTCCCGGTATTGAGGTAAAAATACCCAATCCCAATGCATCAACCCAAAACCTGAGCAAATAACGAATCTCAAAATAAATAACCGCGAAATACCGAATCGCTAATACCCAAAATGCTAATTTACCGAATCGCTATATACCGAATTAGCAATTACCGAAATCACTATTAGCTCCCGGAAACTGCCAATAGCAAATAACGAATCGCACCCCAATGCAACAAAACTCGCTAATAACGAAAATCCCAATAATCGCTATTTTGCAAGAGCTAAATAAGGGGAATCCAAACCTGGAGGTAAAGTGGAAAAAAAAAAAAAAAGTAAATGCAAAAAAAATAAATACATGTGCGAATGCTTAAGGCAATCACCAAACCCTTAAATGTGGCCCAGGAGACCCTGTTGGCTCCCACAAAATGGCTGCCCTCTACGTGCTTGCAAGGAGGATGCGGATCAATGCAGCAGGACAGCGCAGGAGAAGGGTCCAGGAGCGAGTATACAGACTGCGCACACCTTGCTCGGGCAGAATGAGGACGAGGTGTACCAGAAGTACTGCCTCAATCGTGCCATGATCATGCGCCTGATTGCAGACCTGGGACCATTACTGCAGCAATAGAAACTATAAGACCTGGAGATATCAAGCACTATATCACAATACATGGGATTGGGAGAGGGGCAATACAAGCTATTATTATACCCTCAGAAGTAGTTCATGTCATGAACTATCAATACCAACCCAAGTGCTTCCAAATTTAACATTTAAAACAACCCGTCATGTGCAGAACAATCCAACAAAAGCATAAGTCAGAAAAAATGTGTGAAGAATGAGAAAGCATCTCACGTGCGCAACACCAGAGGAGCTGCTGGCTGGTACTCGCCAGTGTGCTCACGAGTTTCTCATCATCGATGACTTTCTCATGGAAGAGTGTAAAAAGAATTGTGTAAAAGAATTTATACACCAAGGGAGGTATATTAGGCAGCCCAAAAAAACCAAAAGAGAAATTCTCGGAAAAAGAAAGACCCGTGTGGTCTTACAAATAAGATTAGGTGTGACCCACGTCTATATTCTGACCCGTTTTATTCCACTCTGTGAGTCACCCCAAGGTTAAAAACACGGTCATGTTCAAAAACCACATTTATGAATGGCCAACATGTTTCATTGCCTACTTAACTTGGCGGCAAATTCATCAGGGCGTCAAGGGACTGCAATCACCTCCCTGGAATAAATCTGTTGACAAACAGAAATCGCTGCGTGTATGCAGAGAACATAAAAAGCACATGTCAGATTGACAACAACATGAAGGAACCACAATGTACCCCCCTACAAGCCGACATGACACATCATTTCACAGGGAACATTACCTCGTGAAAGCCAAGGGCCCATATACCAGCTCTCACGGAGTCAGTGTATTAAATGAGCACTGTCTGTTGCTCTATTGGTCCTAATGCCCACACACATCCGTTATTTAGTGGTGCTTAGACCGTCATCTGTCAAGACAAATCAAATGTTTTAGATAGGGGCATCGCCTAAAACATTTGATTTGTCTTTTACACAATTCTTTTTACACTCTTCCATGAGAAAGTCATCGATGATGAGAAACTCGTGAGCACACTGGCGAGTACCAGCCAGCAGCTCCTCTGGTGTTGCGCACGTGAGATGCTTTCTCATTCTTCACACATTTTTTCTGACTTATGCTTTTGTTGGATTGTTCTGCACATGACGGGTTGTTTTAAATGTTAAATTTGGAAGCACTTGGGTTGGTATTGATAGTTCATGACATGAACTACTTCTGAGGGTATAATAATAGCTTGTATTGCCCCTCTCCCAATCCCATGTATTGTGATATAGTGCTTGATATCTCCAGGTCTTATAGTTTCTATTATTGATTGAGTGGAGGGTGGCCTGGGTGATTTTCCCTCTTAAACTCCTCTTTTGAGTATATACCATTACTGCAGCACCAGACACACAGGACAAATGCTATCCCTGCGCACGTTCAGGTCCTATGCAGCCTGCACCTACTGGCCTCAGGGAGTTTCCAGGGGGTAATTGCGGTGGCCGGAGGTGTGTCACAAAGCGCACTGTCACGCTTCTTCAGGAGATTCCTAGATGCCATGCTGACAATGCTACACACACACATCAGCTTCCCCACAACCCCACAGCAGTTGGACCGCGCCAAACAGGCAATCTACCAGGTGGCACAATTCCCACATGTGATTGGATGCATCGACTGCACGCATATCCCCATATGTCCTCCCGCAGCAAATGAGTACATATTCCGGAACCGCAAGTCATACCACTCGATCAACGTGCAGGTTGTGTGCGATGCCAATAACGTCATAACGGACCTAGTGGCACAATTCCCAGGGAGCACACACGACTCCTACATCCTCCGCCACAGTGGAATGCACAGGCGACTAATCAACGGAGAATTTGGAGAGGGACTCCTGCTAGGTACGTAGAACTACGCTTCCCCACCCCAACACCACACATGTATGTACATCACCAATGCTAAGTCTATGCTCCTATCTTCTGGGTGACAGTGCCTACGCCCTGCGTGAATACATACTCACCCCATACTTAAATCCTGCAACCCCGCAGGAACATCGCTACAACGCTGCACACATCAGCACCAGGAATGTGATAGAGCGGACTTTTGGGATTCCCAAGAGCCGCTTCCGAATCCTCCACAAGACTGGCGGCGCCATGCTATACCAACCTGAAACATGCTTCCGGATAATTGCTGTATGTGCAATGCTGCACAACATTGCCACCAGAAGGGGGATACCCATAGAGGTGGACAGGGATGACGACCACCGGGATGACCAACCACCCGCCCAACAACGACAGGCACACATCCCAAACACAGCAGAGGGCCATAGGAGGCGGACATACATAATGCAAAATCATTTTTGAAACATGGGAAAATGAGACATTACAAGTTAGTATGTGGTGCAACTGTTTAATGCACAGTAGCACTGAGAATTGTGCAACAAAACTAGCATTGTAAATCATGCTCTGATTGCATTCATGTAAATAAAAGGTGCCTTAAAGTCAGGCCTGTGCATACACAATAATTGGATGGCCATGGTTGCCCCACCATGGTCCTGCATGCATGTCCAACTGTCTAGTGGCGCTTGCCACGTACCCCAAGCCTCCGCTCAGGTGTATCCAATGCCTCACCACGGCCTGTCCCTGTGGAGGCACGCGAACTGCGGCGCCTGGTGCTGGCCTCTGCCAGTGACACGCTGCTGACACTGGAGGCAGCCTCACTTGTGTCATCCCCTCCCAATGCAGCAGCACTGCATGTGCTGCTCTGAAGGTGTTCCACAGCAGTGGTGATGTGTCCCAGTGACTTAGCGACATCCCCGCAGAAGTGCCCAAGGTCCACCTGCAGGGAGACTGTGCGGCGTGCCAACACAGCGGTGCTGTTGCTGTGCCGTTGTATGGCCTTGGTAGCGGCGGCGGAACGCAACATTAGCTGCCGGTTACTCCTCCTCTGGGACTCATGGCCCTCCCTCATGGCACGGGTGAGCTCACGTACCTCCTCCCTGAGCTGAGCATTGCCCTCAGCAACCGCAGTGGTCTGGTCCCTGACCGCCGTGCCCATGTCCCTGACCGCCGTGCCCATGTCGGTGACTGCTGCAGTCATGGCGCGCATCTCCCTCGCAAGGCACACTATATTGCAGCTAATGCTAGCCACATGTCGTCCCTGCAGGCGCTGTGTACGCAGCATCCTCTCCTCGATTGCAGAGGTTGTTGGGACATCCTGTTCTGCTGAGGAGACGGAACTGCGACGAGCCCTGTGACGCCGTGCGTGTCTTGAGCCTCCAGGTGGTGCAGCAGGTGGTGTGGATGTGCACTGCCTGGGTGCCAATTGCGGGGGGGGTGTTACCATCTCCTGCAAGGGCGCAACTTGGTGCCTGTGCCTCTGCGGTATTGTGGCTGTACTAGCTGCAGCCTGTTTTGCTGGTGCCGTTGCTTGTGGCGCTGTTGCTGGTGCCTTGGCTAGTGGCGCTGGTGCTGGTGCCTTAGCTTGTGGCACTGGTGCTGGTGCCGTTGATTGTGGCGCTGGTGGAGGTGGTGCTGGTGGGGTGGCAGGTGTTGGCGATGCGTGCGCATCCTGCGCTGTCTCCTGGTCTGACTCGACGGGTGTCTCCGAAATGATCAGCTGGTCGCTGTCGTCAGAGTCCCCAGGTGATGCATCTGTGTGTGAAACAGTGCATGGTTAGTGGGATGATTACACCTACATAGTGTTGTACCCATTAATGTCCCTCTGTGGTCCAACAAATGAACAGTCTCCATCCATGTACAACTGATGTGGTGTATGCTCATTGGATTTACGCCTGTACATGCACACTGGGCTGACTAGACTACAACTCCCAAGATGCACTAGTGTCATGTGTGGAGCTGTCTGTGCCAGAGCTGCAGACACAGTGAGATTGGGCTGGGGGCATGGGTATGGATTTACGCTATGCTGGGTGTGGCACAGGCATGCATCTTACCTTGGGCACTTGTGGCTGCACCGGACGTGTCCATCTGGGTCACCCCCACGACGGCTTCCCGCTCTATCGTCCCTTCCACAAGGTCCTCCAGGGCTGTGTTGGATGGTGCTGTAGATGTGCCGCCTCCAGTCCTGCTAGCCTCCCGGAGCCTCTCCGCAATCCTCTCTTTGGCGCGCTTCCGCAGGTCATACCACCGTTTTTTAAGGTCGTCGATGCTGCGGGTAGTGACGCCAACCGCATTCACCCTCTCACGGATGCGCAGCCAGATGCGCCGCTTCTCTGTCTCAGGCACCTTGAGGGACAGCTTGCCAAAGAGGCGGTCGTGTTTGCTGGAGACTCCCTCGATGAGGTACTCCAGCTCCCTGTCCGAAAACTTCTTCTTGCGCTTGCGTGCAGATTCTGCGCTGGATGGCACTTCCTGCGCCATGATGGTTGTCTGATGTGATTTGCAGAATCGGTGTGGCCTCACTCTGCACAGGCAGTCTGTCTTCCCAGCTCCTGTCTGCTCCTCTGTCGAGGCTATGTGGGTGGGGCAGCAGTATTTCCTGGTTGGTGATGTCATCTGCATGTTCCCTGCGCGACGCGGCAATTTGCGATTTCGCTATTACCGATTCGGTAATTGCTAACTCGGTATTACCGAACTCGCTATTAGCTAATTCGGTATTACCGAACTCGCTATTTGCTAGTGAGGCCGTTTGCGTGCCCCGCTATTAAGGAATCGGTAAATTTAGTGATTTTTAAAGAATCGCTAAATTTTACCGAATCTGTTGATGCATGCCAATTACCGATTCCTTAATGGCGATTCCTTATTTTTCGCTATTAAGGAATCGGTATTCGTTGGCTTGATGCATATGCCCCATAATTTTTTTTGCCTTAATTTCTCAAAGAGTACTGAATATATTTACACCAAATCACAAAAAGCATGTTTTCTAGTGCAAGATCTAGCTTTGATAAAAATGTGTTTTGGGACACCCCCTTTTTCTCGCCCCCTACTTGATGAATCACCCCAATTGAATTTCATTGAAAAAAACCATTAATATGACCGTGTGAAAACAACTCGCTTTTAAAAACCAAAAAAGCACTGAAATTCCCCATTTGTACTTTACTGAGCTAACTAGAATTTGCACCCCATCATGCCCTGTCATGACTACATCACTCATGACATGCTAAATTACTTCATTGATGATACTGATCACATCACTAATGCCAGCACACATCCCCTCAACTGCTCCGCAAATAGAAACATTGTAGTACTGCAGGCAAGTCTCATTCGGTATGGTAAAAATTATGTGATTTCACAGACATGCTTCATGGAATGCCTGTTGTACTTGTTGGGGAACAATACTCCCATAAGTACTGCAGATTTAATCGAATAGTAGGTGTATGTGTACTGTGATGAATGCCTTCCAGTATGAGAGCTTATACCAAGCGGTCATATCCATTGGATGATGTGATCAGTGAGGTCATCAATGATGTCATTTGAGATTTAATTTATTTATTTATTTATAATCAGTGATTTATCAATTATATCTTTTAGCATGCCATGATTGATGTAAAATGTGAGATCATCAATCAATCAATCATTGTACTTGTAGAGTGCACTACCTACTCGTGAGGGTCTCAAGGCGCTGAGGGAGGGGATGCTGCTACTGCTCAAAGAGCCAGGTCTTGAGGAGTCTTCTGAAGGTGAGCAGGTCTTGGGTCTGTCGAAGGTGGGTAGGGATGGTGTTCCAGGTTTTGGCGGTGAGGAAGGAGAAGGATCTGCCGCCAGAGGTCGTTCGTTGGATGCGGGGAACAGCGGCGAGGGCGAGGCTGGCGGAGCGGAGCTGGTGGGTGGGGGTGTAGAAACTGAGTCTGCTGTTGAGGTAGGCTGGTCCGGTGTTGTGGAGTGCTTTGTGTGCATGGGTGAGGAGCTTGAAGGTGATCCTCTTGTTGACAGGGAGCCAGTGTAGGTATCTCAGGTGGGGGGTGATGTGGCTGCGGCGAGGGATGTTGAGGATCAGTCGGGCAGTCCCTCTCCATGTTTCGACATGGAGAGGGAGGAGTCGAGGATGATTCCTAGGTTGCGTGCGTGGTTGGTGGGTGTTGGTGCTGTTCCCAGCGTGGTCGGCCACCAGGAGTCGTCCCAAGCTGAGGGGGTGGGTCTGAGGATGAGGACCTCCGTCTTGTCCGAGTTCAGTTTTAGTCAGCTGCTCCTCATCCATTCGGCGACGGGCTTCTTTCCCTTGTGGAGGTTGGTTTTGGCAGTGTGAGGGTCCTTGGTGAGTGAGAGAATGAGCTGGGTGTCGTCGGCATAGGAGATGATGTTGAGGTCGTGCTGGCGGGTGACGTGTGTGAGGGGGGCTATGTAGACGTTGAACAGCATCAGGCTGAGGGATGATCCTTGGGGTACGCCGCAGATAATGTAGGTGGCTTTGGATCGGAAGGGTGGGAGGCGGACGCTCTGGGTTTTGCCGGAGAGGAAGGACGTGGTCCAGTCCAGGGCCTTCTCTTGGATTCCGGCTTCTTGGAGGTGTGTCTCTAGTGTGCGGATGCAGACCGTGTCGAAGGCGGCTGACAGGTCCAGGAGGATGAGTGCTGATGTTTCGCCGTTGTCTAGTTGGAGCCTGATGTCGTTTGTGGCAGCGATGAGGGCCGTCTCGGTGCTGTGGTTTCTTCTGAATCCGGACTGGGACGGGTCTAGGATGTTGTTGTTCTCGAGGTAGCTGGACAGTTGCGTGTTGACAATTTTCTCGATGACCTTCGCCGGGAACGGCAGTAGGGAGATGGGCCGGAAGTTCTGGAGGTCCTCGGGGTCCGCCTTGGGCTTCTTGAGAAGGGCGTTGATTTCGGCGTGCTTCCAGCTTTCCGGGAATGTAGCTGTCTCGAAGGAGGTGTTGATAACCTTCTGTAGTTGGGGTGCGATGATTGTGTCTGCTTTGTTGAATATGTGGTGTGGGCAGGGGTCTGATGGTGATCCTGAGTGGATGGAGTTCATGACCTTGTGTGTCTCGTCGTCTTTGGCATTGGTCCAGGAGGTCAAGCCGTTGATGCGGGTGGTGTTCGTAGGGCTGGTGGGCTTTGGCGTTGTCAGGGCAGTCGTGGTGTTGAAGCTTTCATGGATGTCAGCGATCTTGCAGTGGAAGAAGGCAGCCAGCGAGTCGCACAGTTCTTGTGAGGGCGGGATGTCGTTGGCGTTGGCGCTGGGGTTGGAGAGTTCCTTCACGATGCTGAAGAGCTCTTTGCTGTCGTGTGCGTTGTTGTCCAGGCGGGCTTTGAAGGATGATCTCTTGGCTAATCTGATGAGGTGGTGATGTCTGCGGGTGGCGTCCTTGTGGGCTGTGTGGCCGTCCAGTGTCTGTTTGTGGAGCCATTTCTTCTCCAGTTTCCGGCAGGCACGTTTGGAGGTCTGGAGCTCTTCGTTGAACCAGGCGGCTTTCTTGCTGGTGCGGCTGTTGGAGGGTTTCTTGAGTGGGGCGAGGGTGTTGGCGCAGTCGGTGAGCCATTGTCTGAGGTTGCGGGTGGCGGCGTCTGGGTCAGTGGCATAGGTGGGTGGGTTCTGGGTGAGGGTGGTGGTCAGCTGGTCTTCGGTGACTCTGCTCCAGCAGCGGCGGGGCAGCTGTTGGGTGCAGTGGTGCGTGGTGGGTTTCTTGTAGGTGAAGTGGATGCAGTGGTGGTCGGTCCAGTGGAGTTCGTTGGTGTGGTCAAAGGAGACGTGGACGCAGGTGGAGAAGATGGGGTCGAGCGTGTGACCGGCGGCATGGGTGGGAGCGGTGACGGGTTGTTTGAGGCTGAGGTTGGCGATCAGGGTGGCGAAGTTGGCGTCGTTGTTCTTCTCGAGGTGGAAGTTCAGGTCCCCGAGGAGGATGTAGTCCATGGAGGCGATGGCGTGTGTGCTGGCGAGGTTGGCGATGGAGTCGTTGAACTGTGCCCGGGGTCCAGGGGGTCTGTAGACGAGGGTGCCTCGGAGGGTGGTGTTGAGGTCGGTGTAGATCCGAAAGTGCAGGTGTGCAGGTGTTCGGTGGTGCTGAGGGTGTCTTCTGAGTGGGTGGAGACCTTGAGGGTGGACTTGTGGACGATGGCTATTCCTCCTCCGATTCCATTGGTGCGGTCCCTGCGGGTGATCTTGTATCCGTCCGGGATGGCTATGGCGATGTTGTAGGTCGAGGATTCGTTCCACCAGGTCTCGGTCGGGAAGGCAACGGCTGGGGCGGAGGTGTCGAGCAGGTCCCAGAGCTCGACGGCGTGTTTGCGTGCGGAGCGTGTGTTTAGAAGTATGCAGCGGAGGTGGTTGGGTCCGGTCCTTGGTGGTTTGGTGGCTCTGTCGCAGGTGAAGCTGCAGGTGCAGCAGTAGAATGGTCCGGGGGTGCGTTTTGGGGCAGCCTGGAAGCAGCTGTGGTCTCGGCTGGCGTTGAGTGCATGGAGAGTGCTGGCGTTGTATTGGAGTCTGGCGTTGTGGTGTTCGCAGGGTCCAGGGGGTCTGGCGCTAGGCGCGGTCCAGGCGCGGTCGGGCGCAGACGGGCTTACCTCTTGCCATTTAAGGTGGTGAGGGAGGGAGGAGCAGCTGGGAGGCGGGAGCGGGGCGGCGAATGGACGGCGAGGGGGCGGGGACCCAGGGAAGCAGCGGCAGGAAGGAGCGAGGGATACAGAAGAGAAAAGGGGGGAACGAGCTGGGTACGGGGCAAAACGAGGGCACAACCAAGCAGAATACAGAACTAAAAACGAGGGCGCAACAGTACAGAAGCAAAAAAACAGAGAGACAGTGAAATTAACAACGGGGCACAGCACACAGTCAGCAAACAGTCAGGGGAACAGCAGGATCGAACTCCCGTTTGGAGCAGGCAACTGGGGGAAGGCGCTGGCACACAGGTGGAGCTGTGCGGCAGGAGGGGAGCGACCTAGCCTGCAAGCAGGGTCAGGGGTCGCTCTCACTGCCACGCAGCGGGCGGCGTTTAAGGCGGTGAGGGAGGGAGGAGCCGCTGGGAGGCGGGAGCGGGGTGGCAAATGGATGGCAAGGGGGCGGGGCCGCAGGGGAGCAGCAGCGGGAAGGAGCGAGGGATACAGAAGAGAAAATGGGGAGGGGGAACGAGCTGGGCGTGGGGCAAAACTAGGGCACAACGAAGCAGAATACAGAACTACAAACGAGGGCGCAACAGTACAGAAGCCAAAAAACAGAGAGACAGTGAAATTAACAACGGGGCACAGCACACAGTCAGCAAACAGTCAGGGGGACAGCAGGATCAAACTCACGTTTGGGAGCAGGCAGCTGGGGGAAGGCACAGGCACACAGGTGGAACTGTGCGGCAAGAGGGAAGCGACCTGGCCTGCAAGCAGATCATAAGCAATGTTTGGGTGCATAGCCCTTGGGTGCTTCAACATTCCAGTGGTTCCCATTGAATACTGACCTGTCTTCCTTCTGTGGAGCACATTCTGGCTCACAGTGCACGTCTCTTTACCAGCTGGAAGGTCACAAATCTGCAACATCAGCGATTTCTTTGCTGCCTTTGTTTCTTGTGGTGCTGTGGAAGTGCTTTGGAGCACAATTATAACAACATCTTCCAACCTTACATAGGCATAGTGGATGATGCACTTGCTGTCAATCCAGTAATGGTGGTTAGAAAAATCATTTGAAGTTGTTTTTCAAGGTTGTAGGCTCTGTTTGAGTAGAGTGTCCTGAGTGGACAATCAAATGGCTCTTTTCATTTTTACTTATGTTTTTTACCTCTCATAGGTAGCACAGTACTCATGCGGGACCCACTGAACAAATGAGAGGATCCTGCCTGAGTTCCGCTTGGATTTTACTTCCTGTTCCAGGTTCCATGGGGGTACCAGACACCCAGAACTACTTAAAAAAATTTGTTCACTATGAAGGATTTGCTTTATTTCAACTTTGAGGTTTCCTCACAGGCCCAGACAGCAAAGGTGTCTTGGAGGTTTTGGTGGAATTTCAGTTTTTTTAGGTGATGTGTTACAGCAGCACATAGAACACAGTACTGTGGTACCTGTGAAAGACAGAGAAACACCATCCCACTGGCTAATATAATTATTTGTATGTATAGACAAGAAGGTCCTTCGTCCAACACCCATAGGTGGCCAACCTCCTGCAGCACATGGCCTTCAACTGTGTGCAGCATGGGGTTAGCCAATGGGCCTGGACTGTGGCCAAGCCCTGCATCCAACCTCCCATGCACAGCCAACCCCACATCTTTCATATTTTCTATTAATTTTGTTAGTACTGTGGTATTCCTGTGCTACCGCTACCAAGCACCAACTCCCAGTACCGTAAGACCATTAACACTTCAGATCGTGAAATTTGTGCCATCTTGCAGTACCGTGTTTTGCATGGTATTCCTGTAGTACTATATGTGGGCGCTCAATGGGTCTTGCAGGAGTATTGTAATAGCTGTTTATTATTTTCTATTTTATTGTCATTATATAAGGTATTGTTTCTCCTATTGGTGCCAGTTTGGCAGGCCTTGCACCTTCTATATTTTCAGAAGGCCACTTTGTATTCCCCAAGCCAGTTTGTTGAAGTTGTGGCTTTATTTTTCTCTACCAAAGGGGATGATGGACGGAGTGTTGAACATGCAAGCACTCAACCCCAGTCAACTGATCTGGGTTTAATCCATCATCATTCTTTAGCTCACTCCGCCACCCCAGTTCAGACATGGCCATATGCAAATCAGTCTGACCCTGCGCCTCATGGAAACAGTCTAGCCCGAACTGCCAAGCCATGTCTTCCCTGGACCGGAAACATGCATCGTGGGACCGGTTTCTGGCTAATCAGCCGTCATCAACCAGGCTAGCTTGAATACAGTGGCAAAGTGAGCAAGGGTCCCACGTCTGGGCATACCCTGCCAACTTAGGGCGAACAAAGCAAAACCAAAGGGGATGATGGACGGAGTGTTGAACATTGCAAGCACTCACCCCCAGTCAACTGGTCTGGGTTTAATCCATCATCCTTCTTTAGCTCACTTTGCCACCCCAGGTCAGACATGGCCATATGCAAATCAGTCTGACCCTGTGCCTCATGGGAACAGTCCAGTTATTTTTCTCTACTCCATAGTGACTCAGTGTTCAAGGGAGATGACTTTTCTATATGGGTGGTGGTGTAAGTAGATGTTTCATGGCTTCATCCAATTCTTCTGTTGGAGTTCCCAGACTTCAGTGTGCAACTGGTTGTAGTCAAGATGAAACTGCATGCTGTATTTGTATGATTAGGCCTAGCGCCACAATAGGTATTAAAACCCAAAACATAATGAGGTAACATCAACATTTCCAGTCAAAAAATTACCTAATTTGGCAACTGCGTAGCTGTGTGAATCTTTTTAATCACCCCATTTGACCCCAAGGAGGCAGAAAGACCGTCTGTGCATTTAATTGGAGGAGGAGCATGGTCGGGGGAAATTACCCCTATCCACCCCCGGGGGCAGAAAGACTGAAATGTTTAGGAAGGTGTGGGGTTTCACAAGCCCCAGCCTAAGGGGCTGCTCCTCAATATCCCTGGTTTCTAGTGGGTGGA
This sequence comes from Triturus cristatus, assembly GCF_964204655.1. Lineage (NCBI taxonomy): Eukaryota > Metazoa > Chordata > Amphibia > Caudata > Salamandridae > Triturus > Triturus cristatus. Next base: position 960,192,294 of record NC_140590.1, read on the forward strand.
CCTCTGCTTGGGGATCACTCACCTGTGGCGCTCCCCAAGCAGGGATCCACTGGGCAGAGATACCATTGGAAAGAGACGATTCTCCCCTTTCCAATGATACCTCTCCCAAGAGAATCAGTGTTTCAGGGGAATGAGATATGTCCTCCAAGCACTGATGCAGTGAAAGTAAAATGAACCCATCTGCCTCTTTTACTTGCACTTTACTGGGCTCCCCATGCACTGATCGTCATTATGGTAAAAAAAACAAGCCTCAGGCTGCTCAGGAAGCTCTTCCTGAGCAGCCTGACCTAAAAATAGAATAAAGGAAGCCCTCTGGTGCAGAGCACCATAGGGGCCTTTATACCGCTCCCCAAAGCCGGTCAATGGCCGATAGATACACCAGGGAGGGAGTGCAGCTGTCCCCCACTGGCCAAAGGCAGAACTTAAGGTTCAGTGCTTGATCTCTATTTTTACAACAAGCTGTTTCTATAGTATTCTTTATGATGTTCTCCAAATATCCTCCAAGTCTAAAGCACCTCAACATGCTTTCAGATTCCTTTTTGAAGTCAGACATTTCTGAGCAATTCCTCCATGTTGTGAGTAACTCTCCATATGGAATACTCCACTTGCAGGTTTTATATGTCCGCTATTTTAATGGAGGATACTGTTGCTCACCTTGGCTTTTCTGTGGGTTTTGGCACAGATTTTACTGTCATTCCAATAACTCTGGATACCTAGGAAACTGCTTCTATCCACACTCATCTCATCCATAATTCTAAAATTGCAGTCATTGTCTTGAAGTGATTTGATAATCCATATGATGAATAATTAGTCTATGCATTGAGTTCATAGTTTGTTATGTTTCCGGATGTCTTGTCTCTCTTCGGTCCACACCACCTCCATTTTCTACTCGCCCATCATAAGGTTTTCCTAAATTGGGGCAAATGAAGTCCCCATTGAAGGCACCTGTTGTTGCAGGTAGTACTCCCCATTAAATGTGAAGGCATTATGCTGGAAACAGAATTTCTTCAATTTGAGAACCATTTATGTGTGTTTCAATAGCCTTATGGATCTTGATCTTAAAAAGTGTCTGCATGCTTTTATGTCTGTCATACTGGATTAAAGCATAGAGTTAGACGACATCAATCGTAGCCATCAGATATGTGTCTTTTGAATGTATGTCATTGATTTCGGTGAAGCAGTCAGTAGAGTCCCTCAAATTATATTTGAAATAGAAAGAGATCTTTGTATTGTGAGGTGGTTGTCGATAATGACCCAACTGAACTTTCTATAATTCTTTCTGGGGGCAGGTTAAACTTTTGTGCACATTAGCAGAAAGTAGATTGTTGGTATGATTGGATGCTCATTCTTTAAGTAAAGATATTCCTCATGGTCTAAAAGACCCTTGTCTTTCCAATTTGGTAATTATTCATTGTATTATGTGCTGAATTTGGTTTTGGGATCAAGTTTACTCTAATGTTCTGGTTGTTCTAACTGTCTGTTAGCTTCCTTTAGATAGTGTGACCGGTCCATCAATACCAGGTTTCCCTCTTTATTGGAGACCTTGGTGATTGTACAATCATTTCGCAAGTCTTTAAAAGCTTTCCATTCCTCCCTTTTCTTCCTCTCTGTATTGTACACTTGCGGAAGAATCACATTTCCTCTAAAAAATTCAAATTTGTTGATGTTCTTTTATCAGCTGATTATACCGGATTTGAGCTCTTTTCTGTTTCCGAAACACCAGTGTCCATACTTAATGTTCTTTCCATGAATTCACTATTTCTTACTGATTCAAATCTCATTGCAAAGGTATATATTCTAGCATGTTGATGGTCAATCTATCTCTTTTAAACCATGGCTTTTAAAGCCTCTTGTACTTCTTTTAATTCTTTGTTTTTCTGGGTTCTTGTTGCAGACTTTCTATCAATTAATTTTGAACTACCATCTTTCTATCTGTATGTTTAATCAGTGATCCCATTAGTATAATTGAACAGTCCATTGTGCACTTTGCCACTCATTGAGAAGGTCATCATCCAAATTGATTAGGGTAGTGTGCTAAGTATCCATTAGCCTCTTTGTATTCTAATATGTGATGTCATTTCCCACCATTTCTTCATTTCTATGGTACATACTTTCCCCAATTCTTTTGCCATGTTTAACAGCTTCTATTATCCGTTTTGTGTCTCTCTGTCATTTGCTCAGATTGTCCTTCTGTACTAAAAACGCCCTGTACTGCTTGTGTTCTCTTTGTATTCCTATCTGACATTGTAGCATTTTGTCCGCAAAGACAATACGACAGAGACACCCACAAGACTGAAGACCAACTGTAAGGATTTCAATTGAGTTCCAGTTAGAAATGGAAAACAGGGGGGCATTATGGGGGGCAAACAATGTGTGGCTCATCCTGGGCTGAGCCCGTGCCTCATAAACCTGACCGATAGTATTCTGCCCTCTCTTTGCTCACAGTCTTAGCAGACTAGTTACGTTTCTTTATTATCCACAGTGAAGGGGAAAGGGTATGATAGGCAGGAGTTAGTGGCCAGACAAAGTGATTTTCAAACTATAGGGATACTTAGCTAAAGATAAATAGCAGGACAAAACTTTGAAAGTAACACAACCATTTTTAGAATAATTTAGGGGACCTTTAAGAGGTGCTTTAATAAAGCTGGGCTTTGGGATGGAAGGGTCTGTTTTAAAAATAGTTCTCAAACTTTAAAAAGTTGTCTTTGTATAAGGTACACTGATATGAGCCTGGAATAAAGTGTACATTACTACTTTTGCCAGAAACCAGCAATATATTTTCTTAGTTTTAGTTGTTTGATAATGTTGAACTGACTTGATTTCTTATTAAGTGTCACATTTTAATTCAGATTCTTTGCAACTTTAAAATGGTTTGGCAATTGTGTCCGCCATTTTTGGTGTGATCATTTGAACAAGATCTCAAAGCAAACCTTCCTTGGGACGTTTGAGATGTAAACAGGCATAGGAAGAGATGACTCTGTTGTCTATAAGCCTTGCCAGAATAAGAAACAATGCCATTCAATGATCCACCAAGAATATGCATTTGTACTCTATCTTGTATAACCAGGAGTGTTTGTTCTGGGTGTCCATTCACTGCTTCCTAGGTGTAAACTCCTTTGCAATGCAGTGGGTCCAATTTGAGCCATACTACAGAACAAAACAACTTGTCATAGGGCTGGAGGTTCTCTCTTTTTTTAAGTGAAGCAGCACTGACATCTGGAAATTCTATGGTGACTGGACTCCTTTGGTGTCTTTTCCATACTATCAGTAGATGCAAATAAGGGGCTTTCCAACTAGAGTTAAATGGAGAGGAGAGGGTAAAGTATATTTAACAAATTGCGCACCCTATGCTTCACCTGTGATATTCCAAGTGCCTTAATAAGCAAGGCTCATCATCTGAGAGAAAGGATAGAGAATTGTTAAAGGTTCTTTTTAGCCTAGGTTCCAAAGTGATAAAAATATAAGCCCACTTAATTGAAAAGTATATTTCATTACTTTGCAACAGGTCAAGGAGAAGCTCTCCTTCTTGCTTTCCTTATCTGTTGCCACAACATTGTACATTTAGAAACTGTGGGATGCTAGTCTGGTGCCCTTATGCTATTTACATATGAAAGCTACTTCAGTAGTCCATACCACATATCTTCAAGAGCTCTTGGCTTCACAGGATCAAGGACTCAGGCCTTTTATTCAGTAGGTGTTAAGTTGGCCATTTTCTGATCACACCAGTGTATGACCAACACCCAACATGTTAAAAATCTGTGCTTGGCTGCATTAATATATTTCACTATATGTTGGCATAAACCTATAATATAATTTACAATGTCTACTGTAGTTGTCCAGGGATTACATCTGCTGCCTTCCTTTACAAAATGTAAAAATGCCTTTCACAGTGTGTTCAAATATGAGTTAAAAGCGACTGAACCCAACATCTTTTTGAAGTGAAAAAGCAAGACAGGTGGAAAAATATGCTAATTCCTACTGAGGGGAGTAAGACGGTCTCTAATACAACCATTCAAGTCGTATTTGAACCCCTAGACCAACTTGTTTATTGTAGTGTGAAAATAAGTTGCACATGTGTAGAATGCAACACGTGGATTTCATTTGACCAGATATAACTTGGTCCCAATCTTCATGAAAAGTGTTTTCCAAACTGCATTAAAGAAGCAAATTAGATCAGTTCCCACATTAAAGTAGTGTCAGGGGTGGGTCAGAGAGCCGCTGCTTATGTCCCATGGTAGCATGATCAATGATTATGATGATGAACCAGAAGTAGAGGGAAGGAAGGTCAAAGGGTCCAACAATGGCAATTTCTTTCCTCCCAGATAGCACAATCACCACTGTTAGGATTATAATCAGGTGTGCCTGAGTTTAGAGTTCGGATTTAACAGTGCGCTTTCATTTTTGACCCTATCTTTGAAGAATATGAAGGTTCAAGCAGTCTCTTCATTGTCTTCATAACCGCAAAATACGAAAGGGACTTTCATAGGCTAACAGGCATTTCCATACATTGCCATGCATAGTTAATGGCATTATGTGGCTCTAGCATCATTTTTGGGGCACAGAGTGTATGATATGTACACGAAGCACATGAGTAGTACATTCAAGTGGACAGAAAATAGCTTACAGAATCTAGTTCCCTTCTGTGCTCATTGATGGAAAACTATATTTTTCACCTTCACAGCAAGGGACCCTTACTGAAAACAGAAGCTTTTAAATTACTTCATCATTCTCTTCCAAATGGTTCTATATGACATTAAGGGTGCATTATTTCAAGTTCCATACAGCTATGTTCAAAATTAAACGAGGAAGAATTAGTGGTTACCCATAAGATTAACACAGTTTGGATTTTGTAAGCACTCAGATAATTTAGGGAACTATTCCATTATATCAAATACTATTTTTCTTTTGTGTATTGCTTCTTATGTATACCTGAATGTTCATTTACAGTACGTGCAAGGGCTATGTTTTACTTAACGGCTTCATTGTGAAACTGAATGAAAAGATCCTTTTATGAAATAGAAGTTCCCATAACTTCAAAGTTAGCACACAATATAATACCCTATCAAATTCTTAGCGCTCTCCTTTCTAACCTCTGTTCATTTATTTGATAGCACATAATTTCATGGCTCAAGTATTTTTCTTACATTGAACACTTATTGCATTGAGGTTTGATTTTCTGCTTTCATGTCATATATTATTATAAAGAACATCATCAAAGTTTGCAGTTATTGTCATTATCCATGTATGTTTATATTTTGACATATTATTTGGTTTCACCGGGTCAGATTTTAGATTTCCATGAGATGAACAGTGCATTTACATCAGATTATATACCATTTAATTCTTTACTTCCCCGTCAAGAAACTCTAGCTATTTTGCTTTTCTGTTGCGACTCTGCAGTTTTCACATGAGCTGGTGACAAACTTACTTCGCATTGAACCAAGCCCCTAATGTTAAAGATTTATCCAAAAGAATTATAAAAACATGTATATTTCGCCCCGGACGAGGAGATATTAGTTTAGCCCTGAAGGGTTCTAGCAAAGGTTTCACTAATAGAGAAACTTTAATCTTCCGAACTGAAACATTGTATTTTTCCAGCGGTCCCTAGGTAAATTGACCAGCATCAAGCTACATTTAGATACCTGGTCCACGCTTTCTCAAATACATTTGCTGTTCACTGGTCTGGGAACACTTTGTATGATGTCTGGTTAACTCGAGTAATAATTTTTCTGTCTCAAAAAAAATCCCTGCTAAAACCTGATAATTAGATAAGTGGAAGAGAGAAGATTGTTCTCATTAATGTGGGCTGGTACAAAGAAAGACACACTCTTCACATGAAGGTTTCACAACTACAATTTGAACTAACAGGCAGATTTGTTTTTAATATGGAGATAGTCATCCCTCTTGATTAAAACTGGATATTCTTCAAATATAAAGGCATGACATATGATTCCACATTGGGGCTTCTCCCCTATGGCAGAGGAGCGTCCCCCACTGCTTTTAAGCAGTGCACTGGAAAGTAAAGTAAACATAAAATGATAATAACTTTGAGTTATTATCATTTTATGTTTCCAGCTGCTTTGTGGGCGGGGCTTGGTGCTCTGCTCTTGGAGCAGGGCAGGGGAGGAGTGGTTTGCCCACTCCTAAAAGCGCAATGACTTTGGTCGGCCCTCTCGGGCCGCCCAAACCAGTCACGCGCACTTTCCCCATTTTCCATGCAGGCTGCATTGCAGCCTGGGTGGAGAACAAACCCAGGTCCCCATTTCCTGGTTGAGCATCGAACCAGGACGCTCAAAATCAATCACAATCCTGCATTGCAGCGTTGTGAATGGTCAGGGGAGCCTGGGTGCTTACCAAACACAACGCTGCGTTGCAGCGTTGTGATTGGTCAGGGGAGCCTTTTCTGTGCTTCCTGTGCCTCGGGCTGACGAGGAGAGCAGGAGCAGAGACGCGGGACTGGCGCTGCAAGGTAAGTATTTCTTTTATTATTTTTTTTTTTTTACCGTTCCCCCAATCCCTCCTCGCGACCCCCACCTGTGAACCCTTACCCAACTCGCCACCCGCGAACCATGCCAGCCGCTACTGCATTCAATACTTGTCCAAATAGAGTAATAAACTTCCAGTGTGAAGCAGCTTACCAGGGTGAACATAACCGGCATCATATGAGTATTTGTGCAACAGGGTATCTAAGATAACTTGCAAAATTTCATGTGATTTTGCCTCTATTTAAATATATCACGAAGAAATGAGCATCTATGCATAGACGTGAAGAATACCACATTACCCTATGGATTACAAGTATCAATCAGTAGGTAAACATGTAAATGTTTGGTGGAAGTCCAGAAAATGCAGATGACAGTTCAAGGATTCTATACTTTGGGATGGACAATTCAGTGGATCATTGCGTAACAGAAAGTGTCTTCAATAGAAGAAGTAGAACAATAGGACAGCTAATCTGAAAATAACTGGAACTGTGACACATTTGTGATACATAATGAGCTAAAGGTGGGCCATTGGACTCTTATCTCACTGAATATCAGTTTCTCCAAACATGTAGCATGGGGGAGCACTCAGAGAATAGCATACTTGGGCATAGTAGGGGAAATCAATGACAAAGCAAAGTAAATTAGTTACAATCTCTTTTCAAATGTGTTGTTCTGGATTGCAGCAATCTGAATTGTAAAGCTATTGGAGAGAGTATAATGTCTAGATATGAGGCATCACTGAGCTCCGACAAAAGCAAACAAATTGGATTACTTTTAGGTAAACCACTTTCTGTGAGGACTTATTGAACCACCCTTGATAGTCTGTCTCATGCAGCAACGCCTTTCTCAATGAAAAAATGAATATAGTAAATATGCAACAGCACAAAACACCATCATAGTGAAGAAATAAATGAGTGAAATGACACAAAATGAAGAAAATCTGTTAAAAAAAAGGATCACAGGTTAATAAAACAAATCCTGTAAGTAGCAACAACTAAAAAACATTGTTAGTCAATGGGATGCAGAAAAATAGACCCTGGGCACCCTGCGATGGCAAATATCAATGGTGTATGGTTAGATATGGTTGGTATTTACCCAGGGATCAGAACATAGGCATCATTTTGCACTCAGAAAGTCTTAACTGAGGAAAATCTAGATACTGTAGTCTGACAGGGCTCAATCTGACTGTATGCTCCTGCTGTAGCCTTAAACTACACAGTGAAAAGCTCATAGTGAGACAATCTGCACAAATGTAGTCGGGGAGGTTATGTCTTCTTTAGATAGTATTGATACCTTGTTCCGGTCCTCAAGAGATGAAACATTTCAATGTCCCTACTTTTTAGACGGTTCTTGTTAGAAATGGGGGTCTCTAGTTGGCAAGGGTTTTTACCTTTGTCCAAGTAGGGAACCTTCTGCCTAGTCAGGGGGATAGACTTCTAAAATAATCCCTACTCACCCCCTTCATAGCTTGGCACTAGCAGACAGGAGTATCTCAGAGACAGTGTGTAAAGCACACACATGCATGCATACAGTAACACAGTGAAAACACTAAAAATGGACATCACACCAGTTGAGAAAAATAAACAAAACTTTACCTAAACCAAGAAGACCAAATACGACAAAAATCCAACTGCAAAAAGTTAATTTGCAAGATAACCTTTAAATCGCAGAAATATTCCAAAAACACAGTTCTTCCGAGTCAGTAGCTCCGTCATGGGCTACCGCGATGCTGAAAACAGCAGAGTCTAACAGTTCCAGCCAACTGCATTGGTATGGGCCAGCTAAAGCATTGACAGACTCATAAACAGTACCTTTCTCATTGCGGCCAACATGTTGGTGTCGGTCAGGGGCAACCGTTGGAGTTGCCCTGGAAAATGGAAGTGGTGTGGGGTCCGGTGCCCTCACGACGGGCTGCAGGCAGTGGCTTGCTGATGATCATCCAGACGGCGTCAGTGAGACCGGTCGATGTTCGGGTCATGCAGCGACGGTGTCAGTGACATCTAGACAGGGTGAGTTGAGGCGAGGCGTGTGGAGTACGGTGCCCACAGGACGCGGTGCAAGCAACAGCTCGGTGACGATCGTCCAGTCGGCGTCAGTGAGGCCAAGGATGCGGTGCGAAGTGTGGTGGGCCTTCTGCAGTGCCTTTTTGACACATAAGCCTGCGACGGACTCTATGACAAAGTCGGCTGCTCCTTTCTTCTGCGGTGGCTGAAACCAGCGGTTCCAGAGACGGTGCCCAGAAGGATGGTGAGGTCTTTGCTGTTCCTGAGACTTCTTGAACAGGGGTCAAGCTCCACTTCCAAGCCCTTGGGGATACTTTCTCAAGCAGAATACACACACAGTTCCTCTCCTTGGCAGAAAGAGCTACTGTGGGCCAACCCCAGACAGCACACAGCAAAGTGGCAGTACTCCTCCTCCAGTTTCTTCCAGCTCTTCTCCTTGTCAGGGATTCCTTCTTGAAGTCCAAAAGTGATCTAAAGTTCAGGGGTCTGGGCCCCACTTTTTCAAGTACAAAATCCTTTCTTTTCTGGAGGCAGAGAAGCTCTTTGCCCAACCAAAACCAGTTCTGTCCTCTCTGGTGCAGCTGCCCGGCAGGAGGTGGAGACAGCATTGTCCCAGGCAGACCAGGCCCATTCAAGTATGAAAGAAATCTTCTCCTACTACTTTAAATGTAGCCTAGGTCTATTAAGCCCAGTCCTGACTCATTCAGGAAAGGCAGGACATACATCAACCCCCCCCCCAGTTGCTGACTGAGAAAATGCATATTCCAGCCCCTGCCACTCCATAGCCAGACCAAACCAACAAAGGCACACAGGATAGCTAAGCAAGAAAATACCCACTTTCTAAAAGTGGTATTTTCAAACACACAGTATAAGAATCATCTTTACTAAAAGATGCATTTTTATATTCGGTGTTCAGACATACTGAACTCCAACTTCCCATCGTGTCCCAATGGGAAGTTATATTTTTAAGATGTTATAAATAAACTCCCATTCTGTCCTATGGGACACATAGCCTTTCAATAGTGAAAAACGAAATACACTTTATTTAACTATCAGGACATGTCACACACCTCAATACATGTCCTACCTTTCACATACACTGCACCCTGCCAATGGGGCTACCTTGGGCTTACCTTAGGGGTGACTCACATGTAAGAAAAGGGAAGGTTAGGACCTGGCAAGTGGCTGCACTTGCCAGGTCGACATGGCAGTTCTACTGCACACAGACACTGCAATGGCAGGGCTGAGAACCTTTTGCAAGGCTGCTTGTGTGGGTGGCACAATCAGTGCTGTAGGCCCACTAGCAACATTTGAATGACAGGCCCTGGGCACACACAGTGCACTGTACTAGGGACTTAGTACTAATTCAAATAAGCCAATCATGGAAACACCAATCCATAATAATAATTTACACAGAGAGCATATGCACTTTAGTACTGCTCAGCAGTGGTAAAGTGCCCAGAGTCCTAAAACCAACAAAAACAGGATCAAAAACAGGATGCCAATAAGCAAAAAGTCTGGGGAAAACCCCGCTGGAAAAGCCAGGTCTAACAGTTCTGTAACATGTTTGCTGGTGCTTCATGTCATGATCTGTGGCAGACTCACCTGCTCATGCTCACTCATGCACTAAACGCAATAATTTGAAATAATGTGTGCTGCCCTTATTATAGAACAGGAAAAGCCTGTGATGTATATTTCTGATGAGGCCACAGAACTATTGCGATGTTTAGAAATGTTGTAGTCATCTTGAAGATATCAAACATAAGTTTACACATGGTCTAAAGCAGTCAATATACTTTATTGCTGCAGTGTAGATGTTGTTGCAAGACATTCATTAAACCTTAAACAGTGTATTTAGCTTTTGAAAGATTTTTTGGAAGTTGAAACTTTGTACTGTGAACTATTCTAAGAATTTAAGTCATACTTTGAAAACAAAGGTGAGAGGTAGAAATTACCTTTTCATTTGAATTCTAAAGCTATATGAGGATCCAAATGTGCCCTCATACCCTTTCAAGACTGTTGATATTTCATGATAGCTATATTTGTACCTGAAGTAGTATTATGAGCTTAGGAAAGTGATCCATTTGAATAAATAAAAACTATACAATCCTGCCAGATCTTTTCTTATATTACAGTCTAAGAAGCAAACTGAATGTATATCAGAACAAGAGAGTGTGTACTCATGAAACATGAAGTAGTTGCACTTACAAGAAAAGAGCGAGGTTCATAGCTACGCAAGATACCAAGAACGTTGTTATTATTGATATTTCAGTTCCATGCATGACAGAATTCCATTAGTATCTCCTAGAGTCAGAGGTGTAAAGATATTCTGTACATATATCTTTTGTTATAGTGAGTTGTCAATGAGTATACATAGAGCTAAAATGTTAAAAGTATAAATCTTATTTTTAGATGATCCACCACAACCCAAGTAGTTAGCACAACCCAGCTGAATGTTGAGGCAGAGTGGAGATATCCATTGTCTTTGTTTTCTCTCTTATCCCATTCCACTTTCTCCAGGTCTGCTGCTAAATTTCATATTATTATTATGCCTGGTAGGCAATGGAACAAAATTGTGTGGAACCGTTCATCACTCCTTGTGGAACTGGAGCAGTGCACTCCCAGACGTATCTTTTTCAATGACAGAACCTGGTCAATTCCTTTATGTAATGTAATTCTTTATTTCAAATTCCATCAGAACATATACGCTCCAGCCAATGCGTTTCGTTCACAATGATGAACTTCGTCAGGGCAAGACTAACGGGAGATCCAAAGTCAGTAGTTCTCCAAATTCAAAGATGACAATAATGTATGGGATACATTAATATGAGGTTATATCCGGGATGTCACGAGTGAATGGGTGACTCAATGTCCTGCGTGGGCCCGGTTTGTGAACCTAATGCAGAATCTAAAGGGTGCTCCTTACTCGCTTTGAAGAATCGCAAGTTCATCACTCCTATTGTAACCAGAATTCAGGTTAGTGCAGTCTGACACTGAAATTTTTTTTCCAAACTTTTAAGGCAATCTTCATGTACACAAGATCTCAAGTTCACGAGGAAGAATTCAGTACAGATCAAAAGCAAATGTATAGATACCTAGGATGCCTTTCTCTGGCAGATCCAACTCAGTGAGTCCAAAAGGCCTTCTTTACACTCCCGACATAGGTGAAACGTTTAATATGAGCAGGCTGAAGAAATGTTAATTTTCAACTGCTCTGCTTATTCTATTTCAGGCAGATGCAGCTTCCCTCAGCTCCAGAAGCATTCATTTTTAGTATGTAGGGTCTTGAAGAAAGTCTTTCAATTAAACTAAACCACCATAAAGTTATAAATATTCATGTAGCCCAGGGTTCTCCAAAGTCGATCCTGGGGGACCAGATCCATGCCAGATTTTTTGCATATCCCTATTTAGATGAATGCAGTTATCTTAATAATCTGGCATGATTGCGGCCCTCCAGGACCGGCTTTGGAGAACCCTGGAGTAGCCTATCTACTTTATTTGGGCCTAAAATCCAATTCCTTTTGCATTTGTTTTTTTCGTTTTCAAAGATCACAACCTCGGTTTTGCTCTCATTAACAACCAATTTATTGTGCTGAGTGTAAACATGTAACATGTTTAGTGCATGTTGTAAACCCACCATTGTTTGGTCGAGAATGATCAGGTCCTCAGCATAACATAAGATTTGGATTTTATTAGTACCTATGTTGGGGCAAAGACCTGGAAACAAACACAGTTTGTCCAAAGTCTACAGTGTGAAGGTTAAAAAGAAACAGTGCAAGTATGCATCCCTGTTTTTGGCCTGTATTTATGTGGATGTGCTTGGATATGTCCTCACCACACACAACCAAGATTCTTACCCAATTGTCAGAATATAAAGAGATTATGGCTTTCAACAGTGATAAGCATATACCACACTTCTTGAACTTGGACCACAAAATATGTTGGTCAAATGCAGCTTTGGAGTCAATAAAACATGCATACACAGGTATGTTACAGGTGAGAGTAGATTTCTGTGGTAAGTATGACAAAACTAGGATATTATCAGTGGTGCTGCATTTATGCCTAAAGCCCATTCGGTAAAATGGGATTAAGTCACTTCTTCTGCCCAGTTCTCTTGTTCTTTCAGTAAGATTTTGGTATACACGTTTCCCTCTACATCCAGTATGTAACTTGCATTGCTTCCCCACAGCATTGTATTTAATACAGAACCTGTTTTTTTTGCCACTAAAGTTACATGCAAATATACATTGCTTTACTTTATTTGACCTGGCTTTAAGTTGAATCCTAAGGATGTTTGCACTGTTCCCTTTGTTGTACCTATTCTGCATAGATTATCAGGGGTTTCACAATAAACAGTGAAATGCTTTTTCCCTGCAGTGCTTGCATAAACCTACGGCATAAAAGTTCCTTCGAGTGCAAAACATTATCAACAGAACCCTTAGTACACCTGTGTGTTGTGTAGCACACCTTTGGGTTCTACAAGCACCTGCACTAATAATAAATGTATGTTCAAATGTATGTGAGCAGCAGGCAACCAATTGTTTAACCCATTTTACACTGCATTACAATGGTATGCAAAATGTACCTATGTTACACAGTGCAGGCATAGATGGTTTTGATGCACTTTTACAACAATTGCACTGTGGTATACAAACATTAATTGTCATGCTTAAGTGAGCCGCTTTTTTTTACAAGTGACATTTGGCATGCCCTTTATGTTTTCGTGAGCTTATGTGTGATCTTTGCCAGAATGAAAATAGATATGTGTCTGTGAATGCAACTGTTCAAAAAACAGACCTATTGGCTTTGTTTGGACATGTACCTTTTATAACTCCATATAAAGAGGTAAGATAACGCTGAAAGCAGAAGAGAATGGTCTAGACACAGTTATGTTGCATGGTTTTTATATAGCACAAGCTCACCAAGTACTTGGCCTCTTAGAACATTTTGTTCCACAGAGCGGGGCTGTAGTTGTGGAATTAGCCACATAGGATGTGTTTAGTAGTATGGTTACAAGATATGGATTTTTCCAACTCTGGTGCTCAATACAAGGTGTGAATCTTGTGACCTGCAGCAAACACAAGAGGAAGTATTGAAGGTTGTTGGCTGCTTATGCCAGGTAATTGGCAGGGGTATTCTGGTCCCTTGATCCTCCACCAAACTACTTTAGAGGGGCCGCCTGTTGATTTTTGAAATCTCTGCGGATCTCATTATGATCAACAGAAAAGTTTCACTTTCCTGGATATTGGTAGGTACATGTTAAGAGCTGCCCTGGTACGGTGTGTGAGGCTTAGCCGCTCTAATCATGGGCATTCAGCGCATGACCTTTGCGTAGTTCGACTGAGGCCTATTCTCGCAGCCTGCCCTGTCTTGTCTTCTCTGTTTCCACAATAAAGTGCTGCTGATGCGCATAAATATATATTTGGGTAAGTGAAAGTCTCTGTGCTGCTTAGTTTTCACAGATACGTCCTGCTGTAAAAGCAGCCGCGGTCGGTAGTGGGAGTAACTGCAGGGCGGTGATGTGGGGAGGGGGAGGGGCAGGGTGGGGGGTAGTAAACTATGGATTACGGAGGTTTACAGGTAAATTAACATATAAATTAATAAAACGAATTTCGTTGCGTGCACTGCATCCCCAAATGCGATGCTGTGCACGCAACGAAATTTGTTTTATTAATTTATATTTTAACTTACCTGTAAACCTCCGTAATCCATAGTTTACTACCCCCCACCCTGCCCCTCCCCCTCCCCACGTCACCGCCCTGCAGTTACTCCTACTACCGACCGCGGCTGTGTAAATGTATTTGTGAACTGTTATTGTTGGATTTATATTGTGCCTTTTCTCACTATAGATCATTTATTCAGTTTGTGGCTTGAAATGATATGTGTTATTTTAGCAATAAATCCATTGCTATTGTTTAGGAAAATAATTACCACCACTGAGTGATAATGTTATCACTTTGCCATCTTCCCAGTAATTAAGTCCTCACATTCGCTTCCCTCTGCTCCTTAATTACAGCTTCTCTCAGTTTCTCACCATACATTATTTTCTTTTTCATGTTGGGATAAGTATACGTGATTGGTTTATTTTGCAGCATTGAACCATATAATTATCAAACAATCTCTAATGTTTTAAAGTTCTGATTGCTTTATATGAAATATGTACAGTGGGAATCAGACAACTGCATTCTCATTTGCAGGTACAGAGAGCTAAATATCAATCTTCATTTAAAATCTCTTCTATGACACTTTGTATATTTCAAGAAATTAAGGTTCCCAATTCATAGTTGTAAAGCATTTATAAAGTTTTTTTGTCAGTGAATAACAGTTGTGTAGTGTCACATGGTCAGGATAGGCCTGGTAAGGATCACCACTATTTAAATGCTTATGTTTCTTAAGTTGCCTTCTCTTTTACACAAAATGACTTTTGACACACTTTTGCGCGCATGACTTTGCAAATGTCATTGCTGTTATTGTCCAGTAGGTGACAAAGCTACCAAGCTAGAATAAACTATTGCAGCCTAACTGGGCTTTCAACAAGGCTACATGGGTGCTGTTTATTTTATATACAGAACCACTTCCTTGTTTAAGGCAGAGGAGCACTCAAATGACACTGTGAGGTCACTGCATGCCAGAATTCCAGCTGAAATGCTTCCTGTTCACCAACACAAGGGATGTTCAGCTCTACATCAAGACAGGCAGCCTAATGACACTTACCAACAGGTAATGGGAAGTTAGACTGCCCGGCAGGGAATTGGCAGATCACCCACCCTAGGCAAGACTAGGATAGGGAGCGCTAGGTAGGAGTGCGCTATACATAGTATTTTTATAGGCCAGCACATATTCACTGTTTTAGCACAGTGGTGGAGTTGTTAATCTTTTTCACTATTCTCGTAATACTAATCATGCTGCTTTGTTTCATTCTATTGATTATCGCAGCACACGTATTTGATACAAGAATCACAGTTCTTCAATAAATATTGAAACGTCTTGCTGAGTATTTCTTGTGTATTTTCTTGGGTATGCATGAGAGTCCAAACAAAAGGGTTCTAGATCTGTTACCAGGATTTCCTTGGGGAATCAGGGTTGTCATTTTCTAAGGCTGCACACACATTTGTTACCCTGTAAAGTTAGATACATGATACAGTGTTTTGGTGCGCCCTTGTTTCAGGAACTAAATGAACACTGGTTCTTTTCCTCTTGGCCTGTGTGGCTACACTGTATGCAGCCTGTATTCCTCTGTCTTCTGTGCACTTTCGAGTGTGCCCTGGACATACACCTAGGAACGCAACTAGTTCGGTCTACAGACATTGACCTAATGGTAAGCTCATTAACGGCTCACTTGTAATGTTTTCCTTTGGGCTTGCCATTGCTTTTGAAAGAATTCTACAAGCTCTCCTGGGATGCTTCTGCTCCTAGTGATGTGGATCATAGCTCGGCTTCTGGGGATCCCACATTGGCTACTCCTCCTTCGGCGGCTGCTGAAGTGGATGGATGGGAACATGTTTGCTCTATGAATCTGATCCGATCGGTCCCTCTGGGAACATTGTCTGCGGTTGCTGGGGAAAGCAACCTTTCATCTACCTCTTGAACACATAAACAATCTGGCTATTTTGAGCCGTGGGACTTTTTTAACGCCTTAACCGTGACGGGCGTTCCATTGAGTGGACGTGGCCGCGTCGGCCAACAGACGTGCGCAGCACTACCGAGGAAGTGCTCGCGACGGCCGTTAGCCGACAGGCGCACTTAAAAGGTTAATTTGGCTTTCTTTTCATGTACGATTGTTCTGCAACCACAATTGCAGTCGCAAAACACTCACAGTTTACCACCTATTTCAAAAAAGTGGTAAGCCACTCAGAAACGGGAAAGGGTCCCTGGGGGACCCCTTCCCCTTTGTGACTGGCAGTGAAAATATTTTTAAGAGCAGACAATGGTCCTACGGACAAATGCCTACTCTAAAAAATGAAACAGAAATGTTTCATTTTTTCTTTTTTAAATGCATCCCATTTTCCAATAAGCAAAATGGGCTGATTTTTTTTTAAAACTGCTTTATTTAAAAAGCAGTCACAGAGATGGTGGTCTGCTGACCACAGCAGGCCACCATCCCTGTGAGTGCCGACCATTCCCAATGGGGTCGCAAATTGCGGCCTGTCTCATTAATATCACTGAGGCAGGTCATTTTCGACCCCATTGGGATCCGCTAACAGTGTCGGAGACACTGTTGTACATTCCATTTTGCCAGTTGCAAATTGCAAGTCACAAAACGACACAATTTGCGACTCGCAAAATCGAAGGGTCGTACATCTGGCCCTAAATTTGCAGCATACGCTTTGCTAGGAAAATATATTAATTCACAATCAGGCAATGCAAAGCTTTGATTCAAAACAGAAGTCCAGAGGTAAAAAACTACAAAAACACAGAACAGGAGAGCTCAAACTGCCTGAATGTACCTAGACTAAAGCCAAGCTAACAAAGTCCTCAAAAAGAGGACAAAATCCCATCACCCACCGTGGTGGCATGCTTCATCATATGGGATCTCCTCTCACCCAAACCTAGTTCGGATGAGGAGCTACTACTCCCTGTGTGGACCTACGGGAGGAGCTCGCGGATGTTTTTATTCTACGCTGATGGACAATGATCTCCTAAAGATCGATGAAGCTAACCTAAGTTGGGTGAAAATTAGAAGTGCAGTGTGAAATAAGTGATTTAAAATTGACTACAGGAACATAGAAAAACTTTAATAAAGAATATCCTTGTGTCAATGTTAAAAGCAAGGTAGTAGCGCGGACTGGCCTAATAGCCGAACGCACTAACAAACACCCAAAAACAGGGGGTCTACATGTTTCAGCCTATAATGATCGGAGAATTATTGGGATCTAGGCTTTCATCAGGACCAAAATGACACAAACTACTGCACCTACAACGAAGCGCACCGAGCAAATAACTTAAACTAGTGTCTAAGTGTAGGCAGGCCGATACACCAACCTTGTACCGCAGGATCAAATGGAATAGCTGCAAGTGTCCTGTCAATCAAAGAAGGTAAGTACCTGTGTAAAATGAAACAAAAAAGCCACAAGTGAATCAGTTAATAGCTAGACTCTGTAGTACATACGAGGCAACAGCCCACATAGGCTAAAACAGTCGAAATGTACTGTATCAGTCTTACCCGTAAGAATATCGGGACTACGCCTGCCGCTCCTGGTAACCACTCAGGGCGTGAGACAACGCACTGTGAAAAAAGGCAAATAAAAGAAGCGTCTAGTGTAGCGAACAGCAAACATATACCAGGTCGTTAGGCCAGTTATAATAAAATGTACAAGGGATATAGTAGATGGTAAGTCTAACCCAAGGAGACAGGAGACAGATACAACCATCCCAGTCAGGTCCCACTCATAGAGGCCAGAAAACCGACTCTCAACAAGAGACGACCTATCATACCAATACCCAAAAGCACCTGTGAAAAGAGCGCATTACCAGTGCCTCAAAATTAGGTCAACGGGCACTCATCTTATCAATGCTTGTCAAGGTAAGGCAAAACATCCTGGAGGGTTAGTTCAGGAAGTGGGTGGCGTGGCACTATGGAAGCAGACTCAACGGCTGCCAAGTTGCATCCCAAGTGAAAACCTCTAGAGCGCTCAATCGTAGTAAACCAACAGGGAGGCTAGAGACGTTTCTGAAGGAGGGTAACAAGGTAATGCCAAACATCAATGTGGCTGGCCCGTGTTAAAAAATACTCAGGCACTCGACAGACAATAAAACGAGGGTGTGTTTAACTAACAATAATCGTCAAAACGGGTCAATATACTTGCGAGGTGGTAAAAGAGAAATGTACAAGCTAGTGAAGTCTCGTAATGTATAATTAGACGTAAGGCTCACTAAGCCCAACCTCAGCAAGAAATGCAAGGACTACTGGGGAATTGCCCAAAAAAAAACTAAAGTCCTTGGGTTAGACTTACCATCTACTATATCCCTTGTACATTTTATTATAACTGGCCTAACAACCTGGTATATGTTTGCTGTTCGCTACACTAGACGCTTCTTTTATTTGCCTTTTTTCACAGTGCGTTGTCTCATGCCCTGAGTGGTTACCAGGAGCGGCAGGCGTAGTCCCGATATTCCACGGGTAAGACTGATACAGTACATTTCGACTGTTTTAGCCTATGTGGGCTGTTGCCTCGTATGTACTACAGAGTCTAGCTATTAACTGATTCACTTGTGGCTTTTTTGTTTCATTTTACACAGGTACTTACCTTCTTTGATTGACAGGACACTTGCAACTATTCCATTTGATCCTGCGGTACAAGGTTGGTGTATCGGCCTGCCTACACTTAGACACTAGTTTAAGTTATTTGCTCGGTGCGCTTCGTTGTAGGTGCAGTAGTTTGTGTCATTTTGGTCCTGATGAAAGCCTAGATTCCAATAATTCTCCGATCATTATAGGCTGAAACATGTAGACCCCCTGTTTTTGGGTGTTTGTTAGTGCGTTCGGCTATTAGGCCAGTCCGCGCTACTACCTTGCTTTTAACATTGACACAGGGAAATTCTTTATTAAAGTTTTTCTATGTTCCTGTAGTCAATTTTAAATCACTTATTTCACACTGCACTTCTAATTTTCACCCAACTTAGGTTAGCTTCATCGATCTTTAGGAGATCATTGTCCATCAGCGTAGAATAAAAACATCCGCGAGCTCCTCCCGTAGGTCCACACAGGGAGTAGTAGCTCCTCATCCGAACTAGGTTTGGGTGAGAGGAGATCCCATATGATGAAGCATGCCACCACGGTGGGTGATGGGATTTTGTCCTCTTTTTGAGGACTTTGTTAGCTTGGCTTTAGTCTAGGTACATTCAGGCAGTTTGAGCTCTCCTGTTCTGTGTTTTTGTAGTTTTTTACCTCTGGACTTCTGTTTTGAATCATTATTAGTAGGGGGACTTGTCCAGTTTGGTTGTGTGATCCCTCAGACCCTTTCCTAATCTGTTTTGTTAATGTAAAGCTTTCACATAGATCCCCAGCGATCCTATTCCAGTAGTTGGTATTTCATACATAATAATATAATAATAAATTGGTTTCATATAGCTGGTCACTCTATAGTCTGTAGTTTCTAACCACTTTAAATATTAAATATGTTATCAGGCAGTCTAATGGTGCTAAATTTACTGACCTTGGAATAATGGAAGGATGAGTTGGCTTTTTTGGATATGAATGCGTGATTTTCAGACCTTTGCATGTCAAAAATGAAGTGTTTTTTTTCTTTTTATAGATACAAGAGTCAAATTAAATATTTAACATTTTATTTTTTTTCATAATTTTTCAAAACGTTTTGTGCTGCAGCACTTCTGGGAGCATCATGGTCTGGCTTATTAGGCATACCATGGAAGTATATGAATATTTCATGAATGCCTATTCAGGACCTATTGCTTTTTATCAGATTTATGTGAATATAGTGTTCTAAAATGCACTGTTTGTCATCATGTTTCAGAATTTTCGTTGGCGCTACCAAGGTTCTAAAATCAAGTCTGGCTTCCTTATTTGCTGCAACGTGGTGCTGGCATTTATTGTCCACCACCTTCATATCTAACCGGCTATGTTATGTTAACAGAGATGTGTTTACTGCGGTATTGCCATTCTTATGGCTTTGAAGGGCTGTGCTTCAATAATCAGCACGAAAGAACGAAAGTGTGTAATTTACCCAAGGATTCTTTGTTGTCAGCAAAATAAATCGTGCCTTAAACAAAATTAGAGTGATTTCAGAAACCAAAGTCATGAATGTTTTTCGCTGAAATTGTGCAACCCACTCAAAATGAAAAAATACCAGCTTTCCCCAGCCATGTCTTCTTAGTGCCAGAAGTAATTTTAATTCTATTTTGCAAACTATTACAAATTCTTCTTATGCATGTTTACAGGGACTTCCGGGTTTCAGCAGTAAGATCACTGGCAATTTGAAACGTGTGGGCACTACAGTTTTAAAGTTGTCCCCGTATGCCTCAGAATTTACTGTATCCCGCACACATGCATACATTGATGACGAAAAGGAAAGGGAATTGAAAGCAGTTAACAGTATATAATGCAAGATATGAGAGCTTGCATAACGTGATTTCACCAGTGCCAGATGTACTGGAGTAAGTGAATTTAAAAGGTGCATTGCTTGACATAGTTGTGAAGTGACTCCATGTAATGTCTGACCTCTTCGTCAAACCAGATTTTTTTGCCAACAACACACTGCATTCTAGGAATTGTACTTTCACATCTCCCATAACAAACATGCACTTACAAAGACAAGCATGCAAAATTATTGTTTCTTAAGAATCGTAACTAGGTCTGTGGGAACAGTGCTATGGGATTAACATGTTTTACCATTTCTGAAACAGTTTTGAAATCGTGTTTTAAATCCTTAATTTTACACTGACGCCTGCAGTGCCCACTGACGCCTGCAGTGCCCCTTAAGTTGTTTTGCAAGAACTAGGACAATTTACTGCACTTGAGCAACAAGCACCCTTGGAAGACTACTCCTCACATTTGACCTTGGTCTTTGAATGCAGAGCAAATGTGCTGAGATAAGCACAAGATGTACATGCCTGTTTACAGAAAGGGAGCACTCAGAAGGAAAAGACAGCGTCTGACATTTTACCTCAGTCTTTGAATGCTCAGCAAACGTGACAAGATAAGAACAAAATGTAAAGACCTGTTTACAAAAACGAGTTTGTGGAAGAATATTGTAAAAACTGTTTAAGCAAGTGGAGGGACAAATTGAACCTGGACAGCCTAAAGCAAATAAATCCAGCAAGTGGAAAGCAAGAATATGTGAGTCACAAACCACAAAGCCAATAGCAAGCAACGGGCGGAATGCATTACTAGACAACTTTCTGAAAATCCCCAAGATTTCTGGCAGGCTGCAACCTAAAAATGGAGGTATTGATGTATGTGACATTGTTTTAACTTTGAGGAATCTTCTCCTTGATGTATGTTAGAAATTGGATTTCTGGTTGGCTAGGGCATGCGCCTAAGCCAGGCAGACCCCACCACTCTAGACAGGGCAAGGGAGTTACACGCTGAAGATAACCCCAGGTCACCCCCTTGGTAGCTTGGCACGAGCAGTCAGGCTTATCCCAGAGGCAATAAGCGCAAGTAGTATATGTAAAACACCACCAGTAACTACTGGCGCAATAATGACCTTAGCATTATTACCTGCAACATAAGCATCACCTCCATCACCTTAGGCATAAAACATCATGTGTAGACCTCATAAGAATAAACACGTTACACAATAGGCCTCATCCTAAAACATCATAGCATGACATTAGGCATCAGCATAAATACATCATGCAACATCACATTAGGCATACGTCAGTATTGCACCACAGTAACACTACTACCAGGTGCATACAGCACCTTACAAACTGACCCCAGGCCAACTGGCCTTTACTGGGGCTCAAATGCCCTTCGTTCAAAATGTCAGTGCTTCCTCCAGGTCCTTCCACTGGCCCTTTTGCTGCCAATGCAGCCAAAACCACGGTGTGCAATGCGCTGGGGGGCGTGGGGGTGCTTCTTACCCCTTTCTTATTATGAAAACAAAATGCCCCCAAAGGAAAATGGAACTGGCACCACCGTGCCACTTGGGGAGCCCCACTCTGGGGCTCTACACACAGAATTGCCCCCACGTTGCAGCTGCCCGCAACTGCGGTGCAGCTGCGAAGACAGTAACAGGTACTGGCACTAAGCGTGCCTGTTAAACCCCACTCAGGGACTTGTGTTTCAAAAGTGCCTCCACGCTGGAGCGGCCCGCTCTCCTGCAGGACCGCTCTGGAAAACAGGCACCGACAATTTTCCTCGGGGAGCCCCTTTCACATGGGCTCTTTCGGTGGGCTCTTCCTGGTGGCGGCATTGCAGGGCTCGGAGCCCTCAAGGCTCCGGTCTTCCTCCCGGTCTCCTCTGATCCTCAGGCACTGGCCAGGTGCCTCGACAGATCCAATTCTCAGGACCTCCCCCTACTTCATCCGGTCCCTCTCTGGGGACACGGGACTTCGGCGGTGAGCCCCCGAGGTTCCGGAAGGCCCTCTTTGGCATGCGGGACTTCCTCTTTCCCGGCCGGCAACGCCCCCAAGCAGGCACGGCCGCCTGGTTTCCGGGTCAGCCCGCAGCAGTGATCTTCCCTAGATCTCGGCGGCTCCTCCGGGCGGCGGAAATGCGAGGTAGGCTCCCGTTTAAAATAAAGACAATTGCGGGGTGGGCTCCTGCTATTCTCAATAAGCATACAAGCTGGGTGGGCCCCTGCTATTCTCAATAGGCATACAAGCGGGGTAGGCACCTGCTAGAGGAGCACAGATGCGGGGTGGGCTCCTGCCACCAAGCTGGCATAAACGCGGGATGGGCACCTGCTAGAGGAGCACAGACACAGGGTGGGCTCCCACCACCTAAGCGGCATAATCACGGGGTGGCCACCCGCTCTTCCCACAGGCAATATAGGGGAATCCCCGCATCGGGATCCCTTCCGGGCACGTTCCAGCCCAGTACTGCGAGACATACGCGCTGCTCTCTCCTTCAGGAATGAAGTTTTAGCGCTCACGAGGCACCAGGGTCCTCCATGCTAATGGGACATGGCTGGGCCCAGGCAGGCCAGCACACAGGTCTCTCCCGCAGGGAGGAAGTGACTTTTGGCGGTTCCTCCTGTGGCCCAGCAGCAACAGGTACCAAGGAAGCACAAAGCACACCCTCCCATGGGGTCATAGCCCCGTACTTATCTCCCAAATTCCTTTGTCTGCCCTGGCACAGGGCTTGGGTGAACCAGTACTAACTGGTTCTGGGGAGTGTGGAGCACTTTGTTTACAGGGCTGCTCTTCCCCTTTGTCAGGTTGGGGGTCTGCCATCAGACACACCACAGGGGGGCGGAGGCAGCATTCACATAGGCAGGCACAGACCTATTCAGGGTCAGGGGACTACTCCATCCACTGTTCCAAATGCAGATGCCCTATTCAGCCTAGCACTGGCTCACTCTTCCTGCCCCTCCTGGAGCTACACACACCTCACCAGCCCCTGCCACTCCAAAGTCAGATGTGCAATCCACATCAGGCAGGCAGACGCATAGCCCACAGAAATGCCAACTTCGAAAAGTGGCATTCCTAAAATAGTTATGATAAATCTGCGCACACCACTGCTTAGCATTTATTATTACTATTCCAAACATACCAAACTTGACCACGCTGCTCCTCTCTCATATCAGGAATTACCACTGAAACACTTACCAGGGAATCCCCAATGCATTCCTATGGGAGTGCAGCCTCACAGTAGTGAGAAACCAAAATGGCTGCTTGTCACTACCAGGACATGTCACGCACTTAAGGTACATGTTCTACCTTTTACCTACAATACACCCTGCCCATAGGGCTAGCTAGGGCCAACTTAGGGGTGACTGACATGTAGTAGAACGGGGGTCACAGACATGGCACACACTTTGGGTGCCACGTCACAGCGGCAGTAACACTGCGCACACAGGCCCTGCAATGGCAGAGGGCTGAGATAGGTTTGCAAGGCTACTTTGGTGGGTGGCGCAACCAGCACTACAAGCCCACTAGTAGCATTTAATTTAGCAGCCCCGGGTATATGAGATACCACTTTACAAGGGACTGACAGCTAAATTAAATATGCCAAACAGGTGTAGACCAATATTACCATGTTTACCAGAGAGAGCACACACACTTTTTACACTGGACAGCAGTGCTAAAGGTCCCAGAGTCCTAGAACCACTAACACCATATCAGAGAAAAGGCTAAGAGGAAGGCAAAAAGTTCAGGGATGACCCTGCAAAATGGGCCAAGTCCAACAATTTACAAAGACTCATTCACAAACCAAGATGTTCAATTTGCACAAAGATCTGTTTTTCAAATGGGTATACAATTAGCGAAGTGCAATAATAGATAGCATCGTCAATTCTATATTCACATATGATGGTAAAATGACCTATCTACTGAATATTAATTAGGCAAACCACTGTTTGTGACAACCTCTGGATGGCAGCACATGATGGGATGGTGGCTTGCATTGCTACACCACTATTCTTGCATTCGTTCTCCAAACTGGATTCCATAAAGCAGTTTGTGCCCATCAAAGGGGCAGGTTCTTGTAAAAAAAATAACTTTGTTGGCACATATCTGGGCGAGCAGAGAGTAGCCCTTTGACCACAGCCTGCTCTCGTGATAATGCCAAACACAGTTCCCAAAAGGGAAACTGTCCCATGGGGACAGCTTCTCCTTCACAAACCAAATACCACTGTCTTTCAAGTGTTGGTATCTGATGAATTGCTTACAGCCACAACTGTGGCCACAAAGCATTGATACATCCCTCTGTGACTTCCGAGCACAAGGGTGGAGGGGAGAGAGGGCACCTATTTCACGCCTTTTCCTATTTACAATTTGTAATCTGTCCGAAAACCCATTTTACCAGTCAGAAAGACTGCCATTTACCATACCTATTAATTTAAATATTAAAGATCAAACATCTCATTGATGAAATATGGCGATTACTCAATCACTTGTATTCCAATTTTCCATAAACTGTGCGCCATAGCTAAAACCCTGGTGCTTACTACAGACTCTATGTTTACCACAAGTTAATAGGCTCTCAAAACTGTGCTCTACCACCTACAACCAAACCAGTTTACCCGTAGTTTAATAGCTCCTTTTACCTGTCCAGACTAAGGTCTCCCAATGTCCTTTCAAGGACCATTCCTGTCTATTGCCACCTGCATGTGGGGACAAAATCTTGACTTTTAAACAGCACCCTGAAAAAATATCAACTCCAGAATATTAAGATATTAACTTACACAGTATTGTCAAGGTTAAGTAGAAGTAGCACAAGAACAATAAATCTATACTCTCCTTTTATTTCTTGCTTTGATAACATCTGGATGATATTGTGCTGATCGATATTTTGGATTGTGTCTTGCATCAGGCCAATATTTTTATGGTTGAAATTTTGACATAGAACCATCTTTGGATTAAAAGAAGCAGACATCGTTACACCACTGACTTTTGCTGGTTACTTTTCAAGCCATAATTGTTTGTAAACATGGCTGCAATACCCTCAGAACTATTGCATCCCAGTTGTATCAAGAAATGTTCTCTGGGGAAGTGGTTTTCATTTCACAAGAAACAAGATAAGACAAGCAATGTACTTTCTCTACCAAAAAAGATAAATATTGGAATAAAGATTTCTTTTGGCTACCACTCAAGCTCTGGACTCCTTAATTGAAGAAATCAAATAGCCTCTGACCTCCTTGCCTTCCACAAAGACTCCTCTTTTGCTCACCAACATTGATATTTAAAGTGATTTTTTTAAAGTGTGGTAATTGACCTAAAATTTATATAGTGGTGTTTTCCCTGCAGAGATACAGTTGGTATTAATCGAAGTACCCTAATGAGGCTTAGGGGACACAAATATAGATGGTGCACTGTATATTGGGTCGCAATCATATGTTATGTGCAAACATACATGCACCCTTACCTAATATGAGTCAACACCCCTTCTATGACCCCTCATGGTTCATGCACCCTGAAGCACATAGAGCAGTTGTGTATGTCTGAACCGGAAACACCAATGTCTTATAGTAATGTGATGCACAGCATCTTGTGAGTCTGGTATGGTAAACTGCACAAAAATGTGCCATGTGGTCAAGTTGTTGATATCAGTTGCGCCTCCTAGTGGGAGTGCTGTGGGCGGTGGGACGGGGAGGAGCAGGGTGAAGGTAGTAAACTCCGGCATACGGCCGACTGGAGTTAAATATGGAGATAAATAAAACGAACTACATTGCTCGTGCTGCAACGCCATATGCGTTGCAGCGCGCGCAATGTAATTTATTTATTTATTATTTATTTATGTACTTAACTCTAGTCGGCCGTATGCCAGAGCTTACTACCCCCCATCCTGCCTCTCCCCCGCCCCGCCACACCACCCCGCAGCACTCCCACTAGGAGCCGCAACTGGTTGATATGGAGTTTTGGTGTCTTTAATCTGGTTTCTGCCTCCTGCCATTTGACATTTCATATTTTTCACCTTGTTTACGGTAAAGAGTTACCTTAACCCTGTGAAAGATAGATTGTGCTCAATAAATACCTGTCTGTGGGTGAGGGAACTGGATGATGGAGGGGCATGTTGTGTCCTGCAGGACATGCCATGCAGCAGCTCCTTGCTAGGGGCTGGCTAACACCCACCCCTCACCCACCCAACAAAGGCATCACTAGGTAGGTGACCCTGCTAATAAAAGGGGCCACCTATACACACTAACTGTTAGTGTCCGTGTCATTCCTGAATGCAACATGATGGCCTGGGCTGATGACAAAACACTGGTAATGAGGACAGTTGTACCCACCGTGCCCCGACTCTGTTCACCCATCCTTGCTTCCCACCTCCACCCCAGGATCATTCTGCGGATGCCCAACTTAGCTGTGAAGACAGTGCCATGGGAGGGAGGTGAGTGCGAGAGCTGCGCCCTGCTTGAGGCTTTCCAGTAGGACACTAGGGCAGGGCCGGCTTTAGGGCAGTGCGACCGGTGCGGTTGCACAGGGCGCTGACCCATGGAGGGGGACTCGGCCTCATCGGGTGCCACTATGTTTAGCAATACCTTCTGATTGGAGATATGAGGGGCACTTTTGCCCGGGGGAAGTGAGGGAATCGAGGAGGCGGTCATGGGGTGTGGGGGTACCAACACAAATATTGCACCGGGCGCCACCAGCGCTAAAGCCGGCCCTGCACTAGGGCCAGCGCTTCGGCACATGGCCAGGTAGGGCACAATACCAGCCCGAGAGGAAAAAAAAGACCCCACTGCACCCATGCTAAGGGGTCCTGCAAAGACATGGCTACACTCTTCTCCTCACCCAGCTCGAGTGCCTACATGGGAAAGGAGCAGGTGGTGCTGAACCGAACAGGAGGCCCAAGCTCATACCCAATCACAGAGTGGCAGACATCTGGGCAGAAAATAAAACATCACCAGATCTACATGCTTCCACATATCTCACCTCATTGCCTGCAGGAGTTAATGTAGCTTCCTGCCTTGTACCCTAAGTTACAGCATAGAAGCACTGAAGCGTGACCGGAGGACGGAGCAACACGCATCAGATGACCAGCCCTCAGCTTCCGAGGCTGCACCGAAGTCCGCAGCAGGGAAAGAAAGCCATGACAGGCCTGGAGAGTGTTCTGCGAACCCTGGTGGCCATCTACCAGCACCGCTTGCTGCAAGATAGCCATCTGTCAGCACAGCACCAAAGGGAAAATATACCTACTTTTCCCCCTGAGATAGTTTGGGGACCATTGGCCACAGTGCAGAGTCCACACATGAAGAAAGCAGCTGGTTGGCCTCACTGACTCTGAACAGGGCCAAGAAACAGGTGAGAACAGAGCATAGCCTCACTCGCAGAGTCCATGTCAGCCCAGCCAACCTGTCAGATAGGCAAGGAGCCCTGCATGTCCTTAGTAGCCATTACTCATCACCACCGCAGGGAAGAAAGGTATTGGTTTACCTCCCATGGCTATATTGCAGCACATAAGCAGCCAGGATCCTGCACACTGTTGAGATCAGAAGAGGATTAGATGAGCCGAACAGAAGACGAGCACTCAGTCTCTACTCCCACAAGACAGAGAGGTGGTCACATCCCACGAAAGAACCCAGATCAAGAGGCTAAGTGGGCAATATAGTCTGGCACCTTAAAAGTAAAAACCCTGCACAACGCTGCAACCGGAGCACTGGTAAAGAGTACACAGCGATTGTCAGGCCGTACACCATAGATGCGTGCCATTGAGTTGACACAGCACCAAACAGCCTCCACCAGCCCTAACCCAAACCCTCTGCAAGACCAGTTAAGCCCCAAGAAGGAAAGCCTAGCGAAAGGATGCCCAGATTGAAAGAAGCATAGGAGCCCACTGCATCTGAGACCCTGTTCCAGACACTTGGGCCACATTGCCTTGCACCCTCAAGGCCATGTGCCACACCCACACTAACCCTGCCTGATGATGGCGTGGCCTCAAGATTCTGGCACGGCGCCATCAAGAGAAGGTGAGTCAGAAGAAAGACTCCCCCACTCTCTACAGGAACAGTACTCCAAGGAGGTCCTGGAAGAGAGAACACCATCGAGTAGGAGTTCCAAGAAGGTCCATAAGGAGGGAATTTGCAACATGTGTTATGAAGCCACAACGACACAGAGAAGAAGAGGGTCAGGCAGTGGGACGACCCTCAGAGCAGAGGGCCAGCCACACATATACACCTACAAAGTAGGAGCTCCTAGAAGGTCCCTAAAGAGGGAACACGTGACACATGACTGGACGCCACACTGAACTCAAGAAGAAAAGGAGAATCAGATCAGAGACTGCCCTGTTCATTACCAAGCCAGAGCCCAACGTTTGATGTGAG
The DNA here is from genome assembly GCF_964204655.1 of Triturus cristatus. Classification (NCBI taxonomy): domain Eukaryota; kingdom Metazoa; phylum Chordata; class Amphibia; order Caudata; family Salamandridae; genus Triturus; species Triturus cristatus. The sequence continues at coordinate 960,221,172 of NC_140590.1, forward strand.
TGGCTGGAATACAGAGACAGTTCAACACTGAGAGGCTCTGTTGACCAGCCCTGAAGATGGTGCACCCACAAGAAGAGATGCGAGCAATTAGAAGTCTCATCATCATAAGTGGCAAGAAGGTACATGCTGAAGCACCAAGGAGAAAGATGGTAAGGAAGTGTGACCTGCTGGTCTACACTGGGAAACCTGATGACCAACCAAACCCAGGAAGGAAGATCAAGAGAAGCCAGGCTTGAAAGGAAAGCCCGAGAAGACTCGAGCTGCTGACGAAGCGCATCTAGACACACAGGCAGCAAGCCACCGAGGTGAGACAGCGATGACCTGGTAACAGCACAGTGCAAGAATCAACAGTAAGCTGCAAGCACGAGGAACCAAGTACCTGCCTCACGCATCCCGGCTCATACATTCATACACAGTCAGCAATGACTCAGCAACCCAAAAAATCCAAGCACAAGGATGCCGATGCTTCCACAAAGGAAGAATGGAAACTCCTGGCCACCATCAATCCCAGTTGTCGACGACCCAAGAAAGAAGGCCTGCAACCATCAAGGCAAGTTGTTGCCACCAGTCGTACAGGTTCACCACATAACTGGCAACCCTATCGTGCCAGCCCCTGTCTAGTGCATCATCACTACCATCCATGGACATGGACCAGTGAACATCACCTGTGGTGTCCAATATCGCGATCAGAACTAAGGATAAAAAGCAGCCCAAGCGCAGACCGCACGCAGTCCCATGGCAACCCATCCAAAGGACCTCCACACGCACGAGAGATGGACTTGACATTTTCCCCATTGACAAATTTCCAGGAGGTAGCAAGGTTTTGCAGCAGGGACCTCGAAAAGTTACAGATGTTTATTGAGCCAAGCAACATCACCAAAGCATGCATCATGATGGATGCTACATGGTGGACTCCGACAACGCTCCTGATGCACCCTCTTTTTGACCTGTTCATACTAACCACAAATCATCTGAAGCATCAGCAGCGGGTGCCAACTCCAGACAAGGGGCATGACTTCAGCCAGCATGTAGACAGAAGGTCCCTGCCATCACTGAGCTAGCGTTCGTGTCCTGAAGCACTTTGGTTAAATTATGAATGCGAGCAGATCTGTCCTGTTGCAGCTCATTTCATCAGCCCATATTTCCACTACTGTCCTGCTGATTGACATTAGAGACTGATGCACCACGTGGTATCCAGTTTATTGTTGTTTTGTTTCACTGGGTTGGTCTTTGTCGTTTTTCTTTTGGATTTTGGAAAAATGTAGTATCCTGTAGGACACACCATGCCCCCTTCCTAGGGGCCAGACTAACACCCACTCCTCACCTATTCAACACAGGCGTCATCATCAGATGTCCCTGCTAATAAAAGCGCCAGGTGCACGTGCCCTGGGCGAGTTATACTAACTTCTAGTGTCCATGTCATTTGTGACTGCACCATGATGACCTAGGCCCCACAACACAACAGGACAGACAACTACTGTAGGTTCACTAGACTATATTAATGTAGTTTCCACGCTCTTGCTTCAATATGGTTTAGCACCACTTGGGTTGGGAATCCTATGGGGTTTGTGGGCTATCTTGTATTCGTCAAGTGCTGGAAAAACAGAGACATGGGGCGCGGCTGTAGTAGGATTCCTGGTTTTGCCATCTTCATTTATGGAATCATGGTGCCCCTTCCAGTCAGTACCTTCAACTGAGTTTGGAGTGGGGCCACATTTATAGTCCTCTGTTCTTCCCTACGGGGTGATCTCCCATCTCTTGTGGCATTTGTAGCACTTGTCTGGAGGGAATTGCTAGTGTCTTCCATAGAAGGCAGTCCCTTCCTTGGCTTCTGTTTTGTTTCTCCCCTTACAGCTTTCTTTTATGTAGGCCATTCTTTGCCTTCTCTGAATCAGAGATCTGCTGCACAGCACTGCCTTCCCTGCTGTCCTGCTGCTTGAGGCATAAAACTCTTGACCCTGTGGGGCAAAAAGCGGGGGCTACAGTTAGGCAGCGGCCATCAGTAAAAGAGTCAGCTAGGCAGTGCTAGAGAACCCAACATGCCCTTTTTTCCATGTCTTTTTTATGTATTGTCCGCCTGATATTCACCTTAAATGCCTGAGTAGGGTTGGACAATTATAGGACCAATAAACAGTGACAGGCACAAGCAGTTGTAAAGGGGTCTATGGATTGACGGAAGAGTCTTTGGAATCAGGGGCAAAGGAGTACGGCAGGAACAGCATAAAGCTGGAAGGGACGTGGAGATGAGAGGAAAGCCCAATGGGGTAATAGGACTTCTAGTCCAGGACAAGGCCTGCGTTGACTTGGGTCCTCAGACTCCCCAGACTCCATCTTGCAGTGTAATTAATAAAATATAGGTGATTATTTTCCTGAAATATTTTCAAAGATTGGAATGGTGTTGCTTTCCCGCAATGTTGCGTTTTGAACAATTACAATATTATTAATAATACACCTGAAATTAACTTGCTATTGTCATTATCATCTCCTGTTGGAACAATGAAATGGCTTTGGGTCTAATTCACTAAGAATTTTGCCTGAGTAGATGGCACTTACTCCTGGAAATGAAGGTGAAAGACAAACCGTTGTTCATGTATTACATGATTTATGGCAGGCCTAATTTGGCATTTAATGCGGCTACAGTGAATCAGAATTACAGGCTGAGCAGGAATGCGGCATTGCTGCGTGGTTTCCCCGTGGACATTTTCGTCCAAAAGCCTGATAAAACTTGCATGGGAAAAAGCCTCAAAGTGAGGGAAAAAGATGTGGGAATAAGTGAGCAAACGCGTTTAATTTCTGTGGTGTCGCCAGGCTATTGCTACACCCTTACTGTGCAGGCCAGACGCACGTGGTGGAATCAAGACTCGGGACACGTGTGGTGGTGTTGTCTCCGTCTCCGCTGCCGTGGCGCTTCTGCCGACGTGCATGCGTGACGTCATATTTATTGGGGGTAGAATCTACGTGACCTGACGCGCACGCCATCGCGTGTCACGTCAGGGATGCTATCGCGACACTACATTCCTCCCCAACACACAAAACAAACAATAATGTGACTGCACGTTAAAGTATGGACAACAGGTCTCTCAGTGTCCCGCAATCATGCACTCAATATTTGCAGTCTGAAAATCAAACAAGGAAAAACTGAAACAGTCTTACTTGACGTAGTCACGTAACCGACAGGAGGGCTCGGGGTGCGGTCTCAGATCATATCGCACTCCCCCACGGTCCGACGCACTCCCCCGGTCTCTACCCCCGGAGTCACCATCTGCGCCGCTCTCTCCAGTCTCTGGCACACCAGCTGCTTCGGGTGGCGTGTGCTCTGGCTGGAGCTGCAGTGGGTCAAGTCCATGACCGGTGGATTCCGCTCCTCCACTCGCCTGGTCCGCAAGTTCTAGGAATCGCTCCTCTCGCGGCGTGTCCCTCGTGGAAGTGTCCTGGCGTCGTTCATCCACTCCGGGGGCCACTGGAACCTTCTTGAAGTATGAAACATTCCTCGTTATCTTTTCGGTGCCTTTCCGGGCTGTCACACACGTGCCTCTGACTTTCTCCACGGTCCATGGCTGTGGTTCAAAGTTCAAACGAAACTTGCCCCCGGGCATCCGATTGCGGATCAGTACATTGTCACCCGGGACTAGGGGTGAGGACACAGCCCGCCGGCGGGCGTCGGCTTGAGCAAAGGCTCCGCGTCGATGCTCATCAATGGCACTGTCATTGGGGGTTTCGGGTTTCCACTCTGGGTGATGCGGTATGGAGTCGGTGACAACCCGCCCCATCAGCAGGTGTGCCGGTGCCACTCCCGTAATAGAGTGGGGCGTTTGGCGATAGCTGCGGAGAAATGTGAAGATTGCAAGTTCCACAGATTGGTTCTTTTCGTGGGCAATCCGTATCACCTTGTTGAGTGTCCTCATGAAGCGTTCAGCTTCTCCGTTCGCTTGAGGCCATCGGGGGGTGATTCGCCGGTGATAGACTCCAAGAGTCTGTAGGTATGCCGCGAAGTCCTGGCTCTGGAAAGGTGACCCATTATCGGTTCTGATCTCTTTGACTATGCCATGTGTTGCCATGATTTTCTCAAGCTTCGGGATTACTTCCTGAGCACTCAGAACAGTCAGTATTTCCACCTCCGGATACTTGGAGTGATCATCTATGGCCACCAAAGTGTGCCGTCCATCCGGCAAGCTGCCAAAATCGATGCTGATCTTCGACCATGGCCTCCAAGGGCGAGGCTCCATCACCACAGGGGCTGGCCGGGGCACTTCTCCGGTTACCTGACACGCCTGGCATTCTCGAACAGTGGCCTCCACTATTTCGTCCATGAGAGGGAACCACACTTTGGTTCGGAGCCGGGACTTAGTCTTGACCATGCCCTGGTGACCAATGTGGGCCAGATCCACCACTCTCTGGGTGAGGGACGTCGGGATGACTAGCCGGTGGCCTCTCAGCAAACATCCTGTATCGTCTTCCGTCAGTTCCGTTCTTACATGGTACAGGCTCTCCATTATTTGCTTCGCCCGAGGCGTCAGGCTTTTCCACTCCTCTCGGGTGCGGGTCCAGCTGTTGTCTCGGACCGCCACTCTTGCTCTTTGTAGGCACTCATCTTCGCTAGTGGCCTGAGACAGGCTGGCCATGGACACTGGCCGGGGACATGACCGCGCCGTGATGCAGCGGACGTATTCCTCTGTTTCTGCCGCTTCCTTCATTTCTTTTGGAGTTGCTGTGCGAGGGTGGCGAGATAGGTAATCTGCCGGGTTCCGGGCACCCGGCTGGTACTCAATCTTGCAGTTATAGTCCTGCAGTTGCAACATCCATTTCACGATTCTTGGCGGCGGCTTAGTGGACGTGCCCGCAAACAGGGATACCAGTGGCTTGTGATCTGTGGTCACAACAAAGGGTTTGCCGTAGACATACAGGTGGAAGTGACAACACCCCCAATGAATGGCGATCGCCTCTTTTTCTATCTGGGAGTATCTCTGCTCCGTCTCAGTGAGTGACCGGCTGGCGAATGCCACCGGGGCCCATTCCTCGGCACTTGTCTTCCGTTGTAGCAGGACCGCGCCCAGCCCGACTGGACCGGCATCGACGGCGATTTGCGTCAGCTTGGCCGGGTCGAAGAAGGCCAGCGTCGTGGCTTCTGATAGTGCCTGTTTGACTTCCTCGAACGCTCGATTCTGGTCACTGTTCCATGTCCAGGGGGTGGACTCTTTTGTGAGCTCCCTCAGTGGCGCCGTGAGGTTCGCCAGATCCTTGATGAACCTGCCACAATAGTTCACCATTCCTAGAAAGCTCCTCACCTCCGTGACGTTGGCAGGGGCGGCCGCTTCCTTGATATCTTTGACCTTGTCCGGATCCGGGTTGACACCATCTGCCGAGAAGGTGTAGCCGAAGAACTGGATCTTCTGGCACAGGAACTCGCACTTCTCCCGATGTAGGGTAAGACCTGCGTCTCGTATGCGTCGTAGCACCTGCACCAGCCTCTCATTGTGCTCCGCCACGGTTGTGGCATGTACCATGATGTCATCGCTGACGTTGATCGCTCCGGGGATTCCTGCAATGAGCTCTTGTATTATGTTCTGGAATACTTCCGCAGCGCTCGACACCCCGAAGCTCAGCCTCGTATACCGCCTCAGACCTACATGTGTGGAGAATGTGGTTATGTTCCGGGACGCTTCGTCCAGAACTAGTTGGTGATACCCAGAGCGTAAGTCCAGCTTTGAGAACCATTTGGCGCCTGCCATCTCCCCGACGATGTCATCGATGGTCGGGGTGATGTGTCGCTCCCTTTTGATGGCGGCATTGGGGAGCCTCATGTCTACGCATATTCTGACAGCGCCTGGCTGCTTGGGTTTCTTCGCCACGACAATTGGCGACACCCACGGGGTCGGTCCGGACACTTTCTCGATGATCCCCGACGCCTCTAGCTTCTTCAATTCAGCTTCCACCAGTGGCCTGAGGTGGAATGCTATGCGGCGATGCCGGAGGGCTATTGGCTGGACGGTGGGATCAATATGTAGGTGAACCTCTTTGCCCCGGAACTTGCCTATCCCGTGAAAGATTTCCTCGAACTCCTCCAAGGTGTGGTGTACTGATTCTTGGTGTACCCCAAACGCGAACGTTACCACTCCCAGAACTTCTGCCGCCCGACAGCCCAGGAGCATGCCTTGCCCGTCTTCGGTGACATAGACATTCGACGTGATGGACCGTGTCCCATGGGATATCACCGTCCTGAACTTTCCTCGTACCTTTAACGGTTCCTCCTGTCCATAGGCGAACACCGTGATCGTCGAGGGCTGGAGTGCGGGCTGTGGGCGCATGGATTTGTGCATCGCGGCGGCCATGATGTTGATGCTGGCTCCTGTGTCTACCACCGTCGTGACTTCCTGTGACCCTACTCGGATGCTGCATTGCGGCAGTCTCCTAGTCCGGCGGGCCGCCGTGCCTATCATGTGTACCCGGTGTATGACCTTTTCCTCCTCTTCATCATCGTCCATGTCACTAGCCCCCGGGCCTCCTTCCTCAACCGTGTTGACGGCTTGGCGGGGCTTTCGGAATTTCTTCGACCGGCACACTTTCTCAAAGTGGTTGAAGCGTCCACACCCCCTGCACTTGGTCCCTCGCGCTGGACACTCAGACGGTGTGTGAGGCGAGCCACCGCAGTACCCACAGGACTTTGGTTGTTCTTGAGCGGCCGGGCCTGGTCCTCGTCGGGGCCACCTCTGTTTGGGCTTGACTGCCACTGGGTTGACCGGCTCGGTCTTTACTGGCACCTGTAGGGCCGCTTCCATGTGCGCAGCGCGCGCTTTGGACAGTTCCTTCGTTCGGCCCATCGTCAGGATATCAGCTAGGGGCTTACCGGATTCCTCCAAGATCCTTTCCCTCAGCTTGACGGACGCACATCCTTGTATTATCTGGCCTCTTATCTCCTCCGTCTCATCCCGAAACCCGCAGGTGGCCGCTAGATTCTTTAGACGAGCGTAGAATTTGTCGAGCGACTCCTCTGGCAGTTGGCGCGCTTGGCGAAATATGAAGCGTTCATAGTCGCGGTTTGCCATTGGCTCGAAGTATTCGTTGAGCGCCGTTATTAGCGTTGTGTGCGTCTTGGGGGTGGCTTCCGCAAGCGTCTTTACTATGTTGTGAATCTCCTTCCCACCTAGGTGAATTATCATTGTGCGTTTTTGATCTCTGTGGACCTTCGTGGCCTCGAAGAAGATGCGCACTCTGTCCTCCCAGTCTCTCCATCGGGCCGCTACCGTTGATGGGGACCCCTCGACAGAGAATGGCTCTATTGGCGGGATGATCGCCATGTCGCACGTGCGCGGCTTGCGCTGGGCGGGACCTCCTGCTCACGTGTGCCCTTGCGCTGGGCGAGACCTCCTCCGCCCCTTGACAATAGGGTTCTCAGATGTGGCTCCCACGTGGGTGGCAGGACCTTCCCCCTTGCGCTGTGTGGGACTCCCTTGGGGACCTCCGGGAGAGCAGGGCTATGGGGACCAGGCAGTGCTGTGCCCTTCGTGACTGAGGGCTTCTCATGCAGGCATGGGCAAGCAAATCTTACTTTTCTGGCAGCACGTGACCCAGGTGGTGTGTGGATTTATCCCCGTAACTACACACCCTGTTGGCGGCAAAAGGCAATGCCTCCCAGTCTTCCCAGCAGCTGCAGGCAGGAGGCAGGGTGCGAAGGGCGCTCCGCGCTCCACAGGCCAGGGGGCGGGGCACTCGAGGTCACTGTAGCGCGCTGGGGCGCCGATGCAGAAGACGGCCCCAGCGCGAACACGCAGCCGAAATGGAGCGCTCCGGCGCTTCCGCGCACGTCCTCAGCAGGCCTAGGACGCGGGGACAGCAGCGCGCGCGTTCCGGCGGGGCACGAGCACCGCGAGCGAGGACCGCTCACCGGCCGCCACACCAACCGAACGCGCGGAGCAGGAGCGAGGGCACGCCCACCCCCGTCGCCACTTTGTGGTGTCGCCAGGCTATTGCTACACCCTTACTGTGCAGGCCAGACGCACGTGGTGGAATCAAGACTCGGGACACGTGTGGTGATGTTGTCTCCGTCTCCGCTGCCGTGGCGCTTCTGCCGACGTGCATGCGTGACGTCATATTTATTGGGGGTAGAATCTACGTGACCTGACGCGCACGCCATCGCGTGTCACGTCAGGGATGCTATCGCGACACTACAAATTTCCAGGCACTGAAATTCTGAACGGTACCAGAATTCTGCCCGAGCGAAATAACGATGATCTCCCCCAGGGAAAAATTGAAATGAGCCCGTAAGGCAATAATAAGTTTCGTCAGCGAATGGAAAAATCTTTGTTTAACAGGTCCCTTGTCTTTTTCGTATTTGTGTACTCACAAATAAGTAGTGAAAAGCACAAAAAATCTTGATTACGTTGTTGTTAAATGTGCATGTCCCTTTGATCGAGTAACATTATTGAATATTAAGGAGTGCATACAGCAGTGCAAACCACGCCTTATGGTTATTATTGTAGGTCCATAAAATTATGGTTCAAAAGTAGAAATTACCTACCGTATTGCTTAATTATCTGCTTTACTTATTTCGAACAGCTCGTGGTTGTTGCCGGGGTGTATAGAAGCACAGAATGCTGTGCACCAGTCCCTGTACTCCTTTTGAACCAATATTTGCACTGCCATTTGGACCGACGGACCACTGCATAATTTTGTTGATGCAACTATGAGTAAAATATCATACCCACAGTATTCCAATTCAAGCAATTAAGAAATATTTGTGCAAACTGACTCCCATTTTAGATTTATCAAGCTTGAAGCAGCGCTGTGTGGAAATTGTCAGGGTAACAACTTGTTCAGTGCAAAATTTATTAAAGATCGTGCACTGATGTCATCAGCCACCCTCGCACTAAAGAAAAGATTTTAGTGCGATGTGCCTTGTGTTATTGCACAAAGTTGACCAAACACTGTCTTGTGTGAGATTCACACTAGATTGACACCCTCCAGTCCAAATTTCAATGCGAGAACATCCATTGACGGGTAAGCCACCTAAAATGTGTAATTGCGCATATGTTTCAAGTTTTAACCATCAATCAGTCAGCATTTGTATGGGGCAACACTTTCACCACTAGGGGTATCTGGGTGCTGAGGGTGCTGTGTCTCTGTTGAAAAGCCAGGTCTTGAGCTTCTTTCTAAATTCCACCAGGGTCGGTGCTGTACGAGGTCGAGGGGCAGGGCGTTCCAGGTCTTGGCAGCAATGCAGGTGAAGGAGTGGCCCCCACTACGGTTGCGAAGGATGCGGGATGTGTGTGCGAGAGGCGGATCACAGGTGTCTTGCGGGTAGGTGGAAGTTCAGTCGATGGTGGATGTAGGATGGTCTTTGGTTGTGTAGGGCTTTGTATGCTTGTGTGAGAATCTTGAACTGGCATCTCTTCTGGATGGGTAGCCAGTGGAGGTTTCTGAGGTGTAGGGTTATGTGGGTCGTCTGCGGACGTCCAGGATGATTCTGGCCATGGTGTTCTGTATGGTCTAGAGTCTTTTGAAGAGTTGGGTGGAGTTTCCGGCATAGAGTGTTGCCATAGTTTAGGCGACTGTTGATGAGGGCCTGCATGAGGGCCTTTCTGGTGGTGATTGGAATCCATCTCAGGATTCTCTGGAGCATGCAAGAATGTAGAATCAAGAGGAGGCAACCGCATTGACATGCAGTTTTATGGTTAGTTGGCTGTTGAAGTTGCGTGCATGCTGTGGTTGCGTGCATGGTCTGTCAGCATGGTTGTTGGTCTGCGTTCTGCTGGCCACCAGCTGTGGCCCCATTTGGAGATGTTCTTCCCAAGAACAGTACTTCTGTTTTGTTGGAGTTGAGTGTGAAGCAGCTGTTCCTTATCCATTTAGCTACGTCAGTCATGGAGTTGCAGAAGTCGGTTTTGACGTTGGAGGGGTCCTTGGTGAGCGAGAGGATGATAATGGGTGTCATCGGTGTATGAGATTATATTGAGTCTATTGGATCTGATGACGTCTGTGAGGGTGATCATGTAGATGTTGAACAGGATGATCCTTGGGGCATACAGCATATGATGTCTCTAGGTGCAGAGGAGCAGGAAGGCAGTCAGATACTCTGTGCATCCTGAGCTGTTTGGGAGTCTGTCGATGAGGGTGTGATGGGCTGCAGTGTTGAATGCAGCAGAGAAGTCGAGGTGGATCAGGGACACAGTTTCTCCATGGTTGAGGAGGGTTTAAACTAGGGTTGGGCAAAGAATTCCACTAAGCCAGCAGACTTTGCACAGGTTTGCCCACTCCATGCTCTGAGCAGAGCTCAGGGTTCTGCAAAACTCTGCTAAATGATGCAGAGCAGAGTTTTTACTCTTGAGAGGCTCGCCAGCGTTAGGTTCCCATGAGGCACAGGGTCAAGACTGATTTGCATATAGCTGGATCTGAACTGAGGTGGCGAAGTGAGCTAACGAATGATGATGGATTCACCCCAGATCTGTGACTGGGGGTGACTGTCTGAAATGTTTCAGCACTCCGTCCATCATCTCCTTGTGTTTGCTTTGTTCGCCCTAAGTTGGCAGGGTAAGCCCAGACGTGGGTCCCTTGCTCACTTTGCCACTGGATTCAAGCTAGCCTGGCTGATGAAGGGTGTTACTCAGAAACCGGTCCCAGGATGCTTGTTCCCGGTTCAGGCAAGACCTGGCTAGGCAGTCTGGGCTTGACTGTTCCCATGAGGCACAGGGTCAAGACTGATTTGTATATATCTGGGTCTGAACTGAGGTGGCGAAGTGAGCTAAAGAATGATGATGGATTCAACCCAGATCTGTGACTGGGGGGGAGTGTCTGAAAAGTTCAGCACTCCGTCCATCATCTACTTGTGCTTATTTTATTAGGTCTAGCATTGCCTAAACATCTATGGGTGTGTGTGCCTACCAATTCTGCTCCATTTGCATAGACAATGGCAGGGGTTGGGGCTCGACATTTTGCCCTGAGCTTGTATCAACTTTTTAGCACATAATACATATTGGCCCAAATGTATAAAGAATTAATGTAGGGCTAAGCAGCAAGCAGGCTTGCTGTGCTGCGTGAAAGTGCAAGAATGTGCTGTGTTTAACATCATAAGGTGTATTCCTGTCCTTTCCTTCTGCTGGTGCACTCTTGGCTGCCTAGCGCCAAAGCAGGCCCCCTTGCACCATGGTGCAAGGGCGGTCTGCATTGTAGGCAGGATTGTTTTTGTGCAGAAAGGGACAACTTCCTGCATAAAATCAATCCTCTTAGGCATTTTCCTCTTTGTATCTGTGCTACAAAATGCAGTACACATAAAAAAAGGAAACAAAGAGGAGAAATAAAGGTATTTCTCCTCGTTACACCTCACCTTGGGGGCATAGCATTTTGATGCATTCCCAGGTCTACCAGTAATAGGAATTCTGGGAATGCACCAACTACTATGGGTGAATGCATGGGACCACCCACACTCCACCCATGGAACGCCTCCCTGGGGCAGAGTAATGCAACACAGCAATTTGTGCTGCATTGCAAGATGGCCATGTGTGGTGTGATAAATCTGACAGTTGCTGCGTCGTTCTTGCGTCCTCTTGCGTGGTGGAAGGACGATGCAACCCAATGATAAATATGCCCCATTGTGCGAAATGGTGTTACCATTTGTGCCTCCTAGGTCTAGGAGCTCGATAAACATCAATCTTGGCCTCAACACATAATTTAATGTCTAAACCAATAAATTACCAAAAAAGCTCCCTGGAACAAATAAAATTAGTGTTGAGTAATTTCTAAGTTTTGTGAAATATATTGTAAGTTATATGTATAGCATGATTTTATTACCAAATTGTTTGCCTGTTATTTTTAACAAATTAAGCACCCACACTTCGCAGTTTTAAACATGCAAAAGAATAGGCGAGAAAGCGAGAACAAAAGAGGATGAAGCTAGAGAAAGAGAGAGGATGGCGAATGGTCAACACCGAAAAAGTTTTTTCTCTTTCAATCGGGGCATTCTCTGGCTGCTGATGTATGTGAGAATTCCAAGCACAATAATAATGTGGTATAAAATATTGATATCATAATATCCTGAAGGTAAGTATAGAAAGGTAAGTATAGATCAGTTTGAATATCTACAAACCTTGAAAATAAAATATATATAACGTCAAAGTGCATATATGTGCAATATGACCAACTGCTAAATACAATATGAGCTTGCAACATATTTCAAAAGAAGTGATTGAACATTACAGGAGGAGTTTAAGATTTAAAACATGTGCTCGTAGAATAAAGTGTACACAGGGGATGCTGAAAATAATGTGCCCCAAAAGTGACCTCACGTAAGAAAAAAAGAGAAACTAAGGCAGTGGATCATATAGAATTCATTAGATAGTATGCAAAAGAGATTGAAGAGCTCATAGCGATTTTGCTCTTACAGGAGAAATCAAAATCTGCCATAAGGATATCAAAGGCATTTCCACCTTAAAAAAATCAATGGACGGGTCGTCATTGTGAAAGAGAGCTTTTATCAGAGTGCCGTGGATCATCAACATCAAATCACGATGATAATTGCACGGCTGGCTGGTGGCACTAATCGATAGGGATAATGTTGTAGGTAGCTGAAGATGAATCCTCACATATCTGGAGAAACCACAATGGATGTGTGCAGGAAGAAGCTAGTCACAGAGCCCTGGGAGGGGTCCCGGCTGCCGAATAAGACTCAAAAAAGCAAAAACAGTATTGACCAAGGCAATAGATGTTGTCCAATAGCCAGGCACATCTTAAGGATGTTGGGGGCCCTGGGCCAATCATATTTTGGGGCCCCTGTGCCGAACAGCTTTGAATTTATGATCAAGTTTCAGCTCTTTTATGCCCTCTTTGGCAAGGTCACTAACAGTGCACAGGCACAATGGTGCAAATTCTAAATGTGTTTACATCTAATATTAATGAATAGTGGTGTGTTTTCAATATTGTACCACAGTAGCAGCCCACTAATGTTACTACAAATAATCCCTGTGACACCCTCCCATTTCTCATATGTGAGGTCCTGTTTTGATCTAAAAGAAACTTTTTTTAATGGATCTTGCGTGAAACATAAACACATTTTCCTGCAAAATGGCTGTAATATATTCTCACACATCACAAGCATAAAAAAAATAATTTAAGGAAAACGGTATTTAAAACCATCTGTTTAAAAATCATTTAAGGTTATCAGGGCAAGACACTCTGCAGAACAGGGCTCGGTGTATCAGGGGGCCCCCTGAAAGGCTGGGGCCCTGGGCCAGAGCCCACTTTGCCCAAGACTTGAAGCGTCCCAATAGCAGGAGAATTACTGTAGGTACTGGGAGACGAACGCTCAACTATCAAATGAGAGCGGCCAAATCACTCAATATGAAGACGAGTCTCAATTGCGAAAGAAAGGCCCACAGAGAAGCTAAAACCCAGGGCCTTTTTGACGGCATCGGCTGCCTCTGTGCCTGTGTGAGCCGCACATCCGTGGTGCAGTTTTTCCTCATGCCCGCCTCACTTAGATTGGATGCATTAGGTAAAGTTACAGCATATATTGCCATGAGTTTTGTTTTCCTGTGGCTTAACCATTTTTACCCTTGTCGGAATGAGCCTCTGAGTTGCTCCTGTGTCTTTCATGTGGTATTTATCATTTTGTGGCACGAAACCACCTGGTTTGTTTTAAAGAAAATTAAATCAATCTTGCTCTAGAAGAAAACTATGTAGTAGGAAAGTATGAAATAATTCAATCCGAACCCAAGGTGGTGATGTTGCCAAAGCTCATCAGATGTAAGGTACATTAGGATAGACCACTAAGAATTAACATGCACGAGGGGATGTAGCCAAAGAGCATTGAGGAATTGAGACTGGGGATAAGAAAAGACACAGGGTTAATACAAAAGATAGGTTTACCGCATGTGACAAAGCGAGAGGAGGAAAGAGTATACTTAAATATGAAAGTTTGTGTCAAGTTGTAAGGACAATACTCTGAGGTGCCGATCACGATCCGGTAAAAAATTCCCCCGTGCGACTCGTATCGGGTCTTATTACCGTACGAATCGTACAAGTGCCGTATGAACTGGCAATCACGATTCGCATGGTAAAAAGTCCATACGAACCGCACTGGGAATCATTCCCCACACGTCCTCGGGTCGGAAAATGTGTCCGACACGTCCTCGGACGATTTACCTTACAAACGTAAAAATCCAAGTCCGACCGAGGAATCACGATCCATCCCGTGCGTCCGAGCGGACAACCGTATGGAAAAAACACCGTCCGCACCGAACACCCATAGCAACCATGGAGACATGTGCCCGCATACGCGCCCAACACTCCCCCCAGCCCCCGTACGTCCGACACGTACCCCCCGTATATGTATACCCCCACCCGTCTAGGTACACCCCAGTACGTTCCAGTCGTACCCCCACCCCAGTACGTGTCGTACCACCGTCAATGTACACCCCCCCACCCCTGTACGTGTCGTACCACCGTCTATGTACACCCCAGTACGTTCCAGTCGCACCCCCACCCCAGTACGTGTCGTACCCCCCGTGTACCTACACCCCAGTACGTTCGAGCCACACCCCCACCCCAGTACGTGTCATAGCCCCGTCTACCCACACCCCAGTACGTTCCAGTCGTACCCCCACCCCAGTACGTGTCGTACCACCGTCAATGTACACCCCCCCACCCCTGTACGTGTCGTACCACCGTCTATGTACACCCCAGTACGTTCCAGTCGCACCCCCACCCCAGTACGTGTCGTACCACCGTCAATGTACACCCCCCCACCCCTGTACGTGTCGTACCACCGTCAATGTAGACCCCCCCACCCCTGTACGTGTCGTACCACCGTCTATGTACACCCCAGTACGTTCCAGTCGCACCCCCACCCCAGTACGTGTCGTACCCCCGTGTACCTACACCCCAGTACGTTCGAGCCACACCCCCACCCCAGTACGTGTCGTACCACCGTCAATGTACACCCCCCCACCCCAGTACGTGTCGTACCACCGTCAATGTACAACCCCCCACCCCTGTACGTGTCGTACCACCGTCTATGTACACCCCAGTACGTTCCAGTCGCACCCCCACCCCAGTACGTGTCGTACCCCCCGTGTACCTACACCCCAGTACGTTCGAGCCACACCCCCACCCCAGTACGTGTCGTACCACCGTCAATGTACACCCCTCCACCCCAGTACGTGTCGTACCACCGTCAATGTACAACCCCCCACCCCTGTACGTGTCGTACCACCGTCTATGTACACCCCAGTACGTTCCAGTCGCACCCCCACCCCAGTACGTGTCGTACCCCCCGTGTACCTACACCCCAGTACGTTCGAGCCACACCCCCACCCCAGTACGTGTCGTACCACCGTCAATGTACACCCCCCACCCCAGTACGTGTCGTACCACCGTCAATGTACAACCCCCCACCCCTGTACGTGTCGTACCACCGTCTATGTACACCCCAGTACGTTCCAGTCGCACCCCCACCCCAGTACGTGTCGTACCCCCCGTGTACCTACACCCCAGTACGTTCGAGCCACACCCCCACCCCAGTACGTGTCGTACCACCGTCAATGTACACCCCCTCACCCCAGTACGTGTCGTACCACCGTCAATGTACAACCCCCCACCCCTGTACGTGTCGTACCACCGTCTATGTACACCCCAGTACGTTCCAGTCGCACCCCCACCCCAGTACGTGTCGTACCCCCCGTGTACCTACACCCCAGTACGTTCGAGCCACACCCCCACCCCAGTACGTGTCGTACCACCGTCAATGTACACCCCCCACCCCAGTACGTGTCGTACCACCGTCAATGTACAACCCCCCACCCCTGTACGTGTCGTACCACCGTCTATGTACACCCCAGTACGTTCCAGTCGCACCCCCACCCCAGTACGTGTCGTACCCCCCGTGTACCTACACCCCAGTACGTTCGAGCCACACCCCCACCCCAGTACGTGTCGTACCACCGTCAATGTACACCCCCCCACCCCAGTACGTGTCGTACCACCGTCAATGTACAACCCCCCACCCCTGTACGTGTCGTACCACCGTCTATGTACACCCCAGTACGTTCCAGTCGCACCCCCACCCCAGTACGTGTCGTACCCCCCGTGTACCTACACCCCAGTACGTTCGAGCCACACCCCCACCCCAGTACGTGTCGTACCACCGTCAATGTACACCCCCCCACCCCTGTACGTGTCGTACCACCGTCTATGTACACCCCAGTACGTTCCAGTCGCACCCCCACCCCAGTACGTGTCGTACCCCCGTGTACCTACACCCCAGTACGTTCGAGCCACACCCCCACCCCAGTACGTGTCGTACCACCGTCAATGTACACCCCCCCACCCCTGTACGTGTCGTACCACCGTCTATGTACACCCCAGTACGTTCGAGCCCCACCCCCACCCCAGTACGTGTCATACCCCCGTGTACCTACACCCCAGTACGTTCCTGGCGCACCCCCAACACAACCTCCTAAGTACGGAGCGCACCCCATGCCCCAACATCACAACCGCATGTACGAGTCGTACAAAGCCACACACAAGGACATAATCGTACAACCAAATGGCCCATGTACACACCGTACACACGCTCAAAACGCACGTACACAACAAGGACAAAACAAAACAACACAAGAATACACCATTCGAAAGGCACACAGCCACTAAACATGGCCAACAACCACTAAAATAACACTATCACTGACCTGCAACTGTCAAAAACAAACAGAGGCCCAATACACCACCACTCCTTATAACACACCCACCCAAAATTCAAACACTGCCACACCCACCCATGGACCAATGAAAAGGGCCCACACACACAAACCATGAGCCTTTGCAACAGACTCACTGCTGCCAGACACCACAGAACCAGACTACAAGCAACACCACATCTTACACTTGCACACCTTCACACGACCACCCTCACAAACACCCTCTCATCACATTCACACACACACACAACCATCCACACCCCCCCCCAACATCCACACACCCCCCACACCCACACCATCCCCACCCACATCCCTCACCATGCCCACTACCAAGAATCCAAAGTTCAGTCACCGATAGTTGGAGGTCCTTGTTGATCAAATCCTCAGAGTCGAGCCACAGATCTTTGGAACATTGGTCAGAAGCACCAGCCAGGCAGCCAAAACAGCCATGTGGCAGACCATCGTCGATGCTGTGAATGCTGTTGCGGACACCAGGAGGACCAAGCAGGATTGCCAGAACAGGTGGTACGATCTGCGGAGGAGGGTCAGAGCCAAGAGGCAGGAGGAACACGACCAGGCCAACGCCACCGGAGGAGGGCCCTCCCGCAGAGCCGTACAGTACCATCCCTGGGAGGAGAGGGTGATGGCCATACTGCCGGTGGAGGCAGTTGAAGGAGTAGAAGGACTCCGAGACCCGGGTGAGTACACAAACAACGCACCTCACATGGGGGGAACTGCAACCACAACCAAAATTAATAACAGGCACGCAACCACCACAAGCCATCGCATGACTCAACCACACTCCATGAGCAGGCACATGCCACTGCTGCCACCATGCCCCATGCACCCAGCTGGACAATGTCAAGTCACAGGCCACAGAAGACAACAACACATGACACGGTAACCCGGATGGCGGGAGGCTGGGCACCAAGAATCACATAGTGCGACTCCAAAGCAGACAACAATGCCCTCTGCCCATATGGCCTAGGTCACAGCTAGACAAACACTGTGTCCCAACACAGGAATGACTTGCCAGCAAATGGCGGACGCCTTGCATCAACACATGGGGGTGAAGGCACTGTTTTGCACATGACAGCAGCTAATGAACAGCCAACATTGTGAAAGAGTGGCAGCACACACCACCACAGCAGCAGCGCACAGACACACAGCAGACAAAATGGGTGCCTGGAGATCAGAAACAAACTCACATCAACAGGCCAAGGGCCACTCAAAGATCTGCTAACAGTGTGTGCCCAGGAATCTGGGCCAAGGTGACAGAGGGTGACACACGGAGGGAGGGAGAGGGGGACACAGAGGGAGGGAGAGGGGGACTGAGAGGGAGGGAGACGGACAGAGGGAGGAGGCTGACACACAGAGGGAGGGAGAGGGGGACAGAGAGGGAGGGAGAGGGGGACAGAGAGGGAGGGAGACACAGGAAGATGGACAGAGGGAGGAGGCTGACACACAGAGGGAGGGAGAGGGGGACAGAGAGGGAGGGAGAGGGGGACAGAGAAGGAGGGAGACACAGGGAGAGCAAATCAGTCCTTTGGTGTGTGGGAATGTCTGCTCCTCAGCAGGTGGACTGCGTGCATGTAGACAAGGGTGGCCAGTGCCAGAACCCCCCCTCTTCATCATGGCAAAACGCAGGGCCATGTCACAACCTGTACACGAGCACAAGGACAGCCACCTGCATCATATAAGTGTGTGGATCCACTCCATGTGCACATGTACAGTGCTACAAGGAAGGCGCAAATGCATGGCTCGCCACACATGCACACTCCACTGCTGACTGCAGTCACACTTGATGCAGCAAGTAAGACTGTGCCACACATAGTTAAAGGGGCCAAATTGGTGCCCAAGGGACACACCCATGCACAAGTGCACTGTGAGTGGAATGCAAGACAGATCCTAATTCCAAGAGGAAATGTGCCAACTTTGTAACGGATGAAACATGGATGTTGCATGGATCAAAATTAACATTTTCTCTCTCACACACAGGTCAACGTCGTGCTGCACCCCCCAACACTGGGGGGGAACACTCACAGGACCCGGATCTGCAGGAGACCGATCCCACCGGCATCGACCACTCTCACCACTCTGCGGACGACCCCGACCGACCTGGCCCCTCTGGTGTCCAACCACCTGCAGCACCTGCGTCAGGTACAACCGTGCCAACCACCACCCCCACTCCTGCCACATCCCAGGAGACACCCAGGATCCCTGCCCCAACACCACAATGCAGCCAGGCTCGCCAGGAGGGACACGGTGTCCCGGGCACCCAGGAGGAGGCAGGCGACAACGCCAATGCCACCCCTCAGGGGTCCCGGAGACCCGATGTTCCCACAAGTGCAGGCCAGACGCAAGTGGGCAGGGGTGGTGGAAGTGGAGGACGGCGGAGGCGCGAGCCTGACCAGTTGCCTGGGGATCCGGTATTTTCCCATGTCCGTAACATCCTGGACTCATACCGGCAGGACACCACGGGCATGGCCCAGGTTGTGTCCGTCCTCGAGGGGATCAAGGTCCAGCAGGCCCAGCAACATGCGGAGCTAATAGCCTGTCTACAGCTACACCAACGGAGGATGGAGGACAGACAGGCTGAGCAAGTGACGGCGTCCCAGGGGATTCACGCTGAACTCCGTCGGATGGCCGACACCATGGCCGACCCTCCCTGTGCCAGAAGGCGGAGAACATCACCACCCACAGGGAGGGATCATGAGGAGGAGGAGGAAACATCCGACGGAGCATCCCAGACGTCGTCACGGCGTGCTGCTGAGGTTCCCCGCAGGAAGCCGGGTCGTCCACGGAAAGGACCGTGAGGGTGGCTGCTACATCACCATCTCCCAGGACACCTGGCCTGGCACCTGGCCCACTGGAGCAACAGCATCACAGCATCAAGAGACATTCTCTGCCACATGGCCCTGCTGGTCACTGGCTGACCAATGTTGACAAAGACTGTGGCATGGACTCTGAGGATTTCCAATGGCAAGGACACCAACTCCCCTACTGAACTTTGGATTCCCTAATCCCGGAAAGCCCCTCACTTTGTCCCCCCCCCCCCCAATAATAAATCACACTATTAAGAGTAGATGCCTGCTGGTAGCATTATTACCTAACATGTGTCTTGTACAGTCTAAACATGCCTGAGTCATCTGTTCACTTCAACCATCCACACCCTGGGGCCTGAGTCTGGCACAGGACACATGGGTCACAGTTTATTAGGCAAGACAGACATGGAGCACCATACACACCCGTGATGGTCAGAACCAGCTGAGGGGGTGGCCGAACAACCGTGCTGACAGACACATTGAGTACAGCAACAGTCATGCGCAGAGGTCAGGGATCCTGGCCCGTGTCCTGGGGGGCACCCAGGTATGTGTAGACAGGTGGCAGAACCATGTCCTGCAAGCTTGAGTCCGGTGGATGCAGAGAATGGGGTCATGGACAACGTTGGATGCATGGGGATGGCACATGTCACAATACCCACACAGTCATGGACATCATGCCCAATACACAGTCTCAGCACACACACACAGCTTGCATCTTGCCACTCGAAACATTGACACATAGCCACAATCAGGGAATACCATGCCAGACATGCAGGATGCACCGTGCCAACACACCAGCATTGACTGAGAAGAGGCACCTTGGAGGCATAGGGACACCTTTATTAGTCATGTTTTTGGGATTGCAGAGGCAACTTGAAGTACACATGAACACATCATGTGGAGTAACATGTGGCTCCAACACTGGCACCCCCCTTCTGCAGCACAAATGCGTGATAGCCAGGGAACTGGCACACAAGCGTCGGCTAACAGCTAAACACCCACAGCTGCTCACGGAGAGCCTGCCATACACCATACATCCGCTGATGTGGAAGTCCCACGCCATGTCAAGACAATGTTAACCGTATATGTCCGAGGGCAGTGTCACACACATTGATGCCATCATCACAATCCACTATCCCATCACTGATGACTGACAACCAGGCAGCCCATCTATTCAGGTGTACCCAGCTGCATGTCGTGTCCCATGGGGATGCCACATGTCTGCAGAGGAACCAAACCCCGACCGGGCCAGTGTGCACACATCGTGAACAACTGCCACACCCAATACACCCCAGATGCATCCCTTACCCCATGGAGACTTCCAAACGTGTCCGTGCCTGTAACGCTGAGTCAGCCCACGATGTCATATCCATGAGGAATAGCAGTGCCACAACAATGCAACCAGCAAACGGCATGCGCAGGTACCTGGGGAAGAGAGACACACAAGAAGTCAGCCACAAAAAGCACAGCCACTTGCATGTGCAGTTACTCGACACATGTATGGATGACAACATGCTAGGTCACAATTATGACTGGGGAAATACTACCATCACTGCCACCATCACTCCAGTGACACACCCACACACACCTCTGACCCACGTGCCATACATGCAGGTGGAGACACACATCACAACGCATGCCACACGGGGACCAATGCGTGCACACTCAGACCCTGGTACTCACCACTAAGCAAAGAAGTCGCGTATGAGCCGAGTCCGGATGTCCTCTTGCGGCTCCACATCCTCCACATCACTAGCCCCATTGCCAAGCCCTTCGTCCTCCACGGGTGGATGGTCCTCGTCATGTTGATTCAGGATGAGTGGCACAGCTCTTTCAACTGCCATGTTGTGCAGCATGCAGCAGACCATGAAGATCTTGCAGACCTTCGCCGGGGCATAAGGGAGTGCACCGCCGGTCTTGTGGAGGCACCGGAATCGGCTCTTCAGCATGCCAAACGTCCTCTCTATCACTCGCCTTGTCCGGCCATGGGCGGTGTTATAGCGGAGCTGGGCCGGCGTGATGGGGTTGCGGAGAGGTGTCAGCAGCCAAGGCATGTTGGGATAGCCAGCGTCCCCTACATGGGAAGCACATGGACATCGTTAGAACTGGTGTAGCGGTCGTGCTGGTCGGCTATACAGAATACAGGACAGACAGACTGTACCCACCAACAACACATGCCCGTTCGTTGCGCAGCTGCATCATCATATCAGGCATCCCGCTACGCCTCATGATGTAGGCATCGTGTGCTGATCCTGGGAAACGAGCACAGACATGTGAAATCACCATATTGGACAGACACACCACAAGGGCATTGATGGAGTGGTAGTGCTTCCGATTGCGGTACGCCACCTCCCGTGCGTGTGGTGGTACCAAACCTACATGTGTCCCATCTATGGACCCAATGACATGGGGCATTCCTCCCAGGGCATAGAATCCACGCTTGACCTCAGTCATCTGTTCAGGGGTTGGGAACTTGATGAAGTCATCCAGGTGAATCAACATGGCCTCCAAGAAATCATGCAGCACACCGCTGAACATGCTCTGGGACATGCCACCAACATGAGCTATGGTATTTTGGAAGGTACCCGTGGCCAGAAAATGTAGGGCAGCCATTACCTTCAGCTGGGGTGTCAGTGCCGTAGGATACCTGTGCTGCGGTTGCAGGTGTGGTGCCAGTCTCGCCGTCAGCTCCAGAATCAACGGTTGGGTGAAGCGGTAGAGCCGGATCCTGTCATTCTCCTGCATGGTAGCCAAGTCTGGAATTCTTCGGGCAACAGGAGGCGCTCTGCAGTAATTTGGAAGTGACAAGGAAGAGTGAGTGCACTACGAGAACAACTCATGTCTACTGAGCACATGTAAATCTGGCAATACACACATGCCACATAGGGAGTCAGGCATGTGCTACATGCCCAGGACACGTATGGATGCAAGGTGACACTCCTTCCAAGACCCAGCTACACACGGTGATTGAGAACCTCCCCATGCCACGCCATGGAAATAGCTGTGTCCCAGTGCAAGTGCACTGCCCGACGCAAGACAGGAGTGACATACACCCACACATCAGCAGAAGTGTGATGCCGATTGCAGAGACTGGTAGCGGGACACTGGAGCCACAGGTCACATGACATTACACTAGTCCAGCCCACACACCTTGCCATGAAGGTGCACATGTCATGACTCACCACACATTCCTTGTGAGTTTGCTGACATGGCCTTGTCACGCTACTCCGTGTCCCATGCATACATGTGCACCTCACATCCGATAACACATGTGGCATGGTGTTGGGAACAGTGTGCAATGACAATCTACACACAGCCACATGTTGGTTGCTGCAACGGCTGCAGCTTTTGAGGGTGCTACAACATCAACCTGATGTAAATCCCGGACACATATATGACATAGTCACATTGTGCACTGTGGGTAGTGACAAGTCATGTGTCATGACCCCTGTACCGGGCATCATGGGACACTTCCGTGTGTTGGTGTCCGTGCCATGCCAGTGACGCTCACCCCAAGTGCGCAGTCCCACATGCACACATGTCAAAGGAGTCAAGGGCATGCCTGGCACACATTGCACCCTCACACAGTACACATGTACACATCTCATCATACATCTGGTGCCTTCTCCACTCAGGAGGCATGTTCCACATCACAGCCTGTGACACCTGTGCCCCACACATGTAGTAATGCACAGACGATGCCTTGATGTCCATTCCTGGACAAGTATGTCCATCCATGGACAAGTATGTCCGCCCTATTCTGACATGTGTGTCGCCTATCACCACAGTGATGTGTAAAAACCGCCGTACTGCTGCTGAGAGGGCCTGTGCATGTTCCCAAATCACTGTGGGAGTGCTGCCGTATGTGTACCCATCGTGATGGCGAGCGTACAGGCATTTGTACGGTCCGTAGCACTACGGGTACGCATACGCATGCAGACCCATAGTGATAGTGAGCGTAGATGCGTGTGTACGGCCCTATCACTATGGGTCTGCACGCGTATGCGTACCCGTAGTGGTACGGACCGTACACTCGCATCTACGCTCACTATCACTATGGGTCTGCACGCGTATGCGTACCCGTAGTGGTACGGACCGTACACTCGCATCTACGCTCACTATCACTATGGGTCTGCACGCGTATGCGTACCCGTAGTGTTACGGACCGTACACACGCATGTACGCTCTCTATCACTATGGGTCTGCACGCGTATGCGTACCCGTAGTGGTACGGACCGTACACACGCATGTACGCTCACTATCACTATGGGTCTGCACGCGTATGCGTACCCGTAGTGGTACGGACCGTACACTCGCATGTACGCTCACTATCACTAGGAGTACGCATACGCGTGCAGACCCATAGTGATAGAGAGCGTACATGCGTGTGTACGGTCCGTAACACTACGGGTACGCATACGCGTGCAGACCCATAGTGATAGAGAGCGTACATGCGTGTGTACGGTCCGTAACACTACGGGTACGCATACGCGTGCAGACCCATAGTGATAGAGAGCGTACATGCGTGTGTACGGTCCGTAACACTACGGGTACGCATACGCGTGCAGACCCATAGTGATAGAGAGCGTACATGCGTGTGTACGGTCCGTAACACTACGGGTACGCATACGCGTGCAGACCCATAGTGATGGAGAGCGTAGGCATGCATGTACGGGCCGTTGCCATGCATTTGGGGTGCCCTAGGGCCCCGAAACGCATCGTACCTGTGTGTGATGCTCCAAATTACATAGGGGACAAGTATTAAGGCCTACATGCATGCTGGTTGTCATGGAGACCAAGTTCAAAATTCGAAATTGTTCTGGAAGGTGCACAGCAGAAGTCAGTTGGAATTCTTCTACTTTGTTGCAATGTGTTTGTGGGGCTGACATCATGCAGGAGAATGAAACCGATAGAGAACCCACAGACTGCTAGGTTTGAAGTGATTGGTGGAAACATAGGATGCAAATGTGAGTGACCAATCACTCTGTACTCCTGTGCATGAGACTGGGCAGAAGGGCACATATAAGGCAGCCAGGTCCCATGAGGGAGCACTTGCCTGCACATCTTTGCATTCGTCGACCCAGCTGCTGCGACTGATTCCCTGGAACCATGTCAAGGGCTGTGGAGAGGACACAGCCATTCACCCTGGAGGAGAACATGGCTCTGCTGGATGTGATCCTCCCACAGTACTCCATGCTGTATGGGCGACCAGGGTATCAGGTGAGTGCATAGGCCACTGCCACATACTGTCCCTATGTTGTGACTGTGACTTCTGCCATTGCGTCCAGGTGTAACACACATGCCATGTACTGTCGGGGGGGTCCCAGGGGGGGGGGTGCCTGATGTCTCCCAGCAGTGCCCTGAGACAGGAGGGGTGGGGGCCTATCACTCCCAGCAGTGCCCTGAGACAGGAGGGGTGGGGGCCTATCACTCCCAGCAGTGCCCTGAGACAGGAGGGGTGGGGGCCTATCACTCCCAGCAGTGCCCTGAGACAGGAGGGGTGGGGGCCTATCACTCACAGCAGTGCCCTGAGACAGGAGGGGTGGGGGCCTATCACTCACAGCAGTGCCCTGAGACAGGAGGGGTGGGTGTGATGCACAGTGTGAGCCTTGATCATTGATTGTGACATTGTCATCATTCCACCTGTGTACCCACTGTGGCACGTACTGCTTTTTCCCTCACCAGGGGATGATGTCCCTATGACAAAGGTGCAATGCGTTGGCTGCATGACATGCCTTGTTGTAACCAGCTAATTTGTACCCATATGTCTCTCTGTGACATGTGGCTGGTGTATTGATGTGGTGTCACTTGTTCCTCCTCACAGGTAGGCGCCACTGCCAAGGAGCAGATCTGGCTGACCGCCGTCAGTGCCGTGAGGGGTGTGGATGGTCGGAGGCGGAGCCTGCCCCAGGTGAGGAAACGCTGGCAGGATATCCGGTGCTGGACGCGGAGGATTGCACGGCTCCTGCTGGGGGACTCACCTGAGAGCCACAAGAACCGCGGCCGCCGCCGTCTGAGCCACCTCCACAGGCGTGTGCTGCCGGTGGTCTTTCCAGACCTGGAGAGGCGCTTACAGGCGATGCAGCAGCCGGAAGGGGGTAGGTACATGTGTGTTTGTTGTGTGTCACCGGCATTTGTAAGGGCACAGTAGCATGAATTCACTGGCAGGGTTCAAGGGTGCTGTGCAGATCCTGTTTGCCCCAGTATAGCGCTGTGCCCCTGCCACCCTTCCCCTCCTTGCAATGTGCTCCCTGGTCTGTGTGTAGTCACTCCTTCACAAGGTAATGTAGGGTGGCGCTTTGTCCACGAGAACAATGACTGTAGCATCATGTGTGGGGGTGGTGTGTAACAGGTTGTGGGACCTTGCCTGTGCACTGTCAAGTTCACTGCATGTGGGTTCCATGTCAGTTGGCACTGATGCTGACTCCAGACATGGGAGTTGGTCTCTCATGTGTCATGCCTTACAGCGCGCATGTCCTATGTAGTGGCCTGTGACATGATGTGCATGAGTGTGCGATACACATAGTGCAGGGATGGTGACGTGTGTTGCAGTCATTACCATTCAGTAGCATGTAGTTGCGTGCCCACTACTGTCCCCTGGGGCACCTTTTCCTCAGTGGTGTATGTGTCATCATAAACGTGGCCAATCTCAGTGTCTACAGCGTAGGTTGTGCTCTGTGCCATTGTCCCCTGTCACCATGTATATAGACGTGCTATTTTGTACAGGTGTCCACTGTGCAGCCTGACCTGATTGTCCTTCTTCATACTCACAGTTGCCAGTGCCTGTGTGTCTTGTTATACTCATCTGAGGATGGGCACTGGTACCTCATTATTTGTACAGGCGCACCTTGGCTGTTTGGCGTCCAATCTTGCTTTTTGCCTGCCCCTGTGTGTATCACCCAGACTATGAGATGTTGGTGCCACCTGTGTCTCAACAATTTGCCTCGTGTAGGGTCTTGTTGGGGCGGGCAATGCCTATGTGTCAAATCCTGATTTCCACTTGCCGGGTCTGGGCAGTGTGTGATGTGTCTGGACACACACGCAATGTGCAGTGACCGAGTCATGTTGGGCATGTTTTCAGCATTACCTATGCAGCATGTGTCTCAAGTTCATGGATATGGTCCCTGGTCATCGGTATTTTCGCCAACGCTGTGTGGTGCAGATGCAGTGCTGGATTGTCCCCAGGGCCTGGGTGCTATGTCAGACTCCGTTTCCTGTCTTTAGCTATTGTCTCATGCTCTCCATGGTATTTCAGTGGCATGGTGGCTCAACCAACTGTGTGTTTCATGCCCTACATCGGTACCCTGTTCAGTAGATGTTAGGGATCTTCCTTTTCAGGCTATGCAATGTTACCTATGTAGATTGGACTCATGTGACAGATGTGTACAGGTGTCTGATTAATTTCTGTCTCTCCACCCTGCCCACAGCATCGTCGGGGGACACAGAGGGAGACATGGACACAGACCAGGCGGAGGGACCGAGCACCAGTGCCAGCCGTGACATCGGGTCTGGCACATCGAGTGGGACAGAGGCGGAGGAGAGTGTGGCCGAGGACCTGTCGACTGGCACATCAGACTACGAAGCTGACAGGTCCGAGGACGATGTCTCCGAGTGGGCGGAGGCTGCACCAGCAGCTGACAGCGGAACAACACCTCGCACCGCCCCCTCAGTTTCCACCAGCCGCCTCCCACTTGCTCGTGTCCCTTCCCAGCGTGCCCGGTCACAGCATGTCTCCTTCCTGCCAGGCACCGCACCCCCTGCCCCTGTCTCCACTGCTGCCGCCAATGCAGAGTCTGTGGACATCCAGCGGCAACTGCAGGTTGGTCAGGCTGCGATCCTTAATGTCCTCCATGCCCACGGCAAAACCCTCACCAACATCGAGGCTTTCTTGGAGGGCATTCATTCATCGCAGGCTGACCAACGCAACTTGCTGAGGTCCATCGACTCCACACTGACTGCAGCAGTGGGTCTCCTGCAGCGCGACCTCCCCCCACCTACCCCTGCCCCATCCACACTTCCCACTCCCATGCCTGTCCCACGTACACCCAGACGTCGGCATGCACCCACATCAACGGACACGGGCACCACACCAGCAGGGAAGGTCCACCGCACTCCTCCTGACACGCACACACAGGGTGAGGTAGGCACACCCACTGGGTCGGGGGGCAAACGTGTGACACGCAGCCATAGTGGGAGTCCGCATTCCACCCAGTCCACTCCCTCCAAATCCCCTCCCCTCAGCTCTCCTGGCCACATCTCCCCCAAGGACTCCTTCATGGCCGCTCTGTCCCTGAGCCCCACGGTTACACCACCACGCAAGCGGTCAAGGAGGTCCCCGGTCAGGGTGGTTGAGTCTCCCCCCTGTCTCCACCCTCCCCCAGTGGCGCTGCGACCCATCCCTCTGACCCCCCCCTCCTTGGGGCCTGAGGTCCCTTCGGGTGCAGGGGACTCCCTGGAGGACCTTGCAAAGGTGTGTAGTGCCATCCTGGCCTCCGCCTTTGGCCCTGCCCCACCCCCTGTGGTGGAGTCCTCCATCCCTGCACCCACAACGCCGCCCCTTTGCCCTGATGTCCCTGCGGTGCCTGTTGCTTCCCCCCGCCCTGATGCCCTCACCAGTGTGGAAGACGATGCCATTTGACTGTGCAGGCAAGGTAGGGGACACGCATCCCACTGTGTCCCCCATCCAGCTGAGAATCATTGACTGCCCTATGGGCTTTGTGAAGATTGAACTGCCTGCGATCCACGGACATTGTGCTCATGCTGAATAAAGCTTACTTTTATTTTCATTATCACACTACTGCTATGCTGGTATTGGTGTTGGTGGGGCTGCTACATGGTTTTGGGTGGTGTGTAAGGGTTTTGGTGTGTGGGATGTGTAGTAGTGTACTGCTCATTGGTGGGACCCTGGGATCTGTGTGCCATCACAAGGTGTTGGCTAACTTTCTTTGTTCATGTAAGCAGTTACTGCATGGTGCACTTGTCCCAGGGTGTATTCCTTCCTCTGTGTACCCAGCTTTCTTCCCTGCAGGGTGTTCCCAATGTTTAGCGCAGAGCTGTGTCTACATGAGCTGTGTGTGTGACGAAGCCCTTCTACTTTGGCCATGCATGCAGGGCCATGTGTCCACCTGCAACAATCGTGGCATCCTTGGTGATCACTGTACTTGTGTGTGGAGTCTGTTGACATGAGTTCATGGGGACATGTTCCCTTGTAGCCAGTATGCATGTGGATAATTCTGGCCTCACACACATGTGTTACACCCCTCCTGTCTCAGGGCACTGCTGGGAGGACTCCACACCCACCCCTCCTGTCTCAAGGCACTGCTGGGAGTGATAGGCACCCACCCCTCCTGTCTCAGGGCACTGCTGGGAGGACTCTGCACACACCCCTCCTGTCTCAGGGCACTGCTGGGAGGACTCCACACCCACCCCTCCTGTCTCAGGGCACTGCTGGGAGTGATAGGCACCCACCCCTCCAGTCTCAGGGCACTGCTGGGAGTGATAGGCACCCACCCCTCCTGTCTCAGGGCACTGCTGGGAGGACTCTGCACACACCCCTCCTGTCTCAGGGCACTGCTGGGAGTGATAGGCACCCACCCCTCCTGTCTCAGGGCACTGCTGGGAGGACTCTGCACACACCCCTCCTGTCTCAGGGCACTGCTGGGAGGACTCCACATCCACCCCTCCTGTCTCAGGGCACTGCTGGGAGGACTCTGCACACACCCCTCCTGTCTCAGGGCACTGCTGGGTGGACTCTGCACACACACCTCCGATTTCAGGATATGTACGCTTGGAACATACACGGTGGGGGTACGCTCAATGCATTCGAGGTGAGGGTACGAGTCTACTTACACTGGTGTGGTGGGGGTACGCTCCATGCATACGCGGGTGGGGGTACGGGTCGTACTTACACTGTTGGGCTGGGGGGTACGCTCCTTGCATACGCGGGTGAGGGTTCGAGTCGTACTTACACTGTTGGCATGGGGGGTACGCTCCATGCATACGCGGGTGGGGGTACGGGTCGTACTTACACTGTTGGGCTGGGGGGTACGCTCCTTGCATACGCGGGTGGGGGTACGGGTCGTACTTACACTGTTGGCATGGGGGGTACGCTCCTTGCATACGCGGGTGAGGGTTCGAGTCGTACTTACACTGTTGGGCTGGGGGGTACGCTCCTTGCATACGCGGGTGGGGGTACGGGTCGTACTTACACTGTTGGCATGGGGGGTACGCTCCTTGCATACGCGGGTGGGGGTACGGGTCGTACTTACACTGTTGGGCTGGGGGGTACGCTCCTTGCATACGCGGGTGGGGGTACGGGTCGTACTTACACTGTTGGCATGGGGGGTACGCTCCATGCATACGCGGGTGGGGGTACGGGTCGTACTTACACTGTTGGGCTGGGGGGTACGCTCCTTGCATACGCGGGTGGGGGTACGGGTCGTACTTACACTGTTGGCATGGGGGGTACGCTCCTTGCATACGCGGGTGGGGGTACGGGTCGTACTTACACTGTTGGGCTGGGGGGTACGCTCCTTGCATATGCGGGTGAGGGTTCGAGTCGTACTTACACTGTTGGGCTGGGGGGTACGCTCCATGCATACGCGGGTGGGGGTACGGGTCGTACTTACACTGTTGGGCTGGGGGGTACGCTCCTTGCATACGCGGGTGAGGGTTCGAGTCGTACTTACACTGTTGGGCTGGGGGGTACGCTCCTTGCATACGCGGGTGGGGGTACGGGTCGTACTTACACTGTTGGCATGGGGGGTACGCTCCTTGCATACGCGGGTGGGGGTACGGGTCGTACTTACACTGTTGGGCTGGGGGGTACGCTCCTTGCATACGCGGGTGGGGGTACGGGTCGTACTTACACTGTTGGGCTGGGGGGTACGCTCCATGCATACGCGGGTGGGGGTACGGGTCGTACTTACACTGTTGGGCTGGGGGGTACGCTCCTTGCATACGGGTTGGGGGTAGGGTCCGTACATATCCGTTCCCACGCTATGTGATGTTTGTGCGGCCCGTACCCAGGCCTTTGCCACGTGGGTGCGATCCGTCCCGCCATTGTTGGGGTGACGTGTGTGGGCGTGGTCCGACTCGTACCCACGCTCTTCAGGCGTGGGTACGGGACGTACCTGTCTGGTTGTGTTGCCGGTTCGCGTGGTGACGGACTTCCGTTGTGGCGGTCGCTGGCTTATCAGGACACGCCCCCACCCCCTCGTGGTGACCAGGGCATGGGAGTCAGGTATGTCCAGGCCATGTGTGGTGTGTGACTTATGTGGTTGTTTTGTGGCCTGCCCTGGTCGTGCCACCCCCACCCCACCCCACTTTCCCCCCTCCCTTAGTTATTCTGACCTTCTGCGGCGTCTGCGTCGTAACCTGTAGAGGAGGTGTACTGCTATGAGGGCAGGGATGACTCGTAGGTTCGGGTCCATGTCTGTCCGTCGCGTACTGGTACTCCTTGCTCGCGTCGTCCTGTCGCGTACGGGTCCTCCTTGATCGCGTCGTCCTGTCGCGTACGGGTCCTCCTTGGTGGCGTCGTCCTGTGTGTCCGTCACGTACTGGTCCTCCTTGTTCGCGTCGTCCTGTCTGTCCATCGCGTACTGGTGGTCCTTGTTCGCGTCGTCCTGATTTCCCGGCAGTTTTTGGCTGCCGCAAAATATTCACCGTGCGGGGTGACGTCGGTGCGAATCGTGATTCCTGGGTCGTGAATGGCTGGCTGCGAGCGTCCCGACGTCAGGTCGGCGCTTTCCCGGATCGCATTGGTAGGTGTTTTTTGGTTCGGTCGGGCTTTTTTACGATTCGTACGGTGATGGTGTACCCGTGCGAATCGTAATTCCTTGTTTGTGAAAATTGACGACCGG
The DNA here is from genome assembly GCF_964204655.1 of Triturus cristatus. Lineage (NCBI taxonomy): Eukaryota > Metazoa > Chordata > Amphibia > Caudata > Salamandridae > Triturus > Triturus cristatus. The sequence continues at coordinate 960,252,540 of NC_140590.1, forward strand.
GTACGCGTCGGGCGGAGATTGTGCTCCGTCCGATGGTTCGTACCCGGTTTTTGCAGGATCGTGATCGGCACCTGAGTGTTGGGAACCTCACCCACACTTCATCAGTCTCCTCTTCACTAGATCATTTGCTAAGCTCAGTTTGTCACTCAGTGCCTCATTCCATTTGAAATCTGCATACACATTGTAGAAATTAATTAATGTATGCTTTTTGGGGCAGCATTGAAGAGCATGTAGATTGGCTAGTGGAAGCCTGCAATTGACATTTCAAGAACCTTACAACAATCCCCTAAATCCTTTTAAAAGTGTTTAAGCAGGCGATACTGATTGCTTTTAATCTAGCTCTCTGAATTGTAGTATGCCACAGAATAAATGCATTTGTGTATGAGTATACCAAAGGTGACTGCATGAGCTTCAACAAGGCATGTGAAAGCAGATGTAGGAAAGAAGCAATGCCTATATTTTGATGTGCTGAGTTCTCCGCCCGACTGCGGACTCTCTGCAGCCGTAAACTTACTTATAGCTTGCGAATACCAAATAAAACGTAAACTTACAGAAAAGTGTTTACCTTTGTGACTCAGGCCCCGTGTGTTTATATCTGAATAAGTCTCCCTTGGAGTAGGTTTGAGGCCGTCACTTTCACTTCTTTTACTCACTCTCATTTCTTTCCTACATCTGCTTTCACATGCCTTATTCCAACACATGAACTTACCTTTGGTGTACTCATACAAGAATGCATTGAAGCAGGCATAAACGTACTATTAACTCGTAGTTTGTGAATATCAAAGAAAATGTTAACTTACATAAAAGTGCTAAGCTTGCCTCTGTGTTATCAGGCCCTTATTCTCGAAAGCGGCGTCTAGTGCCGTCTAACATGGTGATAACTGTGATGTCTCCCAGCTTATCTACATCAAATACAACAGCTAATGTCATTAGAACAGGAGATTGGTAGGTGATCTGTGGCAGAATAAGTTCAAAACCTAAGTTAAGAGAAGAGTATTTGTATATAGATGTGCTCCTTATTGAAAATAGCCTTATATATTAATGAAGATAAACATTTCAGAAAGTGGTTGTGATTTCACAAACAGTAGAACTACAGATCTGTTATCACAAGTTAGAGAATAGAGGGATATCATGCTGTCTTTATGTATATATTTTTCTTGTGCCACTTTTATTATGACAAGAAATATGACAAATAATGATGCATGCATTAATTGAATATGTTTTTCATATATCAATCTTTCATTTTAATTCAGTTGACGTCACGCACTACATTCTGATATGAACTCGTTTTGTCTAGTGCCCCGACTTCTGCGTTCTTTTTTTTTGCCTTTTGGTTCCTTATTTATTTGTCAGTTTGCAAATCCCCTGTTCCCTTGTTGTTTCTCCTCTAATCTCGGCCTCCTTTGAAATTGGTTGCTCGGGGACATCCTCTCCTGCAAGCAATTGCAGAGCTGCAGAGAACAGCCACTGCTGCCCACCTTCAGCCCCATGGGGGCGGCGCGGACAGTGGACGAAATGTATGCTAATCCCCTGCTCCCCCACTACCATGGGGAGACTTATAATATGGAAACAAGATGAAACCCGGGAACATTCACCTGTTTATACGATCACTTTCCACAGGAGCATTTATGTGAACATGTTTCATTCAACACCTTTCCTTAACAATTTATGCTAAGTGGTGGAACTGGGCTGGTTTGGGGAATTCACGACTTCCTACTCTCCACAAATCATCACAAAACAGAACAGTTGTTATTTAGTCCCTGAGTCGCCCAATCCACAGAGAGAAGATCAAAAATTATTTTCATTAGCTTATGCCTACGTTTGGATTACATTTCCAACGTTTATGTATCAATCAGAGATTCCTGCCAATGTTCCTAAGTGGAACCATTTGAACGTATGGAAAAGTGATATGTAAATTTCCGTACAAAAGTGCATTTCCACTTTGAAACCTTATCTTGTATCTTCCTGGGGAAAATATTTTTCCCAATGGAGAGAAACTGCTTTTCTGACACCCTGGGTGCTCCTTCCCCATTCCCGCCATGAATGTGAATTTGTAATTACTCCTAAAGTGAGCAGGAGCAATTCTATGAGCTTATTGGGAAGTGGGAACCTACCTGCAAAAGTTTGGCAAGGACACATAAACTAGTTACATACCTGTCCGGGAATATGTTTGCATGGAAATTCCATTAAGCGTTTGGAAATTCCATACAAGACAGTCCTATTTCCAAAGATGAGATTTCAAAAGCTGTATTTTCCATAAGACTCCAATGGTATTTCTGGATTTCCCTTGTACTGGCGAGCAGATCCACCTCGAGTTGATGCACCTTTTGTTCCAGTTTTGCTGCTCTCGGGTTCAGAGAGTCAAGCTTCTTGTTCAGCACGGTGGTGCCACCATCTGTCTTTATCAGCATTTCCATTCTACTTAATTTCAGAGGAGTCTCTAGAGGCGAACTGAATGTTTTTTTCCTTCGGTATGCCTGCATTATCTTCTGCCAGACACATAAATGTTTGTTCTTCACTCATCTTTTAGCTTAGTTTTGCTCTGTTGAGGCAATGTGTGTGTGCACCTTTGTGCTGATTCCTGTTAGTCTTCTTGTGTTCTCTTCCTTCTCACTGCCTCAGTTTTTTGGATTGTGCTGCTGCTCTGCTTTAAAATTGCCAACCTTCAGGAAAATGTCCAATATATGCTTTGTGTCAGCCAGTGCGGAAGAGCCCTGTCTCCGAGTTGTGTACCTGCATGCGTAAGGAAGATTCCATGGCCATTCAATCCCTCAGCATGTTCACCCCCTCATCAGGAGGGCGGCCTTCTATTCTCGTCTCCTGTTCAAAAGTAATCTCTGCTAAACATCCTACTTAAGTGAATGGTTGTTAGAAATTGGCGTCTCTAGTTGGCAGTGACTTGCACCCTGTGGAAGTAGGGAGCCTTCCTTCTAGTCAGGGTAAGGGAGTTACACACCCAAGATAACACCTGCTCACCCCCTTGGTAGCTTGGCACGAGCTGTCAGTCCTATCTCTGAGGCAATGTGTAAAGTGTTTGTACATAACACAGTGAAAACTCTGAAAATGGACACCACATCAGTTTAGAAAAATAAACAATCTTTAACTATACAGAACAATACGACAAAAATCCAACATACATAACTCAAAATATCACTTTTACAAGGTTTAAGCAATTCTGTCTATAGAATTCTATGGATTGGATGATTTTAGTACAAAGTACCTTTGATGTGTCAAAATCCAAGATGAAAAATAGCTGCAAAGGAGGGAATCATCACAAAACACAGCAATACATCGGTTCTTGAGTCCCAGGGGAATAGAGACGTCAGTTCTGCTGCACGCAAGAGAAGTTTTACGTCAAATCCTTACTGCGAGGAGAAGCGGTGCGTCAATTTCCGGAGCTGACGCTTTTCGTCAGGGCAATGAATTTGAAACTTGGCACACTGGTGCGAAAGTAGAGTTTTTTCTTATTTCCTGAAGATGGAGGTGGATGAGTTGCATCTGATCTCGGGGGGGGGGGGGCTGGGGGGGAGAGTGCCAAATTGTGAGGTAATACCAGAGAAGGATCTGTGGTAGGTTTCTTTTTCTTGAATTTTTGTGGTTTGAGTAGTAAGGAGCTTGTGCGTCCAGAGGGTATGTATCCACCCAATAAGGTCACTTCCTGGGTCAGGTAGGAGGGAGTATTGTGGTGCTGCGCTTTGCGTGTCATACAAGCAATTTTGAAGTGATCCTGGCCTCATAGGGTAGCCATTTCAGGGACTGCAGGTCAGGAGTTATGTGATCACTTTTTTTGAGCCAGTGATGAGCCTAGCAGCTGCATTTAGCTTATCCTTTAGGGGTGCAAGCACAATTTTTGGAAGGCCAACAAGGGTGGTACTATCATAGTCTAATCTCAATAGCACAAGAGCTTGAACCGCTGTTTGGAGTTCTGCCAGGGGGAGGAAAGGTTTAAGTTTCCTTAGAATGTGTAATTGATGGTTAGTTCCTCTGGTGGTAGAACTGATGTGTTGTTGAATGGAGAGGGCTTTGTCCAAGGTTATACCTAGGGATGTAGCAGAATCAATAATATGGGGGTACAATATAAGGCAGTAAGATGAGGGAGCCAGTCTTTGATAATGGGGTAATGGTGGGAGGTGAGATAATTAGGAATTCTGTTTTGAGGGCATGGAGTTTGAGGTGGTTACGGGTTAGCCAATGTTGTTTTTGTGTCACATTGTTGTTGAGGATATTGATGTCCTCAGGAGAGGAGATTTTCAGATCCATTTGGGTATCGTCCGAGTACATGTGGTAGGAAAAGTATGTGAGTTTGAGGATTTCAGTTAGGGGCTCCATATATAATAAACAGTGTTGGGAGACATTGGTGTCTTGGGGTATTGTGAGAAAGTGGCTCTGTATATACTGTTCCCAAATAGGTACAGGGTGTACAGAGTCCACAGTCCCCAGAGGTTTGGCAGAGGCTAAAGTTAGATATAACCTTACTCTCTAAAGTGGTAGCTTGGTCGAGCAGTAAGGAAGTATCAGAGGACAGTGTAAAGCATTTGTTGCACACACTCAGCCAGCAAATGGTCTCAAACACTCAATAACTGAACTCTAGGCCAATGGTTTATATATAAAAAATATATGCTTGTTTTATTTTATAACCAACAATAGGTATTAAAATATACTTTCTCAGAATGGGATGCTTTATATAAATACTTTTGCAATATGCAATTGACTTTTGTAGAAAGTTACAAGTGGTTGCAACAGGCAACACAATTCTAAACACAATAATGCATTGAGTTCAATGAAAGTTTCAAGTTATTTGCCACAGATTACTTTTAGGATTACTTTTGGAATTCCAGGACTGGATCCTAGATTCAGTCCTGGGTCAATACTTGGAATCAAGTGTTAAAAGTCGACTTAATTACTGTGATGATTTTTAGAAAATATTTTGCTATTGAAAAAGTTGACACTTAGAAAATATTTCATAGAAAACAGTCAATGATTCCCTACGGCAGAAAATTCAAGTTGCAGGTATAGTATGTTCTCGTTACTTTTGTAATCCAGTACTGGGTGCCTAGACTCAGTACTGGGACCTTTACCCAAAACAGGTAAGTAATTACGTTTTCAGAAATTATACGATTTTTAAAGAATATTTAAAGTTTGCAGAAATTGACAGAAGAAATTTCACAGAAAAACAGTCTATGATTTCCTATGGGAGAAAATTGGGTTACTGGTAAGTACAGTTGTAAGTATTTTTCAGAGTCAGTGCTGGGCACCAAGATCCAGCACTGGGAGCTCACCTAAGAGCAGGTGAGTATTTTCATTTTCGTTACTCGGCTGATTTTTGGTGAATATTTTAAGTTTTGAAAAGTCCACACTTTAGAAGAAATTTCAGGAAAAGCCAGTCAATGTTACCCTATGGAGAAAATTGAGTTATCGGTTTAAAGGTAAGTACTCGACTGGCAGAGTTAAGGTTCTGGGCATAGACTCAGGGGTCTCCCAGGGTCAGGTAGGTACAGTTGGTTCACCCTCAGCGGCACAAGGGCGGCCGGGTGCAGAGAGAGTTAGGCCCAATGTTATCCTATGAGAGGTAGGGGGGCCTTGGTTGGTGGCTGCTGACTAGCAGGCCACGTGGCTGTGGGAGCTGGGCTCCTGGTCACTTACTCAGGGCAAGTGGGGAAGTAGATAGGTGTAGAGGTTGCACTGCCAGGGCCACTCGGGCGGCTGGGTGCAGGGTGCTTTTGAGCCTTCGGCCGCTCAATTGATTTCAATGGGAAATCTCCGGTTTAGAAAAAGACTGCAAGCTCGAGGACGAAGATTCTTCAGGTGCCACCACCACTTCGAGAGGTAAGTTGGGTAGTTGGAGGATAGGTAGGTACCCCAGGATTGGGCACAGGGGGCAGCGGGGCGCCGGGTGCAGGGGTGTCTTTTGGTGTGGGGAAATCTTACCCTCTGTTAATCGCGGTTGGGGGGCACCTGGTTCTGAGGCTGCAGGCTTCTTCAAGAGTGTCGAGGGAGGTCCTTGGGTGCCGGACTCGGGGTAACAGTCTCCGTGGGTCGTCCTCATGGTCTTTGTTCACTCCGGCACAGGCCAGGCTTGGCGGGTGCAGAGTGTGAAGGGTTCGCGGTTCCGGGCTGCTGCCAGGGATTAGAAGTAGATTTTGAGTAGAGCCTCTACACATGGGAGTCCCAGGGTTTGAGAGTCTAAAGGTAGCCAGGTCCTCCGGGGTTTGTGAGGTTGTTGGCCACAAGAGATGCCGGGTTGGAGCAGGTTCGAGGGTCGACAGGCCGGTAGGGCTGGGGCCAAAGCAGTTGGTGTCTTCCTCTTCTTAGTAGCTGCAGGGCAGGTCTTCTTTCTTCTAGCTCTCCTTCGGATTTAGGAATCTGGAATCTGGGGAAGGAAGGTTCAGGGTGCCCCTAAATACTAGATTTAGGGGCGTTACAGGTAGGTGAAGGGCAGGGACCAATAGGTCCCTGTCCTGGGGTGGGTACACCCCCTATCCTGCCTCTCTCCTGTGGGAGGGGGGCAGTAGCCTAGTCCTGATTAGGCAGGGCTTCCCATCTTCAAGATGGCGAGAGCCCGGAGATGTGCTTCACCTCGCCTCCCCCACCTGAGGGGTGGGGTTGGCAGGCTGGCACATTCCCTGTCCTTATTTGGGGTTTCCGGCCAAGCTTCCCGCCAGAGTGGGGGGTTGCAGTGGCCTGTGGAAGCTCACAGAGGTGGCATGCCTTTGAAGCTTCCCCCTGCCCATCCTGGAGGAGGAGATTTAGCACCTCGCCCAGGATGTGCATTGTTGCAGACCCAGGAGAGCAGGGGCTCTCCAACCCAGGGGTCCAGCAACATGTCTGCTGTGTGGCAGCCTAGGCAGCCTCAGAACAGATGTGGATTGTAGGTTAGGTTTCAGGGGGCATCTCTAAGATGCCCTCTGGGGTGCTTGGTACATTTAATCCCACACTGGCATCAGTGTGGGTTTAATGTGCTGAGAAGTTTGATACCAAACTTCTCAGTCTTCAGTGTTGCCATTATGGTGCTGTGGAGTTCGTGTTTGACGAGCTCCCAGCACCATATACTCTTAAATGGCAGCACTGCACTTACAGTGCCCAGGAATGGACCTGGGTACTGTAGGGGCACAGGGCTCCTGCTCCCGTGCCCACACCATTGGCATAGGGCACCCAGCTAGAGGGGTGGCTCATGTATGCCATGGCAGTGTAAGTGGTGGGCATGGCACACAGGGATGTGTGCTATGTCAACTCTTTGTTTTGTCTTGTTCCCAGACACTCAGCCTGCAATGGCAGTATGTGTGTGTAAGGGTACAGGGCCTCTAAGGGTGGCACAATGAGTGCTGCAGCCCTTAGAGTCTTCCCTGGTCACAAGGCCCTGGGTACCTAGGGTACCATTTATCAGGGGCTAACATGTGGCCAGGGTTTGCCAATTTGTGTTTTCGTTTTAGGGAAGGAACATAGGCCCTGGGCACCTGATTGGCAGGAGTCTAGGGCACACTCAGTCAAAGTACATTCAGCAATTCAGCAAAAAGTGGGGGCATACCATGCAAGAAAGATGGCACTTTCTCACAGGTATGCCCAACAACACTGGTGAGTGACCGGAAAAAGCATGGTTCTTTAGGATGCGTTGAGACCTGTTGTGGAGAAAAGAAGAGAACCATTTTAGTACGGTTGTGGAGAGACCCATCTGTGTTCTAGAAGGTTGAAAAGCATATCATGATTGACAGTGTCGAATGCCGCTGATAGGTCCAGAAGGATAAGTAAGCTGGATTCCTTCTGGTCGAGTGAGCGAAGTGCATCATTGACAATGTGGACCAAGGGCGTTTCAGTGCTATAACCTGGTCGGAAGCCAGATTGACATTGGTTGAGCAGTTGGAAATGCTCAATGCGATTGCAAAGCTGTAAGTTTGGACATTTTTCTGAGTGTTTGGCTAAGGTAGGGATGTTGGAGACAGGCTAGTAATTATTGGTATCAGACTGGTCAGAGTTGTTTCTTTTTAGGATAGGAGTGATGTGTCCCCCCCATCAAAAGGTGACACATTGCAGCATCAAAACAGTGTTGTGATGTAGAGTGACTGTCAACCCCTACATTTAGCTCTACAAAAGGTGTGCAATGTGGCAGCAACAGTGCAAACATATATTTACATGGAAAAACAGATCTACTAAAGTAGCGTGACACGGAATTCCATGAAAAATTAATGCCAAACAAAACCAAACACAACAAGGGGCAAACGGAATAGCATGTGATATTCCTACATGGAACAATTGAAATGTATGCAAAATGCCACATTTTATACAACTTACCCTTAGATTAATGTCTTTAGGATGAAATATGTCTAAATCTTAAGCTGAAATCTCAAGAAAAACAGTGCTTGGTGTCCTTTACAAAGTAGTATATAATTTTGCGTCATGCTATAACATGATTCTAACTCAAGCAGGGATTATGCTACCATTGGCACTTGGCTCTTATTAAATATGGCGCTGCACAATTTTTTACTATTTGCACAATGCAGAGCTGCTGATTTTCGCATAGGTCTGAATGAATTTTAGTACATGAAGCTGAATTAAGGTGTTGATTATTAACTTCTTCAATGTAGATGTGCCAAATAAAACCTACATGACCCCTCTGGCCAATATCATCAGAACCCATGGACTGAACGTCATACCCTATGCAGATGACACCCAGTTCATCCTCTTGTTGTCAGAAGACTCCGCCACCTCAAGAGCCTACTTCCACAGATGCATGACGAGCGTCGCCGACTGAATGAGAAACAGCTGCCTGAAAACCAATAGTGACAAAACTGAGGTGCTGTTCTGGGGGAACACCCCCATGGAACAACTCCTGGTAGCCCCCCAAACTAGGACCCTCACCCACACCAACTGACTACACCCACAACTTTGGTATCATCCCTGACAGCAAACGCATCATGAATAACCAGATCAACGCAGTCTCGTCCGCCTGCTTCCTCACTCTTTGTATGCTCTGGAAAATCTTCAAATGGTTCCCTGTCAAGACCAGGCGATCCATCACCCATACCCTAGAAAACAGTCAGATGTACTATGGCAACACACTCTACGTGGGAATCACCAAACACCTTCTGAAGAAACAGCAGACCATTCAGAACGCAGCACCCAGACTCTTCCTCGACCTCCCAAAAAGGACCCACATCACCCCCCCCCCCCCCACCTCAAGAGACTTCACAGGCTCCCCATCCAAAGGAGATGCCAATTTAAGATGCTGACTCACATCTACAAATCCCTCCACGATCAAGGACCATACTTCTACCAACCCTACAGACACCCGCGCTCTGCCTCTTGCACCCATGCTCACACTCCCCTAGTCTGCCTAAGCAACAGTAGAGGACGCTCCTACTCCTACCTCACTGCCAAGTCCTGCAACCACCTCCTCTCTCGTAACCAGACCTCACCCTCTCTCTCTGAGTTCAGGAAGGGACTCAAGACCTGGTTGTTCAGTTGATCTGCCCCCAGCGCAGCCACCAGTGCCTGGATACCCTCGCGGGTGACAAGCCGCACTTTAAAAATCCTGTTGATTAATTGATTGAAGAAATTAGGTGTGAGGTGCTTGCGTTTTAGTGAGTGTTTGGTATAGGTTAAAAACACAAGAGAAATGCCTGAAAGGCATTGCACGGCGTCATCTCACAAACCGCGCAACTCCAAAAGGAGGCTGGGCTTTCCAGCCTTAGTGCCCTGCTGTATTATGAGCAAGCGATAGCTCAGCAGACTATTTCCATGCGGCACCTTAGAGAGGAGAGATGCATGAAGCGTTTATTGAGTAGGGCCTTTCCTACTCTGTTTGACGAGATCCATGATGTTGTCGCATCGGGTCTGTATGGACCTTGCAGCTGTTCTTTCCAGAATGTCATGAACAGAATCAACAGCAATTATTCCCATTTAGATAAAGGCAGCATTACACACTTGATAACACGTGATTAATCCAAATATTGTATCCTTTGAAGTGATAAATGCTTTTTGTATTTATACTCCAATGTTGTACAAATTGATTCAACATTTAATTACGACAGCCTGTCAAAAATATTTGCTAAAAAGGTTAGGAGTTAGATTAATAATAATGTAATATCTGTCAAACCCGGAAAAGTCCACCTAGGAACTACATCGTTTTTCCTTACAGCTGTTTTACCACGTGACAGAGGTACGAGCGCTTCCGCACAAAGACATGTTTTATTAATACACGAGGGCGCAGTCCTGTGACCTGAGCTGGCTGCCACCTCAAGAGGCAAGCCAGGTGATATGCGTAATTCTTTCAGCTAGTCTCTGGTTTAGGCAGCACCACGTTGTGTGCTGTGACATTCAGGCAAATGCTTAGAATGGAAATATCTTATTAGTGGAACCTGAACACGGTTTGTTTCATTGCCAAGAGTTCTGATGTCCTGTGTGCCCCCTGCAGCCATTAGCCAACAACATGGTCCATACTGGGACCTGTTCTTTAACTTTGAAACTTATAAGTAGGGTCTCAAAAATCACAGAATGTAAAGTTCAGTGGGTTAAAACGCTAGGACTGTCTGAAGGTGTCAAGCAGTGGGACTACTTTCAAGCTGCAGAGGGAAAAAAACGGAATTTCTCTCACCCTGCCTTCTTTGTTTATCCTTATGCCTACGCTATGATTTTGTAACTCATGTAACTATGCTCCTGTGTAACTATGTTCTGAAACAATCTTCTTCCTCATGTGAAGCGCTCTGATGCCTCCAGGTCTAGCCAGCGCTATATGAAACTTTTCAAATAAATAAATAAATATTGAATTAAACATTTTGTTTAGAAAAACATTTTATATTTTGAGCAAGGAGCACGATTCGGTGAGTATTTGAATTGTTACCTTTTATAACTGAATAAAATAAGAAGAAAGGGAATGCAGAGATTTCCTTCGTTTTTCATGAGTGATTGCAAACTGTGAATATTCTTCTCATTCTCTCTCTCTCTCTCGTTCTATCTCTCTCTCCCTGTTTCTTCTTCTTTCCCTCTCTATGTGTCTCAGCTGAAGTGACTGCTCTCGAAGTGATTGAGTTGATGGGTTTGACCGGGCTTCGTTTGTAAGGAAAAATGAGTAGTGGTACCCAAAAATGTCCTTGGTGGCCGTTGCCCACCTCCACTATTGGCATCCTCCAACGTTTGCTACTGGTGCATCCACTTACACAACTGATGCTTTTTACTGCTTCCATGGATACCACCCAATGCCTTAGGGGTCTCACTTCCCCTCCCGCAAGGTGTTAAATTCTGGGTGAAATGATTCAAGTGGGTGTGATGTGGTGCTTCAATTCGTAGCATAGAGACTTGACTGTTGTGTTGCTGGATCTCACAACAGATTAACCCTTACATACCTGACAAAAATGAACCAATAAAGGTGCTATCAAGTAAATTGTAAAAATTAGCATACTAAAATAGTGATTGTGGTGATCTTTGAAAGTTATGTAGCATAACAACTGATGTAAAAATCCAAAGATCCATGGAAGGCAGCCTTATTCAAGGAGGTTTAGGGGGGTCTAACCCTAACCCACATTTGAAACAAGCATTGCAAATGCGATAGGTCTCTCCTTTCATTAAGTTAAAGTCATTTGCTTTGCTATACAATACCATTAGCAAAGCAAATGGCCTTAACTTAATCAAAGGCGAGACCTATTGCATTTTCAATGCTTGTTTAGGACTTGTGATCTGCCTGCAACTCAGGACGATGAATATGCAGGGGTCAGGCCATAGACTTGCACACAGCATGAACTAAGCAGACGCCCAGAGGGCATATGATAGTTCCAAAATTAAACTTAGAATATCCACATTTTTGATTCGGTTAGCAAACCGCTAGATTTCCGCATAACTCTAACCTTAAAGGGGTAATAAGGAATAGTGCAAACTCTGCGAACGGTTTTATTATGTATGTGACAGAGTAAGTATTTAATTAGTATTTGCGCCTAATAACAATTCTGACAAGCGCTTTGAAGCAAATGTTGGAGATTTCTGAATAAACAACAGGGGTTGCCCTCCGCTTCAATTCTCTGACAACCAGACAACAGTGACGGACACGCCACTTCTGAAAGGTTGCTCTGAACCAAAATGTTGGCAGTCTCCATTTTTGCAGCATAATTTAGACATGTCTCTTCTGAACTGAAAGGAGCAGTGGATGCAAAGGACACACTGTGCTTGAAGAGACACCTTGCAAAGATGATGACAGGCACCCCGCAGTCCTGTATTGGGATTTTCTAACGTTAAGTAATTTGCGGCTGCCAGTGAGCAAGCCACATGACTATTCATTGCAGAATAGGTTTTTGAGTTCTTACTTGCGATGATGCGATCCCAGTTCAGCATCCGTGGTAATACCCCGGGTAGCTTTTTCTTTACCCATTGAGGCAAATGCACGGCTTGCCGCTGTAGTATCTAGAATTGCTGCATGCAAATAATGGCAGAACAAATCACAGCGTATTACAGTATAACCCCTGAGGTACCCACGGACCTTTCTTCTGTCACTCCGCCTTCAAACACACACCTTAATAATGGTATTTATTCAGCGAGGAGTGTGCGTGCCACTCTGGGACACTTTCATCCCACAGCTGTGCTGACGGACTGCAGCGAGAGCGGAAACTCAGAACAAGCGTGCGTGAAAGCTCATTAGAAAGAGAAAAAAAAATGACCCCTACACGTGCCACTGCTTCCAAATACCCAAGCCGACTAGAAAGTGAAAGTGATGAAAGTGACGCGAGCAGGGAAATACCACCCTGAAAAGAGCTGACCGATTTCTAAAGGTCATCTCCTAGAGCAGCACATGCGCGCTACCTAGGCGAGATCTAAAAAAGGTCAAATGGTACTTTTCATAGAAACATTTCACTTACAAAATCTAAAAAGCCGTAGGCTCTACAAGGGCACTCAAGAAATATCCCCATACTTTCATGTTCTCTGGGGACCCCGGCAGAAGGAAAGGCCATAGCGGGAAAGTTCAGAGCCACAGAGTCAGCCTAGTGTCTAGGGTTCACCTGTGACTGGGATGAGGGACCCAGTGTGCAGTGATGAGAAGAGCCACTCTTGGTGCAGTGTCTCTTGACTGGTAGTGATGATGTACTGACATACTGACTGTTTGGTCCTGGTGGGGCATTGCTGACAGACCCCTCAACTAGGAAACTTTTATAGTTTACTCAGAGGATATGACCTGCTGCCGGTAGTGATAACTTGCAAGAGTCACAGTCTCCGAAAAATATATGCCTATGGAGTCGACTGGCAACTATCAGCACAAACTAACCACAAGATTTACAGTAATGGACTCCTGAGGCAATGACACAATGGTATGATCTTTATTTTAAACACAAATGGAGTGTTGATTTTAAAAATCAGAGCAAGTTACATGGGCAAATTCAGAAAGAGAGGCAAAGAAAGGCAGAGGGCAAAAGAGAGAGTGAGGAGTGATGGTAAGAAAGAAAGAGTGAGAGAAAAATGGGAGAAGGTACGAGGGCAAGAGAGAGAAGAAGGGAATGAGAGTAAAGGCACAGAGAGAGGAGAGAACATGTGAAAGAGAATGATAGAGTGAGTTTATGTGAAAGAGAGAGAGGCAGAGATAGAGTGGCATAAAGCGAGAGAAAGGGTGATGGAGAAGGTGGAGAGAGAAATGAAAGACAGGTACAGTGAAAGAAAGAAAAGGAGACAGGCAGAAAGAGTGACAGACAGAAAGAGTGAGTCACTGATTATAGAGAAAGATAGACAGACAGACAGGAAGGAGCCAGTAAAAGCATGAAAGGACAGAAAGAGTGAAAGAAAGACAGAGTGAGACTAGAAATACTTGGAGAACATGGGAGACGGGCCATTTATTTTGAAGGACTCTGGGCTTTTGCATATTACACTCATGTCTTCAATAGGTCTCTGGGCCTATGTGACCTAAGCTGCTGTTATATGAGGTGTGGCTTGAGCAGTGCTTATTTTGTAAAAGAAATAAGTGCCTGGGCCTTCGTCAGGAGGCCACTGCAGCTTGCACCACCCATTGCCCTAGCCAGCGCCCGTAAATGACAGAGTCAACACAACTAATAACTATAACACCATATACGTGTGACGATTCAGACCATTCCAGGTCCCCAAAGCTGTATGAATGGCTTGGGCAGCAGGTATTGGTGATTTTTTTTATATATATTGGATTAATAAACAACTGTTAATTTCTAATTAAGCCAAACAGCACCAGCATGTGGCAGACTGTCACAAGTGCCAGTGTTGGCTATTTAGTGCGAATGCTGAGAACCAGAAACCACTGGTTCAAATTAAGCACTGGCTACAAATCAGTACAGAGACAGAAATACCATAGAAGACTAATCCAGCCAGCACTGATGCCATATGCACAGAAATCTATCTATCTATCTATCTATCTATCTATCTATCTATCTATCTATCTATCTATCTATCTATCTATCTATCTATCTATCTATCTATCTATCTATCTATCTATCTATCTATCTATCTATCTATCTATCTATCTATCTATCTATCTATCTATCTATCTATCTATCTATCTATCTATCTATCTATCTATCTATCTATCTATCTATCTATCTATCTATCTATCTATCTATCTATCTATCTATCTGTCTGTCTGTCTGTCTATCTATCTGTCTGTCTGTCTGTCTGTCTGTCTGTCTGTCTGTCTGTCTGTCTGTCTGTCTGTATGTCTGTCTGTCCATCCATCTATCTGTCCATCCATCTATCTATCTCTCTGACTGAGAGAGGCAAAGCTATCATATTCTTGTTCCCTATGTCCCAGCAATTCCTGAAAAATGGACAACATCAGAGATGTCTAGTCTCCTATCTGTCACAGCGGTCACTCAGTTCTCATACCCACCCGAGGAGAGAGGTAGGTTCTTGCAGATGCAAGTGTACACATTCATAGCTGTTTCTGCTGTCTGTAGTTAGCCTCTGACAGACAGCCTTAAGCAGGCTATCACCTAGGCAGTATTCCTATACCCTCATCACTAAAGGGCATTTAAAACTATCTTTCCTACAGAACCTAGAGTAAAATCCCCAGTGAGAAGGTCAGGCAGTCACACACTTTAATCATTGTTAAAGTCTAAGGGGGATATTCACAAGGATCTATCTTCGATTTAATGGCACTTTAACGCAGCCTAAGTCGTGATAAATGTATCTCCCCATTCACAAGCCGGTGCAAACAGCCCACATCACCAGTTTACCCGCGATAGCAGCGGCAAAAAACATCGCCACCGATGACCCCCGCAACTATCGCTAATGAGATGCAGAGTAGGCCGGTCCCTGTTATTCCCTGGTTTGCTAACTGTTTATGGAGAAATACTGGGGGAGAACGGGTGGAGTGCTAGTACTCTTCACTTGGGGTTGCCTCTTTCTGTGGTAGGATACCACAAGCGGCTTTATGGCTGTCACCATAGTTGAGAGGTCTCCCATGCCTACATGAGATCAGGAGGTGTATCCACTCTCCACCAGCCAATGTACACCCGCCCGGGTACATAACAACGGTACAAGTGTTAATGTATGTTATTCTGCCTTCATAATGTACTGTATGCTTCTTTAAAACTTCAATAAACAGATTATATAAATTATAAATAAATGAGATGCAGAGTAGGCGTTACCATGCCAAAAGCCGTGACAACACCACTCCACAACATTCACAACGACCAGACAGAACTGCGATAAGAACACAAAACAAGCGATAAGGCGTGTTAGCAGCAGGAAAATAACACCTGCTCTGACCTGGTACAAAGTCGGACCACAGCCTGCACCACAAAAGGGAGCACAGCCCACAGGCACACAGGAAGAGCAACAGATGCACCCGGTCAACTGAACATGCAGCCCGGAGGCCCGAAAGGGAAACAACAACCGCCGCCACCACTCCCAGGACCCCCCTCCCCGGCACCCCCGACAAAAGACATGCCACATCAGCTACACCTAAACACGTCCGAAATAATCCGCTTGATGTCACACAATCACAACTGGTGACATGCATGTGTCGTCACAAAAATGAGCATCACACATTCACTTTCGAAGCAACAAATGAAACTTTATTAACATGAACACTGAAATGAAATGACGACACATGGCGGTTCCCCGCGGGACAATCCGTAGGTCACAGCCTGCAAGACAAAAATCATGATGAGAAGGTGTGTCCTGCGCACATCAAAGGTCAGAGAGAGAGTGAAGGAGAGAGAGACGAAGAGAGCGAGAGATATGAAGAGAGGGGGAGAGAGAGAGAGAGAAGAAGAGAGGGGGAGAGAGAAGAAGAGAGGGGGAGAGAGAGAAGAAGAGAGAGGAGAGAGAAAGAGAGAGAAGAAGAGAGGGGGAGAGAGAGAGAAAAAGAGAGAGGGAGAGAGAGAGAGAGAGAAAAGAAGAGAGGGGGGAGAGAGAGAGAGAGAGAGAGAGAGAGAGAGAGAGAGAGAGAGAGAGAGAGAAGAAGAGTGGGGGAGAGAGCGAGAGAGAGAGAAAAGAAGAGAGGGGGAGAGAGAAAGAGAGAGAAGAAGAGAGGGGGAGAGAGAGAAGAAGAGAGAGGGAGAGAGAGAGAGAGAGCGAAAAGAAGAGAGGGGGAGAGAGAGAGAAGAAGAGGGGGAGAGAGAGAGAAGGAGAGAGGGGGAGAGAGAGAGAACAAGAGGGGGAGAGAGAGTGAACAAGAGAGGGAGAGAGAGAGAGAGAGAGAGCACCGCCCCTGCGCACCCAGGCCACACTGCTCACCTGCTGCCACCGGTGTGTCACCAACCACTTGATGGTATGTATAGCAGTACACCAGGTCACGCATCTGAGACAGACCCGTCATTTGAAACAGAGTCCAGATACACGATTGGCACAGTACACACAATTGCACAAGACAAAATCGCCTGCCCGCCCATGCACACCCAGGCAGAGGCACCCCAGCCCCTCCCGCCGCCCATCGGAGCATGCCCGCCCATGCACACCCAGGCCTAACTGCTCACCTTCCACCACCGGTGCGTAGACAGGAGGTCCCACCACGTGCCGCTGCAAGCCACAAGACCGGGGCCCGCGGACATGGCACCCTCATTACCATGCAGCCCCGCTCCGCAGGCCACCAGGTCTCACGTTTGGTGCTGGGTCTTGATTACTCCATGGCATAGGACATACCAGTGCACCCGGCATCATCGTAGGCTGCACACCCACTCAGCCCAATGGGTGCCACTAACTCTGGGAACCCGGAAGCTGTGGAAATATGGATTTTTATGATCAGTTATGTCCCCTATCTTGGACCCCAACGGTTTCATGTATAAATCACAAGTACATGTATGTTTCCTCCAGTTCCAGTTATGAAGACGCAAACACATGTGCGGCCACCGTCAACATGTCCTCTTTCAGATCAGCCATGGATGGGCCGGATATTCTATTCCTAAGTATGAAAGGCCACCGGCTTTATATGGTTCATTTATCCCATTTCACAGTCCAGGCGAATAGGCCCTGATTCTGCCATTAAGCCTTTTCCTGCCTTCTGCCTCTGAAAGCTCCAGTCTGAGCTCGCATCTGTACCCATGAACTTTGTCCTACTCCCTGCGCGCCTAACGGTGCCTGACTCGATCTGTCTGCTTGCCAAAAACTGTATTTCACCTTCAAGATTATCTGCTCTGCTCCGCTCCTCACCCAATGCATTCCTGTCTAGTAGTTTAAGTAAACATTCTTCCAGCTACCGAGCAAAAGGCCCGGCTTCTCTGTCTTTATGCAAGTAATTCATAGCCCTGTTACCATGGAATATTCCTACCCCCTCGCATCTAGTGTAGACACTTAGACGCTTGTACACGCACTAACAGTCAGTATAGTCAGTATAGAATAAGATTCTATCCTAAGAGACCTCTCTTTTCGGATAACATAGTTCTTTAAACATAGGATGTTAGATATGATTTGGGATTAGGTTGACATAACCCCAGACTTCTGTCTCCACACGTAGAGCTAAATGTCAAGTCCCCTTCACCCCCTAGTTGCACGTCAATCACACGTCATGCTGCTGCGCGCGCATCTCTGCCAAGTATTTCTGCTGACATTGCGAAATTCTTTCATGGAACCACCCTATTGTGACATCATACCTGATGACGTTCTTTAAGTTACGCCCAGTTACACCCACTTTAGTTACGCATGTATGTTTTACCTTTGTTATCAACTGTTACGCCTCCTGCATCTGTTTCACTGTAATACCTATTGTATAAAAATGATTACTTGTCAATAAAGTTAGTCCTTCACTTCCTGAACCTTCGTGGTGATGGAATATGGAGTCCATCAATTCGAATTGATTTTGGAATAAAGCCCGTTCCGAACCTCTAATACCACGGATTCTGCCTCTTATTTTACTGAGCTATTATTATAGATTTTCCGCATCAAATTAAGTTCCGGTAATTAAATTATTTACCACATATATGGCGCCCGAACAGGGACACTTTCTCATCTCACGCGCCGGAGGTGCGTTGCAGGCCCGGTCTCCTGCCATAGCTGGACGGACAACAACGCGTACCCACAGGATTTCCTGTATCTCCCTCCTGCCGAGCGGGGGTAACTGAGGCTGCGATCAACACCCAGACGAGGCGGTGAGAAGTGCGAAGTATCCCGACCAGAGCCTAGCTGAGAGAGCAAGATCCGAGGTATACAGAGGCCCACCAGTTCCGAGGTTCCGAAGTTTCGAGTCGAGTCCAGTCCGGTCCGAGTCCAGTTCAGTTCAGTTCCGAGGCCTTCTGTTCCGAGCTACCCGGTGAGTACCATTGTCGGGGAGGCGTTCCGACGTGCACATAGTTTGTGCCGGTCAAGACGGGTTTGGGTACACAAATCCGGTCTGCACTGTTTTAGCAGTGTATCTGTACTGTTTAGCAGTATATCAAGTATGTCTAGTATATAATTCAGAATTACCTAGTTAGTGCCGAGTATTATGCTTAGTGACTAGTTCCCTAAATGGCCATCATTGTTGTCCATTAAATGTTAAATGTTAAAATGTTTTAAATACGTTCTGCATATTGTGGTGTGAATGACTGTTCATTATTGTGTTTTGTTGTATTAAACGTGTTCAGAATTAGGTATCAGATCAGTTCTCAATATGCCGCTCTTTTCGAAATTAAGACAGATAAAAACTAGAAAAGGGGTACTCGAAGAAGCTGTTCCCATTCCTCCTAGGGACACTCCAGGGTACTTCATGTATCATAAACATGGCCTAGACGCCATATTATTTCTTGATTTATGGGTAGACTACACCAAGGAATTACCAGAAAGTCAGAGGTGGCCCGCAGCTGGGACCTGGGATGCAGATTGCATCGTGAAAGTAGAGGAAGAATTATGGAAAAAGAAAGCTAGACAGTCACAGAAAGATGCCATTGAATTATGGCGTAAAGAATCATATAGACGTACAGAAAAAGCACTCAGACAGGAAGAGAAAAGTAAGGAGAATTCAAATAAAGTTCGAGAAAACCTATTAATTGAAGAAGGTACTCGAGTAAAATCAGAACAAATAGACAGACAAAGAAATGCCCTTATGAATGGTATGTATCCTCTTCTGGCCGAAGGATTACCTAAGGCTACTCCGGAGATACCAAAAGACTTGCCACCCCCATTGTTCCCGATAAAAGTACATCCCAAAGGGCATCCCAGAACCGCAGAAGATGTTTTTCTTTCCTCTTATTTAGACGACGCAGCTCCCGAGTATGCTAATGCTGCGCCACATAGACCGCCTGCCGAGGGGGTTCAACGCCAAGACCCTCCTCCGTCTGTACCTCCGCAACAACAAACTCCGACACAAGTTCCGGCAAGCACATCTGTTTCTACAGCTGTACCCACAACTATGGTTGCTATATCACGTTCAACGAATCCTTTCACATCCAGCACCCCAGGTGGTGCTACGGGAGGTACAGCAAACATTTTTTCCACGCCACCCAGAGTAAATAAACTTTCCTTTCAAGAATTAGCCCACCAACGTACGCCCAAACTAGTAACTCCAGACGCGCTTAAGGAACTTCTAATAGATTGTAGATATGACCCGGTGCCCGGAAAAGGGGACGAAATGCTGCTGGCATCATTACGTATCCGACGAGCTGCAATATATTTAGGGAGGCTACCAGGAATGACTACACATTTAGAAAATATATATCACTTTGTCCAGTCAGGACGAGATTCTGAAAGTATTAATAGAGCCTTGGAGTACCAGAAAGTGGAGATACAGGGGGAACTGTTACGTTTCCTCATAAATTGTGTGATCAGAAATCAAGACCGACCAGGGGTAAATCCGGAAGAAATGCAAATTCTTACCACATGGAGTCGGAATATATCAGAGGGGAGACATGATAAACGATCATGTATAATAGCTATGTGCCGCAAGATCCGCAAAGAAGTAGAACGAATACACGAAGAAAGATTAGCAGTAGACGAGCCTGAACAAACCGAGGAGGAGGAAGAATTAGAACTGCCCACAGGACAGTTAGAAACCATGGCCTATGTAGGTAGAGGGAAATATTGTAATAATACTAGATGCTTTACTGATCCGATACGTCCGATACGCCCAGATAATAACAGAAATTTCCAAACTCCTATAATAAATATACGGTCCCCCGAACATTCGTTCCAAGCCGCTGACAAATTACTCCGAGAACGAAGGGGTTATCATCTACTCGATTCTATGGACGAACAAGAATTAGCCAGGTCAGCCGTTCATTGGGTTGATAGTCCCGGAAAATATAGTGATGATACACTAGCACACACGTTTTTGAACCTCACCCCAGATGAACAGCGTTTAGCTGGTATCTATATGGTTCAACAACTCCTTATATTATATAAAAGCCAACATTCCGATCCTGGTCCATTACCTGATATACTGACTGAATTACTCACGAATAAATGGAGAGGTTCAGGTACTGAGTTAATTAGAGAAATACTAGAATCCAGAAAACAGTACATTCTTTTTGTATGTCCCGAACATGTCTCACTGCCCATAAAAGAAAGAACGACGTATTACATGGATAGACAGAATCCCTTACGCGAAGTGCACCCGATAAAAGGTGATGACAATCAGTTTAAACGTGTGTTTGTATACACACCCATATCTAAAATAGAACTATTAGAAATGAAGAAAGTGGTACCCAGTCATGACAAAGACCCAGCGGGTTTCCACCGTGAAATTAAAGACATGTTGCTCATGGGAGAGTATACCTATCCCGACATTATTACAATATTGAAGGTATTAATGCCTGCGGGCATTTACGAAAAACTCAAGGAAAAGGATTGGGAGGTGGGAGACCAGAAGATAGATTGGACAGCATTAGAAAACGAAGAAAAAGCTCGAGGTCCAGGTTCAGGGCTTGGGGAAAAGACCAAAACACTACCAGGTTTACTAGTACAGGTACTGCCACGTTTATTAACTACGAAAAAGGAAGACTGGGGTGCAATCTCAGCCTGTAAACAAAAGCACGATGAGGACACTAGTGATTTCTATGCCCGATTCGAAAAATGTTTTGGTATAAATAGTGGAATAAAAGCAAGTAGCGAATCGTATCCACATCTGTTTGTGACAAAATTAGTTGAAAATTCCTTGCCCCAAGTTAAGAATAGAGTATTGAAATTCGAGAGTACATGGCAAGGTAACACTCCGTCACAAATGTTACAAATGCTACAGTACCATCACAATAGAATTAGAGAGGAACAAGAACATGAACAAAGACGCATGAAAGACACGAAAATGAAAATGCTAGTTTCCCAGACAGTTCCAGCTGACGGTCATAAAAAGGGTATGACACAGTCCAGTGTTTCAGCAGGTCCTGTAAAAGGGACATGCAACTATTGTAAACAGCCAGGTCATTATGTACACGATTGTCCAGTTTTAAAACATAATATCGCCATAGGTAATACAAAAGAAAGACCACGGCCACTTAGACAGGATCAGAACCAACAAGGAGCTCCGCAGCATGCACAGTCCATGCCAGCTCCGCAACAATCTATGACAGCTCCACCATCGCAGCCTATTGCTGCCACACAAACAACGACACGACAGATGTACCAGACCGCACAGTATGATTATCCTGATTATCAACGATACTCATGAAACAGCCTAGAGAGGGAAGTTGGCTTACCCCTTATCGAGGTCCCTGTAGATCAAGAAGGACCTTATGTACACAGTGAACTATTAGGCCAAGATAGAAAATTTTTACTTGATACAGGGGCAAGCCGAACAACCATAAAACGAAGTGAAGTTCCAGGGGCACCCCTCTCAGGCTCACAGAATATTTCCCTTGGCTTTTCAGGAAAACCTATCATTAACGAAGTATCACAGCCTCTTCCCCTTACGATTGGTCCTTTGACACGAACTACAGATTTATTGCTTACTAAATCATGTCCAGAAAACCTGTTAGGTATAAAAACATTGAAAGCTCTAGGAGCTATAATATGTTGTTCTCCGGAAGGAGTAAGATTGTTTCTACGTGATTTCAAAGGGCACTATGTGTCCCGAGACATGGATCACCGACTGCAGACTTTACCCACACATTTATGGGCACAAGGCCCTACAGATGTTGGTTGCATGAACATTACACCATATCGAGTCACACTAAAGGCAGGAGTGGTACTACCACGAATGCGACAATACAAGTTACCCCCAGATGCTGTAGTGGCTTTACTGCAAATCATTGACGAGCTTATTACCCAAGGAGTGGTTGTGGAAACTGACTCCAATGTATGTAATTCACCGATAATTCCGATTCTTAAACGAACTGATCCGAAAGCCCCGCCAGTATATCGATTGGTTATTGATCTGCGTGAATTAAATAAATGTATTGTACCACAATACCCCGTAGTCCCAGATATTTCTTCATTACTGACAGCCATTGATTCCGAAGCAACATTCTTTACTGTAATTGATCTCAAGAATGCCTTTTTCAGCGTCCCAATAGATCCGGAAAGCCAATACTTGTTCGGATTTAGTTTAAATGGACGAAGCTTTAAATTCACACGCGCACCTCAAGGATTCACAGAAAGCCCCAGCATCTATAGCCAAGCACTGAAACGAGAACTTGACAGTATACACATGCCAGTCAACACTGCCCTGCTTCAATATGTCGACGATCTGCTGATCACCGCTAGAAGCGAACCTGAATGTGAAAAAGCCTCACTGACGGTTTTACAATTCTTGGCCGAAAAGGGGCACAAGGTGTCCCCTTCTAAGCTGCAATTCTGTGTCCAGCGAGTTGTTTACCTTGGTCACTCGCTGTCCAAGGAGGGAAGGCAGCTTACACCCGATCGCATCCAGTTAATTGCTAACATGCCAATACCCAAGACACAAAAGGAGGTGCGGGCTTTTATAGGCCTCACTTCATATTGTAGGCAGTGGATCCCTCAGTATGCATTTCTAGCAAAACCACTCATTCAGTTGACAACACAGGAGGCAGCCACATCGACTGTCCTCCCTTGGACTCAGGAACATACACAAGCTTTTGAAAGCCTAAAGAAAGCTTTATGTCAAGCACCTGTTTTAGCAACACCATGTTACAATAAACATTTTACACTTTTTGTTACAGAACGCGAAGGTACTGCTTTGTCAGTACTCACACAGGAACAAGCAGGATCACACAAACCATGTGCTTATTTTTCTAGTACATTAGATCCCGTAGCTCAGGCTCTGCCTGCGTGCCTGAAATCAGTGGCAGCGACAGCTTTAGCAATCAGACAAAGCGATGCCATAGTGTTAGGACACCAATTGACGGTACAAGTACCACATGCAGTAGAGGTTCTCTTGAACCGAATGCAAACACAACACTTGACTATAGCGAGACTCACCGGTTACGAATTGACATTGTTTCAGCCACACATAGAAATCAGACGTTGTAGTACATTAAATCCTGCCACACTGTTACCAGTAAACGGAACAGACCCATTAGCACATGATTGTATAGAAGTTATTACTATCACGACGAAACCCAGACAAGACTTGACAGATATCCCATTGTCAGACCCAGACCTGACGTTGTATGTAGATGGTTCATGTATGAGAACAAGTACAGGAGAGCTAGTGGCCGCGTATGCAGTCACAACAGACACTGAAGTCATTGAAACAAATCGTATTAATACCTTATCAGCTCAAGCAGCAGAGCTCATCGCTCTGACACAAGCCTGTATTCAAGCCACGAATAAGAAAGTCAACATATACACTGATTCACGTTATGCATTCGGAGTTGTACATGACTTCGGCGTGCTGTGGCGAGAGAGAGGTTATTTAACTTCTCACGGTGCCCACATTCAGCACGGACCCCTCATTCATGCCTTATTAGATGCAATACATCTACCCACTGCGATATCAATTATGAAATGTAAAGCTCATACGAAAGTTACTGATATCATTTCCCAAGGCAATGATCTAGCTGACAGAACAGCTAAACAGACTGCTCAAACTCACACATCTGACATGACAAAGACAATAGTTCCGACACCAACACATTGCATGATGGTTAAGGATCCCGCTCTTGACGTAATTGACATACAGACACATGCTACACCAGACGAAATAAAGAAATGGAATGAATTAGGAGGGATCCAAACGGATCAAGGATGGATGACGAAGGAAAAATCTTTATGGTTTCTTCCCGACTCAATGGTCCAAGTTATCATTAATACAATACATAGTCCAGCGCACCTAGGAGAAAAGGCTATGCTAGACAGCATTCAACACATTTGGTTCAACAAACATTTACGAGCAGCAGCTAAACAAAAAGTCCGTACCTGTATGATCTGCTGTCAGTTTAACCCAGGTAAAAGCATTCCCGTAGAACAGGGTGGATTTCAGCCTCCTGAGCACCCTTTTGAAGTCCTCCAGATGGATTATATCCAGATGGAACGATGTCGAGGATTCAAATATGTTCTTGTAGTTGTCTGTGCTCTTTCCCGTTGGACAGAGGCATACCCGGTTTCAGATTACACTGCCCCGACTACTGCCAAACAGTTAGTTCGAGAATTCTTCCCACGGTACGGTTTACCACGTGTTGTCTACTCAGATAACGGCCAGCCGTTCTCATCCGAACTAATGAAACACGTTTCACTTTTGTTAGGTTATCAATGGAGATTTCATTGTGTCCGACACCCCGAGGCAGCAGGTCTCGTGGAACGACATAATCAAACTCTGAAAATTAGATTGTCCAAAATATGTAGAGAGAAAGGTGTCGACTGGGTAGTAGCCTTACCAGTTGCACTCTTTTACATGAGAATGGTAGCGCACTCTCGAACAGGGCTATCCCCTTATGAGGTGATCTTCGGTAGACCACCAAATATGTGGGGGACGCCTATACCACGCAAAATAACTGATGTAGACTGTAATATGCTGACAGATTACTTGGCTTCCTTGATGTCTGCACTACAATCTTGTCGTTCACAGGTAGCTGCAGCCTTTCCCGACAACACCGAGGTGAAACCCCATGACGTAATTCCCGGGGACCTGGTGTTAGTGAGGAACTTTGACCGGAAGTCTCAGCTGGATCCTAGGTGGAAATCGCCTCAACTCGTACTGTTAACCACGAGGACAGCCGTGAAGATCGAAGGTCGAAAAGGCTGGATACATTCAAGTCATATCAAGAAATTTCATGGATTACCATCCGATATAGAGACTAAACCCTGTATTTCCTCAAAGACAGACTCAAAGCTCCCCTTGGTTGAGCAAACAAACTCAGAACTATATAGACTAAAATTGAGGTCCAATAAGTCAGACAATTTGATTGTTTAAGTCCTCTCCAAGGTGAATCGGTTGAATTTGTCTCTGACATGTACCCTCTGGACCGGAATAGAGGAAGAAATAATCAAATCCAGTTTAAAAACATGCGTACTGTAAATCACTGCGTAGTCATTGCACAGTGACGTTATTAATTCTGTTTTTCTTATGTCTTTTAATAATCGCTGCAAGTATATTATTGCACATATATTATCCTATTTCTAAACATGTTTACAATGTTACTGCTGAACATTCTTTTAGTGAATTTCCCCCGCATGAGTTGTCCTATAGATTTGCGCTGCGCAATAACACTTTTATTAGTATGTTACATCATTCCCATCAGGCTAGCAATGCTACAAATTGTTGGATATGTGGCCGACTCCCTCCCTATCAGAACTATAAGGGAATTCTGCCTCTCTTTCCATATCCGTTCACACACAATGGCTCCTGTGGAGCATGGTTTAGTTTAATTAATTCCCTAGATTCGAATTCCGCAGTTTATCAAGACAACTGGGTATGGGGAAACCTGAACTTAGTCTTGCTTAAAGTCTGTTACCCTAACAAGGAGGGACTTCCCAAAAGAACAGGAACTGATCTAGAAAATGAAGTATATGGATTAGGTAATTTCACGCTTAATCTCATGATCCTGAATGTTGAATCCGAAGCTGCACCAATTTTGCCCGCTATGTCAGTATTTCCAGTTAAAGGTGAATTGTGTATAAGAAAGAATGGCTCCATACACATGGGCCATAGTAAATGCATCACTGTAATAGAATTCAGTGATCAAGGCAAATCTACATTTAGAGCTTCTCGCCATTCCTACTTTGTATGTGGTCAGACTGCATATACACGTTTGCCTCTAGATTGGGATGGTACCTGTTACATCGGATTCCTTTTGCCACCTGTTTTCCTAGCTCCTCCTGATTATCATAGAAATACTCATTTAGTACACAATAGAGAACGGAGAGATCTCCCAATAGTCGACTACAGTGAAACAGCATGGGAAAAATACACAGATTTCAATAAAGGTCTCTTTCCTTATATAGGTACAGTCACTAATAGTAAGCTGATACGTAGATTAACCAGAACCCTTGAAGCAGTAGTAAACGAAACTATTTCCGCCTTAGGCAATTTAACAGAAGAGCAGTCTGCTATGCGGATTGTTGTGCTTCAAAATCGTCTTGTCCTTGACGTCATTCTGGCCGATAGGGGCGGAGCTTGTAGGGTCATCGGATCAAGTTGTTGCATTTTCATACCAGAAAATTCGCCATCTGTATATAAAGCCATAACTCGCCTTCATAAGATTGTAAGCCAGATACACCAGAATCCAGGCACCTGGACTTGGTCCGGTTGGTTTTGGAGTGTATTATCTACCTTTGGATGGAGGGTCCTATCCTTCCTAGGTATTGGCTTTCTCATACTATTCAGTTGCTGCTTATGCCTACAATGTGGACCAGCGATTTGTGGTCTGTGTGCCACATCGTGTATTCCACCACCAAGATTTCATTCATCCCGGAAGAAGAAAGAAGAACAAATGATGCTATATGAACAGATCAACGGATTGATGAAGATTGATATCTCTTAAGGGCAAGTAGGGGACAAGGAGGGAATGTGGAAATATGGATTTTTATGATCAGTTATGTCCCCTATCTTGGACCCCAACGGTTTCATGTATAAATCACAAGTACATGTATGTTTCCTCCAGTTCCAGTTATGAAGACGCAAACACATGTGCGGCCACCGTCAACATGTCCTCTTTCAGATCAGCCATGGATGGGCCGGATATTCTATTCCTAAGTATGAAAGGCCACCGGCTTTATATGGTTCATTTATCCCATTTCACAGTCCAGGCGAATAGGCCCTGATTCTGCCATTAAGCCTTTTCCTGCCTTCTGCCTCTGAAAGCTCCAGTCTGAGCTCGCATCTGTACCCATGAACTTTGTCCTACTCCCTGCGCGCCTAACGGTGCCTGACTCGATCTGTCTGCTTGCCAAAAACTGTATTTCACCTTCAAGATTATCTGCTCTGCTCCGCTCCTCACCCAATGCATTCCTGTCTAGTAGTTTAAGTAAACATTCTTCCAGCTACCGAGCAAAAGGCCCGGCTTCTCTGTCTTTATGCAAGTAATTCATAGCCCTGTTACCATGGAATATTCCTTCCCCCTCGCATCTAGTGTAGACACTTAGACGCTTGTACACGCACTAACAGTCAGTATAGTCAGTATAGAATAAGATTCTATCCTAAGAGACCTCTCTTTTCGGATAACATAGTTCTTTAAACATAGGATGTTAGATATGATTTGGGATTAGGTTGACATAACCCCAGACTTCTGTCTCCACATGTAGAGCTAAATGTCAAGTCCCCTTCACCCCCTAGTTGCACGTCAATCACACGTCATGCTGCTGCGCGCGCATCTCTGCCAAGTATTTCTGCTGACATTGCGAAATTCTTTCATGGAACCACCCTATTGTGACATCATACCTGATGACGTTCTTTAAGTTACGCCCAGTTACACCCACTTTAGTTACGCATGTATGTTTTACCTTTGTTATCAACTGTTACGCCTCCTGCATCTGTTTCACTGTAATACCTATTGTATAAAAATGATTACTTGTCAATAAAGTTAGTCCTTCACTTCCTGAACCTTCGTGGTGATGGAATATGGAGTCCATCAATTCGAATTGATTTTGGAATAAAGCCCGTTCCGAACCTCTAATACCACGGATTCTGCCTCTTATTTTACTGAGCTATTATTATAGATTTTCCGCATCAAATTAAGTTCCGGTAATTAAATTATTTACCACAAAGCGACGCCATGTGGCGGCAGGCCCACGCTGCCTGCTGACACTGGCCTACACTGCGGTCCAGCAGGGCACACAAAACCTGAACTGTCCGGACCGCCGGGACGGGGCATCATCGCAGGCTGCACACCCGCTCAGCAGCTTAAGGTGCCACTGACTCAGTGCACCCAAAGTCTCCGTCCAGTGGTGGGGTGCCTGTGCCAGTCGCAATGCTCCGGGTGCCACTAACCCTGTGCAACGCCAGTCAGCGCCATGTGGTGGTAAGTCCATGCTGGCCGCAAGGCCTCGGGTGCCACTAACCCTGTGCAACGCCAGTCAGTGCCAGGTGGTGGTAGGCCCATGCCGGCCGCAAGGCTTCGGGTGCTACTAACCCTGTGCGCAACATCTCATGTGGCATTTATGATTGAGACCCGTGGAGCGTCCGTCATCCAGTCAACACCGGCACAGGGGAATGTGACGTCGTCGGGCCATTATGTTGGCGGAGTCACATGGCCTGTGATGCCTGTGCCGGATCAGTGTGGTGTGCATGCAAACCTGCCCTCAGAGAGTGGCTGTGACATGCAGACTACTAGACCAGTGACCTGCACACCATCAGCGTGTACGCCTGTGACGGGTAGCAATGAGGGCCCTCCTCGGAGCATAAACAGAGTGGTCTGGCCTGCCATACGCCAGACTAGCGCAGAGCCTGCAAAAATGACTCGTGGGCTGTGGGCGTGGTTCATTCCATGTCCGGACATGGAAGTGACTGATGCGTGTGTCCCTGTTGTAGTGTTCACGGGACCCGGTACACAATATGGAATGTGGCAACCTCTGACTGGCATCCCACAGGACGAGCATCATTGACGCAAGGGAAATCACTATCCATACATTCATCCACACGTTTGTGCGTGAATGATGAAAGACATGACACAGCAGTGCGTCACTGGATTTTTATTGCACATCCAGTGCAGTTCTGCAGCTGGAGCGGTCCAGGGCAATGCCGAGCACAATACACAATATGGGCCCGTGGAGGGCCAGCCAGAGTCCATCCGGGGATGACAAGTACTGCAGAAGAGGGAGTGTACAGTCCGCAGTCTGGTCACAGTGTCATTGGTGATCAAACAGGATATGGCAGTCCATGTCATTGTCCTAGGTGAGTGCATCCGAGTGTATCTGGGGGTCAGTGGACGGTCATGAGTCCATATGCGGCACAAAGCCGAAACAAGCCAGGTGGTGTAAATGAATGCTAGTGCCTCCTGATCACAAACCCATCCACGTCCTCATCCCCGGATGTGTGCTCTGCCCCACCTGTGGGTGTTGCAGTACCGGCTGAGGTACTGTGTGCCACTGACACATGAGGTGCCGGAGTGGATACGTCTGCAACACTGTGAGGCAATGGCACACCAGGGGGCGAAGATGTGGTTGGTGTGGGGGCAGCAGCATTCATCTGCGCCATGCCTTGTGGCAGCAATGCCATGGTGAGAATCTGCAGGGCATGGTAGATCCCAGCTACATTTTGCTGATGTGCGCCTCCATCCGCACCATGTCCTCCATGAGCCGCCACGTGTGCCTTGTATCGCTGGTGCCCCTTTGAGAGGACAGGTGTTCTTCTCTCCACGTCAGGACTCCAGCGATGTCAGTCAGGGCTCGTTGGAGACCATGGAGCGGGCCTAGACACCCATGCATGGCGTCCAGTTTGGTGGCCATGAGATCGAACCCCACCGCACCTGCTCAGCTGTCTCCCTCTGGGCCTATAGCACACGGCGTTGGAAGGCCGTGTGTTGTTCCTGGGGGTCTTGGGAGACTGCTGGAGCCGTGGGTGCCTCCTGCAGGGTGGTTTGGGTGGTGGGTGGAGTCTCCTCGATGCAGCTGGTCAGCCCTGATCCTGGAGGTGAGTCGCGTATGATGTCAATGATGTCTAGGAGGGCTTGTGCGTTGATGCTGGGGTTGTCCTCCTCGTCATCAGTGAAGAGGGGCTGGGACTGCTCTGCAGGAGGTGTTGACAGTGGCACTGCAATGTGAAGGGGAGATGGTGTATTGCAATGTGTCCACATGTATGTAGCCGCATGGTACATGTTGACATTCAGACAGCATGGCATTGTACATTGTGACAGTCTATAGATCTGGGCAATGACCCAGAGTAATTAAGGGTGTGCACTGTGCTCTGCTTGATTGTGCATGTGTGCCATCGTGGCCATCTCCACCCGTCCTCCCAGTACCTGGTGGTCACTCACCCTGTTGCAGTTGTTTTGTGTCTTGTCGAGCAGTGTCCGGTCCCCCGACTCCGGCCACAGTATCCACACTGATGACTGTCGACACCACCTCCTCCATGTCATCCAGCACGAGCTGTGGCGCTGGGCCCCCACCTCCAGTCTGCATTGGTGCCTTCTGGTTGGCTGCGAGTTTCTCCTTGGTCTTTCTCTTGATGTCATTCCATCGCCTCTTGACCTCGTCGATTGTCCTCTTGTGCTCTCCGATGGCATTCACCTTGTCCACGATGTCCCACCATATTCCAGTTTTGGTGCCCAATGACACGTTGGAGGTGACGAACAGTTGTTGATGGTGTTCCATCACCTCAGTGACTATGATCCTGTTCGCCTGCGGACTAAACATCGTCTTCCTCTTCTTCTTGTCGTTGCCCTTCCTTGTCACCGAGGTCCCGGCATGGTCGTCCGGGGTGCTTGTGGTGTTGCGCTCGTCCTCTGCGCCTGCTCCAGCTGCCTCCAAGGTGCTTGGGTGTTGGTCAGTTTGTGTTTGGGTGTTTTTTCTACTTTTATGATGATTTTTCCCACCTGCCAGGTGTGTGTTGCAGGCCTGGCGCTGCTTATCGCTGATTTCCTCATCGCGCTTTGGCCCATCGCATGTTTTTTGGCATTGTGGTTTGTGTTTTTATCTCTGTCGAGGTGGTTGTATCGCGGGCATTGGCCGCGGTTTCGGAAAATATCGCATGGGGCCGCCTTTTTGTAAATTCCACGTTGGCATGGGGTTGGTTTACCACGATAGGCTGCGATGTTGAGAGTTGCGTTACGCTACTCTTGTGGTAGTTGTCACATGTTCTTGTGAATATCCCCCTCAATTTGTCATGAAAATTGACCTTGGTTAATGCTGAAGAAAATGCTGAAGAAAATGTGCCTGGCATTAGGTAAAGTGTTTAACTTTGTCTTAACCATAAAAAAAACACAGAAAATGCTTCTTAAAAGAATTCGATAGATATCATGAAGCTTTAAACCGTAGGACAAGATGCTTTCTTGAACGCGTAAAAAAATAAATTACTTTCTTGAACGTGTAAAATAAATGTAAAGCTCATATAAGTAGTAGCCTCTCATACCTCATGTGCTTCTACAACTAGGTTTTTCTTTTGACTTCTGTTTGACATTTTTATAAAATGCCTTTTAGAACTGCTGACCTAAGCATCTGACTGCAAAAGTGTTCATCATTTTAAAATGTGCTGCTCTAAGAGAAATGAATGTCTTTGCTTGCTCACACCATATGATTTCCTTATGTCACTAAACAATGTATTTTGCTATATTTTATAATGAATAGAGTATTAGTAATGTTAAGTGTTCCGAAGATATTGTTTGCATGGTCTCGTAAAGACTTACTGATAGAAATGTATAATTGCTTTAGACTAACCCTTTGTCCACACAATGGGATATTGACAACAGCTAACAGAATAGGAGTGCAAAGGTTCTCATGAGAACCTTCCCTCGTGTATCTAGTGCAAGATATATTAGAAACTTTTAGATATCTGCTCGCCGGCGTGGATGTTTACTGAGGGAAATGGGAGGAGAGACGACAGACCATCAGAAGACCCATTTCCATTGGACGAAGATGACTTAAACATGCTGAGTGTTGCAAATGTTTTATGTTTTCACAGATACATGTCCCTAGATAGAAAGACAATGCAGTTTTTATCCAATACATTTCATAGCATCTTACCCTCAATGCTTTATTCATTGTTTTCCCTTAATCTTGCCCGGATTGCTTTGTGCTACTGCTAACAGCTATTTCCTTTTTTACTCTGTCCATTTTGTGAGGAGATTTTCTCCTCATGTTGACCGTAGGTACTACTGTGGGTAATTTTCTTTTGATTTATTAACAGCTGCTACTGCAACTTGTTGGGGAACTCAGCTGAGTTTCCGGAACTGCTCTTTATGGGGAGTTCATTCTTTGGCTAACAAGAATCTCGCTCTTTTCCTAGAACACTCTAAATGGGTTTTTATTTAGATTTAGACTCTTAGATTAAGATTGGGGCTATTCCCTTTCTGAAACACACTGTCTATTTTACGCTTACTCTAACAAACCTTTTGTTGATAATCCTGCAATTGGACTAATCTGAATAAAGCTGACAAAAAAACAATACTAATCTCTTAATGAGAAATAATGCTTTGAAACAATTTCAACCTCTCTTCATTGACTGAATATTAAGATACTGAAAGTTGATGATTAATCTATTCAAACTGAAATTTTATAACAGCTCCATTTTATCATTGTGGCAAAGACCCATTTGCCGGAAGACGGAGGGACGCCCAAAAAATAGGAGGTCATTGTTGTGAGTGCTTTGGTTTGCACTTGTCATCAATTGGCCCCCCCAAATTTTGGGCGCTGACACCTTATACACAATATCATATCCTCTGCAATCTCCTGGATCCTCTGATTTTTTCCCTCTCTTAGACTGTGCACAGACTCAGATTTCCATATCCTCAGCACTCTGTACAGCTACCACATACATTGATCTCTCGTGTACTGTCACTTTCCAAGCACTCTCTCTTAGGCTTTCACATACTTTACACAATCTTAGGTTTTCCCCTCCTCTGCACTGCCACAGGATTACACATCACCTACACTCTGTCAGGACTTTACAAACTGCCCTCTACTGGGCATTCACAAACTTTACACTCTCCTAGCTTTTACACTCACTGCACTCTCTCAAGCTTTTACATCCTCTCCACTCTCAGACTTTCACATCCTCTATGGACTTCCAGGCTACCACATACTCTGCACTCTTAAACTCTCAATGAACTCTCTTAAGCTTTCATATCCTCTGAACTCTCTCAAACTTTCACTTATGCTGCATCTCTGAACGGTCAAATGCTCTGACATGGAAACCTTCCTCAGCTGTACTTTTTCAGTCTGTCACTTTCATTGCAGCAAGGCGCTTTCAGTTTGTCACATCATGTGTACCTGCCCCTCTCTGCCTGTGTCATCTTCTCCTCCTGTGCCCTCTTAGTCTGTTATATCCTCTGCACTTCAGCTTTATCAGCCTGTCTTCCATTACAGCTCTGCTTTTTTGCACTCACATGCTTTACATAAGTGCTCACTTTGCCAATTTCATTCGCTGCTTCTGTGCCCAGAGACTCCTCTTTGTATGAACACTCTCCGTTTGTGCTGTCATCTGCTTTTGCACTCTGTAATATGCCTATCACATGATCTGTAGCTTTACGTTGCCCCGTGCCCCCTTTGCAGCTTTTCAGTTTTTCTTTCAGGACTGCGGTCCACATCCCAAAATGGTGGGAACAAGAGAGCATTTGTTCTTGCTGCAAGCTACTTTGAGCAAACAGACAACTTATTCAAAAGTGTTAATCACTTAATACCTACGCAGCAACTATTAATAAAATGATCATATCTCAAAAACTACTGAACTGATTGACACCAAACCAACTTAAAGCACAAGTAAAGTTATATTTTTATGTCAAGTGTAAATCCATTCAGCAGTTTAGACTGTAGGTGCAAGCAACATTTCATATGGGAGCTAACTTTGGACAATACATCATTTTCAGTATCTCTTCACTTTCTTTGCCCTGCATGGTGCTGCATGAAAATGGGCGTGCCTGACCTTAGCTGACTATGTCTAACATTTGCCAAAATTGGTCCATGGGAGCATAAGATATTGGGAGCATAAGATATTGGCAAATCAAATGATTCCTTTTCAAGGGAAAGCACAGCTAAACCATACCTACACAGTGTTGGCTACCACTGTGTATGTCTATCTATCTATCTATCTATCTATCTATCTATCTATCTATCTATCTATCTATCTATCTATCTATCTATCTATCTATCTATCTATCTATCTATCTATCTATCTATCTATCTATCTATCTATCTATCTATCTATCTATCTATCTATCTATCTATCTATCTACCTACCTACCTACCTACCTACCTACCTATCTGGCTGGTGTGTAAGCCTTAGTCAAGCAACAGCAACAATCATTGTCAGGGTGAGGCACAAGCCAACTCAACATTAACCTGTGCTCAACCCTCTTGTATCTTGGCACAGAGCAGTCAGGCTTAACGTAGAGGCAATGTGTAAAGTATTTGTAGAATATTTCAAACAGAAATGAAGTTAGTAACACCAAACAAAAAGTATCCCATACCATGTTAGACAAATAGAGTTATTTTGAACAAATAAAGCAAGATTTAAATGAAATAAATCCAATTAGTATAAACGGAGAAATGCAATTTTAAAGGTTTGAGCGAAAATGGTGGATACCTGGTCGTGCTGGACCGGGACAAAGTCACGATGGAGCACGGGCTGGTAACAGGGACCCAGTCAGGCTTGCCGAACAAAGTACCTTAAATACTGGTTTGTGGAGCGTTGCAAGGATCCACGTCAAAGATGCATTGCGCAGCTGAGGCAATGCGTCAGTTCCGAGGTGCAGTGAGGCTGCTGTGTGAAGTCCTGTTGCGTCATCCAGGATCCTGCCAATGAGGGCTTGGGATGCGAAGTCTGGCTTTGAGGATGCATCACGCAGTTGAGTCAATACATCAGTTGAGAGCAGCTGCAATGCAATGATGCGAAGTCCGTCGTCGTCATCAAGGCTGTCATTGCCCAGGGATGCAAGTGCCTGCGCTGACTATACATTGCGCAGTGGCGGTTCAACAGAGACTTTAGAGGAGATGTGCGTCTTTGCGATGGTTTATCCATGCAGCAGTGGTGATGCATTGATTTTTCTCAAGGTCATGCCGTGCTGCAGAGGAGATGCGTTGGTTCCGTTGGATCCACAGAGGCTGGCAGAGCACCTTAAGCCCACTTCGATTGGTCCAGGACTGGGGAGGCACCACTTGGCAGGCTAGACTCACAGATGGCAGAGTCAAGGTGCAAGTGAAAGGGTGTTGGAAGCCTATTGTGTCCCTGAGGCTTCAGATCAGGAGGCCAGCCAACTAGCCTTTGGAGTCATTCTGGGATTCTCGGTTCAAAAGATGCAAGTCCAGTCCTTCTAACCTAGACAGGAGGGTAACAGACATCAGGTCAGCACAACAGGGCAGCAGTCCCTTCAGATCAGCAGTCCAGCAGAGTGGCAGTCCTTTCAGCAACACAGCAGTACTTCTTCCTGGCAGAGTATCCACAGGTCCAAAAGTTAACTAAAGAGTTGATGTCTGAGGTACAATATTATACACAGTTGTGCCTTTGAAGTGGTGAGAAGCTTCTAGAGGCATGCCTTTGAAGTTCACTGGTGGCCTCCTTTCTTGGCGCTTGCTCCAGACTAACTATAGGACGTACGCAGTCCTTTGTGTGGAGGCAGGACGCAGCCTATTCAAGTGTAAGTGGGTCTGGGCTCAGTTCCTCTCTCTCATCCTGCCAGTGATGGTATATCAAGCCACACCTAAGCTGCTTATTGTGCATGGCTGTCTAGGAGGAATATACAAAGCTCAACAGTCAACTACACCCAGCCATGTGACACAGAGACAGGCTGCAGGTACCAAGTTGCTAAGGCTGAAAAATGCCAACTTCCTAAAAGTGCCATCTTAAAAATTGTAATTTAAAATCCAACTTCATCTATGTTAGGATATTTAATTGCAATTCCAAACACCAAACAAGAACTCGTTATCTTTTCTCATTTGGGAATTACAGTTTATTGAATGAAATAAGGTAACTCCAATGTTATCCAATGGGAGACGTAGGCCTTGCAGTATTGAAAAACAAATGCAAGAGTTTTTCTCTACTAGGACATGTAAAACCTAAGGGTACATGTCCTACTTTCTAAATAGATTGCAACCTGTCCTCTTGGCTACCCAGAGCCTACCCTAGAGGTCACAAATGCATTAAAAAGTCAGGTTTGGGCCTGGCAAAAGGTTTATTTTGCCAGGTCGAAATGGCAGTTTAAAACTGCACACACAGGCCGGAGTTGCAGGTCCGAGACATGTTTAAAGTGCAACTTAAGCGGATGGCACAATTAGTGCTGCAGGCCAACCAGTAGCATGTTCTTTACAGGACCTGGGCATAGGTAGTGCCATCTTACAAAGGTCTTACAAGTAAATTAAATATGCCAAATAGGTATAAACCAATTATAACATGTTATAAGGAAAGAGCACAAGCACTTTAACACTGGTTGCCAGTGATAAAGTGTGCAGAGTCCTGCCAGCAAAAACAAATTCAGCAAAACAGAAGGGTTGAAGGTAAAATACTAGGGGGTAAACCATGCTAAGCATGCCAGGTCTAACATGTGTTCCCACAGCTGAAAGTGGGGAGATCTATGCTAAAAATGGAGAGAACTGCCCAACACCTTGGGAGTTCTCTTCACTAAGTCGGAAGAACCTGGAGAGATCATCAACATTGGCGTGGTCTGTTCCACGACTTTGTTCCACCATTGAGTCCATTCCCTATAGGGAAATGAACCATCTAAGCAGTTTGGGATTCTCACCCCTCATCTGCATTAGCCATCTGAGAGGCCTGTCGTCTGTCTAAACCCGGAAATCTACACCAAACACTTATTCCCAGAGCAGTGCCCAGTTCCCAGACCCTTGCAAAGGCTTCCCTCTCTAGTGCACTTCACCTCTGTCTCGGCAGAAGTAACCTCCTACTGATGGAGGCTACAGGTTGACCCAGGCTCTCTTTGTTCAGCTATGTGAGCATGGACCCTATTTATTCACAAAAGTGCAATTAGGCCATGAAGAAAACAGAGGAGAGAAGGGAGAAGAACAAGAGTACCGATTGAAGCTTACTAGCCATATTGGGGCATCTAATGATTCTGCGATGCAGCGAGTGCAAGGTAAGTGGTTTAATTTATTTTATTTGACCTATTCCATCGTTTGTCACTTCCACCCCCGCCCCCACAGCCATCCCGGTACAAGCCCACTGCGCTTACCTGCATAGGCAGCCACTGCTTTTCTTCATGGCCCAGTTGCCCTTTTGTGAATAATTATTATGTTTGGGAGAACACACCTGCACTAAAATATTTCCCACTCTCCTCATGTGAGATAAGAGCATGACCCCTATGCCATGCTCTGAGGCATCCGTCTGGACTATGAATTCTTTGGAGAAGTCAGGGCCTTGAGCACGGATTCTGTGCTCATGGCATCTTTCAGGGTTTCAAGCACATTCTGGTATGGCTCTGTCCAGTTCATCTGTCTGAGCTGCTTCTTGGAAGTAAGCTCTGTCAACTGTGCAACAATGGTGTCATACTCCTTGATGATTATTCTATAATAACTAGTGGGCCTAAGAAGGCTTTCACTTCTGTATGGGTCTTGGGGGGTTTCCAAGCCAGAATGGTTTCAATATTGGTCTGGAGGAGATGCATCTTCCTTCCTCCAACTTGGTATTCCAAGTAGACCACAGAACCCTACCCTATCTGGCACTTACTGGCCTTGAAAGTCAGGCCTGCTATCTACAGAGCCTGAAGCACCTCCCTGAGGTGGCACAGGTGGTCCTCCCAGATAGAGCTGAAGATCGCATTATCATCTAGATGGGCAGCACTGAATTTCTCTAATCCAGTCAGGACTTTGTTGACCAACCTCCGGAAAATGGCGGGGGTGTTCTTCAATCCAAAGGGCATCACCTAGAACTGGAAGTGTCCTCTTCAAATAGAGAACATGTGGTTCTCTCTTTGGCCCCCTCCATTAAGGCAATCTGACAGTACCCAGACATGAAGTCAAATGTGCTGAGGAACTTAGCTGCTCCCAATCATTCTATGAGCTCATTAGATCTGAGGATAGGGTGTGCATCAGTCTTGGCAACCGCTTTGAACCCCCAGTAATCCACACAGTACCGAAGTTCTGGATTGGCACCTGAAGGAGCAGGCTTGGGGACCACCACCACTAGGCAGAACCAAGGGGTGTTTGACGGCTCAATAACTCCAAACTCCAGAATCTTGGAGACCTCCTGCTCCTCCTTAATGCTGGCTCTCACCTTGGCAGACAACCTGTAGATTTTACTCTTTTTAGGCATACTATCCCAGTATCAATATCATGGGTGCACCACATAGTGAGTAGTGGGGTAAGGGAGAAGAGAAAGGCAAACTGCCCCAACAACTGGCAGCAGTCTCAGTGTTGTTCTAGGGTCAGGGTAAGAGAGAGGCTGATACCCTCCACTGACCATCCTGATCTTTGGAAGAAAGGAGGTCTGGGAGAGGCTCACTCGCCTACCCCACTTCATCATCTGTGACCAGGAGCATGTTTACTTTGTACCTCTCAAAGTGGGGTTTTAGGTGATTGAGGTGCAACACCCTTAGAGTGTTCCTGTGAGTCTTGAGGTGCACTGGGTAGGTGACCTCACTCTTGCGCTCTATCCCCTCATGGGGCCCAGACCAGTGGTCTTGCACTGCCCTGGGCTTCACAGGCTTAATCAACCACAATTTTTAGCCAGGCTGAAACTTGAATCTAGTCATACTGCTATTTCATTACCTCCTGGTTGGCTTATAGATTCTCCAGAGCTTTCTTCCAGAAGCGCTTCATCTGGGTATAGAGTGCCAGCAAGTAGCTGACCACATCCTGGAGGGCTTTTCTGGGAGCTTGCTCCCAACCCTTTTTCACCAGCCTCTCACAGGGGCCCTGTACAGATGTTCAAAGAGGCTGAAGCCAGCCTCCATCTGTGGTGCTTCTGTGTAGGCAAACATAAAAGACATCGACATAGGAGGCCCCCTTCCACCTAAATGGCTCCAACAGGCCCATTATTATGACTTTTAGGGTCTTGTTGAACCTGTCAACAAACCAGCTTGTTTGGAGTGATAAGGAGTTGAGAACTTGTAGGGTACCCCACACTCCTTCTAAATAGACATCAGGTTCGCTAACATGAAGTTGGTACCACGGGCAGATACCACCTCCTTGAGGAACCCCACACAGGTAAAGATCCCCATCAGTGCCCTGGCGACTGCAGGCACAGTCACTGTCCTTAGAGGTCTGGCCTTTGGGTACACAGTGGCATGGCCCACCAAGACCTGGATAAACCTGTTGCCAAGAGAGGTCTTGCATCCTAAGTCTCAACAATGTAAATGCCTACCCATTCAAGGGAAGTGCCAATGACTGGAAATGGCTGCAGCTGAGCTTTGCCCTTCTCTATTGACTTGCCACTGGCCTGACTGGTAGGGCGTGACTTGCAGAACTCATCTGAGGCCATTCTCATCTGGGGCCAGTAAAAGTGGGTGACAAGCCTTTCAAAGGTCTGGTTCTGTCCTAAATGACTTGCCAGGAATCATCATTACCAGCTCCAGTAGGAAGGCCCTGAGGTGCTGGGAGACCACCAACACATGGGTGGCACAAGGCTCACAAACCTTAGGCTCACTATACAGGAGACCGTTTTCCCAGTAAATCTGGTGATCACCTGAATTGTCGCCAGTTGCCTGGGCCTCAGCCTGACACCATAGATCCTCAAGAATTGGGTACTCCAGCAGCCGCTTGCAGAACACCTCCCTGTTAGGACCCCCTTTCTTCTGCCAGTTGGTCAACACAGGTAGGTTTCAGCCTCCTCTCAGAACATGAGAGTTTCAGGAGTGGGTTTTCCAAACTCATTGCCCTTCCTCTTTTTGGCAGGTACCTGGGCCATTCTTCCAGGCTCCATGTCTTCCTGACTACCCACTTTGGTGACCATGGACGTGAGAACAGCAACAACCTCTCAGGCAACCTTTACATCTCCATGTGCAACCTGAGCGCCACCTCCTTCATGATGGTGTGCTCTAGGTCATTGCCAAGCAGACAATCCACAGGCATGGAAGGACTCACAGAATCCCTTAAGAAACCTGAGACCCCCCACTCAAAGGGAACCAGAGCCACTGGATAGTGGCTCTCATGGTTGTCAGCTGCAATAACCTAGTGGAATGCATAAGGGAAAACATGCTCTGAGATCAGCAGATGACATCTGACAGTTGTCATGCTGGCTCCAATGTCTCTTGGAGCCTCCATCCTTTGCCCATTGATGGTGACCAACTGCCTGTTTCTCCTACTGTTACTAGACATATGAGTTATCTGCACCATCTCTCCATCATCTAGGGTCACTAGGGTAACATCAACGCTATCCTCCACATTATCTGTGCCAATCACCTCCCAAGCACAACACTAACCAACCCCAGTGTCTGCTCACTAGTGCCCGCTTCGGACACTTGGCATCCCCCTATTGATACTCATAGCACTTAGGGAGTGCCTTCCCTGAAGACTTGCTATCAGGCAACCACTTATTGTTATGCTCATGTTGGGATTGGAGTCCTAACCTTAGGAACTAGTTTAGATACCTTTATGTTTGTCTCCCCCTTCTTCTTCTTCTGGTGGTGACCCTGCCCACCCTTGTGGTGATCTCCCCAGATACCTTCTCAAGGGCCCTGGTACTGAGCCAGCTGTCCCCCTCCTTAGCAAGCTTCCAACGGTCAGTGAGCTTACTATCAATAAGGTGTTGGCGCAGATCTGCAAAACAAAGACTGAACGTGTGCTCTCTCAATCAAATTGTAAAGCCTCTGATAATCCTTTACTTCACTGCCCTTTCCCCAACCATTCAGTGCCTTGTAGTAAGAGTCCATACAACCCACCCAGGACTTGCTGGAGCAGTTTCTGGCTGTCCCTACATGTCTGCCTGTACTTCTCAGGAGTAAGGCCATACTTTCTGACTCAGGCTTCATTCACAAGGGATACCTCATCCTGGTTCCCTTATATAGGGCCAGTAGGGCATCACTTCCTACGCTAGAGATGTGCTTCCAGAGGCTAGCCCAGCGATTCTCCTCAGGGATTCTGTAATGCCACTTCATATGCTTCAAACCACTTGTCTATGTCATCCCCCACAGCGATGTCAGGCACCAGACCTTTGGGAATATGGACGCTCCTGTCTTCGGAGGGCACCCTTAGAATTGCTGACACCATCACTGCTGTAACTTGGACTTGAGGTCCAGATCCTT
The DNA here is from genome assembly GCF_964204655.1 of Triturus cristatus. Lineage (NCBI taxonomy): Eukaryota > Metazoa > Chordata > Amphibia > Caudata > Salamandridae > Triturus > Triturus cristatus. The sequence continues at coordinate 960,294,071 of NC_140590.1, forward strand.
CAGACTCAGTTTGTGAGCTAGCAAGATTTTTCTCTCCTCCAAGGCTCCCTCAGTCTCAGCCCTTTTCTGTTCTGCCTCCATGGCCAGTTTCTTCTCCTATAACCCTAGTTTGGACATCTCTAGCTTGAACTTCCTTTTTGCTTTCCTGTGTACCAGCTCCTCTGGGGCGAGGCCTTGGTAAGACCCACTTCTTTCTGCTCTGCCAGGGAGTTCCAACTCAGGAGGTACATGTTCATCCTTAGCGGACTGCTGCCTCACAGGACTGCTATCCAGATCCTCTCATTGCCCTTCCACCTCATCCTGTCCTTCTGTGGCTATGGCCAGCGACTGGTTGACTTTTGCCCAGGCCCTAGGTGCTTTTTGGAGCTCCACCATCCTGCTGTTCCTCTTTGCTGAAAGTGACCTCTTTTTGCAGAATTCCTTGAGCTGGGCAACAGTGTAGGACTCCATTAGGCAGCTTAAACTCTGTACTTGTAGGTGGGTTGAGGCACAAGAGTCAGTAGAATCAGAGAGAATTTTTTTTAAAAAGGCCAAATAAGTCAAATTTAAACTCGAATTGGTCTCAGATATGGGGTGGCGGTTTACACAAAATCACTGTATGGCACTGCACAAACACAGGTCCTACTCTTCACCACTGATGACCAATGTAAGAAATCAGGTTGTTGGCTGACTGGGGTGAGTCCTCTGGTCGAGCAATAACCACAATCGTTGTCAAGGTGAGGCACAAGCCATCCCTAAATTTACCTGTCCTCATCCCTCCTGTAGCTCAGCACAGACCAGTCAGGCTTAACTTAGAGACAGTATATAAAGTGTTTGTGCAACATTTCAAACAGTTATAAAGTGAAAAACACCACACAAAAAGGATCCCCCACCAAGTTAGAAAATAGAGTTCTTTTTTAATAAATAAAACAAATCTGAAAGCACAAAAACCCAATTAGTAAATTCGGAGAAATGCATTTTTAAAGCTTTTAGTGAAAATAGCACCAAAAATCACAAAGCGCCAATGTTGGATATCTGATCATGTCAGATCAGGACAAAGTCACAAGTTCATGCCTTCCGCAATGGAGTGTGGGCCGGATACAGGGACCCAGTTCGGCCCGCTAAATAAAGTCCCTCAAAATTTTGTGGAGCGTTGTGAGGATCCGCTTTGAAGATGTGGTGAGCAGATGAGGTGCTGCGTTGGTTCGGAGGCGCAGCAAGGTAGTGATTCAAGGTCCTGTGTCATCACTGAGGAAATTCTCTAGTTCTAATTCACTGAGGTAGCTATAACTTTCATGCCTGTCATGCACTGTTTAAGACCTCACATAGTTTTCATGACTATTGTGTGAAGTCAGGATTGTGCTCCTAACCATAATTTAGGTTTACTGACAGAATATCGACAACTAAAATATCCCCATACCACAATATCGAGTTATAAATATCGATGTCAAAAGATCAACATCCCAATTTATAATGGTAAGTACAAAAATATTGGGGGGGATATTGATTTCATAAATATAGTTATACAAAATATCGTTTTTTATATATACAAAATATTAATTAAAAAAAGTTATATTTTATAACGTAATTTTAAAAAGTTAATCGATCCAGAGCTGCGCTAACTTAGTGCTAGTTCAGAAGGGCGAAATTGAAAAAATAATAAAAAAGGGACGTCAGGATGGTGCGCCTGGCCCTGGGGGAATTCCTCAAGCTTTGTTCAAGGAAGATCCAACTTTTTGGGCTGCGAAACTAAGCCCCCTTTTCAACACATGTCTCCAAAACAACATCATACCGCCCTCCTGGCGTGGATCTATCCTTGCACCAATCTTTAAAGGCGGGGACAAAAAATCTCCTGGGAATTACCGCCTCATTGCACTCATTGACAACGAAGCAAAGTATTTTGCGGGAGTGCTGCTAAACTCACTTAGGTCATGGGCTGTGGAAAACTCCATAATTCCCCCGAATCAAACAGGCTTTACAATAAACACCGGAACTTCAGTCAATCTCATGTCCCTCTCATGCCTAATTGACCAAGCTAAATTCTGCTCTTGTTCACTTTATATGGGGTTTATCGACTATCAAGCGGCCTTTGACAATGTCAACAGAAGCAAATTATGGCAGAAGCTGTCCAGTTTCAACATTCCAGAGGCCCTTCTAAGAGCCATACAACTCCTGCACCAGGATACATGGGTTAGAATTAAGATCGGGGACGGCTCAAGACTGTCTCGCCAGATTTCGACAGAAAAAGGCCTCAAACAGGGATGTGTCTTGGCCCCAATACTTTTCAATCTATTCCTAGCCGACCTTCCCGAAGTTCTCAATAAGGTCAACTCCCGCTGACAAACCTATTATATGCTGATGACGTGGTACTGTTAAGTAAAACAAAGATCGGAATGCAAAGACTTCTGGATGCTATTTCCGACTACTCCAACAATAATGAGCTTCGCATTAACAACAGGAAGACGAAAATTCTAGCGGTGCATTCAAGGAAAGCAAAGAAGCTGTCTTGGGCTCTGAATAACGAACGCATTGTCGAATCCAACTGCCATAGGTACCTTGGTGTCACTTTTAACAACAACGGAAAATACAAATCCCAACTAGAAGAGCAAAAAAGGAAGGGCACGGCACTTGCCTTTGCAATTGGTCTAATTCAAAAGAAACTTCAAGGCCCTACTCTTGCACCCACACTTCAGGTGGCTCAGGCAAAAATCATTCCCACTCTAACTTATGGCAGTGAAGCCTTAAAAGGATTGGACAGTGACCATCTGGATAAAATAATCACTAATATCTACAGGTCCGTGTTTAAATTACCAAACCATACATCACCTGCACAAATCAGGTTGGAATTTGGCATCTGCAAACAACGACTGGCTAGAGCCATGTCCTTCCTCGTGTGCTGTCACAAGTTGAGGTTATCAAAGGAGGGAAGTTTAGGTTACCATTTGTGGGCCTGCATTGATAACAACTTATGGCGAGCAGGACACGAATATTGGTCAAAAGGCTTAAAAACTCTGTGCCTAAATGACCTCTGGATCCTGCATGCCAGTCAGAAGGAATTCAAAAGGCTAGCGAAAATCAGCACTAAACAATTATCAAGAGTGGAAGACAAAGCCAGCCTCGCAAAAAGAAGTCATGGGTGGATGACTCTTCAATCCTATGCCTTACTAATCCCACAGCCGTACCTTACCACATTGTTTAGTGCTCGGACGAAACTAAGTTTTTTAAAACTGAGACTGGGAGTCATCAATCTGTTGACACATCAGCCAAAATGGAAAAGAGAACATGGAAAAGTACAGTGCCGACTTTGTGGGTCTCCCAAAGAAGACATTATACACATCATATGCCTGTGTCCTCTACTATTGACAGAGCGACGGGCTTTACTCAAGCATCACTGGAATAGAAAGATGATTAGAAGCTGTAGAGCAGCAGTTTTGGCGTGTTTCGATCCTAGGAACACTAAATTAAATTGTGCCCTAGTAAGATTTATGGAGTGCGCTGCAAAAAAACATACTGAGCTGTCCAGAGTCTGCGACCCCCCATTGGAATAATGCTGCTAAATCCTCACTTGCTGCTTCTGGCTCCTTTGAATATGACTTTTTAAACTGAAGTTTTACCTTATTATCCATACATATCAACTTTTTATGGAATTATCGTCTTAAATTAACCTCGAATTTTAAATGTTTGTATTTGCAATGGTTTACTTTTAAATCACGCAATAAAGTTTATATATAAATATTAATTTTAAAAAATTATATTTAATATACTTTTTAACAAATATAACAAATAAACGTAATTTTAAAAAGTTAAACCCAAATATATAATAATTAACATATACATGTATTTACTTAAAACAATTATTAAACTAATAATTTTAATGTATTTTATCATTTTAAATTATAAATTAAAACATGAAACTATTAAAAAATCTTTAAACTTAAATTTCCCACTCCAGTGAGTGCAACAGTAGGGAAAGTGTTGGATAGCGGGGATTAAAAATTACTATTCCCACTCCAGTGAGTGCAACAGTAGGAAAAGTGTTGGATAGCAGAGGGATAATGCTGCAGATCAGAGCTTATAAATTCTCCCTACTTCCACGGACAGAGTAATTTCACAGTCATGCGCACATACACTCATCATACGCTGGTGGGGCCCATTACACCAACATTCATTCTATTACTCTAACCACACTGAATATAAGAGAGAATTCCTAAATCAATCTGCACCTAATTGGAGGTCAATGCAACCAAATTGAATTGTCTTGAGTCATGATTTAAACAATAAAACACATCTGAGATCTCAGTAACATGACAAAGAAATAACCACCCGACACTGTGATTCAAACAAGAATTATTTATCTAAATTAATTCATATGAAAGCCAATTAATTGCAAAATCATTATTCTCATAGTTACCTATTCTGGCTAAATGTCGTACTCTATGTTAGGACAGGTCTCTCAGTAAAGAATCAAAGTCTCTCGAGTCGCCGTCCTCTCAGTCAGCATCGATCCTCTTGAGCATAAGTTCAGGAAGAAGTGGCCTTAGACCCTCTCTAGTCTAGAAATATTTATACTAAAATTTACATACTAAAAGTTACAAACAGACTTTAAAACGTCCGTTGTCCGTTGAGCAGAGCGAGCAGGAAAGGATGTTAGCTTGCAACATATAGAAAAATCTTCACTCTCGGATATCTCAAAAATAAAAACACGGAAATAGGAAGTCACAACTAGATTTGCAACATCCACGGATGCTCTTCTCCGGAATTAAATCACTCGCAATGAAGCCACCGCAAGTTTATCAAAAATGTTCATTTGTGACAAATGTTCTTCTCCAAGGATACTTGGCGACCATCCCAGAGTTGTCGTCTTTTCATAACTTTTAGCTCAGACAGAGGCCGAGGTCATATTCAACCATATTCAGCGAGGCCTCTCTTCATATTTCATCTACTCAAATGCAGGCTGTAGATGTCGGCCATTTTCTCAACAGGCCAAAATGGACAACTTAATTAAAAAGAAACACAAAACAACGTTACTACATTGTATTGATTATTCAGTGTTAATTCTCACTAATACCCTTATGTGTATGTATTTATCTAGCCATTTGCGACATAAAAAGCATTAAAGCATATTATTTTAAAGCGCAAACACATAACAAATAACACATAAGCCACACTTATTTAATTAATCTGCTCACTAACTTAGTTCACTTATTAATTTAGCCATGCAATTGCATTCCCACGTGTAATTCTTTCATTAGTAAGGTTGGTTAATAAAAAACTCAACAAAACTTAGTACTTAATAATTAATCATTAGTAATTTTAATTATGACATACGAAAATATAAGCTGAAGTTTGAGTTTAAATAGAAAACCCTGCTCCAGCAATCCCCCCTTTGGTGATATATCATCACCACAAAAAAAACCAACCCAAAAAATGTAGTCCCCTTTTCTTAGGAGAAATTCAATTGTCTTTTTGCTTTTACATTAAACACATTAAACTCCAGTTTCTCTTTCATCATCTCTTTTTGTTTCTAAGTACATGCTCTCTCTAAATTTTTCTAATTCAATTTCTTGTGGGTCTCTTTTTGACCTCTTTTGTCTCTTTTCAGTATTTTCTTTTACTATTTTCTTTTTATTCCTCCTATATTTACAGCATAAACACCCTAATCTAAGAATCAATAAAGCAACAATCACACATGTCAAAGGAAATAATATCTTACCAAAAATGGTACTACCTATCTTAGCAATGAAATTCTTAACAGCAATTATCTTCTTAGCCATTTTAGTCCAGATACTTTCAGCTTCCAGTGGTACTAATTCTTCATGCAAGTCAGTAATATTTTTGATATAGATCTTTAGATCTGTGCTTTCATCGGGAATGTAAGTGCAACAATGTTGAACTTTCAGCATTCCACAGACTATACCCTCTTTTGCCAATAAAATATCAAGGGCAAGTCGATTTTGCATAGACATAGCGCGTAAGGCAACCATCTCTGTATTTACCAATAGAAACCCTCCAGCGGTGCTTGTCGATAAGCGATCCACCACTGTTGACAGCTTCCGAATTCCATATGCATTTAATGAAATTCCCACTGCTGGTATCAAAGCTCCAAAAATATCTCCTACAATTTCTGTCCAAGTTTCTCTTTTAAAGCGAGTTAGTAAATTAATTTGTTCTGCATCTTCATTCTATCTATATGGAAAATCTTTGGAAAGACCAGGCCAACATAACATGTGCCATACCAATGGTCAGGCAACCTGTAATAAGCCCTATTCCCACAAATATAATACACTCCTGGGAAAACCGGATCTTCTCCTCCTTTGAAACCCCATCCTGTTGCAATAAAGTATGTATCATGGCACTTACTAGTCCCAACAAAACAATAATCATATTGGGATTTCCTTCTGGTAATGCATAGTTTACCCTTCTGTGGTGCATCTAAAGCCAAAGTTGGACTGGCCCCATTCTTCAACTCCTTTCCCATCTCAATGTCCCACATTGTCTCACTCATTTTATATCCTCCTGCCTTTTCATGCATACCCATTCTCCTCTTCTCTACCATGTCTAGGAAAGCTTTTTCTTCTTCCTTCAAACTACAAGTTAAATTGTTTCTAAAAATGTAATCTAATGTTAATTCTTCTGTTTCAATAAAAATCTCACCTAAAATATTAGCTTCTTTAGCAGGATTCAGTTTTTTATCATAGGCAATTGCCCAAAAATGTTATTCTTATTAGACATATCATAATCTATTTTTCCTAATAAATAAAAAATACTAATCAACACACTACATGAAATTCCATATGTAGCTGGGAGATGATGATAAGTAACTCCCTCTGACACGGATGCAGGTAACTGCATACAGACGTAGCAATCCCTTACCTCCATTGTCTTTACATATTCATACAATAATTTGGAAAAAACATTGCTAGAAAAATCATTAATTGACCTATCCTTGTGTATGTATATACTACTAATTCTAGTTGGTACTACTTTCTGTGAACTTTTCTCTATGTTAGTCATATTCTCAGTATGTATTCCCAAAGTGTCTATTGTAACTCTAAAAGTAACTAATAAAACAAGCACTCTCCATAGTAGCATTAATAATCCTGTACAGCAGCAGCACATTCTGCACCATCTTTTCAAGAAAGTACATCTACTTCGATTATTTTCTGTGTTAGCCATCTTATTACTTTGACTGTGTCTTTTGACTTAGCCTCTACTACTCCACTACTGAGTCTCTAGGACACTAGATTGTTACAATCTGTTAATGGTTTTTAGATTTCTCCTTCTTCACTCTTCCTCAAGTGACTCCTTTAGTTCACTCAATTGGATTTTCATCACTTTTCACTTCTTCTTCAGCAACATCAAATTGTATCACATCCTGATCATCTGTCTCTTCTCCAATGTCAGACAAGATAACTTTCAGGATTCCAACAGTTTCCTTTTCCTCAATCACTTTCAGTAAGGTCCCCTCTGGATTTCCTTGACTCTCTGCCTCTCCTTCCTCTTCAGACAGTGCCACATACGTCCATTCCGGTGACCTATACTTCTGGTTGGGCTTTCTGATTCTTTTGATCGCCTCTGGTTCCTTTGGTTCTTCTTTCGCTTGATTTTGGCTTGACATCTCGTTCACCTGTTCAGCCTTCGATGAGTTAACTCGTGTCAGTCGATATCTCAGCCTCTTTATCTTGTTAGGCCAAAGATCTCCTTTTAGATTTCTTTTCTGTTTTACTTCTTTATTTTTCCTTTCTCCGATCCAAGTTCTCTTTCTCAGAACTCGACCCTCTGGTATCTCATTCTCACTTTCATCCGATTCTGTCTCATTTGCCTCGTGTTCATCAACAATTCTCTCTTTTTCCACAGCCTTCTTCTCCACCAATTGAGATTTCCCTACTACTGTCCCTCCTCGGGTCTCCGACACGCAATCTTCTTGCTGTCTACTTGTCCCTTCACCTAGCTTATCATGAATGTTCCCTACACCTCCTCGGGGGTCTTACGCAATCTGTCCCTCTCTATCTTCTTCTGACCCTACTTCTTCAGAAGTTATCTCAGGTGGATTCCTCTCAACTTCCTCATTTGACTCAGTTATAATCTCTGTGGAATCGCTCTTTTCTCTTCTTTTTTTCTCTTTATCTTTTCCACTGCTAGTTAGAACTTCAGGCAATTTTCCAGAATCTGAACTCTCTTCTGAGGTTCTCAATGTTCCTCTTGAAACTTCTGAAACTTCTTCTGGTAAGAAAAAAGAATCACCTGACTCTCTTTCTCTTTCCCCCTTTCAGGATTCTTTTTTCTTCTCACTGTTTCAGTGTCTTCATCATCACTGGAATCTGACTCTTCAAAATACTCTTTCCCAGTCCCATCCTTTGGATTTGGAACTCTCAGAGTATGACTTGCATGGATCCAGTTCTTCACTCCAGCACACTTTACAGCAGTCGTAGTAGTCAGAATGACTTGTCTTGGCCTTCCCCACCTTGGAACCAAGCAATTTCTTCTCCTGTGCACTTTTATTCTCACCCAGTCCCCTGGGCTCAGATCATGGGCTTGCTTCTTTTCAAGTGTAGTGGCATCTTCTCCAACCTGGTGAAACACAGAATGAACTGCGTCAGCCAGGCCTTTACAGTAATCCAAAATCATGTCATCAGTTATAGTCATCAGCTTGTTGACGGGCACGAATGCATGTCTCATTGCACGTCCCATTAATATTTCATGTGGACTCAACCCCGTAGTTCTGTCTGGAGTAGATCTAATAGTCATCAGTACCAGAGGCAAGACATCAGGCCATTTCATTCCAGTGGCTAAACACATCTTACCAATTCTGTTTTTGATTGTGCCATTCATCTGCTCAACAACGCCAGAAGCCTCTGGTCGGTATGCACAATGTAGCTTCTGCTGTATACTCAATGCTTCACAAATTAAACCCATGAGTTCATTATAGAAGTGTCCTCCTCTATCTGACTCATTTGTCACTGGGAACCCGTACCTAGGAATCAACTCTCTTAACAGCAACTTGGCCACTGTTATTCCATCATTTCTCCTAGTTGGATATGCCTCCACCCACCTTGAGAACAAACAGACTACCACTAGAACATACCTCAATATATTGACTTGGGGCATTTCAATGAAATCTATTTGCATTCTAGTAAATGGACCTCCTTCTCTGCCTATTGTTCCTAGGCTCACCACTGTTTTCTTTCCAGTATTGAATTGCTGACAAATCAAACATCTCTGACAGATGCTCTCTGCTATCAGCCTGAACTTTGCATTGTACCAGTTCTGTTTAAAGGATCTAATCATAGCATCCCTCCCCAGGTGTCCCTGGCCATGATACATTCTTGCCATTGTTGACAACAGAGCATTTGGCATGACTGGTCTTCCATCCTATAGATCCATACATGATCCTTTTCCCTTGGTGCACAACCTGCCTTGATCCAATCTCTCATTTCCTCATCTCCTGCTTCATCCTGCAACTGCCTCACCTCTTCCCATGTTTCCATCACGTTAGTAAACATCACAGAACAAAAAGACATTTCCTTCTCCTTTCCCCTGTTAATAGAATGATTGTTCTTTGCACAATACTGTGCTATGTCATTTGCAAACCGGTTACCAAGAGTAACAAAATCATTTCCCTGTCCATGAGCAGCACATTTTACAACTGCTAGTTCTTTAGGCAGCTGTATAGCCTCAAGCAATTTCCCAATCACTTCTGCATTCTTTATAGGAGTTCCACTCGAGGTCAGGAAACCTCTCTGTAGCCAAAGCTGGCCAAAATCATGAACTACTCCAAATCCGTACTGACTATCAGTCATCACAGTCACTCTCACATTTCTTCCAATCTTGCAAGCTTTTGTCAGTGCCATCAATTCCGCTACCTGAGCAGATTTAACTCCTTTCAAAGGTGAAGCTTCCACAACTTCTGAAACTTTACACACCGCATATGCTGCACTCAGCACACCTTCTTCTGTTCTCAGACATGATCCATCCACAAACAACACATGATCACTCTCAGGCAGTGGCAGATCTCTTATGTCTGGTCTCGGTTTTGTACAGTAATCAAGCACATCCAAACAATCATGATCAACATCATCTCTCACACTCACATTTTCAGCATCTGGCAACAGTGTCGCTGGATTCACATTCACACATCTCTCAAGAGTCACATTTGATGCTCCCAGAATGATTTTCTCATATTTAGTCAGCCGACTATGTGACATATGTTGAGTTCTGCTTCTTGTCAAAAGAATTGCCACATCATGAGGTACGAATACCCGTACAGGATATCCCATTATTATACCCTCACTCTGTTCCAAGCTTCTGCATGTAGCAGCTACTGCTTTCAGGCAACCTGGTAAACCCACAGCTACTGAGTCAAGGGTTGATGAGAAGTACGCAATTGGCCTCCTCAGACGTCCATGTTTCTGGATTAACACTGAACGTGCACATCCATTCCTCTCACTACAGTACAACTCAAACTCCTTTTCATAGTCTGGCATTCCTAAAGCAGGAGCTTCACATAATCTGCTCTTTAGTTCTTCGAATGCTGCCATTTGTTCTGCATTCAATTCCAATGGGTCTTTTACTTCACTTTTGGTCAATTTAATCAGTGGCTTTGCTATCAGGGAAAAGTTACTTATCCACTGACGACAATAACCCACCATTCCCAGAAACATTCTTACTTCTCTCTGGGTCATTGGGGCTCTCATTCCTCTAATAATTTTGATCCTGTCAATAGTCACTTTCCTTAGACCTTTCTCAATATTGTGTCCAAGATAATGTACTTCTTTCTTACAAAATTGCAATTTGGCTGGAGATACCTTTAATCCTCCATCAGCCAGATGATTCAATAAAGCTATGGTATCTACTTCCCAGGCTTCACGTGTCTTCGATGCCACAAGTAGGTCATCGATATACTGTACTAGTACTGAGCTTTCAGGCATTGTCAGACTTTCCAATGATTTCTTCAGCAACTGATTGAATATTGAAGGGCTCTCTGTATACCCCTGTGGGATTCGGCACCATGCCAAAATACGCTGTCCAAACCGAAATGCAAAAATCGGCTGGCTGTCATGATGTAATGGAATTGAAAAGAAAGCATGGCACAAATCAATTACTGTGTACCATTCAGCATCATGGGGAATCTGATACAAAATCACTGATGGATTTGGCACAATAGGACAGCACGATACCACAATTTTGTTAACCTTTCTCAAATCTTGTACTATCCTGAACTTCCCATTAGGTTTCTTCAGTCCCATTATAGGTGAATTACATGGGCTACTCAGTAACTCTCTCAAAACACCTTGCTGAATCATTTTATCAATTATAGGTGTTATTCCTTCAATTATCTCTGGTGTCAGTCTGTATTGTGGGATATTAGGATAAGAGATTCCCTCTTTCACTGTAATCTTTACTGGATCTACATTTTTCATCAATCCCACATCCTCTCCAGTAAAATCCCAAACTACTGCTTTTACTGTGCGTCTCAATTCTTGAGGTAAGTCATCTGGATTAAATACAGCATATGTTCCAACAATCTCATTTTCTCTATTATCTAGAGTCATCCTGTATAAGACATCCTCATCCGGTGTCTAAGATGCTATTCCATCCAGAGTACAAAAAATTGTGCAATTCATAGTCCCTACCTAACAAATTCACTGGACTAGTGTCACACACTATGAACCTGTGCATATCTGAAACTTTCCCTATCCTTACCCTTACTGGTTCAGTAAGACGAGTCCTAATCTGTGTATTAGACACTTCAACCACTTGGATTGCTTCATCCGAGAGAGGAAGATTTCTTATATCTGCTGACCTGACAGTTGATCTCGTTGCTCCTGTGTCTACTAAAAAAGTAACACTTTCTCAATTTATTTTCCCATCTACAAATGGTCCTGCCTGGTCTATTTCTAGAGTTGCTCCAAGTATGCACTCTTCCTCCTCTCTTCGGCACCATCAGTAGTCCCCTTCAGACTCACTTCCCTCATTCTTTAACCAGTATTGTGGTACTGAATTTGTACGTCTCGGTTTGTTTACCTGTTCATCATTGTAGAATCCCGAGTCTTGATTGTATTTCGGAGATCCTCTGTTCTGCGGCAAGGGCGGTTTTGGCTCTTGATTCTGCTGCTTGACAACCTTCTGCTGTTGCTGCTGCGTATGATTACACCCCTCGTTCTGCACCTGTTGATTCAAGGATTGATTTTCATTATTCACTAATGGTGGATTCGTACACTCGGATCTCCAGTGCCCTAATTTTCCGCAGTTGTGGCACGGAAATTTTTTCTTCGCCTCTTCGATCTTCCCCTTTCCTTTTCCTGTACCATATCTAGGCCTATTTCCTGGATTATTTGCCTGTTCAACCAGCTGTGCTTCCTGTCTTTCTGCAACCTTCACCTGTGCCCACATTGCTTTTTCCTTCAGCTTTCTTTGTTTCGCCTCAATTTCATCACTGAAGTACTTCGCATGTCTCAAGATTTCATCAATCTTCTTACTCTGCCAATCAACTGTGTGCTCACGTATCATTTCACTGATTTCAGGTCGCAAGCCATATACAAATCTGTATACAAAATGACTCAAATCCTTATCACCCAGATGTTCATCTCCACTAAACTGTTTAAAAGCCAGTATTAACCTTTCATAAAAGGCATGAACTGATTCTTTTACTTCCTGATGTGTTCGATCTATCTTAACCCAATCTGTCTCTTTAGGGGGTACCTTATTCTTCAAGAACACTATGACCTGTTCGTATTTTTTCATAACCTCCGGATCTGGAGCTCCTGTCCTTTGATCCCTCGGGTATTCTTTAGTGGGCCAATCTATGACTATTTTACACTCTGCCCACAAGTCTGCTGGAACGATTATATCAAACAGACTATTCAGGTCAATCCACAGCACTTTTGACAATTTCACGAACCTATCTACCTGCCTATACCACTCGACAGGCTTTTCTCTCAGTCGAGGGAAATCATTCGTAAATGACAAAATATCCTGCCTAGTCCATGGGACATGTACATATCCTCCTCCAGGAATCTCTCTCATAGGATAAGCATCCACAGTTTTTTCCTTTTCTCTCATAGGGAATGCTGAGTAAGTCCTGTCCACTGTATCTTCTCTTTTCCTATACCATCTATCCTTCCACTTTTCCACATCACCCCATTTTCGCAATAATCCAATCATTTCCTTAATCTGCCCTGTTCGGCCAACATCATTTAGATTCTCAATGTCTTTATCCGAAAAGTCTACTTGGTAAGGTTTCTGCAAAGCTTTCACCTTATCCATGTCAATTCCCATTTCACTCGCTATTCCTTTTAACCTTTCATGTATGTTCTTAGCCCTCCATGTGATGTTCTTACACATGAATAACAACTCTCCAGCATGATGATTTTTTAACGTTTCTGTAGGAATTGTTCCCACTATAAGCTCCTCCAATTCCATACGTAACCTGGCTACATCAATCGCCTGAGAATCTTTATCCTTCCTTTGAAGAGCTTTCAACCAATCATTCAAATCCTCAGCTGTTATTCCTGTAGATTTTTCTGTACTCACTTGTTCTGCCATCCTCTGTGGTTCCAAAATTGATCCTCCCATCATTACATTTCTTTCCACACAACCAGTATTCAATCCTGAATTAGACTGTACATTTAATTCTCCACCACATGTAGTATGTCTCAAATGGTTCTCTCCTGTCCTCATTCCTGACTGTTCTGGAGAACTACAAATGGAACTGTTAAACCACTTTCACCCATTCTTTGCTTATCAAAAATAGGTATAACCGGACCTATGGTTACAGGCACTGTAACAGCTTCTAGATTCTTAGTCAATTCCCTGATCTTCTCTGTCAACTCCAATGTGGTTCTTGCTAACTCTCTTGTTTTTCCATCCTCGATTTCATTCTCTCTCTCTCACTCTCTCTCTCTCTCCCTTTCCGTGAAAGAGCTACTACTTTTCAGATCAGGTGTCGCAACTTCTGTTTTTATGATTTTCAAAGTATCTCTTATTGGGGTAACAACTGGTGTTCTCACTTCTGGTTCTGGTCTATATGGAGGTGGTCTTTTGTAGATCATGTCATCCAAGACTTCATCCTCATATTCATTAACCCCATACCTTCTCAATTCTGCATCATGTACCTTTTCCGTACTTTTTCTCCCTTCTATTTCCTCAACAGTTCTCACAGGATATAGTCCCTCAGTCATACTAGCATCTCGCCATCTCCTCATTCTGTCATGATGAGTTTCACGATCATATTTCCTCCCGAACATATACCTATAATTACCTCCACTCCTCTGCTTTTCTCGCTCATGTACTTCATCTTCCCATTCTATCAATGCCTCGAACTGTGTCGGCCTTGGTCTAGGCTCTAGACTTATCATTTTCTCCCGTAAATTTCTCAACACGGCCAGATTAAATGAACCATGTTCCGGGAATGCTAAAACACCATCTTCTCTAGTGTACTTAGCCCAATTGTCTAACCAAATGCAGGTATGATACCCATATTTAGCAACCATGAAGGATGCAGGTGTTCTTGTTGGAGGTAGTAACTCACCTTCTCTAGTTACTATATCCTTATTCTTGTCAAACCATTTTTTAATTTTACTGAACAAGGATTTCTTCTTCTTTTCCTCTGTTTGGTAATACATTTTCACGTTTATCACAATCCTCTAGTCCTTTCTACAACTGTACGATCTTTTGTCCAATAACAGCGCGACCCACACTAACGCACCAATCCCGGAGCGTCTACGTCACCCTGTACTTCTTCCAATCCCTGCGCGGCTCACACCAACGCAGCAATCACAGTGAAAGCACTGTTCTAACCCACTGTCCAATCACAGCGCGGTCTTTTCTGACGTCAGTAGTCGCTGCAGTCGCTTCTACTCATGTCTCCTGTCACTCGTCCACCCCTCCTTTACAAAACCTTCATGGTAGACTTTGTTTCAGATTCTACAAATCTATTAGTTACAACATATAAACATCTCCATTGCCTGCTCCGCTAACCACAGAATAGTAAAGACCTTTCCCACAAGAATCCCGCTTCTCTCTAGAACAGCGCTTACCTCTGCTCTATTACGTAATTATTACTTTCGTTGACACAGTAGCACATCCCTCTACTCTGCCCTTCTAACATGCATCCATTAACTGTTTCTTCCCGGAATGTTCCTAAGAGTTTCACAATCAACTAAATGCTTGCACATTCACGCACTTTCACACCAGAAAATGTAGCACATTCACACAGAATCCTGTCTTTCCCGAGAACAGCGAACAATCTGTCCTTCTACAGAATTTTAACATACGTTAACCAAGCAGCGCTTACCTCTGCTCTGTCCTTCAAACAAGCTCAGAGAATACCTATTACCTTTCCAGTGATAAGCGATAACGGCAATCCAAAAAAAAGATCCCTGGTACCTAAAACCAGAACTTCACAGATAACCTTCGCAACCATACACACTTCTCTTATACAGAAAATATGTCTCTAGTAGTAACACACGACGATGTCACTGAATCGAACACAGACAATGCGACGCGCAACTTCAATTGTCACACGCTTTTCCCTGCATTCGTACAGGCCAACAATTTCGCCTTTCCCAAGAGCAGCACTTACTTCCCTCTGCCCTACTACGAAACTGTCACCGACTCCCTACGTTCCAGAAGCCGTACACACTACATATAACTTAATACGACTTCAACATTTAGGTGCCAATTACGATCCTGGAAAAACCGGGTACGAACCGTCGGTCGGAGCGTTTTCTCCGTCCGACTCGTACCCGGTTGTAAAACTTTACAAACATGGAAGTACGATTCGCACGGAAACACCATTTCCGTACGAATTGGAAAAAACACCGACCGACGAAAATATACATACGTATGTGATCCGGGAATGCTCCGACGTGATGTTGGGACGCTTTCAGGCAGCGTTTCACGACCCAGGAAGTACGATTTGAACCGACAGCAGTCCGGACGGGAATATTTTCACGGCACCCAAAAAGTGCAGGAAAAGCGAAGTACGCCGCGAAATGACCAGATCAGGGGGCCCGGTACGTGCCATACCCCCCCCAGCCCCCGTGAGTACGCGCCGAACCCCCCCGTGTATGTACACCCGTGTACGAGTCGAACCCCCATGTATGTACACCCGTGTACGAGTCGAACCCCCCGTGTATGTACACCCGTGTACGTACGAGTCGAACCCCCGTGTATGTACACCCGTGTACGTACGAGTCGAACCCCCACCCGTGTATGTACACCCGTGTACGAGTCGAACCCCCCGTGTATGTACACCCGTGTACGAGTCGAACCCCCCCGTGTATGTACACCCGTGTATGAGTCGAACCCCCGTGTATGTACACCCGTGTACGTACGAGTCGAACCCCCCGTGTATGTAAACCCGTGTACGAGTCGAACCCCCCGTGTATGTACACCCGTGTACGAGTACACCAGTGTACGTACGAGTCGAACCCCCCGTGTATGTACACCCGTGTACGAGTACACCCGTGTACGTACGAGTCGAACCCCCGTGCATGTACACCCGTGTACGAGTTGAACCCCCGTGTATGTACACCCGTGTACGAGTCGAATCCCCACCCGTGTACGAGTCGAACCCCCCTGTATGTACACCCGTGTACGAGTCGAACCCCCGTGTATGTACACCTGTGTACGTACGAGTCGAACCCCCACCCGTGTATGTACGGTGCGTACCCCCAGCGCGTGGGGGTACGCACCGTACATGCACCGTACATACATAGGTGGGGGTTCGACTCGTACGTACACGGGTGTACATACACGGGGGTTCGACTCATACACGGGTGTACATACACGGGGGTTCGACTCGTACGTACACGGGTGTACATACATGGGGGGTTCGACTCGTACATGGGTGTACATACACGGGGGTTCGACTCGTACACGGGTGTACATACACGGGGGGTTCGACTCGTACACGGATGTACATACACGGGGGTTCGACTCGTACGTACACGGGTGTACATACAGGGGGGGGTTCGACTCGTACATGGGTGTACATACACGGGGGTTCAACTCATACGTACACGGGTGTACATACACGGGGGGTTCAGCGCGTACTCACGGGGGCTGGGGGGGTTTGGCGCGTATGCGGGCACATGTCTCCATGGTTGCTATGGGAGTTCGGTCCGTACGGTGCATTTTCCATACGGTTGTAACATCGGACGCACGGGATGGATCGTACTTGCGCGCTCGGACTTCACTTTTCACATTTGTACGTAAAATCGTCCGGGGATGTGTCGGACACTTTTTCCGACCCGAGGATGTGTGGGGAAATTTTCCGAATGCGATTCGTATGGACTTTTTCCCATGCGAATCGTACTTGGCAGTTTGTACGCTACTTGTACGATTCGTACGGCAAAAAGACCGGATACGAGTCGTACGGGGAAAATTTTTCCAGGATCGGAATCGGCACCTTAGTGTTAGTACATGAATCAACATCAATCAATAAATCCAAAAGCCTATGTACAAGCAATCTATCAGATCAAGACAATAATCAAAACCATCATACTGCTACCAGGAAACTGCTGCAGATCAGAGCTTATAAATTCTCCCTACTTCCACGGACAGAGTAATTTCACAGTCATGCGCACATACACTCATCATACGCTGGTAGGGCCCATTACACCAACATTCATTCTATTACTCTAACCACACTGAATATAAGAGAGAATTCCTAAATCAATCTGCACCTAATTGGAGGTCAATGCAACCAAATTGAATTGTCTTGAGTCATGATCTAAACAATAAAACACATCTGAGATCTCAGTAACATGACAAAGAAATAACCACCCGACACTGATTCAAACAAGAATTATTTATCTAAATTAATTCATATGAAAGCCAATTAATTGCTAAATCATTATTCTCATAGTTACCTATTCTGGCTAAATGTCGTACTCTATGTTAGGACAGGTCTCTCAGTAAAGAATCAAAGTCTCTCGAGTCGCCGTCCTCTCAGTCAGCATCGATCCTCTTGAGCATGAGTTCAGGAAGAAGTGGCCTTAGACCCTCTCTAGTCTAGAAATATTTATACTAAAATTTACATACTAAAAGTTACAAACAAACTTTAAAACGTCCATTGTCCGTTGAGCAGAGCGAGCAGGAAAGGATGTTAGCTTGCAACATTTAGAAAATTTTTCACTCTCGGATATCTCAAAAATAAAAACACGGAAATAGGAAGTCACAACTAGATTTGCAACATCCACGGATGCTCTTCTCCGGAATTAAATCACTCGCAATGAAGCCACCGCAAGTTTATCAAAAATGTTCATTTGTGACAAATGTTCTTCTCCAAGGATACTTGGCGACCATCCCAGAGTTGTCGTCTTTTCATAACTTTTAGCTCAGACAGAGGCCGAGGTCATATTCAACCATATTCAGCGAGGCCTCTCTTCATATTTCATCTACTCAAATGCAGGCTGTAGATGTCGGCCATTTTCTCAACAGGCCAAAATGGACAACTTAATTAAAAAGAAACACAAAACAACGTTACTACATTGTATTGATTATTCAGTGTTAATTCTCACTAATACCCTTATGTGTATGTATTTATCTAGCCATTTGCGACATAAAAAGCATTAAAGCATATTATTTTAAAGCGCAAACACATAACAAATAACACATAAGCCACACTTATTTATTGAATCTGCTCACCAACTTAGTTCACTTATTAATTTAGCCATGCAATTGCATTCCCACGTGTAATTCTTTCATTAGTAAGGTTGGTTAATAAAAAACTCAACAAAACTTAGTACTTAATAATTAATCATTAGTAATTTTAATTATGACATACGAAAATATAAGCTGAAGTTTGAGTTTAAATAGAAAACCCTGCTCCAGCAATAACATTTACTGTTCCCACTCCAATGAGTACAACAGTAGGGAAAGTGTTGGATAGCAGAGGGATAGAATGTACTATTCCCACTCAAGTCAGTTTAAAATTTAAAGCAAACTAAATAACATCAACAAAATAAAAAAATAAAAAAATGTAAGTTAATTAAGCAAAATATATAAATGTTAAAAATAAAAATATATTTAATATTGAAAAATACATATTATAATGTTAAATACATATCACATATACCTACAAATAATTATATTAAATTAAATAAAAATTAATTTTGAGACAAATAATTCTTTTTATTTAGAAATTATTTAACTAAAACATTAATTTTTACCTACATTTAGTCTATTTACTTCCCACCCTATAACACTACACAACTCACAACCCACAACGAAAATAAAAAAAACATATTTGCACAATTACCTTAATTAATTATCAACTAAAAACATATTATTACTTAAAAAACTAATTAAAACATATAAAATGTAATTAACCACCCACCCTTTACACCTATAATCCCCACAACCCACACCTAAAATTAAAATGTAAAAAAATGAATCATACAATTAAAATAAATCAATTAAATAACTAATAGTATTTAACAACTAATTATAAAGTAAGTACAATGCATTTACTCCCCACCCTTCACCCCTATAAACCCAAAACCTATAAACAAAAACAATAATTATACAATTACCCTAATTCATTATCAATTAATTAATTAATAATAATTATCAACTAATTTTTAATTAATTACAAATTATTCGCTTCTCACCTTGTAAAATCCCACAACCCACAACTAAAATGATTTACACAGTTTCCATATTTGATTGTCAATTAATTAATTACTATTAAATAACGGCTAATTATTAATTAATATACAATGAATTACTTCCCACCCTTTACCCCTATAAACCCCACAGCCCACAACTAAAATTATTTACACAATTACCATAATTAATTGTCAATTAATTAATATTAATTATTTAACTATTAATTAATTAGAAATAACTTGCTTCCCATCCTTTACCTCTATAAACCCCACAACCCGCTGCTAACATTTACCCAAAAATATTAAAAGCACAATTAACATTTTAAAATCTCAATTAAATACATATTAATAAATACAGAATATTAATTAATTTAATATAATTAAGTTACTTACCACCCTATTCCACTATAAACCCACAACACGCTACAGAACTAAAAAACACAAAATGTAATTAAAATAAAATGAATAGCTACTAAAACTTTAACACAGATATTAAAAACATAAACAACACATACAAAAAAAATCATATACAGTACAAATATATACTAAAATACATAACAATAATTTAAAAATCGATATTTTAGACAACTATATTCTTGCACATGGTATTAATGGCTTCTGTATTTTTAAAATCAACTTTTCTTACCTTAAAGTCGATATTCTTGACCACAATATTATTGCTGTTGATATTTCTGTATCATGATATTTAAAACTCGATGTTAGTGTAAGTCGACATTTCCAACTCGACATTTTGGCTGAATATCCATAATTTATGAATTTCAGTGGTCTATCAGTCTGAATTTTTATCCATAACTGCACTTTAACTGTATTTTAGATGAATTTATCTGGTTTTTAAACATAAGTTGGAGTGTAATTACCAAAGCTAACCATAACTTCAGTATAACCTTTGGTTTTTTTTGTTAGTGAATTTAGTTTTTTTATAATATACCACATTCAAGAGTTCCTTGCACTGAATCCTTCATGCCACCCCACCCCACTGTGCGTTCCAATCAGCCATGTGCAGATAGGTTGGGCACAGGCCAAACCCTATGCTCAACTCTCCACACGCCAAGAGGGATGGCCAGGACTTGCAACCAACCTGCTGAGTCTGACCAACCCCAGCTGTAAATGGCATTCAGCCGTGTGCAGTAGATCGTTAGCTGCAAGACCTTCGGCCCAACCCTCCATGGGCAGCCAACATCCACAGCACATGGCTTTTGCTTGTGTGCAGGGGGGTTGGCTAAATGCCCTGGTCTGAATCCAAGGCGCAACTCTCTGCGGGCAGCCAAACCACACTGTGCACAGTCTTTAGCATTCTACAATGAACAGCAGGGTTGGCCACAGGGCCTGAAAGTGGGGGCTCCTCCACCAAGGCGGAGGAGCGTGGCTCCATTGCTTTTCGTCAGTGGAAAGAAAAATAAAATGATAATAACTGAAAGTTATTATCATTTTATGTTTTCCTATTGCAGGTGCGACAGCTTTGCCAGGCGGGGAGGGGCTGCTCTACTGACAGAGTAAGGGAGGGGAAGAGTGGTTTACACTCCCTAAAGTGCACAAACATGCCCAGGCTCCCTGTCCCCATCTGAGCACCGTGGCTTGGCCCTCAGACCAATCACAATGCTGAAATGCAGAGTTGTGATTGGCTATTGGGAGCCTCAGCCTGGGTGATTGCTGTGCCTTGTTCCTGCCAGAGGAGAGATGGAACGAGAAGGACATGGTGAGGGAGGACGTGGCGAGGAGGTAAGTTGACTTTTATTTTTTGTTTACCCCTAGTCCCTGTTCCCCCACTGCCTCCATGCCTCACCACCAACGATCCATGCCAACCGCCACTGGGGCCTGACCTTCAAGTCCTGCATTGAACATTTTCAGGGGCCAAATTCTGCAGTGGTGTTGATGGTAAGTACTCATCAGAGGTCTTCAATCTGAGGGAGTCTTGGGAAGGGGTCACGCATCCCCAATCCTCATGTCTGCCTAGAATCCAAAATGTGTGCTCTTGGTTTTGGAAAATAACTATAGGCCGAGATGCTTCATTCCTATTGTTAAAATGCTTTAGCTGAAGTCAATTGAGTCTCCTGTGCTGTGACGTGAAGAGGCCGGGCAGACAATCCTTTATGCCAGGGTGCCTGCTTGCTTGAATTAAATACAAATATGTGCTATAAGTGCATGTGAAAAATGTAAAGGGTGCTTGGGAGTAGTGCTGTCTTTAATTGCCCAAATCACTCCATGCATTTTGATGGCAAAGATTTTGTTTTGTGGTAATATAAAGAGTTAACAACTGGGCTGTGAGTGGAGGGCATGCTTTTAATCGTAATTCTGTTTACATAGTGCTTAGTCCCCCTGAGGAGGTGTTGAAGTGACAGTTACGTATGGCCTGGTATTACTAGAATCTAAATTTTATCCTAAACCTAATTGCACAGTTTATAGCAGTCTATCTTTTAATGTGTGTAATGCAAGTATAAAATAATGACTTACACATTCACAGTGCTTTCTGTCACAGGCTGTGACCTCGTAGCACCAAAAATACACAAATCGCAATTCTCCACTGCATCAACCAAATTTAGTCCTGTGGCTCTCTGGTTACACACAGACCTCTGCAATGCATTAACTAATAGAGGTTTCATAATGTACATTTCCCACTGAGTAACAACTTTTTAAAATGTACTTTTCATTTTAAGCTTCCCATTATTTTATATGTGGCTACCTGATGGTGAAAGCCCTGAAAAAATAACAAAATATTTTGGGGCTGATACAAAAGAGGCTTGTACCGCTGGGGAGTCACTTTCTTTGAAGCTCCGGCGGCACAAGCATCTCAATCATATCTATGAGGTGGGTCAAAGTCACCCTGCGTGGCTTCGCATGGCCTCATAGATATGGAGTAAGAAAAAGCAGCGCAAGTCGTTGCGTTGTCTTACTCTACGTCCAGTAGGTGTTCCATGGCCATTGCATTGGGTGTTCCCACACAACACCCATGGATTTTGATGCTGCCCCAGATTACAAAACCATGTAAACCTGGGGCAGGGCCAAAACCATACGCCTCCCTCCCCAGAGCAGGCGTAACAAAAAGAAAGGTCATCATTTCTCCTAGTTTTTTCCTCTTTCCATGTGTACTGCACTCTGCAGCACACATGGAACGAGGAAAAGGACCCTCTGGATTGTTTTTGTGCAGGAAGGTGCCCCTTCCTGCACAAGAACAATCCTGCCAACATTGGCACTAGGCAGAAATTTGTGCGCCAACGCAGGGGGAAAGGGCAGGAATGCACC
Source organism: Triturus cristatus (assembly GCF_964204655.1). NCBI lineage: Eukaryota > Metazoa > Chordata > Amphibia > Caudata > Salamandridae > Triturus > Triturus cristatus. The sequence continues at coordinate 960,316,927 of NC_140590.1, forward strand.
ATTCTTCATAAATAAGAGATTCCTGCCTTTTCACATTGATGCAGGGCAGCGCAGAAAGAAGACTTGCTGTGCCGCCCCACGCCAATTCCTCATAAATGAGGCCCTTTGATTTTAGCCACACCTTTGACCACTCCCCCTTGCTCACTGACCTTTGGTTTTCTAAACACTATTTAATATTATTTCCCAACTGTAAAACGATTCGCTGTGGGAATTGGGGGCATTTATGGTTGTCGATTGTTGTCAATGATGAGGAGTACCAAGTTCTAGAAATTTCTTTCAGGAGGGGGTCCTTACGCCTACAAAATTTTGACAGGGTGGTCTCGGCATCAAAAAGTTTGAAGACCTCTGACCTACACCCAGCTCTTGGAGGCTGGCTATCAGCCAGGCACTGCACCCTGCACCAATGCAAATATATTTGAGTTGACCCAAGAAACTTCCAATAAATGTCTATACCGATCTCCTGCCTTAGCTCGTAAGGAAAAATGATTCTTGATAATTTTGCTGAGGAAATAGGTTAAATTGTGTCAGTAATAAGACATATCATGTTGAAAAGAGGTACTGATTTTATTCGCACTCTTATTAATTTCCAGATGACAAGGTTGATAAGTATGTCCACATCATCCCAAAGATATTGACTCTATCTAGTGAAAACAGAGGTCTATAAATAACAAAATATTAAGACAAACAAGACAAAAATACAGGTGTGTTTTGCAGCTGAAATGTCAAAATTTTGAAGTAGAATTGCAATGGTGTCTCGTTGTTTAGTTTGTGTCTATTTCCATTATTCGCTATGAAAACAGCAGAGTTTGATGTTTTCCTATTGCTGGCTGCTTGGCAGACTGGATTTCTTCGGCAGCCATAGCACTCGACCTTGACATTTCAAAATACGGCACTTGCCTCTGACAAGAGAACACCTGCTGTTCTGGGACATTTTCTGATCAATTAAATCAGCCCGCTTTCAAGCTCGTGAGCGCGTCGACGCCGAGCTGGCTTGGCGAGGTGGCACGTCAGAGACGGAGCCTTGCTGTTGTTTGCTATGGAAACCCGGTTTTTGCAAAAGAAACAACGGTCTCATCTTACATCTGTGACACAGAAGAGCCACAGACGGAAAACACCTAATGGAAGGAACACACACATGCAAACAAAAGAAGTCAGAGAAACGTGTTCAGCAGTAATTTAGTAAAAACAACTTTGGCTAGGAATTCTCTTAACAAGATGTCTGCTCATGCAAAGCACTTGACCCATAATAGATGTACCCCAAACAAAAGCACCAGGGGATTCTTTGTTATGCTTGAAAAAGGTAAGCAGGCTTCCGGGGAAAGGAATAAAGCATGTTTTGATACACTGTTTTCGCTAAATTGTTTTACTCAGATGGGTAATGTGCCCATTTACAATTACCTCCTCGCCCACCTCCCACTCTCTGGCGTCATGGCCACAGGTACTAGGCGGGGTAATTTTGTTTCCACAAACGGTAAAATAATAACTGTGATTAGTCAAACTAGAGTGCAAGACTGCTTTTTAACGAAAACAGAAGGCAGCATATCCCATGGAATATAAGGAACGCAACGTGCGAAAGATAGAATAGACCTCGAAACAAGAAAACATTCCTTACGAAAATTTGAAGGCTTGAAATGTTGTTAAGACTTACAGCCTAACGTTTGTCCGTAGACTACTGCTTTTTCCTTGATTTATGCAGAGAAAGATTTTACCCTCCGTGTGTGATCGCTCAGTGAGTTTATCATATGTTTCACTCGCTGAAATCTTAATAGAATAAATAAAGTGGAAATTCATTTCAAGGAGCACCTATGAAATTGTCACTTTTGTGTACTGCCTGGAAGTGTCAGGAGTGCGCTAGGACCCAGCGGAAGGCCTAGGTGCATCTACTCCTCAGCCTGACACAAGGCTCCGGGGACACAGTGTGAAAGGTGCTGAGGCTGACCCTGAGTGGACTGTCTCCTTTTATTTAATCCCTTGGCCGTGCCCAGCTGTCAGGGTGCATGATGAGCACATGACCACATGGTGTCGTGGCCGGTTGGCACACTCCTGGATGAAGAGACAGCTTTAACAGGAGCTTAGTTTGAATAAGAACCAACTAACACGCCGCAGAATATTCATGCTTCTCAGTCAATAAATACTGTCAGTCAATACATCATTCAGGTCATCTGTAAATTCGAGCTGGACACTGTAGGTTAAATAGCTATTTATTCACAAATAGAAACACTGGTATGCAGCAGAGAACAAGGACATGCGTCTTCCTGTGTCCAGATCCTAACGCCCACTGTCAGAGATCTGGAATCGAATCTCTGACGTGGAGCAGGAGCTGGATCACGTGCCTAGAACACAGAACACAAATAAATATATATATAATAGCAAGGTTAAAGAACAAGTAAAAATATACAACAAAACACATCTTCCCCCTTCAAAACGAAAATGAAAACGATTTTAAAAAAACTTACTCCTATATGTCTTTACAGATAAAATCTGACATCCTGCTTATCACAACCTTCTTTACTCTTATCTTACTCAATAACCACAAACTCTGAACATCCCTCAACTGCTAGATCCTCCACTACTCTTCCATCACCACCACCATCACCTTCCACATCATCACTCCTTACAGCCTCCAACTTCTCATTATTATTGTTATTAGCGCAATCTGCAAAAACACCTGTGTTCACGCCGGTTTCAGTAACAGTTCCATCCTCACACTCATCGGTTTCTTCCTATGCATGACCTCATTGTCCCTGAAGTATAAAATAAACAATTGTTTGGAATCAAAGTTTTGTGTTTCATTACCACGATCACCAAGGGTATGTTTTTTAATTCTAGACTCTCATCACTTACACATTTTTCTAAATCATCCACACACATAACTCTCCTGCTCCCCTTTCTTCTACAAACATTGGCAAAATGACCAACCACCCCACAACTGGAACACTTTTGTTTCATAGCAAGACAGGGCTTACTGGATGCTTCTCTCTTAGATTTAGCAATGCCTTTAGCTTACATTTTGCTTATAATATCCTCTGACCCCTCTCGCTTCTTGTTTGAGAACTTTAGCACTGCAACTAGACATTTCAGCTTTTCTTACTACAGCTAAAATGTTTTTTGAATCAGCGTCACCGTTAATTCTCCTGAATGGTAGGATCTTTTGCATGCATCACCACCAGCTCTCTGATAAACTGATCTTGAAAATGATCAAATTTACAATCAGCAGCTAACTCCCTCAAGGCAGACTCATACTCATCCACAGTCTCATTCTTTTTTTTTTGTAGTTGCAGATTTTATATAGCGCAAACTCGACCCGAAGGTATTGGAGCGCTTTACATGAGCACCGATTACGTTACACATTCAGGCACAGGGAGATTAAGTGATTTTGTCCAAAATGACTGCATGTGGACGCGCCCTCCCGAGGCTCGAACGCTGGTTTCCAGCACCAAAGTCAGCAGTCTAGCCGACGGACCACATCCTCTCCTCTTCTCTCCTCATCTCCTCTCCTCTGCTTCTTGTATTCTATGGAAAAATGTGTACCTAACAACTCAGATACACACAAATTAATATAGTTAAATAAAGTGCAAAGTGCTTATGTGCAGGGCTGGGGCAGGAATTAGAGCATGGTCAGTGTAAGAAATCGGGTTATTTGTTGAGACGGTGGAAGCCCAATCAGGCAACATCCACAATTCTTGTCAGGATGAACCAGCAAAAGTCAAAAAATGTACCTGTGCTTATCCCTCTGGTAGATTGGTATAAAGCAGCTTAACATAGAGTCAATGTGGAAAGTATTTATGCAGTGCACAAACAGTAATACAGTAGAAACACAACACAAGAAAAAGCCCACATCAATTAATTAAACTAGAGTACATTTTCATAAATGAGAGAGAGGGGAGAGGATGTGACCAAATGACTAGGGCAGTCGACCTCGAATCTGGGGAACCAGGTTCGAGTCTCGGCAACAACACTCAACATCATGTGATTCTGGGCAAATCACTTAATCTCACTGTGCCTAACAAAAATGAATGTGTCCATCTGTAACGCAACTGGTGCTCATGTAAATCCCTCTGATACCTGATACCTTGGGTCAAGTTTGCACTATATTAATCTCTGGAAAAAAACAATTTATACCACACTGACAAAAATCCAATCAGTAGAACCGGAGAAGTGCAATTTCAAAGTTTTCAGTGAAAATAGCTCCTAAAAACACAAAGCACCACTCGCAGTCATCTGTGCTAGATCTCAGGATGACCATGGTGGAGTGTGGGCCAGATACTGGGACCAGGTGAGTCCCATACAAAAAGTTACCTTCTCAAAGACCGGCGCAAAGAGTTACGTAAATGATGGAAGAGGCCGCAAGAAGCATGGAGAGATTCACAGATGGTTGTTGATGTAGTGTGAAGAGCAAGCCAGGCATTAAAGAGCAGGTATTACTGAATCTTGAAGAGGCCCATTCGCTAAGAGCCGAAACTTCAGAATTTAATTTCCTCTTCTTTGGAGGAGCTCAAACTGATGCCAGGCAAGGGTCCAGTACCTGGGGAGGTGCATCTAAGGGGTGAGGAACTCAGTTCAGCAGAATACAGAAGGTCTCAGGCAGGTCCAGTGAATCAGGTCATCTGGGAAGGTGTAGGAAGGCCTTTTGAGCTTTTTATGTCCCTATAGCTCAAACAGGAGGTCACCCAACTGACCATTAGAGTCACTCATGTTAGCCTGGGAAGAAGGTAAGCAGGTCCAATCTTCCCTCTCAGACAGCAAGGTAGTCTTCAACAGCAAGACAGTCCTCTGGCAACAGTGCAGTCCTTTTTCTGTATTGTCTAGGATTGTTCTGATAGGTCGCTCTGAAGGTCCGCTATCTGGTGCCAGCCTTTGTGAGGAGTTTCCCTATGCAACCCATGCAATCGGTTCTTGAAAGTTCTTCCTCTGTCAAGGCTCTAAACTGCTTGGGGTAACAAAAAACAGGCCATGTCAGGTGCCAGATTCCATTGTGTCTGCAGAAGGTAAAGCCCTTTGAAATGCAAAAGAGACTAGTACAGCTCCCCCCACCCCCAGTAATCCTGCCACGATGGCCCTTCCTGTCCACACCTAAGCCTCCTTTGTGGTAATACACAAACCCTAATAGCAGAGCTATTCACAGCCATGTGACCCAGGACACTGGCAGGAGGCACCAACGGTTAGAAATAGAAAATGACAACTTTCTAATAGTAGCATTTTCAGAATTGTGGCTTAAAATCTGACTTTACCATTAAAGAGAATTTTAAAGTACAATTTATTTGAGTGTACACAGACTATCTCTAACTGATTCAGATCCAAAGTAATCACTTGTTGAATGTAATAAGGTAAACCTGTGCTAGTCAATGGGACAGATAGGCCTTAAAACAGTGCAGGACTTGTAAAATGTACGTACACATGTCCTACTTTTATATGCAATGCAGCCCGCTCCATGAGCCTTTAGGGCCTTCCACAGGAGTGACCAATAAGTATTGAAAAGGGAGATTTAGGGCTCGCAAAAGTTAATTTTCCAGGTTGAAATGGCAGCTTTATACCATTCTACAAGCTGCAGTAGCTGACCTGAGACATGTTTTATAGGGCTAGCTTAGTAGGTGGCACAATGAGTGCTGTGGGCCAACAAGTAGCACTTAGTTTATGCGCTGGGTACATGTAGTACCATTTATTAGGGACTGCAAGTAAATTAAATGTGCCAATTAGGTGTAAGTCAGTTTTATCATGTTTGAAGGAGAGAAACCAAGCATGTTAGCACTGGTCTTGTTAGTGGTGGTAAAGTGCACAGAGACCTAATGCCATCAAAATCAAATTCAGCAAAACAGGAGAAGTGAGGGAAATACCATGCCAAGTATGTCAGGTCTAACAACCAGCAAAACTGAAAGCTCTTTCTGTGTAAGGAATACTTTTTGAGTCCATAACTAGAAATGATTCAAAACTACATTGACATCCCAAAGATCCCAAAAATTGGAATATTTGCGCTCTAGTTAAAAAAACATGCTAATACCTGAGAAAAAATGTGCCCACAATTGGTATGGGGTGCTCCCAACTTGCAAATCATTCGCTGGTAAATGTCTCACTTAAACAGAAGATCTGTAGGTATAAACCATCCTACTAGCCATCAGTGTTTCTACCAGCTCTGAAAGGAACACCAGGATGTGGACTGCCTATACCTTCATGGGATCCAGATTCCATGTCACACATCTATGTAATCATGCAAGGCTGGGTAATCAGGCATGATCATGCCCATTGAATAACTGAGGCAGCCTGGCTCGAGAGTCCTGTGATCATTTTGCATGCTCTGGAATCTTCATTGCCTTGGGGCTCAGTGATCTGTCCAGAGTTAGCTGTACCAAGAAAGATGCATAAGAACCAGAAACCATACTTAAGACTGTCAAATTTAAATTATTAGTACCAGGCCTCCTTATTGCCTTTGCACCTGAGAGACCACACTGGCTATCACAGCGAATAACACAAAGGTATGATTTGCCCCTTTGAGCAGTCTTTCAGAACGGCATCCATGGTTTCTTTTTCTGGGTCTGGCCTCCAGCTGAAGAACTGAAACAGGCGATGAGGCAACAGTGCGGCAAACAGGGCCACCTCTGAAGGACTCCTTCTGAGCATAAATTCCTGTAAAACTCCCACTTTTATCTTCAAGTCACTGGTGTCCCAAGAGTTTCTAGAATTCCAGTTTGCCACCAGGTAGTCTACTGTCACTGATTTTCTACGGACAGAAATCTGAGAAATTGTTGGCCAGCTCTGCTAGTAACCTGGATTTTGTGCCCCTAAAATGGTTGATGTAGCATACTGTGTAGGTACTGTCTTGACAAAGATGCAGTATGCAACCTTGTCCATTGTCATGCTCTAATGAATCTGCATTTGGTTCTAGGCTATTGATATAGCGTTTTCATTTGTTGTCTAATCATCTTTCTTTGATAGGGCAACATACTGCATAATGCTCCCCAGACCCATTGGCTGTGTCAGACTCAATAACCAGCTCCTTAGAGCTGTCGAAAATGGCCTTCCTGTTCCTCTTTTCCATGATTCCAGCCACCATTGTACCTTTGTTTTGGTTTCCTTGGACTGTGTGACCAGTTATGCATATATCAGGTCCTTATGAAGATGGGGTGCCTCTGAAGGATCCTGTAATGAAGGAGTACCTGAATTATTGCTTAACTTGACAAAGCCAACAGGCCACCAGCCTGGTTAGCTGCCTGAGGGATAGTTACTCCCTGATCAGGGCCCTTCGCAGTTCCTTTTGATACTTTTCTGCTTCTTTGTACATATCTGCACAGTCGCCAATGACAAATCAATCAAAAACAAAAACCTAAGACAGTCACTATCTGATGTGTTCCATTTCTGACCTGTTCTGTTTATCATGAAGCCCAAGTCATGCTATAGGACTAGTTTATCTCCAGGACTGACCATAGTCTTTGACTGCACTGGTCTCTCAGGACGATGTTGTTCAGGTAGACTTGTAGAGAGACTTGTTCTGCCGCTGCCTCTCTCTACCCGGATAGAGAGAGGCAGCGGCAGAACAAGTCTCCAAACCTCCCTGCACAAGAGCGGGATTTTACCTCCTGTACCTGATGGGTTTCCTCTTAATGAGTAAACAAGGTTCAATTTGAACTTCTTTATACCGGTTGGACCAATCAATCCACCCTAACTTGGGAGTCCCTTAGATATCAGGGTCCCCACACTTACACTAGGTCCTGATGAAAGCCCACCTGACCCTTAGGGGCACGACATAGGGCTGAAACATGTCGACCTCCCCTTTTTTTGGACTATTTCACAAAGTGCACTAGACCCTAAAGCGTCTATTATTGCACGAAAAGCGTTTTTAATAAACTCGCACCCAGTTCTATTAAAATTTATTGACTGGTCGGACGAGTCTTTTATCTCACACTCACTGGGATCACTTCACCACAAACGGGTACTTTTTTATTACCACGATCACTACTGAAAAAACCAGAGGCAAAAAACCTCCGGGTGGAGGAAGCACACAGTAACCCAATGATGATGCTGTCACGTTGTTAAGCATAAGCGGATAATCGAACATACCGCTGGAACACCACTTGCAATAAACGTGATTGAGGGTTTCTTAACAGTCTCTGAACTACTGTTGCTAACTTTGGTTCTTTCAGGACCAGTGATCCACTCTCTCCTGATTTTTAAGTATTGGTATAAGAAGCTGAGTGGGTCGCAACCCCTTCTTACTCCCTCTCTTTGATTTATACATAATTTAATGATACAATATATTAATAACCTTTGTTAATTTAAAAATAAGAGCATTTTTTAAGTATATACATTTCATTTAAGTTTGTACATAATTGTTTGCACATTTTAATACGTGATAGGTAAATCAGTTTTTAATATATCAAAATCAGCTTCTCCTGCTCAAGTCCGTCTTGAGTTTGGATTGATAAATCAAATATTTCAAAGCAAAGCAACCTTTAAGTTATGTTGGAGGCTGCGCGCATCCAAAAAAGAATCTATTGATAACTTGTGCTGGCAGGAAATAGAAGAACAAAAATCGACCAATAAAAAAGGATCCTGGGGAGCTTACATAATGCAGGCAATAGAGGAACCAGGCGTGTACGAAGCCTGGATGGCGAGTATAGGAAAAGCAGCCTTTTATCAGGCAATTAAAGCAACAGCCAAAACGTTGTCTCATTCAACTGACAAGACTATTCTCATACAAAGACACCATGCCTGGACAGTGATTGATTCTTACAAAAAAAGGCAGCCGCAGGAATACCTTTCAGCTAATTTCTCACTGTACATAAAACAATAGTTCATGCAATTCCGCTTCGGTATATGGGAAATTAAAGATCTTGCTCCTAATTGGAAATATCAGTTTCACAATGAAGAATGTCGGCTGTGTAAATATAAGAAAAAGTCTTTAGCGCATATTTTCTGTGTGTGTCCAAAGTTTGGATTAGAGAGAAAAAAACTATTGAAAACATTCTTTACAATACTAAAAATCCGAACCTGCAGGCAAGCGGTAACAACTTGGCTTGGAGGCATCTCAATCCCATTTGTCTGCAGAGGGGTAAACATTTTAAAAGTCAATTTGAAAGAAATAGCCCAAATAAAGGATTAATGACATAAAAAGTATACATGTAAATTTCAGTTGGATTACAAATCGACCAAGTGATTAGCAATCCCAAATTAAATGATAAAGGATGGTACCCAACAAGAAGAAAAATTCTGGACCGAGGACAATATTGAAATTAACCATGAACAATGATCTTGCCGGGATATAATAATCCCAGCTTAAACAAAAACTATGAAAGAAAAAAGGAATCGCTTTTTATCTACTCCAACTGTAAAGAAACTTTGTTTGCCAATGTTCAGTCTCATGAGAGATATGTGAAGCATATTATGGATTTTAATAAGATGAGACTATGAATTTTGTCATACATTTATATATATATATATATATATTTTTTTTAAACAGAAATTTTGTAATATAAGTGTACAAAAGGTTTTCTGAATGTTTCTCACATGTTTTTATATTTAACAAACAGTGTAATGGTTTTAAAAAGACTAATCACTAGAATAATAAACTTGAACTTTAGCTTTATAAGTAAATACACACATTTCACTCTAAGCAGAAATATTTAAAAACGAATTTGTGTTTAATGTAATATATTTAATTTCATTTAATAACTCTTCTAATAAAAGTTTATACGTTAAAGTTACCACTAGTAACTTTCACATTTAGGCAGAGGTATTTCTCAATGGGGTGGAGATGATAAATTATACAGAAATTGTAAATGTTTATTAACTTTAAAAAAATAGAAAATAATTGTTGAATATAAAATATTACAGTCAAATCAATTTAAATATTTATTTATTTGTAGAACAATCAAAACATTTACAGCCTTAATAAAATATTTTAAATGTAAAATATAGTTCTTTCTAACATATTAAAATAAATTGATTGTAAATGTTTGAATTTTAAATAATAAAAATAACCCCACTGAAGGCAAAAAATATATGTTTTAATTATATGAATGGCTATTACATGTTGTGTATAGAATTAGTAAAAACAAATTAATAATATTTTAATAAAAAATAATGTTGCATTCATTTTTTAATTGAAAAATGTAATTGAAATATGTCAAATTAAAATAGATGTTTTATTTTTAAATATTTGTGTAACAATAAATTGAATATATTTACATGTTTTACTATTTTAAATGTAAATGAAATGATATACTTTAAACTGACCCTGAGGGTTTTTATTTTTAGGGCCTGATTATGATCTTGGCGGAATAGTCCCATGGTCGCTTTTTTCCGCGGTCTTTCCGTCCACTGCTTTGGCAGTCCGACCACCCGATTATGATCGTGGTGGGAACTCAGCTACAAGACCGCCGCAGTCCTGCCGCCGCCACCAAGACTCCTGCTCCCACGTCTACGGCGAGAGACCCAGAGGTGGGTCTTGGTGGCAGTCCCACCAAGCTCTCCACTGCCCAGATTACGATGTGCCTTTCCGTCGTGCCTTTCCTGGTGGGGACACCGCCATGTGGTACTCGGCAGAAAGTTAGGAAAGAAGGTGCAAACTCACCTTTTTTGGGGGTCCCACTTTGGAATCTGTGGCGAACGCCATTGTCCAGGTCCTTAATGTTCTTTTGCTTTGAGACCATGATGCTCAGCAACCCTGTTGTCACCAGAATCGAAGGTAGGCTTCACTGTCACTTCCCCTATGTGATGTATGGCAACAATTACTGTGGCTCTTGTTATTTTACATGCAATAAAAGAGACAGTACACATAACCTACATATACATTACGACACATACACTATATATATATATGTATTTTCTGATATTAATACGTAGTACTTACCTATTTTTACAGCAGTGACATGTCACTCTATCAGAACACCACCACCAAGAGACCGCCACTCCATCTGGAACATCCATCTTTAAAATCCTCCTTATTTCTACCTTAAACCCTCCCATTAAGAAGTAAGTATTCCTCATTTGCCAACCACTCCCATCTGTTCCTCCAACATTTACTACTAAAATGTATGCTTTTTGTGTGGAGACTCTGCCAATGAGGCAGAGATCTCCACACAGACATAGATAAGAGAGGAGGAGACAGAACCTCTCTACATAGATTTGTGAATAGCTATTCTTAGTAAGTTAGTAGTCCTAGTACTATTAAATGTACTACAACATGCAGTTTATGAATAGGATCCTTTGTGTTTTTTAGAAGGTTTGTTGAACCACTCTAATAGGCATAAATCCTTCAGGATTATTTTAGTAAATTTAGGGCAACACATTTTTTGACCCTCGTCTGCATCTACAAGGATTTTCAGAAAGAACCTGGTCAGTGCAGAAACTCATGTAGTTGCACATCTAGTTCTCAATGCATCAGTGCGGCATTAACCAAATTAATGACTCTCAAAGGTCCTTTTGCAAGCATTTATTTTAGGCAATCTCCATTACATTACATTCTTTATATCCAAATGCATTCACTGTATGCACCCCGAGCTCAAAATGTGCATTATAAATGTTTTTGCTGTGATGCAACCACTTTACATTCTTTTATTGACAGATAGGATACTTATGATCTGTCAGTGTTGAAGTAGAATACAGTTTAGCCTCAATACATGCTGCTACTGTATAACTTTCTAGTGTAAATCTACACCCAACTGATTACCCATTTTACCTTTATTGGTATCCCACTTTTTAGTTCATTTTTCCTAGGACAGTGTTTATTTGTTACCAACCCTAAAACTTTTGACTTATCAATTTTTATGGAAATATCTTGCTTTGCATGGACAAACGCTAGACCAGTGGCGGCTCCTTGAGGGAGTGCTGCGGGATGGTGAGGCGGGGCGGGGGAGTGGCAGGGTGGGGGGTAGTAAAGTCCGGAGTGCGGCCAAACGGAGTTGTGTATATAAATAAATAAATAAAACAAAGTACATTGCGCCCGCTGCAACGCCAAATTGGCATTGCAGCGCGCAATGTGATTTGTTTTATTTATTTATTTATATACACAACTCCATTTGGCTGCATTCCGGAGTTTACTACCCCCCGCCCCGCCCCGCCTCACCACGCGCAGCACTCCCTCGAGGAGCCGCCACTGCGCCAGACACATCAGCAACTTATAAAGGGCATTGGAAGTTTTTGAGGACCATATTTATCTCAAAGAGAAGTATGCAAATTTCCATTTCCATATCATTTGGGACATTCGGATCGAGCTATACTTGTGCTTTACAGGAGGGGTGCCAGTGCATCCTAGTGCACCCCTAATGCTTTACCAAACTCACTTGTATTTATTACTTTTCGCAACCTTCTACAAATGCTTCACTATTTGTGTGCATTGCTCATACAATGCACTCAAATATGCCTGGATCTTAGCCACTATCCACTGTAATGGTCCACAGAAGCTTTCTACTCATTGTATCAGAGGGTGCATGGTCCATAAAAGCTGAATGAAGTCATCATATTAAATTACAGCAGCACAAAAGCAGAGTGAGTAATTGGTGCAAGGTGTTTTTTAAGTATCTGGAAGTTTTTCCCCAATCCATTAGTCTTCCACGTTTTATATGCATACACTTTTAACTTTTGCACCCAGGGGACATGTAGAATAGTAGCAACCATCCTCCAGCTGATTCACTATTATGAAGATGGACACAGCGTTTCTTTTCTTTCACAAGTGTAGTACTTGTAACGTAGCAGCTACTGCAGTGATTATTCTAGACAGCACCGCATTGCGATTTCTCAATATGTGCTTGTTCAAATCTGGAAGAACACAATTTGAATCTCCTGCTTTACAAGTTGTATGCAGGATTATAGCAGTGATTAACTAATTTGAGTATGCAGGTGCTCTGTTTGTAAAGCGTATTTGGAGGCAGATGAACAACTCAACTGTTTTCAAAATTAAAGAAGGTTAAAAACGATCTCTGTATGTAGCTTGTCTTATAACATTCAGAATCACAGTGAGTTGTAATCCAACCTACCTCATGAATAGCAGTGAGGCATATTGCAAATTGTGGCTCACTATGACCGGAGGCCATTACACGGACTACCATATCTGTGATCGCTTTTTAATAAAAACAAATTTTATTTTTAAATGCAGCCTAGTTGCCCTAAGGAAAACAGGGCTGTGTGTAGTATAAAACAATAGTGAACTTTTTCCCTAAGTTTATTTGAGGTGATAGTGGCCCCCTGGACCACTATCTACTCCAAAACATGTGTTTAGTTTTCATTCACATTTTGTGAATGCATTACCACCTAAACTAAGCAGTCAGCAATTTTGCAATGTTTTGCAACTAGATTTATGTTACAAAACAATGATACTATCATGTTGAAATGGTATTTAGAAGCGGGTGCTACAACAAGCCCCTTCCAAATACCGATTCGGAATGCAGTCGTATTTCCATTTTAGGAGTTGGTAAAAATGTAATAACTCCGAAAATGGGATTAGTACATTCAAAAAAGCATTTTAATGGTCCCAAATGGCTAATCAGATACTTTTAGATGTTAAAATGCTTTGTACACCTGACTCTAGCCCCAATGTAAGGATGCAGCTGCAGAACTGCACTGCACTGGGCTGGATGTGCAATAAACATCCAATGTATGAATGTGTGGATGAATGTAGGGACAGTGATTTCCCTTGCGTCGATGATGCTCATCCTGTGGGATGGCAGTCAGAGGGTGCGACATTGCATATTGTGTACCGGGTCCCGTGAACACTACAACAGGGTCACATGCATCAGTCACTTCCATGTCCAGACATGGACTGAACCACTCCCAGAGCCCACAAGTCATTTTTGCAGGCCCTGTGCTGGTCCGGCGTACAGCAGGCCAGATCACTCCACTTACGGTCCGAGGGGGGGGGCCCTCATTGCTACCCATCGCAGGCGTGCTCGCTGGTGGTGTGCAGGTCACTGGTCTAGTTGTCCGCATATCACAGCCACTCCCTGAGGGCAGGTTTGCACGCACACCACACCCATCCGGCACAGGCCATGTGACTCCGCCAACATAAGGGGCCGACGACGTCACATTCCCCTCTGCAGGTGGTGACTGGATGACAGATGCTCCACGGTTCTCAATCATAAAGGGCACATGAGTTGTTGCGCACTGGGTTAATGGCACCCGAGGCCTTGCGGCCGTCACGGGCCTACCACCACGTGGTGCTGACTGGAGTTGCACAGGGTTAGTGTCACCCGAGGCCTTGTGGCCGTCATGGGCCTACCACCACGTGGGGCTGACTGGCGTTACACAGGGTTAGTGGCACCTGGAGCATTGCAGCCGGCACAGGCATCCCGCCACGGGACGGTGACTTTGGGTGCACTGAGTCAGTGGTACCTTAAGCTGCTGAGCGGGTGTGCAGCTTGCGATGATGCCCTGTCCCGGTGGTCCGGACAGCTCAGGTTTTGTGTGCCCTGCCGGACTGCAGTGTCGGCCAGAGCCAGCGGTCAGCGCGGGCCTACCGCCACGTGGCGTCGCTTCTGGGATCCCAGAGTTAGTGGCACCCATTGGGCTGAGTGGGTGTGCAGCCTGCGATGATGCCCGGTGCACTGGTATGTCCTATGCCATGGAGTAATCAAGACCCAGCACCAAACGTGAGACCTGGTGGCCTGCAGAGCAGGGCTGCATGGTGTGGAGGGTACCATGTCCGCGGGCCCCAGGCTTGTGGCTTGCAGCGGCATGTGGTGGGACCTCCTGTCTACTCGCCGGTGGCCGAAGGTGAGCAGTGAGGACTGGGTGTGCATGGGCGGGCATGCTCTGATGAGCGGCGGGAGGGGTTGGGGTGCCGCTGCCTGGGTGTGCATGGATGGGCAGGGGATGTTGTCTTGTGCAATTGAGTGTACTGTGCCAATCATGTATCTGGGCTCTGTTTCAGATGACGGGTCTGTCTCAGATGTGTGACTTGGTGTACTGCTATCCACACCGGCAAGTGGCTGGAGATGCACTGGTGGCAGCAGGTGAGCAGTGTGGCCTGGGTGCGCAGGGGCGGCACTCTCTCTCTCTCTCCCTCTCTTCTTCTCTCTCTCTCTCCCCCTCTCTTATCTCTCTCTCTCCCTCTCTTCTTCTCTCTCTCTCTCCTCTCTTATCTCTCTCACTCTCTCCCCTTCTCTTCTTATCTCTCTCTCTCTCTCCCTCTCTTCTTATCTCTCTCACTCTCTTCCTCTCTTCTTATCTCTCTATCTCTCTCCCCCTCTCTTCTCTCTCTCTCTCTCTCTCCCCCTCTCTTCTTATCTCTCGCTCTCCCTCTCTCCCTTTCTCTCTCCTTCGCTCTCTCTCTGTCCTTTGGTGTGCGCAGGACACACCTTCTCATCATAATTTTTGTCTTGCAGGCTGTGACCTACGGATCGTCCCGAGGTGATCTGCCATGTGTCTTCATTTAATTTCAGTGTTCATATTAATAAAGTTTCATTTTTTGCTTCGAAAGTGAATGTGTGATGCTCATTTTTGTGACGACACATGCATGTCACCAGTTGTGATTGTGCGACATCAAGCGGATTATTTTGTACGTGTTTAGGTGTAGCTGGTGTGGCTTGTCTTTGGTCGGGGGGGTGCTGGGGAGGGAGGGTGTCGTAACGGGTCCTGGGGGTGGTGACGTCGGGTGTTGTTGCCCTTTCGGGCCTCCGGGCTGCATGTTCAGTTGCCCGGTTGCATCTGTTGCCCTTCCAATGTGGCTGTGAGCTGTGCTCCCTTTTGTGGTGCAGGTTGTGGTCCGACTTTGCACCAGGTCAGAGTAGGTGTTATTTTCCTGCTGCTAACGCGCCTTATCACCTGTTTTGTGTTCTTATCCCAGTTCTGGCTGGTCGTTGTGAATGTGTTGGAGTGGTGTTGTCACGGCTTTTGGCACGGGAACGTCTACTCTGCATCTCATTAGTGATAGTTGCAGGGGTCATCTGTGGCGATATGTTTTGCGGCTGCTATCACGGGTAAACTGGTGCTGTAGGCTGTTTACACCAGCTTGTGATTGGGGCGATAAGTTTATTGCTACTTTGGCTGCGATAAAGTGCTGTTAACTCAGCGAAAGATCCTTTTGAATATCCTCCCTTGTTTTTCACAAAAGAATGGAGATGTTTATCAAGATAAAATTCATGCATCAGAATACAATGTCATACATATATCATTTTCGTGAATCCAGCAGCAAAAAGATGTATTGATATGGGTACCATCACGCAGCAAAAGGCATTGGTGGGAGGTGAACTGCAGGATCTCCCTGTGCATGCACATTACAAGAAGATGCAGTATAGGACAGAATTCCATGAGTTAAGTGTCTTCCTGGAACACATTGTGTGGGATAAGGGACTGCAAGATAGATTATGCGTTTAATGTTATAAACAGGGCCACTGGAATTATGTAATTGTGCCGCCACAGTGATTTTCTCATAATTTCTGCATAATCTGCAGATTTTAACAAATAAATGTTGCTTCTTGCACAAATGGTTCAAAAGTTACAAGAAACACAGTGGTACGTGTTGCTGCCAAGTGTAAGGCCTTTTGTAAGGGTTGACTGGTCATCTTTCTGTTGCTTCTTGCTGTATATGGTTATTAAACTGGTACCAATGAGGTGCATCAAATGTTCAGATGTGTTAACAAGTGTAAAAAGTAAATAATAATGGAGTAATACTATTACAAAATGTGCCGCATTAGGCTGCATAATTTGCCTTTTCTTTTACTCAACCCTGCTGCATAAGTTGGTCCTCTCCTGCCACATAATTCCAGTTACCCTGGTAATGGACCTATGCCAATGTTAAATACCGAAACAATACACAAAAAATATTGAATGCCTGTACTTACTTCACCAATGAAGGCCGAGAACTATATGATACTTATTTAGATGAATCTTTCATCTTATAAGTCCTACAAATATTGAATAGTAGGTCTTG
Source organism: Triturus cristatus (assembly GCF_964204655.1). Classification (NCBI taxonomy): domain Eukaryota; kingdom Metazoa; phylum Chordata; class Amphibia; order Caudata; family Salamandridae; genus Triturus; species Triturus cristatus. The sequence continues at coordinate 960,333,785 of NC_140590.1, forward strand.
CTGTTAATAAATGTTTATGTGATGTTATTGGTGGTTGAATAGTGTGCATTCTGCCATTAGTATGGTCTTGAATTGTTGTTGACTGCTCAGGTTATCACTTTAGTGTGTGGTTTGTATCACCATCCAGACACTGAAACATCCTATGATGATTGGTTTCAGGTATTGTGTAGTGTGACCCACCTATGATGAGTTTCACATTGTTTTGATCTACAAAACTATCAACTGTGGTTATTTTGGATAGTGGAGAGGCAATGTCTTATATGTTAAGCTGTCTGTGGTTTATATTCGGGGATAGATCAAAAAGACACAACAGTTGGTGAGAGCGAAATATACCTATCTATAAATCTGTGCTTATTCTGAATTTCTCTTTGTGTTTGTAGTGTGATTATTTCCTTACTGAGTAGTGTTTATGGTTTAGTGACATTGTGTTGATAGTGGATGTATGCAGTAACTGGAGTATGATACGTTTTTCACTCTTGTCACATTTCGAAATGGCACATGCAGACATTGCTAATGTGGGAATGGGAGTTTCCATTTTTCTTATCTGTGCTTTGTTGGATGTATGTGTATTGATCTATCTAAAGGGTTTTCTATCATATAATGTTTGTTTAAACATATTTCTCCTTGTTGCGTCTTCCCTGGGGAGGTGTAGGATTTTGATGTATTTGAAGGTTTGCAAGTCCTTGTATATCTGCAACACCTATGGAACCCCTCCCTTGCGCAGAGTAAGGCAGTGCAGAGGTTTGCGCTGCCCTGCATTATTCCATATTTGTGAACTCATTCAAAGCCACGCAAAGTGGCTCTGCGTGGCTTCGTAAATAAAACTTGGGGGCATATCAGCAACAACATGCGATAATTATCGCTAAGCGCACTTAGCGCTAGGAAAATTATCGCCGGCTAGCGTGGATTTTTATCGCTGAGATAGCGTGCTATTAGCAACGCTTCTCTCAAAAGCGATACAAATCCTCACGCTAACTGCCTAAAGTGAGATTATCGCTAGAAACCCAGCGATAATCTCACGCAATGTGGTGTTAGCTTGATGATAGGGACTCAAAAACTTAGCCATGATATCCATATTCCATATGATATCATGGCTAAGTCAGTCCTGAAGCAGGCATAAGGAAAGTAGCGATAACAGGGGTTATCGCTACTTTTCTTGCTGCTATGCTTCATATCGTGGGGCTTTATGATAGGAGAAATGTCGCTTAGCGACATTTCTCCTGTCATGTCAGGTCAGGAACGCCCACTTTGCATCTCATTAGAGATGCAAAGTTGGGCGTTAGGAATTCCTACGCTAACGCAAGTTTTCACGCGTTAGCGTGAGCTTGCTAATTAGGCGATAAAATTATCGCCGCTTTTCGGCTGAAAATGGACGCAAAAGCGGTGATACTTCTATCGCCTCACCTTGATGATATGCCCCTTGGAGCTTTGTGTCGTACCACGTTGCGTGGAACAAGCATGACACACGGCCCTAGTAAATATGCCCGTTTAAAAGAGTTTGCATGTGAGAAGCAAAGGGCATGGAAACTAATGTTGCAGGGGCTTGAAACGGGAAGGAAAAATAGTTCTCACTAGGCAAGCCTGTTTTTCTGATTTAAAAAAATGTGTTGCACTAGCCAAGAATTTTACATCTAGCAATATTCTCTCGTTGAGTAACAGAAGAAGGAACACCGCCTGTGGCTCCCTGAGGAGGCAAATAAACACTTCTCACTTTCTACAAGCAGGTCTCGTTTTTCTTAACCTGGGTTACATACACACAGTCGCATTATGAAAGAAGGTTAACTAAGGGTGCTGAGGTGAGGGAGGAGAAACCTCCTTCTCCTTCGGGATAGTCATTTAGAGAAAGTCCCTTGATCTGCTAAGTGAAGGTGAAACGATTTGATTTCAGCGGTGATGGCCATTTCGTTATGAGCGATAAAACCGATAATCCCTGGGCCTGCTCTGCCTTTGAACTGAGCCTTCTGACTGTCTCTGCCTCGCTCTCCTGTTTTGAGCTGGTAGTTTCAAGGGGGATTAGGCCCGTGTTTAGGCTGGGTGAACTCATGAATGAAAATATTTGGCTTGGCGTTTTCTGAATGTAGCTGAGCTTCCCCGCTTTAGAGATGAATCCTTTGGCAGAGACCTTCATCTCACCTAGATTACCACTCGCACATTGGGAGGTCCCATTGTTGTTGCTAAAGTAACACTGACATGTTGTCAATGCTGGGATGGATGCGGATTGCAGCTTTGGTTTGTGTCTGTTTACACCAATGTTTGATGGCCCATTAGTTTCAAGGCTCTGAAATAGACTGCATTTTTGAGCAGGATAAACAAGGAATGTAATACGAAAACAAAACTTGCATTGCAGTTTTGTGTGTGATAGGGATTGTTTCTGTCATTTCCATAGAAGAACTGCAAAATGAAAGGCACACAAATCACGCTCTGCATGAGAGAGCCAGTTTGACTATTTTAATTGCTGGATTTTTGCTGACTGTAAATTACACTGATCTGCCCACCTTGCCATCGAAGTGTAGACCACCCACATGTCATTGTCAGAGGAACATGTGCCTAATCTAGGGGTCCATTGTTCTCCTTTGGTTTTCTTGATGATCGAAAGGAACTTTATCCCAAATAGACAACTGTTTTTATGACACTTTACATATTGTGAGAAACAACAACCAAGATGTAAACATCTAAACAGAGTTTATTACGAGTGTTCAATGTCTTGGGAATGTCTATCGGGCAGTTGTACTATTCTTAAGCCAACTCACCTTACACAGTTCCTAACCCGCATGAGCGGCGCGTGCAGGTAAGAGCGGTGATGCCGGGTGGGGTGGGGGGTTTCCACAGACGACGAGGAGGATGGAAAATTATTTATTTATTTAATTTGCCCTCGTCATCGTCTGCCGAATTCCCCCCAACCCAGCCCCACCGTTCTTACCTCCACGGGCCGCTTCTGCTAACCCATACACCTCACACTGTGTTTGGCGCTATCAATGTTCAAGAAGTAGCTAGTCAGTTACCCACATCCTGGATTTCCTAAGCTGACAGTGCTATAGCACTTTTAGCTTCTATGGGCATTAACATTAACCAATCTGCTGACCGCACTTCGATTTGCCTCAAAATATAAAGTACATGTGAGTTTCATCACTTGTAGCAACATCAAGAAGTAGATGTCCAGACAGTCACCAGTTACAACTACATACAACCAAAATTGAATTGCACTGACTAGCTCTCACACAGTATAATATTTTTACCCAAACCTAACATCCTCCGTATCCATGACTAACCTGTCACCATTCATAAGACCATTGGCTTGATACTTGAATTCAAACTCTTCCCATCCACCCCAAGAAGAAGGCAGAATCCGCTCACCTGCAGTACAAAGTAAGATGTTTACTTCTGCTTCATGATACAGTGCTTTATACGTAGTGCTTTATATTCAAACTAACCAGGAAATGCTGCTATCTGGCATGCAGAAGTCTTTTTTCCTGCACTCGTACTTTAGTTCACAACGCTCTTCTCGCCTTAGTATCAGCACCTGGCACTTTACTCACAACAATAATGATGCTGGCAACATATGGTTGAGCAATTCTGTGTTCATTAATTTATTAAAAACCGCTCAAGAATATTTTTTCCTTTTTCGTAAGAAATACCCGTTAGTTGCCCTATACTTACAGCAACAATGTATATCACATGAAGTTGGCCTAAAATCTTTCCCAAGTTGAGGTGCACTCCTAAGGGAGAATGTTTCCTCTGTAACCTTTTATAATATTTCAATCACGTTTACTAATACGATTTCATCATTATAATTACGAGTTTGAATCATCACTTCTTTTATTTCCCTTCATTTAAGCCCTCTGTTTGAATCTCCATCTTTCCACATTTTGCGTGGATGCTGTAAGCTCTTTGATTCATTTAATTTCAAACTTAATTTAGCAACCCTAAGGGCAAACAAAGGACAAGATGTGGGACAATATTTAGTGATTTATTTGTAGTTTCAAATTCTTTATTTGATCTCATAAAAACAGTTCATAAAAGATACATCATAATACAAAAATGTATACATAAATAGTTAAAACAGGAGCAACAAATACATATAAAAAGTTATGAAAAAAACACTGCCACAATATAACAGCTGCCATTATAAAAATAGAAAACTATAAGACAACTTCATTGATATACGCAATTGCAGTGCACAATGTAAAGAGGAGCCTACTGCATTACATGCAATGGGACAATCTAATTGCTGCAGAAAAATCAGTGCCACTCTACACTCGCTAAACCTGAATTTCTGAAGCACATGAAATAGAAACCGTTTAGTGAGTGAGAGATTTAATTTGCACAAGAAAACCCAAAATGCAGCAGGGTCTGGGGAGATGTCTCATCACACGGGCATAAACATATATCAGAGTGGGCGAACTGTCCTTGGAGGAAACACAATAGCTGTCTAATACAACCTAGTCTAAATTGAGTCAACAACATCTGTTCCCTTGTAGCCAAAATCAATTACAAAACGGAGCCATCCTTTCCGTAGTCTGTGAAAGGCAATATTCTCTAATAGTGGGTTTCATTAGTTCTCTACCCTCCCTCTGTGCCCTTCTATGGGACAAGACACATTCCCTGACACACCCTTTGTCCTTTTTGCATACATCTGCTGGTTTCTTAAAAATATGTGGAAGCCTAGAGAAGAAGTTGTCTCCCTAGGGAATTCTGGACCCTCAGGAGGAGGAGAGGCAATCTGAAATAATTGCATGATTTAAACCAGCCTCCTCATTGTGCAAGATCGAACAACACAACAGAAATGGGGCAAGATAAATCAGATCTTCTACGTACTCCCCACCCAGTTCATAATGGTCAGAAAAGGTGATGTCGAAAAGGGGACCCCAGTACATACCTGCATACTCTGTTTTTCTCAGTTTGAATAATGCCCACATCCTTATAGCCCCATATCCCCGAGCTATAAGTCAGAATGGGAAGACACTTCCTTCTATAATACAATTTTTATTTTGGGGACCAGGAAAAATACTACTTGATGGGCGCCCTACTCTTTGTCACAGTTTAAGTACACATTCAATGTTTAACCTTAGTGGTGCTCTAAAGGGAGGAAAGATTGGTTTCCAATTCAATCTCGTAGTTCCCCTCATCCGAAGGGTTAATAAATACATTCAAAGTCGACCCTGAGCACACATTTAGTAAACTTAATAGTCCATAATATATTGAGAAAGTCCCAAAAGTTCTTGATCCAAGGTCAATGTATTTATTCACTCTTTTCAATTCTCAAAATGGAACCAGGTAAACTTTTCTAGACACAGCTAGATGTTCAGTTTACACAGCAAAAACAGCCAACCCGTATTTCGTCGTGCAGTATGATGCACAGTTGACTCCTTCAGGGCTGATAAAAAGCTTCTTTCGTATTTGGGAACAGAAGTTGATACTTGTAAAGAAGGATTTAGCGAGGCACAAGGTTTCTAATCTTAAAAAATTTACGCAACTTGGATATTCTATCATTTATTATTTACGAAAGAAGCTTTTTATCAGCCCTGAAGAAGTCAACTGTGCATCATACTGCATGTCTAGAAAAGTTTACCTGGTTCCATTTTGAGAATTGGAAAGATTGAATAAATACATTGACCTTGGATCAGAACTTTTTGGACCTTCCCAATCTATTATGGACTATTAAGTTTACTAAATGTGTGCTCAGGGTCGACTTTGAATGTACTTCCTTCTATAGATCTCTAGGATGGGGCTATGGGCTTTTTACTTATCGATAAGACAAGAGAAAAGATTGAGCCAACCGCATGCAGAAAATGTTTTTTCCTGTCCCCCAATACATGAAACCCAGTGGCATTCACGGTCAAACATCAACCCAAGATAGGGGAACTAGTTCACTTTCTCGATTCCTTTTCCCCCGATACTCATACACCTTGTTTTGGTGTTTTTAGGACCACAAACCATAACAAACGTTTTTGAAAAATTAGTTTCCAGTTCTAACTTTTTCATGAATGTAATAAAAGTAGAGATAACTATTTGTAGACCATTGGCCGTCCTGGCAAGTAACACAGCATCATCTGCGTATAGGAGTGCTGGAATAGATTTTTTGTTAACCAGTGGAACATCCATCCCCACATTCACCAATTCAGTCTCAAGGTCAAAATTGAAACGGTGCCAACACTCACCCCTGATTAACTTACAGATTAACTGAGAAGTTATTTGAATGATTTTTCTCTTCCATTGCACCTTTCTTGTAACTTAGAAGTTCCAGTTACGTGTTCTGTACTTTTCCAGACTCCTGCTACACTTGTGCGTGTGTTTCATTTTGAACTTTTATGGATGTATGTTCAAAATAAAGTTTTACTACTAAACCTGGGAAGGAAGATTAACATTCTCCACCATCCCTATACCTAACTAGGGCAGAGAAGCAAAGGGTCCAGTATGATTCTCCCACTTAACTTGGGGATAGGATCAAGAAGTGAAATTGGGCGATATCACTTGGGGTCATGTGCATTTCCCTTTTTAATAACTTGCACAATTATAGACTCGCACCAGGAAGATGGTACTCCAACCTTACAAGCAGAATTCATAACATTTGTAAGCAGGGGGGACCAAAATCCTGAGTTCTCTTTGAATAAGTCTATAGGGGTCCCGTCAGGCTCAAGGGCCTCATTTGAGGGGCCTCAAGCATGGTCTCAAGGGCCTCATCTGAAGAATATTGAATGTTTAAAGGTAACATGCAGTTGGCCATTTCTCTCTCTTGATTAGAGGCATTAGAACAATAGATTCTGCTGAATGGTCCATCCATCTATGAGGGCTGATACAAGTGCTCACTTTATTAGGCAAAAATCCTGGGACAAGCCCAACACGTGCTGCCTTCCAAAAAGCCTGAGGGTCCTTAGCCTGACAAGCAGATACTAAGGTTTCCCATCTTTCATCCTTCAAGTCAGCCCTTCTCTTATTTAGTGCCACTGTGCAAGCCTTCCTACAAGCACCAATTGCATCCCAGTCTCTAGGTGAGCGCTTCAATTCCCTCCTTAGTCTAGTATTTGCGGTTCTGCTAGCCTTATCAAACCAAGATTTGTTGTGTCTGATGCCATTACTTATGGGCCTTGTGAGCATATCTCCTATACAAGAAGGTAATTCTGAAAAACTTCTCAATGCTACATTAGGTCCAAGTTTATCTGAAATACAGGAATTAATCAACCCCTCACACCCGTTTGCAATTTTACACATTATGGACTTCATGTTAGCAGAATACCAGACTAATCTGCGCCCTGCATCTTTCATGGGTAATGTCTGTTATTTACTCTTAAGTCAACACTCTTTTTAAAACCTAAAATGAAAAACAGTAGTAGAGAACTAAAGCCACCTATAAACTGTCATTGAAACCATGCATGGCAGTCTGTATGAAGAGATTCCTAAACTCATAGCTGACAGTACCAATATAATTAAAGCATCCTTACTTGGTGTTGGGTCCCAAATGCAATGAAACATGTCACCATCACCCCACTCTTAAAAAATAAAATCCTCAAAGTTTTCCTAATCAACAGCCAATTTCCAGTGACCTAAGCTCGGAACAGAATCATTTTTGGATATCATCAGAGACATCCTACTTATCATGTTGGATGAAAGTCAACAAACTGATTTGCTACTCCTTGATCTTAAAGAAGCCTATGCCCTACTTTGGTTAAATAGGCTCTAAAAATGGACCAATGTATGTAATGTAATGTAAATAAAACTGGTAGAGCACAACTAATGCCCAAGAGTGTCCTGGCGCTAAATGGATTAGAGGGGGAGGACCAATGGATCCAAGTATTGCTTAATTCTTTCTTTTGCAAATGATGCTATTAAGCACTAATAGGATCTTCAGTTTCATTGTCTCCCAAAAAGCTTTGTAGAGTCCAGTAAGGTTTTCCTTCTCTTACTACTACTTAGACTCTTTAACATCTACAAGCTCTCCCAGTACACAATCTTTTTCAGAACCAGAAGCACTTTCAAATGTATACAGATGACCCCCAAGATTCACATCCATCTGGAGAAGAGACTTGAGAATATAGTCAAGATTTCCGAGTGCCTCAACCACATCCATACTTGTACAGTAGAAAGAGTCTTCTGTTTAAAATAAACCAAATTGAAAATCCTAGGAACAAAGTGCTTCTCTAATTGCTCCTCTTCGACTTTCAGGCAAAACTAGCAATTCCTCCAGCACCTGCATATTAACTTCAATATTGTCATCAAATGAGTCAACCTCTACTGTAATTTTCGGGAAGATCCTCCCCCTCCTCCAGACAGGCCACTAAATAGAGCACAAATAAGCACTGGTGATGGTGATCTTGCACTACTTTAATGTTGTATACAATGGTTTCCTAGAAAGTCTCATGGCCATGCTTCAAAGATTAAAGAAGCAGGCATCCAATATGTGCTTGCATCAATAGATAGAATCACACTAAGCTAGAAATGAAAGCTCTTCACAGGATTCTAGTGGATTGACGAATTACATATAAAGCTCTCTGTATTTTGTACGATGCTATTTGCAAAATCTGTCTTCACATCAGGCCCAGGCAGGATCTTAGAATCAAATTCCAACCTCCTAATCTAGCAGTAATCCTTCACATGACTCAATCACATAGGCAGAATCTTAGAGATACAAGGTCTAAACTCTGTGAATACTGCAGCCTTCAGCTTAACTCACTCCTTTTCAATTTAGGTTTATTTAACAGAAAACTTGAAAACCATGTGATTGAGCAAAGCTTTCAAGTGGACCGCTACCTCATCTGAGTGACCAAAGAATTCCAGCTTGAAGGATTAGATCCCACAAATGGGTCAACTTTAACTCATGTATTTTCATAGTACAAATTCTAGTACAAATTGATTTAGTAACTTCCAAACCTGAAATTGTAGAAATAAATTCATTCTCCACCAGCATCTTCTGACCTTGCTGTCTGATGAGACAATGGTGGATAAAAAGATATAATTTCATTTTTATTTTTGTTTGGTAGTCTTTCTACCTAGTCCACTGGTGTCCTTTTGTACTTAAACACTTCAAGTCTGCTTGGTGATTTATGTGTGGGACTGTAATGTGTCTAATGTTGTATCCAAATTTTGTTCATCGTCTTAAAAACCTTTCTCTAGCTCATTCTTTCTGTGATTGTTTAAATTATTTCAATGATCTGAAAGTGCATTTATCTGTGTCAAACCCCTTTTCCATGTAATATCTTGAAACTGAAAATGTCATGTTTTTAGCCTATTGTTGCTGTTATGTTCTAACCACTGAACCTTATACATTGTTTGCAGGAAATAATCTGCATGCCCTCTGTTTGTTGTAAGGATCTCTTGTCCATTAGGTTGATATGGTTGATATTGATTATTTACGTTTTTGTGGACCTTCAGTAGCATATTAAAAGTAGATTTTTACGTTTTTGTCTTCAAAAATGCTTGTGTGTATTTTTATTAATCCCACCTTTAATTTCCAAACTAAATACACCTTCAGTAGTGATACTTTCTTTCATAATACTTTATGTGTATTAATACCACAGCTCCAAATTTTCACCACAAGTCTAATGGTTATATCTTTGTTTTGACACAATATATATATTTATTTTCATTTGTCCTGACAATTATATTACTTGGGTTACCTCTGTATAAATTTTTTCTTAATTTTCTGAATACTTTTGTCTCAAAAAGATCCAGTACTTGTTGACTTGGTCAAACTTCAATTCTTGTTTTATGCATAAAGTCCTTATATTAAACTGTTCCACATAAGTTGAGTTCTTTCCTTTTGTTGAAAAGAAATGCCACACATCTAAATTAAGTTATTTAACTTGATTTCTGTTCAAGATCCAAAAAGATTGAAGGACATTACGGTAGATACACATGATGTTTCCAACTCTAAAAGCTTCATCTCAAGTTGCGCACTGCCCTGGACTCCTCCGGGGCTGTCTTTCTTTTCCATCTTCGTGTTTTTCGAATACAATATGAACTTCTTCTAAAATAGCCTCGATTTTTGTGTCAGCATTTCAATTTAAATCACTTTTTCTGTTGATTTATCTGAAATGGTTCAGCGAATTGTTCTACTAAGTCCTTTGTATATATTCTCATTGCTTGGTTATACATAAATCTTTGTGATTATGTAAACATGGAGGATGAGGAGGTAATGTCTGTGTGAGTTTTTTCTTTCACTTCCTACAGTCTGTCTATGTATCTTAAAATGTTTAAGTTGCATTCCATAGAGTCCCCTCTAGAACTTGCAGATCTTTTTTATGTTCCAGCTCTCTTTTGTATGTATCTCTATTTTTAACTGTTTCTTCCAACAAATCATCGTTGTTAATTTTTGTTGCATTCATGTTTCAGTACAATTAATGTCCATTTTTACTGAATCGATTATTTTACAGAAATTACATTAGTAGAAATAGAATAGGATCGACTGAACATTTATTTAAATTAATGCTATTTTGAGCAAGTTCCTTTCTTCCTCTGTAAACAATGCATTTAATTTGATCCATATTCTCCTGAAAAAGTTCTGTGCTTTGTTATATTACACTAAATCCGTCGCATGTAAGCAATGACTTATCTCCTTCGGGCTCGGCACTGCCTCCATTCCTCCCCACTCTGAACACCACCAGCATTGCAGGATTCAGGATTCTGGCAGTGCCGGCAGTGTTGCAGCAGGTTGGTGGTGGTCTGACTGCCAGACTTGTAATCAGGCGGTTGGACTGCCTAGGTTACGAATGTGGGACTGCCACCACGGGTACGGCAGTCTCAAGACCACTGTACTCATAATTAGCCCCAAAGTCTGAACGAAGAAATTTTGACAAAGCAAAGGAGCAAATAGTATCCGACCAGCGAGAGGACTTCCCTGTGCAAGATGTTTTAACTTTTCCGGCAAACAGCAATGGCTTTAGTGGGACCCCATCCAATGGCTATCTAGCTTCAAGAGGACTTTCTCAGATACAGTTTGCAACCCTGTCTTGCTGAAGGGTTTTGACTTCCACTTTACAGGCTAAGTTATTTCAGGATTCTGCGATACAATACTATGCCTGGGATCACAGAATGTCAGTTTGTAGGGACTGAGTCACCAACCACATCAGTACCTATGGGCTCAAATCCTGACTTGCTCATAGTGTCATACCTGCTTTAACCTTCCCAGTGTGACAGGTAAGTTGGCACCCCAGAACACAAATCTCTAGTGCCTTCAGGGAAACATGGAAACAGATCATCACCTTTTCGTTTTCTCACACATGCATGTACATAATATAAGAAACAAAGACACAAGAACAGTTTAAAAAATTGAAACTATCATGCTCTAATATAAAATAACTGCACTATAACTATAAAACATATGTATGCCTGCAAAATAAGCAACATCACAAGTAAACTGTATACAATGAGAAGCCCTACCATGTTTAAAGATATATCTGCCTCAGCCTAGCCTCACTACATGGGCACAGTGACATGTCATAGATCTCTGGGATTAGAACTGAACCCCATACCAGTATTATTGTTAGGTAATCTGAATCTCAGGTTGCGCAAGGCTGGCACATTCATCTCACAACCTCTCCTCTGCAAGAATTCCCATCTCTGTTTTCAAATGGCATGTCTTGTGTCTATGATACGAGGTGTCTTTTTGAAAACAGCAGAGGTGAATGTATGTTGTATCTAAATGCCAAGGTACATTGCTAACCAAGCACAGAAGACAGGGCACAGTGTTGTTTGACCATGTACGAGATGTTCAGACATAGTCCCAGAGAGAAGAACCAATAACAAAAACATGTGCAGTTTTGTGCTAAAATAATATTGTAGCACAAAAATAAACATGCTGAGTGTAACATATGCATAGCAAAGCAGCCACCAAATTGCAGTTAGGTTAAAGTAAGGGAAAACTAAGTGGGCCCTAAACGAAAATCACAACAAAGTCAGAAGGTAACGTTATTGACTGCGACAAACCCACTTGGTGAACTGAAGCATGCTCCATTGCCATCAGCCTGAAGTCACGCCTAGTTCCTTGTCACACAGAAACAGTACTTTCTATTGGCCTTTTACTTTTTCTTGCTGCTTTTTCTCTTAAATCTTTAAACTCATATATCCCGTTTCACTCACTGGATTTTTGTCATTTTGGTGTCAATTATTTATTACATGTTTCTCTATTATAAATCAAAGAGGGATATTTTTTATGTTATTGATTTCTCTTGAGTTAAGCATGTCTACTTTTTGTCACAGCTAGCAGTCATTGAGCTCAGGTTTAAATTACTAAAACCTTTGTCTGGACCTAACAGGATACCAACTTTATTACTTGTGGTGAGCTACCCTCCATCCCAATTAATATATTTCTTTCTTACATAATTAAAAATGTTTATTTTTAACCTAGAAAGAATACACAAAAGTGTAACACCACATTAACTCAACAAATTAAATGCGTATTAAATAATAATATAATATAAATGTATTAGTTTGATTTATAAATATTCATTCTTAAACAAACATTTTCTGGAGTTGGCCTTTTTCACAAACAAGCCCGAAATGGGGAAAACAGTCAAGGTTACGAAACCTCTCGACTTTTACTCCTACCTCTAACATGGTTCCCAATGAATTTCTGACCTTTGAACAAACAGTATGAAGGGCCTTACGAGTAACAAATCCAATAGGTCTTTCCACAATACTTCCAAGTCAGAATCTCAAGCCATTCACACCCTGGCTAGTGACACATTCATCACCATAAAACAGGTTGATAAAGGTGGTGTGATCGTAATCATGGACACCAATCATTACAACACAGAATGTCTCTGCCAACTACAGGACACACGCTACTATAGCACATTAACTGATGACCCCACAGCCTGTCTGATGACAAACATTACCAGTATTGTCACGGCCGCTCTGAGTCAAGGGTGTCACTCAAAGAATGAGGCAGATTTCTTGATTGACCAAAACCCCAAAACACCTTACTTTTGCACCCTACCAAAAATTCACCAGGGCATTTCCCCTCCCCCAGGAAGACCCATAGTCTCCGGGATTGGCTCCTTGTTGGAATCATTATCCAAATTTTGTGACCATTTTCTAAAACCTTTGGTCAAAATGACTCCTTCTTTCATTCAAGATACTAGAGACATATTGAACCTGATCACAAGAACAAGCAATGAGAAACCACAAATTGACCTCTTATTCACACTCAATGTAGAAGCCCTCTCCACTAACATCCTGAGAGGGCTACACTTGAGTTAGTTGAGGAAATTCTGAGGTTAGAAGACTGGTCATCCAAGACACTGATAAGCTTTATAATGGAGTGTGCGACTCTAGCTCTAACAGAATATTTCTTCCAGTATGAAGACCGCCTATTCCACCAAACTCAGGGGGCTTCAATGGGTAGCACCTTTTCCCCAAGTCTGGCATGTCTGTACATGTCAGACTTTGAAGAAAGTAAGTAATGTAGTGGGAAAACCCACTACGTACCACGCACTGTTCACTAGTTTGTAAAAAACAAACCGTTGTTTAACAGTAGTAAACAAATGAATAAACACAACTGTAGACCAAGAAAGTAAAGAGAAACGTTTTACATTAATATTAAAGCATATCAATATAAGGACAATGGTTGCATTTCCATTTCAACATCACATTAAATAATATACAGGTACAACACATTAATCATCCTTAATAGTGTGTACAATTTTCATAGGGGATTTCCAAGTGTACAATAGTGATGGACTTCTTCGTCGTTTCTTGCAAATAGTGCCCGATGCATTTCGGGATAATAAATCCCTTCGTCAGGGGAAAACCTAAGGTAAATGTTAAAGGAATTACCCATTTGTACAATTAAATAATGAATACAAAGATGCTACGGTGGAGGAATTATTACAACAACCAGTGTAGTCGTGCACTGATGGTGATGGTAACCACGTGATTTCTGAACAACGTAGAGATCAACTAAATTAAATGAAATGGAAAAAACGACAGACCTTGACAATATTGGTGTTAGTAAAAGTCCAAATTAATGGGGCGATAGAGTGAAAGGAACAAAATGAAAGTGTGATTGAGTGAAGGAAACAAGTAACAACGTAGTGACGTGAAAAAACGCTCACCGTGCCTGTTGCGATGGTACAATTCTAAGGGAAATGACGCTGCTAAAAAAAGACAAGCGGTAAATGTAGGCGAAAAGATGCAGTACCTGTTAAACAACGGTTTGTTTTTTACAAACTAGTGAACAGTGCGTGGTACGTAGTGGGTTTTCCCACTACATTACTTACCTTGTTTCAGTATCCATTGTGATAACGGATCTAGTACTACAGCACCCATTATAAACTTACCACAGGTTCTTTACTAATTGATTCAATAGGAGTGCACCTTTTCATATAAAAATAGACTTTGAAGAAAAACACATCTTGTCACCTGCCAACCCGTACTCTAGTAATCTAGTGACATGGCGTTGTTATATTGACGATATACTGATTTCTGGAAAGGAGACAAGGACATGGTTAACTTCTTCATAGGATGGATACATCACTTACCATACCTTAAATTCACTGCGAACGTCACCAAAAATGAACTGCCATTTTTTGATCCACTAATCTAACTTTCTGAGGGTGAAGGCAACACAAAAACCTTTAGAAAACCCACCAACAGACACAGCTCACTACTGTTTAGCAGTCATCACCTGAGGGCCCTACTGGAGAATCTCCCTTATGAACCGTTCTTGTGGCTACGCCGCAATTATAGTAATATCAATGACAACAAAAAACAAGCCAATGATCTGGCAACACACCCGGCTAGACGTGAGTGCCCAGCAAGACAAATAAAAATTGCACAAAAGAGAGCACGGAATAACAACAGCGAGTTCCTTCCAGAACCATGAGAGAGACCCCAGTTGGATGACTTGACGTGTGTTACCACTTTTACTCCTGAGTCCAACTTCCTTACGAAAGTTATCAAGAAACACTGGAACATCCTGGAAATAGGTGATCTGACATTCAATCCACCCAGATTCGCATTTAAAAGAACAGATTATGCAAAAGACATGCTCATTAACACAAGACCAAAACCACACACTCCCCCTCAGCAAAGACATCTTTGGAATTTACCATCAGTGGTGGGGCATTATCCTGGTGGTCAATGTAGCCTCTGCCCACTTACAAAGCCAACAAAGAAGGTCCAATTGACAGTTACCCTGCCATGGACACAACACAAACATACCAACTGCAACACGCACAATTGCATCTACTTGATTACCTGTCCCTGCAAACTCAAAAATATAGGCATGACCACTGGAGCGGCCAAGGTTCGAATTACCAAACATTGCAGTAATAGCAGATGCAAAAGAACCAACACTAAGATGTGCACTCATTACACCGCTGTCGGTCACTCACCAGACGACCTCAGTTGGACAATACTACACACAGATTCCTGAGTCTAACTTCCTTAAGAAAGTTATCAAGAAACACTGGAACATCCTAGAAACAGGTGATCTGACATTCAATCCACCCAGATTTGCATTTAAAAGAACACATCAATCCACTCTGGACTATAGGGTGCATGAGACACCCACACTTGGGTCTTTAAACCTGTCCTGACATAAAATAAACTCCTTTCCCCCCACTTGACTGCCCCATTTGTGTGCTACCCTCTGGAAATGACAAATAGAGTACGACAGATAGGAAGGGTTTGCTGTGCCTCCAACCACCTGTTTTCCATCTCAGTAAAAACATAGAATGAGCGCTTTTACTATCACTCACTTTTAAGGCAACACAAACACTATTTGGGACAGATATGCCGGCCCGTTCTCCTTAATGGAGCCATTACGGGAAAGTTACTAGTTCAACCACTGTTGGATAGTAGCTAACAGCAACACATTAGCTATCGAAGTATGATCAGCCGGTCCGCCCTCCTACAAGGTGGCCGAACCGGTTGACGTACTAGTCTTTATGGAGAATGAAAAGGAAGTGACATGATCTTTATTTAACTACTGGAACGAGCAACACTGTTACAGAGCCCAGAGCAGGGGTAGGTGCAGAGTCTGACTGAACTCCGCCATAGAGTGAGTACTAAACACAAACATGACGGTTCGAACACACGGAGGTAAGACGTACCATCTCTGTTGACCCGTACTGTGCATCTTTCACATCTTAGGTCGCAAATGAGCGGTCCGCTCTGGTAACTTCTGTGCGACCGTCACTGACCGAAATTGGGTGAGTGCATATCGAAAAGGCATGTTTGTTTGTTTTATGTGAACACAGGTGTGGGGCTGCCTACACAATGATGGTTTACTTATATTGACAAGCATGAATTGAGGAATACTTGGGCCTTGGTTCCAAAATAATCAGGTTGCTCACATGCATGACATGAGGAAAAAAACAAAATAATCATCCGATTTTTAATAAACCTCATTTCACTATTAAAGTCCTATGTTTAAAGCACATTGGAACACGGATAGGGTACGCTTCTCCTGCTTTCGACCCCTTCCACCCTTCCACATTCCCTTGCATAATTGCCACCACAATCTATTCACTGGGGCTGAGAACTGACCAAACAGGCAAGCAGATAATTGCAAACTGCACTCTGAGTTGAGCTCCTTCTGGCCATTAGTGTAACAAATGTATTTAAACTTTATTTAAACTATATTTTTGTCTGTCAATTTATGTCTTTCAGGTCAGTGAGACAAAAAAGGTAGATTCATACCTGAAAATTGTATGTTGTGACTAATTACTAGGACAACCACGACACTCCTTAAACTAGACACGTAGTAGTGTAGGTTAGCTATCTTTGGTCCTGACAAATTGCGAACAGACTCTTCTGGGCTAGAACAGGCAAGAAACATGTTGACCTCACATTTAAAAAAAAAGACTTTGCATGATTGCTCTTACCATCATTGTATCCCACACGAGCATCATCATATCTTTTTAATTAGGACAGTGAGCTTTCTCATTAAAATCTACCCTACATAAGCGTCACTATACCTATTTTAAGCCACTTTCACCACACTACACACTGCCCACCCCCACATACCCACACTTCATCAAAAGGCTATATCAAAAGATCTCCGAAAAAGAGCCCCTTCACGGGTGCCCATCAGGCATTCGAGTGCCAGCCTGACGAGGAGCATGCCCAGATGATGAAGCATGACACCTCTCGGGGTGTGTGAGCGCCCTTGCTCCTATTGGAGCGTATTCCACTGACCTGCCTATGCATCATCATCATTATTTTTTTGTTTTCCAGAAGCAATCCCACTCTATGGGGGTGATTGACGCTAGAAAACGATATACATTGCCAAGTGGATGCAACAGACACAGCACCAGCTAGACAAACTTCACAGACTTCTTCACAACTATTGTTTGCAGTGAAGGCTTTAGAAACCCATATCTGGCGGCCAAGGATTTTAAACTATGGCAGGTGTACAGAGCGCTATGGTCTCTGTTGGACTGGTGAGTCAGTAGCCTGCCTGCCAAAGTCCAACTGACCCTGTCCGGGCAGATTTATAAATATGTCATGGAACACTGTAATCAAACATTCTGGGCTGTGTTGCATTGGAGGGGGCAGCAGGACAGTCCCATATCTACATGGATATGGTACTGTTTATCTCTCTGCCTGCAGTGGTGGTCTTTAAGCCTGCTTTGTACCACACACATACATTCTCTTACACAGTAATGCAAGTGTTTTTGTACACCATGTCCACTATAGGAAGGATGCCCTTCCAATATAAAATCCTGTTCATAGGCCAACCCTATTTATTCTTTGGCACAATTTACTGTCTTCCATTATAAGTAAACAGGGCGTTGCATCAAACCCAACGGTTGGTTGCATGGGAATGCCCTTGTGCCAGTCATGGAACACACCCTTGATGCCAGGTAATACAAAGTAGTGCAAAGATGTTTTGCCACTAGAAAGTAAATAGATTATCAAGACATTGCACTGTTTCGCATCACTTTTTGGGACTTTGAACCATTGGAAAACCTTGATAAATCTTCCCCTGGCTGTCTAGACGTTGTGCTAGTAAGTCTGTCCAATGTGCAGTCGGAGATGTTTCATGTGCATGTGGTATTGAAACTGTATTTAGGAATAAATTGATGGCAAATCTGCTAACTTGGTGGTGCTAAATTTGGCTGCTTGTCTGCTGGTATGATGTAATTTCATGGTGTGACTGATAGTGGTTTTAATGGCATTTGTTTGTTTCGTCACAGGTGTGACTGGGTATGCTTTTTGTTTTGGTTATGTCCATTTGTAAGAGTGAACAATTTCTAGGTATGCCTTTACAGAGTAGCATAGTATAGTGGGGACCATGGTGTTGTATTAACAAAAGGTGTACTGTGCTGGTATCTGTTGAATGTAGCTATGTTGTTACCTGAAATGTTATCCCCAAATGTAGGCAGGGGTGGCTCCTCCGTTAAGGTGGAGGAGTGCTGCCCCACGAGTTAAAATGCCCCAGAAAATGGTAATAGAAATTATTGCCATTTTATTTTTCATTGACTCTGCAAATCCCCGCGGCAAGTCTTAGGACGGGGGCGGGCCGCTGCTCACAGGCAGCAGTAGAGAGGAGTGATGGGCTGGGCACTTTAAAGTGTACATGTCTCTTTAGCCAGCCGTCTTGCGACAGTCAGCCAGTCATGCACAATTTAAACTCAACCCAGCTGTCTTTGACAGCTGGTTTGAGACTAAGCAAAGGCCTCAATTGCTCTTTGGAGTGCTGAGAGAGCCTGCTCCATCTAATCCTGGCACTTCTCTCATGCTGGTTAACAGCATGAAAGCAGCGCCAGGATTGGTTAAGGGAGTTGTTGGGCCCAAGGAGAGAAGAACTGTGGGATGTAGCGAGGACATGCAGCAAGGTAAGTGTGTTTTATTTCTCTTTTTAAAATGTATTTTATATTTATTAGCCCTAAATCGCTGATATGCATAACATTTTAACTTTAAAATGATAATGTAATGCATGTCATTAATTTAGTTTATATATTTATGGCCCCATTTGCCCATCCCCCACATGGCTGGCAGCCACCACTGAATGTATATACAAAAAGAAACCGGTCCTAGGATGCTTGTTTCCGGTCCAGGGAGGACCTGGCTTGGCAGTTCGGGCTGGACTGTTCCAATGAGGCACAGGGTCAAGACTGATTTGCATATGGCCAGGTCTAAACTGGGGTGGCATGGTGAGCAAAAGAATGATGAATTTAACCCAGATCTTTGACTGGGGGTGAATGTTTTGATTTGTTCTGCATTCCGTCCATCAATTGTGTGTCTTTTACCACTGAATATATATGCCTTTATTTTTGTTGTTTCTTGTTAATGTAAAAAAGAATATGTGCTGTGACTTCCGGTGGCCTTTATTTTTCTATGTCTACCTCAGTGATGTTGTGAGAAGTGCTTCATGAAGTCAGCTGTGTTCTGTGTCTCCATTCTATGTGCGCCAGCTTGTAGGAGTTCGGAGAGTTCTAGGGGTTGGTAATATCTAGCTCCTGGTGAGGCCCTACATTAGTACCTAATGAGACTCTTATCAATTACCTCAATACATGAACAAGAGTGTCTGCTTCCCCTAGGCTTCTGCCCATCAACAGCCAAGTGTCTCTGTAGCAACATCTATTCTCCATTATGCGCTCTCTAGGGAAGAAGTTATAAATGCCCCATTTTTCAAAGCAAAACATGTTTAAACATTTGCCAGGCATGATGAGAGGTTCATAGTAAATCAGGTTACTCTCCCTAAGACAACAAACTATGTAGATGTGAGCTCAGTGGGAAAGAAAGGATTTGATGACTAATGACCTGACTACGAGCTGGGTGGGTTATTCCGGACTGTGCCTCAACCCCCTGTTTACACAGGGGTTGGAATTATAAGCTGATTGTTCTTTGATGCATCCGATAACTATCAGATATGTTAAATTACAACCATTGTTTCGGCAGGTCAAACCTGCCAAAAATTTAATGGAGGAAAACCATACGATATTTACTGTATCATGCAGATTTTGGTTTGTTAAACACCAACATCAGCAGATCTTGCCCAACAACTCATAGTAGGTGGAAATTATCACACTTGATAACAGTGGCATAGCTAGACCTTGTGCTGCCCGTGGCGGTCCCTGCATTTGCTGCCCGTGGCGGCAAACATGTAAGAGCAGGGGGCTGCTGGCGATTGTTTAATTTGCCGTGACAGTTGCAGGTAAGAGCAGGGGGGGAGAGAGGCTGCCACCCCCAAAACTTGTGCCGACAGGGCGGACCACCAACCCCGCCCCCCCTTGCTACGCCACCGCTTGATAAATAAATTATCCCGTGGTATGTTTATTTATCATGTGTGATAAATGCCGCTTATATGGATATTCAAGGTCATAGTGAACATGCTACTTTGTATTGTATCACTCTAATTTAATAAACTAGTTTTGTGAATGCTACAAAATGCTATATTTTCCATGAACTACTTCAGTAAATAAAGCCATTTTATTTATTTAAACAATTCCTGCTTTCTTGTTCACATCACACTTGCTTTTTGTTAGCAAATGAAAATTGCACACCAGCCCAGAGGGCACACTTGTAAAATAAAGGCTAGCCTACAAAGAAAGAGTAATATGCAAACCTTTTAGAAGTCAAGCAACCCCAGAATGGAAGTAAACAGGTTTCAAATATCAACAAACAATGAGTAATGCAATGAAGAGGAGTCAAATAGACTGCCGGAATCAAAATATTTATTCCTACTTGTTACTGAAGACATCTCACTTCTCAATTGTGGGTGGGCCTTTTTAAAAGGAAAGAACGTTTACTCT
Source organism: Triturus cristatus (assembly GCF_964204655.1). NCBI lineage: Eukaryota > Metazoa > Chordata > Amphibia > Caudata > Salamandridae > Triturus > Triturus cristatus. The sequence continues at coordinate 960,354,484 of NC_140590.1, forward strand.
CATTTGGTTTCTTAACTTCGGTTCGAAGTGCCACTAGACTGTACTCTGAGAAGTGTTGACAGTTTTCTAACATCTGAGGGTTTGCAGAACAAAAAGTACAGAACCTCTACTTTAGTTCCATAGTGGAAAGTTGACATTAGTAAAGCGATGATACAAGTTGATACTTGTGTAAGCATGGCCCAAAAACTCAAAGCCAGTAGATTCGGCCACGCCGAGATTATTTTCAGCATCATTTTTGGATAAAAAATGCATCTAAAAAGAAGCTTACTCTAGTACACTCGGCCAAGTGCAATTCAGTTTTGCACCAACATTATCCTTGACTGCTCACTACGGAATCAACATTTGAACTAGCTGACTGGTGGAATAATGCAGTTTATGCATCTGTGGGTGCACTTGACAACAAATTATATGCCATCATGTAAACAATCCGTCCTCATTAAAAGAACGACTTGGTGTACAAACTTATGTTGCAGTCACAAACACTGAGATTTGCAAAATAGGCTTTTACTATGTAGTAATAGCATTTTAGAAGTCAGTAAACTTTTTACCGAGGTCTAAAATGGGATTGATTATTCATTTTATTTGTAATTTGGAGGGTGCGTTGGCACCCGTTCTGAAATACGACACAGCGTGTAATGTATCAATGCTTTGTGACTGTTGCTTGATTGCAAGACTTTGAAAATGTACAGATTCACGAGATGGGATGGTAATGCGCACGCAAAAGGGAAGGGGTCCGACTGGAGCCCCATTACTTTTGTAAATGAATAAAATAAATGTTGGGAAGTAGGCAGGGGTCCATAGAACCCCTGTCAACCCTCAAATAAACGTTTTGAAAAAAAAAATATTTCAATAGCAGTCATGTTTTTAGGTCGAGCCTGGGCAGCGCATGCGCGGCTCTGCGAGCCATGCTGTATTGGAGTATGTACTTGAAGCCCTGCCCACTCTCCGCCCATATTTGTCATTGGGCTGTGTCATTGTCCTTCTCAAATGCTGGCCCTCTGATTTATCATTCCGCCTGTTAGTCCCTCCTTAGTACAGCCCCGTCTTCATTTGCAACCTCCCATGAGGACTAGTACTTTTACTTCGATTGTTACACAGTACGTCTTCTTTAGTCTGTAAGCACTATTTTCCTTCATGAGTTTCTCATACTGCAGTAGGGTCTCTCGTGTGCGCCACCTGTTTATTTAACTCGTAGCAAATGGGGAGCTCTTCAGGGGCCATGGGAGACAGAAGGGGTCAACTCAGCGAAGCGATGCCTTCAATCATTTAGAATGCAATAGGTCTCGCATTTGTGAGAATTTAAGCTTTTAGCATTGTAATTGACAATGGTTTTTTATTTATGTTTTAAAAATCAAAACAGAAATAAAAGGCATTGTCATTTATAATGTCAATAGCTCAAACTCTCGTAAATGTGAGACCTATTGCATTTCATATGATTGTCTTACTCTTTATATGAGTGTAGGATATTTACAGAAACCAAGACAAGAAAAGATTTTAGCAGGGGTAAACCATTACATTTATGACACACAATTATCTTGCTTTTCTCACCCACGTAGGCCCACTTCAATATTTCAAATGCCTGCAGGCAATATATCTGGCATGACAACTCTGTAAGAACTGCTCTTATACTACATGCAGAATAGTCTGCAATAACTATTGTTCGCTTAATATTCATTCATTTTTTATTTATTTGTATTTTTGATATGCTTAAGATTCAGCATAGATATTTTTGATTTCATACATTTTGTCCAATAATCTTACATTATTTAATTATAACCATTCACTCACAATTGTGATCTTATATATCATTTTAAAGTGACCCATATATAAACATCACCAACAACCTCAATTAATCCAAATGCAGTTGAAGTGCTTATTTCCAAAACATTAACCAAAATTGGAAAGTGCCTATACCTACTGCAATTCAAAATGAACGCTTTGTTCCTAAGGGGTGTCTTCCATTGCAAGAATGCCCTTACTTCCCTCTAGGTCTGTATTAGTTGACCCGGGCATAGTACCAGTATGCTCTCATACTAACCATCTACATCTTGCTTAGCCATTCCCTCAATGTAGGGTAAAATGATTATTTCCAATGCTGCATGTTAATTGTGTGAGCCACCATTCCAGGGATATAAATAAATTGTGCATCCTTTTCCCAAATTGTGGCCGCAATGGCCAGACCTAACAAGAATATAGACAGTGAGGGCTTAACTGTATATTCCACTTGTAGCAAGATCTCCCCGGAGACCTATGCCCAGCATCTGGTTACTGCCTTGCATGACCAAAATATGTGCTCCCAGTCTCCTGAACCGCTGCACTTAGGGAATCTTTTGTTTATAGTTCTAAATATTTTGTTAAGCTCATCCGGGGTATAATAAGGCCTCCAGCCATTGAAGAACATCATTCTGGTTCCTCTCAGCAGTGAATACTCATAGTCAAAATATCTGGACTAAGTATCTCTGTCAATATCAATCACAGTATGTCACCGCCATTTCATGCTCATAACCCTCAATTATCTGAGGGATATCCCCACTGATTTCTCTGTAACCATACTTTAACGAATCATTTGCTTTATCAGCCCTAAAATGTTTCAAAGCTAATTCAGTTGCTTGATAGATGCCTGATAGGCAGATGCTGTTAAAACAGAGACCCTTCACCTATAGTGGAAGCTAAAAGAAGCACCATACTGGGGATTGCTTGAACTTATCTCTACCTTGGATTTAAATATATTCTTATCCAGGAAATCCCCAACCTTATTTGTCGTAATATTTTTCCATCTTGTAATGGTGGTGGATGAGAGGCAGAGGTAGGTGAATACAGCATCTCAGTGTGGATGGCTGGTATTTCAGATTTTTAGTAAAATTGTCGTCTATCAGCCCAAATGGACTGCAGGGTCTTATATAGCACTTTATTTGGCATTTATGGTTCTTTTATAGCCCTCACCAGGCTTACTATGACAGAGTGGTGGAGCATGTATAAAATAATAAAATCATCAAATGAGGAAATTTGCATCACAACTCTACAAATCTGCAGCGTAATAGACACTAATTATTAAGATCTAAAACATGGAAATGCTAGTCCTTCGTCTGATTTCGGCAATTGAAAAATCTTTATGCAGGTTCTAGCTGATTTATTTCTCCATGTAAATGAAATCCAACAGCTCTCCAATTTATTAAAAAAGCCAGCCTCTAGTTTACAAGGAACGTTCAGAAAAAGAAATAATGCAGAGAGAGGAAGGGATTCTCAAACTGTAAGTAGAGAGTGGATTTTAGATGGTAATGGGACAAAGTTCAAGTGATAGCTGTCAAAAACAAAATCAGAGTGCAAAGCTCCTAGATATCTTTTAGGATGTTGATTAAATTTGGCCCTTATTTCAGGGAGTACATTTTGTAATGTCTTCGCATTCATTCAATATTCACCTACCTCAAAATACCATTCAAGTCTGAGAGATCTCCCAAGCAGACCAAACAATGGTACTTGGGGGATCAATGTCATTTTCTTCTGGGAACAAAGTCTATTGGTCACCTATTAATAGGGCATGCTGTAATGCCTGTCTAAGGTACTGATTATGGGTCTGATTTAGAAGTCGGCAGAGCGAAACACTCTATCACAAACATGACGGATATCCTTTCCACCGTAATACGATCACATTCTATCCTATGGGTATGTAATACTGTAGACGGGACATCAATCACGTTTGTGACGGAGTGTTCCCTGCTCCAATTTCTAAATCACGCCCTATGTATCTCCAAAGAAATGTCAAGGTATTTTCTTTGGGGACTTCTCTGGGATCAAATGAACCAGAGGCCAACCAAATTGAGGAGGCATGGATTGAATACCTAGAATCATCAAGAAACATCAGCCTAAAACCATGAAATCTTTCAAGATGTTACAGTTTGACTGAGTCCATGAGAAGACAGAGTATTACTATATCCATGATCCAGACTATTCATAACATTGCCCTTTAGTTCTTACCTTCTCTTCCCACTCATTTCCCTTGTGATCTCACCCACTTTAGTGATTCTGGTACTTACTACCCACTATACACCTCTCCTACCCTCATAACACCCCCACACTCCATACAAGTCCAGCCAAAGACACCCAAACCTCCTTCCCTTCTTCCTCTCTTAGGACCACAGCTGCCCCATACCCAATTTATTTTACCTCTTACCTCTGGCACACTTTGTTTTTCTTCTGTGAGCCACATGGACTTCAATCATTTGACCCCATACCCACCACACTATCTCCACTCTCAACTAATCTACCACCATACCAAGGCTTTCCCTGAGTAGCTTCCTTCCTCCCACCACTTCTTTCAAGATACTTTAGCATAAGGACCTCTCTTGCCTTTCTCTACTGGGTCCCTGATGTACACCAAGGTCTAATATCCCAAAATTCCTGGAGGGTCAAGCCTCCCCATGATCAGATCTAGTCCTAAACATTCTGTATCTTGTCTCCACCCCATTCTCAGTGAACCGAAGAAGCTCTCCTTAGACCATACTCCATAGACCAAACTATGCCACAACTCCTCAAAAACGTAGCCCAATTCAAGTAAAGAATTACTCAAACTAAGGAAATCACACCCATAGTTGTTCTGCTGAGCTCGCCGTGGAGTAGAATGTCTTGAGGTTCTCTGATTGGAAATAGCACCTTTGCCTCTGGCTAAACCAAGAAAATAAATAAATGAATGAAACTGTAGAGAAGAGAATTGCATTTGTAATTTGATTATAAAAACAGCTCACTTATTGATACTCACTACTCATTAATAAGTTCTAAAGCTCAAATAAATATGGCCATAAAATGTATTGAAGTAAGAACATGTATAATGATGGCAAAACATATATTCCACTAAAATTCAGTATAGAGAAACTGAGTGTGAAAGTATACAAGACACTCAGTGAATGATTTGATGAAATACATAGGGTGCTATCCATTATCCCTCTGATTAAACTGGCTACGAATGATTCAAAAACAAAATTCCAAAATGCAGATGGAAGAGAGATATGGTCAAAACAAAGAATCATGGCCATAGAAACAGCACCAAATCTTGAGTGAGTGCTATCAACATTTATCATTCTTTATAAATTAGATATTAGGAGTACCGGGCAGGAAGATTTAATTCAAGATTTTAGGCTTTTTAATGGAGGAAATAATGTGGTTGCTTAAACAGGCCCTTTAATTCCAAATTGCTGAGACTCAAGTTTGAGAGTAAACTCAAAATACAAAGGGTGCTGGGACATGGTGAAGCAGCGCTCAAGATGGCAGCTCGATGATAGAGCTCCGGTCTGGGTTGTCAGCATACTTTTGTTGCTGAACTTGATATGCCTCTAATTTTCTCTGTATAATACCAGCATATGGCTCAACATGGCTCTGCATTGGTGTGTTTCTTTAACTCATTTTGGAGTCACTTTGAATCAATATTTTCTAGACAAATCTTCTCCTCACAAGGCAAGCATTTTGCTTTATGGGTGTTGTGATTCTATAGAAGTGGACCAGGCACTTACTCCATTTTAAAGCTTTTGTGCTCATTTTGAGTGATTTCAAGGTCAGTATTTGATATTTTTGGCCATTTTGTGTTCTTGAAATTTTTGCTCCATGTTACTACTTGGATCTTCAGAAGACTCATGATGGTGGCCATTTTCTTTTCTTTTTGATTCACAGAGCCTGCCGTTTTCTACAGGCATGTCAGGAAAAGTTAATTGTTTTTCAAATGGATAATATAACATAACACAATACAACATAACATAACATGGCATGTGTATTTGTAAGCTGCACATTCACCCAGAAGGGCCTCTTGGTGCTGAATAACAGATGTTCAATCATTTTTTATTAATTATATGTAACTTTGCTCTATTTCTCTGTACATAGACTCTGCACAATAAACTGCTTTTTACCTTGCTGTCCTATTATATAGTGCGTCACCTCACGCCTATAAAATATGTTACTTTTTCAACTGGCTTATAATCAATTCACTCCACGCCTTCGTGGAATTAAGTCCAGGCTATAGGGGTTATAAAAATAAGTTAATCTGTAGCTGTGTGTATCACACCTATAAAATATGTTACTTTGTCAACTAGTTTATAATCAATTCACTCCACGCCTTCTGTGGAATTAAGTTCTAGCTATAGGGGTTGTAGAATTAGGTTAATCTGTAGATGTGTGTTATCTTGTATGGAAAGAACAACAAGATATCACAGATCTAGTGTCCCAAGGAGTCAATTATAGTAATTGGAGGATTGTTTTAAATCTCCTTAAACTAATATGGAGTGTCCTATGGTGTTACCAATAGGATGGATGCAGTACATCTAGTATCTTAAAACCTAGTCTTCTTTCACACAACAATGCTCCCATGAAAAATAGACTCGACTAATGAAATTATTTCCAGTAAAAGTGCAAAAAAGATCCTCCCTCTCCTGCTAAGTCATGTCCTGGTCCTTCTGTGGAGATTTTATTACAGGAAAAAGAAGTCCTTAAACCATACATAGAAAAATCTAATAAAAGACTGGGCAGAATTGATGATAAATGGTCATTGTTGGGAAATAGAATCTCCAGTGTGGACCAAAGATCGTGTTATGCTGAGGATTTGACAAGTAAAATGTCTGTTTTGGAGGTGGGGTTAGGGATCTTATAAATCACACAGAAGACCTCAAAAATAGAAAATTTCAACACAACTTGAATATATATGGTGTTACAGAAGGTGCTGAAGGTGGTGATATGATTGCCTTCCTGGAATATTCAATCCCTGAATTTTGGGGGGACTCATCCTCCTAACTCTCAATATTCAAAGGACACAAAAATTTGGAGGGAGGCAACAGCATTTTTAGAATACAGACCCAGAGGCTTGTGTTCTTTTTTCTGGTGTTCACAGATCTTGTAAAAGTGCTAACAGTCACTAAGAAAATGAAGCTACTTAAATGGAACAGGCATTAAATCTGTTTTTTGCAGGCTGTGGCCAAGGTAAAAGCAGAATAAAGAAAAGGCCTAGTGTTATATAGGGAGAATTAAATGCCTCATATGGTTTGACATATCTGTGTTAATTTGAAGTTATATCCAAGGCCAAAACTAACAAATATTCTGATCCAGTGATATTGAAATCATATTTCAAATCAAAAAGAGGAGGACATGGACACATCAAAATGTACTTATTCACATAACATAAGATGTATTTCTGTGTATGTTACTTGATGCCTTGCCAAGAATTTTGGATTGTTTGGTGTATCTATGTTTTAATGTGTTTGAAGTCTTTAATGGTTTTCTTCTTTCTTCCTTTTTAGGTATGTGTACTTTATGTATTATTTGTTTTGAGAGGCCATCATCTTGTACTAGACTCAGTGCAGCCCTGTTGGAGATTGTCTAGCTACAGCTGTCTTCCCAATGTATTCACCATCCCCGGTCCTTATGTTTTTCCAAATGTATGGTCATCAGTTTCTCCCTTTGGTTGTTGACTGTAGCAAATTTTTCTTTTCTTTTCTGCATGGTCAGCTTGATTTTTCTCCTTTTTCTGTACCCTAACATTGCTGGTTTTAGATTTCTGTGCACTTTTCACTACTTACCAGTAGTAAAATGACTTTGCTTTCCCTCTAAAACATGTTTTGTACATTAGAACTCCCTATTTTGCCTAGTTAATTTTCTTTAAATTCCCTGTAAATGTTGCCTTAAGTGCACCTATTCATGGAAAGTTAAAGGTCACAAGTGGGCTGCAGTGTGTATTTGGCACAATCCACATATATTTAAACAATATATTCCGTCCAGGAGCACCACTGTGCTTTGGCTAGGCTGAAGTCTAAATATGCTGCAGTGGCACATGACAGGGAAAAATGCCTTTTCCTTGCAGAAAAGCCTATTTAATATAGTCATACGTCATCTCTAAAATTGCTTTGTAATTCCATCTGCAAAGTGCTAATATATGCACACAACATATTGAGGTTAGTGTGCCCTCACAGAGAAATAAAATCTAAAATCTATTTCACTATGGGGATCAGGCTAAATTACTTATGCCTTGGTCAGATTTAAATCTTTATTTTCTACCTCTGCTTAGAAAAGGGCTAGGAAAATGCTGCAAAGTAATTTACTGCCTAACTTTTCAAATCTGACTTGATGATTTTTGATGGCGTAAGTAGAAAAATAATTCAGGAAAAATGTACTTTAGGATGCCTGAGCCAGAAATGGCTTACAACCAGTTCTGCTACTTATCATACCTTCAGAGCTGGGCTACACATCCTTGGCTAAGAGAGTTCACAATTCTGATTCAGAGGACAATGGCTAGCCTTTGGGTGCAGAAAAAGCCAATTGGTGTTAAATTAACAGAGATTAGCTATCTGGGAGTGGACATGAACAGTTGACAGAACAAAGGGCAACTTTATCACATTCTCCTTTGACTGGGATTTGCCAATGAAGGCTTCTTCTATTCATCAAAAGGACACTCCTAGATTATTATGCTGTATCCACAGTAGGAGAGAACACCAGTTTTGACCCACTCAGGTAAAGGAGTGGCTAGGAGGCTAAAAACAGCCTTGCCTGGGGGCAGAGGGGTCCTACCAACTTGAAACAGTGGCTCATAGGAAATTGTAGATGGAGGCAAAGAGGAAGTATTGCAAAAGAAGGTGGGGCACTATGAGAAAATGAATATTCTATAGTAGAATTCCTCTAATCACTGATTAGTGAGCAGCATACATCAGATAGCTCCGCCACCACCTCCTCAGAACATTCCTGGAGCTGGGAAGAATCAATCTGAAGAAGAAGGCCCTGTTGAAAGAAGAATCCCAACGGACAACTGGTGAAAAAGGTCTCACACAATGACTTAAGAACCCCTAATTCCTGCTGGCACCCAAGGACTGGAAACTCCGAGGGCTAAGTGGTTGGCCTTCTGTTTACCTGCTTCAGGGGCAAAAAAGCAAAAAAAACACCCGACTCCAAGAAGACCCAGCTGACTAAAGAGAACTAGACCCTACAGGAGACCTGGCTGTAGAGATATCTTGGGCTCAGAAGCCTGTTCTGAGGATTTTGTGGACGCAGGACTGACCTCAAGAACCTTTCCCGGCTCTAGGAGACTAAGGGGCTGATATAAAGTATGCCGGTTGGAGTTTACTCTGCTGGAATAGTGGAGGACATTGCTTCTACCATTTCTAGGACCACTTCTCACCAGATCTAGAGATGTACGCCAGCCCACAGAAATATCTTTACATTGACAGGTTATTTTTCTAATTTGATTTGAAATTGTTATTGTGTTGTGTTCCTTACTTTAAAATTAGCACTATTGCTACCAGGGGTTGAGCAGAAATTCTTTCAGAACTGTGTGTTGACCTAACCAGAGTGGGTTTATTGAGTTGGCAGGGGCACCCCCCCCCTCCCAAAGAAACAACCCAGTTTCTAACATGGACTGTCTTATTTTTCTGAATAGTTGTATCATCCGTTGTTATACCTTCTTCTATGTCTTTATGTAAATTTCCATAGTGTCATTATCTAGGATATATTGCATGGTCTCTATATAGATCTTTAATTGTATGTTATTTATGTACCTTGATATAAACATCTCTTATCTTATCCATGACCAGAGTTCTTTCTTTGATTGTAAAATGTGAAAAATCCTAATAGAAGACAGAAAGTCTAAAAGCATTTTTGTCATTTGCATGGTCATTATCCCGTAATACAAGAAACGTACTTATATGAGGTTGAAGCAATAAATCTGAACCAGTCTTGGGTGAGTAAGGTATTTTATTCACCACCTTGAAATACAAAATTAGTTATTGTTTGATTTTACATGTTCCTTAGAATTTTTATTAGGTACCAGGAAAGGGATTTAAATGGTAGGTGGGTAGATTTTCATTTATTATTGAATTATATTCCTGTAATATTTATGAATATATATGACCCAGTTAGAGTCAATTTATGTTTGGGGCAAAAGATGATGAAACATTGATGCAATTCTTTATTGACAATGCCAGTATTGGTTGGAGTTCCAACCGATGGAACTATTTAGAGATCAAGGATATTCATATACGCATATTTTTAACATTACTTTTCTAGGTTAAATTATCCACAGGTGGACTTAATTCTTCAGAACATTAAATAATCTTGAATGAGGTTGTAAAGACTATATCCTAAATCATATTGTAATACCTTTTTAAAAAATTACAGTAGACGTATAAACTTCCATATTTCTGCAAGAAAGAATATATATTTGTGATGATTTTAACTGATTTATCTTTTCTTAATCTTGGAGATAATTCTGGAGATAAATTACATATTATTGTCTTGCAGAACCCCACAATTCTAAAAGCTTCAAAATTAAAAATAAAAATAAATAAAAATAGAGAATAAAATATATGTTGAGCAGTCAATTGCTACTTGATATTCTTTTTGTAAAACACTATTCAACATCAAGATCTACTAGCATATCCAACACATTGTTCTTTTTATTGCTTTTGGCACACCTTCACTGTTATTTAAATTATATTTAAGTCCAGATGATTTATGTTGGTCAAGTAAAAATTCTGCTGATACATTTAGTTTTTGAATGGTACAAACATGTGGTTAATAGTTTGGAGAAAAAGTAATTCAATTGAGGGTACTGATGTGCCATTTAGTTGCAGTAGTGTCTCATTAGGTAGCGTGTTAGATGAACATAATTCTCTTCCCGTTAAGAAGAAAATTATAGATTTACTTATCGAAATTGCAATTCCACAGGAGGTCAAGAATTGGAAGCCTAAAACGCAGATATCTAATGTTGCTTGGTGGAATGGGTTATACTTTAACCATAAAATTAATAGTGTTATAATTGATAAACAGGACAACGAAGGCCAGAGAGAAGTAACACTGTCTCCTTTTTTAAATAGAACTTGTGTTAATGGTTCTCACAACTTGCGTAAAAAATGTAGAGGTTTCTAAACCTTCTTAAGACTATAATTATGATGTTAATATTAGACACATGGATTTATTTTGTCCTCTCTTTCTTTCTCTCAATCTTTCAACTCTTTTCTGAATTCTTTCTTCATATTTTCACATTTTTGTTTTAAATTGTCTTTCCTCATTGTATATTTGCTATCAATTGTATATTTTTTAATATTTAATAATCTGATGCACTCCTGATTAGTGTTTCAAATAGTGTTGTATTTTCATGAATATGATTTTATGCTCAATGTGCAAATATTGATGTAATTTATTAAATAAACTAAATCAAATTGGAAAATACAAAGTGTGCAATGTACCAGTAAAGCCATTTGGAAGTGATGAGAGATGTTGATTTACTAATCCTAAAACAACCACAAATGTTGGAGACTGATCAATTTAAAAACAAAGTTACAATCCGCAATTGTAATTCATATCTGAGAGTTTTCAAGGGAAACTGTGACATGATTTTTCAGGCCTTTATCTTAAAAGCTACTCTTAAAGATGAAAAAATACAGCGTAGATGCTTTCAGCAATATTCCCTTTTCACTGCATGATGGAAATGGTTTCAACCACTTCCAAGGTTGAATGAAAGTGTTCTCAGTTATGCTACAGAGAATACATTTGGCGTCTTTGCAACGTATCGGATATTAAGGTTAGCTTGGTCTTTGCATGCTTTTTCCTTCCTGCCAGTGTTTAGTTACAGTGATGAATTAGTCTGCAGCTGTGATAGCTTGTCAAATGCTCCCATGACGTTTTATTTTATTTACATTTGAAGTTCACTTCATGCTTCAGTGATCGTCTAACCTTTCCGATTGAGTACTTGGTTTCAGTGTAGAGGGGTAACTGATTGACATATCTTTGTAAAACATTTCTTTCTGAGCCTTAGATAAAAGAGAGTATTTAATAAACTAACAGTCCAGTATGTTTCTATTCTGATTATTACAGTTATTCCTTTATAATAATATCCTGACTAAGAATAAGTAAAACCTTTTAAGCTACTCTGATTTATGGGGCTTCCATCCCACTGCAGGTGCTGATGTTGATGCCATCTCGGGGCGTCTAAGCTAACTGAGCTCAATAGTTTGTGGTGATACCTTGCCCTACTGTTGGTGACATTGAGTGTGCCCTAAATGACCTTCGAAAAATTGTAAATGTTGCCACAGAAAGTGGTTGCATATCAGTGGGATAACCTTGCAGCTATGTCCAAACACATATTTTAAGAAAGTAATGCTAATTAGTTATCACCTCTAACAGGGATCCTATAACAGTTTCATCAAAGAATAAAATCGCAAACAGTACCACTGGTGGTAGGGTGGGTAGGTTTAATAACTCTCTGCAATGTTGCAAAAGACCATGGTGCTGGGAATAATATGCAGCTTAATGCAAATGGTGATGAACCAAGAAGAACACAGTGATCTAGTCTGTCATTGACTGGTAGATTCATAGCAGACCCAGTAGAGTATCAGTGTCATTACTCATTTCAGGTTATATGTTTATTTATTACTAGATATGCCACTCTTGCAAAGCAAATGTGACAGTCATTCTAAAGAGCTTTGGTTTAGCTATGGCTTTATTTTTCAGTGATAATAAAGACTCTAATTTGGAGAATTTAGATCACATTTTAAGTCAGGTCTAACATATTTTTCTCCTATGGCATTCACAACAATCAATTGCGATTTCACGGGAATTCAAGAGCTGATGTAGGATCTATTGAGCTATGTACCCATTTTAAGCTGCAAGCCTCTGAGATTTGTGGCTGTGAGAAGGGTATCAAAGATGTAGTATTACCTCTTTATCATTTGCAAGAGCTAATTTATGTCTAACAGTTATAGCATAGTAAATTTACTTCAAACACATAAAACACGTCCTAGTACACCAATCATGGATCGAGGGTTTAGGATTAGTGCTATTGAAAAGTCTCAAACTAAATATTCATTCGGCTGGATTAGCACAGTTGAAGCAGGGTGCATTTGTGAATTGTAGAAACATTATCCCAGATGTACTCAGCAGAATAGACAAGACAAATGGTAGCACCCGATAGGGTGCCAAAGTTTAAGTAGACTTGCATACAACAGAGACCAAACCATCAAAGTCATCCAGATTAAAGAGTGTAAGACAATTTGGATCAAAGGAGCAAACTAAAATAGTTGAGAGTAAAAGCCAAATGTACATAGATTTTTCTAGGTTGCAAATGGCCCAATTTGCATAATTGGGCCGTTTGTGACCGGAAAAATTTATTTTTCTATGTACCCAACCCTACTTTGCGATTCAGTAACCCATCAGAATCGTGAAATGGGTTAGCGATTTGGTGTTAGGAAGGGGTGTGTTAAGGGCGTCCCTTCCTTATAGTGATTCGCAGTGGTATGAGTAAATGTTTTGCGACCATGGTACAGTCACAAAACATTCGCATTTTACTGCCTACTTCATATAGGTGGTAACCCATTTGCAAACTGAAAGGGGTCCGCAAAGGATCCCTTCCCATTTGTAAATGGTTGCAAAAATGATTTTACATTTTCTTAATGGATCCTATTTTCCTCTAAGGAAGACGGGGTGCGTTTCGAAAGAACAACACTTTTTTATGTAAAAGCAAAAACAGACATGGTGGTCTCCTGTCCCCAGAAGGCCACCATTCTTGTGTTTTAGCAATTCCCAATGTGTCGAATTGCAACTTACCTCATGAATATTAATGGGGTAGGTCAATAGTCACCCACTGGGAATTGCAAACTGTGTAAAACACAATGTTGTACATAGCTGTTTAAGATTTTCTAATAGTCTATCTAAATTTGGCCCTTAATGTGCTACACCTTTGCACTGGCTTATTTGCAATTGAAAAAAACATGACAGCAACAGGCTCATTTTATGGTACCCTTGATTGAATTTGATGACCCTCAACTGATGCTTGTGTCTATCACTATAAAAGTATTAAAATCATGAAATTGTTTCCGGTATTATATGTAACCCAATCGAATCATTTGTCTTATCCACAACCATCAAGAAATCTTTGCCATCCCTCCTGAATTAAAATAAACCCTTTGCCATAACACATATTGCCTAGAACTCAACTACTCACTAATAGATGCATTACGACATGTGGCCTGGCTGCACAGCAAGTTTTGCCAGTGCAGTGCATAGAAGCACTAACACAGAACACAGCTCCTCTTCTAACGGTATTCTCCCAACTTGATGGTGCTATATTACTTCAGTAGTAACTGCAGTCTAAAACAAACACATAGGGGCCTATTACGATGGCGGGCGGACTTTATCCGCCCGCCACCGTATCGGGAAACTGGACCATTGTCGCGGCGGTCCCGCAAGTGGCATGAGGATGCGCCCGCCAGACTGGCGAGGCATCCCCAATTTTAAACATTGCGGTGGGCGGTGCTGCAAGCAGCACCAGCTGCAATGTGTAAAATGCATGTGGTGCTTTTGAATGCACAACGTGTCAGGCACCGCGCGGTGCCTGTCACCTAGTGCATGCAAATGCAGGGGGGTACCTATGGTACCGCCCATGTGCACCCCCCAACCCCGGACACCCTGGGGGACCACAACGGGCCCCCAAAGACAAAACTGCCTGCCTTTCCATGGCGGAATCTCCGCCATGGAAAGGCAGTTCACCGCAATGATGATAATAAGGATGGCGGTGCCTGCAAGGCACCGCCACCATATTCCTGGGCTTTTCCACCCAGTAGACAATCGGGCGGATTTCCTACTGGTGGAAAACCGGCGGACGCTGTTCCCGTCTGATGGGGTTACCTCCGCCATCGTAATGTGGCGGGGGCAAAAGTCATGCGGGTGGTAGATTTTGGCAGGCGGATCGCCACCACCATACAGGCGGTGGCGATCCGCCCACTATCATAATGACCCCCACAATGTCCATAATGGTGATAGTTAGTACCATTGCAGACAAAGTGCACAAGCAGCCCAACAAATAAGCATTTTCATAGCCAATAGGTTTAGCGTTGGCTGCCAGCCTTTTGGCTATGTTAATGCTTGTTTTGTTTTGTCATGCTGTATAAAGATTGAAATAGATATAGGTTACCTACTGGTGATTGCCAGTAGGTAGTTATAGTTAGGACCTAACTTACTTTGGAAAAGTGTTTTTTGACTTGCCTATATCCTTGGCGCAGTTTGATGAATTTTCACAAATTTTTTCAAAGAAAGCTGATGCTCACTAGAATGTTTTGGGGTGATCCATCACACTGGGGCTGAGAAAAGGTGAGTCCCAAAACAGAAATTCCCCATGATCATTTCCATAGGGATTTTGAACATGACTACAGCACGAACTGCTGGAAGGAATTACACCAAATTTGGAAGAAAGTTAGTTCTTGGTCCAGAAAGAGCCCCTTTTATGATTTGGTGTAAATCTGTTCAGTAGTTTTAGACATATTACATGAAAACCAAATTTGTATATCTAGGGGCACGGATCCTCTACAGATTCGACAGTCCCCAAGCTGAAATTTGATTGGATGCTAACACTTCAGCCAGGAAGTGTTGACAGCCATCTTGGAACTCAGCTTCAGATGAGTCCCACCCAAAATGTTAAAATAAAGAAAAGGGGGCAGGGTAGGAATACTCTGACACTTGAGGTGTGGTTGGATCACACAGGGACCCCGCTAGGGGTTGCAATTTTGCCACCAAATCGTGGGTGGAACTGCAAATTTGTGGCAATTGTTTTTTAAAAAGCGCTGTCTCCCACTGTTTTTCTTTCAGACCCCGAATTGGCCATGTCCCAGGGGTATGTGAGCATGGAAAAAAAGAAGTGAGCACATGGGCCCCCCTCCTAGGCTCTTTTTAGTCCATGGACCTCTCTTCATTGTTGTTTTAAAGTCCTGGGGACCACCACTGCCCTGGAGCTTAAAACCAGTAATTACAAGACAACACAGACACCCGGAGCCCGGGGACCACCACCTCCACAGGGCCAGCAATAAGAACAAATGAGTGAGGGGAGCCACGCACCCCCCCTGCCCGGGCCATATACAGCTCTGGTGAGCACCACCTCTCCGGGGCTGGCCCATGAAAACCGAAGGAGTGGGGGCCACGCAGTCCTCCTCCTAGAGCCATTAATGGCCCTGGGGACCCACACCCCTAGGGTCGGCTCCTGCTATGTGCCTGGGTGCCCACCCCTATGACATAACTGTTTGTTCTGACTCCTCCCTCCAAGTCAGAGCACACACTAACTCTGCTCCCAGCTAGTGGGAGCTGTCAAAGCACTCCCACTAGTTGAAGTAGAATTTTCATCTGTTTCCCATCTCCACCAAACAAAAATCACGTACTTCATATAGTTAAGAGCAGAGAACCTTGTTTAGTGGCGATTTACCTCTTTGTAGTCTCGTTGTCTACCACATATTACTGGATAAAGACGCACCAGGAACAATCACATTGCCAAAACGCATACAAGGTCAATGGTGACATTTCCTTGTGCTCCATTACTCAACTGAAGTACAGAATACATACTGCACATTTACCCAAGGAGGTAGCACTTAGTAATCAACCAGTAGAAAGTGATCCACTTGTGTAGATAGTTTGTGCAAAACTGTGGACTCTCATTGGATAAAGGGGCAGGTGCAGTTCCTTTGTGGCCGAGTCACTTACACTGCTACTGACACACCCAAACAGACACTTAACATGTGAGATCATAAGCAGTGCATTACGGGTGCGTAAGTTATAGTTAGCTCAGCTACCTATGACTGCTGAATCTCACTGTTTTTGTATGAATGAAATTTGAGCTTAACTATAACGTCTTGTAATGTTTGTTTTTTCATTGATTATAGATATAGATATTCAATGAAAAAAAGAAAGATTAGAGCTTTGATATCGATAAGAATACTTTATCCTTTCTAAACTAAAAAAACCTAACGATTGCAAATTCTAAAAATATACTTATATCTTTAATTTATCATTTATTCAATACCTTCAATTTATCTTAATTCGTGCTCCTCCTATACACAGTGTATTGCGCTCAGTAGGAGCACTATAATAACACATATGTGCATATGATTGGTGATGCATACTCATGCAAAGTGATTCTTCTTATGTATAGATCTTGCTGGTACAGTTTATTTCAGCTTTTATTTATGATACTGTTCAGCATCAGAGATAACCATTTTTTTATTTTTAGCTGATGGTCAGATAGTATCCTTTAAAGGATTAACTTACTACTTTTGCCAATGCTTCTAAAGTGTAGACAGATGACTGTAGGGATCAAGGGCTTGTGCTTTCTTGAGGTGTGCTGGCCCACTTCCAGATGAAATTGCTTCTTCATTGACTGGTGAGAATGCGTGTGAGGATTGTTGATTTTTAGAATAAACAAATGTGTTTATGAATGTATGAATTTATGGATGAGAGAGTGCATGAGTTGAACTTAAAATATAGTTAATCAAGGCAAACTATTAAAGAGGCCAGACCTTTTGGCTTTTCCAGTGCGTCATTCTGGATAGCTTTGCGATTTGAACATCTGCTTGTTCTGTTTTAATGTGAGACACCATGGAAGAACTGGGCATTTGAGATTCACTAGAGTGACCCCTTCTGAGGATGGTGTGTCTTTGTGTGCCATTTTTATTTAGTTTTATGACTGCTCCACTAAATAATTTGATTAGAGAGCAATACTCAATCTCTTCTGATTCTACATTTACTATTTTGTTTTCATTGGCATTCTTTGTGGGTGTGCTACTATAAGAATTTATTGGTGAGCAGTGTTCGGGTCCGTTATTGCTGTAGTTTATTTTCATCTACAATTGCATCTTCATTTCTCGTCCCTATTTTAGTGACTAAGGGCCAGATGTACAACCATATTTTGTGGTCGCAAATGGGAAATCGGACTATTTGCGACTGCAAAATTGGTCTGCTTCATGTACAAACCCTATTTTGCGAGTCGGTAACCTCTTACCGACTTTCAAAATAGGATTTGCGACTCGCTATTAGGAAGGGGCATGCCAAGGGCGTCTGTCCTAATAGCGAGTAAGATTGTTTTGCGATCGCAATTGCGGGTGCAAAACACTTGCAGTTTACCACCTACTTCAAGTAGGTGGTAAGCCACTCACGAATGGGAAGGGGTACCCAGGGGACCTCTTCCCCTTTGTGAGTGTATGTGCGAAAAATATTTTTTAAGAGCAGGCAGTGGTCCCATGGACCACTGCCTACCCTTAAAAAATGAAACAGAAATGTTTAATTTTTCATTTTTGAAATGCATCCCGTTTTCCTTTGAGGAAAAGGGGTTGCATTTTTTTTTAAAACGGCTTCATTTGAAAAGCAGTCACAGACATGGTGGTCTGCTGATCTCAGCAGGCCACCATCCCTGGTAGTGCTAGCCATTCCCAATGGGGTCGCAAATAGCACCTGCCTAATGACTATTAATGAGGCAGGCAATTTGCGACCCTATTAGGTATCGCTAACAGTGTCTGAGACACTGTTGTAAATTAAATTTTGAGAGTCGCAAATTGCGAGTCGCAAATTGCGAGTCGCAAAGCAGCACAATCTGCGAAAGGGTCGTACATCTGGCCCTAAGTAAAGTCCGAACTGACTTTATGTTGAGTTTGCATGTTCCCTGGTGATTGAGGGCCTGATGATATGAGTTTGTTCCATCACTTTGTTAACATTATTTGTAAAGTGGAATGAGGGCTCACACTGATTGCCTTTAGCTCGCATCATTGCGTTATCCATAGCAAAATGTTACTTCCTAGTGAGATCCAGGCTCTTAAGGTAATTTCTTATCATGAAGAGTTCTGGCTGATTTGTACTACAGTACTGGGCATCACTCTGAGACACTCACAAATGTCACACTGCCACGTTTGGGGATATGAAGTGGATAAGTTACCATTACTTCACAGGTCTTATATCGTGGCTAATGCATCGGGAATCTTTACATAACATATAAGTTGCTTTTTTATTGTTGTAAGTAAGTAAATAGGAACATTAGTGTAAACTTGTGTGTGTGTCGGCCAGTGTTTATATATGTGGTTACTTAAGGAATAAAAGTAAAAATTCATTGATTTTTATTCATTTTAAAGTATGATATATTGCACATTTAAGTTAGGCTAATGTAATTAATACAATACGAATGTTTATAAATGGGAATTAATTTAAATATGCTAAACTTTTAACTTAAAATGTGGTTATATAGATTTTAATTATTTTTTATTTGCTACTTGTTTGGGTTAAAAATAGGTAAGGTGTTTTGGTACTGGTAGTGTTTATGGGTAGCAAATATTTTTTAGGTTTCAGGAATGGGTAGTGTACAGGGGTTGTAAGAGGTGTTTAGGCTTCAGGGATATGTAGTGCATATGGGTAGTTTAGGGATTTTAGGGTCCCAGGATTTTTAGTGAATAGGATTAGGAAGGCAGTTTACCGCCAAAATATATGTAGTGTATAGGGGCATTGCTGAGTTTTTAGGGTTTAGAGATGGGTGTACATTGGAGGCTTAAAGGGTTATTAGGGTTCAGGTATGGTAGTTTATATGGGTAGTAAGGGGTTTTCGGGTTACTGGATGGCTAGCAAATGGGGAAGCAAGGAGTTTTTATGGTTCAGGGATGAGTAATGTTTAGGGGCAGGAAGGTTTTTTAAGGAGCAGAGATAGGTAGTGTTTAGGGGTAGTAAAGAGTTTTGAGGGTTTAGGAATAGGTGTGCCTAGGGGCAGTAAGCGTTTTTTAGGTTTAAGGATGGATAGTCACTTGAATTATGCAGTAGTACAGGACAAAGTTATGAGACAGGGCTACTCAAATTATGCAGCACGATAAAACTAATTATGCGGCACTAAGTGGCACATTTTGAAGCAGTGTTAGTTCACTATTTTGTCATTTTTTGCACGTTAACACTGCATGGGCAAAGATTTTGCCTCGTTAATATGACCTTCATCTAACCAACAATAGGTCTGCCACTGTGCAGCACAACATGAAGTGGCATTTTAGAAACATGTTTATTTAGTTTAAAGCAGCAATTATGCATAAGATGATGAGTTATATGGAAAGTGCAATAAATCCATAATTATGCAGAAAATGCTGCAGTACCAGAATCACGTGATTCTAATGCCCTTGTCAATAGGGGTAGTAAGAGGTTTTTTGGGTTCAGAGATTAGTAGTAGTAAGAGAGTAGATTTCAGTGATTTATAGTGTTTTGGGGGACTAAGGTTTTTGGGATTCGGGGATGGTAAGTGGTTATGGGTAGAAAGGGATTTTAGGATTCAGGGAGGAGAAATGTATGGGGTTACTACGGGATTTTAGGGTTCAGAGATGGGTAGGGTATAGATCTACTCTGAAGTTTCCAGGAAGTCAGGCATTAGTAGTTTAAAATGACATAATGTCAAATAAAATGTAGTCAAATTATAAATAATATTAGCATACATTTTTAATAATTGCATTAGTTTATAATACATTTATCTGTTGTAAAATTTTAAATTAATTTAATAATTGTTAATAAATTACTTTAAAATATAAATTATGACATTTATTTAAAATATAGGCATATATTTATTTCCATATACATATTTGGGTATGTGAGTGTGTTTGTGTGTGGGTGCGCGTGCGCGCAAGTGTATGTATTTATAGGTTAAATATGTACCTTATCATCTTACCTGAGAAGTCACAATGTAAAGGAATGCAATGTAAAGGTACTTCTGATGTAGCAATTGCAATGTAATAACTACCGATGTCACTGTGTGTAATGTAACAACTGACATTCTGTGGAGTATTGTACTGCAGACCCGATTTGTATTTACCATCATTCATGCTTTGCATGTGTCGAACAAAAAGGATCACTGGATTTGCCCTTATTGTGGAGTGAGTGTAATTCTTTATCTGGCTGTCTGATTTGTAATTTGGTGCATTTTTTAATTCACAACTATGCAATCCTGTGTGAGTAGATGAGTTCTCTGCCTGCTCCTGCTTGGCCGCCCCTGCCTTGCATTTCATTTCGGACTGGTTTGAAAATGTTCTCAACTTGAGTACCCTGACTAAACGTGATCCACCATCTTTCGTCCGTAAAACAACGAGTAAAGCTTCAATTACACAAGCCATTTGTGTCCCATTTACAATTTAGAAAACTATGATTCGATCGAAATATCCACAACTTTCCCACATTTAAAGGTTCTTTTTGTTTGGACACTGCATAAGACCAAAGGTAAAGGCACGTTTTACCTGCAGCAGATGCTGACAAACGGGTTCTATTCTGTTTACATTTCTTGTGAAACATTTACTAATTACCTGGCAATCTAATAAAAGGAATACACATTTCAAACTGATATGAGTTGAACTACAGGTGGCAGGAGCAGTGATTGCAATCATTAGTATTGTTAATCCTCCAACTAGCCAATGTTTACCCAACACGAAGCCTCATCAGGCAAGAGGTTTAAATCCTGATAAGATCGCTGCAATTAGCAGAAGAACGCCACGACTCTGTGTACCACTGCCTCTAAAGAGCACATTTAAAGAGGACAACAGAGTTGCATTACAGTGTATATGTGCAGCCATATATAGGTACACATATAGAGTAAACATCACAGGCAGAGGGTATAATGTAATGGTGTTCACTTAATCACCAGCTCATTTCACTATACATGACCTTCTTTTAAAAAAAAAACATTCATAAGCAATACAACTATATCATTACACAATCATCCGATGGTATGAATGGCCCGTATTAAGGCTGTCTCGTCTCTTCTGCACGCCCGTGCAGGATTCAGTCTCACACCTTGCTCAACAATGTGCTTTTGTCTTCCACCTTGCATTAAAATAGCTTTCAGCTTGGGAAACTTTCCTGTTCCATTATTAAAACACGACTAAGATATTGTGTTGACACGGCCAAGGCATCCATAGTGTTAGATTGCAGGACCTTGATTGTTCTATTTGTGGTGTTGACACACGACGATCCAAGTCTTTGTTAGGAGGAATCTCTCATCAGCTTCAAAACCCAAACCAAAAAGTGAATTAATGTTTGCAAAGTGTTATTGTTTAATTGGGACATCCTGCTTGCTATGTGCTCTTCGTCAATTATTGACAGAGACTGTTTGGTCTGCATTAATTGTGGGAAAATACATATACCAAATGTCACCGTAGTTTAGTGTGCGAGAACCTTCAAAAGTGTTTCAGAACTTTCACACAAACAGGGCTTTAGAGGCTGGAGCGTATAGATGTCTTCTGATCGAGTGCAAACGTGGTGTGAAGGTTTGATAAGATGTACCACAGTCTCTCTCCACAGGTGGCACAGGAATGCTTAACATTTGTATTTAGATTGAGACAAATCTGAATTATATTAACTAATATGCCCATGGTTTCCAGATAAAATTGCACAACTCGTAGAGCAGTCACTTACGTTTTTATGTACAGAGAAGAATCTTACATCTTTAAGGTTAACACTTTTTTCTTATTGCAGATGAGAAATGACCTTCGCCTAATACATTAATACCAAAGTGGTGACATGAGTGAACTAGTGAACTAAAACGATGGTTCTCGTATTCTGAGGGCCACCGATTTGTTGTGCATTAGTCACCTCGAGGTAAATCCAGTAGTGCACCCTCAAGATTTAGGAAGCCATGATTTGAAAGCTCCATTCCGAGTGTTTGAGATTGGAATGGGAAGTAGCACGAGTTTGTAGTTTTGCCACCTCTGGAATTTGCGTGTAGTCTCCATTAAAGGGCTTGATACCCCTCACAAATTCCTCACGCTTATACCTGGATACATTTGTGTAGAACTAACCAATAGTGGGTTGTAGTAATTAAAAAAAATCAGAACCTGAATTTGGGCACAAACACTATTTTAATCCTAGTCCATACCCATTTAGGACACGGGCCATAAAGTTGTGCACACATATCGTCACTTTGTTGTGAATCCAATTCTGATGCAGAACTTTCCGACACATGTGAAAGTTGCTGATCTCACAAACATACATTTTTGGGCTGTAATTTGGAAGCTCTAGGCAAAAACAGTTTTGTTGATTTGGTTTAAAGAAAAATGTTATAATCAATTATGTTTCGGGGGCACAGATTTCTACAGCAGATGAGTTCAGGAGTGGTGCCCCCAATTTTTTTTTGTCGTCATTTATAGATAAGTGAAAGGTCTTTGAGCGAGCCAATGGTTTATACTTGGAACCCCGGACAGGAGTAATGATGCCGTCTAATTACTTAGAAAATCTTTTGAAAAAATGTGTATATTTCACTGATTTCAATAAATCCAATCCGGATTCATTTTATCTTAACTTGAATACTACGTCCAATTCTAAAGTCATGCTCACCCACACTAAATTAGTATATTCCAAATTCTTTATTGATCAACTGGCAGTGGGTGGCTATGAACTGTGGAAGGATACAGTAGATCTTAAGTCTGTTTGGGGTTCTAAATTCTGGCAGGTACAAGGCTCTGAAGCTTTGCATAGTACGTGCCTTATACCAATACAAACCTATTCTTGAATAGTTTGATTTATCAAATAACCTGTTTAGGGTTAGCCACTGCAAAACAAATGAATGCACCTAAAATACCTGCACTGGCTCATTATGAGAACTGGATTAATCATACTGATTTGGCCATTGATGATTTGCAATTGTTGCTTACCAATAATACTTTTAATATCTCTAGCCTGGACCCCCAGGGTTGGTTGGTTTGGCAAACAAGTTCAGATTCTTGCCAACGCTGTTTTCTAGGCAAGGTATATGTTTTTCTAACTCGCATTCGGTTACTACCTATTCGGTAGGAACATTATGTCAAAATTGGTGGCAACACTCGACCCTTACGTCAGTTAAACAACATTTGTCATTATTGTCAAGTGATGTTGACTTGACAGATTTTATAAAAGGGCCTGCTGGTCCTAGATCAAAAAGATTTATTTATGCAACTTATAATGAAATGTGGAAGCTCTCCCAAATTGAAGCTGCTTTCCGTCTAAGGGCAATAGACCAAGCTAATTTAGAAAAGGTGCTGGCTGTTGTTGATAATAGTATTAACACTCTTTCTTCCCTTATTTACACGTTAGACAATATTTTTTCATCTGTTGTGGATATTGTTCATGCTGAAGTATCTGTTTTGTATCATGGTCAAAATCAATTGCATTCAAATTTTGCATTTTGCATGGACATTGCAAACTTTGAAGATGGGGAAAGTTCCATAGGATTACATGAACACGTCATAGTTATTTACGCCATTTAACTTGACAGATAGACAACAGTTTATGTCCATAAAGGATTCCACATACACTCTGTTACATATTGAAAATTTAGAACCTTTGCCTTTTTCTGTTGCTGAAGCTAATTCAGCAGTGTGGCTCATCCATGTGGTAATAACTCTGCCATTTTCATTGTTTAAATTTAGTTTATGTATGAAACATTATCCTTTGAGCCACTATGAACCTTTAGGTAGTGCATTTCTTCATGAGGTGTGGTCTTTACCATTCACATACAGATGCTTACGGGATGACAAAGAGGTGTACCTTACTGGGGATTCATGTGATTCCTAGCCTGATCATGCTCTTGTATGTAAGAATATACAGTTGCATGGTGCATGTAACTTAACAGCACCAAATTTGGTGTGTGTTTCTAAGGGTTATCCAGTACCAGCTATCACACCTACGTTTCCCCTGCTAGCAAACAGTAGCTATTGGCTTTTAAATAATGAAGATTGCTGCGGCATGCTTGCTGGCATCCCATACATTGTAACAGTCTCACAGCGTGTGTTTTGCTGTAAAAATGTGTTTTTTCCACCCCCACATTGGAGGCTCGACATCTCCATTTGGCCTTCCATTCCGACCTTGAAGGCAGAGTTCAATAAATTGAGCAGAATAAGAGCATTATTGTCCCAAAAAGAAGTTGCTCTCACATCTGCCCGTGAGACATTCGTCCTTCACGTGGCTAAGACCCATACAGAAGTACACGCGCTTCTTAATACTGATCTCCCTCTGCATTTCGGTGCGTTGATTCACACTATCTTCAATGCTTCTAACACTACAGGCGTTGCCCATTTTTTTAAAGCTGTGGGCTCTGGACTTGTGACCTCTTTTCAAACTATATTTGGTGTGATACCAGCATTTATCCATTCTATTTTTTCCAGCGTCTTCGGTGGCTTGCCACTATTACTTGCCCTAGTCACTGGGATTCTGCTGTTAATTTGCTTGCTCTGAAATGGATGCTCTTCCTCTGGCACCAAACAGCCGCTTTGTAGTCGTATGCTTGAATGCTACGGTACTTTACCACTGGCCACTCTGAGCTTGGATTATGAATTATACTTTCATTTTGGTTATTTCACTTGCGTGCAACCAGTCTTCCACTGCCTGGAATGTTCGTTTGAATGGGCATTGGATCTTTGCCTCTCCAATACGGTGTCTCCTGCCCTGGATTCTGACCTGCTAATGAGTCCGCTAGTGGCGCATGAGCTGGAATGTTCTGGTGTTGGGATTATGGCCTGCGCTGCTGCGCTTGGAGTTTTAACGGAATGGGATGTCTGTGCAGCTGCACAATTTCCTACAACGCAGGTTTCTTGAGGAACATGCAAGGTGTCCACTGATGGTGCTAGAAGCTCCCATTGTTGATGAACATGTATGCTCATTCTCTTTGCTAGAATGGATGGCTACTCTCTTTTCTGACGATATCAATGACTTCCTCTTGGAGGCTGTTGCAACTTACTGCTCATACACATTAATGGATTAACCTGGATGTCTTCCATCATCTGCCGGGTGATTTTGTAATGTTTATTTTTTTCTTTTAACTATTTCTAATCAATTTTTTACGCATGCATTTGTGCAACATTTGACTCTTTGCCCAAATTAGACTGCTGCTCTTAATTCTTGCTCACTCTGACTTGAACTCAGTGTTTTATTGAGTCCACTGTCCGTTGGCCTGGCCAAGGGAAGGGTGTAGTGAGGAAATGGGGTTAACTGCAGACATTGCTAAGTTAGCATAAGTAGTATATGCTTGGCTGCCATTCTCCCGCTTTTGCACACAACACTACATGGCTCTCTTCTCATAAAATACTTTGCTGGCGCTGCTTCACATGAGAACTGTCTACCTTTCACATATCCAGCTGGCCTCCGTGCTCTCTGCACAGCGTGCACAAGTTCGAATAACAATGTATGCTGTTGACTCACTTTGGTCAGTCCCACGCACATAGACATAACATGAAGCACAGCGGCCCAACTGAAACTCGGGTGCTATTTAATATGGCATTACAAGCAGGAGGAGGCACGTGGAGAAAAGTTTTCCAACATAGAAGAGCTGTGCTGGGCCTTGGGATGTAATTGAGCAGAATCCCTGCAACAATACCATTTGGAAACCTCTTTAGGTTGATGGAGGGGACCACGTAGGATATATTCATGTTCTTCATTCTCTTCTTCCTCTTTATTCAACTTAACAGCCCAACTGGATAGCTGATGATATTTAAATCTTGAAAGTCTCTGATGTGTGGTATTACAAAGTACCTCCCATGGAAGAAGTTTGTTATCCTGTAGCAATTGACCCCATTTCAAAATACCGTCTCGAATAAAGGGATGGATAAGCTATCTTTTAGGCATGCAGGGGTGCCTGGAGAGTTCCAAATAGGGGCCCCTGCACTATAATATGGAATCTTCAGGATCTACCTGGTACAATACCAAACTTCACAAGCAGAGCTTAAAACCTTTAGTTTAATTTTTTTAAAGTATTTGGGGTGCCCAAACTTAAATAAACAGCCATCGCCGCCCTGAGGAATATTTTTGGACATCGCTTGAAACAGGGGAGGAAAACAAGGGGAGTTAAACAGGAGGG
Organism: Triturus cristatus; assembly: GCF_964204655.1. NCBI lineage: Eukaryota > Metazoa > Chordata > Amphibia > Caudata > Salamandridae > Triturus > Triturus cristatus. Next base: position 960,381,086 of record NC_140590.1, read on the forward strand.
ACCGTACGTTCTTTAATTGAAAGGCAAAGCAATAAAAATGAAGGTCAGGGGCCCCCCTCTAGCTTTAGACATTGCAATTTCTTCCAAGCAATCCTCACCCCCTTGTTGGACCAAAGAAAACTATTTATAAGCACTTGCAAGCTTTTCAGGGAAGAGTGATCAGAGATAAAGGAATTGTGTCAAAGATGAAAGTAAATTTCGGCAGGATTGACATTTTGATCAAGTTGGAGTGGCCCAGGATAGAGAGTGGAAGCACATTCCCAGATCTCAATAGTGTGGCCGCCTCTTTCCTTTTTAAGTCGAGATTTACTTGAGCTAGTTTAGTAATATTTTGTGTGACTTGTATGCCAAAAATTTGGATTTGCTGCTTAGCTGTCACATTACAGGGTTGTGTATTCCATGACATAATTTCAGTTTTTTGTGCGTTAATTAGGTAACTTGAAACCCTCCCAAAACTCATCAGAATTTTCTCCAGCCTAGGCAGGATAGCAGGGGAGTCCCTAGAGAAAATCATCAAATCATCTGCGTATAACGCAACTTTTTTTCCCATCCCTCCTATGCAAATGAAGCAAAGATATGACTAGCCCTAATGCCACAGGCCAAAGGTTCTATATATAAGTCAAACAATAAGGGGAAGAGGGGGCATCCCTGTCTCCTCTCCCACTCCAGCTTAATTGATCTAGATAAGTTATCATTGACAATGAGTCTAGCAGTGGGGGTTTTATAGATGTTACTGATAGCTCTAACAAAGTGATACCCCAACCCAAAAATATGTGTCATATAGCTTATTGAGGGCCAGTTCACCCTATCGAATGCCTTAGCTGCATCAAATGTGAAGATCATGAGGGGGAGATAATTAGTGGAGGCTATGTCAATCGCACCAATCAGGTCATGCGTTAAATCATGAAGTTGATGGCCCCTAAAGAACCCCTTCTGATCAAGATGAATCAAGGCACTCATCACAGGGTTCAATCTCCCTGCTAGACTTTGCACAAAGATTTTATAACCGCAATTCAGCAGGGAGATGGGCCTGTATGACTCACATTTTCTTGGGTCATTATTCAAGGAGACAGCAGCCTCATCCATGGACCTATGAATTGGTTTATCATCTGAAAAGATCCTGTCAAACAGGATCCCAAGAGCAGGAGTAATCTCCTCTATCAGAGCCACATAGAATTCATTAGGGATACCGTCTGTCCCTGCTGCTACCTCTTTTTAGATGTTTCATCACGGTCTTAAGTTCTGCCAAAAATATATTCTGATTCAGCAGGCTAGTTTGATTTTCTGTGAGGGATGGTAGGGATATACCCTCAATATATTTTTTAATTTGAGACTCCAAGACCACTAGATCTTCTGTATATAAATCCTGAAAAAAAACTTCAAAAGCTTGTTCTATTTTGGAGTTATCTGAGGATATCTTCCCTGAGTCAACAATAGTTACCTCTTTAATTACATTCCTGGTTTGATTTATCCGAGACTTCCTGGCAAGGAGCTTACCACATCCCACACCAAATTCATAATATGCTAAATTGCTAGCTTCCAATTTTTTTCTGGTAATGTCATCTAAATAGTCTATCAGTGCCTGTCTCTTAGCTATAACCTCCCTGCCTTCCTCCCCACATAGTTGCGTATCTTGGTGGGTTTTACTTCCATTCCCTGCTCCGGAAATATAATATTCCAATTTCCGGATCATCATTCTATTCTCCTTATGTTTCTTAGCTGTCAAACTTATTACACTACCTCTAATAAATGCCTTATAGGCATCTCATACTACCTCCAATGAAGCTGAATCTTTGTTAATTTGTAATAAAGATAGTGTTTCTTTTTTCAACTGCGAAATTATTAGGGGGTCTAGGAGTAAGGTTCTATCAAAGGTCCACCTTTTAGTTAACACAACTCACAGCATTTGCAACTCTAGGACTACAGCAGAGTGATAAGAGAGGTGCTCCGGGACATGCGTTACAGAGGTTGCACAATTCAGCAGTCTTGCATCTACCAAGAAGAAATCAATCCGGGAGAAGTGCCCATGTTCTTTCTTATGAAATGTGAAGTCCAAGGGGCCACCCAATCCCTTGCATTTCTTCCTCCAGATATCTATCAAACCTAAGTCCTTCGTCAGCACTTTAATGAAAGAACCCATCTTTGTGGAGACTGTTCTCCCCCCTTTAGACCTGTCAAGAACGGGATTCAGGAGAATATTAAAATCACCCCCCATAATGATAGGTAAGTTTGATTGAATCAGATGACTGTAAATAGTATTTAGGGGACCCTTGTTGTCTATATTCGGACCATATTAGCCTACAAGGGTACACCATTCATTGTGGATTTTAACATCGCCGATAATCCATCGCCCCTTGGTGTCTGCGTTAACATCATCTAGTGTTGCTTTAACCGAGTGCTTGATAATCAGGGCCACTCCTTTAGTATAACATGTTTGTGGTGTATGGACGGAGGATTCAATCTATCTCTGCTTGACACAAATAGTCTCCCATTCGTTAAAGTTTTTAGTTTTTTTGATAAATTTGTCCTCATTCGCCATTGGATATAAACAGAGTTATTCTAGGTTTCTCTGGGGCCCCCCTCTTGATTGGCACCAACCAGAGAGCTCTGTATCCCAATGGATGCACTTTACACAGAACCTCTCGTTTTCATGGTTGGTCTATTCTGACCATCTCTCTGAGTTACCCACAGAACAACCGGAGTGGTGAAGTATCCTGGTGTAGAGGCCTAATCATTGGACTGTGTTCACCCCATTTTCCAACCAATCTATACAGGGTAGCTAAAAATCTTTTTTCTTACTTCTGTTATTCAGAGATGTCCTATCTATCTTCATTGTATATTTTACAGAGTTGATCCAATCTAAAATAGTCGGGGGTACATTTTTGAAACAATATTTACAAATTCGTGCAAGTAAAATCAGGTAAAACAAGAGCTTATTTTTATCTAAGGTCATAGAGTCATTATTTACCATGCCCCCCAAAAATACCAGCCTTATGCTAACAGTGGTACCACCCCAAGCATGGCAGAGATGTCATTACTTACACCGTTCCAAAAATGCTGTAACATCTTGCAACTCACAAACATATGCACGTCATCAGCATTTTCCTAATAGCACTTAGGGCATTTCGGTGTGGCTCCCTTCCCAAATTTGGAGAGCTTTAAGGGAGAGCAATATACCCTGTGGAGACAAAATAAGTGATTTCTCCATAGGTTTGCGGCTTGGTCTGTAGAATACAAAGTGTTACATGGTACTTGCCAACATTCTTCTAGATGGATCCCAGGCAAGCTCTCTCACCACAGCTCCGATGAAAGTTCAAAATCGCCCCCGCAAGATCGATCAGGAGCCAGTATAAGTTTGCCACCTCCTTTTTCCTCCCGACTGTCCTCTTAAGGCGGACTCCTATTCATTGGGTATACCGACAGTTGTTCCTACTGCTTGATACTAACTTTTCATTTGCAAATACTGAAATTTGGACATCTCATTACCCGTGCTGCTCCACAAGTCTTCCAAGAAAGCAGAGAGCCCTCTTGAACAAGTTGATCCCAGTTCAGTACTCCGGCTATTTTTAAAGGTATTGCTAATGAGTCCTTGGTCTATTCTGGGGAGTCAGGAGCATCCCATATAGGAGCCATTGCACTATAGTAGCTGATTTGTAATACCTTCCTGATTTTGTGCCATGTGGAAGCTAGCCCAAACAAAATCTTGAGGCGTACCTTTTTAAAAAATCTGGGATATCTGAATTTGTATATGAAACCTTGGTCACCTCCCTTCAGATCCAGCAGCATCACTTTTAACATTTTCCCAATATCTGAACAGTCGGGTTCATTCAAGAGCATTTTCCCTGCCTTCATAAGGAAAACTCATGCATAGAAGACTAAATCCGGCAAACACAGCCCTTCCTTGTTTTTATTCCGGCGGAGTTTAGTCCAGGAAATTTGTGTACCTTTAGATGCCCATATAAAGCTACTTATTTTTGACTGGAGATTCTTCAACCACTCTTCTCTGAAAACTAGAGGGATATTTTGAAATAAGAAAATGAGTTTCGGAAGGACCATCATTTTGGTAAGATTCACTGTGCCAATTATTGTCAATGCTAAGTGTGCCCAGCTCGTTAGAGATTTACATATCTCCTTACTAACTTTGTAAAAGTTAGTTTCCAGAATTTTCTCAATGTTTTGTGAGATCATTTTGCACAGATATCTTATCTCTTTTTTTCATTGTATATTGCTGCATGTCCAGGTTCCACGCCATGCACTCCGTTTTTGATGCGTTCACCTCAAAACCAGAGACACAACCAAACTGTGAAGCCAAATTATGCAAGATTGGAATTGCCGTAATTATATCTGACGTATATACCATCAGATCATCGCCATATAAGGCCAACTTCTTTTCCCAGTTCCTGTATTTAAAGAGAGATATTCCAGTATGTCGTCTGATCTTTTCAGCTAAAGGCTCAATATACAATTTAAACAATAGAGGTGATAACGGGTACCCCTGCCTGGTTCCCCTCTGGATTTTAAAGGGGGCAGGCATATTCCCATTCACTAAGACTTTGGCTGTGGGGATTTGGTATATCAATCTCACTGTCCTACAGAAGTTTTCCCCCAGGTTACACAGCCTCAGTTTTTGTTGTAAATAGGGCCAGTTGATCCTATCAAATGCTTTTGTTGCGTCTAAGATAATAATGGTCAGAGGTACTTTATACAATGTAGCCAAGTCTATTGCTCCTATCAAATTAGGAGTAAGGTCCTGAATTTCTCTCCCACAAACAAAGCCCTTTTGGTACTCATCTAAAAGACCCCCTACTGCTCCATTTATTCTCTCTGTTAAACTCTTAGCAAAGATTTTATAGTCAGTATTAAGCAGGGAGATGGGCCTGTATGAATCACAGGAATTTGGTGGTTTCGATGGTTTGAGGATCAAAGCGACTGTGGCTTCATTCCATGATGAAGGCATGTTTCTGCCATGTTCAAAAATTTGAGAGAAAAGTTTCTCCATTATAGGGATAAGGACCTCCATCAGACATTTATACAGTTCCGCAGGTAGCCCATCAGGTCCTGCTGCTTTCCCAGATTTCCCTGCTGTTATCGTCTTCTTCACCTCACTTCTTATAATTGGACTATTAAGATTTTTAGATTATTTCTCATTGATTTTGTTCGGCGCGTCTTGGCCCAACCAAACCTTAATATCTTCCTCCAGAACAGTCAAATCTTCCTGATAAACCTTTTTGAAGTGATTTTAGAAAGCCTCCTCAATCTCTGCAGAGCTCCTGAGCATGTTCCCAGAGGATTCACATCTTAGTTCTTTTATGAAGCCTCTAGCTAAGTCCTGTTTGGTTTTCCAGGCTAAAAGCTTTCCGCAGCCTTCCCCATATTCGAAGTGGGCTAACTTACTAGCTTGACATTTTTTCATTAATCTTTGTTCCATCACCCAGGCACGTTCCAATGTGAGAGATTGTAGTGTTGCTAGAGTGCCTTCTGTCGGCAAACTACTCCCCTGGGCTGATAGCTTTTGTTCCAGCTGCTGGATGTTACGCTCGATTTCCCCCACTTCAGCTCTATATTGCTTTTGTCTAGATATCTGAAGAGACGTTATGCATCCTCTCAAAAAGGCTTTATAGGCGTCCCAGACAATTCCTATTGGGGCACTATCTAAATTGATTGCAAAGAACTCTTGTGTTTCTGCACTCAGCTTCTTGATCACTTCTTCTTCCAAAAGAATGGCACGATCTAGAGTCCATCTCCTAAGTGTTGCTCTGACTGGTAGTTCTAATACTATAGTTATTGCAGAGAGGTCCGAAAGATGTGCCCCCTGATGCTTTGTATCTTTGACTCATCTTTTCAGATCAATCAATCAATCAATCAGGGGAATTGTAAGCATGCTACTCACCCCCTGAGGGTCTCAAGGCGCTGAGGGGGGAGGGGGGTGGTTGGTAAGCAGCTCTGATTAGCCGAAGAGCCAGATCGTGAGGACCTTCCTGAAGGAGTTCAGGGAGGGGGCGCATCTGATGTCTGCCGGTAGCTCGTTCCAGGATTTGGCTGCAATGTGAGAGAAGGCTCTTCTGCCTGCTCTGGCTCTGTGGATGAATTGGGGTTTCGGCCAGTACGAAGTTGGAAGATCGGGGGTTTCTTTTGGGTACGTCGAAGTTGATTCTGTCGTTGAGGTATTTGTATCCATTGTTGTGTAGGCATTTGTAGGCGTGAGTGAGGATTTTGAAGCTGACTCCTTTCTCCACGGGGAGCCAGTGGAGCCTTTGTAGGTGTTGGCTAATGTGTTTGTGCCGGGGATGCCAAGGATGAGTCTGGCGGCGGTGTTCTGTATTGTCTGAAGTTTGCGGAGTAGAGACTTGTTGATGCTAGCATAGAGTGCGTTTCCATAGTCCAGTATGCTGGTGAGGAGTGCATGGGTGACCATCTTCCTTGACTCAGGGGGATCCATTTGAAGGTCTTGCGAAGGATGCAGAGGGTGTTGAAGTAGCTGGAGGTGACGGCATTGACCTGGCGGTTCATGGTGAGTGATGAGTCGAGTACGATGCTGAGGTTTTTGGCGTGGTCAGATCATGATAAACTAGAAAGAAGTCTAGTCTGGATTTATGTCCATACTTCTTGTTATTAAAAGTGTATCCACTTCTATTTCCCATTTTCACTCTCCATATATCTACCCATCCTAGCTGTCTCACAGAAGCCTTTATCGTTGATCTCATCTTGCAATTCAAAGTTGTTATGCTTTTTAGTGAGCGATCCATAACCGGGTTTAAAAATGCATTGAAGTCTCCTGTAAGAATTATAGGGTGAGGGCAATTTAGTAGTTCCGTGAGCAGGCCTCTAAAAGGGCCTGGGTCATCTATGTTTGGCCCATAATATCCTGCCACTGTAAATTTATGAGAACAACACTTAATCTTGACTATGGCCCATCTCCCCATTTTATCTACATTTCTACTTTCTACAATAATAGAAGGATTTCTTTTAATTAATATTGCCACACCTTTTGTCGTTATCTGTTGTGTGGTGCAAACTATATCCCAGAGCCAACTTCTAGGCTTAACTAGGTCTCTCATTTCTATGTCTGTTATTGTGTCTCCTGTTGTATGAGAACCTGTTCTAGTGCATCTTTTAGGTATTGAAGATCTTTTCCTTCCTATACTTTGCTCATAACCCATTTACTTTCCAGGACAGAACCCTCAACTGTAGTTTTGAATCATTTATTGGTTGCGTCATATCCCCATCACGCAAAAGGTTTTAAGGGTAATACCCTTACGAATTGGACAATTTTTAAAAAATAATTCTCCCACTGCTTCCCACCAAGTGCTCCCCACCCAACCCCCCCTTGCCCCATCGTGATCCCCACCCTGGAGAACCCACTCATCTTTTCTTAATGGCCCTACACTGGCCTATGTGGCCCCCCTCCTGAAGTCAGAAGAATATGTAGTTCATGTTAAACTGTTTTGAAACTGTTTTATGCTTTGTTCTCCTGCCTATCAATATTTATTTAACCGGCGGAATTAGAGAGAGAGGAGATGTTTTTCTTTTTCTTCCTCTAGCCTACCCCTCCCTCTGAAATAGACTGCAGGAAATTTTCCGCATCTTCCACTCATCTGAAGACTTGCATTTTATTGTTATACATTACTTTTAATGTAGTGGAGAAATTTAGTTGCGCAGTAGCGCCCTGCTTCTTCAAAGGGTCAAGAAGCTTCCCCAGCTCCCATTGCTTGGTTGCTGTAATTGATGAAACATCAGAGCGTATATCGAAAGTTATCCCTTCTACTGTTAATGAGCTCATCTTCTTAAAAACTTTATTCAAAATCTCCTCCTTTAGTTTCTAAATTAGGAAGTGGACTAGAATTTTTCTGGGTCTTGTTTTATTCTGGTTTAACCTAAAAGGATCCCTTTGAACCCTCTGGATATCAGCTGTAAGCTTCTCTTGAAAACCCATTTCTTTTTCTTTTATCCTGATTATATCTTTTGTGTTTTATTCTGTTTGAGTGACCAATGCCGTTATAGTGGATTCCAAAGCTGCTGTTCTAGCCGCTAATGAATCAAGCTTCTCCTCCATCTTTTCGCATTTTAATTTGATCTCAGCTTTATTTTTTTCCGACACTTCAAACCTATATCTGATTTCACTTGTTAGCAATTGCACCAAGTCAGAGACTGACTGGGAGGCTACCTGGCCTGGAGGTTCGCTTCTCTGCTCCATCACCGGTCCTAGATTATTTTCGGCTATTTGCTTATCTCTCAAGGACCCCATTTCCCCCTGGCTCGGCAGAGGGCTCATAACGGTATCCTTATTTTCTTTATACGCCATTGGGGTTCCGCTTATACCCTCTTCTTCTGTTGACTTAGAGTCATCTGCAAGTACCTGAAATCTGTTAGGACTTAGGATACCTTCCGGATATTCAAGTGTTTGGGGGGCACTGTTAGAGATAGTGCTATTTATAGGTTTTAATATTAGGGTCCTGGGCATGATCTTAAAAAGCTCCTTAGCGAGGGGGTAAGTTTAACTTTGTGTTGGCTCGCAGGGGGAGTTTTTATCATTCCAGATTTTTTTCTTTTGGGATTAACCCACTCCTCCACCACTGTTTCGAGCTGGGAGGGCCGTGTATTTTTTACCGCTTTGAGATTCCTGATTTTGGGCAGTATCTCAATTGCTTTGAATTTTTGGGGTCCTATAATCACAGAATTCTTGTACTGGTTTGAGCCAGCACTTCTCAGGGCATATCTCTTTTGTCCCCCTATGCCTGTTCCTCTAATACTTGCTTTCAACCCCTCCTCCAAGACTCCACGAGACTCTTTCCCAAGTTTGTATCCCCCTCCTTGCAGCCCCGTGATGGACTTTCCTCCCTACCTACAACAGCTTCTACATCGACGGTGATCCTCCCTGCAGCCTTCGTCTTCCTTAGGTTTCCTTGTGTCTCCTGCGCAGGGTGCACCATGCTTGTGCTGCTCCTACCTCTGCCGCCCCGAACGGGGATCTGGGCCACGGCTCTCCACCCTCGTTCCACCTCGAGGGCTGCACGGGACCAAAACAGCTCTCGAGTGTTCTGAGGCACCCGAGCTGGTCCCTCAGCGGCCGCCGCCGCAAAATCTGCCGGACCTGCCACTGCCGCCGAAAAAATGGAAAAAAACTAAATCCCGAGCAAGGATCACTTAAGCCCTCACATAAGATTTCCCCGTCAGCGTGTATTTTTTAATTCTATTCCCAAATCTTAACGCCGCATACCGTAACTATCTGGAGCACTGTTCGGCTTGTTTAGCGCATGTTGGAAAGCGTTAGACTCCTGACTCCTGGAGCCTCCGCGACCAGCTACTCATTGGCTGCCATGTTCCCCTAGCTCCCAAGGTCGTTAAAGGTTAAATGAGTTTCTTGGAGGATGAATCATACTTCGATTGGCTCAGATATTGGAGGATTCTCCCCTGTCTGCTCGAAACCCTAAGTTCATTAACATTCCACGTTAAAATTTTAATTGATGCTAAAGGAGGGATTAAGGCTCTATCCAACCCACCATTGCAGATCTTACAGACAGCCAGCAGTTTACTTGCTCAAGAACCACTTCATTTTTATTTACAATATCCTGTAGATTACACAAATGACAACTTTTTTTTCTTTTTTCCCTAATATGCTCCCCACCCAGTGAAACTCAAAAGTAGCTTTCTCCAACTGTGCCCCCCCTCCCAAGGGAACCCTCCCCGATAACACCCTGGGCCTGACGATAACCCACCCAGTAGAGCTCACCCCCTCCTCCGGAAATACTCAAACAGACAAGAAAAATGTAAAGAAAAATGTCAACTTATCCCCGAGCCTTGATTTGATCTACAAAGACCCCTACCTCCTTAGGGTCTCTAAAGTTAAACATTTTATTCTTCCACATTACTTTCAAAAGAGCAGGGAACCTCAGTTGGACTGTTGCGCCTAAGGATTTAATGTTGGGATAAACTTCCCCAATTCCCATTGTCTATCCTGCATGATTCTAGAAAGGTCTGATCTAATCCGGAACAACCATTCTCCTTTTGTGAAGCAGCCAGCTTTAAGTGCATCGGATAATATGTGTTTTTTTAATAGGAATGTTTTAAAGTTGACTAGAATTCTCCTAGGTGTTTTCCTATTTGGTTTTTTGGAGAACGGGTCTCTGTGTATTCTTTGAATGTCAGCTTCGAGATCCAAAGAGTCAATGGACAGGATATACTCTTTCGAAAGACCTATAAAAAACTTTTAATGTTATCACCCTCCAAACCCTCTGGGACATTAAGAACTTTAATGTTGTTCATCTACTATTCTTCTCGAGAGATTCAATTTTGTCCAGGATAGATTTTTTGCCACTTTTTAATTTTTGAATCTCAACCCGGTTGGCCTCTACTTCCTTATTCAGAGCCTCCAAAGAAGCCTCCATTAGACAAATCCTTTTCGTGATTGCAGAAACTTTTACCTCTAGGGCTTCACATGTGTCTTGAATTTTGCCTGGTTCTTATCTGAGATGGCATACTTACTCCTAATCTCTAAGGATAGTCCCTCTAACATCTTCATCAGCTCAGATTGATTTGAGCTATTAGATTCCAAAGGAGCTTCGAGAGTCGATCGCAAGGAACACTGAGCAATCTACTCGGGGAGACTGGCGAGGTCACTGTCGCAATCCCCCAACACCTGGTATCTGTTTGAGGTTGAAAGGTTCAAAAGAGCAGTCTGCGCAGCCAAGACATTACCATGTTTAGGATCAATTATTGTTTCCAGGGTTTTTTGTTAGGAGGGCTCACATCTTGAGATGACTCCACCATTTCCAACTGGGGTAGACTTGTTTGCTGATTTCTAGGATGCACCTTAAAGTATGATGTGGGGGTTATTCTCAGTTGACCCAACTCAGCCAAAACCAGAAGTCAGGGGAGCAATGAAGGAGTTACCTATGGATTTTGAGGAACCAAAAATGTTGTTTCTTAGAGCATATCTGCAGGGGGTCTCCCCCACTTTTATGTCTGCTATACTGCCAATATCTGTGGTCTGTAGCTGAGGGCCCTTAACATCAGTGTTAGTATCCGAGATGGTCTTATGTAAAGAAGGGCTGTGAGAGACCCCGACTCTCTTAGTTATCTTTCCCTGCCCCTCTCCTCCGAGGGGTCTGCCGTGATGTAGGCAGGTCGCTACTAAGCGCTCCTTTAGGGTGTCTAGGGCTCATGTGAAAAATGGAAGGAGAGGCTGTTGGCAAGTGTGATTTAATAATATTAATGCCACAGGGAAATGTGTGAGGTAGTGGGGAAACCAGCACTTCTTTAGGCCAAATGTCCCTTCCCTCAACTCCAGCTGCCATCCAGTTGGTGTATCCGGGAACTCTGCAGCAGCTGACTCTGCCCGGAGTGCCCCGGAAGGAGATCCTTGCCACCTCCCGTCTTCCGCCACCAGCAGCCCAAATCAGCCGATCCCCGACAAAGCTCGGGCTGGCTCATACACCCCATGGGCCAGACTTTCACTCCTGCTATGCAGCAGGACAGGCCCCCCCCCCGAACACACAATCGGTCCTGCAATCAAGAAAGAAACCCCCCCTGGCCACAGATGGCAGACAACAGGTGGTGAGAGAGCAAACAGCGCGTCCACGGGAAGGACTCCCTCCAGAGCGGTGAGATCAAACAGCCGTCTTCATCTCCGCGAGGAATAGCAAGGAGCAACGGAGAAATGGAGAAAGACGCATAGAATCTACCAGACAAAAACAGGTAAGAAGGCGCCTTCCCCCAATGCAATCAAAAGAAGGACTCAGGGACATGAAGCCGGAGTATTCCGGAGGAGGGAGGAGAGACCTCGCCGCAGGTCTAACCCACCGCCATGTTCATTCTCAGAGTGAAGTGTCTGGTGCCCCCCATTTTAATCAGGAAGATGAGAGTATTGCGGTCTGAGGATACCAGTGGGCTGATTTAAAAGGTGGTCGATGAAATGACAACAGTTTTTTAAATGAAAAATTGTTGGTAAATTTTCATTTTGCCTAATGCACTGTATAGTGGAACACACTTTTTGGTCAAACAATCAAAATGAATGAAACATTACTGAGGTAAGCATTTGCCCATGATCTTCTCTTGTCAGTCATGTTCAGGACTTGTTGCATAGTATAACAGTAACAAGGTAAAAGAGTTAGGTAATTTATTACATAGATTTATTGAAGCCATTTCAACAATCAATTACAATAATTTCCATCAATCTTAATATGCTTACCTCAGATTGACCACACTGGTATATTTAATAACTGTTCTTTTGTCTAATTATCTAACCTCTTTATTATAGACCGGGTAGCTGTAGGCCATTTATCACATGTCCCTGTTGGCACCATGCTTGATATGTCATCCTATTGTTTCTGATATCATAAATTGCATATATTTTATATAATACCAAAAGCAAGGCGGTGAGGACAAAAAAAGTGTGCACTATAGTCACTGTTCAGTACTTTTCGTCAAAGATTCCAAAGAAGACACTCAACTCTCCGTAGCCCACCGCTCCTGGCCACAATCCCCAAAATGAAATCACAAAAATGGAAAGGAACGGCTTATAGTAATGTCCATATCAACAATTTATTATTGTATTTCTTCAGCAAACAGTCAGCAGGCCAAGTTCCAATAAAATATTCCAATTTTTTATTCCAAAATCGTTGCAGATGAATCAATATGTCACATATTCATGAAGTCTTTTCAGCCTACGCGTTTCGTCCAATACCGGACGTCATCGGGGCTCTTTATTCAAATATCACAACCAGTATTGATGGATTTCAGTCTTAATAATTATTCAGTTGGTTTCTTCTTGTACTCCATTTAATTAAGTCTAAATGATGAACAATTCTAATTATATATTTTAATCTTTAATTTTTTGGTCAACCTCTTCTGGCTCTACAGACAATTCTAGCCAGAATAATATTCAATTCTTAATATATACACATAAATATTTGGTCTTCGTAAGTAGTTTCCCACAGAATCCACTGCTCCACAATATCTATTAGTTCCTAGTTTTGCATTATCAGCTAAGGCCGCGATAAGCCTTCTCAATGAACAGCCGGTCCGATAATTCCCGCTGTATATATATATTATATATTGGCATAAAAAATTGGTCTTATATTTGGGAATGTAAGAAAGTACTGTAAGAAATCTATTATGCATTGTTTTAACTTGCAGGATAATTTATTTGTGGCTCTAAAAAGGAGTATTTAAACAATATACTTAGGATCATCTTGAATGATTTACAAGGGGTTACTCTACTGTTTATGTCTCCGTCTCCTGTAAGCTTCTATCACACAACAACGCCTGGAATTCACCTGAAAAGCATCCATAACAATGACTTCCTGGCAGCTGCTTTAGGCTGGGAAGCAATGGTCTTACTGTTGTATTTCATCATTAATTATTTCACTATCTCATGTCTCTCTACTTTGTAAGTTAATCAAATGTTAAAAGTATATTTCCTAGTTCTGTATATTTTGCTGTACTGTGTCTGCATCTGTGGTTATGACGACTTCTACATGTTTACAATGTTTTTAACCTACATTTTAGCACTACAGCTGCTGGATCTGGAGATTCTTTGGAAAAAACCTCAGGGGGATCTCCCCAATAAATCGAACTTTTAGTTGGAGCTGGTAAACCCTTCCATGGATCTACCCTTAATTGCATATGTTGGCTTGTGCTCATATGGCATTAACTGTTATTAAAGTACTGTGTTGAAATTTAGACACACAACCTGTTTTGATCTGTTTCATCTGTTGAGGTACTGGGGGCATTTTGTCAGACAGCAATGGAGAGCAATCTACAGTAAAGGATGGCAAGCAATCCAAGGAGAGAATCCAATCCTCTTCCAAGCTACGATATCAGCAGACAGCACTGCTCATCAAGAATAATAAGAGGAGGTCTAGGTGGAGGTGGAGCAGGTGGAGCAGGAGATGGTAGAGGAGGAAGAAGACTTGGACAAAGATGACATTGATGTCCCCATACAGCACATCTTCAAGAACGCCACTTTACACCCAGACAGCAGTGTTCCTCTGGAATTCCTTCCAGTCCCCAGCCATTAACTAAGCAGTCACAAATGCTAGTTCCACCTATGCAAGAGTCACCTCCAGACAGCCCTGCACTCACATGTACCTCTGTACTATCTCCTAAACATTCCCTCCATGAAGGTGAATCTTTGGTCTTCTCATCTGAGGGAGAGTAGACTCCTGGTAATGAGCAGATATCCCCCATTCATGATTCTCTCCCTAACAACCTCCAAGACGCCACATCTCTCCATGCTGGACAACCCGTGCAGGATGGGTTAGCATGGGCTAATGCCAACAACAAACTAATGTGCAAAGGATATTAATGCTATGGGGGACTTAACAATTTAAAATATTACCAAGACATGGCAAATATGCACCAAGAAAATCTCCAACCTTTTAGGGAAGAGAGTGCAAGGCAACATGACTTGGCCATGAAGATGATAGTGGGAATAGGCTAAAAATGTTGATGTCAATCTTCACGACCAATGCATTCAAGAGATTTTATAGAGGCACCTCAAAGTAGGACGGACATGATACCAGCCAGCCTTACATCTTTGCCACCTCCACATGCACCCCTACACGTGCACCACCTCAACCTCCAACACCAACACATCAACAACCACCAACTCACCCTCTCACAACAGAAATCATAGTCTCAATCATTCTCCCCACCAACATTGTGTAGTCTGGTAGCAGGAGAAAATCCACCAAATAATTGTTTATTATATTTATCACGATCCTTACCACATTCACTCTAAGCCAGTGCTTCTCAAACATTTTAGAATCATTACTAGGGGTGTGCATATGCACGTAATTTCATTTAGCATAAATATGCGGAATTACCTAAGAATTCCACAAGATAATGCATAATTACATGAGAGGAGTAATTCTGCATTTAGTGCTATATCTTAGTGCAAAAATGCCCCCTCATGTCCATTTTGGCAGAAGCAAAACACCCATAACCAACAATTTTTTTTAAAGTGTCAATACAGTTGTATTAATTGTACCTTGATGAGTAGGAAAATAAACACTATTGCATTACACATAAGAAATATATTGCATGCAAGAGCAATGCAGAAATACACAAGTCTACAGCAATTTTCAGTGCTCGATACATAGGACAATTGTACAAGTAGCTTACTGTAGATCTCTGCAACAACTGAGTCATTTGGAATTCTGGTGGAGTTAGTGCAGCAAAGGAGGAACCTGGACAGCGGGGAACAAGATGGAAATGGTACCAGGAAGCAAGGAAAAAGGTTTGTCTTTACCTCATTTTTTTTTATTCCACCATCTCAATCATAATTGGGATGGCAGGAATCTGGGCTGGAGTCTGCCAACAGCCGCTTCTGCCTGTACCTATGGTACCTATGCCGGGCGGGCAGACCCCCAAGTCGGTGGGCCAGAAGACCGTTGAAAATGCGACTGCGTGACCTAAATCAGATCATTTGTTTTCATCACAATTCAGAATGCCAACAAAATGTGCTTCATTTTTGCTTTTCTAACTGCTGAATGTACATTTAATTTACCGGTATTTTTATTTTGTTGGGTGTTACAAAAAATGCCATCCTACAGCCTTTTCTTTCACAAACCCTGTAACCTCAGCAAGATTGTCTCATAATTCACTTTACTTTTCTTTCTCCAACCTGCAAAGTGAGAGGAGTTCATAAAAAACAATCTCCATGTTAACGAAAGATGCAGCAATTTGTCAGAGGGCATAGCCTGATATTTTACCTCTGTCTTTGAAGCGCAGCAAATTTGACAAGATAAGTACATAATTTAAAGGCATCCATTTTTATTGCTTGGACTTGCGACCCACCAAAAATCAGCTTGCAACCCACTAGTTGTTCGCAACCCATAGTTTGGGAAATGCTGCTCTAAGCATTTTTCACTAATATAAATCTGTGCACTTTTTGAATCAGAAACCTGTGTCACACTTTCATCTGTGTTGAATGCATTTACAACATAAGAAAGTATGCATAAGAAATGTATGTTCTATTCTTCGCTGAATTTTAAAACATGCATTTTGATATAGAGAGAATTTCTAACTAACGGTCGCCAGTAGGTAGTTCTAGTTAGGACCATGTTTCCATGGGAAAAGCATATTTTGATTTGCCAATAACTTTGGCACCACTTGACAAACATTCACAACATTTCCTAAACGTTTCCCCTATTTGGTTCAGCTGCTGTGTTGACAGCAATCTTGGGACTCGGGTTGAGGCTCTGGGTATTGCCACCTCCCCGGGCAAACAATAAAATTATGCAGGGTCCCCACAGCCCCCCTGCAACCCTGGGGACCACACCTCCCTGAGGCCATTTGTAAAATTTGTGCCTGGGAGGCCCGTATGGCCTCCGCCACAGCCTCGGGTACTGCAACCTCCCCAGAGCCATCAATTATAGAAATGCGGGGGCATGCATGACCTCTGTAGCCCCGTGGACTGCCACTTCCCTGGAGCAATCAAATATAGAAGTGTGTGGGGCCTGCATGACCCCCACAGCCCTGGGGACCACCACCTCCCTGGGGCAATTAACTGGAGCTCAAATAATATAATGGAGGGGGTACATTGTGGGGACCCCGGAACCACCACCTCCCTGGGCTAAAGTAAAGATTAGAGGGGGGTGCACGGTCTCCCTCCAGGGGCCATACATAGCCCTTGTGACCACCACCCCAAGGGCCGGCTCCTGCCATGTACTGGGGTGCCCACCTCGGACATAGCTGTTTGCTACAGCTTGATGGGAGCTTTATCACTCCCACCAAGCCATAGCAAACCATGCTCGCTTTTACCAAACGAGAGCAATGAAAATGCTCTTGCTTGCTGAAAGCGAGCACAATTGCTATTACAGAGAGGGAGCTGCATGTTATCATCTCCCTCTATGTAAAAGCAATGCCAGCTCATGCGAGAAGCCAGCAGAACAGTGGGGGCCTTCAGGGTTCTCCTGCAGTCCCCATTTATGGTGAGTGGGTGCCCTGAGTGGGACCAGGGTACCCACTACAGAGGCCAGGCCCTGTGGGATGAGGTCCCCGGGTCATCATCTGTGAAGTCATTTGAAATGTCATCAGTGATGTCTCAAGTGATGTCACTGACCATGACATGAGTGATGTAATATGTGAGGTCATAAGCAGTGCACTGCAGGGGCGTAAGTTAATGTTAGGTCAGCTAACTATAACTGCTGTTGCCAGTAGGTAGTTATAGTTAGGACCTAGTTTCCATAGGAAAAGCGTTTTTTCTTTTCCCAATAACTTTGGCTCTGGCTGATGAATCTTCACGAAATTTTCAAAACTAGTGGTCCACTCTGGTCAGCTTCTGTCTTGAAAGTTTCGGAGTGTTTCGTCAAAGTGGAGGTTTATAAAAAAGGGGGGTCCCAAAACACGTTTTTCCCGTGTTAATTTCCATAGGAAACTTTAGACAAAGCTATAGCCCAAACTGATAAACGGAATTAACCAAATTTGGCAAAAAGGTAGGTCTTGGTTCAGAAAGAGCCCTTTTTGAAATGGTGTAAATCCATTCAGTAGTTCCTGAGAAATTAGAAAAAGAAAATGTTCGATATCTGTTCTCCATAGGAAACTTTAGACAAAGCTGCAGCCCAAACTACTGAAAAGAATTACACCAAATTTGGCAAAAATGTAGGTCTTGGTTCAAAAAGAGTCCTTTTTTTAAATGGTGTAAATCCGTTCAGTAGTTCCTGAGAAATAAGAAAACAAAAGTTTTGATATCTGTGTACCGAGGAGGGTTCTCGCACCCTCCCGGGCATGAGCTACACTCTAATTGGCTGTCAACAGTCCAAATCAGGAACTGTTGGCAGCCATTTTGTGACTCGGTTACCGAGTCAGAAGATAACTGTGGAAAAAAGGATGAAAAACAAGAATAGGGGGCAGGGTAGGAACACCCTGACCCACTAGGCCTGCTCAGGGGTCCCACAAGGACCCCCAGGGCCCCCCTAATTTATGGGTGCGCGACTCCGGCCGTGAAAAAAAAAAAAAACAAGCACGGGTGCCCGTGCTTCGTTTTTTAAAGCCCACAGGTGGGTCAGGCCCCGGGGGCACTCAGCAAATAATTTACGGGGGCCCACGAGGGCCACCCGCAGACCTGAGGACCGCCACATCCCCAGGATTGAAACAAAAAATGCATGGGGGTCCCAAACTCCACATACTGACCCGGGGACGACCACCTCTCCGGGGCTTTGATAATAAACTGCGGGGGGCAAGCGCCCCCCCCCTCAGCCCCGGGGACCACCACCTCCCTGGGGCTCTGTTTTAAAATCAAAATTATGTGCGTGGGGGAAGAGCCCCCCCACATATCCTGGGGACCACCACCTCCCAGGGGCATTTAAAATTGAAATTCGGGGGTCCGTTACAGACCCCAAGCCCCGGGGACCACCACCTCCCTGGAGCTTTAGAAATGTTGGAAGAGGGGCTGCTCGCCCCCCTCCTGGAGCCGATAGTGGCCCTGGGGACCACCACCCCCCAGGGCCGGCTCCTGCAATGTCCCGGGGTGCCCACCCCCAGGACAATGCTGTTTGCTATGGCAGGGCGGGAGCACGGCTCCTGCCCTGTCATAGCAAACTCTGCTTTGCTTCGTTGAAGCGAAAGCAGGGAAACCTGCTCTCCCTTCAATGAAGCAAATCAGGATTGTTTTTGGGCAAGGGGAGCTGCATGTGAGCAGCTCCCCTTGCTCAAAAGAAATGCCGGCTCCTGCAGGAGGCGGGGAGCCGGCGGGAACTTGGGGGCATTGGGGATGCCCCCAAGATCCCCAACGAGTGGCCATGCCCCGTGGATGGGGTACCTGGGGCCAAAAATGGCCCAGGAGGGGGGCCACGTGGTCCCCCTCCCTTTTAGAAAAAAAATATAAAAGAATTGGCCATGCCCCGGGGGATGGGGTTCCCAGGGTGAATATAAATTAATGGACGTAGACAATTTTCTTTTTACCAAAGTTTGGAGTCGTGACTCGAGCATGGCGCTCAGCGCGGCCCACTAGTGTGAACACGATGGGTGCGCGGCTCCCAGCACGGCCCCCTAGTGTGAACATGATGGGTGCGTGGCTCCAAAGAAAAAAGAATTACGATTTTTTATTTAAAGGTTGGCTATATGTTGGGTTATTGGGTGGCTCTAAAAAGAGCCCTTGTTATCATTGGGAGATTGTTGTAGCTACATGTAAGTGTGGATGCAGAGCTTCATGTTGTTGAGAAACACTCTGTTGCCTTGAGCAGTGAAGTATACTCCATCACTTCTGTAGATACCATCCATATGGAAACGCAGATTGTTGTTATAGATGGAGCCCATCCTATGGTCTCTGAGGTAAGCACAAACAGCTTTATTGACATTTTTGTTTCTAGCTTTCTCAATCTGAGGACAAAATTGATTGGACCACTTCCATTTCTGTCTTTGGCTTACGTTAGAGTATACAAAGACAATTTGGGGGAAAGCAACATCAATTCTGCAAAGGTGTCCTTCATTAGCATTTCCAGACCTACCCCAGTCAATGTGCCTAGGTCATTGCCACCACAGTACACAATCATGCGGTCAGGGGGTTGGAGATGCAAAAAGGTTTTAACCAAAGGCATCAATTGATGCCACTTTAATCCTCTCTGTCCAATCCATTTAATGTCTACATTCTGCAGAGCTAGGTATTTGTCAATACCACTGCATTCAGCATACCTTTTGCACCAGAAAACATAGCTGTGCCCAACAATCCACACTGAAAGCATCTTGAAGGGATGACTGTAAGTAATAAAAAGATGTCTGTAGCTGACGTAGTTAGTTGGTAGAATGAGAGTATGTAGAATGGTGGGCGAGATGCTGTTTTAAGAAAGTAGAGAATTGATTGGCTGTTTAAGAAGTTTGTACATTCAAAAATAGGGTGTATTTTACTTTCTTGAAAATGCATCTTTCTTATTGGTTAGTAAAAAATGTACAGTAGAAAGGTACAGTAGAAGGGATAAGGTCATGTTTTGCAAAGCCAACCACACCTGCTGTTTGTATTCGCACCATTGTGTAGTGAACTTAAAATATGGTAAACTTATGACCTGTCAGTAAAGTTGAATGTTCCATGGACTGTTACTATGGAAAATGGCATTACGCAGAATGGGGGAAGAAGTCAGTTGCTAAGGGTTATTATGTGGAACCAATAGAAATGTGTATTACAATTTGAAAATCTCTGGGCAGCAATGTTATTTGTTGCTTATGTGTATTTGTATGGAGAAAGAGAGGGAAACCTTGCCATTACTGGTTTTACCTTGCTGAGTCTGGTGCATTATATTGAATGTGTGTAAAAGAAAATCCTGTCAGAGTTTGTGAAATTTTTCATTGAACACATTTATTTGCAAGGTGAGTTATAAATTTGTGAGGTTAATTTAAAAAAACTGTAACATTATTCTAAAACTGTGTTGTTTGAAATATATTATTAAATGTAGAGATGTATATTGGAGTTTGTTTCATTGTATTTAAATGTAGTTTAAAAAAAGAGTCTGTACAGTAATATGTGTATTTATTAAGATGATTATTGATGTTATTAATTAGGTTTCTTTTTTAAGTCTATACAAAGGTATAGTTGAATGATGCCGCATATTTTTAGATAGTTGGTTGAAGATATAGCACAAATGTTTAGTTTGAAAGATGTTCACTTAAGGTGTAGTTTATTACACTTCATTTTTTGTTGTCTCTACACAGGTATAGTTGAATGATACTGCATAATTATAGGTAGTTAGGTTTCTTTTATTCGTTTGTACACAGGTAAAGTTGAATGATACCACATATTTGAAGATTGAATGGTGAAATAAGGTGCTGTTAATTAGGCTTGTTTTGTAGTCTTAACAAAGGTATAGTTGAATGATGCCATATAATTTTAGATACAAAGGTGAAGATGTAGAATAAAAGCGTGGTTTTAAAAATAATCATAAAATATGTTGTTAATTAACCTTCTTTCTTAAGTCTGTTGAGAGGTATACTTTAATGTTGTCACATATTTGTAGATAGAATGGTCATGATGTAGTTCAAAATTAAACTGCCACATATTACCCTTGCAGGCATGTTGTACTTATCTACTTAACTAGATAATATGTAATGACTCATCTATGTCTTCTGATTGTATTTATACAGTTATATGTATGCTTAGTGAACTATTTAGAGGTGCCTGACCAATTAGAGGAGTGCAAAGGTAGTGACTAGGTGATTTTAAAACTACAAGAGTTATGATTGACTGATTCCATGTTCTGCAATCACCCAGTTAGTATCCAAGCACTCATGAAATCACACCTCCACTACCCAAACACTTATGAAATCACCCAGGCACTACCCATGCACTCTCCCAATCAGCCAAGCACTACCAATGTAGTCATGCAGTAAACCAATCACTTATAAATTCACCATGTACTCTCCTTGCAGTACTCTAATCGTTTAGTCAGTACCCATGTACTAACACATGCACTGCTACATTCCCCTGTACACTACCCATGCAGTCCTCTAACCACCTACACACTACTCATTCGCTCCTTCAATTCCCCAGGTAGTACCCAGTTAGTACCCATGCAGTCCAGCAATCACCCTGTCACTCCCCATGCACTCCTCCAATCACCCGGCCAGTATCATGTAGTAATTCAATTACTCCGCCAATACCCAAGCACTTATAAATTCACTGTGCATTTTCCTTGCAGTACTCTAATCATTTAGTCAGTACCCATGTACTCATGTAATGACCCAGGCACAAACACATGCACTGCTACAATCCCCTGTGCACTACCCTTGCAGTTTTCTAATCACCTACACACTACTCATTCTCTCCTTCAATTCCCCAGGTATTACCCATGCAGTCCAGCAATCACCCTGTCACTCCCCATGCACTCCTCCAATCACCCAGCCATTACTAGGCACTTATCCAATCACTCCGCCAATACCCAAGCACTTATAAATTCACCATGCACTCTCTTTGCAGTACTCTAATCATTCAGTTAGTACCCATGTACTCATGCAATGATCCAAGCACTACCCATGCACTGCTACAATCACCTGTGCACTACCCATATAATCCTCTAACCACATAGACACTACTCATTCATACCTTCAATTACCCAGGTAGTACCCATGCAGTCCAGCAACCACCCTGCCACTCCCCATGCACTCCTCCAATCACCCAGCCAGTACCATGTATTTATCCAATCACTCAGCCAATACCCAAGCACTTGCACATTCACCATGCACTCTCCTTGCAGTATTCTTATCATCTAGTCAATACCCATGTACTCATGCAATGACCCAGGCACTAACACATGCACTGCTACAATCCCCTGTGCATTACCCATGGAGTCCTCTAACCACGTACACAGTACTCATTGGCTCCTTCAATTACCCAGGATGTACCCATGCAGTCTAGCAATCCTCCTGTCACTCCCCAGGCACTCCTCAAATTATGCAGGTATTATCCATGTACTCATACAAGCACCTATGTAGTCCTATAGTATATAGTGTATAGTTACATAATATTACATTTAATTCTCTTTTTTTCAGATATTCTTCAGTATTATTAAGAAAGATTTACTATGACAAAAAAAAGAGAAAACAAGAAAAGAAACAATACTATTTAAAGAAAAGACAACAGCAGGAATTAGATCAAGTACAACATGTGGGTAAAAAGAAAAAGTCTTGCTGTAAGAGAACAAAATAATTCATTAAAAGACTTTCAAGGACTAGAAAAGGTTTTGACAATGTACAAAATAGAAAGAATATCTCTAGAACAAAGAAGAATGAAATGAAAAAAGAAAAAATGAATAGCAAATCACGCTCTGATAAAACAATCTATGCTAAAAGAAGAATGAATGTTTTAAAGTAGAGTACTACACAATTTATTGAACGATGGCAAGAAATATAAAAAAAATCTGCTTTTTATAAAAAGAAAAAACAGATTGAAACTATAGTTGAAAAGGCTTTTGAAATAAAAAGAAAATTGTTCATTTTAGTTTTAAACATAATGCGAACATTAGCTAAACCAATGCATTCTATGGAGGACAAAAGTAAAAAGAAGAGAGTAATTAACAGACCTAACTTTTATGATATTTGTTGGGGTGAATGGAAGCACAGTTCAAGTTCAGAGCCTTTTTTTCATGAAGAGAGCTATTTTCAAAGCTATACATTAGTCCACGCAGTTGATACCAATGGTCGTGCTTATGAAGGGAAGAACGGTGGTGCAATTGAAAAAGAAAAGATGGTTCCTAGAAATGTAGAAGAAGTGATAGCTGATGAAGTTCTAGGGAGACGAACTAAAGCCCCAGTGTATACTTGGGATTGTAGTAGTATTTGTAGTATACAACAGGAGTCTATTGATATTTTACGAAATTTCTTACGAGCGTATAGTAAAGAAAGTTTTAAACAAAAGATTAAGTTGCTGCAAGGACTAGAACCTTGCAAAGTGAGAAAAAATACTGGTTTGCAAGGCCATTCTCTGGCTTGTCTTTCTAGAAAAGTGTGTAAAAGGGTTTTTCATCATTTGAGAATGTTAGCAGTACATCACTCTCAAATGCGGAAGTTAGTAAGAAGATTGTACTATGTAAAAAGTCCTGCAATAATTTTAAGAGACTTAAACAGTGCTCTTTTGCATCGGTCAGTATCAGATGTAAAAAAAAGTTTGTGATGAAATAGAGTTTCATTACTTTGGTCCTGAACAAGAGTGTAGAGAAAGTGAGAGTTTGATAGGTGTAGGTGCTGAAGAAGACGTGGAAGATAGTAGTACTGAGAAGTTTGAAGAAGAAATTACGAAGTTTAAGGTAATTTGTTGTGAAAGACCCAACTATGTTTGTATTTGTTGTCGAAAAACTCACTATAAAAATCAAACTAGGAATGTTGATCTGTATTTAAAAAGTGAAAAAGAAAACAATGATAAGTAGACGGAATTTGGAGCTTATTTGTTGGTGGAAGATTGCTTTGAGTTGGGTAGTGATCAACGTATTTGTAAATATTGTTATACCAAATTAGACGAGAACAAAATGCCAGCTAGAGCTGTACATAATAACCTAGAGTTGGTCTCTATTCCCGCAGAACTGGTAGATTTAAACACGTATGAGTCCATTCTGATTCAATCTGTGCACCCGTTTCAAGCTATTGTTCGTATGGAACCTAAAACAGGTAAATTGCGTCCATCAGATTTACAAAGAGGATTAAAAGGAAGAGTTGTGTATTTACCTTTAGATTTTTTTTTAAATCTTGAAACTATTGATGTAGAGAGAAAGGAAACTGAACCTGTAGGTATTCTAGTTAATGGTGTTCCTACGAAGAGTCGAAAAATATGGCAAGAATTAGTAGCTGTCAGCAAAGTGCAAAAGGTTATGTTATATCTCACAAAAAACAATGTTTGCGACAAAAATGTGTATGGGGAAGAAGAAGAAATCGATTTAGTTGATGATAGTGAAATTTCAAGTGGCCAAATTGAAAAAGATGACATCTCCAAAAGTGAAGAAATGTATGAACATTATAGTGTACATCCTTTACATTCAAAGGAAGTGATTGGAAATACTACTGAATTATTCCAAATGAAGAAAGAAAAGGAACTCCCATGAGTGTTTGGGAAAGAAGTTTGGAAGCTCGTTGCTTTCCACAGCTCTTGCCCACTGGAAAAGGTGGACAATATGACAAACAACCAGTACAGATTCCAGCATCAGAATATCGTACAACAAGATTGTACTCAGAAGATCCAAGATTTCGACAATGTATTCCATACATATTTCATCTTTTGCTTGAAAGTGACTTCTCTGGACTTTCATATGCAGTGAATCACATATTAAAAACAGGAGTTCATCTTCAACATGTTTCTGCAAAGGAGTTCATGGACAAAGTAGAACAGAGAGACGATCATTTAGAATCTCAATTGATTAATTTGATGTTGTGTCAACGTGGTACTAATGAGTATTGGTATCGTCGTCATGGAGAACTTAAATGTATGTTAAGGAACTTAGGAACCCCTACATGGTTTGTCACGCTAAGCTGTGCTGAATACGCATGGGACGATTTACTTGAATTTCTTCGAGAAGCAAATTCAAATATTAAAAACATTGAATTAAAAACAGCTGGAGAGCTCTGTTCTTTGGATCCAGTAAATGTGTGCAGATATTTTAATCATAGGTTTCAAGCTATGATATCTTTTATCTGTAATAAAAACAACCCACCTCTTGGAGAAGTTATTGATTTCTTTTGGAGAAAGGAGTACCAAGCTAAAGGTGCTCATCATATACATATGCTTTTATGGATCAAAGATGCACCTAAGTTTGGAACTGATTTGGATGAGACTGTTTTATCTTTTATTGAAGACTTTGTTACATGTGCTATACCAAAAACAAGAGAAGAAAATACCTTGAGACAACAAGTTTTACGGTTTCAAACTCATCGATGTGGCACATACTGTCGACTGAAATACAAGCCAAAGGAAACATTTTATACCAAATGTCGTTTTGGATTTCCACGTCCAGTGATATCCGAAGGAAGAGTCAACAGTTTCATGTCATCAGTGAGTCATAATATCACTAGAAAATCTCCTAAAAATACTTACAATTTAAAAAGAAGTGAACAATCAAAGTATATTAATGATTATAATCCGGGTGACTTTGTCGATGTGGAATGCAAAAATGGATATCCAGTATGCTGCAGATAATTCCATTGCTGTTGCTTGGTATGTTACACCATTCATAACAAAATCTAAAAAGACGGAGTTGAAAGAAGTGTGGGAAGAAATTTCCCAAGAGAAGACTCTTTTTTTTTTTTCATTTTTTTTTTAAATTTTCTTTATTGATTTTATATCATCAAAAAGCCAGGACACAAACATTATATAGCATATAGACTAATTAGTAATATCATCAAATAAATCACAACATAAGCAATACAAAAACGTAAAATTCCATTCATAGCCAATTGAGAACTGGAGACCATAATTTTAGCCCAAGTGCCCTTCTATTCTTACCCTTTGTTTTATAAACAGCAGTTTCCAGATGATAAACAGACAATAATTTGGCTTGCCAATAGCTAAAAACGGGTGGTTCAGCATCTAGCCAGTGTGTAGTAATACAACAACGAAAGATAGACATGCATATAAATAAGAATCTATCCTCCAACTCAGTTCTTGAACAAACACTACTAGTTCGTACACCTAAACTAACCAGTTCTGCTGAAATTTGCGTTTGGACACCTAAATAAGTTGACAGAAAATTCTCTATGTCACGAATGAAATGACTTAACTTTGGACACAGAAAAAACATATGTATCGTATCTGCTGCATTTAAATCACAACGGTTACATTTGTTCACTTTGCCTGGTGCCCATCTCGCCAATTTAGCAGGCGTATAGTATAAATCATATATGGACATAAAATGTTGGCTCATTAATGATCCATTATATAATGTTTTAACAGAAATTTCTATAACTCTATGCATGTCCAAACTTGGCACGTTAAGTTTCTTTGTCCATTTGTCTTCTAACATCAATATATCATCTGGATAATGCTCCATCAGCAATTGGTAAATATGGCCGATTCTTGGTCGTTTCCGAAGTGCTTCAATGATTTTGACCTTCTGAAGCACATTTTGACTTTCAGAACAATTTCTATCTAGAAAACTCCGAATTTGTAAAAACTTAAAGAATTCAGATCGTAAAAGACCATATTTTTGTTGTAAAAACGAAAAAGACCCTATATGTTGGCCCTCCATCAAATCACCCACTTGGGTTATCCCAGCCCGATGCCATCTATACATAATAGGGTCTTTAAAAATGTCAGGTAACAAAGGGCAATTACTTAGAGGTGTATAATAGTTTAAATTAGTAGTAAGTCCAATTTTCTTTTTAATTTTCTTCCAGATCTCAAAGACGGTTAAAACAATTTTAAATTTCGTTTTCTTGTAATAACTTGGTTCAATGATGCGAACTAAACATTGACGAGCTTCCTGTCCCAGTAGCATCTCATAGATTGAAGGTCTTATTGCCTCATCCAGATAAGCTTCTTTAAACAATAAAACACCCATATTCTGTAAAAAAATAGACCAATAGTATAACTGGAAATTAGGAATTGCCCAGCCCCCTCTGTCTCTAGATAAAGTAAATTTTTTTAGAGCTCTTCTAGATCTATGATAGCTCCAGAGAAACCTGGAGCACTAAGAGAAGACTCTTAGTAAGAAATTGTACAGCTTTCGTTTGAAGATGCTGTCCCATCGAGAGATTGGATCCTACGAATGTTTGGATCGGTTGACCTCTGCAAGTTTATATTCAAAGTCAAGAGGAATCATTTGGGTTAGTCTAGGTCTTGCTGCAACACGAAATCGAGTACATAAATCTATACAAGAAATCGAATATTTAGCATTAAATGAACCAGAAAGCACAGATATTATTAGAACAAACATGTTGGACACGTACTATCCTAAAAGAAGTCCCTATCTTGAAAATATATGTCTCTATGAAGTCCTGCAATGCTACAGCTTTAATAGAAATAGTACAGAGAACATAAATGAAGAGAAATATGCAGTGATTGGTTCTGATGGATGTTTGGTGAGACATAGTAAAGGAAATCTCATTAATCCCAGGAAACTGAGTTGCGATACTCCAGATAAAAGGAATTTTACTATTTAGCACTTCTGCAACTCTTCAAGCCTTGGCGTACTGAAATGGAATTACTTGTAGATTTTCAGTTGTATGAAGATTCTTTTAATGCATGTAAAGATAGCATTGAATGTACAGTTTTTCAAAGTTATCTACAAATGTTGAATGAAGAGATTCAACAAGAAGATACTATTGCAGCTGAGATTGCTAGAGACAAATCTCAAGATAGTCAAAGTTCTTATGCTCCACTGAGTCAAGATCCACTGGGAGAACAAATTCATGAAAATTTAAACAGCAATTGCTATGAGTGAAGTAGAAACGGCAATGCATCAAGCTCAACAGGATATTATGGAGTTGGGAAACTTGGAAGAGCAAATAAATATTGAACAGAAAGAAATATATCAGCAAGTTACAGAACAGATCGACCATGGTTTACGTCATGAAAATAAAGAATGCAACTGCACATCATTTAAACTTATCTGAATGTATATCAGTGGTCAAGCTGGTACAGGAAAACGTTCCTTAATTAAAGTTTTGACCAGTTAGTTACAGAAAACCACTGAATCACATTTATCTTGTGTTGTGACCGCTCCAACTGGGTTAGCAGCACACAACATTAAAGGGATTACATTGCATTGTTTACTAATGCTACCTGTTGAACATGAAAACAAGTTGGAATATCACAAGCTTTCTGGAGAAGCTTGTTTTGAAGTTTCAAGAGTACTAAAGAAAATTAAACTTCTGATAATTGATGAGGTGAGCATGGTCTCAAACTTAATGCTTGCCTTTGTACATTTACAAATGCAGCAAACTTTAAAACAGATTATGATGTGTTATTTGGAGCAAAATATGTGATTGTTTTCAGCGATCTACTGCATGTTACTACCTGTAAAAGGGGAACCAGTTTTTAAAACACTTCTGCGTGAAGATACCAGAAAATGTTTGGGAAGTTTGTAAATGTCATCATTTGGTCATATTTTCAATACAAAGAACTTATTAAAAATATGCGACAGGCAAGTAATGAAGATTATGGAAATATCCTTCAAGATATAAGAATTGGTGTTTTGACAGAACATGGAAAAGAAGCTTTGCAAAGTCGGTTACTTACAAACTTGTTTCCCAATGAAAACATTGCTCCGGAAATAATATGCAAAACAATTGAGGAAAAGAAATCTATAATCTGCCTAATGCCAACACTGTGGGAGTTTTCTACATTCAATGAAGAACTTTTAAAGCTGGAAAAACAACAAATAATACAAATGGAAGCTATTGATAAAATTATTATTTTGACAGAAAAATTAAAAACAAAATTGGATTCTTTGGAAAAATCTATATCTAAAACTGCTGGTTTAGAAAAGAATTTATATGTATGTGAAAACTGTCGGGTAATTTTACGGCTTAATTTGGATGTGGAAAAGGGTTTAGTAAATGGAGCTATGGGAAAAGTTGGAAAAATCTATATCTAAAACTGCTGGTTTAGAAAAGAATTTATATGTATGTGAAAACTGTCAGGTCATTTTACGGCGTAATTTGGATGTGGAAATGGGTTTAGTAAATGGAGCAATGGGAAAAGTTGTTGATTTTCTTAATTATCAAAATAGAGATGGAATTGAATTTTTGAAGATTAAATTTGACCAGATTGAAGAAGTAAAACAGATTGGACGTTGTGCTGTTCATTTTTTACTTTTTAAAGACTTGTATGTTTGTAGAAAACAGTTTCCTCTTTCTTTGGCATATGCGGTGACTATTCATAAATCTCAAGGTTTAAGTGTAGATAGTGCTTTGGTAAACATTGGAAGTACCGTGTTTAAATAGGGTATGGCATATGTTGCATTGTCTCGAGTCAGAACTTTATCTGGATTGTATTTGATTGATTTTGATGAGAGAAAGATAAGTGCCGATGCAAATTGTGTAAGAGAGTATAATCGGTTAAGAAGACTGTATGCTCCCAACTTAGGTGAATATCCTGAATATGCAAAGTGCTGTGTCAAAAACGAAAATATGAGAAACTCTGTACTGAGATTGGAAAGAAGAAAATAAATCAAGAGAATGTTGAGGTTCCAAACAAAAAGAAAAAGGACGCTATTGAAGATGTTGTAGGATATCAGTTAGAAAATAGTTCAGATATCAACTGCTATGCTAATGTAGTTGTGAATGTCATATTTTTTCTAGAAAATCTTTAACATCAAATTATGGAGAATCGAGAAAAAAGATTTTGTTCTTTATTACATTCTATTCATGAAAACTTGACATCCGATAAAACTAAAATCCAAAGTGCTTCTGGCATTCGGCATCTTCTAGATATATGTTCTGGTTGTTCACAATTTACATTGAATGTACAGCAAGATGCTGAGGAATTTCTAATGTTTATGCTTGCAGTATTGGAAGATGAAGGAATACAAACTGAAAATCTGTTTGGACTACGTTACAGATGGAACCATAAATGTAATAGCTCTTCATTTTCTTCTACCACTGAAATTGGCACTAAAAGATTTATATATTTGACAATACTAGATTGCAAAACAGTGTCTTTTAACAAATTAGTAAAATCAGCTAATCAAAATATGGAATGAAGTCACTGCAAAGCTGAAATGTTTTCAACATTATTTATAGAAAGATTTGGACAATATATAATTTTAATGATACAAAGTTGTAGAGCAGATGGAAGAAAATTGAAAACTAAAATTAAAAATGTTGTGGCAAGTCAACTGTCAATATCAGGAAGAACTTTCAAAGCAGTGGCAATTATTTTGCAAGATGGGACTTCTACAACATTTGGATACTATACTGTGTATTTAAAGTGCAATAAAGGATGGACACATTGTAATGATGCTCATTTGGAATTAAAATGTCAGTTGCCTAATGAATTACCAAATTCATATCTAATATTTTTGATGCCAAAGTTCTGAAAACATCATTTGGCCTATTGGGAAGGTGTCAACATGAATTAATAAGTTTATTTTAGAAATTTTCAATACAAACGATTTCAGAAATATCATGCAGCTTAGTGGGAAGATATCGATATGAATTAAGAAGTTTATTTTGGATATTCTCAATGCAAATGTTTTTGAAAACATCAATCGGCCTATAGGAAACGATGTGAAGATCCCCTGTTTCAATTATCATTTTTATTCTTTGATATTGTATTTAGAAAATTGTTTTTGAAAGAAGCAGTTCATATATGTGATCTTTGTAGTATATGCAATGTAAATGAGAGTGTTTATTTTAGAAAATGTAAACAGATAGTTGAATTTGTTGTAAATATTTTGAAGAATTATTTGTTTTTTTTAACAATCTTATTGATTGTATTTTTTTGCCCTCTTTTACATGATGGTCAAAATTGAAATCAATGTGTATGGTGAAATTCAATAGAATCTGAAAATAGCAAAAAAGGCAAACTAAATATGTTATGTAATTGTAAAATTACATTGTGTTCTTAAAACTATAATATTATCTGTAATAACAATATTTTTTCTTTTCTTTTACAGAAACGAATTCCAAAGTTTAAAAATATTTTAAATTTAAATCATAATAAAACAACTGAAAAAATGTTTCAATCAGTTTCATATATACTTCAAAAAAGGTAAGATTAAGTCACCCAAGCACTACCCATGCACTGCTACAATCACCTGTGCACTACCCATAAAATCCTCTAACTGCCTAGACACATCTCATTCACATCTTCAATTACCTAGGTAGTACCCATGTAGTCCAACAATCACCATTTCAGTCCCCATGCACTCCTCCAATCTCCCAGCCAGTATCATGTAGTAATTCAATTACTCCGCCAATACCCACGCATTTGTAAATTCACCATGCACTCTCCTTGCAGTACTCTAATAATTCAGTCAGTACCTATGTACAAATGCAATGACCCAGGCAGTAACCATGCACTGCTACAGTCACCTGTGCATTACCCATACAATCCTCTAACCGCCTAGACACTACTCATTCACACCTTCAATTACCCAGATAGTACCCATGCAGTCCAGCAATCACCCTGTCACTCCGCATGCACTCCTCCTATCACTCAGCCAGTAACATGTACTTATCCCATCACTCCTCCAATATCCAAGCACTTGCAAATTCACCATGCACTCTGCTTGCAGTACTCTAATCAGTCAGTACCCATGTTCTCATGCAATGGCCTATGTACTAACACATGCACTGCTACAATCCCCTGTGCACTATCCATGCAGTCTTCTAACCACCTACACACTACTCATTCTCTCCTTCAATTCCCCAGGTAGTACCCATGCAGTCCAGCAATCACTCTGTCACTCCCCATGCACTCCTTCAATCACCCAGCCAGTACTAGGTACTTATCCAATCACTCCGTCAATACCCAAGGAGTTATAAATTCACCATGCATTCTCTTTGCAGTACTCCAATCATTTAGTCAGTACGCATGTAATCATGCAATGACCCAGGCACTAACACATGCACTGCTACAAACCCCTGTGCACTACCCATGCAGTCCTCTAACCACCTACACACTACGTTTTCCTTTCTTCAATTCCACAGGTAGTACCGAGGCAGTCCAGCAATCACCATGTCACTCCCCATGCACTCCTCCAATCACCCAGCCAGTACTAGGTACTTTGCCAATCACTCCACCAATAACCAAGGACTTATAAATTCACCATGCAGTCTCTTTGCAGTACTCTAATCATCCAGTCAGTACCCATGTACTTATGCAATGACCCAACCACTAACACATGCACTGCTACAATCCCCTGTGCACTACCCATGCAGTTTTCTAACCACCTACACACTACTCATTCACTCCTTCAATTCCCCAGGTATCACCCATGCATTCCAGCAGTCACCCTGTCACTCCCCATGCACTCCTCCAATCACCCAGCCAGTGCTAGGTACTTATCCAATCACTCCGCCAATACCCAAGCACTTATAAATTCACCATGCACTCTCCTTGTAGTACTCTAATCATTCAGTCAGTACCCATGTACTCATGCAATGACCCAAGCACTAACACATGCACTGCTACAATCCCCTGTGCACTACCCTTGCTGTCCTCTAACCACCTACACACTACTCATTCGCTCCTTCAATTACCCAGGTAGTACCCATGCAGTCCAGCAATCACCTCTCACTCCCCATGCACTCCTCCAATCACCCAGCCAGTACAATGTACTTATCCAATCACTCCGCCAATACCCAAGCACTTGCAAATTCACCATGCACTCTCCTTGCAGTACTCCAATCATTTAGTCAGTACACATGTACTCATGCAATGACCCAGGCACTAACAGATGCACTGCTACGAACCCCAGTGCACTACCCATGCAGTCCTCTAACCACCTACACACTACGTTTTCCTTTCTTCAATTCCCCAGGTAGTACCGAGGCAGTCCAGCAATCACCATGTCACTCCCCATGCACTCCTCCAATCACCCAGCCAGTACTAGGTACTTTTCCAATCACTCCACCAATACCCAAGGACTTATATATTCACAATGCAGTCTCTTTGCAGTACTCTAATCATCCAGATAACGAAGATGTTCTTGAGTTTGAGGCAAGACATTCTGACAAAGTTTGAGATATCGGAGAGTAACCAGAGCGGGATGCAGGACAAATGCGAGACTTTGGAAGGAAAACTCAACAAAATAGCACAGAGAACTGGAATCTTGGAGGAGAAAGTGAAGGGTCTGACGAAAGTAGTGACTGAGAACTCAAAGGAATTAGAGAAATTAAAAAGGCAGAACAGAACACTAGAGGAAGATATGGAGCGGTTGGAAATGCAAGCTAAATGCAGTTATTTTGTAGTTCTCAAAATACCGGAGGGATCTGAGAAGGCAGATATTAAACCCTTTAATTGCAAACTAGTAAGGGAAGGTATCTTGAAAGATAGTCCAGAAATTGAGTTGGAAAAGGAAATTCAGAGAGTCCACAGGGACCCCTTTAAATTAAATCCAACCAGGAAGGTGCCGAGGAAAATTCTGATTAATTTTCAAACTTACGCAGTAAAGCAATTGGTGCTAGGAAGAGCATTGAAGGAGGGAATACTAAAATATGAAGATTTTAGTTATCAAATAAGGTCTGACCTTGGTAAAAGAACAGCGCAGAGGCAGTGGGAGTTGGGCTCTCGAATGAGTGAGCTTAGGAGTAAGGGAGCCCAGGTGCAGATAAAATTCACAGCAATGTTAAAAATAATGTGGTGTAATAAAATGCATAATTTTCATAATCCGGAAGAAGTTGACACCTTTCTGGTGCAGATGGAGCGATGAGCGTCTAGGATTATTGTGTAGGTAGCGCAGTGATAGGATGGTAAATATGTTTATATGCGCCGGTTCCTTATTTATTATTTTTCAGTTGTGAATATTGGTATTCTTTCTCTTTGGGAATGCGGGGTTCACGAAGGGCGGTTGTACCGCCCAGGGAGTAAAATGGGGGTTTCCCAGAAGGGTGGGGGGGCACAGGGTGTGGGGAGCATAGGGATAAAAAGAAGGAAAAACAATTGTCCTCAGGATGCTAAATTTGAAGAGGAAGAAGAAGGCAAAGGTGAAGGGGGTGGAAGGCTGTGGAGAAAGTAGAAAAGAGAATGGAAAATTCTAAGAAAATAAGTTTCATAACTTGGAATGTTAATGGGTTACGGGGGGAAAAAGACGCATAGGGTGTTGGAATTCCTAAAAGAAAGCGTAGCACAAATCATCCTCCTACAAGAGATGCATCTAGAGAGGCAGGAATGTAGAAATTGTTTTTATAAGTTTAGTTGGGTTCAAGAGGTGCTGTGTTCAGACCAAAGGGGGAGCACTAGAGGAGTGGCCATTATTATTAGGAATAATTCAGGAATTAGGGTGGTGAAATATGAGACGGATGATACACGGAGATGGTTAATGGCTCCTATTTTAATACAGGATAAGCCTTTGATCTGTGCAGTTTATTATAGACCTAATGAGGATAATCAGGGACCCTTAGTAAAGCTTGAAACCTGCCTATTGGAAACAGAAGCTCCCATAATTTTAGGAG
Source organism: Triturus cristatus (assembly GCF_964204655.1). Lineage (NCBI taxonomy): Eukaryota > Metazoa > Chordata > Amphibia > Caudata > Salamandridae > Triturus > Triturus cristatus. The sequence goes on from NC_140590.1 coordinate 960,415,616, forward strand.
GCGATTTCAACTTGGTCTTAAATAAGGAATTAGATAGAACGTCACACGTGAAATTTGTTGCCCCTCCAAAAGCTTTTGCTAGACTGAAGAACATGATAAAAGAATTTAATCTGGTGGACATTGGGCGCAGTAAGAATGGAGATATAAGAGAATTCACGTATTATAGCAAAAAGTATAGGCATCATTCTCGCATATACTACTTCCTTGTAGACCAGGCATTATATGCAGACATAGAAGCAGTATTGCATACTCCTGCAATCTTATCCGATCACTCTGCAGTAATAATGTCTGTGAGCCTCCACCAAAGGAAGGGGCAAAGGAGATGGACGTTAGAAAGGACTATTTTATTGGATGAAGAGGTGATAAGAGATTTGAAGGAGAATACTGAGGAATTTTTTAAGGCAAATATTAGCTTTGCAAATGAGCAATTGGTCTGGGACGCCTTTAAGGCATATGTGAGGGGAATTTTGCAGTCCATAACAGGGGGGGGGGAGTAAGATAGCAAAACAGGACGAGGAGAGTAGAATAAGTGAGATCAAGATGAAAGAGAGGGATCTACAGAAAGCCTCCTCAGAAGGTGCAAGCAATCTGTCAACTTTGGTTAAGGACTTAGAGGATTTGGAGGCCAAATTTCAGTCCCAACTGGATCAAAAACTACTTGAGAAATGGAAGGCAAGTAAGTTTCAGCATTTTGCCTATGGTGAAAAATGTAGCTCTCTGTTGGCCTGGAAAGTGAAAGCAGATAGAGCCAGAAACACAATAAAAAGTTTAAAAAGTAGAGAGTCAGGGGAGGTGCTCTGTGCAAATGTAGACATATGTTGGGAAGCCAGAGGGTTTATCAGTGAGCTTTATAAAGAGACTGTATTTCCAGACCAAGAAAGCATTAATAAGTGGTTAACACAGGAAAACCTTCCACAGCTGGCTGAAGAACAGAAGAGAGTTTTAGGAAGGGAGATAACAGAAGAGGAGGTTAGGATCCAGTGCAGAAGAATGGCCAAGGGAAAAGCAGCCGGGCCGGATGGCCTTCTAGTCGAGGTATATTTATGTTTATTAGATATTGTGGTGCCTGTTTTTATGTCATTGTGTAACAGATTGTATAGTCTGGGAGAAAACATCCCCAGCTCATGGTCAGAAGCCACGATCACGTTAATATTGAAACCCAACAAAGATCCACAGAAAGTAGACTCCTATAGACCTATATCCCTTTTAAACACCGATTATAAGATCTATTCGGGTATTGTGGTAGCATGAGTTGCAAAGGTGATAAAAGAGGTTGTGCACTCTGATCAAAGGGGCTTTATCCCCGGGAGGCAATTAAACGAGTTAACATTTCAGATGATAGGAGCTGTGGATATTTCGGAAGCACAAAAGATCCCCATGACAGTAGTAGCAGTAGATGCTGCTAAAGCATTTTATCAAGTTAACTGGAAATATCTGTGGGAGGTCCTAACTGGGTTTAATTTCACCAAACATTTGGTGAGGGCGGTGAAAAATCTGTACCAGAGCCCTAGAGCCAAGGTCTTGACCAATGGAGAGCTATAGAATTGGTTCAGTATAACAAGAGGCACAAGACTGGGATGTCCCCTGTCTCCGCTTCTATTTAATTTATATATAGAGCCTTTGGCTAATTCGATTAGGGCAGCTACTACGATTCTCCCCTTTACTTTTAATGGGTTTAAAGTGAAACTGGGGCTCTACGCAGATGACCTGATTCAATACACAACTAATCCCCAAGAGGAAATTCCTAGTTTGATGAGAAAAGCAGAGGGTTTTGGTTTAATCTCCGGCTATAAGGTTAATATAGATAAAACTGAGATTATGCAATGGAACCAGGAAATAAGCATTCAGGGAGCTAAAACTCGAATGCATTATTTAGGGGTGATCATTACACAGAAGCTGGAAGATATTCCAAGAGAAAATTGGAGGAAAGTAAGTCGGGAGATTTCCTCTACTTTGTTGAAATGGGCAAAAATTTACCATTAAATATCTATGGTAGGGTAAACCTTATAAAGATGGTTATACTCCCGAAAGTTACTTTCCTTTTTAACTCTATTCCCTTAACTTTTAAAAAGGAGGATATAGCTAAGCTACAGGGGAAAATTAGTAGTTTCATTTTGGTGACTAACGTGCCAATCATAGCTTGGAGAAAGCTGAGGAGGAAACGGGGGGCTGGGTGATAGGCACTACAAGACCTGCTTGTTTACTGCTACGCTTTCCACTTCATAAGTTTTCGTATGCTTGCAAATAAGCCAGATAGGTCATCACTGGGTGTATTGTTTACAGCAATGCTTGGAGAGGTGAGTCAAGGCCAGCATTTGTTCTGTTTAAGTATGGAGATCCAAAGTTTTTTAAAAAGGTCAGATTAAAGATTTTAAGTACGGCATTAAGAACATGGACTTATGTCCATAAACAAATGCGAATTCCATATTATTCGATGTAGGCACCAATCTGGGAATCCCTGGGTACCCCCATGTGTTTGAATGATCAACTGAGTCAACCACTAAAAGATGGGGGTATTTTTGGGGGGCAGACCTTATGATAGATAGAAGCCTAGTGAGCTGGGAAATGCTTAGCAACCTGACTAGGGGGAAGTTAACAAGGTTCAAATATTATCAATTGGGCTCCTGGTGGGCAGCACAAAATTGGGCACAGGAGGAGGAAGACCCCAAGCTAGATCAGCTAACAAGAACAGATCACTGGGGGAAGGAATTTTCTTATTGGTATTGGGCCTTTGTAGAGGCAGAAGACACGTTAGAGACCAATATTAGCAAATTATGGAGTGAAGAGCTTAAAGATGAGGAAGCAGGCACCACATGGGCAAAATCTTTCGATTTGCTACGAGTGATTGTGAAACCAGCTTCACTTAAGTGTAACCATCTAGTCACTGTTCACAGAGTTTATTGGTCTCCGTTGAAGTTGTCAAATGTTACAGGCAATAAGTACTGCTGGCCAAGATGTAAGCATGAAGGAGTGGACGATATGCACATGTTTCTGGAGTGCTTAAAAATTACGGAATACTGATTGGAGGTTTGTAACTTCCTGGGAGAGATCCGAGGCAAACAAATTAAGTTAATCCCGCACTTGGTATTCTTTGGGCTTTCGCAAGATGAAGAGCTGGGGAAGGAGGTTGGTTCCAAGCTCAATTTTTATGTGGTTTTACTTGCAAGGCGTGAGATATGTAAGAAGTGGACATCTGAGGATCCCTCATCTTTTGCTGAATGCCTAAAAAGTGTTTTACTAACAAGTGAATCTGATATGGTCTGTGACCCAGCAAATAGGGATAAGATCTGGACTCTATTGTTGGAATGGAAAGAAAAAACAAGTGGGTCCAATGATTAAGCCAAAGGTGCTCTGATGTCCCTAGAAATTCCAAAAAGGGCAGCATAGAGAAATGGGGACGGCATTCTCCATAAGGAGTATTTCTTCCTCTCTCTGATGGTCATTACACTCAGTATAGAGAGGTAGGAAGAGATTCAATATGAGAGTTGGCAAAATGAGGACAAAAAAACAAAACAGTGTAGAGGATGGAGCGTTTCAAGATGTTTTCTCATGCTAGGTGTGCCACATGAATATTTCTTGTCTGAGTCCCTAGACAAAATCCTCTCATAGATGGTGCAAGTCACTTTGCGAGCATTCATCTTCTTCTCGCCCTCCGGTACTGTAAAAAAGGTCCAGACAACACTCTCCTTTCTTTTGTTCACTGGCTCTACAATCTCCTCCTCCTCCAGATCCAACATAATACATATTGGGAGAATGTGAAATATAAAACCCTTAATGTTAAGAAATTGATTTGCAATGTACGATTTAGCGAGATATTATGGACATGAGGAGCATCACCAATGCTATGCATATGTCAAATCTTATTCACTCTCCCGAAATTATAAATCTATGTATAAGATGTCTAGTTCAATGTAGGTTTTGTTTATCAGATTGTCATCTAATTTTTTGACATCTTTTAGTATTGTATATATGTGTATTTATAATTGTATGTCTATGTATTTTTAACAGCCCTGAAGAAGTCCTGTTTCAGGACGAAACGCGTCAGCTGTGTCGCATTGTATTGTCCACTAGCCAATGAACTTGGAATAAAAAGACTTAAACCAAGGAATATCTACCTGTCTTTTGAATTGGATTTGAACTATATACATTGTTCTCATTTCACTGTTTTTTGTCAATGTGTGGTGCATCTTAGCTTTTGTTTGATCCAACGGATCAATGTCTGCATTTGCAGATGCCATGATGAATGTAAAGAATTCAAATAACACACATAAAGTTAAAAAAAGTACAGAGCAGGTAACAACAGGTTGTTGGCTACAAAAAGAAGGATTTTGGCCGTGCAAACAATGCAAAGCGTGCAAAATTCCAACACATGAAAGAGAACTGAACATACAAAAGGGCACCAAATGGAAGATTAAGCAACACCTGACTTGCAAAAGCAACTATGTAATTTACATGGTGGAGTGTCCATGCAAGCTACGCTACATTGGAAGCACCATCTTTGAAGTCAAGAAAAGAATTCTTGAGCACATTCGAGCCACCAAACATAAGGATCGCTCCAATGCGATAGCGAAACATATGGAAAAAGAACATGACAGTCAGTGGGAATGTCTCAAATACTGGGCCATAGAACAAGTACCACAACAAGAAAGGGGAGGAAACCGTGAAAAAATCCTACGCCAAAAAGAATCTAAACATATAGTGGCGTTCAGAAGCCTGGATCCGAGAGGCCTCAACCAAGATGAAGAACTCTATGTACATCTCTGAAACTCTTTCCATATCATCAAAAAGTGAACACCAGAAAATATGAAGAATGCACAGCAGTGTGATAAGTCACTAGAGAGTCAAAAATGCTATGGAAATAAAGTGAGTAAAAGAACACAAACATTAAAAACAAGAAAACATGGAAAATCGATACCAGAATCGCCATGAAATCGACTTTGTAATCAAAATCGAAGCTAAATATGCCCACTTGAGAGCGTCAAAAACATTGGAAACAAGGGCAGCCAATGGCCAAGAAAACAGACATCTAAGCAGGACTTGCCGAAAGAATAATAAACAAAAGAAATTGTTTATACAAACAAAAAATGATATAGAGATAAGAACACTTAGTTCACTTTATTAAATTTCGCTATGTTTTTTTTCTAATAGTATAAACCACATTAACCACAATGCACTATAATGCAAAACAGGAAGTAACCGTGTGGTGGTAGAAATAAAAGAAGACTCTTATCTGTATTGCACTATCCTGTGAACAAGGTCAAAGTAACTTGACCGAAACGCGTAGGGCATGGCAAACATTGAATAAATCCGCCTTATCACTTCTGAAAACGAGTGAGTGCATTCTTTACCTTGCTGAAAGGCGAGACTTGAATATTGTAAGATAATACGCATTTGCTCTTTCTACACACCTTACACTTTCCGCACGGATAAAAACCGCTAAGGGATCCAAATGGCAATTTAGGGCTTTCAGTACTTTGATAACTATGGACCAAGGTGTCATGTAATGATCTTGCTTTTCTAAAAGTGACCAGAGGGTTAGAAAGGTAGATCTTCCCCTATTATAGTATCTGAGAGGAGAGTATGCCAGTTCTTCTTTAATATGCGTTTTAAGTGTCCAGCATTGTCCGAAAATGTGGTAATTATTCTGAACATGCCATTATTCCCTTTTCTCTTGGGTCTGACTTGCTCCCTAAGCAACTCACCTCTTTTGGTAGAGTTCACTTTTTGTAGGGCTTGCAATAACACTGCCTCGCCGTAACTCCTCACTATAAAGCGCTGCATGCTCTACTCGGCTGACAACTTAAAGTCTTGATCCCTTGTGTTGTTCCTCCTTAAACGCAACAGTTCCCCATAGGGGTTGCATTACCTGAGGTAGATTTACGATAGAGTTTAGTATGCAACTCGCCATCTGCTATAAATACATTAAGATCTAAATAGTTTACTGCCTGTGTGGTTACTTCTCCTGTGAACTTCAGGTTGATGGTATTAGAGTTCAGTACCTCAATGTACGTACGCGCCAGCTCTGGTGAAACCTTAAAGACAATGAAAAGATCGCCAATATTGCGGTGCCATGCTATAATCCTATCTGCCCAGATTTGGTAGGGTGCGGCCCAGGCCACCTGCTCCTCCCACCAGCCCACGAAAAGATTTGCATAACTTGGGGCGAAGCAGGTGTTCATCGCCGACCCGGACACCTGTCTATAAAGTTGGTTCTGATAAATGAATATATTATGTTTCAGACAGAAGCTTATGAACTCTATGAGCATGGTATTATGATCAGTAAAACGTAATGGGTGATGTTCTAAGAAAAATCTAACTGCTTCAAACCGTCTGCATGTGCTAAGCATAAAAGAGAATCCCTCCTCCCCCTTGATTTTGACAACATGCAAAAGAAGATCTTTAGTGTCCCTTAGATAAGACAGTTTTACTGTTTTGATGAACAGGTAATGCGTAATATTTGTATATAAAGAAAATAGCGACGCCGGCGTTTTGTGCAAACATCGATAAAGGCGGTTGCCGAAACGCGTCTGTGCGCCCCGAGTTCCTATGTTTAAAATTTGGAACTCTCCCCCGTGAGTGCTGTCTTCTGTGGAAAGGTACGATTACCTAGTGGCAGTGTGAGCTGGATACGAAGGCGGGAGCACCCCCGCTGTGACAGGCACCGTTCGAGAGTGTGCCAGGCTGGTGCACAGGGAGCAGTGATACATATATCTATATATATATATATCTATATCTATATATATATATCTATATATGCTTGCTCCCATGCACCTTTCGAAAACGGATCACTCGCTGGCGGGTGCTGCTCACACGGTGGTGCCCCGTGTATAATATCTCGCTCCAAGGTTTTCCTCTCTCCCGTCCGGGAAGAAGATAGCAGCACTCACGGGTTAGGTTGGTTTACCAGCTTTTATTTAGCGCTTCACAAACGCGTTTCGGGTCTTCCCTTCGTCAGTGTGTTATATGACAGATACAGCGCGGCGCCATTTTATATACAAAAAATGCATCACATTGTCCATTACGGGCAGTAGAAAGCAAGGAAGGACTATTTGCCACAGAGTTACTGTGGGCGCCATCTTTCAATATACATATATCGTATTCACACTTATTTGTTAATAAAGTTATATACAATATTTACAATATTTACAACAATGTTATCGACAAAATTCAATCTTTGTCAAGTGTGCTTAATCGTAAGTTAAATCCAAACGAAATTGAAATCTCGCCGTGGATCGGCATTAGTGGCTCCATAGAACCACCCTATTCCTCCTCACTTTCATTTATCTCGCCGTGTATCGGCTAAAACCCGCATAATGTGTGTACTTTTTATTAAGAGGTGTATACAGATTTATCTATCTTTTAGTGTGTCACCTAGACCCCCAGGTGCACCGTTAACTCTTCATTACTGTTTAAACCTTTTGGGCTTTTTGTTTGTAGATCAATGATAAATCTCGACTCTAATCTCCTCAATTTGAGTACCCTGTCCCCTCCTCTAGTATGAAGAGGCACATGATCTAGCCCAAAAAATTGAAGTAGGTTCCTGTTGCTTTGGTGTTTGATGGCAAAGTGTCTAGCAACTGGGTAGCTCATGTCCCTGTTTGTGATAGCACGCATGTGCTCTAGAATTCTGATTTTCACACTGTGTATCGTGCTCCCAATGTATTTTAGCTTGCAGGGACACGTCAGACAATAGACTACATGTGTGGTTTGGCACGTGATAAATTTTTTGATGGTTTGTCTTTCTTTCATACCCTTGATTTCATAATTAAGGGTTCTTTTACTGAATGCACAGGCTTTGCATTTCCCACACGGGAAAAATCCCCTTAGTTCTCCAAATGCCCCTTGTTTAACTGTGGGATTTTCAAGATGGCTATGGACCAATTTGTCTTTTAGTGATCTCGCCTTTCTAAAAGTCATTAATGGGACAGGTGGAATATCTTTCCCAATGATCTGGTCAGTTTTCAAAATGTGCCAGTTTTTTCTGAAAATGCGTCTTAAGGAATCTGCATCCTCAGAAAAGGTCGTAATTATACGGAATTTGCCCTCATCTTTCTTTCCTTCCTTTGTGTTAGCCTCCAACAGTTTTCCTCTCGGTATCTTATTGACCTTTTCTAGGGTGGTGTCTAGTAACTTCAAATCATAGCCTCTAGTAGCGAATCTATCAATGCTCTCTCTGGCTGCATTTAAAAAGTCGCAGTCCCTTGAGCAGTTGCGTTTCAAACGCAATAGTTCCCCATATGGGATGCTTCTCTTCAATTTTTCTGGATGGCCACTAGTTGCGTGTAAGGTACTATTGCCTGCAGTCGGCTTTCGATATAGGGCCGTAGTGATCTTATTCTCTTGAATCCTCACTTCCAGGTCGAGATAATTCACTGCCACCGAACTAATCTCGCCTGTGAAGTGTAGATTAAGATTGTTGTTATTCAGGTGGGCTATATAGTCTTCGGCACTATTGGCAGACCCTCTCCAGACTATAAAAAGGTCGTCAATGTACCTATGCCAGGTCACTATGTTGGCTGTCCATGCGGCATTGGTGGGGGACCTGACCACCTGCTCCTCCCACCAGCCCACGAACAAGTTCGCGTAGCTGGGGGCGAAGCAGGTGCCCATCGCGGTCCCTGACACCTGCCTGTAGAGGTCACCTTGGAAAAGAAAAATGTTGTTGTATAGGCAGAACCGTATGAGCTCAATTAGCATCTTACTATGTTCAAGTAATTTAATCGCCCTTTTATTCAGGAAATATTCCACCGCCTCCAGTCCCTGTTTGTGGTCTATGCATGTGTATAATCCTGTGATATCCAGTGTTATGAGAACAAACGATGACTCCCATCTGACTTTTTCAATGCATGAAATGAAATCTTTAGTATCTCTTATATAAGAGGACAACTGTAGGACAAAATGAAATAAAAAATGGTCCACAAAGACAGACATCTTTTCTGTTAGACTGCCCAATGATGAGACTATGGGTCTGCCGGGTGGATTCGCTCTGTCCTTGTGAACCTTGGGCAAATAGTAGTATGTTGGAATTATAGGATTGATAGCTCTCAGAAATAGAAATTCTTCCATAGTTAGCATCGATTTGTCCTGCCATTTTTTAATCATTTGATGGTACTCATTTATGCTCTCCTCATATCTCTTCTTGGTTGTCAATTCATAATTATGTGTGTCAGTCAATTGACGTAGGGCTTCCCTCACATATTGTTCCCTTGGTATCAGGACAATGTTACCCCCTTTATCGGAGGGTTTGTAGACTACTGCCGGATCCTTTTGTAGTTCCCTCAGGGTTTCCTCTTGGGCTTTAGTCAGGTTGCGTTTTGTAGTTCTGTGGTTTTCTTTCTCTCGCAATTGAACGAGATCCTTAATCACCGATTCAGAAAAAACATCAATCGCATCTTGAGGCATTTGAGGTAAAAATTGTGAAACCGGTTTAAAGTTGCTACATGGTGCCTCCTGATCAATCCCCAGGGTCCTGGCTCTTTGTGTTGTTGTCAATTCATTATCTTCTGTGGTCAATTCCTGTCCTTGTCGTAGTTCTTCTAACAGTTCCAATGTAGTGAGATCGTCCACCGTTAGTAAATCAGTCTCTTTTGCATTGCCTTTGATTAATCTGGCTTCTTAATTCGTTGGTTTTATCTTAAAGAATTTGTGTAGCTTGAGTTTTCTAGTAAATTTGAATAAATCAATCCTCGTTTGTGTATATTCAAACTTCGTTTGTGGACAGAAGGATAGCCCCAGTTTCAATACTGATTCCTCTGTCTTTGTTAGTTGTTTAGATGTCAAATTGATGATGGTAAGGTTGTCCTCTTTATTTACCATCTTGCGCCTCTCTTGTTCCGGGTTGTTTTCCGGGGCAAAACAACCCGGAACAAGAGAGGCGCAAGATGGTAAATAAAGAGGACAACCTTACCATCATCAATTTGACATCTAAACAACTAACAAAGACAGAGGAATCAGTATTGAAACTGGGGCTATCCTTCTGTCCACAAACGAAGTTTGAATTTACACAAAAGAGGATTGATTTATTCAAATTTACTAGAAAACTCAAGCTACACAAATTCTTTAAGATAAAACCAACGAATAAAGAAGCCAGATTAATCAAAGGCAATGCAAAAGAGACTGATTTACTAACGGTGGACGATCTCACTACATTGGAACTGTTAGAAGAACTACGACAAGGACAGGAATTGACCACAGAAGATAATGAATTGACAACAACACAAAGAGCCAGGACCCTGGGGATTGATCAGGAGGCACCATGTAGCAACTTTAAACCGGTTTCACAATTTTTACCTCAAATGCCTCAAGATGCGATTGATGTTTTTTCTGAATTGGTGATTAAGGATCTCGTTCAATTGCGAGAGAAAGAAAACCACAGAACTACAAAACGCAACCTGACTAAAGCCCAAGAGGAAACCCTGAGGGAACTACAAAAGGATCCGGCAGTAGTCTACAAACCCTCCGATAAAGGGGGTAACATTGTCCTGATACCGAGGGAACAATATGTGAGGGAAGCCCTACGTCAATTGACTGACACACATAATTATGAATTGACAACCAAGAAGAGATATGAGGAGAGCATAAATGAGTACCATCAAATGATTAAAAAATGGCAGGACAAATCGATGCTAACTATGGAAGAATTTCTATTTCTGAGAGCTATCAATTCTATAATTCCAACATACTACTATTTGCCCAAGGTTCACAAGGACAGAGCGAATCCACCCGGCAGACCCATAGTCTCATCATTGGGCAGTCTAACAGAAAAGATGTCTGTCTTTGTGGACCATTTTTTATTTCAATTTGTCCTACAGTTGTCCTCTTATATAAGAGATACTAAAGATTTCATTTCATGCATTGAAAAAGTCAGATGGGAGTCATCGTTTGTTCTCATAACACTGGATATCACAGGATTATACACATGCATAGACCACAAACAGGGACTGGAGGCGGTGGAATATTTCCTGAATAAAAGGGCGATTAAATTACTTGAACATAGTAAGATGCTAATTGAGCTCATACGGTTCTGCCTATACAACAACATTTTTCTTTTCCAAGGTGACCTCTACAGGCAGGTGTCAGGGACCGCGATGGGCACCTGCTTCGCCCCCAGCTACGCGAACTTGTTCGTGGGCTGGTGGGAGGAGCAGGTGGTCAGGTCCCCCACCAATGCCGCATGGACAGCCAACATAGTGACCTGGCATAGGTACATTGACGACCTTTTTATAGTCTGGAGAGGGTCTGCCAATAGTGCCGAAGACTATATAGCCCACCTGAATAACAACAATCTTAATCTACACTTCACAGGCGAGATTAGTTCGGTGGCAGTGAACTATCTCGACCTGGAAGTGAGGATTCAAGAGAATAAGATCACTACGGCCCTATATCGAAAGCCGACTGCAGGCAATAGTACCTTACACGCAACTAGTGGCCATCCAGAAAAATTAAAGAGAAGCATCCCATATGGGGAACTATTGCGTTTGAAACGCAACTGCTCAAGGGACTGCGACTTTTTAAATGCAGCCAGAGAGAGCATTGATAGATTCGCTACTAGAGGCTATGATTTGAAGTTACTAGACACCACCCTAGAAAAGGTCAATAAGATACCGAGAGGAAAACTGTTGGAGGCTAACACAAAGGAAGGAAAGAAAGATGAGGGCAAATTCCGTATAATTACGACCTTTTCTGAGGATGCAGATTCCTTAAGACGCATTTTCAGAAAAAACTGGCACATTTTGAAAACTGACCAGATCATTGGGAAAGATATTCCACCTGTCCCATTAATGACTTTTAGAAAGGCGAGATCACTAAAAGACAAATTGGTCCATAGCCATCTTGAAAATCCCACAGTTAAACAAGGGGCATTTGGAGAACTAAGGGGATTTTTCCCGTGTGGGAAATGCAAAGCCTGTGCATTCAGTAAAAGAACCCTTAATTATGAAATCAAGGGTATGAAAGAAAGACAAACCATCAAAAAATTTATCACGTGCCAAACCACACATGTAGTCTATTGTCTGACGTGTCCCTGCAAGCTAAAATACATTGGGAGCACGATACACAGTGTGAAAATCAGAATTCTAGAGCACATGCGTGCTATCACAAACAGGGACATGAGCTACCCAGTTGCTAGACACTTTGCCATCAAACACCAAAGCAACAGGAACCTACTTCAATTTTTTGGGCTAGATCATGTGCCTCTTCATACTAGAGGAGGGGACAGGGTACTCAAATTGAGGAGATTAGAGTCGAGATTTATCATTGATCTACAAACAAAAAGCCCAAAAGGTTTAAACAGTAATGAAGAGTTAACGGTGCACCTGGGGGTCTAGGTGACAAACTAAAAGATAGATAAATCTGTATACACCTCTTAATAAAAAGTACACACATTATGCGGGTTTTAGCCGATACACGGCGAGATAAATGAAAGTGAGGAGGAATAGGGTGGTTCTATGGAGCCACTAATGCCGATCCACGGCGAGATTTCAATTTCGTTTGGATTTAACTTACGATTAAGCACACTTGACAAAGAATGAATTTTGTCGATAACATTGTTGTAAATATTGTAAATATTGTATATAACTTTATTAACAAATAAGTGTGAATACGATATATGTATATTGAAAGATGGCGCCCACAGTAACTCTGTGGCAAATAGTCCTTCCTTGCTTTCTACTGCCCGTAATGGACAATGTGATGCATTTTTTGTATATAAAATGGCGCCGCGCTGTATCTGTCATATAACACACTGACGAAGGGAAGACCCGAAACGCGTTTGTGAAGCGCTAAATAAAAGCTGGTAAACCAACCTAACCCGTGAGTGCTGCTATCTTCTTCCCGGACGGGAGAGAGGAAAACCTTGGAGCGAGATATATCTATATATATATATATCTATATATATATATATATATATATTTATATATATATCAAGCTCCTTACTTCTCAGTAAATTAGGGCCAGCACTCGCGTTAGGTATAAACCATTAAGATTTATTTACGAGACTCGATAATAACAACAAACGCGTTTCGGCGTCAGCCTTCGTCAGTGTCGACGAGCGCCGTTGTCGTGGCAACTTAAATTAAAAAACAAATGCGTGCAATGAACAAAGGACTTCTGCTCGATTTCGAGCGCCATCTTGGAATATGTTGTTGATCACATATCCTGCCTTGCAATAATACAACCTAAATGTGTTACTCTGGTCAGATTATACAATAATTCCATCAAAGCCACAAATTAATAAGCAAGTTAGTTCACAAGCCATGTGTGTTAGCGCGTAGATTCAATTAAATAAAAACATGATTACGCCCTAGATGGGCTCGCGCTATTACTTCAAACACCAGTTTGTAACTTATTAGCATATGCGTTTCAATTGTGATAGATCTAACACATAATTAATTAGAGGAATCCATCTCAACTTTTTGTAAGGGCGCAATAAAGTTATATGATTCAATCACATTCTATGGATAACAAAATAACGCCCTGAATGGGCTTGCGTTAAAAGTTCAAGCTTCCTCTTGGAACATGTTTATATACATATAATAATCGTGATCAATTATCGTGATCAATCTATCACATAATATCTAATGACACTTATGTTTCTTAATCCTCTGGTGTCTACTTATCGCCCTGTATGGGCATTCTATAGTGGTCTTATCGGCATCATTTCTAATACAGTATGACCAGATCTATTCCAGTCCAATAATCGCATGCAAATTTGCACAGAGTGTGGGCAACCAATTTCTATTCAAATCACAAATGAACTGCAAGTTCCTCCCCGCTATTAAGACCACCCGGATGTTTCGTTTGTAGGTCTATAATATAGCGAGATTCCAATCTCCTCAGACTCATTTCTCTATCACCTCCCCTGATGCTCTTCGGGACATGATCAAGACAGAAAAATTGCAACAGAGATCTATTACTGTTATGCTTGCTCGCAAAATGGCGTGCAACTGGATAGTTAGTGTTATATATATATATATATATATATATATATATATATATATATATATATATATATATATACTGTATAAATGGCAAAAGACTTTGTCCTTTTCTATCTCGGCGTGGGTGGCACTGTGCTAATCCTATGCTTAAAGATTTTGATAGAAAAACAGACATTTGAGGTGAGCAGATCTAGAGTGTCGCTGGTGTTGAGAGTGCTCCATACAGGAGCTGCTTTCCACCTAAACTTGAGAACTACCCAGAGTTCTCTGCTTCTTTTTTGCATAATTTATTTGTCACTCTATGCCTGAAAGGGTATTTCTTTGACTTATACTGGGTGCTCCCTTGTGTCTGGACAAAGCTATACCTCTCTGAAGAGCTCTAATTAGAGCGAAACACTGTGTCAGGGGTTGCTTTTACTCATTTCAGGTTGGCTTGATTGGTATTTTACCAATTCAAAGCTGTAATACTGTGCCTGGAGTGGTAATTGGCTTTTGTCATTTTACAGCTCGTCAAGGACAGCACTGTGCTAGTCCTATGCTTAAAGACTTTGCTGTATAAATGGCAAAAGACTTTGTCCTTTTCTATCTCGGCGTGGATGGCACTGTGCTAATTGAGCAGATCTAGAGTGTCGCTGGTGTTGAGAGTGCTCCATACAGGAGCTGCTTTCCACCTAAACTTGAGAACTACCCAGAGTTCTCTGCTTCTTTTTTGCATAATTTATTCGTCACTCTATGCCTGAAAGGGTATTTATTTGACTTATACTGGGTGCTCCCTTGAGTCTGGACAAAGCTATACCTCTCTGAAGAGCTCTAATTAGAGCGATACACTGTGTCAGGGGTTGCTTTTACTCATTTCAGGTTGGATTGATTGGTATTTTACCAATTCAAAGCTGTAATACTGTGCCTGAAGTGGTAATTGGCTTTTGTCATTTTACAGCTCGGCAAGGCCAGCACTGTGCTAGTCCTATGCTTAAAAACTTTGCTGTATAAATGGCAAAAGACTTTGTCCTTTTCTATCTCGGCGTGGATGGCACTGTGCTAATCCTATGCTTAAAGATTTTGATAGAAAAACAGACATTTGAGGTGAGCAGATCTAGAGTGTCGCTGGTGTTGAGAGTGCTCCATACAGGAGCTGCTTTCCACCTAAACTTGAGAACTACCCAGAGTTCTCTGCTTCTTTTTTGCATATTTTATTTGTCACTCTATGCCTGAAAGGGTATTTCTTTGACTTATACTGGGTGCTCCCTTGTGTCTGGACAAAGCTATACCTCTCTGAAGAGCTCTAATTAGAGCGAAACACTGTGTCAGGGGTTGCTTTTACTCATTTCAGGTTGGCTTGATTGGTATTTTACCAATTCAAAGCTGTAATACTGTGCCTGGAGTGGTAATTGGCTTTTGTCATTTTACAGCTCGACAAGGACAGCACTGTGCTAGTCCTATGCTTAAAGACTTTGCTGTATAAATGGCAAAAGACTTTGTCCTTTTCTATCTCGGCGTGGATGGCACTGTGCTAATCCTATGCTTAAAGATTTTGATAGAAAAACAGACATTTGAGGTGATCAGATACAGAGAGTCGCTGGTGTTGAGAGTGCTCCATACAGGAGCTGCTTTCCACCTAAACTTGAGAACTACCCAGAGTTCTCTGCTTCTTTTTTGCATATATATATATATATATATATATATATATTCACTTAAAAAACCATAGGTTTCACACACGTTATAGTTAGGAATTAGCATTTAAAAAACCTTGCAAATTCACTTAAAATACCATAGGTTTCACACATGTTATAGTTAGCTGGACATTTCCCTCGTAAAAAACCAATGAAATTCCCCCGTTATAGTTAGTGCAGGCAACTATAACTCACGCGACCGCAATCCTCTGATGATGACGTCAGATATTACATCACTGATTACATATGTGTCTTTCTGAAAGATAAATATTTGTAATATATGTATAGCTAAAGATTATTGGAAGAAGACATGGGTAAATAGGTGTCTAAATACAGTGATGTAATATCTGACGTCATCAGCAGAGGATTGCGGTCGCGTGAGTTATAGTTGCCTGCACTAACTATAACGGGAGAATTTCATTGGTTTTTTACGAGGGAAATGTCCAGCTAACTATAACATGTGTGAAACCTATGGTTTTTTAAGTGAATTTGCAAGGTTTTTTAAATGCTAATTCCTAACTATAACGTGTGTGAAAACAACCCAGTGTCAGGCCTCTCTCTAAAGACAGAGGGTAAATGTCTACAGCTCGAAAGTACTTGATGGAATTCCACCAGGCGTTCCAACTAGGAGGGGTTTCCTGGCACCAGAGCATACAAATCTCTCTCCTTGCCAACAAAATCAGGTAAAACACCAATTTATATTGGGGCCCTGTCTGATCTCGTACCCCACCCAATATAGGTACAATGCCAAATAAGATGAGAGTTTGGCTTACCTCCACATCCGCACCCATGACCCTGGTCAAGGTTAAGGTAAGTAAGTCTGTGATTGACTCTGGTGAAAATTAAAAGATGTAGTGTAATTTTGGATATGCTTTTAATTACAAACAGTCAACCACACCTACTGCAGTTGAGTTGGACAGTAATGTGCTGCTTCTAGAATGTGTTGTGAACCTGTAACCTACTGGCTCATAAGGGTGTTCTAAAGGGGGTTGCTATGGAAACTCTGCCAATAGAGTGTGGGGAGAAGGGCATTAAACAGACTGTAGTTTGTTTGTTAAAATGACAGTGATTAACACATTATTAAGGCTACATTTTCTTAGTCACATGTATGTAATAAACGTTAGAGGAGTTGCAAAGTATGAAGAGTTGAAAGCTAAATATGTTTTTGGACCCCGTACATATTTGCAAAGCCATTGAAAAGTTACATGGTGGCCACTACAAATTCACGAATACACCCAAAACTACTACCACATTTTGCTTCTTCTTTTTTTTTTTTTTTTATATTTTTATTTTTATTGAAGTACTTTAGTACAATAAGGATTACTGGTCAAACATATACAGTATCAAATACCATAAAAAACAGCTTCAACATAAAGGATTCTCACATAATAAAGTTAAACATCATCCACTAAATAACCATCAATCCGAATCAAAAAAAGAACCCCAAATTTTATCAAATTTTCTCCCACCTCCCACCCGCAGAGCATAAATTTGTTCACTCTTTCTTACTCTCCTCATTTTCTGTATCCACTCTAATTTACTTGGAATCTGTTTTGTCCGCCAGTTTTGCAGTAGTAAAGATCTTGCAACTACCGTTACTATATACAATAGTTTAGTCAATTGGGCGGATATTTTAAGATCTGAATCAAAACCATATAGTATCAGTTTTTCATTAAAAGGGAGCGTAATTTTGAAATTAATCTGGCAGAACACAAAAATATCGTCCCAAAATTCCCTTATATTGGTACAGTGAGCCATTACGTGGGACCAGTTGGCGGAAATGTGCTGAGTACATCTGAAACAGTTTGAAGGATAGTTTGAATACATTTTGGAAATGGCAGCAGGAGTACGATATAATAACCATTTCCCCAAAAATAACATTCTTCGCCAATTAGCTCCCCGAAGTATATTAAAATTAAAATGGTTAATGGTCTTCCAAGTATTCATAGATAATACATGGTTTTCTTGTTCCTTCCATTTTTTAATTACTTTTTGACTTAAATCCGTTTCCCTACTGTATGCTAAGCAACGTTTCCATTCCCCTGGTCTCTTTATACACTCATTTATCAAGAGATCTTTAACCAATTGCGTTGGTTGATTAAGCTGTTCAATATCAAGTTGGCCCAAAAATTTAAAAATAGTATTATATGACAAAACCAACAAAAAATTTGTCTGAACAAGACTTGCCATCTCTCTAGGAGTTATCCAGCCTCCATTTTTTAAAAAATCAGCTACTTTACTAAATCCTACTCTGGCCCAATTGTCCACTATATCCGATCTACCTTTAATACCCATCAGTAGAAAAATACTGGACAGTGGAGTTGTTGCATTAACTAGTGGGAGTGAATATCTATTAAACATAACAGTACGTTTTTTAAGAAACCATAAGAGAATCTTATAACGAACTAATTTGGGGGATTTAAAAATCTGCGGGGGAGGGGGTAGCTCATTTTCAAAACAAATTAGATCGAAGAAACAATTAATAAACAAATTTTGACCTAGAGTTTGATTCCTAAATCTCGACAGATACTGTATAAAATAGGCATTATAATAATCTCTAATATTTGGCAGAGAAAGTCCTCCTTGATCTAAATCAGCATAGAGAGTATTGATTGCTATACGAGGAGGCTTCTTTGCCCATACGAATGCAGAGAACATAGATTCAATCTTGGAAAAATACGTTCCTGATAAAAAACAAGGAATAGTAGAACACCAAAAATTAAATAATGGAAGAATGGACATTTTTATCAGGGCAACCCGACCCAGGATTGATAGTGGCAGGGAATTCCAGCGTGTAAACATTAAGCGGATTTTAGAAAGAAGGGGTTCGAAGTTAAGCATATATAAGTCCGTAACTGACTGTGAGAAATAGACCCCGAGATATCTTTTGGGTTTAGTATTAATGCAACACTTTAGATCGGGATGTATTTCTGGATCTCTGTTCCCACAAATCAAAATCTCTGTTTTCTTTTTGTTTATCCGGTAACCCCCTAAGGCTTCGAACTCTTCAAAGATCTGAAGCATCTTAACTTGCGAATGAAGCTCAGGTTTAATTAATAACATAATATCATCCGCATAAAGTTTGATCTTACTTATTGAAGGAATAGGGGGAGAGATATTAACACAGTTCCTTATTGCAGCCGCAAGGGGCTCAATAAAGAACGCAAACAAGACTGGGGATAAGGGACATCCCTGTCTCGTACCTCTCTTAACGAAAACAGTACCGACCATTACCGTATTTATAATAATATTTGCTTTGGCCATAGTATACAGATTTCGAATTAAATTTACAATTTTATGGGGAATACCAAAGTGCCTTAAAATAATAAAAAGTGTCTCCCAAACCACCAAATCAAACGCTTTTTCTGCATCTAATAACAAAATCAATGCTGGGATCCCTCGTGTCTCAAAATAATCTAAGGCATCAACTAAATAATGTGTGTTTGTAAACAGTTGCCTTCCTGGAATAAAACCGTTCTGATCCGGGTGGATCAATTCTGTTGAGATTTGATTCATGCGCATTGATATTAATTTAGTAACGATTTTATAATCTGTGTTTAGTAAGGTAATTGGTCGGTACGAGTTTGGGTCTTTAGCATCCTTCCCCTTCTTCAGAAAACTCACCACCGTTCCTTCTCTAAAAGAGTCCGGGATCGAGCCTCCTTCCAACATCGAATTTAATAATAACAAAAAAATATTTGAAAAAGTGCAAAAAAACATTTTAAAAAATTCCGCTGGAAATCCGTCTGGGCCAGAAGCCTTCCCATTTGGTAGCTTTTTGACCACCAATTCTACCTCTTCCACTGAGAAAGGGCATAACAATGCTTCCTGATCGGTTTGAGAAAGGCAGGGCAATGCACAATTTTCTAAAAAATCCGATAGTTTTATTTGATCAATACTATGTTGCTGACTATAGATTTTATTATAGTGAGTGAGCATTATCTTCCCTACCCCAATCGAGTCTATTGTATCTATTTGAGTCGCTGGACATCTTAATTCTCTGATCAAATTAGCCGTTGCTTGTTCTCTCACCTGCCAAGCTAGGAACTTCCCAGTAAAATTACTGTCTTCATATATTTTTTGAGAATGTCTGCGAAAAATCTCCTCGCTTTGACCATAATAATGTGCGCTTAATGCCCTTTTGGCTTCATCTAATTGATGTGAGATCGTATTGGATGAGTTCGCCTGTCTTAATTTGTTTAAAGCTTGTATTCTTTGTTCCAGCGCCTCTTTTTTACTTTTAATTGCTTTAAATACTGCTGCATCTTTAATTATAATTATACCACGGATAAAGGCTTTCATAGCATCCCAGATAATATTAATCGGGGCCGAGTTGACATTGCGAAATACAAAATCATTGATCTCTGTTTTCAAAGACGTTACCCACATTTCATCATTCAAGTATGTTTTGTTGAATACCCAACGCTTAGGAGTCTTTGAGTTTGGATCCAGAGCAAAATTAATAACCAACATTGCATGATCTGAGAACCCATTATGAATAGGCCTTTGATTCAACATATTAAGCTGTCTAGAGGCTAAAAAAAAGTCAATCCGTGAAAAAGACTTAAACCTGCCTGACCAACATGTGTATTCTTTTTTTGACGGGTATTGAGTGCGCCATGGATCACAGAGGTCCAAAGTTTTTTTATAGTTAAGAATAACTTTCAATGATTTAGGTTTGACTTGTTTCCTAGATTGCGTGGTCTTATCCAGCCGTAAGTTCATAATTAGATTGAAATCTCCTCCAATAATAATATCTCCTGCCACCATCAGTAAAGATTGAAATAGATCCTCATAAACTGAGGAGCAATCGTCTACCGGAGCGTATAAACTGACGAATGTAATAGGTCTCAATCTATTTTTTATTCTACAAGAGGCCCAGCACCAACGTCCTGATGCATCCTCATTTGTTTGTATGATCTCAGGATAAATATTCTTATTCAGAAATATGGCAACCCCTCGCTGAGCCTCTGAAAATGAAGAGAAACCACGATATGAGGCCCATTTTTTAAACATAGAGAATTGATCCAATTTTGCATTTGGGATATGAGTCTCCTGCAGCAATATTACCGAAGGATTTTCCGACTTAATCCATAACTCTATGGCCCGTAGTTTCTTTTTGTTATTTAAGCCGTTCACATTGAAAGAAATAATTTTCAAACAGTCACTACTCAGTATTTAGATAGATTACATATTTTCTGGAGGAATCTCTCATTTTAGTAAACAAAGAACCACCTATCAGGCATAGAATAGTTAATAAAAAACATAATAATAGACCTAGCACTAAAGACTTCATTATTTTAACCCCTACAACACACCCACCACCCCCCCAAACCCCACCCTCCAATCGCCCCCCCCACCCCCACCATTGGCCAAGATTCCCCAACCCACGCAGACCAATGGTTCCAACCCCCTGCCAATCGGGTGACATCTCTCACCCCCTGGACCCCCTGGACTCCGCACTCCATCCTGTGCACCTGATCCTCCCCTCACCCTATCAAAAAAAAAAAAAAAAAAGAAACATCATCTAACCACGACCGTCACAACTATCAGTCTATATTTAGGGAAAGAAAACATTTTGCTTCTTCACTGAAGTACAAGAAAGGGTTAAGAAATAGTGACCTTTGAGAAGTACAATAACAAAAGTAAAATATGAAAGATTTTGATTTGCTACCTTTGACATTATCTCTGAGTGCAAAGTTGAAAAGGTTAAAATTAATGGTTGCTTTGTATGAGAGTGGTATACTATTCTTATGCTCAGTTTTTACATGTTCTCTGAGATTTCAGTCCAATAACATAAAAAATAATACCTGAGCAACCAACTCAATTTACAGGTATGTAAATTGCAATGTAGTTTTTAAAAAACATTATTGTAAAGGTATGTGTACACATGAGGTTGGTAAAAGTGTGTATGATATATACAAAAGTATTGTGAGTGTATTAGGTGATCTGTGGGTGGGTTTAAGAATGTGTGTGTGTGCCTCTGTGGGTGCGTGAGAGAATATATGAGTGTCTGTCTGGGGCTGAGAGTACATGTGTGAATAGTCCTTTCATCATGTGCTGTCCTGGAACTGTAGAGTGTGCATGATCGAGTGTGCATTAAAAAATGTTTGCTGAGCTTTAAACGTCTGTTTTATTATGTACTACTTACCAATTAGGTAGGGTGTAGGTAAGGCATAGGGCATGGTGCTATGTGCTTACAGGGTAGGACATGCACTTTAAAGTCTCGGGCCAGATGTGCCAAGCTTTTTCCAGCTTGCAAATGGCCCGTTTCCCAGAATTGGGCCGTTTGCAACCTGAAAAAAGCATTTTTAAATGCTTAAAGCCCTATTTGCGATTTGGTAAACTATTACCAAGTCGCAAAATGTGTTTGCGAATCGCTATTAGGTAGGGGGTCTTCCTAAGAATGAGTCGCAAGAACATGTATGAATGTTTTGCGACCGGAATGCAATTGCAAAACATTCATACTATAGGCAACTCCATGAAGGAGGTGGTAACCCATTTGCAAATGGGAAGGGGTCCTCCAGGGGCCCCTTCCGCTATGTGAATGTGGGCACCAACATTCTTAAAGAGCAGGCAGTGGCCCTACAGAATAAGGCCTACTCTTAAAAATGAAAAAGAAACTGTTCATTTTTATTTTTGAAATGCATCCCATTTTCCTTTAAGGAAAATGGGCTGCATTTCAAACTAAAAACCACTTTATTTAAAAAGCAGTCACAGACGTGGTGGTCTGATGACCCCAGAAGGCCAACCTTCCCTGTGGGTGCTAGCCATTCCAACGGGTGCAAAATTGTGATCTGCCTCATGAATATTAATGAGGCAGGTCCCTTGCGACCCATTGGGAATTCCAAACAGTGTAAAACACACTGTTGTACACCGCTGTTTGCGATTTCCTAATAGCGAGGTGCAAACATTTGCTATTAGGAAATCGCAAATGGGAGTCTATGTACATCTGGTCCTGTTAGTTATTTGTGTACTTTGAGACCTCTAGGCATAGTTAAACATGCTTTCTTTCACCCATACTGCAAGTTATATACATTTTTAGAACACACTTACGTATGCAGAAGTAACAGAGACACTTGTAGGCACATCTATAAAGGCCAACACTAGGTAATATAGGCAGTAAGTAATACATACAGCCACTTATATAGACATAAATAGATTGTGACATAGTTACTTTCACATCCAGTGACAAACCTAGAGAGGGACTGATACACTTATTTAGATATGTACTGAAGTAGTGATACCCCTAATCACCCATACAGACAAGTAGCCCTAAAAATATATTCTGGACCTGCTACTTCAGAGCCTGTGTAGGAGTTGTAATTGCTAGGTCGAGATTAGGTTGTTATTAAAAATTCCTTTCCAAGCTTTCAAATTCCCATCTACTACATCTAAGTCACCCCTAAGATAGGGTGCATGTAGGCCATACAGCAGTGTGCTATCTTCTTAATGGGTAAGACATGTTTTAGTTAGTCGCATGCACACTTCCAGATCCATATGACCAGCTAAACATCAGTGTCCCACCCATATTGCAACTCACATATGTATTTACAGAATCATACATGCACCAACCCACCCAGTCAGACTGAGACACAGGCAATTATACATTCAATAACATGCCCATACAGCACTTATGTATGCAGCAGTAACAGAGCAAGTTGCACTCACAGTTATATAGCCCAACACTTAGTAAAACAGCCAGTAAGCAATCCATACAGCCAGTTACATGCACATGTAGAGACCCATAGAGATACTAAGACAGTTAGAGACATAGTCACTTACACATCCAGAGACACATCCAGAGAGGGACTGATATACCTATTTAGATATGTACTGAAGTAGTGATACTCCTAATCACCCATGCATACAAGTAGCCCGAAAAACTTGTGTTGGGCCTGCTACTGCAGAGCTTGAGTCTGTAGTTTTAATGATAGGTTGAGTTGGCATTCAAAACTCCTTGCCAAGCTTTATATTATTCTCTTCCACTGCATATAAGTCACCCCTAAGATCAGTGTACACAATCCATATGGCAGGGTGCTATGTGCTTAGAAGATAAGACATGCACTTTAAAGTCTCAGTCAGTTTCATGTGCAGTTTGAGACCCCTAGGCACAGTTAAATATCCAGTGTATCACCCATACTGCAACTTACATATTTACAAAACCAGAGTCACTCACGTAGGCAGTCAGAGATAGAGGCAGAGGTACTTACACATTCAGTCACATGCCCATACAACACTTATGTATGCAGCAGTAACAGAGCCAGTTGCACACACAGTTATATAACCCAAGGCTCACCAATACAGCCAGTAAGCAATCCATACAGTCAGTTACATACACATGTAGAGACCCATAAAGATACTAAGACAGCAGGGGCGGCTCCGCCCCTAAGGTGGAGGAGCATCGCCCCTCTGCTCTCAGAGCAGGAGTAAGGAAAAATAAAATGATAATAACCTTGCTATTATCATTTTATTTTTCACTATAAGGCTGGGGCACGGTGGGGCAGGGCTGAAGGCACAGGGGCAGGAGTGGTTTGTACACTACAAGTGCGCATGACTGCTTGGCCTGTCATCATGGGCCGGCCAAACAGTCATGCGCACTTTGCATGTTCCCCAACAGGCTGTAATGCACAGCCTGGTGAGGAAAATGCACAGGCTCCCTGTCCCCGTCTAAGAGTCGAACCACAGTGCTCACACCAATCACAATGCTGCATTGCAGTGTTATGATTGGCTTAAGAGAGATATGTCACCCCGGATATTAGCCAGGATGTACATAGCCCAAAGGGCAGGGTGCTATATCTTTAGAAGGTAAGACGTGTACTTTGAAGTTTCAGTGAGTCACATGCACACTTTCAGACTCATATGTCCAGTTAAACATCCAGTTTCCCACCCACACTGCAACTTGCATATATATTTACAAAACTATAGAAACACTCACCCAGCCAGTCAGTTAGAGACGGAGGCACTTACACATTGATTCATATGTCCTTTAAGAAAGTTTTGTATCTAGCAGTGATAGAGCCAGTTGCACACACAATTATTAACCCCAATACTTATTAATACAACCAGTAAGTAATCCATACAGCCAGTTTTATACATATATAGAGACCCACAGCCATGTTGAGGGACAGGAGCTGTTAATGGAGGCAATGAGGTGTCGGTGAAATGACTGAAACATGCACAACAACCCACTGTGGTTTTTATGTAACATATACTTTCTGAGATGCACGACAGACTCACTGTAGGAATACCGCAGCACTACGAATACCAAGAGGCTGAGCGGAATAGCCACGTCCATCCGGGCGGGTATTAAATGTTAATCGAGGTGCTTCAGAAAAACTGTTTGTGTATGCCCAGACCAGCCTAGCCCAAGAAGAAGTGCTGGTGCAAGAAACGCGTCGGCTCATGCTGGACAATTTTCATTCTGATTTGTGTTTGATTTGGACACTCACACGGCAAACTCCATTAAAGATTTCAGCGAAACTTACCTGATTGAGGCTCTTCCGTTTTTGCGTAACTTTGTTTTGGATTTGTACTGCTTGCCTACGCCGTGGAATGAGCCCGCTGCAGTGGAGCAGACCCTCGGCAAACGCCAGCGGTGCAGCCATGTTGAGGGATGGGAGCTGTTAATGGAGGCAATGAGGTGTCGGAGAAATGACTGAAACATGCACAACGACCCACTGTGGTTTTTATCTAACATATACTGTCTGAGATGCACAACAGACTCACTGTAGGAATACCGGAGCACTACGAATACCAAGAGGCTGAGCGGAATAGCCATGCCCATCCGGGCGGGTATTAAATGTTAATCCAGGTGATTCGAAAAACTGTTTGTGCATGCCCAGACCAGCCTAGCCCAAGAAGAAGCGCTGGTGCACAAAACGCGTCGGCTCATGCTGGACAATTTTCATTCTGATTTGTGTTTGATTTGGACACTCACACAGCAAACTCCATTAAAGATTTCAGCGAAACTTACCTGATTGAGGCTCTTCCGTTTTTGGGTAACTTTGTTTTGGATTTGTACGGCTTGCCTATGCCGTGGAATGAGCCTACTGCAGTGGAGCAGACCCTCGGCAAATGCCAGCGGCGCAGCCATGTTGAGGGACAGGAGCTGTTAATGGAGGCAATGAGGTGTCGGTGAAATGACTGAAACATGCACAACGACCCACTGTGGTTTTTATGTAACATATACTGTCTGAGATGCACGACAGACTCACTGTAGGAATACCAGAGCACTACGAATACCAAGAGGCTGAGCGGAATAGCCACGTCCATCCGGGCGGGTATTAAATGTTAATCCAGGTGCTTCGAAAAAGTGTTTGTGTATGCCCAGACCAGCCTTGCCCAAGAAGAAGTGCTGGTGCACGAAACGCGTCGGCTCATGCTGGACAATTTTCATTTTGATTTGTGTTTGATTTGGAGACTCACACGGCAAACTCCATTAAAGATTTCAGCGAAACATACCTGATTGAGGCTCTTCCGTTTTTGGGTAACTTTGTTTTGGATTTGTACGGCTTGCCTACGCCGTGGAATGAGCCCGCTGCAGTGGAGCAGACCCTCGGCAAACGCCAGCGGCGCAGCCATGTTGAGGGACAGGAGCTGTTAATGGAGGCAATGAGGTGTCGGTGAAATGACTGAAACATGTACAACGACCCACTGTGGTTTTTATGTGACATATACTGTCTGAGATGCACGACAGACTCACTGTAGGAATACCAGAGCACTACGAATACCAAGAGGCTGAGCGGAACAGCCACGTCCATCCGGGCGGGTATTAAATGTTAATCCAGGGGCTTCGAATAACTGTTTGTGTATGCCCAGACCAGCCTAGCCCAAGAAGAAGTGCTGGTGCACGAAATGCGTCGGCTCATGCTGGACAATTTTCATACTGATTTGTGTTTGATTTGGACACTCACACGGCAAACTCCATTAAAAATTTCAGCGAAACTTACCTGATTGAGGCTCTTCCGTTTTTGGGTAACTTTGTTTTGGATGTATTGAAGTACTGAGACTCCTATTCACCAATGCAAACAAATAGCCCTTTAAAGATGTTTTGGAGCTGCTACTCCACAGTCTATGTGTGCAAGTTTGCTGCTAGGTTGAGTAGACATTTAAAATCCCTTGCTAAGCCATAAAGTCCTTTTTTGACATAGACATCACCCCTAAGATAACCCATAGGTAGATATGCAGTGATGCATACCCTGACACACCCAGATATACTCTAAGCCATATAGCAGCAGTCCCAGGTACACACTGATTCATATTCTAACACACTGAAGCAAACACTCATGCGTACACTAAGACACCCTGTATAAACTGATGTAGACTGTAAGACATGCAGGAACACACTGATGCATACACTGAGACACACAGGCACACTCATGCATACACTAACACACCCACTTACAGACTTAAGCATACACTGCCACAACCTGGAGCTCACTTATGCATACACTGACACACCCAAGTACACTCTGATACATATAGTGACACGACCACACATACACTAATACATATACTGAGACACCCAGGCACATACTGATGCACACTCTAATACAGTTAAAGCTTTTATAGCAAACTCTTTTGGGTGACTTAACAGACTTTAGCATGTCCAAAATATGAAACTCTTTAAAGATCAACTGCTTAAATGTATTCATAAAACAAACCCGTGTGCAGCTTTGAATTAAACCTAGAAATGTATTGAGCAAAACAGGCAAAGTAGCAATCCTTAAGATTGGGAAGCGCCAACCCTCCATCCTCCCGCAGTTCATATAAAGTGCTTAGTGCAACTCTGGCCATTTTTATTTGCTAAATAAATGATGAAAACATGGACTCTATGGATTTTTAAAAAAGGGTCAGATAAAACACAAGGATTAGCCGAGAACAAAAAAATTGAATAATGGAAGGACCAACATTTTAATCAGGGAGATTCTCCCTAGCATAGTCTTCGGGAGAGAATTCCACTGAAAAAATAGATCTTGAACTTTTAAAAGGAGGGGAGCGAAGTTAAGGGCATACAGAGCCTCAACCTTTGATGAGAACCTGATGCTGAGATATCGCTTTGGATGTGAATTAACACGAGACCATATCTGAGCGTAAGGCGTCAGAATTAAATTCACACAATATTATTTCTGTCTTCTTCTTGTTAATTGTATACCCTCCCAACTCTTCAATTTGAGCTAAAATCCAAAAGACATTTTCTTGGGTCTCATGCCTACTACCTCAAATTAACATGATATTATCGGCATATAGTTTTATCTTATCCATCTGAGGAAGAGGGGGTGGATATTGTTATTTCCTCCGATCGCTCTGGCTAATAGCTCAATGAAAAAGGCTAATAAAATAGGGGATAGCACAACACCTTTATTTGCCCCACTTCTTTTGTGTTGATGATAATACGGGCTTCGGTTTTACAGTGCATTTTGTACATAAACCCTGTAATCCAGGATGGAATAACAAATCTGGTCAAGATATTAAATGAGTTTTCCCAGACCACAAGGTCAAAAGCTTTTTCTGCATCTAGCAGAAACACCAGAGCCTGTATGTCATAAACTGCGATATAGTCCAAGGCTTCTGCTAGATAGTGTGTATTAGTCCCTAACTGCCATCCGGGTATAAAGCCATTCTGATCTGTATGGATCAAACCTATTGAGTTAAATCTCTTGGAAAGCAGCTTTGTGATAATTTTATAATCCATGTTTAGCAATGTAATAGGGCGATATGAGTTTGGATCCTCGGCATCCTTGCCTTTCTTCAAAAAGCTTACAACTTTCCCTTTAAAAAAAGAAGGCAGTATAGCGCCCCCTTATAGCATTGTGTTAGCCAAGCAATAAAAGGTAATTGGATAGGACATCTGAAAAAAGTTTTTTAAGTTCTCTTGGGAATCCATCCAGGCCACAGGCTTTGCAATTCGGAAGATTCTTGATAACCTCCATCAATGACTCTCTAGAAAAGGATTGCAACATGTTAACCCCCTCTGCTCTAGTTAATGTTGGAATGTTGAAATCTGATCAAAATCTGCCCTGGGAGACTATGTCGACTGACTGAGTTTGTGTATATGTTTGTTTATAATGCTCTAGCAGAATTTCTCCCACCAGCTCTGGTTCCCTACTCCTAATTTCTGAGGCTGGGTATTTCAAGGCACTTATCCTGGTATTGGCTGCTTGTTCATGTGCCTGCCAAGCTAGGAATTTCCCAATGAAGTTGCTTTTCTCATAAACTTTTTGGGAATGGGCCGACTTATAAAAGCGCACTTTGTATAATATGCTTTGCTCATTGCCTGTCTAGTAGTGTTGAATGTTTTTTTATTTGCCCTGGATGAATTCTTCAAGAATCTATCACAGGTCTGCTGTACTTTTTGTTTGAGTTTTTTATCTTTTAAGCTTGTTTCTGCATCCTTGCCTATCATGCCTGGTAGGGTGGTCTTATCATTAATAATAAAAAATTCCCTTATCTCCTCTTGTGAAATTGACACCCATTCTTCCATCTACAGATATTGTTTATTAAGCACCCAGCATCCGGGGCACAATGGGGGCTTACCCACTGCTATCTCAAGACTGTTCATTGCGTGATCTTAAAAGCCATTAGGTATGGTAGTTGGAGTTTTATAATTCAAGGCTTTGGAGATAAAAAATAAATCTATCCGTGAAGAGCTACAGAATCTCCCTGAAAAGCAAGGATATGTAATTTTTGTAGGACAAGCTGACCTCCAGGGGTCGACTAACGCAAGTATTTCATGGAAGTTCATAATGACTTTCAAGGATTTGGGTTTTGTCTGTTTTTTTCCTGGACCGAGGTGTCCACTTTGAGGTTCTGCAGCACATTAAAATACCCCTGATTATCAATTCACCAGGATTTTGTAGTAGCTACTGGAACAGGAATAAAAGCTAGCGAATGTTATAAGGCTTGACCACACAGAGCAGCTCACCCAGCACCAGCGGCCCTCTTTATGGCTGGCACTGTTTACAACTTCAGCACCCGGCCCATTTCCCAAGAAGATAGCCGTACCCTGTTGGGCGGCTTGGGAAGACGAAAACCCTCTATATGCTGCCCAATTTTTAAACATCAAACTTCCTGACAGCTTTCCAGCCGGGATATGGGTTTCCTGAACTAAAATCGCTGCTGGGTTTTCGGCTACCTTCAGGAAGTTATTAATACTGATAATGTATTCTTAAATAGCCATAAAAGGAAAAATGTTGTTTTACTGACCCCCCGCACCTGCGGATCAGAGTTACGCCAACCATACAGCTGCCTTTTACACAGGGAGAGACACAAGCCCAGCCTTTATCCCCATCTTTGTTTCGCCATAAACTAATGAAGAAGTCCAATCGGTGGTTGGTCCTCCCTTCAAACAAGGTTAACATTCTACTCTGCCACCCTTGATGCATGAACTAAACAACTGCATACTTGGATTCAATTTTGTCAAACTTTTCATCGCAGGCCTCCACCTAACCTGTGCCCCCAATTCTATCTACCTCACCTCCTCCCCTAAGCTGCGGTAAGTGGTGAACCACCCCATTCACACCTGACATGCTTCCCCACCCCCAAAAATCTCGCACCGTGACCTTCTGCCAGGATCGAGCGGCCTACCCATACCCCTCCTACCCCGTCAAGATGCTGAAAACAAGATAAATGCGGACCCAGCCCAACAATCCAACCATAAGTGCTTAGCAAGAAATACTAAGCCAGGCCCCCAGCCCAGAGTTCCCACGCAAGCGCTGGGTGCCTCATAGAACAGGAAAACATTGTATGATTGTAATCACTGGCCCTGGTTAGCCTAAGATCGGGCTTATTCAGCTAAAAGTACATAGCAAGAAATACTAAACCAGGCCCCCAGCCTGGAAAGCCAGCGCCACATGAAATGGGCAAACATTTTAGTTAGCCCAAGACAGCCAGAATCTAAATTTTGGTCACTCAGAATTCAGCTAAGGCTGATTCGAGATTAGCTGTTGTAGTTCCTGAGCCTTGGAGACATCACAGAACACATGAAATTGCCCCTTTACTAGCACTTTAAGTTTAGATTGCTGCGCAATCGTTGCCTGGGCTCCCTGTGCCCTGAAAAGGTGAAGCATTTTTACAAATTCTTTCCTTCGTTTAGCTACAGAGGCTGACATATCTGAAAATATGTGACAGAGGAGGAATTTCTGGTGTGCTGAACTGTCTCTGCTTGATCGCATTTGCTGGTACTTGCTCTTTCATCTGATAATCTCCAAAATTCACGAGTATTGCGTGAGGAAATTTCTGATTTATGGGCTGATGTGCTGGTACTCGATGAGCTCTTGTGAGTGTAAGGTCACCAGAATATTCAGGGAGAATGTGCGTTTTAATAAAAGTATTCGCCCACTGGATTGTGTGATGTCACTCAAGTCCTTCTGGAATTCCAACAATGCATAAATTAGTGCGTTGGGAATGATTTTCCAGTTCCTCCAGCTTATACTGGATTGAAGATTTCTGTTTCTGAAAGGTGGCCGCCTTTTCCTGCAGAATAGATACCTGATCCTCTAGCTGAGAAATCCTTACTTTCGATTCTTTTAACCTCCCTGGGATATGGGCAACGGTCTTCTCGATCTTTAGAGAGGCGTACATGTAAAGCTGAACTTTCTATAGTTTGTTAAGCTTTCAGGTCCCTTATCTCCTCCAGAATGAGGTTTAGTCTGAGCATTCCATTGCATAATTAACGGAGGCTTCCCCTGAAATCCCTCATCGCTTGAGAGATTTAAGCCTGGCTCCTCTTGCATCTTCCCGCTTCCTGAGTCCTCCTGTTCAATATCTAATGAACGAAGGACTGTTGCTGACTGGATTGAAGGCACCAATGGCTGAGCTATTTCCAAAATGTCCCTTGGAGAGAGAGCCAAGGAGGATTGTGGGGGTTATGGCTTCTCAAACAGGTCGGCCCAGAGCATGCGCCTGCGCCTGCGCCCGAACCCGATTTGGCTTTCATGAAAGGAAGATATACCATGACTTCTCTGGCTTTTGGTAGAATAGCCTCCGGTTCCTGGCTGACCACCACTGAGCTTTGTTCTAAGATCCGACTGAGTGAAGCTATCCCAAGTTCTAGACTATTATGGCTCTGGATCTGGCTCATAGAAACTTCCTCCAAAGTCCCCTCCTGGCACTGCTGACCCTCAATACTGCTTACACCTTCTTTGTGCTTATTAGTATTACTAGGGAGGGCGTATTTTTTTACAGGCTGTGGTAGTGCAGTTTGCTTGAGCTGGGCCTGTGCAGATTTATCAAAGTGGGTCGTGGTTGTAGTGCCAGAGACCTTAGAATGACTTTGCCTATTTGCATCCAAACACCTAGTCTTTAATCTTGCTTCTCAGTCCCTGCTTATCCACTACATTGCAGTGTACTGACAGCCTCCTATAAGAGCTCCTACTGCTGTGGCCCTACCCAGCGACCCTCTACTGAGTAGCAGCACCATGACCTGTGGAGATAGATACCAGAGCGTGTGCATTTACCATGGTGAGAAACCTGGAGGCCACAGCACAGCAAGGTAGAACTCAGTCTTTCAGAAGTCTGGGCACCACTTGTCGTCAGGGGTGCAGAACATGTAGGAGATATTCATCCACGCTGGAAACTTCTTCAAACTGTTGAGTCAGCCAAGAAGGGGGGGGGCACCACATCTCCCTCGTGCCCCCTCCCAATGGAAGCAGAGCAAAACAAAGAAGTAAAAGAGGAGCCCCATATGCCTCTCACAGCCATCTGCTGCCGAGGTAATTCTTGAAGACAGCACTCGTATCCTCCACTTTTACAGGCGTTTCGCCCAGCTTGGTCGCAGCCGAAAACCCGCAGCTGGCAGCCAGCAGCTGCCCTCGAGTAACTGCACGTAGCATAACGCTGCGGCGGTGCATCCTGACTTGGCAGGGCGGAGGAGCGTTGGTGCTTCAGCTGACGATCATCCCTTCACCTGTATTCATCATTTACTACCGACCTTCACAGGCAGAGTTGTCTCCAGCATGAGTGACTTCATTTTGGTTTCTGATAGTTAAGTTTCTATAAATGAGAGGGTTTGACGTTGTTGCAACTTTCTTGAGTGACCTAATCTGGTTGCTATAGGGTTAATTATGGGACAAGACAAACTGAGTTCAATGTCATGATTAACTTCATAGAGGTTTACTGCCCTAATGAAGTTCAAATCAAATCCACTAGGGTGGTTCACAAACAAAAACTTCCTTAACTAATTTCACAGAATATGGAAAACTGAAGGATCTACCTTGCAGAAGATATTAGTGCTCAAGAGATTATATTTAGTTCGATACAATCTCTGCCACTGTTAATTTAATGCTGACTAAAAATTACTTGCCAAAGTGAGACCATATTAAGAAGCATTTTGATCATGCCTTCAGCAAGGCTCAGAATAATTGTAAAAATGCATAAAAAATGTTCTTAGAGACCCATTTGAAATTACCTGGTGTAGAAGTCAATATAAACAGGTTCTGAAAGAGAGGACAATTACAATTAGAGAGGAGGCTTGGGATAATTTGGTAAGAGCTAGTTAATTGAATTACCTAAGCTTATTTTGCCATATAAAGTGTTTCTGCTGCTGTTTATGGCTCTTGCATTTGGGGTCACACTGATTGTCAGCAACTACAAAGGGGGGTGAAATCTGTAGCTAGAAGATTGCTTGCCATCCCCCAAGCATTTGATAGCCACAAACAATTAGGTTTATGCCATATCGAGGATATTATTACCCGAAGGCCTCTCAGATCTAGTACTCTATATGAGTGAAATCTGAACCTAGTCTCAATAGAGCGCTGATATTTGGCGGCCTTATCTCTAAATTATCCCTTTAAAAGTCAGTTGCTAGATTTTATTTGAACTCCCCATAATAATGTGGGTATAACGATATACTACTATTTTAACAAAGGCAGAATGAAAATTAAAATTGAATGGTTTAGAATGAGTGGTCAAGGAACAACAAGAAATGGTCTTGAAAGCAGTTACAGTCCATGCATTCATATCCTAAGGTGAAGGCACCCAGTTTTATATGTTGCACCTGTTAAATCATCACCATTGTTATATTTTAACACGTTTTCGTTTAAATATTGCACATTTCATGGTGAAACACACCCTAGAACTGAATAAAGGTTTAAAGAGAATAGAGTATGCCCCTGTTATTGAATTTCCATTAAGAGCACATTGCTCATTATCTTTTTTCCTACATTTTATAAACTTCCCAGAGCACACTTTATAAAACAACATGTATATAACTGTACACAGTGTAGACTGGCTCTCATTTTCTAATAGTCCTTACCAACCACATTTTGAAACTCTCCCTAATCTGAATGCAGAGATTTTACCAAACTAATTTGTTTTAATGTTTTTTAAATGTTTTGTATGATATGTTATCTTTTGTAGATGTGTTGCACATACCGAATGAAGATTATTTAGATTGACTAGTACTCTATATTTAATAATTGTTTATGCCTCTGCAGATCTTATTAAAGAATTGCTGTGCTAAACGGTTTTAACACATATTTCTTGGCATTAGTTTTACACACCATCCGTGTGTACCTCTAGAATTCACATTCAATCAACTATTTAAAGACTTATTATTTTATCTGTCCTTAATTTAAACTTTGCTCTGAATTTGCATTAAGATGGCGCTGATAAAGATCATATTTGCACAAAAGACCTAGATTGCTCTGTTTGCCTTGAGAAGGAAGGTCAAAGCCTTTGTCTTGGCCAATCTCTCATCAGTTGTAATGCCCGAATCAAAAAGAAAATTCATATTTACAAAGTTTAAGTGTTTGTGTAGGACTTCCTGCTTGCTTAGTGCTCATCTTCAATTATTGACTGAGCTTACTTAACTGCATGCTTAATGACTTGACTGCGGGAACATGGATATGGGTGATGGTCTAGAGCAGGGGTACTCACAAACTTTCTCTCGGGGGCCAAATTTACAGTGTGGTTTCTGGCTGAGGGCCGCACAGGTGGGGGCGGGGCCGGTGGGGGAGGGGGCGGGGCTAGACAGGGAAACAACACTATGACCATGAGGTTGAACACAGGCCCCTGCAGCGGACGCCTTTGTCCACTGAGCCACCAGACCAGGCATTCACACATATCTATCTATCTATCTATCTATCTATCTATCTATCTATCTATCTATCTATCTATCTATCTATCTATCTATCTATCTATCTATCTATCTATCTATCTATCTATCTATCTATCTATCTATCTATCTATCTATCTATCTATCTATCTATCTATCTATCTATCTATCTATCTATCTATCGCTCTGTCTCCTTCCCTCTCTCTATCTCTCTCTCTCCCTCTGTCTCCATCACTCTGTTTGTCTCCCTTCCTCTCTGTCTCCCTCCCTCTCTGTCTCACTCACTCTGTCTCACTCACTCTGTGTCTCCCTCTCTCTCTGTCTCCCTACCTCCCTCTCCCGTGGGCTGCCCAATGGCTACTTCCGTTCCCAGCATTCACAGTGCAAACAAATGGGCTGCGGCGCCAACGGGTGGCATTTTATTACGTTTGCATTTAGTTAATGTGTGCTATTAGAGGCCCTTGTTCTGTAAGTTACTTAACACTAGGTTATGTTGCCTACACATGGGTTAGCTCTCATCCTGGAGTGCGAAGCAAGTTGAAACAACCGACTAACTATGAAGGGTATGAAGCAAAAGTGTGAACTCCTTTTTAGCGTGATGATCCCGATCTATCATCTTTCCAGGGGCAGACTTTTGAAAGTAAATCCTGCTACCAACCTGGAAGAGCCGCTCGCACAGCGGCGGTATTTTTAATTAGTTCCTTTTAGGATTGAGGTGAACCACGGGCCCGGCGGCCGCAGGAGTGGTTGCCCTCAGCTCCGCGCACTGTCACCATTCAGGGTGAGAGCCAGAATGTGTTGTGGCATTGGTTGCCACAGGAGTCCACAAGTGCGGGCGGCAGTGGGGCCCGCTTGTTGCCCCAAAGAAGTAAGTTCAGTTGCTGTGTCTAAATCTCCTAATTGCACTTAGTTCACTGTGCTTTTAAAAGCGCGGTCATCTGGAGCAGCCTGTGAACGTGTTACCGAGTCTGCCTTGCTCCCGTCCGTAGTTCGCCGCCAAGCTGCGCAAGAGCCCGGCGCGATGAGAGGGGAGGCGGGGCGGGGCACAGAGTGGACAGAGTGCACACAGCCGCCGCACCCAAGTACTTCACGGGTCTTTTAAAGACCATTCACTTGGTAATGAGGCTTTGTTGTATTTCACCTCTTCTTAGTGCCCCTGCATCTCCACTCAATCAGAGTGGAGATGCAGGGGCGCTAAGAAGAGGTGAAGTACAACAAAGCCTCATTACCAAGTGAATGGTTTTTAAAAGAATCGCCTGGCCCCATAGCTCGCAACCGGCGATATACAAAGGCATATGATGTCGGCAAGGTCAGCGGGCCGCCAAGGAAGGCTTGCCGGGCCGCTGGCGGCCCGCGGGCCGTACTATGAGTACCCCTGGTCTAGAGTATCATAAGTGGTTGTAATATATTAAGTGACTTTTCTAAGTCCAACTGAAAACAAAATGTGAACATGAAGAAATAAATTGTGATTGAATGGAGAAACATGAAAGATGGCAAAAGGCTGTCACCCTCTAGTTTGACGTGAACTACACTGTGCTAATCCTATGCTTCTAAACTCTGCCAGAGAAACAGACATTTGAGGTGAGCATATTCAGAGAGCTGGTGCTGTTGTAGAGCACTACGGGCTAAAAATAAGAACAGAGAGGCCCTCTTGGAAGATAAGCCATCCAAACCCAGAGAGGAGAGACCTCTATGTGCAACCACTTACAACACTGGATTTAGGTCCAGATCTCTGTACTGGGGTGAATGTATGACATTGTTCTGCATTCTGTCCATCAATTGGTCTTTTTGCTTTTGTCACCCCGAGTGGAACGGGTATGTCCAGACATGGGTCCCGTGCTCTCCATCCCACTGGAATCAAGCTATCCTGGTTGATGAGGTTTGCTTGTTTCCAGTCCAGGGAGGACCTGGCCTGGCAGTTCGGGCTGGACTGTTCCCATTGGGCGCAGGGTCAAGACTGATTTGCATATGGCTGGGTCCAAACTGGAATGGCATGGTGAGCAAAATAATGATGGATTTAGGCCCAGATCTCTGTACTGACATTGTTCTGTATTCTGTCCATCAATTATTCTTTTTACTCCAATACATCAGCATGACTGAACGTATGGTCAAGACCCGAATATGTGAACACCACAGTAATCTGAGATGTGAACAAACCACCACTAAGATGTCCACACATTTCATTGAAAAAGAACACACCACGCAAGAACTACAATGGACTGTCATCGAACAAGTCAACAAGGAGTCCCATCTCTATGAAAAGGAGCAGTGATGGGTCTTTCGCCTGGGAACACACATTAACGGATTGAATCACGACATACAATGGAACCATTTTATTTAGGTACCATGAGGGATGAGAAATGTAACTATAGACACCAAACAGGGCATGCTAGAAGATCCACCATCAGCAAACAAACGGAGAGATGATCCATGAATTTAAAGATGTCATTATGCAGAATTCACACTATTGTGGCATGTATACTACCCACTAAAAAGGTCAAAAGCTGTTTGACGTTGGGAGCTTAGCCCAATTTTGCCACACCAAGAGATACTACCACTCAGTGTAAACACTACCTAAGTTAGACGAGCGTTCATCCACGTCTAACAGACAGGACACCTGATCGATAAAGTTTTTTTGAAGGATGAAGACCAGCAGACCAGCAGCTGTCTTGATTAGGGCAATTTAACAGAATTTTGCCACCACACGCAGCACTATTACTCATTGTAGAACACTGCTTCAGTTAGGTAAGCCTTTTAAAAAATTTCAAACATACTTCACACCAAGCTCGCATGTGCATCACCTGATCAATTAAGTTTTCTCAATAGAAGAAGCTCGAAAGAGCCTCACCAGATAAATAAAGTTTTCTCCAAAGAAGAATAGCAGGCCTGAACATAAAATGTTTTGACCACCCATTTTTCCTTTTCCTTTTATTTTTACTCCCTTCTTCCTCACAACGAGAGGAACATCACCACAAATCCCCTATCATCGACTCTTCTCATGAGTAACAAGTCCAAAACACACGTCATGAGGGGAACCTGTGTGTCAAGGCACCCAAATATTTGTCATGCAAATTTTGAAATAATATTTTTCTGACAACCCCTTCTTAAAATAAAAGTACATTTTTCTTAAGCAAAATTTGCTCAATTGACAGGGCAGATAAGCAACTCAAACCGCTGGACTCCCCGGTGAAGAATACAGGAAGTAAGTCCATTAGGGGTGGCCATTTTGAGAAATTATCGTTCTAGTGTTCCTGGACGTGAGGACGTGCGTAAACGTCAGCGAAGGCACACCTTATCAGGAAGTCTACTTGATCAGTCTCCTGTCTTTGAAACCACGGGTAAGGCAGACTATGCCGAGCAAGGGAAACGCTTTGACGATGTAAGTACAGCATAGCCGCAAGGAAAAAGAGACTCCCCCTATTTCCCCTAGGCAATGGGCAAACTACGGTTTGTCAAGTGGGCTCGCCCATGCAATTTGCTAATTCCTGGTCCTCTTTTCGTTTTCTCAGAGTGTGACTACAAGCCCCATTTCCTACCTGGGCAGAGCTCATGGGGCCGTAAATAGAGAACTATTATGTACGCTATCCGCTTCTGATTCTCATTTTTATTTTTCGCAGCCACTATATTATGACCACGATCTCCGGTACTCCTCACAGGAGGTCTATATACATACATATAGAGTGTGTGATTTATGTTATCTGGTGTGTCCTGTCTTGTACGTCAAAAGGGCAGCACAATACATATTATTAATAAATCTAATAGATTAGTCGTGCACATGTTAAAAGTATATCACTTCTTTTCCAGCATATGGTGATGTGTTTGACCATTCCAAATGCTAACAATACATGGTATCATGATGTTCTATCGTTGCAGGTATCTATCTAAAGAAAATATGCATGAAGTAGGTCTCTAGTAAGAGAAAACATACCAAGTAGCTATCATAAGTGCATGTATCAGTATTTCTTATATTTAACTACAACACATAAAGAGAGATCATCAAGTCATATCGGAGTGGTAATTGGGATCATATCCGTTGGCCCTGACCCATTGCAGTGTGAGTCGCCCACACCCCTTTTTATTAGTTTCAGCTAGGACGTAATAAATGATTCACTCCAAATAGCCAGGTATTTTTTAACTTTACTTTTTCTTCTTGACCCTCCCACTCCCTTCCCTCATGGTCATACATCCAACAAAGTGCTCCCACATCTTCGTCGGTCGTAGCACACCCTGTTCGGAAGTGGGGCGGGAAGAGCCCGACGATGAAGCATGCCACCATGGGTCTCTTTGGTGGGTGAGGGTTATTTTAAGAAAACTTGTCATTTTCTATAAAAACATTTAGGATCATTACGATAGGACGGTCACATTTAAACAAGTGGACTATTTGTTAATTTATTTTTGCTGTTGTAGAGTGCTCCATATAAAGGAGCTGCTCTACACCTAAATGAGGGAACTATGCAGGGTTCCTTTTTGTAATATATACATATATATTTTATCCTTCTCAGGCTCCCGTTACATCTAGTGGCCTGCAGGGGTGTTGCGTCATAGCTGGTTTAGCATGACAAATATATAAAATTCACCATCCAATTGTTTCAAAAATAGCACTCACTCAGGACAGAAGTGGTGTTGCGAATAATCCTTAATTGTGTTCCCAAGAACGATGCGTTTGATCAAGTCCAACATGGTCGAAACATGTTGTGTTTGTAACCACAATAAAAGATTACTGGTAACACTGTTTCTGTCCTGAGTGAGTGCTCTTTTTGAAACAATTGGATGGTGACATGTGCATGCCATGTTATACTCAATAGTGTGGGTGCTGCTAGATAGAACA
Source organism: Triturus cristatus (assembly GCF_964204655.1). NCBI lineage: Eukaryota > Metazoa > Chordata > Amphibia > Caudata > Salamandridae > Triturus > Triturus cristatus. Next base: position 960,455,108 of record NC_140590.1, read on the forward strand.
TTTGTTTTCCAAAGGAGTTCTACATAAACTCTTCAACTGTGCAATCTATCAGACTGATAGCCTCAACATCATATTTCTAAATTGACCCATTTAACAATAGGAAATATCAACATCTACATTAGGCCCAATGGGCATCACATTGAGGTATAGGTCTCATGGAAAACTTCTGCCCAAGTGGGTCAAATACTTCAAGTTGTATCTTAATGCTTAGCAAGACTTCCATCAAGTCTGTGTGGGCACATTCTTAACATCATTCCAAAGCAATACCATTTCCAAAATAGTATCTCATGCCTGAGCTGACATTCTTTAACATTATTACATAAAGAACTTTATATTGATCATGGTGTTGTTTCATACTGTTACTTCACAACCTTAGCATCATCATGCACTGCCCTATAATGGAAAATGAACGCACATGGTTAAGTTACATAATGCATTATTTACAATATCTACATTTAAAATCAACAATGGAAAATAAAATGTTAACTATTTATACTAATAATCATCCTACAATAAATGATGTAATCCTCACATGTATTCAGATCAAGAGGCTTATGAATGTCAAACAATAAAATAAAGTGAGACACCAGTTTCCTCAACCTCATTTTTCTGTCTCCTCTTCTAACCTATCTTTCACCTGTGTTCACACTAAATATGGTTACTTTGCATTCACTGTTGTGCAATTTGAAAATGTCCTGCCATGGAGTAGCTTATTACCTCTCTTGTGACTGCCCCGCTCAGTGGAAAAATCCTCTTCTTTACCGGGAAGATCAGGCTACCTACATACCACTTATTATTACATGGACATTTCAGAACATACACTGGGTTGGGTGTATAGCAGCATATGTGTTTCTTGATTGTAAATTCCTCATTTAAATCCTTCATACCAATAGACATTACATTCTTGTTATTTCTACGAGCCCTTCATTAAGGAAAATGAAAATATCCTGCTTTTTTTTGCCCAACCAGGTCTCCACACTTTGTTTGTGGTAATGGCTGGTTACCTTCTGATCACTTAAAGATCGAGATTTCCTACATGCGATTGAAGAGTTGCATCTAATTTTATTAGTCAAAGTTACCTCACACTTTAAGATGTTCCAGTTCTTTTTCAAAATGATACAAATCCATGTAGATTCATAGTGAAATGTAGCGATAAACCATATGGGGTCAGAAATGCCACCCTCTTTCATTTCCATGGTCTTAGCTATCAATGTCTCTCTTCTCACCTATTCAATTCATTTCACCTCTTCCAAAATCACAGACAAAGGACTTTCTTTGAATCTTCCACACATAACAATTTTCTCTTGTTCATATGTATGTAATTGTAATTATGACTGTTTGCATGCAATAGGCTGTTTCCTTTCAAGGCATTTTTGTTACCATCCTGCCTTCCTGTACCTCTAAGAACGCATCAAGGTTTGTAACACGCGTAGAGCTCATAGTGTGGCTGAAACAGATTCACAGTGTTTCTATCTAAGACCTGACCATAATCTTTAGCAGAATCCATGTTTCCCTTCCGTATCTCAAATCTGTTCTCAATATGCCCAATGAACAACTGCATGTTGTCAATCACTTTCCCATGTCACCAGGCCAGATTGCCTGATCCTTCAACCAGCCCAAGAAAAGATTTGCATTGCTGTGGGTGAAGCAGGTGTGCATTACAGTGTCATTGCATTACAGGAAGCAACATTACAAGTATCATCCATTATAGCCAAAATTATATATTGATTGAGATTTCAAGTAATATTTGCGGGCAGCAAGGGTATCCTGACACTGAATGCAGGTGTATAGTGAGCTAACAGCAATAGTCATCATTAAAAAGCCAATATGACAGGGTATGTCCTCAATCCTACTCAGAAAAACCACACTAAATTTAACATATGATGTGAGATTTTCTGACACAGGGATTAATGAAATAATTTATATATTGGGAGGTAGCTTCCGCAAGACTCTCCCTGGATGATAAGATCAGCCGTCCTGGTGGTCTAGAGGCATTACTGTGGATTTTAGAGAGAAAATTGATTGTTGATATTGTTGGGTATTCATGATTGAAAAACTCTATTCAATCAGTCTTCTTCATTTCCTCTTACACAACATCAAGTAGTACCCAGATTCTGTTGTGTCAAAATCCCTCCTTCAACTCGCTCACAGCACACTTGCACATTCAATTGCATTCATTCTGCTTCCACATACGTTTGTTTGCTAAGGATAACAACATTTCTGTCTTTGATGGATGGCTTATTGATTGTATGGTTATGATTTGCCAATATTTGTATGTAATTTCAATCTCTGTCAACTAACAAATTAATTCCACAGCAACACTTCTTTCTTAATTGTTTAAGATCTCTTTTTCCCCTATACCCCTAGTTGGGGTAGGTGGTCAAATGATAAAAAAATCTAAAAGAAGCAGCAATCCCACAGGACTTGCGGGATTGTAACATATTGAAAAAAGAAAGAAATTACTGTGGGTATTTTAATTTGAAGATATATGACCCACGGGTGGGGCTAGGGCCCAAAGGTCTTCAATATTATATATATGGGGAGGCAAGCATGAGTTGATCCCCCCTGCATGAACGACTCAGCACAGGGATAACCAATTCTCCAGGGCTAAATGCACTTTGAAGGGGAGGGGGCATGCACCTACCCAAGCCACTAATGGCCCATTAGTAAAAGAGGAGGGGGAAAACACCTCTGTTGAGTCCAGTGGACCCTGCACCCCGGGGCCAAAAGAACAACAAAATGGGGAGGGTAGTAGTGTGCCCCATCCCATGGTGGTATATGCCCAGCACTGCCCAGTGACCCCGGGACCCCAGTGCCTGGGTCGTGATACTACACTGTGTCCCAGAGACCCCACCCATCCCCTGGGGCCCTTAGTGACTCAGGAATTGGGGGTGCATGCCCTCCACCCCAGTAATTAAAAAAAGGGCCCGGGGAAGGGTTCCCTGGGACCTCTAGTGGCTCAGAGAGGCGTCTGTGTGTCCCTTCACCTTAATTAAAACATAAGATATCAGTGTACCGGGTGAGTGGCAACTCGACTGCCCATTTTAGCACCACATCTAATAAAAAAGACTAGGGGAAATGAATTGAGAGAAAAAGCTCATTTTGGAACACTTTTTTATTTTTGCCCCATTAACAAATCACCAGGAAAGTTTGCATCATCTGCCAATATTTAAAAAGATATAGGTCTGCAAAGTTTTGTGGAGATTCATCAACCGGGCACAAATTTATTACAGATCAAAAATGTGAGGGATTCCAAGGAATATATATTGACTGAAGTGTAAAGGGGCTTTAAAGTTAGGTGAACAATCCAGTTAAAACATACTGTTTTAAACTAACTAAACCACTGCCATTTTTTAGTTATAGTTATCTCAGGTAACTTTAACTTGTGACCTAAAGTAACTATAACTCATGCCCACTGAACAGATTTATACCAAATCACAAAAACCACGCCTTCTGGACCAAGATCTTGCTTTCAGGCAAATTTGGTGTGATTCTGTTCAGCGGTTTTGGCTCTAGCTGTGTCTAATTTTCCTATGGAAAAATGAATGGGAAAATACATTTTGGGCCTTCCTTCTTTGTCACTGCTTCCACTTAACAGATCCCTGCCAAAGGTTCCAGTCAGGAGCTGAGATGGAAGAACGTCTTCTTTCTCGAAGATTCGTCAAATGGTGCCAAAGTTCTAAGCAAAATAAAAGTCTTTTTAACTATATAAATCTATCTAATCTATCTATCTACCTATCTATCTACCTATCTACCTATCTACCTATCTACCTACCTGCCTACCTACCTACCTACCTACCTACCTACCTACCTATCTATCTATCTATCTATCTATCTATCTATCTATCTATCTATCTATCTATCTATCTATCTATCTATCTATCTATCTATCTATCTATCTATCTATCTATCTATCTATCTATCTATCTATCTATCTATCTGTATGTATATATATATATATATATATAAAAATATATAGATTACCTACTGTCGCCAGTAGGTAGTTATAGTTAGGACCTATTTTCCATATGAAATCCACAACATTCTATTCCCAATAACTTTGGCACCGGTTGACGAATCTTCGCAAAATTCCTAAAACTTTTGGCCAGCTCCGGTCCGCTCCTATCCTGAAAGTCTCTGAGTGATTCGGCAAGTGGGGGCTGAGAAAAAAGGGGGGTCCCAAAACATGTTTTCTCCATGCAATTTTCCATAGGAAACTTTAGTCGCAGCTATAGCCCAAACTGATGAACGGAATTACACCAAATTTGGCAAAAAGGTATCCCTTGGTTCAGAGTCATGCCGTTTAGTTAAATGGTGTAAATCCATTCAGTAGTTTTTAAAATATTAATGGAAAAAGAAATATATATCTGGGCGGAGCCTAACCACACATCTCATCGTGAGATCTGATTGGCTGTCAGCACTTCATCCAAGAAGTGTTGGCAGCCATCTTGGGACCAATAAACATGATAGCACCTCATTAAAAAGCATTGCAGTTAATAGAAGGTTTTAAGACTTTAGTTACATTATAAATCATTTGTTGATGGTACCATACTCATTTTAGGAATTGTGGTGTGTTCTAAGATGATTTTACCATGTGAAAAAGCCTTCTGCTGGGATATCATGAATCATGTTTGAGAGAAAACTAGTTTCTCATGCTTTTCCCACAGAGGTTTGGAAGGTGATCTATAAGCTAAACTGAGAGAATATTTTCTGTAAATTCACATTATTTTTCTCAGTCATGTGAAAATGAAGTTTGACATTCTCAGTAAAACATGTATATCCAACAAGGGAAGAGACTGACAGTTGATTCCTTTGTGTTCTACTGCAGCTTCCCAGAGTGTTCTAAAGAACAACTAGAGCACTAACAGCCCTACTTATGACAAACGTATTGCACACTGAAGCCATCTTGATTGGAATAAAGTGGTAACTCTTAAAACATTTAATTTAAAAAGATACAAAATGAGGGGGTTCATTTTGCCATAGAAAGTATGATTAGTGCAGCAGAAAGAAAAATGAGGGCACATTTTGAGTGACTTCTCAAATCCTCTTCTATTTCATAAAAGAATTCTGACATGCAGACTAGATCATGCACTTTCAATACCAGCAGCAGACTTTCCTGGTGAGCAGTAGTTTTACTACAGTGATCTAATGAGCAACTAGAGTGCTAACATTCAGAATTTATGGCAAATGTGTGACACATCTGAATGTCTTCTTGATGGAAACAAAGTAAAAACTGAAAGTATTTCCAACTGAGGAGACTGCAGTAAAGGAGGAAATTAGGAAACTTCATAACAAATAAGTCTCTCAAGATGGCCACCAGAGACAAAAGAGCCCAAATGTAGCACAAATTTCACCCAGATGTAGCCCAAGTATAGCCCAATGACAGAATGTCCAAGAGTGTTCTTAAGAACAACTAGAGCACTAACAGTCCTACTTATGGCAAACATATTGCACACCTGAAGCCCTCTTGATTGGAATAAAGTGGTAACTCTTAAAACATTTAATTTAAAAAGGAACACAATGAGGGGGTCCATTTTGTCATAGAAATTATGATTAATGCTGCAGAAAGAAAAATTAGGGCACTTTTTGACTTATCAAATCCTCTTCTATTTCATTAAAATAAATTGACATGCAGACTGAAACATTCACTTTGAATACCAGCAGCAGACTTCCCTGGTGAGCAGTAGCTTTACTACAGTGATCTAATGAGCAACTAGAGTGCTAACATTCAGAATTTATGGCAAGTGTGTGACACATCTGAATGCCTTCTTGATGGAACCAAAGTAAAAAACTGAAAGTATTTCCTACTGAGGAGACCAGAGTAAATGAGGAAATTAGGGAACTTCATAACAAATAAGTCTCCCAAGATGGCCACCAGAGACAAAAGTGTCCAAATGTAGCACAAATATCACCCAGATGTAGCCCAAGTATAGACCTAATAACAGAATGTCCCAGAGTGTTCTTAAGAGCAACTAGAGCGCTTACTGTCTTACTTATGACAAAAGTATGGCACACCTGAAGCCATCTTGATTGGAATAAACTGGGAACACTTAAAACATTTAATTAAAAAAGGAACACAATGAGGGGGTTAATGTTGCCATAGAAATTATGATTAGTGCTTTAGAAAGAAAAATTAGGGCACATTTTGAGTGACTTCTCAAATCCTCTTCTATTTCATTAAACAATTCTGACATGCAGACTGAAACATGCACTTTTAATACCAGCAGCAGACTTCCGTGGTGAGCAGTAGCTTTACTACAGTGATCTAATGAGCAACTAGAGTGCTAACATTCAGAATGTATGGCAAATGTGTGACCTATCTGAATACCTTCTTGATGGAATCAAAGTAAAAAACTGAAAGCATTTCCTACTGAGGAGACTGCAGTAAATGAGGAAATTATGAAACTTAATAACAAATAAATCTGCCAAGATGGCCACCAGAGACAAAAGAGCCCAAATGTAGCACAAATATCACCCACATGTAGCCCACATGTAGCCCAATGACAGAAGTGTGCAAAACACTTTTTATTTTTTGTGTTTTTGTAGTTTTATATAGTGCAGACTTGTCAGGTATTAGAGTGCTTTACATGAGCTTTGGTTACATCACACAAGAACAAATTCATTTTGGTTGTAGACATGGGGAGATTAAGTGATTAGACCAGAATCACAGAATGTCGAGCCGAAGCAGAAACACCAACCTGGTTCCCCAGTGTCAAAGTCTGCAGCTCTGGAAGTAACACCACATCCTCTCCCCTAAGTGCAACATTTAATCAAGTGGTCAACTGGATAAAAAAACATAAAAATAACAAATTGTTTAAAACTGCTTTGTCGCTATTTGAAAACTCTGAAAATCTGTCTTCATTTTAGTTTTTTAGAGCACTAACCATAATTTTGATGCAAATAAACCCTCTCATATATGTAATTTCTAAAGGAAATGCTCTAGGTATTACAGTTTTGATTACATCAAGATGACGTCAGGCGTTCCACACTTTTGTAATAAATATAGAATGTTAGCAATCTAGTTGTTCATTAGGATACTGTTGAGAGGCAGAGGCCAGGGGCACAGACTCTGAAAATTGAAGGCAGGTAGGAGGGTGCAGAGGCAACAATCTGACCACACTGGGCAGGCAGGAAGGGCAGTGGCAGCACAACAGACTATGGAGGGCAGTGGAAAAGGGGGGCAGGGGCAACAAACCAACAATACAAGACTGGCAAGAGAGGCTGTGGCAATATAATAGACCATTGTGGGCAGAAGGAAGAGGCAGTGGTAGTACAACCATACGTTTATTTATTTATTTTAAAGGTTTTATATAGCGCTGGCTAGACCCGGAGGTATCAGAGTGCTTTACATGAGTATCAGACCATAGTTGCAGGTTACATCGTTATAAAGGTTACACAGTTATTAGAGCATGGCAACGTAGTTACATGTAAGGTTGAAACAAACAGTTAGGACATATACATAAGGGAAAAAGCAGGCAAGGGGAGAGATTCAGGGGAGGGGGTAGGAGCAGGGGAAGTAGACAGAGAATGAATAAGGGAAAGAGGAGGGGAGGGTGAGAGTCACAGCATGGAAAGAGGAGGGGGTGACGGGGACACAAACCGGTAGCAACAGACCCAATTCAGCCAGGAAACGTCCAATGTTTTTAAGCCCAAATGCGCTTTATTTGATCTGTCTCCTGTCTACAATCTCCTCTTTTTCATTATAAGTCAAAGGGGAAAATCAATACCCCAGTTATTTTTCAAAATCTCCCTCTTACCAAGTTCAAAATGTTAGCAAGTATGGTACATTGGATCATGAAAGGCAGGAGGAATTGGGGTAGGGACATGGACTCGGATAACAGAGGACAGGAGGGACATGGAGAGGTGCACCAAACTGACCCTACAGGACAGGCATCAGGGTTTGCAGCAGCACATTACATCACACAGGGCATGCTGGACGGGAGTGCAGCACAACAATCCATAGAAAGCAACAGGGAGGGGACAGGACCATGCACATGGACAACAGAGAACAGAGGGGAAAGAGGCAATGGTAGCTAGCTGACCATAATGGACAGACAGGAGAGAAAGCTGCAGCATAACAGACCATAAAGGGCAGGAGGGACGGATCAGGGGCATTACAATGGAACAGACAAGCCAGGAGGGAGGGAATAGGGGTCTGCACATGGAAACAGAGGGCTGGGGGCAAGGGGGAAGGGCAGGAGCAGCAAGATGACCATGGAGGTCAGGCAGGATGGGCACTAGAAGCAAGACACACCATGGAGAGCAACAGTGAGACAATGATGGCATACACACAGACCATTGAGGGAATGTGGGAGGGGGTCAGGGGCAGCTAGCTGACCACACAGGGAAGGTGGGATGGGCTGTGGCAGCACAGAAGACCATGCATGGCAAGCGGGAGGGTTAATGACAGCACAATGGCTATGATGGGCAAGAAGGAGGGTGGAGGGGCATGCACAAAGGACCATGGAGGATAGAAAGGAGGGTCAGGACCTGGGCACAGACAAGAGAGTTGAGGGGAAGGGGCCTCACAACAGACCACGCGGGGCAGGCAGGAGGAGCAGTTGCAGCACAACAGACCAGGGAGGGCAGATAGGTGTGGCAGTAAAATGGACCATGGAGGACAGGAGGATGGGGATAGGGGCATGGAATGTGGACAGGCAGGGTGGAGTAGGCAGGGACAGGTTACAGTCATCTGACAATGCTAGGCAGGTGGAAGGGGAGTGGCAGCTCAACAGAACACTCAGAGTAGAGAGGAGTGGCAGGTCCATTGAACATGGTGGGCAAAAAGGATGGAGCAGGGGCATGCACAAAGACATCGGGGCAGGGGGAAGGAGAATAGGGGCAGCAAGCTAAGCACAGAGGCTAAGCAGGAGGTCAATGATGGGGCATAGAATTGGGCAGTGGAGGGCAGGAGGAGTGGACTGGTACATCATGCTAAATGGAGGGCAGTGGCAACACATCAGACCATGCATGGCAGGAGGGAGGAGGCTAGTCCATGGATTCAGACAACAGAGGATAGGGAGGAGGTGGAGGGGGATGCAAGCTAACTGTTCAGAGAAGGCGGAAAGGCCAGTGGCAGAACAACGGCCACACAGGGCTGTAATAATGGAGCAGAGACAAGGACTTGGACAATGGATGGCTAGGAGGAGGGAAGGCAGGAGCAGCAAGCCTGGGTGGGGGCAGCACAATGCCAGGCCCTGCTTCCAACCCCCCACCATCCATTGTGATATGCATCTTACTTAACGTAAAAAAAAAAAACTAGAAATTTGCTGAAAAAAACAAAGATTACAGATTACAGGGACGGTATAGTTAGACTCAGATTTCACTCATACAAAACCAGTGAAATTCAGCAGTTATAGTTACCTGAGCTAACTATCACTTACGACCCCGCAATGTACTGCTAATGACCTCAGACATTACATCATTCATGACATGGTCAGTTACATCACTCATGACATCTCAAATGAGCTGTGAATGGAATGGAACTATAATCGCTAGAACTTTATTTAGGGATAGTGTGTGCATATTAACACCCCTTTTTTTCCTTTTCTTTTGTGTAAGAACCATTATAATACGCAATGTGCCCAGATTAATATGGCCGATAGCCTTTCACTTTAAAGTAATGTGTAGTCCATTGTTTATGTTGATGTGTGCAATTCTAAGTATGTTAATTATGAATAAGTCACGTTGACGAACATACAGGTATGGTGGTCACGGGGCAAGATATGCTGAAATGACATTGTGTGCATTTTAACACTTGTGTTCTTTTCTTTATTGTATCAATTCCTGAATTTTCACATCGTGACCAGGCCAATATGGCCGCCAGCTTTTTGGATTAAAGTAATACACTGCTGATGACGTCACATATTACATCACTCATGACATGGTCAGTGACATCACTGATGACATCTCAAATGACATCTCAAATGGCATCACTGATGACATCATCTACGTGAGCACCTGATGCACCTCCTCACACCCTAAAATACAGACTACCATTCTCGAAACCATAGACACACCAATACTAGTACAGCTACAATATTCTGTGCACTATGCATGCACACCTCTAATCAGCTACATAGCTTTGATACAGTCTTTCAAATACTCAGTTAGTACCTATGCAGTCTAGGAATCCTTCTGTCGGTCCCATGCACTTCTCCATTCAACCATCCAGCACTATCTAAGTATTCTATCACTCTGCCAATACGTAAGCACTTATAAATTCAGCACGCACTTTCTATGCAACACTGAAATTACTCCAGTTATTAGTCGTATACTTAAGGAATGGCGTAGTCAAAAACACAAGTGCAGGTACAATATTTTGTACACTATGCATGCACACCTCTAACCAGCTACACACTATTGATACTCTCTTCTAAATACCCAGTTAGTACCTATGCAGTGTAGGAATCCTCCTGTCTGTCCCATGCATTTCTTCAATCACCCATCCAGCACTATCTACTTATCCTATTACTCCACCAATACCTAAGCACTAATAAATTCACTATACACACTGTTTGTAATACTGTAGTTATTCTAGTTACTAGTCATGAACTTATGGAATGGCCTAGCTACTAACACAAGTACATCTATAATATTTTGTGCACTATCCAAGCAGACCTCTAACTAGCTACATGCTATTGATACACTCTTCTAAATACCCAGTTATTATTCATGCAGTGTAGGAATCGTCCAGTCTGTCCCATGCACTTCTGTAATCACTTATCTACCACTATCTTCTTATCCTATCACTCCACCAATATGTCAGCACTTATACATTAAGTGTTCACTCTGTTTGCAGCACTGTCATCATTCCAGTTACTAGTGGTATTCTTATAAAATGACCTAGGCACCAACACAAGTACACATAAAATATTCTGTGCATAATCCCTACAAATCTCTAAGCAGATACATACTATTGGTCCACTCCATTAAATACTGAAGTAGTAACCATGCAGCGTAGGATACCTCCTTTCAGTCTCATGCAATTCTTCAATCACCCATTCAGCACAATGTTCTTATTGTATCAGTCTGCCAATACCTAGACACGTATGGGCAGATTTACAAGCACCCTGCGCCACCAGTACGTCACTTTTTGTAACGTAGTGATGACGCCAGGCACTCCTTCATATTTACAAGGAGAGGAAAAGACACCCTGCGTGGTTTTTCCTCTCCTTGTAAATACGACCCCTTCATACACAGAACTTTGCGTTGAAGGGGCGTCCCATAGGTGTTGCTGTGGGTGTTCCCACGCAACACCCATAGAACAAGACACTTCTCCAGATTTATGAGAAATTGTAAATCTGGAGATGTGTGTGAATGCTGTGCCATCCTAGAGTTGGTGTAGCAAGGCGCAACAAGAAGAATTGTTTTCATATCTCCTCATTTTTTCCTCTTTCAATGCATGCTGCATTCCACAGCATACATTGAAAGAGGAAAATGCGTTTACTGATTGTTTTTGTGCAGGAAGGTGTCTCTTCCTGCACAAAACCAATCTCCACACGACACAGACATCCTTGCACGGGTGCCTGTATCACCGCATGGCTGCAGTTTGTGTAGCAGTGCAGAAGGAAGCACAGAGTTGCAACATATTCATGTACAAATGTCACATCCCTGTGCTTCGGAAGTGCCACAGTGCAGTGCAGCTAAAGACCTTGTAGTGTCACGCTGCAGTACTTCCTCATAAATCTTCAACTATAAATTCACCATACACTACTAATGCATTCTTTCAGTCAATCATGCTGTATACATATATTCAACCAAACTTTCACACATTACCTTGCAATTATAGCTCTTTCTTTAACCAGATAAGGTAGTTCTGATAAGAACTTTTTTTTTCTTCTTTTTCTTTTGTATTTTTTTTTTTTAACAATTTTTTATTTTTTTGTTTGGTGTTTTTTCAAAAAATGAACCAAAAAAAGAACGAATAAAACAGGAAACATTTGGAATTACTTATCATTCCAAAAACAAAAAAACAAAAAAATTAACAACGATGGTTTCGTTGCGCATCACAAACTGCATCCACCGACTGTTCACCGAAGCATATACGTTTCTTAGACTTCACACAGTGTTGCTCGAGAAAGGCGAATTCTGGCCTAATGTCCATTGCAGGTGTTCATGAGGACGCTCCAGATGTACTTGCCACAGCAGGTGAGGGGCTCAAAGCAGCTCGCCTAATTTCCTCCCGATCAAGATTGAGAGGATGTGTGGTCCGGAGATGCTTGTACATAGAAGCAGTGCCACAAGAGTATTTTTTTTCACTGCCTCTTGACAGAACTCGGTCACAAATTTTGCACGTCACCTTTCTCACATTTACTTTCTTCTCTCCACGTGGAAAAGTGAAGAATTTCCACACAACAGATTCCGGCCTCTGTGGACGTGGTGCCTCCTGCAAGAATTTTTCTTCAGAAGATACTTCCTCGTGCTGCTGCTGCTGTCCAGATGCCATTTTGTTTGATATTTTTTTAAAAACACCAAAAAAAACAAGCAAAAAGGGTTCTTGTAGGAAAAGAGATGTCTCTCTAAAAATGCTCCAACAAGAATGATTAAAATGGGTGGGGTCCTTCAATAGTTACAGTGGGAAATGTTATGAACCAATGAAATCTTTTTTATTTAGGTCACATGGGATCCGCGCACTCTGCGCTCACGAAGCACGCACCCAACGCAACTTCGCGAAAATATATTTAAAATAAATATTATAAGTACAAATATATTATTTTTATGAATATCTGAAATAGTCTCTTGCCCTAATATGTATATTAAACACGCATATATATAATTTTAGAACATAAATAAATGTCGCGGGGGTTGCGCACCCAACGCGCCCCAGCATGTATATGACGCCACGCGGGACCCGCCACCGCTCAAGCGTTGCGTACTGTTATGCGCATGTGTCGCGAATGCACGGGAGCAGGAGTCACGGACTGGTAGCATACCAATCGTGCACATCACGCAATATTAAATGTATATCATGTTACTGAAAAACATGCAGCCGTTGCACACCGTACGTGGATTCTTCACGCCGTTTCTAAAATGGAGGCTAGAATCCACGCACCCACCGTGATGTGTAAGCTTTGGGTGCGCGACTCCGAATAAAATGGAAATAAAAAAAAGAAAAAAGAAAATAATATAAATATATCAAAATAAAAAAATAAAACAATATTTCAGTTTTAATTTTTTTGTTGTTGCAATTTTCAGTAAAATATATAATGTTATTTAATGATTAAAATATTTATAAATAAACAGTTAAAAAACTGTAGAAAATCAGTACAAAAAATAGGTATAACTACTATTACACTTAAAAATGTGCATTTAAAAAACCTTTGAAATTCACTGAAAAAACCATAGGTTTCAGAGACATTATAGTTAGAAATTAGCATTTAAAAAATCTTTGAAATTCACTGAAAAAACCATAGGTTTCAGAGACGTTATAGTTAGCTGGACATTTCACTCGTACAAAACCATAGAAATTCCTCCGTTATAGTTAGTTCTGCTAACTATAACTTGCGCACCAACAATGCACTGCAGATGATATCACATATTACATCATTCATGACATGGTCAGTGACATCACTGATGACATCTCAAATGACCACTGATGACATCACTGATTACATCATCCACGTGACAATCTGATACACCTCATCATACACTAGTATAACCTTTCATCACTCACTGTAAAATACAGAGTACCATATTTGAAACCATTGACACAGCAATACCAGTTACTACATACCCACTCACTGATTCCTAAGTCTACACACACAACTACCCATTCAACAACAGAATCACTTATACATGCAGTTACTAATTAATAGAACACTATCAAATGCACTGATACACATATATAGACATTGACACATCAACAGTCATCTTAGTCGGTTATGCAGTCATCCTACTCACTCATGAAAAAAATTAATCACACTTACATTTACTCACACAATTATACACACAACACCTCATTTATTCAAACACATAGTAACTCATAGTTAATATGTTAAAAAACCACCATTACAATTATACACTCATTCATATAGTTACTCTCACAATCACTGACACTTATATATACTTATTTATATACACCAACTCTCACAATCAATGCCTTTTATGTTTTTTACTTTGTTGAAGATGTACAACTAAAACATATATTCGCTCACCAACACACAAATAAATACACTCAGCACCCAAACAGCTGTTTCCACATGCACTCTTAAACCTATACACCTAGTCAATCAACAATTCACACATCTATCCATAGAGTTACACACACCCCATCCAACTACTCACAAACTCAGTGTCCCATACAAATACTCACCCAACTAATCAATAACTAATAAACACACTCATGTAGTTAGTGACCAACTGATGCAGCATGTTATACAACAACAGAGACAGTGATGCACACATTCACATAGTTTAGTTACTAATCCATGTATTAAGTGAGACACTTTTAATTACTCACTTAAACAAGCAGTCAGACAGCTACAAAATCCTCCATCCAGACAGTTATATATCCACTCAATCTTCAATACAGATTGGTATATATATAATACATATTTTAAATTTCAAACTAAACCACATTCACTGGATGATGTCATCAGTGATGTCGTCATTGATGTCATTTGAGATGTCATCAGTGATGTCATCAGTGATGTCACTGACCATGTCATGAATGATGTAATATGTGACATCATCAGCAGTGCATTGCGGGCGCGCGAGTTATAGTTAGCAGAACTAACTATAACGGAGGGATTTCTATGGTTTTGTACGAGTGTAATGTCCAGCGAACTATAACACCCCTGAAACCTATGGTTTTTTCTGTGAATATAGATATAGATATATATTTATTTATTTATCTAAAACCACGTATATATATTTAGGTAAAAACTTTCAGTGACAATGTAACCTTTAAAACTAAACAAACCACTGAAATTCACCAGTGGTAATAGGTAGGGTGAATTATTTATACATTTCTATATTTATTTTTTTAATTTTGGAGTACTGCGGTAGTTCCTCAGAATAGAGTGGAGTGCAGTAGAGTGGTATACTGTAGAGTGGAGTGGAATACAGTGGAATGCCATACTGGAAAATAGAAGTGAGTCTCGTACAGTGTAGTTTTGTAGAGTTTAGTGTCGTAGAGCAGAGTACAGTGGAGTAGAGCAGCGTATAGTGGAGTGAAGTGGCATGTTGCATAGTAGAGTGGTGTGGAGTGGAGTGTAGTAGAGTGGATAGGTGTAGCTTAGCGTCGAATAAAATGTCATAAATTGGAGTGACGTCTTGTACAGTACAGTGGATTGATCTGTCATAGAGTGTTGGAAAGTGTCATAGAGTACAGTGTTGTACAGTACAGTGTAGGGAAATAGATTGGAGAAGAGGGTTGTACAGTGCAGTATAGGGGCATAGAGTAGACAGCAGTGTGTTACAGTAGTACAGAGTGTAGTAGATTCTTTAGAGTGGAGTTGCATAGAGTGGAGTAGAGTGTGATAGAGTGTAGTGGTTTAGAGTGGAGTGTCGTACAGTGGCATAGAGTGGGGTAAATTGTCAGCAATGGAGTAGAGTGGAGTGAAGTCCAGTGGAGTGGCCTAGCATACAGTGCATTAGAGCTGTTGTAGAGTAGAGCAGAATGGAGTGGAGTAGAGTAGAATGGCACAGCATACAGTGGAGTAAAGTTTTGTAGAGTGGAGTGGTGTGGTGTGATGTACAGTAGAGTGGACTGGCATGTTGTAGAGTGTTGGAAAGTGTCATACATTGGAGAAGAGTGGAGTACTTCAGAGTGGATTACAGTGCTGTACAGTGAAGTGGCATGGAGTAGAGTAGCGTGCAATACAGTTTGTTAAGGTGGTGTGGCATAGACTGTCATTGAGTTGAGTGGCATAAAGTAGCATAGAATGGAGAGACATAGAGAGCCGTAGTGGAGATAAGTGGAGTAGTGCCCTATAGAGTAGAGTTTAGTAAATTAGAATGGAGCAGCATAGAGGGGGTTGTGTAGAGTGTCACGTACTGGAGTAGAGTGTTGTACGTGGCATAGAGAAAAGTAGACTGCTGCAGACTCACATTAACAGGAGTAAATTGCTGTACAGTGGAGTGTTATAGAGTATGGGTGAGTGAAATGTTTCATTCCGCCTGCAGAATTGGAGCAATTTGGCGACTCCACGTTATTCTCGTAGTGCGAAGTTCCGGCCAAATTCTGCCAATCAATGCATTGCGGAATTCTTTGATAGAATTTGGTGAATCAACGTTACTCTTGTAATGCTGAGTTCCAGCCAAATTCCACCAATCGCTGCCCTGCAGAATTTATTCCCCTGAGCATTCAGAAATGCGAACGAGATTTGGTATCCCTTGGTGACATTTTCTAATGTGGGCAGTCACAGGTGGTCACGAGTTATTGCACAGTTAGAGGGCTGCTTCTCGTGCAGATTTAGTGCAGCTTGAGTAGATTTTCTACTTGAGCAGCAGAAAACTCAACTTGAATGGCTGTGCTCTCTTGCGCACCGCATAGTGCCATTCATACGTATTTTTCAGTGTTGCTTGCACTTCTGCCGCAAAATTGCAGTGCGAGCAGCATGACATGTATATTTCCACCCATTGGCAGAACTCCACAGAATCTCACTGAGTTTTTATGTAACTCCGCGAAATTCAGCAGTGGAAAACTCCACAAGATTCACCCACCCCTACTATAGAGTGGAGTATAGTGTGGTAGAGCGGAGTGGCAAAGACTGTCATTGAGTGCTGTACAGTGTGGTTGAGCGGAGTACAGTGGAATGCCATTGAGTGGAGTTGGACAGAGAGGAGTGTCATACACTAGAATAGTGCACAATGCAGTGGTGTATAGTGGAGTAGCATAGAGTGGAGTGGTATAGAGTACAGTGCTGTACAGTGGAATAGCGTAGAGTGGAGTGGCATAGAGTGGAATAGCATAGAGTGCAGTGGTGTAGAGTGGAGTTACATACAGCGGAATAGCATATAGTAGAGTGTCAGTCGGTCAATTTAACTTTATTTAGTTTGTTACAACCATAAAAGTATATACTTTGCATCTATTCCATCCGTTAAAATACACATATAAAACCTGACGCATATTCAACACGCCTAAATTAATCCATATCCTTTTAAAAAAAATTAATATAGTAGAGTGGCATGGAGTGGAGTACAGTGTAGTGGCATTGACTGGAGTGGCATACAGTGGAGTGGTGCACAGTGGAACAGCATACAGTGGAGTGAGGTAGAGTGAAATGGATAGAGTGGAGTAGTGTAGAGTGGAGTGAGGTATAGTGTAGAGGCATACAGTGGAACAGTGGAACAGCATGAAGTGGAGTGGTCGTGTCACAGCCTTCAAGAGGTCCCTCTCAGTTCATGGACACTTGGCTAATGCTAGAGTGTACTCTTTCTTGCCACAGGACAGCAATTTCTGAGCCAAAGTCAAAGATAAGGTTTTTTTAATACACAGTCTGAGGCTCATATATTACCACTACTTGCCTGTTTGTGGGTAGCCTGTTATGCGGTTGAGAACCAAAGCTTTCTCCAGACCCCTGGACTTTGCCGATTAGGTAATGTCAAACTCCAGCTGCAAAGGACCCTGCTAACCTCACCATTGATGAGAAAAAGAACCAGAAAAGATTTTAAGCACAAAAGTAAAATCTTGACCAGGATCAATCCAGCACCTGCATCTGACACAAACTTCCATTGTGGTTGGCCTGAAACTTTGAACTTTGCCCTGAACACTCACATTCAAGACTCACAGATTACCATTAAGAGTGAAAATCAGTGATTTAAAACATTTTCCAATCATTTTGAGCGAAAAACAGGGATTTTTTAATACTCTTACAAAAATCATAACTCCGATTCCTTTGTCATATTTTGGCATTTTTGTGTCGATTTGAAGGTAAAATATACTCTATTTTTATATAAATTGGAGTGGGGCTCTATATTGTGTCTGGTCTTTTACTTGTCTACTGTTTTGGTACTGATTGTTTGATACATACTTTACACTTGTTTTCCTTTGAGTTAACCACAGCTACTCATGAATGGCCTAAGATTTGATTTAAAGAAACCTAACTGGGTCTAATACGGATTAGTGACATTATTCCTTGAGGAGGTATCACAACCCCTCCAACTAATTATCAACTTTTCTCACTCTGCTGTTATCTTCATTTTAGAAAGTCTTATGATTTCTCAGTTATTCTCTGAAAACTGCTGACGCTAGTGTGACTTCATAAACCAAGTTTTTGAGAAAACTGTTTTCTCTTGGGATTTTTTCATAAAGTTTATGGAAGGTGTACCAGAAGCTAAAATGAAAATGCATTATAGGTTCACACTGTCTTTCTCAACTATGTGAGAATAAAGTTTGATATTCTGAGTAAAAGATGTACTTCAAGTGGGAGCGTTGTGTCAGTTATTTATCCTGAAGCTTTACCACTCTGTACTATTGAAGTAGAGTGCTAAGATTCTGTGTTCATGGCAAAAGCATGACAAACGTGTGGCACACCTCAACGTCATCTTGATTGAATTAGAGCTGTAGAAATCAAAACATATCCTACAGGGGGAACTTCATTAAAGGGACAAAAAAGGGGGTACATTTTGTCATAGATCTTATGGTCAGTGTTCTAGAATTCTAAAATTAGGAGGTACACGTTTTCTATTGGTTCTCAAATATCTTCCTCACCCATGTCAGTAAAACATAATGATATGCATGCTGAAATATACCTTCAATACTAGCAGAATTATATTAGGTAACTCCATAGTAATCAACTGCAGCTTCACCACAGAGTTCAAAAGAGCAACCAGAGCCCTAGCATTCTCTAATAATGGTAAAAGGTCTGCCAGAACTGAGGCCCATCTTCATGAAATCAAGGCTGTCAAACTGAAAGTATTTCCTACAGAGGAGACTGTAATACAAGAAAAATATGAGGGGATTATTTTTTTCATAGAAATTATGGTTACTGCTCTACAAAAGGTAAAATGGGGACACATTTTCTATAACTTCTCACATATCTTCCTCATCCATGAAGAGAGAAGCATTGCTTCCAACACAAGAAAAAGTCTGTCAGTTAAATCCCTACTTCAGCTTCACTACACTGTTCTTATGAACAACTTGTGTGCTACCATTAAATATTTATGGCAAAATGTGGTACACCTGAATGCCATCTTGATAGACTTGGAGCTGTAAAACTGAAAGGAATTTCATACAGAAGTTACTGCAGTAAATTAACAAAGTGAGTGTTTTGTCTTGTCATAGAAATTAAGGGCAGAGATCTAGAAAGCTAAAATGAGCACACATTTCTAAAACATTCTGACATGTAGAGTGAAACGAACCTCCATCCCCAGCAGCAGTCTGTCAGTTTACTCCCTACTAATCAACTTCCGCATCACCGCAGATAATGCTAATATTTTGTATTGAAGACAAAAATGAGACACTCCTCAACACAATTTGTTGGAACAGGACTTGTTGAATTAAAACATTTTTTGAGGAGCAACCTGAAGTCAATGATTATTGAGGTATTAATGCAGGTAGGAAACCAGTGGGTTCAAAATGTGGGGGTGACTCATAGATTTTTAGTAGTTTGAGACATAATGATTTTTATAGGGGTAAAAATAGTTAAAGAGACAGTTGTCTGCATAAGTGCAGCATCCCTTTTCAACGTCTTGTTACTCAGCTTGCCCATCTTCTCAGTTACACACACACAAGCATCAAATCAGTTTGACACATTGTATTTCACACAATAGTGCATTATAATAATTTTAGTATTTTATGCAAAAGTCAAACTAATACATGGTGCTTTTCTTGCTAAAATGCATTAATATTTTTCCCAATACAGGTTAAATGCGAAGTGTATTTTATTTACTATTACATTTTTTGTTATATGGTTTAGACATACCTGATATTTTCTTTATGTCTATGTACAGAGTTGCTGTGGCAACCACGGTGGAATGTGCTTCGTTTTAGTGATATAAACAAACACTGTAGAGGGACCAGATGTAGTGAAGAAGACGGTTTATCCGTCGAAACGCGTCTGGGCGTCTTTGTGAAATAAAATATTTCTTTGATTTATCATCCCACGGAGTCAGCGCCTGGCCTTGTATGTTTGGAATTCAGGATTGGTTTAATATATATTACCTACTGGCGGTCGCCAGTAGGTAGTTATAGTTAGGACCCCTTTTCCATAGGAAAACCTCAACATTCTATTTCGAATAACTTTGGCGCCGGTCGATGAATCCTCGCGAATTTCTCAAAATAGGTGGGGCGCTACGCTCCGCTCCTACCCTGAAAGTCTCGGGGGGATTCGTCAAGCGGGGGCTGAGATAAAAGGGGGGTCCCAAAACGCGTTTTTCCCATGCATTTTTCCATAGGACCTTTAGAACGAGCTACAGCCCGAACGGCTGAACAGAATTACTAGAAATTTGGCAGAGAGGTAGTCCCTAGGTCAAGGAAGTGCCTTTTGTAGGTTTGGTGTAAATCTGTTCAGTAGATTCTGAGAAAATAGCCTTTAAATCAATATATATATCTGAGCCCGCTTACGGTACGCTTACCGTACGCTTACCGTAAGCGTACGGTGGCGTGCGCGAGCGCGATTCTGATTGGCTCTTAGATCTTAGTAAACATTCGAATCGGCCGAAACCAGGAAGCGGCGTCCGCCATTTTGTCTCTCGCATTGAGAGTTATTTCTCAAACTTGATGCCCAAAAACATGTTACGGGGCATTTTTGACAACTCCCTCCCACACAGTCATGTTGAGGGAGTCCCCAAACATCCCCCAAGAGCAAAAACGGTTTTATTTTTTTTTCGGCAATTTCGCCGAGTACGCTTACCGTACGCTTACCGTAAGCGTACGGTAAAAAAATAAAAATAAAAAAAACACTATCCACACTTACCCCACCCCCTGTGCTTTTGGTGGCCGGAGGCCACCAAATGTACAGGGCTTATTAATAGGTAAAAAAAACTAAATTTTGGCAACATGAAATTATAAAATCGAAATAAAAAAAACACTATCCACATTGACCCCACCCCCTGTGCTTTTGGTGGCCGAAGGCCACCAAATGTACAGGGCTTATTAAAGTTGATAAAAACCGTGCACGGAACGAACTGCGTTAAGTGGGCGCGCACGCCTCGAATGGCGTAAAGTAACTTAGCATTTAAAAAACCGTACAAATTCACTGAAAAAACCATAGGTTTCACACACGTTATAGTTAGGAATTAGCATTTAAAAAACCTTGCAAATTCACTGAAAAAACCATAGGTTTCACACATGTTATAGTTAGCGGAAATTTTACTGATAAAAAACCAGTGAAATTGCCCCGTTATAGTTAGTGCTGGCAACTATAACTCACGCGACCGCAATCTTCTGCTGATGACATATGTGTCTTTATGAAAAAAAAATATTTGTAATATATGTATAGCTAAAAATGTATGGAAGAAGACATGGGCAAATAAGTGTCTAAATACAGTATTAGCATCAGCAGAGGATTGCGGTCGCGTGAGTTATAGTTGCCAGCACTAACTATAACGGGGCAATTTCACTGGTTTTTTATCAGTAAAATTTCCGCTAACTATAACATGTGTGAAACCTATGGTTTTTTCAGTGAATATATATATATATATATGTTTTTTGCAAAGCGACCCACTTCGGAAATCACAGGGCGCTCTCAGGCGGTGCGTTCAGAGACGGCAGGGTCAGGCCGTAGTCAAATTATTCATTTGTTTCCCCGCAGGGCTGGGTTCTCGCGCACTCACGGAAGAAACAAATCGTCACCAATTCATATCGTCAGGTTTCTTTCTTTATTTACAGCATGCCAGTTAGAAAAACTCTACGCGTTTCAGTCCCACCAGGGACCTTGTTCACGAGACTGATCTTGGCTAAAACTTTTTTTGCTTGTTTTAAATCCACCTCTACAATCAACAGTGACATCACTTCCTTTTCCGGAGCTAGGCATTCTGGTAAATGAAGTCCAAACAAATTAAACTTAATAGATTATGCTGTTACAAATTAAGTTAAACAAAAAACGGGGAATTTTTACCCTTCATAAAGAGGCACAGTGATGATAACGATATACACATAATGCGACAACCTTCCTCAACAATGCATTAATGTATCTGAATTGCAATTCATTTTGCATTGAATATGGCCCTCTGGTGGGTCATCTTTTTTAACCAAGGTGGTACACTCATAATTAAATTTAAACAATATGAGTCCCAACTAGGTGTCGAATTTGCCCTCTGGTGGGCCCTCATTTTTCAGGCAATATTTTGTGTCTAGATTTCCTCCCAGTCTATTTTTTTCATTTTTTTCTCTTTGAGATTGATACTATTCTGCCCAGTACTCCCGAGTCCACCCAAACTGTGATAAAATCAAAAATAAATTTTAAGAATAAAACAGCACAAATCGTTGACAGTTACAGAAAATGTCACTCATAATGAAAAATAGTTCTGCAGTTTATAGATGGTAATGGAGTTCTTCGTCTTGATTTAGACCATAGGGGGTCAAAGTTCTGAAATTTAGAATGTGCCTCGATTCTTTTTGCCTCATCACTCTTTCACGGTCTCCTCCTCTGGGATGTGTTCCCACTGCTTCAATGGCATAGAATTTAAGATCTTTCCAGTTTCCTTTGTGTGCCTTCTCCATGTGTTTAGCCACCGCATTGCTCCTATCGGTGTTGATTGTGGCCCTTACATGTTCCAAGATGCGTTTTTTCAATTCGCATTTTGTACTCCCCACATATTTCATTGAGCAGGGACATTCAATAATGTAGATTACAAATTGGGTCTTGCAGTTGATCAACTGTTGGATTTGCCACATGCGTTTATTTGTCATAAGTACTTCCTTGGTGTTTTGTGCGATTGCACAGACTTTGCAACATGTGCATTTAAAAAATCCTTTGGGTTTGAGCCAAGTGTCTTGTTTCTTAGGATTCCTGAAGTGACTGTGAACTAATTGATCTCTTAAATTTTTTGCCCTTCTGTACGTTATGTTTGGGTGATCCCCCATTATCGCAGCTGTAGTAGCATCCATGTGAAGGATATGCCAGTTTTTGCGAAGTATTTGCATCACTCTTGCATTTTCCGTGGAGTGAGTTGTTATAAAC